>NC_089652.1:4962857-6266785 GCF_037042795.1 Molothrus aeneus | reverse complement strand
TTTTTAGCAGTACAAACAGTACCTCAAAATAATTTTGACTTACTGCAGGTGCCCCAGCAGACATGAAATTTGCTGTATTAGAGGAAGAAAATCTGTTTTTACAGCGCTTTCTCAGCTAAACAGGCAGGACAGTGAGGCAATTTCTGTTCTAGTTCACTCTGTTGGTGCAAATAAATCTTAGTGTGTGTGATACAAGAAAGAACACAGAGCTGGAGACAGGTATTTCTGCCATGCTTCTTCTAGTTAAGAATACACTGAAAAATATGTGAATCCAAGAGCACGTGGGCAGCTACACAAGTGCCCCAGCTGAATCTAACAGCAGAGGTCAGAAAATCAGCTTTCAAGACTGAACCAGTAACAGAAAATACATCAACATAGTTCTCTGCCCAAGCTCCTAAAGAACCTTGCTGTACAATTTTGAGATGTGTATTTTTGTGAAAACTCCACAGCTGAGAACATTTCCAGACTCTCTCTCTGCTGCACAGCAAGTCCTGGCTCAACTGTTTAAACAGATGGTTCTCTTTCATGGGAAATAGATGATAGCACCATTGCAGAAAGATGATTTTCAAGACGACAAGGTACTGTTACATGCTGTGAAAAGGATAACAAAAATGCTTCTCACCCTGCCACAAACCTGCTGTCTTGAAGGACTGATAAAAATTCCCCAAAATCAGGCAGAAACAGTCCATACATGAAGCTATTAGATATTTGGTACGGAGTGTTGCAACTGTTACTTACTTGCTAATATAAGGACAAATATGTTATTTAATATTTTTATACATTCTAGTTCAGGGAATCCTTATTACCTTTCTTACCTAAAGAAATACTCATTGTTGACAATGCTCTTTTCCCCACTCCCTCCCTAAATCTTTTTTAAAAATTCACGTCAAACTTTCAACATGCTTTAAAATTATGAGCTGCTTTTTCTTCCCTGGAAAATAAACACATGCCAAAAGCTAACCTCTACAGAACAAAGCAATAAACACAGTGAGTGAGAGAGAGGATGAGATTTCAGTTTTAAAGCTTTCAGAGCATTACTGAAACAAGCCATTTTAGAATTTAAGACAGGTGAGGTGTTATCTCCGTCCATTCTGAGTTGATAATTAACCTAAAAATAGTGAATCATGTTGGCGCACTGATGGATGAAGGGACCACTCAACAAAACTCTGCAGTGCAAGAGAAGTGACAGTGAGTGCTAACACACTATTCCACAGGTGGGAGGAGATTTCCCTAAGCCTTCAACTCTGCTCACATCTCCCTGGGCATGCTCCAGACAGGCACGGTGTGAAAACTCACCCCAAAGTTTCATCCCCCAGCTCTTTCCAACTTTTAAAGGTCCTTGCTATGGTATTTCTGACTGGGTGTCTGTATTATGTTTGGACCACAGCTTCTCTATTGCAAGCAGCAAGCAGTTTACTCACAGCACACAGTTTGCAAGGTTTTGAGAACTACAAAATCACAATGCTACTGGAACAGACTTCGTTACCGGCACGGCCTTCTCCATTAGATACTTGCCACTAAGTAAAGGTCTGTTGAGTGTATAAAGAGGTGGTAGATCTTCTATCTCTGCTATCCTCTGGTAAACGGCTCTGGATAGATGATCCCCATGATATAAACTCCCCAAGATGATGCTAGAGAAGTAAATTGGCTCCACAAAGAGGCTAAGTAAGGCTCCTTGAATACCCAATACGTTCCACCTAAGAGGGAGGGAAAAACAAAACAAAACAAAAAACAAAAAAACACTTTCTTTTTAATGAAACAAGTAACATCTGCCAGACATAACAGCAGTTAATCACAATGGACCAGACTTTCAACCCTTCCTCCTGACTAGCACATGACCATGGTAGCATAAGCTGTGACACCTGCCAGAATTTCAGAGATCAGCTTAGGGGATACTCAGTGTAATCCTGAGTAAAATGACCTAAAACAGGAGCAGACTCTGTAACTTGTACCCCTGCTAACATGTCTGGTGATGCATTTTCCAGCACTCTAATGCCAGAGATGGACAGGATCATTCAATGGGAGAAAGCCAAACTGAGAATTTATCCACCAGAAACAGTAGCTGATATCTGCAGAAGACACCTGGCAAGGAGAAGAGCATCCTTCCCAGAGCACAAGAAGGATTCTCTGCAAGACCTCCATACCTCACCACCAGGAGGAAAGGCCTGTCCTTCAAACCCTGGCCCCAGTGGCCACACCCTGCTGACAGAAAGGGCATGTGCACTGGCCTTTGAGCAGGGACAAAACTGACTATGAAAACTGAAAACATGCAAGGAATGCATACAATCCTTGCTCCCTTTAGACACTTCACAGATTCCAAACATAAATCCCTGTCTGGGCACTGTGGTTTACACTGGATCAGGTCTGGGATATAGAATGCCTAGGAGCAAAATCCTGATCGTGATATTTGTTTTTTTAAATTGTGCTCATTTAATAAAGTTTTAGCTCTCAGTGTCTCTGTAACTGTCACACAAAATGCTTTTGAAAACCTCAACATCTCCTGCAGAGTATTTTCACTGCCTTGCTCTGAGGAATGCTGAGGCACTATGAACATAGCATATTTCAGTCTTGGAACCCAGCATGGTTTGGCTTGCAAGGGACCTTAAACAAAATCTAGTTTCAAACCCTGCCACGGGCAGGGACACCTTCCACTACCCCAGGCTGCTCCAAGCCCTGTCCAACCTGGAGCTGGAGTCCAACTGCAAAAGACAGACACAAGCAGCAGGAAAAGGTTCCTTTGGTGCTTGGATGAAACAGGAGCACAGAATGGTTGTCCTTATTAAAAAGCCCATGCTATACCAGGCTGCAAGGTTCTCCTAGGAAGCCAGGGAATTCAGATGCTGCTAACAGTGTTTCCTGCAGTTTTAGGCTAGGAACTCCACACCACAACTGTTTCAGTGCTGCAATAACTGAACTACACTTCAGGACTTGCAACATGCTTCTTTTTTTAATATCAAACTAGTAAAACAAAGATTATAATCCAAAGAAACTATTTCTTTGCATACCTTTAGTGATGGTGAAAATGGGGGCAATATTCATTAATTTACTCACCCATCATTAAAAAACCTGGCCTTAATAAGTGAATAAAAACACTGTGCTAATATATGAGGTGTATTTTACATGGAATAAAGGCATATTTTTTAAAAGACTGAGAACACAATCAGCAACCAAGTGTCAGAGTAAAGATATCAAGTGAACATTGTTGCTTCCCAGGACCAATATGCCTTTCTGACTGCTACAGACACAGGTAATACTATGGAAGAAACATCTGGAAAGAGAATTCAAGACTGAGCATTGCAAAGACAAGGCACATCCCATTTCACATTACATGATCAGTGCTCAAGTGATGATAGACATTTTAAAACAGGCCAAAGCACTCCTCTGGAAAGCCCTTACTTCCTAAATAAACCCCCAGCCAGACCCTTTTCCTTACTTCTGACTTCAGGATTTCCAGAGCTCATGTTTTGCTGCTTCCTCCCACAGCTGGTGACCTTCTGTGGTGCAGAAAATGAAAGCTGACATTTGCCTTGTGAAGCTCTGATGAGAGGAGGATGAGGAGTGAGGAGAGCTGAGCAAGCCTCTGCAGAGAGGACTGTATGAACTGATGTTATATGTGAACTGTATGAGCAGTTTTTCTGGGCTGTGCTGAATCCCCTCTGGCCCCCCAGCACACACTCTGGGCTCAGAGCAGTGGGCTGTGCAAGCACTGCACAAACCACTCACACAACCAAAACTCCTCATGTTCAGTGGGCATGCAGTTGGTTTATAAAACTAGCTTTAAATCTCATGGTTATAATAGAAGAACATCTACTTCTCTACAGAAATGTATTGTTGTATCAGAAACTGGTTATAGTGCAGAGACAAACACAAAACCCAAAAGAATCACATAATCACTAAGGCTGGACAAGGCCTCTACAATCATCAAGTCCAACCACTAAACCCTGTCCAGTACAATCCTGTTTACCACTGTTCCCAGGTGCCACACCCACACACCTTCTGGACACTTCCAGGGACACCCCACCACTTCCCTGGGCACCCTGTTCCAGTGCCTGGCCAAATTTTTCCCCAATATCCAAGCTGAACCTCACCTGGCACAGCTTGAGGCCATTTCCTCTGGTCCTGTCCCTTGAGACCAACCCTCAGCTAACTCTGCCCGACCACCAGGGAGGTGAGGAGAGCAAGGAGGCCACCCCTGAGCCTCCTTTCCTTCAGGCTGAGCTCCCCCAGATCCCTCAGCCTCTCCCTGGCACATTTATGGTTGTGTGCTGCAGATCATAGCAGAGTGAAAGAAAGGACTGCAGGGAGACTTGCTTCTTGTTCCTTTTTTATCCTGTACTTCTGTCAAGCAGTAATATCTCACTTCCATCAGCATGTACACTCCAACAACTTTTATGAATATAAACTGAGAAGGAACCACCACCACACATCAGTTTTCAAAAGGCCACAAGCATCACCTCCAGAAGTGGTAAAACTGCCTCATCCTCCAGCTTACAAACACAGACTGTCAGAACTCACACCAACAACTGCTGCCAAAATAGCATTAACCTTTACTGAAAGTAACATTTCTTTTGAAATTAAGGGGCCAAATGCTGCATTTCACTACAAACCATGCAGTGAAGAGCAGAAAAAGCAAAATGCATTGCAGAAAACTTCAAGTCAGTGTTGTCTTTCCAGTGGAGCATTTAAACAATGGATTTTTTTTTTCTTCACATTAAAAATAGCATCAGAAAAGAGTTAAGTAAGTGAAGTGACCCAAGTCTAGCTTACAAACCCAAACCTGGGTGCTAAAGAATGAGCATGAACAGGACAAAGGAATGCTGCCATCACATCCACAGATACTGAAATGCCTCAAGTGAGGCATGTAAAGCTGAGAGTTACAGATGGGAAAGAACACCCAGGGAAACTCTCCCAGTGTAAACCTTCTCACTGGAAACACCTGCAATGCTTGTCTAAGGTAAGCAAAAAAAATTGTCTTATGACAGTATTTAACATATCCTGAGTGTTCTGGTTTTAAGTTACTACTAAGAATTTTTTCTGACAACCTTCAAAAACTTTACCTTAAAGTAATGACATTTAAAGTGCAAGCTCTTAGACTGGTATAAACAGCCACAAGATTTACATTCAAACTGCTAACATTTAAACAGAGGTGCCCTGATCTGAGCTGGGGTACAGCTAATTGTGGCTCCTTCACTGTTGGAGTAGAAGGACAGGGTTGGGAAATGCTCCTTCAAACCAGTACATCCCAACACCTTTGCATGCTCATCCCCAGGCTTGGCCTTTGCAGATCCATGGACATGGGCTGTGTTCAATTCCTGTCAATTTACACAGAGGAATTTACTCTCTGTGTACTGTGCTCACCTGATGTCTTATAGATCAGCACCTCAATGGGAAAAATCTGAATTTTATCAATTTGTCAAACTCACTGGTTTTCTTATTCTATAAGCACTGCTGTTATATCTTGTTCATAACAGTCTGGAGGATGGATGCCCTTCCTCAACCTTTCTGCTTGTTCTCAAGCACACTGCACTAAAAAAAGAGGGTGGAGAAAGCAGAGACTGACACCAAATCAAGAGGAGTCCTCTCCTTGCTATGTTGGACCACCATCTGCTGAGGGGTATCTACAGTGGGTTCCTAAAAGGTCTGTGGATTTCTTCATGAAATGCAGCTGATTTCACAGCTCTTGACACATGAGAAGGCAAGCAAAATTAACTCTCAGCAACCCTTTCACAGCGTGCTGGTAGCACATCTTGCCAAAAATAAAACCAGTTAAAAACATACATGCCAGGTAAAAACTCTCCTCTGAACTTTCCAAATGAAAAAGGTACAGAAATTCTGTTATTCCCATTATTTTTGACAAAAGGCAGGATTGAGGGAGGCCCAAGAGCAGTAAGTCATCAAACTTCATATTAATATCAAACATCTTAGTTACTGAGAGGAGCATAGGGCAGGGGAGTCCCTATGTGTGACCCACAATAGTGTCCATATGGAACTAGTGCCAAAATTCATCTCAGGAAAATAAAAGTCCTGCGACTACTCAAACAAGGCAAAACCTGACAAGTGCTTACAGTTCAAAGAGCTTCTCATACCAATATTATTTATAAACAACAAATCACTATGAGGAAATGAAAATTATTTAGTTGGCACTTCATTTATCACAAGTTTCTACTTGCAACTGATGGCAAGTGAGAGAAGGTGTCACCGTGGAAGATGTAGCACTAGCCCAGAAACCACTTCTCTTTGTGGTAGCACAACTTTAAACCTGATTTCTCTTGTCTCCTAAAGAGATTAATTGTCTGTGACCACTCCTCTTCAAGAGCCACAGTTGTACACAGGCAGCAGTATCTTTACAAGGAGTGAGAGCTTCTTTTAAATCAAGTGGCTGGGTCAGCAGCCCACACTACAAACCTTATGTGCAGGAAGTCTCTGGTCTTTGACAGTGGCTCTTTTCACAACACCATTTTAGATTTGCAGTTACAGACATGAAAAAGTCCTCCCCTTGCAGCTGCACTGAGACAGGTAACCACACAGCTCTGACTTGCCCCAGCTTTTTTGGCATTGCCTGGATTTGCTGCCTGTATGTTACTGGAGACTGAAATGTTATAGTTTATGATTTCAACATCTTCATGAAGAACCTTTGCCTATTACAGCAAAACTGCATAAAAGCTGCAGAGAAAACCACCAAAACCCTGAATGGGGTCCTGGACTGCACATTGATGAGATCAAGTGACTCAGGTCTGGGCTGGGGGATGAAGAAGACATTCACAGAGGGATCAAGCTGAGCACAGCTTGTGGCTGGAGAGCACAGCCCTGGGGCCATCAGCTGCCAGGCTGGCACAGACCCTGCACCAAAGGCAGGAGGGAGGAGAGGTTTTGGGTGTGTGGTGAAAAAGCCTCTGCTCAGAGGCAGTGAATGCCATCCTCTGCTGTGCAGAGCTCAGCTGTGGAGCCCTTCACCCCAGGAGAAGCTGCAGGACAGCTGAGGGGGTGTCATGGTCCATCAAAGGCCCCCCAAAGCGGTCCCCAGACCCTGCACCAGAGCACTGCAAGTGCTGCAGCACATCCAGAGTCCTGCAAGGAACAGTGTCCAACTGGCCCCCTGCAAGGGAGGCATGTGGGCATTCCCACCTGCCCAAAACTTCCATTCATCCACTGCATTCTGTACCTCTCAGGGCTGCAGGGGACCCTCAGCACCAAGACCAGATGGAGGGGACAACAAGGCATCACTGGGACCAGAGTGATAGACTCCTACCTAATCCCTGTCACTCTCCCCCTACCCCCATACACACTTCTTTCTCTATTTCTTTCTTTCCTCTTTCTTTCTCATTGCCTCTTTTACTATTAAACAAAACATATCAATTTTTTGGCACCAAGAGCTAACCTCTTTTGGTTTTAATCATGTTTTTTTGGTATTGTTTGAACATTCAAAGTTCTGTCCCTTTTATACACAGAGACTTAGTTTTCTTTGTTCTTCTTGGTTTAAACCAGATTGTAACATATGTGAGCTTAGCTGAGAGGTCCCATAATGGTACACCTTGGGTAGTCATTTCTAAACACCTGCCTCAGGTATTTCACCCAAGTGCCACAAAGCCACCATGCACTGCAATTCACATCAGCTACTGCCACTGGGTTAAGAACTGGTGAGGAGAAATGCTCACTATTGGGGAAAAAGAGAAAGACTGAGTTACAAATGTCTGTTTGGATTTCCCACTCTGAATGAGCACAAAACAAGGCCAGTGAATGGGTGTGTGATGTTCTTTCAGACAAAATATCAGAAAAATATTTTCTCTTCTCTAAAGCAGAAGAGAATGAATGACCTCCCTTTTAACAACTCAACTGAGAAAAGTTTTTCTCAGCTCCTAGAGCTTTTCTAAGAAACTGTGTGATAAGGAATTTTGTGCTCAGCAGGACATTAGCTATTAACTGGAATGTTTGCTGAGAAGCTAAGTAATTATTTGAAACCAAAAATATGGGCAGAAAAACACATCAAAAGAAAAATGACAAAAATCAACATTGTGAAGTACCATGGCACCAGGCCAGCACACATTTAAAACAAATGCATGTATATAATAAATGTTAACTCTGGTCAGAAACCACCCTAACCCCTTACTGCAGAGCCACCAAGCTCTAACACACCAGGACAATCCTGCTTTAATGCTTCCAGTCCAGGTGGGATTACACTCATGGCCCTCCCACGTTTCTCACAACTGTTCCTGGATGTTCCTAGCAGGTCTAGGAGGGTGCTGGGCAGCACACTGCAGCAAAGCACCCAAAGGCTGGAAACAGCCACTTGGATGATCCAGATAATCCACAGAGATGAGGCACTTCAGGTACAAGTGGTTTGATACAACTGCAGTCCCACACCCCAAATTCATCCACGTCTTTCCCAGGCTGTGACTTGTGAACCTCTGGGAAAGCTCAGTGGAAATTCCTGGGTCTGAGGCATTCTGGAGGACCCAGAATGCTGGACACTATGGAGCAAGGCACTCTTTCAAATGCAAATGGACAAAACATGTCAGGGCAATGTTTAAAAAAAAAAAAGATGAAAATCTGGGCCTCCTTACCCGTCATAAAGTCTTTGTTCTGTGTCAAGGGGTTCTATTTGCTTCCTTCACTGGCACAAACAAAATTATTCCCATTAGCCCCAAGGAGAGGTGACAGCTAGCTATGGAAGCAAGAAATGGATTCTGTTCTGCATCACACAAAATCAACAAAAGAGTCAAATGTGTTCTAGCTCAACAACTGGCTTTTTTTTTATATTTGCAATGACAATGTGATAAAAGAACGTGGTTGGGAAAAGCCCCTGGCATGAAATTGGGGATTTATTTGGTGAATTTTACTGAAAGTATTATAAAAGAAGCCAAAATGTTATTTTTGTAGAATTACCTTTCCCCAGCTGCCTGTCCTACCTTCTGAAAGGCCCTATTCATTTATGTTAGAGGTACTTAAACTAAAATAAAATATCCTCCTTCAGTAGAGATGGTGATTACTTGGGACAAGACTAAAGGAATGAAGCCATTATATAACCTTCCTCCTCTATTTTTCATTTGGCATATGTAGGTCACAAGAATAGTTCCAGCTTAATATCTTTATTAAACTTTAAATCAGGCTAACAGTGACTTGAGAAAACAGCAAAGCTCTTTTAATTAAAACATATATAGCATACATATCAGTGAAAATAACTAAAGTATTATCAGCTGAAAAATTTGGCATTTCTCATCTACTTTGCAAGAGCACCAAGGCTGCAAACATGCAGACTCATTTAAAAAAAAACTATGATGTTGCAACTCTCCCATCCTTCCAATGCTTGTTAAAGAATACTACTGCTGATTTTTTTTGGTCCATTTATGATTTTGAAAACAAACAACAAAAATCTTTCAATCTTTGTCAAAGAGAAGAAAGGAATTTGGAAAATTTCCAAAAAAGGAATTTGATGAAATATAAATTAAAATATCGTTCTGGAAACAAAATATTTAATTTCAATACAATATTTAAACTATAATTAAAATTCTAGAGTAAGAACTAGAAGTGCCCATCAATTAGGATATTTTTAACGGGAACACTTTTTACCATAAAAAATAATAAAAATCTAAACTATGCATGGAAAACGTAGGAATCTTTAATATCATGGAATGGTTTGGTTGGAAGGGACTTGAAAGCTTGTCCTGTTCCATCCCTGTGCCATGGGCAGGGACACTTTCAACTTGACCAGGCTGCTCCAAGCCCCATCCAACTTGACTTTGAACATTTCCAATGATGGGGCAAGGGCATGTATCACCAGAGGAAGTTATTCAAATATAAGTAATGCAATAGACTTATTGTACTCTTTTCCCAATGCTATACTACTTTAGGGGGAAAAAAATCTAAAACATTCCTCTGCTATTCCCTGTGATACAAATACAAAACAAAGCTGTCATGACTTGATGTGGCTGGAATGGTACAGAGTGACTACACCTTGCCTCTGACACCAATTGCAGGTGAAGAATCAGAGCTTTATCACAGGGGTGACAGCAGCCACCCTCACACTATGTCCAAGCAGTGAGATAAGCCCATCAATTCCCTGCCCATTCACTGTGGGTACCATGCACCCCTCCTCTCTCGTAGGAACCACAGGATGGTCTTTGATTGGAAGGACCTTAAAGATTTATCTTAGTCAACCCCTCTGCCATGGGCAGGGACACCTTCCACTATCCCAGGTTGCTCCAAGCCTCATCCAGCCTTGGCCTTGAGCACTTCCAGGGATGGGGCAGCCACAGCTTCTCTGGGCAACCTGTGCCAGAGCCTCAGCACCCTCACAGGGAAGAATTTCTTTGCAACATCCCACCCAACCCAGCCCTGCTTCAGCTTTAGGCCATTCCCCCTTGCCCCATGCCCTCCTCCAGCAATAACATCTGAACCATTCAGAGTCTCACCTGGCTATCTTGTCACTGCAGGACATGGTGAGCAGCCTCTCCCCTTGCAATACCCCATCCCAGGTCTGGATGGTGGTGGTGGAGCGCACAGGGATGGTGCCTTCCCCAGACTCGATTTTGGTCCGGAGTTGTCCTCTGGCTTTGCGGTTTGGATGTCTGTCCCCTTGGTCTGAAGGACAAAAAACACTGAGGATCAGCTGAGGAACCTTCTCAAAGGGTTTTACATTAGAATCACAGTAAGAAGGACTGACTTGAGGGCTCTGCCTGCAGTTACTGCTGGCTTGCATCACAGTTCCTACTGCTCTTGGCAACTTAGCTACAGCATCAGACACCTCTCACAAACACTGCCTTCCAAAAACACACCTGCAGTTAAACCAAGCTTTCACCAAAGGAGCAGTAGGAAGCAGGCAGCTCTGGAGCTCTGTTCTGTTTGTTACAGAGTTAAAATGAAGTTAATGGGCAGACTGTGGAAGGGGCAGGCAGAGAACTGCTGTTAAAGGATGGAAACAGGGAAAGGGGATGGTTAGTTCTGTAGGAATACTTGCTGACTCACTGGCTTATCTCAGTTAGCATCAGCCTCTTCAAGACCACAGGGCTCATCACTCTATACTGAACTTCTACCACAGAGGAAGAACAGCTCAGATTTTTTTGGAAGAGATCTTTGTCTAACACACTTCTATGCTAAAAGGAAAGAAGACACCTAAATTTTAACCGTGCCACTTGTACATGCCCCAAGAATAATTTAAGCTCCCTTGGGTGGAAGAGGAGGACTGCTGCCATACCCTCTTGTGCTGCTTCATGGGGTGAGAAAATCCGAGCATCACCACAAGGAGATGTGCTGATATAGAGGTGGAACTGCACATTCTCCTTCAGCTTAAACCCGCCTTGCTCTGACCTGATGAAAATGGATTTTTGCTGATCTTCTTTATTGCTGAAACAGAGAAGAAAAGCTGGAGTCAAAACTGACATTAACATGGAAATAGGCATAAGCTGGGCAGACTTAACAGGCATTAAACACCAACACAGGGTGGCTGAAATTTCTATAATGTAAATCTAACAGTTGTGACAATTAACAAAATTAAAGGACCATCGAGACAGGAAACAAAGAGCCTGTGGTAATCCCAGGTGTCAAGAGCTTTCAGACACTTAAATGAAACATCAGCAACCTTTAGCCCACTTCATATTATTTTGATTTATACAGTTACAGTTCACAAAATGATTGCCAATTATTTTCCCTGTCCTCCTCTCTCATGATTGACACCTCACTGAATAAATGTTTTGTTCTACTCAAACTTCAGGGCAAAGGGGACGAGTTCTAAATTAAACATCCTAATCCAACAGGACAAGTGCTTTACACTGAAATAATGAAGACAGATGTTTTCCAGAGACACCTTTTCAGCTCATCATCTTTTTCCCTCCAGCTTACCTTAGGTAAAGCTCAAGTTGTGTGTACAGAAATTTCAGCAGACACCGTCGAGCTATGATTTCTGCATGGCAATCATTTAATGCAAGACCACGATCACTCATGTATTCACCATTGATGCATTTTGTTCCTGTAGAAACACTTATTACTAGGGCATCTTTCACGTCTGTACCTGCAAAACAAAATTTCAGGAAGAAGATGCAATTAACATCACAAATAAAGCACTGAGTGATCTTCTTGCAGAACCCAAACAAGGCTCTTTTTTTGGTGGTTTGCTTCTTTTAAAAAAAATAAACTTTTTTTTCTTCTGATAATTTATTTAAAAACAAAAGCTTCACTCAGCCATACCTCCCCTGCACCAGCACCATCAGCAGTTCTTATGAGAACTACTCTTTTCATGCTGGAGCTCAGACAAGTTAAAAATTGAAAACCTGCAGGTAGAAAGTGCTGCTTCAAGAAGAATAATTAAAGCCTGAGATCCAAAGTGCTTTTTTTCCTGAGATTCAGGCAGCCACAACTTTCAGCTGTACCTTCTGGTCACCTATGCAGATATTCACAGCCACTTGAGAAATCTGAAGGGCATTGGTTTATTAAAGCAGCAAAATGTTATGGAAGGGTATTGAGCCAAATACAGAAAAGGCAAGACTGGGGAAAAAGAAATATAAATGCTTAAATCACTGTAAAGATTACCAGTATAAAGTGCAGTTCTTGGTATTAAACCATTCCATGCAAAAGGATGTTGGGTGGGTGTTTTCTAAGCAGAGAACTGCCTTTATCACTCAAAAAACCCAGCTGGATGAAGGACTATGGAAGATGGGTCAAAATGCCACTTAGCAAAACACTCAGGGGTAAAAAACAACCCAAAAAGCTAAAATGAACCTGAGCCCAGCTGGGCCCTCCTGCCCACAGGGCCAGAGGAGAAGCACCAAGCTGTAACACAAGGCTGTGCCATGGGGTCATTGAATTCCAGGTGCTCCCCAGACACATGTTCATGGCAAGATATTTTCTTATTCTGTGTAAAGCTATTTCTTCAGTTAACCAAAAGGCATCCACATGTTTAGTTAAGTCTTAATTCTTTGGCACATGACTCTTCTTGGAATTGCACATAGGGGCTGTAAATAGCATAAAAACCTGTTAAATATCACAGAACACAAATATCACAAAATAAAATAAACAAAACTACAGCATGTTCCTCGTGTATTTGGGGCTAAAACAGTGTTATGAGCAGATGGAGGTCTGGCTGTTGCTCAACAGAGCTTGAGAAGCATCAAGGTTTCCCAAACCTCCCAACAGCCTGTGTGAGTGGGAGGGCAAGAGATCAGAAGGGGACACAGCTGGGACAGCCTCAAAATGAACATTGCACCAAGGGTTCACATGGATTGAAGACCAAAAGAAACCTTAATGTGAGGAAAATCAGCAACAGCATGGTGATAGATTAGTTTAGGACAGAACCTCACTGCTTTGGGGGATTTGGACAAGCAGAGATCTTGTGTCAGCCACGACACCATTGCTGACACGTGCACACCACTGCCATCTGCCAAAACATAAACTGCTCTCTTCAGATATTTTTACTAAAATGACTAACATAGAGCACTAAGAATAAAATGTAGCAAGAATAACAAAGTGCAAAATCTTAAAACCTTGCAAAGAAGCGTAATTCTTACATAATGTGCCCAAACCAGGAATACCAATGGGGAATTTTATTTATTTTCCCAAAGTTTCTTGATTCACTTTAAAACCTGAATTTTGTGAGCTACTCAGATGTCTCAGGCAGAGGACAGGAACTCTGTGGAAAAAGCAGTACTTGCAGGTCTAATTTTCCTCTAAGTACTTGAGATTTAATTACTATGTTTAGTCCATCTTCAAGATGAAACAGTAAAAATACATTTCAAAACTGCTTGACTGAAAAGAGTTCGTTTACTAGATGCAAACAGAGCTCTCATAGTTAAGCATTCAAGATATTACTTTTTTTTTAAATTTACCTGTTGTCATGACAATTCCAGCAAGGACTTTTCGACGTGCATGTGGAGATGAGAAATTTTCTGTCAAATCACTGAATTTATCTACAACCAAGCGTGCAACAGCATCAGCTAATACCTGTAGGACCACACAAATGCACATTAAAAAAATTTAAAATTCATTTTAGAATTACAGGAGTATTAAGTTATAAAGATTTACACTTTTAAAGGATTGGACAAAGCAAATGAAGTGAGTGTTTATTGTTCACTTTAAAAATTGACATTGAGGAGTCCCTTGCAAGTGGAAGCAGAGGTTTGAGTGCTCCATGTCTACTAAAACAAGGTCAGACAGTGCTAAGCAAAGCACTGAAGCACCTAATGCCCATGATCCTGATGAACATTTGAGGCTTGGGAGAACAACTGGATAGACAGATAAACCTATCCTCTCATGCTCAAACCTCAAAACACATCATTTCAGTATCCTCAACATTGAACCAGACAATAAGATTGAAGTAAAAATCCATGCCCCTCAAATGAACCTTTTATAACAATCTAATTCCTTATCTATTATATAAATAAGGACAATTCTGTTTTCAACCCTAGTTTAATGCCTCCTATTTTTACAAGACCTCTACCAAGTTAGGAATAGAAAATTTCAGTGTATAACCCCAAAAAACTATCTCAAAACTAGGAAAGATTTCTGTCTTTCAGAAAAACCTGAACTTTAAGTCAGGCTGTAAGTGGGGCTAACTTCCAAAAGGAAGGAGAACTTTGAAATAGCAGTCCTGCTCCTGTTGACAGACAATCCAGTTCAGCACTGCAGCTCATCCCACCTGCTGTTTTCAAGGCAACTGGAACTGTAACTGCTAGAAAAAATAAGTCAAGACCAAATTCTTGTATTTTCACCTGAAAAGAAGCTGAAGCCAAGGCAACCATGTGTTGATAACCAGCAGTATCTGAGATGTTCTAGGTGTGCACACCTGGCCCACAGCTCCACGTGCCACAAATCCACAGGTATTGTGTCACACCCACCAGTGCCATTCACATGTTGAATGTGAGGCACTGGAACACAGAAGCTGTGGCTGCCCCACTGCTGGAAGTGCTCCAAGACAGGCTGGACAGGGCTTGGAGGAACCTGGTCTAGTGGAAAGTGTCCCTGCCCATGGCAGGGGATGGGACTGGATGAGCTTTAAGGTCCCATCCAACTCAAACCATTCCAATACAGACGTGTTAGATGCCCAAAGGGAAAAAGGGGAAAGAAAAAAACAAAATACAAAAAAAAAAGAAGAAAAAGGTTTGAAGACCACCAGCCCCATTCAGCCCCATTTCCTTAACAAGGCTCATGAGAACCAACCAGCCTAGAAATGCAGTAGACATGCTCTCAGTATTAACTTGCTTTTGGAAAAGCTTTAGCAGCCAAGAAATAACGAAAGCTTGGGTGTCATGATGACAGAGCTCAGCAGCTCTCACCAGAGCCTGACAGAAAACAGTGACCAGCAGTCAGGTCCCAGCTGCACCAGCCTCATCCATGTTTTGCAATCGCTCAACTTGTGGAATCAGAAGACTCCTGACATTGCAAACACCAATTTTCTTGAAACATTTGAATGGACTGCAACTCAGAAACTCCATATATTTTTCAGGAACACAATTTAGCTCAGAGGTCATGAACATGTCTGGTCAGGCACTGATTTTCAAACACAGCCTTTTTGTTGCTGGACCCAAAATTGGGTTAGTCCATGTTCTGCCAGCACCACAACCACACAGCTAAAAATCTGCATTTAATTGTCCTACTTACCTAATGCAGAAATCTGAACTTTAAGGTAAATACACAAAAGAAAAGGCAAATAATTGAGTGTTTTTTCATCACCCTGGTCTTAGAAATGGAAAATTAATACACAAAAGGCTTAAATGATTAAGCTCCCTGCAGCCATGCAGGCAGATCACTGTATAGCCAAGGCACAGATTTCTCATTGCAGTGTTCTATCCCTAGTCTCCCTGCAGAGTAATGGATACTTGCTTCCAGTTGCAAGTTTTATGCTCTCTCTTCTGTAATCCATGTATTTTCTGCTCTGCCCTACACTGTGATGTGCTGGACAGCACACAGTAAAATCATGCTGAATGACACTGTGATGGAATACTAGAGAAACAAACTATTCCAGACAGGAAATGCTTCAGGTCACTTCCAACCCAAACTGTGCTATGCTTCTATGCTTAACAGAGGCTTCAAAACTGCTAGAAAAGGCCTGGCATCCATTAGCTTCTTCCAGAAGGAGCTTCTTTTTTTTTTTTTCTCCACACAACAAGCACAGCAGAGGAAACTGTGGTGTTGGTACACAAAGGAGCATGCAGTGAGTTCCTCCAGGAAGATGGAAGTTGGCACAGCAGAACAAGATGGAGTTGCATCTCACAGAGCCTGGAGCTCAGCTGCTGGCAAGATAACCTAAAAATGCTTGGATGAACTTGGAGCTGGACGCTGGGGAGAACTTATGAAAAGGACTAAACAGAACTCAAGCAAGACAAAATGAACCTTGGAGATGCAAACAATCCAGGATGAACTGGAGAGGAGGAAAAAAAAAATCACTGCCAGAAAACAGGCAGATAGGTTAAAGTTTTCTTATTTCTATTTGATAGACAAATTGCATGACAACAGCTGGGCAGTGAGGAATAAACACTGTTAAATGCCTATAGATATAGTCACTAAGATTTTGGTCTTTGGTAAGAACACTCCCCCAAGAAATTAGAAGAATTATCCCTCTCTCCCAAGCAGTTATTACATTGCCATAGTTAAGGGCATGAAAGAGAAGGGAATAAGGCAGCACCAGGAACAAGACTTCCTGGCCAGAAATTCCATCCTGCAGTCCCCATCTCAAAACCATGGACTTGAAGCTGTTTCCACAGCCAGCCCAGGCCAGTGACTGGCCTGAGTAGGGATCCTTCACATCACATTCTGCTCTACTGCCTTGGATATAAATAAATATTAACTGGAACAGAAACTGAACTCATGTCTCACCTTCCCTGTGAATGCCCTAACATCTGACACACAGTTTCTCTACCCCCGCTTCTGCATTAAATCATTATTCCAAGTTGAGTAATTCAAAAAAGGAAAGACCCAAAATAGCTGACAGTTGGTTCAGTAAGGCATGTGAGCTCCAAATTATTTTGGGTGCGTTGCTCCCTTCTCTGATGAATTTACAGTGCATCCACTCCTTTTCTACACACACAGACTGGCTTTGGTTAAATACAGATGTTGCAGCAGAACCATCCTGATCCTTCATACTTGAAAAATATTCAGGAGCTGATGAAGTTCAGGTCAATCTGGAGCTAAAGACCTTGGAAGGCCCTGGAGACCACCAAGATGAATGGGATCCCCTGAATGGTGGGAGAGGCAGCAGCAATAGCTCACAGCTCCCACAGGAACTGACCCAAAACATCTCAGTCCTTTGTGCTCTTCTTGGATCTCCAGGGACCCTTCTCAAGCAGAAATGTTCTCCCTTGGTTTGTTTTGATTTCTTTTTCTTATCTTCACAGTTTATGGCTTATGTGAACTTCCCACTGCAGGTAAAATCGAGGTCCTCCCCTTTAACAGTGACCAGCATGCACAATTCAGAGAAGTTTCCTGTAATGATTTAAAGAAACTTCTGCCTGGTTATAGAGTCTTCCACTGTTTATACTGATGTATTTTGTACAGTTCTTCCAATTCCACAGCAATTATTCCAACAAATGATGCATGATATTCCCATAAATATATTCAATATTATCTTTTTCCCAGATTTGAATCCATCTCATTCTTATTCTCCTGTATACATTTAACAATTCACTGCTATGAACTGCCTAGAACTCCTTGGTACCTCTCCAGAAGCAGCATTCCCAGATCTCCAATCATGTTCATAATTATTTGTGTATCTTTTGTAAATTTGAATTTTTTTTTATACTTCCCCTCATCCCAGGTGGAACCAGGACTAAAAAAGCACATCAAGTACAAGCAGCCATTCAGAACTGCTTCTCATCCCATTTCTCCTGCTTAACATTTTGTTTCAATGTCTGTCCCCAAGAGCAGAAAGGATAAATTGAATTAGGTGAATGATTAAAAATACTCTCTCTAGTGATGTTTATCAAACTGATCTCATTTGCAGCTACACTGCTCACTTGTGTAGCTCAACTTGCTTTCTCTCACCACAGTCAAGCTTTCTAATTTTAATAACTATATTTAAGCTTCAATGTGAACGACTTCAATTTCCAGCTCTCTGCACACCTTGACTAATCAGTTACCTTTTTAAGTAAACACTTGGAGGAAATAACACTAGGAAAAAAAACCTCCATATCAGCTTTCTAACATAAGCCATTAGTGGCCTGAAGAGGTGATACCTCCAAGCAGCAGGATCCCACAGTCTGATGGAAAACTGCTCCCTGAGCGACCCCAGCAGCCTGGACTGCTGCAGGTTTGAAGCATATGCTGGGAATTACTGCTACCAGTGTGTTCTTTTCTCAGTTTTACTCCAAAGCATTTGGTACTGGCCTGAGAACTTCTTTTAGGGACAGCACCATGCCATCTTTGACAGAGGTGTGAGACCCCTCCAGAGAAGGCCACCAAGATGTTCCAAGAGCTGGAGCCCCTCTGCTCTGGAGCCAGGCTGGGAGAGCTGGGCTGTTCACCTGGAGGAGAGAAGGATCAAGGGACACCTTAGAGGCCCTTCCAGTGCCTGAAGGCGCTCCAGGAGAGCTGGAGAGGGACTTGAGGCAAGGGCCTGGAGTGAAGGAGAAGGGGGAATGGCTTCCCATTGACAAAGGGGAGCTTTAGATGGGATACTGGGAAGAAATTCTTCCCTGTGAAGGTGGTGAGGCCATGGCACTGAGAAGCTGTGGCTACCCCATCCCTAGAAGTGTTCAAGGGCAGGTTGGATGGGCTTGGAGCATCCTGGGACAGTGGAAGGTGTCTGTGCCCATGGCAGGGGGTGGGAATAAGATAATCTTTAAGGTTTCTTACAACCCAAACCATTTTGTCTTTCTATGATTTTTTGGGATCAGTTCACAAAGCAGAGCTAACCATAAAAATATTTTCTTTGTTTTGGAGAGGCAAATCCCTCCAATACAAGTGTGACAATCTGTTCAATACCAACACATCCACTGCCAAGGTGCTAAATGCACAACTGCTGAGGTTCTCACTGGGACATTTCTGCCCACTCTGAGGCACACATTGATTGTGTTCCTGGGTTTAACTCATTTTGCCAGCACAGAGATGTTCCTGACTGCAGGGAACCTTCCTTCATCCCTGACAACACACCAAGCTGTGAGCAAGCAGACAAGCTGGAACTGAACCACAGGACCAGCCCCTCAATAACCTCCTGTACAGACCATAAGATTATTATTCTCACATCTCTTTCACAACAATACATTTTTGACTACAGCAACCCTTCTGTACCATTTGATACTTGGCACCTGTGTATGTGCATTTAACTCTCTTTGGGGCACCTGCAGCTCTGCTGGGGTCACAGACAGACATCCAGCCACACTCACCACCAGCACCATCACAGGGAACAACTTAACTCCATTCTTCTCACCACAAATGAGCTACAGGCAGGTTTGGATTTTGGTATTTGATTTTTTTCCTCCCCTCACATATTTCTACCTTTCTTTTTTTCCAACCTGATCAATATTTTATGTTTTCCACTGGTTGTATCAAAACCTATCCTCATTTACATCATTCCTGCACTCTTCAGTTTTTGTGATTTCACTCACTCTAGGATTATCTCTGAACCTAACACTTTTTTTTACACAGTAAACAAGGTCTAAAATAATTAAACAACTCACAGACTTCTAAAAGAAGATAATGAAGCAGGACCTGAAGACAGCACAAATGCTTAAATCATTAAATACATACCAGACCAAAATCACTAATATGCAAAAGACCTAATGTAATTCACTAACAGCTAATTATAATTCAAAGCAAAGCAACACAGTGAAGTGCTTGATGACATCCTGATGACAAGCTGATCAAAAGCCCCTGAATAAAAAAAATACTTGAAATAGGGTCTAAACGAGGCAGCACCCATGTACCATCTTTTTCCCAGCTCAGCTTGGGTTTTTCACACTTTCCTCTTCCAGTTTCAGTTTTCACCATTTTACTGATGCAAGAACTAAAAACACATGAATTACCAGCAGTGAAATTTTTTTGATGTCTGGGGTCAAATCTACTTTTAAAAGCAGAGAACACAGTCTAAAATCACTGAATCTACTGAAGATATTGTAACTACCCAAACCAGCATGATCCTGGATTTGAAAATGAAGGAGACATTTATCAGTAACACAGTAATAGTGCAACATTAAAATAAAACCATATAGGACATTCTGAAACATGCATAATGTCCATATATTTTGAGAAAACAACATACTCAAAATAGTCACATTTACTTACACTCTTTGACCCCACATTATCAAATCAGAACAGTATGTTAGAATTTTAATGAAATCTACAACAATGGTTTTGAGATAGAAAAGGTCAAAGCCTTGAAATTCTCATAATAAACAGAAAGCTGCAAAAGAATTCACAGACAAATACTTTAATTTAGATGGGTATATAATATCATTAAAAATACCCAAGAGATGCAGTAGAAAGACAGCAGTCAAACAATTATTAGTGTAGTTAGACTAAGAAGAAATATAAGCAAGAAAAGAGGAAGAACTTTTCTGCATTAAAAAAACCTCAAATTACTCCATTCTAATGACTTCAAATTTCTGATCTGTGTCTGGTATGTTGGATACTTGCCCTCAAATAGTTCCTTAACTATCTGAATTAAATTATTCCTTAGCTATATTTACTTGCCTAAGTAACTTCCAATGCATATTAATTTACTTGCCTAGAGCACAACCCTTCAGATGAGAGCCATTTAACCACACATCCTGGATACACACACATGGAAATCAGTGGCAGTTGCAACAGCCTCAATAAATCTGACCTTGACTCACAACAATTTCTGTTTGCAGGAGAGAATGATTTTCTTCTCTGCTAAAAACTATTGTACCAAATAATTTCACTTAAAGCAGCAATTCTCACTTGAACTCCATCTAAGTCTTGCTTGCCTGAGATGAGCAAGATGTGATTCAATCTTTCCCCAGCACAAACCATAATTCAAGCTGGCACTGGTGCTCTCTTACACAACAGGATCAAGGCTGAAAACATCAGAAACAAAGCCTCTTCTCTGTGCAAGAGAATACAATTTGTCAGGAGCTGTAATTGTATAAATCACATAATGCAGATTTACATACATCTATATAGACACACATATCTACAGAAGCAGAAATGCTGTTCAAACTGATTCAATCCACAATTTGACCCCTCTTGGCCGTTACCCAAAGCCACCCACAACACCCGAAGCATTTCTCACCTGTGGCAAGTGTAACTGGAGCCCCTCGCTGGGAATGGGCTGGCGAGAAGGAGTCTGGTCCAGCTGCATGTTGAACAGGGATGCCAGGGCTGACTGAGCAGCCCGAGCTTTCGCCAGCTTTTTGTTCCTTCCCGAGCCTTCGAAAGTCTGACCGTCCACGGCCACGGCCATGACAAAGTTCTTGGCGTGGCTCTCTCCGCTCTCCGAGAGGAACTCGTACTTGAGCCCGGGGCGCAGCTCGTTGAGGATCATGACGGGGTTCTTCCCGCTGGCCGTGGGGTAGGGGGAGGCCGGGGGCAGGGGGGACTGGGACAGGCTGCTGGCTACGGCGCACGATGGCAGCCCGTAGTCCCCGCCGGAGCCGAAGGAGCCGTCCCCGTTGGAGCCCAGGTAGAAGGGAGCGTCGGAAGGGACGGGCGTCTCGAAGCCGTTGAAGAGGGTGTCGGGGAAATCGGCCTGGTCAGACGTGAAGTCCGTGTTGACCGACAGAGTCCTGCCCATGGCCAGGTGGGCCTCCGAGGCGTTGGGGAACTGCACGAAGGAGCGCAGGGCCTTTTCGGCAGCGTGAAGCTTGGCTTTCTTCTTTGTTGGGCCAGACCCCTCGAACACCTGCCCGTTGACTTCCACCGCCATCACAAACATGGGGGCGTGCACCGGCCCCGTCTGGGAGAGGAGTTTGTATTGTAAACCGGGTTTGATCTCGTTAAGCTGCATCAGGGCGTTCTTTGGCAGAACGGGGCCGGGCGTTTTCTTCCTCTTCTTGGGGCGGAATTTGGAGTGGCCATTGTTGCCCTCCTCCAGAGGCCTCTTCCTGCTGCTGCTGCCGCCGCCGTTGGAGAGCGGGGTCCCCTCGCCAAGGCCCTGCCCGGCGCTGTCCTTGGGGGGAACGTTGTCCACATTGCGGTTTTCTTTAATGTCGGTGCTGCTCGAACCTGCGGTGCCCAGAAAGAGTAACTTACAATGCCTTCGGTGCAGGATCTTGTAAATGCAAAATTTATAGATTCCTTTATCTCTCTTTGTAACTGGTTAAGTGATGTGTGCTCACAGGTTAAATATTTTGGCCATGCAACCGGAGATGATGATAATGTAACACAACCTCTCAATAATTCAAGAAATAACACACTCAATCTTCAAACCACACACCTGATACAACTGCACAGCAAAAAACCTCTACAACTTTTTTTTTTTATTTTAATTATGCTATAACAAAGCTTTTACTTCTAAGTTATATTTAGCCTTAAAATTGCTTTAAATCAACAATATAAGCTATAGCAACGTATGCCTACAAAACAAACAACTACCATTAGTAAAGTAAAAATGGATGCCTAAGACCACAACTCTGAGCCAGATATTTAATTCTATTCTATTATCAGTTTAGTCATGTCACTTTTTTCCACACAGTGATTTTAGTTGCTTAAATTGAAAAACTACATAAATAAAACCTTTGTTCAGAGCAATGAAAAATTAGGCAGCTCTTTGATAGGTACCATGACTGAAGAGTGTTTGAATGCTTTTATTTCTCTTTAGCTATTCCATACTTTTCAAATTCAGTGGTTTTTTTATGCCTCTTCTAAACATTCATTTCATCTCATCCCAATTTTCTCAGGAACTATAGCTGTCCACTGTGCCAGCAGGACCACAAGATCATATATTTCCACACAGACTTCTATTAAAAAAATCTCTAATTCATCATTTACAAGCATAATTCCTTGTCAAGGAAACTGCTCTCATGGAGTTACAAACCCAAAAATCACTAGAGATCCTCTCTAAGGCCATGTAGAATCCAAGTGTGACAAAAGCTGCACACTCACTGTGAGAATATTTTAATGGGAGAGCAGGGAAGACAATATAGTATTAATGTAATGATTTGTTTTCAAAGATGTAAGTTGGGATAATGATATGTCAGAGCTATATATAAGGAACTGAATTTGCTTTAAGTTCAAAGACCTCATTTTCACCCTGATAAAGAAACTAAGGAAATTAACCATTTGTACTTTCTACTGGCATTTGTGAATGAAAAGGCAAATGTAATAGATCAATTATTTTTAATTCTCCTGTTCCAAAACGTCAATATAACTGTATTATATCTACACTGACTCAAGGTGGTAAATGGTCATTGAAATTAGAGCAAACCAGGTGGAAGCTCTCTTTCACAGTGACAAATTCCAGTCATGCTTTCAGTCTTCCCTAAAAATCCCCTACCATGCACACATCACTTCACCCAGGTTACAAAGCTGATGGAATGGTTACTAAATTTTCATTTATAACATCCTCCAGCAAAAGCTCGATAGGTTACTCCTTTCGGTGCTCGAAGAGAAAAAAAGGAAGGAAAAAAAAAAGATCAAAAGAAAAAGCCAAAATAGGAACACATTTTGTTAAATCACAGCAGCACAACAAAGAATTGTACAGTACTGATTATGCAATTAAGTCAATTCAATTCTGTCAAGAATTTAAATTCTGAAGCATTTCATTGCTAGAAATCTGCTACATTTAATCAAGTATCTCTTGCTCAGCAACAAACATATTGCCTGGAGAATGAAGGCTATAGGGCCACAACTGTCAATACACAGTGTTCATGCATATATTCTTTATAAAAATATGCATTTATGGTAGAGGAGTCTAAGGACAATGGAGGAAATTTTTAAATCTTTCCTTACAGTGAGTTTCTTACATCTCAACTGAAAAACTGCCCTTACTGGTGGCACCAGATATTTGTTATCAACCACCAAAACTTTCAGGCTAAACAGAAATCTTTGACTTAACACTAATCAATGGTCTCTGGTTTCATTTCTTTTTATATGAAAACCACTACCAGTGTCTGTAGGAGGAAAACAGGAGTTGAACAGAGTTCAGCTGAACATTAAAAGCTTTTCCATGTAAGCATGTCAGCTGGAGGAACTCCTTCATCAAGCAGGGGAAACAATGTCCTGACAGAGAGGAGGGACTTGTAGGGAGCAGGAAATAAACTTGCAGGCTTACCTGGAATTATTAAGAGAGAAGGGAAGAAAACTACTCCTTGCCTGAGAGCTACTAGGCTTTGTTAGCTTTGGACAACCTGCAGGGTGAAGAAACTTGGAGAGGAAGAACAGAGGGAGCTGATCCTGAGTCAAACCAAGAGACCAGGAGGAAAGAAAGTAACCGTGGAGCTGATCCAAATCCAAGTTGGTGATGGAAAGACTTGCTGTGCAAACCAAAAGGACCTGTGCTTGTCTCAACCCACAGAGCTGCTGCACTGCAAGGAAAGGTCCCTCCCTCTCTCAAGGTGTGTTTTTGGTCCTTTTGGTCAGCCTGTCCAGCCCAGCAGGGCTGAGGCCTTCTAATTACCTGAGGGCTTGGCAAAGATTAGTCAAAGCATAACCTGCTCAAGTTAGAGATGTCACCTCCCATCCTGGGAGTTATTTATATGGATTAACTCCTCCAGCCCAGCCTCTCCCTGGATGCCTTTTCCAGGCATGCCACCCTTCCAGGGAAGTCAGGAATGGCTCTCCTGGCTCCTCCTCACCTTGTCCAGTTCCCCACAGGTGACAGGGCCACCAACAGACCCCAGGAGAGGGCATCACACCACATAAGTGTCCTCCCAGGGCAGCCTCACAACTCTGGCCTCTCCCAGAGATGATGGCAGGGAGGCACATGAGCTTTTCCCCCCCAAAAAAAAGTTTTCTAATGGCTTTGAAAGACCCCATAAACCTGTGGTATCCACAATGTCCTGAGCAAGGTGCTTCACCACTTCATCACAAATAAAAACATCTCCCATTTCTTTCTTTCATCCTCCACCTGATGGTCTGACTACATCTACTGGGGTTTATTTGCTATTTTTTAAAGTTTTTGATGATTCTAATATTAATCACTCCATATTGGGCATGATTTTACAGAAATCTCTAATATTTCCAATCTTTAAATTTAATTCTTCAAGGAATGAATGCTTTAGAGAGGCATTTGAAATCCATCACATCTGCTGTGCATTTAAAGTTTTCAAGCAGCATTAGCACATACATAAACAATTAATGACCGAGATCCCGTTTTCTTAAACATTTATACAACCCATGATTTTAAAACTGGGTATTTTTCAGGAGATTGGTATATTTTCTAGTCATTAAAAATATCTGGCAGCTTCAACTAGATATTTGACTTATATCTGTGGAGGCTACCTTAGTAAAAATCATAGCTGACACCAACAACTTCAGCAAAAGGATAATTCTGCCCTTCAGATTTCAGCTGAGCACTTACAAACCCAAGGACATTTGAAGAAGGAAAAAGGCATGGGAATTTTTCATGCCAGTAAAGAAATAAATCTTCTGTGGTGATGCTCTGGTTTATTTTTGGGCTTATTCCCTGTAATTAAAAAGTGTCTGCCATTGAGACACTTGATCCATTGGGGATCTTCCATTCCTGCTTGCTGAGAGGCAACACTCCCTCTGCTCTGTCTGATCTGGAACACAATTAATGAAATTTAACTCTTAGCTGAACCAAAAGATGGTTCTAGCTACCCCTTATACTGCTGCTTTCATTTAGTGGCCTGGGGAAATTCTAAATAAGTCATTTTCTTCACTCAAAAACAAGCAGAAAAAACCACATGCTCTCTTGAGAGCATCCTTTAGAAAAAGAAGCAAATACATCAAAGATAAAGGTCAGGAGAGTCACATGCTTGTGTTCCAAGTGTCCAGAGTGCAGCCACGCAAAGCAACAAAAAACAAATAAAAACCTTCTAAATAACCATCTCTTGCCCCAAATCTCTTGTAGTGTCTCTATGACCAAAGGATAAAGAAGGAAAACACTAAAAATTCAAGTCTGAAACACTTTTCTCAGGGATATTAATTTATTAATGTAAGACATCATCACTGTCTTATATTTCATCTGAATAAAAAAAAAAAAAAGTCATCTTAATTTTGGTTTCTGCAGAGGAATTCTTGTTATGCAACCACAGGCTACAAAGACTGCATAGCCCACCTTCCTTTCCTTCAAAAACCTTTCCCCAAAAGCAGTTACATAAAATAATAAAAAATTTAACAGGCAACTTCTAACATGCCACTTCACAATTATAAGAGATATAAAAGTAAAGAAAGATAAACAGTTAAAAAATATATCTCTGCACAAATCAAAGCAAAGAACTTAAGAATTTAAACTTTGATTTCTGAACCCCCCCCCAATCAGATGACTGAACATTTCAAATTCATGATGTTTGTGTGGGCACACAAAGGAAGGTTGTCTTGCCCTTCATAGGCACTGGGCTCAGCCAAGGTTCTGACATCTCAAAACTGAAGTCATACAAATGCATTCCCTAAACAATTCCATGGAGCCAAGCTCCTGACAAAATAACAAATTCCTTGAATGGCTTCCCATATCGATGCACTAACACAAAAAAACCCAGAAGCAGACAAAAATTTAGTGTTTTTCTTAATGACACAGAATTAAATCTGCCCCTATAAAGAGATTGTATCTCTCCAGCTCAGGAAGGCATCTTCTATTCATGCTCAGCTATACCATTATTGAGAAAAAGGATGTTTTATCAAAAAAAAAAAAGAGAATTATCCAATTACACTTTTTGAAGGCCTCAGTAGGGAAGGCACCTTTAGAAGAAGTTATATTTTAATTTCTTATCTATCAGGGAAAAGAAAATTATACCAAGCATATTGCAGTTGAGTTCACTGTTTCACTAAAGAAAAAATGGTTAATTCTATTTCAGGTAATATTTTTCGCTTTGGTTCTGGGTTTTTTTGGGGGAGGATGTTTGTTTTGGGTTTGATTGGTTTATTTTAACACAATGATCTAACTTCCTCATCTCCCTCTAAAATTGTTCTGTAACTCCTCCAGACTGAGCTGCAACTCTTCTGCTCCAAAGCCAGTGCTGGGCTTTGTCACCTTTGCCAGATGCACTCTTTAGCCACTGCCACTTGGGGGAAAAAGAAGCACATTTGTTATAACATCATGTACAATTATTTATAGTCAGGCACAGCAGCAGCAGAACAATTCTCTGAGTCACAGAAAAAAAGGAGACAGCTGAAAAGCAAATAACAGTAAAAACATTTTAGAAAGGTTCAAGGAAAATATTTTTCTCATAAGTTATTGGATCTTAATTATACCCCAGAGTTAGCAGTCTCACACACTTGGCTGCATCAAGTACACACCAAGATAATCACTTTGACTATTTTTGTGCTTTAAAATCACTTCAATAATTCAGTAGCTCAGGGTTGGGACAATCACCATCTAAAGAGAATCATCAGCCCATGTGAGACCTGCACAGAGCTTTTCCAGCTCCTCCTTTGCTTTTTCTTTCTTTCTCCTTTTCTGCTCTCCCTCCTTTATATTGTACTCTTGAAACTCCATTCCCCTCACCGTACCCCTCACTCCTTACTGGTACTTTACCCTTGGCATGGGCACTACTGATATTATCCCTCCTTTATTCACTCCTGGCTCAAGACAGAGAAATATTTTGATTATTCAGCTGCTGTAGGAAAAAAAAATAAAGTATAAGGTATAATACAGAAGGTATAATTATATTAGCATATTAAAAACACCGTTAATGCAAAAGCTCCAATTCACTCTTCTTCACTGCATTTTAAAATATCCTCATTTCTTTGCAGTTGCCCCTGTGCTTGGGAGAAAAAAATTAGTTTCAGACACTATTAGTGAGTTTATTACAATATAAATAAACACATCTTACTCATGTTTTCTTCATCGTCTACATCCATTGTGAAATATCTTTGCTGGTTTCTTGGCTGGCAGAGACGGCTTCTGTCTGGAAAACAGGGAGGGGGATATTCAGGCTTTAAGGTACCAACTTATTAGGTTTAAAACTTATTAACAATAAGTTTAAAGATCCTTTAAAAGTAGCAGCCCAGGCCCTGGCTTAGCACTGGGCTGTTTGGGTAAATCCTGACCAAAACTGGATTTACCCAACTGATCCCTCCTAAAACTGAGATGTTCATCAGTGACTGAAAGATGCAGCCCCAATCTGCCAAAGGCCAGAGTGGGATGATGAAGACCACTCCTCACAGTGGCTGAACAGCCAGGTGCTCTCAGCTGCTCCTCCTATGGCTTCCCCTCCAGACTCTTCACTTTCTTCAGACAATCTCTAATAACTTCACGTCTTTTTTACATTGTAGTGCTCAAACCTGTCCCTAGGACTCAAGGTGAGGCCATGCCAGTCTAGAGCCAAGTGGAACAATCTTCTCCCTTGCCCAGCTGGGGATGCTGTGCCTGATGTCCCTCCTGGCTGCCAAGGAACTGCTGACTCGCGCTCAACTTGCCATCAAACAGGACCCCACAGGGCCCTTTCCACAGCACTGCTCTCCAGCCTCTCATTCCTCTCACATCCTGGTCTATACACACTCAGAATCCAGCACTTGCCCTTGGTATTAAACTTCCTATAGATGGGGACTGCCTAGCCCTAAAATTCATCAAGGTCTCCCTATAGGGCTCTCTGCCCTCGAGGGCGTCAACACCTCCTTCCAATTTAGTATTGGCAGCAAACTTATTTGGTATTCCTTTGATTCCTGCCTCCAGGCTGTTTATGAAGGTGTTGAAGAGCACAGGGACAAGGATAGAGCCCTGTGGAACCCCGCTAGGGACTGAACACACACCTGATGTCACCCCATCTATTTATAACCCCTGAGACCGTTTGCATTACACAACATCAGCACACTCCACTGTAACAAGAGGAAATTAGTTGACTGTAATCAACAGGACTTGTAAATAATTATCACCTCAATTAGCACATTGCACTGGCTCCAGTTACTCCTGCAGCACCACTTTGTACTCAAGGACTAAGGACTTGACAAATTCCTGGTTTAACTTCTAGCAAGGAGATCAGTGAGCTCCCTGAGCCAAACTAGAAGTGCAAAAGGCTGTAGAGCTGCCCCACACTTCCACACCATGCATAAACCCTCCTGAGGAGCTGGGTTACCAGCCTGGGCTCAGCACCTCACCCACAGCCTGAAGGAAAGAAAAGGCAAGCTCCTGTCTGCTAAAAGCAGAGGCAAACAGAAATTCTACTTGCTTTTTTTTGTTTGTTTGTTTTTAATCATTTCAGTAACTGTGCTGAAACAGATTCTGAAAGCATCGAGGAAGATAAACAGCCAAGGACAGTTGACAGAAGAGCCTTAAGGCACCTAAGAGATGCAGTCCTACACTGCTGCTGCAGCCAAATGACACTAACACTCTGTTTTAAGCTTTAACCACGTGTGTTTAAGAGTTAAGACTACTCTTGGCATATAAAGAATGATCACCTTTTTTTTCTAATCCTTTCTTTATAAAAAATGCAGGAGTCCAGTTAGCAGCAGTCAGCTCCTCCCTGCAGTCCCCACAACTGCACCAGCAGATCACTCTGGGAAAGAGCATAAGAGTCAAAGAACCACTAACTTCAAGACCTTCAAAATCAAGTCTGAATATGAGCATGGCCACTGAACCCAAGCATGAAATGCCATATCTATTTGTTTCCTGAGCAGTTCCAGGGATGGTGATTCCACCACTTCCCAAAGCTAAGCCTCCCTCACTCTAAGCACTACAAGACCGTGTGTGCTTCATACAAGTAACTGATTTCCAGTACAATTAATTTCCAACAACCACCCACTTCAAATCAAAAACACTTGGAAGAGAATGAATCAGTTATTTAAAGAGTATGAAATGTTGTGGATGTCCCAACCCCAGCACTGTTCAAAGCCAGGCTGGATAAGACCTTGAGCAACCTGGTGTGGGAGGAGTCCCTGCCCACAGTTGGGACTGCATGATCTGTAAGGTTCATTCCAATCCCTAACTTTCTACAATTCTGTGAATAATGTGTAGGGGACAGTCCTGAGCTGGGAAGAGAGAAGGAACTCAGTACTCTGTATACACATCTATCTTCCAAACTTCCTCCCACTGTAATCCATGGGTTTTCTTTTTTTCAACCTGGCTTTCAAAGGTAGAGGATTTCATAATAAGAAAAAAGGTTTTTCAAAGTCCTTCCATATAAAGTAGGACCTATGTATGCCCTCAGAAAGACAGGGGAGATGTTTTTACCAAATGGACTCTGAGCCCAGGCTGCTCATTACAAAAAAAGCTTCCTCTCTTGCCAAGGCATGCTTGATTATTCTGCAGTCATTAGTGATTCAGTTATCATTTCACTTTGAAAGAGGAACAGCATTTCTGGCTTCTTGGACCTTCCAAACTTTTATTCAAGCAGCAAAACTGCATAAATAAACACATTCACTGCCTGCAAATAACCCATTTAGTAAGTGACATCCAGGAACATCTCAGGTGCTACAGACACAAAGACACCTCATGAGGTTGGGTAATGGTCAGTGGCATCTGAGCAAGGACACCTTCCAAAAGGACTTCACTGAAGCTTGGACACCAAGGTATGTATGATAAACTCCTGAGTTTCACTCCTAAAATCCTGCTATGGGATAAGGGACACAACCACAGTAACACTCAGCAGTGCAAAAAAAATTTTGTTGGGGAAAAAAAAATAAGAGTAAAGGAAAAAAGCTTCATTGCTTTTCATTCATTCAAAGCTTTCAAGAACAGCAATAAGGAATCAGTGCCATAAATACAAAGTGATTTGGGTCAGTGTATTTACAGCAGGTTCTGTGTGGAATGGGGATGTGGCAGAAGGCAGCTCCATGGCTACAGGGACTGTTTTCTCCCAGCTATACTGATAAAATAAATTGAGGGTTTGACTGCACTATGCTGGTGTAGCAGAGGGAAGTTTTTTGTTCATAACACAGAGCAACAAACCTCCACCCAACTCTTACCTAAATTCACTCACTGAAGCCAAGGCAATCTGCATAGTAGCACATCCTGAAATGTTCTGAACTACAAAAACCTTTCTTTTCATAGATGCATTAAAAGCCAGCCATATCAAACAGGAAAACAGTATCTACATGTATGCTAATTTAAGTGGAGCCAGGAAAATGTAAACTTTTAATCCTCTCCTGGTTTTACAGTCTTTCATTCCTGTAGACTGTTTCCAAAGATAGAAAGAACATCAGCAATGCTTAAAAATGCAGCAGCAAACACAACAGAATTTGCCTTTATTTCCACAGGAGACTACTTGAGAGATTTTTAGGTAAATGTTAGCTATAGCAAGTACACAGCACATGAGAACTTAGAGATAACCTGGTTTTCTTCTGTCTGAATATCTAGATGCAAAAAAGAGTTGTGAAAGACCTTAAGAGTAATCTTGGTTTATTCTCATTACTGAGAAAAACCCTAAATATGTCTTGAAAGGGAAATTTCACAACTAACAACACTTTACATTCAGCGAATGGCATATATGGAAAAAATCCCATTAACCTGAGAGATGACACAGAACTGTTAGAAAACAGCCTAAGTCAGAAAGGTGCAGTTTTAGCAAGTTCCATATTTGTTCAAAAGTCCTCTCCTTCCAAACTTTGAAAGTCAAATGAAATAAAGCATTGGGAAATAGATCTTGCTCAAAGTATTACCAAAAACTGGCCTTCTTATGAATCCAAAGTGCAAGCTAGCAAAGAGATTCAAACCTCACCTGAAAAGTACACTTAGACCACCACCACCACCACCTCCTTTGTTCCAGCATTTAAATGCAGCAATTAAAGCCCTACCCTTCCTCTCAGATCTCTTCATCCTCCTGCGCTTCCAGTGCACTCGGGCCACGCTGCAGAGGTTGCCCATGCACAGAGCCATGGCTTGATGTGATGCCATGCACCCCCTGGCACCTGTGCCACCCCTCACCCCCTCCCAAAACACCAGCAAGCTATTCCCAACAGGAGGGTTATCCCTGGGCTCCTCTCCCAGCCCCTGGAAGCCTGGAGTGCACTGATGCACAGCCCAGTGAACAACGATGAGCAGAGGATGCAGCTCACCCTCACCCACTGCCAGAGGCACGAGTGACAATCAACCCTTTGTCACACAGAAGGGGCAAGGAAGGACAGTTCTCTGAGAAGGACTAGATCAAAGGCATCCTTACTCCTAGGTGTGGAAAGGCACAATAATTTTATATTATTATTAATAAAGGAGGGCAACTCTTGAGTCTTGTAGCTCAGAAACGAGGAGAGACATTAAGCAAGGAAATATTTATACAGCCTAGTGCATGAAACAAGATGCTTTCAGCATCCTTTAGAACTCTCAGGTTTCTCAGGTTCCCAATTCATACACTGCCTCAAAAGGCACAGAATGCAGCTGGAAATAGCAGGAATACATAAATATGCCAATCTCAAATATACTTGAGTCACAGATTTTCCATACAAGAGTTTCTGTCAGGCCTGACCAAGAGGCCTCCCACTGTCAACACCACCTGTAGTATTTTCCAGCTTTTTCATGAACTAAAAAGTAACATGTCACATTATGGGATAATCATCCTGTTTCCCCATTTGAGTGACCAACAAAGATATGTTGATCCTGTAGACCCTACAGCATCAGCAGCACAGGCTGAGGGCATTTTATGGATATGTAGAGGATATATTCGGATATTTGGATTATTTGATATTTTTTATATATTTGAGATATTTAGATTATTTGAGGATATTTTAGGATATGTAGATCATTGGCACAGGCTGAGGGTTGCAGCTACCCTTTAATCCTGCCCTCAGATTAAACCTCACAGGACAAAAAGCACTTTGCAGCAGGGAATGCCTGCAGGGGCAAGCTCCAGTCTGTTACTGCAGTGATGAGACTTCTCTGACCAGACACCTCCAGCTGCTCTCAGACCTTTATTTCTCAGTACATCAGGAACACAGCACATGACTGAATCTAGATGATGTCTGGTACATGACTTACATGCACCATCATATTTTGACAACTATCCAGGCTGGCATTTCTTGAAAAACATTGCCACTGGCATCTTAGTAGGAGTACTTCACTAACCAAGCCCAACATGCTCCAGCTCACCACTGGAACTGGGCTGATGTGCTAACAGGGAGCTCTACCTGCTGGCACTCATTCCCAGATCCCAGATAACAGCTTTTACATCTCCAGACTGTGATGGAAAGCACAGACTGAGTGACTGTAATGATTTCTGTCTGAAGCCTAAGCACTAAAAGCTTCCAACTTCCCCACTTCAAAGGAACTGAAGTTCTACTTCAGCATCCATGTTATTAGACAGTACTACTCATTGTGAGAATGAAGAAAGAGCAACAGGATCATTTGAACTTGGTTTATGCAGAATTTAGAAAGAAGAACTAACCATGGAGGAACAAGCCACCAATGCAGTGGTCATGCCACAGTCACATATTCACCACCAAGAAGCTCCGGAGGAAATGAATCCTATCAAAGAGCAACTCCCAAAACTAGTGCTGTGCCTAATTTGGTGTGCTAATTAACTGTTTCTGCATGCTGATGAACAGTTTCAGGCCCAGTTTCCCATTTCAATGCACAATAAGCTGTGTGAGAGACAAAGGACATGGAGAGTGAGGTATCTACACCTACACAGTTCTGAAGGAACAGCAACACTGACAAAGAGACAAAGGGAAAAAACACCCCTTAGGGGAAGGAGAATTAATTTTCCACCTTTGAGAAAACAGCACAATTTGTAACATGCAAAGAACAGCCTGTGCAACTACTGAGCCTTTTACCATAATTCCTTCAGCTGCTCAAACTTTTACCACCTTGTTCTCAGCACAGCAAAGATTGAGATACATAGAAATGTGTATTTCTCCTCCTTTCTGGGAGAAGAGATCCTGCATTAGCTATATGAAGTCAAAAGTGATTTTGCTTATAATAATTACTTTATCTCTCCTAACTTGTCAGAGATTTGAATCACAAAATTTGGTGTAAAGACTGAAAAGAGACTTCTTCAGGTCACCTTTGTAGCTCTCCTCCCCAAAGCAGCTCCTAACTCTACCAACCCCTGCTCCTCAAGGCAGTGACTCTGGGGTATGACACTCAGGAAGGAGACCTAGGACAAGGCCTTGAAGGATGACAGCTTTGGAGAGAGAAAAAGATCTCTAAAATTTGATTATTGTCTAAAGAACATACACAGTGCCCTTGGGAGAGAAACTTGGTGACCCTGCTGTAGGGGTAACATTAGCAACAGTTTCAGGAAATAAAAAATATCACAGAACCAAATCACAGACCAGTGGTTTGAGCTGGAAGGGACCTTGAAGTTCACCTCTTTGCAGCTCCTGCCATGGGCAGGGACATCTTCCACTATCCCAGTTGCTCCAAGCCCTGTTCAACTTGCTCTTGAACAATTCCACTGATGGGGCAGCCACAGCTTCTCTGGGCCTCACCACCCTCACAGAAAAAAATTCCTTTTAACTTCTAATCTAAATCCATCCTCTTCTATTTTAAAACTATTTCCTCCTCTTTTATCACTATCTGCCCACATGAAAAGTAACTCTTCCTCTTTTTATAAGCTCTTCTGGAAGTTCACAATGAGGTCTCCCAGAGTCTTCTCTTCTCCAGGCTGAACTACCCTGTAATAACAAATCTGTAATATGCATGAAGTTAAATACTCAATATCCTTAAATATCTTAAAATGTCTATACAATTAGATAAGAACAGGTTGAAAACCAAGTGCAAGGGCTGCCTTCTCTCCAAAGAAAAAGCAGTTCCCTGGTGGAATTTGGGACCTACCCATCTCCAATACTCCCATTTCACCTTCATCCCTGAACCAGGAGTGCAGAGACACTGAACAACTCAAGCATATTCCAGCCAAATCCCAAAGATAAACTAACTCAGGCAAGATCAGAAGCAACACAGCAAGACTGATGGAAAACTTCAGCATCTCCTCAATTCTCCCCTCTGCCACCCAGCCCAGTGGAACAAAGCCAGTTATTCCATGGATTTATGACTTGTGCTAGATGCAGTTTTGTGATGAAGGATTTGGGAGCCCAGCTTAGTGACCCTGCAGCTGTGGCATCTGCAGTCCCTTCCCATCAGGTTCCTTGGCAGCAGGAGGCTCGAGGCCATGCTGCAGCCCCTATTTTACATAGATATACAGTATATTTATACACATCACCCACCAGGAGATAAATTTTTAAACAGGTATCACATGAAAATCTCCATGCACCAAAACATCCTTGAAACTCTCATTTACTTATAGATTTGGCCCCCATTATCAGCTCACTTTACATACTCTTTGAAGAAACACCCATACACTGTATTTTTTAAGTGCTTCTCAAGATTTTTCATATTTTTTTGCTCCCACAAGCAAGCTGGGTATTTTCAAGCACAAGGACAATGTTACAGGCCAACAACAGTTTTCCTTTTATCTTTGTGTACTTCAGCAAGAAATAATATAAATTAGCATCAGCTGCTAGAATTAGTAGGAGCTAAAGTACAGCCTGAAAAGCTGCTCTGCACAGCAAATTCCAGATCCAGAGCTGCTGGCTGCATACTGGGAACCCCAAGAGCTCTGATATAAACCTCATACTGGAGCTTATTGGTCAGCTTGGAGTCTATTCCTCAGGTGATCAAATCCATTCCAACAGCACCATCTGCTGTTACAGAAATAATTGGGGTTGCATCTATTGATCCCTCAACCAAGGAAATTTAGAGCTCTGCTCCCAATTAGAAATAACTTCAGAAATTTGCAGATTTATTCCTTCTTACCAGGTTACTGTTAGGACTGAATGTCTCTTTTTAACTTTTTTTTTTTTTAAGGACTCCTCAAGTACCTGTAACTGTCAGAAATGTATTTATGATGTGATGCCAAGGCAAAAGTGGTAACTATTCAGAGAGAAAAACTGAGCAGACTGGACCTCCCAGTAAGTAATATCAATATTTTCAACATGATTTAAAACATAATTGATACAGCTACCCAGTGCTAAGGAAAATAACTAATTGGAAGAAAAATCTAAAATAGTTTTAAAGGAGGTCAAAAGAGACTCAGATATTTTTTTGTTTCATAAAAGGAAAAAAAAAAAAAACAGTCATAGAGGTAGACTGATGTTTGGGATTATGAGATACACTTACAATTTGGGCTTATTTCCTCTTTTCCCACCAAAACCAGTTATTAAACTTTGCTCAAACACTCTGAAAACTCTCAAGTCCTACATGCCAGCTCTGCCTATTTACTTTAATAAACAATTACTTTAATAATTAATATTCATTGGATACAAATTTGCAGCCAGAAGGGTAACTAAACATTTGTAATATCAACTTGCAAACCAATATCCTGTCTGTTTTCAAGCTGCTGATCCAATAATTGTGAAAGGATTTGGAGTCCAAACACAAATAAAAGCTATAGATAAAACAAGAAAGTACTAAACAAGTGTTCAAATACATTAAAATGAAGTTTCTCCTCCTCCAAGTTATGAGGCAAATGCATCAATTAGAAAACAGAGAATCCTGCTCCATGTTTGCAAATGCAGTGTGCTTACCTTTTTAACTATTGGAGACACATGCTGATTCTGCAACCTGCAAGAAGAAGACATCCAGTCAATTGCTTGGTTCTTTAACAATTTGTGCATCACAAATAGCAACTCCTGACCTTAAAAAGGGACACATTTCTGATTCTCTAAAAATAAATAGTCCACACTACAGATACACACTCCCAGAGCCAAGTCTTCTGTAACCCCTGACCATTCTGGACTTTCCTGGTTGGAAAAAGAAAAAAATAAATCAAGACTCAAAGATGCCTAATTCTGGGGGTCAGAAAAAACATCCCTAAGGTACAAACAGTTGTGTAGCAGAACCCAATCTGCATTATCTGCACCTTCCAGGAGAGAGGGTCAGCACAAATGTGGTAAATAATGGTGTAAAACCAAAATAAACATCTGTGCTATCACAGCCAACTTATCCTGAAACCAAATCCATAGTTCTCATCTTCTTAGGTTTTTTAAATTTAGATCTTCGGTTCTTATTTTTAGGGAGTGATTTTAATCCATATAAAAGGCCCCTCATACAACAACCCCCTTTCCAAACACCACTTTCTTGATCCCACTGACATCAGACTGCATTCCCTGCAAAAAAAAAAAAGAAAATCCCTCAACCACCAGCAGTGGGGTGGAAAACAACTGGCAGATGTAGGGTAAAACACACCCCCCCCCCCCCCCCACATTCTTAGGTTATCTTCCAACCCAAATTATTTTGTGATTCTGATTCTAAGGAGGATACAGGCTAACAGGGATGCTGTGAGCAATTTTATTTCCATGAATAAGGACAGCTGTTGGATCAGGAACAGACAGCTTTCATTTAACAGACAACCTCCTAATTCTAAAAAAATACTGATGGGGCCATAGCAGTGTGAAGCTAAGACTATTCTAAACCAGTTCCAAAATCACAATCACACAGCCCACGAGAGGGTGCTGGTACCCTGCAGAAACCTGCACTGAATTCAAGTTACACAGAGCACAGCTCCACAACACATCTCTTAAACTAGTTTGGTCAAAAAGGGATCTGACATAATATTTAAGGTCCATGAAGTAGCATATTGCATTGATTTGATCCCAGCTTTTAAGACATTTCAATTTCAACACTTCATAGTGGCCTTTTCCAATAAAAATAAAAATATCAATGTAAACACTACATTGGTCTTAGCATAAAGCAGGAAAAATGCCCAGAATACTGAGTTCAGAGTCAAAGTCCCAACCTAGTGTTCCCATATTCACAATAAAAACTTCCAAACTCTTGGAACATGAGCTATAAATTAAGTGTGATGTGAAAATGTATTTGGAGCAACAAACACCAAAAATGTGTTTTAAAAACAAGGTTTTGATAATTCTCTTCCTATGTGAGCATTGCTTAAAGTTACAATTAATCCTGAGGAAACACGCAGCTAATAGTTTTTTATATTAGTATATCCTTGAGTTAAATTAGATTTCACATTATCTTCCTTATACACAACATTACTGCAGTCAGTAACTCCCTAACAAACTAAAAACAATCCATGAAAATTGAGACTTTAAGTTTACCACTGAGTACACCAAAAGTCATTACATACTGACAGGTGCAGTGAATTTTACAGACAAAGAACCAGCCAGGGTTAAGAACTAGGAATTCTTTTTGTTATACTGTGAGCAGTAAAGACAGGTGGAGGAAAAACAGACTTGTAACACCTTAAACCAGTAAAAATTCCAAACAGCAAAGAAAGGGAAATACCACTATGTTATAAAATCCAGGAACAAAGCTCTGAGCTCCAGCATGTCCTATCTGGCTCTGTCCAGTGGCAAAAAGCAATTCTGGGGCTTGTTCAAGTCATGAGCTGCTTCCCCAAAACCTTCTGCATGGAGAGCCTGCCAGAAGGGGCTCCTCTAGGAGCTCAGCACCTTGCCACAGCATCTCCATATTGCTACCTTGCAAAAAAACTCAATAAACCAATTCTTTGTCCCTTACTAGTGAGTTAATTTACCCTAAAAAGTTCAGAAACATGCTCATGATTTCCCCCAAGGCAGCAAAGGATACTTGAAAATCATCTGAAGAACACAACATGTTGGCCACTTAGGAATATTTTCAAACACTAACTTTTTAAATATCAGTTGAAAATATTTCAATGCAGTGAGAATCAAAACAGACATCTGGGTACCACCTCAAGACATAAACCTGCAAAAACCACCCAAACACAAGGCAACAACCTGGAAGCACTCATCACTTAGCCCTAGGGTCAGGATTGAAAAACCACCACTTGCAATCTTTATGTATTTACTTTCCTATTTATTTTACTCCTCACACATTGAAAAAGTAAAGTAATCTGTTGAGGCATCTCAACTGCTGATGCATGACAAAAACCACAGGTACCTTAAATCCAGTGTACAACAGTTTGGGTTGGAAGGGCCATGCCATGGGCAGGGACACCTTCCACTAGCCCAGGCTGCTCCAAGCCACATCTAACCTGGCCTTGGACACTCCCAGGGATGGGGCAGCCACAGCTTCTCTGTGCCAGGGCCTCCCCATCCTCACAGAGAAGAATTTCCCCCTAACACCTAATCTAAATCTCTGTTCTCTTAGTTTAAAACCATTCCCCTTTTCCCCATCACTATCTGCCTGTGTAAAAGTCACTCAGGGAATGTGAGGAGGAGATGCCTTCAAGCAAGATTTTGTTCCTGATCCCAGAAAACAATAGTGTGAGGCTCCAGTAAAAGACATGAGGTTAAGAAGTGTTTGGACAGTGTTCTCAGGCACAGGGTGGGACTCTTGGGGTGTCCTGTGCAGGGCCAGGAGTCAGACTCCAAGATCCTTGTGGGTCCCTTCCAAGTCAGGATATTCTGTGACTGTCACATGTTTTTTCATACACCAAGGTATGAGTCTCCATCATAAACTATAAACACAGTTCAACAGCACAACTACAGAATTGGGTTTTCCTCTGAAAACATTTTCCATCTGAACATGAAGAAACAATTTGACATCTATGATGGACTTACTTCAGTTTATCAGTCTGAATCAAAGAACTAATAGCCCAAATTCAACCCACACTCCCTACAGCCCTTTTGAACTGCTCATGTAAAATTCTAAAGTAAACTAAGAAAGACTAGCAACTGAGCAATACAATGAAAAAAAAAAAGTTTAGGGAAAAAAGGACATATATGCTGCAATTGGAAAAAGAAGTACAGTTTATACACAATACAAGCTGTCAAATGCTTCTCCTTCCCTTGATATAAAACAAACTCTTTTGGAACTTACAAACAGGTACACAAGACACTGAAACCAAGTTCACTGACACTTCAAAAGCTAGGAAAATTCAGCAGCTATTAAGCAACAGGAATCCATGGAAAAAAATAAAGAGAATGCTAGTCCATCAAGTATTATCCAAGCTTTTACTGCAGCAAACAAACAAAAGTATGTTCATCATTTATTCTAAAACACACAATTCTCCAAAAAATGTTAAGGAAGAAACATAATAAAGTATTTTTCAAACATTCTCTCACCAAAAATAATTTCACATATTTGCATTGTATCAGCAAGAAACTCTCCACTTCTAAATTGGAATTTTGCCATCTCCTATATTTGAAAAATCATATTCACTAGTGTACTGGTACATTTGGCATCCTAAAGCCTCAATAATAAATTTTGATACTGCAACAACATTATTTCAAAACTAAAGGTTTTAATGCCACTCCTCTTTTCACAGGATCATCCCATGGATAAGAGCAGTTACCTTAGAAGAGAAGGTGATTGAAGCCAAAGGAATCATTAACATGAACAAAATTACCATAAATGTCTTCAGGGGAGCTTAGGCTTTAATCTTGTTGTTGATGTTTTCACTATAGTTAGTGTTTAAATATTTACATTACTCATTTAGCTGCTTTAAACATTAGTCAAACTGTAACAGTCCAACAGTGCAACCTCCAGACTAAGCAGCAGCTTTTAAAAGGCAACAGAATTTAAGAAATCAGTTGTAATTTCTCTGCTTGGTATTAATAGTTTTTAGACAACCGCTAAAAAAGAAAAATAACTTATTTTTTACTACAGACAAATTGTGGACAAGAATTTAGGCTACAGGAGCAGCAGAGACAGGACAACCCACCCATCCCACCACACTGACCAATTCTGACCCTGGAAGATGCCCCACTTTGGAGCAGATGTTGCTGCTGAAAGCTCTTCTCAACGCTACAGTGATCAACCAGGCTTTTCAGCTTAACACATTCAGAAAAGAATACCTGTAAAACTTCCTTCAAGCTTGTTCTACATATGTGCAGCACCTACTAGAGGAATGCAAATCTTTCTTCCTTTGAACAGCAGCAATATTTTCCAGCCTTCACAACAAGGCAGATTTGATTGTTTTCAGTCCTAGGGCAAAGATTAGATACATGTGAACACTTTGTACTTAGCATTAGTCTTCAGAAAAATGCCTCAGAAATCAATGTTTAATAAAAGATGCCAAATAATTATCACTCAGTTTAATAGTGCTCAAACCCAGGAGATCATGTTGTGCGTTGAGGATGTGTATCTTCTCTGGCTGGTACCTGGGAAGACACTCTCCACAGCCCCTAAATAAAGTTAATTGCTTCAGGAGTGCCAGAAAAAGGCACTTTATTCCCAGACCTCTGCTTTTAAAACAGGTTGGGATGACTGTGCCACTGCCTCCAGCCTCCTGGTGTGACAAGAGATTGCTGACAAAGCTGGGAGACAGACTGGGAATCAGCAATGGTGGGATGAAGTGTGCATATTAAGCCATGCCTAAAGTGATAGACCCTTCACTGGGAGCTCCCAGACCATGCCTACAACCCCAAGAACCAATGTCATTCATTCCTGGATTTAAAAGCAGGACACTGAGAGGGGCCAAATGTTACCTTTCAGCACCTGACAGAAGACAAGTGACATGACAGAGATTTAAACCACACCCCCGGAAAAGATCCAAGAGGCAAAGACATAGCCACACCCAAATCACTGCAGGAAAAAAGATCTTATGCAGCCCAGACAACAAATTTCTTCAGTTTTGTTGACCAGAGGCAACCTGACTGCAGTATTGCCCTGAGATGAAGATAGAACTGTAGAAGAGTGTGCTGCAACTTCAGTAAAAAGAGTTTGCCAAGGTAAAATGTACAAGCTGGAAACAAGGCTTAACACAGCCACTGATTGTGCACATTTCATCCAGTCTCAGAACGGTTTGGGTTGGAAGGGACCTTAAAGACCATCCTGTCCCAGCCCCTGCCACCAGCAGGGGACATCTTCCAGGGCAGGGACACCTTCCACTATCCCAGGTTGTTCCAAGCTCTGTCCAACCTGCCCTTGGACACTTCCAGGGATGGTGTGTCTTGCCCAGCTTCTCTAGGCAACCTGTGTCAGGGGCCTCTCCACCCTCAGAGCCAAGAACTTCTTCCCAGTATCCCATCTAATGCTGCCCTTTGTCAATGGGAAGCCATTCCCCCTTCTCCTTCACTCCAGGCCCTTGCCTCAAGTCCCTCTCCAGCTCTCCTGGAGCCCCTTTATGCACTGGAAGGGCGTCTAAGGTGCCCCAGAGCCTTCTCCTCTCCAGGTGAACAGCCCAGCTCTCCCAGTCTGGCTCCAGAGCAGAGGGGCTCCAGCTCTTGGAGCACCTTCAGGGCCTCCTCTGGACCCACTCTAACTGGCCCATGTCTTTCTTGTGCTGGGCACAGCACTCCAGGTGAAGTCCATGAAGACAGAGGGGGAATTGTGGATGTATCCTTTGACTCCCATTCTCCAGCAGCCTGCAGCTCACCAACAGCTTCCCCATGGGAGATAGAGCACAAACTGCATCTGCTGTGCACAAAATGCCAGAAAGCACAAACTACACCGGGGGGAAGAAATAATGGATTGCACAAGTGCACCCACCAACAGCCTTTTTACCAGGCTTAGTATTATTTTTAAAATAAATGTTATGCAAGTAACATGGAATAGCTTTAGAGCTCTTTATTCCTTTAGCTTTAACTTGCACCTTACAGGAACTCCATGTACAGGGAATTTGAAAGACTGTGAATAAAACCTGAATCACGCTGTTTTCCCAACAAAGGATTGGGTTAGCTGGAAAACATATTTCCAGGTCAGTTGTTTTCTTGCTGCTTCTCTATGGACATTGATTTTGTGCTCTGGGCAGAGTTGGAGACTGCAGAGGAGAGATGCAGGGATGGGATCAGACCACAGCAAGGACTCTGGGCACGTGGTGGCTCTCACCCCACCACACTGGACAAGAAAGACACCAAGTGTCCCAGGGCAGCAGGAGGCCAAAATAACAGTGGCTGCATCTTGAACCAAGTTTTCTTCTCCACAGAGGCCCACTCTGAGGCTGTCCCAGAGGGAGCATGGCAGCAGCAAGCTAAACTAAACTAAACACCCGTGTTTGTGACTCAAGTCTCACTGACAGTCTGCACCTCCACGGTAGTGACTTCTGGGATTTTGATATCTGTCTCATCCCTGCAAGGTTTTAGGAAGAACAAGCTGCAGGACTTCTAAGAATAGGAAGGTGTTACATTTCACTTTTACAGTCACATTTCTGCTTTTCTCCTACTAAAACATGAGCAGATTTGAAGAACTTCAAGCTAACTTCTGAGGCACCTTGACTTCCCGCCAGTCTTCGGAGATCCTGGAAGCTTTTCTCGGGATCTGGCCTGCAACTGGCTGTCAGGGATCTCTCTAGCAAAAGACTGCCTCAAACTGCTCCTTCCTGAGCAGTTCCTTGAGTTACTCAACATCAGGTTACTTTATGTTAAAGAAAGAAAAAAATAAAAACAAAAAAAAACCCACCCCAAAATAAAACAAAAATCCCACCACCAACCACACTTGTGGTGTAAAATCTGAGTGCCATCACCGCTCGGGTGTGTGGGCAGAGTGTTTGCCATCACAGAATATTAGACATTTTTCAGCCACGTTGTGCAGAAATGGGACTTACCACCTTCATATTCAAGAAACTCTAATATATCCCCAAGTTTGACAAGACAAGCAAGGAAAACACCCAGAAGATTTTGGGTAAGGCAGGAGGAAAGCGAGAGAGAGGGAAGATGCTGGCATGACCAGCATGCTCAGGACCTGTGGTCGATGTTACTCACACATGCAATCATAAAAGCACTCAAGTTGGAAAATGCCTCTAAGATCATTGAGCCCAGCTCTGAAGACAGAACCTCCATGTTCACAACTGAATCATGGTCCCAGGGGCCACATCTACACCTCCTGAACACTTCCAGGGATGGTGACTGCACCACTGCCCTGGGCAGCCTGTGCCAGTGCCAGGCCACCCTTCCAGTGAAGAAATGTTTCCTACTAGTCAATCTAAACATGCTCTGGCACAACCTGAGGCCATTTCCTCTGGTCCTGTCACCTGCTGTCTGAGAGAAGAGATCTATCCCTACCTGGCTACAACCTACTGTGAGGGAGTTGCAGGGAGCAATAAGGTCCCCCTTGAACTAAAACCACACCAGAGGGCAACTGGATCAAAACTTGGAATGTATCAAGACTCAAGACTACATCAGACAGTTTTGATGTATTCCCCCCAAGGGCTGAGATGTTGGGAGGTAACTCATACATTAATTTTCATTAGCCTTTTTGAGTTCAGATAAAAATTGATAAATAACAAATGATGTTATGGTTACCTGAAAAGCTGAGTATTAAAGTTGTTCCTGATAGCCAAAGGAAACAAATAGGAGTTGAAATATTTACACCTATTTTATCTACTAAGTTATTTACACAAAATAGCCCCAAAGAGTCTCCCAGCATGACAAACCTGAAAATACTTAGAGAGGAAAAATTAATGAATAAGTGATGAGAGTTCCAGACCATAGAATCTCAGCCTGGTTTGGGTTGGAAGGGACCTTAACCTTACAGCTCATCTCATTCCAAATCAAACATCTTGACTACGCCAGGTTGCTCCAAGCCCTGTCCAACCTGGCCTTGAACACATCCAGGGATGGGGCAGCCACAGCTTCTCTGGGCAATCTTTGCATACATGACCCTGCCCAACTTTGGTAGCCCTTGCAAATCAGCATCACATCAAAGCAGAAGGCAAACAAAGGGTGGTACATGGCACAGGGAGCTTGAGAGAAGTACCCTAAAGAGCTGCTCAGTCAAGAAGAACAAATCAGAGTCTGACTGTACAAATACAGGAGAAAAGGGGAACAATTATCAGTCCTGGAAGGGAGCACTGTAGAGAATCAAAGGCAAGAAACACTCCATGCTTTCCAGGCAGAATCGATACATGCTGCAAATGTTGGCAGAGCAAGTAACAGTGGATTAGACCCAAGCACATTTATCCTTCTACAGCCCTCAGAAAGCACATCTGGGTGGCCCCAGGAGAAGGGCAGAGCTGCCAGCCTCCCACATGTGCCACAGCCAGGCAGCAGCCACCACCAAGCAGCCAGGAGCTGCAGAGGAAGGATGACAAATCCAAGAGACACCAGCCTTCACCTGGGACATGGGTGAAGGACTGAAGAAATCACTTGCCTGGAATTTTGCTGGACACCAGAGAGTTGTGTCTTCCCTGCTCAGCTGTATTTCCAGGCAAAAGTGGATCCACCCAAGATGCTGCTGCCATACCCCATCTCACAGGGCACACACACACCTGGACCAGCACCACCACATCCTCCCTCTGTCTCTGCTGCTCCCATCACCTACAGCAGCACAGGTCTAAGGTCCAAGGATGACACCACCAGAGAAATCCCCAAGATTTTAAAAGAGCAGCAGATTACCAAGGAGACCAGCACTGCTTCTGCACAGCCTGTGATGCACCCGCTCCAGGTAAGAGGATGGGAAACCCCTGTTCCCCTGGCACACAAACCCAGGGGAGCAAATAACTCAAGACATAACATTTCCTTCAGGTTCAGGAGAACAAAACCACAGAGAGAAAGAGCCATTTAATGCCATCAAGAATACTTAAGAGATCTCAGCCACAGAAGCAAAGAGCCTATCAGTTCACATGCCAAAAAAACTCCATGTTGAGTGGAATTTGGATTATGAACCTACTTTAGTGACCTTTTACTGCAGTTATTTTTAGACTGAAGTTTGTATTCTGGACAAAGTACTGAAGATAAAATATTATACATATGCATGTATTTTTAATATATGCACATACTGTATGCATTTTCTGTGAAGTAAAGAAGCAGCTACTGATTCAGAAATGCAGGGAGTTGGCTGTTCTCTCAAGGATAACCTATGCACTGTGAACATGCACTTTACAAGAAACCCAGTCTTAGCTCTGGGAGGTGAAATCCTGCAATAAGAACATCAGCAGCCTCCAAAGATAGATCCACTGCACACATATTAAAGTACTATTCACCAGCGATGCTGCCAGGACAACTGCTGGAGCAAGAGGCGTTTGGATGCATTTTAAGTACCACTGGATGTAAAAATACCCATTAATACAATTTTTGTATTATTTTGTATTTTTACAATTTATGTCCAATTTCATCTACAGCAACATACCAAACCTAGGCAAGAAAACACCAGAAGACAGCAAAGGAAGGTCTGTGATCCAGGGAGATGCAAAAATACCTAAGCCAAAGCCATAAATAATGCTGAGGAGCTCTGCTGCACTGAAAGCTACCGGCAGAAAAATTCTTTCTCTACTTTCTACCACAGCATTCTAAAAGCTATGACCTTGAGAATATTGGCTATTTCTCTTCAGCTTTAAAAGCAGCCTGCTTCAGCTAAGCTGTCCTACAGATCAGGTGATGCTCTGGCAAGAAAGCCACAGTCAATAGCCATATTCCTCAACAGAGCTTTTATTACAATAATCAAATGTACTTCTAGTTCCTTCCATACTGACTGAAAGCCATCAAGAGCAGTTACTTAGAAAATGTTCTCACAGTCATTGGGGAACCTTAAGTCTGGAAAGCAAACTTTAAAAGAAAGCAAACCTATTGAACAAAGGACTGAAGAAAGAACACACTGAAAGGAGAACAAGCCCCAGCTCTTCTTGGGGTTGTCCTGTGCAGGGACAGGAGATAATCCTTGTGGGATCCTCCCAACACTGGCTATTCTGTGAACCCTGAACTTGAAAAAGGCTGAAAGCCAGCAAGGGCACCCCAGATGCTGAGAGAAGCTGGGGGTGTTCACATCCAGGCTGGGCAACTGGCCCCAAAGGAGTCATTGCCCACCTTCAGCTGACCTGCTGACTGAAACCTGACTGAGCTTCTGTCTGAGAAAAAGCATACAAGGAGGCCAAGGGAGATGGAAAATAAGCAGTGGGGTTGGGAATACTACCCAGTGGCCCTGGGTATTATCTGGGCTGCAAGAAAAAGCCAGCTAGCCATCGTGATCTGAAACACAGTGATGAGAGAAAAAATAGTACAGAGTTATAGGGACACTAGCTATATTTACTGAAGTTGTTTATTTATATCCATCCAATACAATAACATTTTAAAAACCTATGGAATATACTTTGTACAGTGTGTTATGTAACCGGGATGTGGCAGGAGCAGGAGGGCAGGACGAGCCTCTCCCTCCCTCCCTCCCTCCCTGCCGGCGGCACAAGCGCCCGCAGCCCGGCGGCCCCGCTCGGTACCACGGAGAGCTCCCTCCCTCCTTCCTTCCTCAAATGGAAAACCAAAGGTTTGACAGCAAACAGTCGCTCTCCCTTCCAAGCAGGGAAAAAAAAAACAAAACCCTCTCACAGACTGCATCTGAGGAATTTGTACGCAGAAAAAGTTCTCTTGACAGCACAGAAGTTATGTGCATGAGGAACGATGCTGCTGTCCAAATATATGAATAAATTACCATCTTGGCAATAAACACAAGCCAAAGCTCAAAAGAACTATTTCATTTCCAGGCAAGTTCATTCATAGATCTTACTAATAGTGAACCTGATTCCTTTAGGAACTCAGGAGCAGCAGAAGGAAAAGCATATAAGAAGATTAGGTTAATACTATATTTAAACATATGTAAGGACAGTGAATGAAATAGTGATTATTCACTCATTTAATTCAAGAAAAACAACCACTTACTAAGAATAGCTTTCAGGGATAAAAGAAGATAAACTAAGCTGCACCAGGGAAAAAAAACCAACAGAGCTACAGTAGTAATCATTGTCCCTCGTTATCCATATTTGTCAGCACTGAGGTCTGGGAAAATCAACTTGGATACAAAAGCATCAAACAGAGACAAACTACCCAAAGGTTTCCAGACTAATGCACCCTTTCCCCCAGTTGGGAAGCTTGCCCAACTCATTATCATCCTCGGGGTGAACAGCAGAGTTGCATTTAATGTAACAGATTTTTGCAAGAGTTTCAAAGACACGAGAAAAACCAGATTTTGCAGATTTGATGGAAGGACCTGACAGTCCTTGTGAAATAGAGGGGGGAGCTACTGGGCTTGAGCTCCCACCAATTCCAGCATGGATGGTAGATTATGGAGTGAAGACAGGATTTTGTCCACTTTCACAAAAGATTTTCTGGGAGACTGCACCCCTTTGGCAGTACTTTGCCAAAAGCACAGGCACGCTCTCCCAAGCAGACCTTGCTGCTTTGGCTTGCATCAGCTGTGCTTTTCTGTCTCATGTTCTTGAGAGCTGCTAATTCAGTGAAAGGTCCCGATTTAGCTTCTTATTAATCAAACTCTGAACAGTCATTAGCAACAGAAGCACAATCCAATCACAAACTTGGAGACAGTGGACATGCCCCTAGAGCTCATCTCTGCACTCACCCTCCTCCAAAGGGAGCCTGTGCAAGCTGTCCCACCTCAAGCACAGAGGTGGAGACATGCAGGATTGCCACAGAATCATGGAATTATCAAGTTTGGAAAAGACTTCAAAGACCATTGAGCCTAACCAGGTCCACCACTAAGCTATGCCCCTGTGTGCCACATCTACATGTTTGTGTAGACTCAGAAGCGTGTTCCCAACTCCAGTTAAAACACTGGCATACACACCCAAGCCACAACTGCCAGGATCACTGGTTTGAGTTAAGCATTAATTTCCAGCTCCTCTTTGTTATCAAAACACAGTATCACATGACATCAAACGGCAGAACACCACTTGGCACTGGTGAGCGGCGGGAGACAAAAAGCATCTGTAAAAATATCACTACAAGAAGGTCTGTATAATACACAGTAAATCCCAGGAAAGCCTATCTGCTGCCAGCACTGCAAGGGTGGTTTTGCTGGCTGTAGAAGTGCTTCTAAACCAAGAGAGGGGCTGCAGCCCCAGAGAAGACATCAAAGCCACCACGGCTGAGAAAATACAAGCATCGTGCCACACAGCTGCTCTGAAAAGCTTACAGGTAAAAAAACCAAAAAACCAGGAATATGCTCTAGTCCAGCTGGAAAAGATGACTCTGGTTTAACAGAGAACAATGATTCTGCAGCTGCCTGTGACTCCACACCTGTGAACAACACCCAGACTTCGTGCAGACTCCACAGGCAACAGGTCCAAGGGGCTGCAAACCTGCACAGAGCCAGCATCCAAAAGGTGCTGCTCAATCAGCTCACACGTTTTAGCTACCAAAACTACCAAAATTTAAGGGAGAAAACCACTATTTGTGTTCCAGATTCAGAAGCTATGGCAAAGGAGATCTCTCCCTACTTAATACACCTTGGTAATTTCCATACAGTGGGAAATACCCATACTATAAAGTGCCTTCCAGTGTAAACTTGACCAAAGGCTATCAGGGTTATAAAAGTGAGTAAGCACCCAACAAAAGAAGTTATCTCCTCCTCCTTTGATCTCCCAGAACGATCTACTCATGCTTATCAAGAGCAAGCTTTAAAACCTGGGCAGTGGAGGAGGGCTATAAGCCTGGTTCCCTCACAGAGCCAGCTTTATTAAAAGTTTGTCCCAAACAAAGCACAGTTCAGCCATCGGCTTATATTAATTCTTCTCATTTTTCAGATATTTAAATATACCAGCACTGATCCTTCAGCTGTGAGAAACATGGCAACTCTAAGGCCAAAAGCAGCATTCAAATGCGTTATCTTAGTCCAGTTTTGATCACAATGTTTTAATTAGAGATCCTACTGTGTTCTTACTGGGAGCCATCTACAGAGTTTTAGAGTTGTTTTATTAAGTACTCAGTATCTGTGCTCAGTGTTTGAGGTGAAAAATTAAATCACATTCTGATACACAATGGCCTCTGTCAACAAGGTTTTATAAAACTTGCATCTAAACAAAGTCAAAGGTATTTTTCCCCCCTAATAGTTTTCCAGGAGATCATGTACAAACACTAGAGCATAACTAAGCAAGGAAAAAGGCAGTGAAACCTTAAACTTAAGGCTCATTTACTAATAAAGTTGAAGAGCTGAGTAAATCAACCTAAATCAAAATTAACCTCATTTGAGACAGACTGAACACTTTCAGGAGAAGCCTTCAGAATGACAGAGACAAGTATTAACTATCTCTGCAAAACTCAAAACCTACACAGACTAAATGAGAAAAAAAATCCTCCTGGTTGAGGCTGCCTCACAATTCCTATGTAAAAACTGCATATTGACATTACACATGACAAATGAAAGAAACTAGTGTTTAGCATACATGCTTATCTCTTTTTGATCAAATTTTAAACAGTTCATCTCTCTTCAGCATTAATATGACAAAACTAATAGCAGAAAGGAGGAGCCATTGGCAAAATGAGTTTGGAACAAAGACAAATGGACATTGGTATATTATTCGCACATAATTTTACCCAAGGCCCATCATAAAATTGTTTATGCAACTTAAAAGTACCATAATAACAAAAGCACCAGGAAGCAAAGTAATCAGAAAGTACCTTCTGCCATGCAGCACCAAACTCACCCCCAACAGAGGAATATTTCTACTTGAAATTCAAAATATGGTATATTCCTCACATGTTTTCTCCAAATGAGGATACTCAGGATACTGTTCACCTTACCTAGGTCCAAGAACTCCATTCTGTTAAAATCTCTGTAAATTAACTAAACCCAAAAATTCCTCTGCAATCTGCTGAGCAGCCCTTCCTTTTGCATCTCTGCCAAAAGCACTTTGCATGGAAAAATCCTGACCCCAGTGCTTTCCTACACCTATAAAAGGACATTACTCCAAACAACTGCAAGAGCCTTTACAGGGAAATTTAAAATCGTTGCTGTCTCCCTCGTGCTTCAGCCCCCAGGGGCAGGGTGAGGGACTGTACCCAAACCTTTTGTTTTCTTCCATCACCTATGGTGATGCAAGACTGCTCCTTAGATCACTCCTCTCTGCTTTCACAAAGGAAAACAAGGGATACTTAGGAAAATAAGGACCTACCTTTTACTGGAACTACTTATGAAACTTGATTTCCTCTTTGTCTCACTACCACAGAGCTCCTCTGATGTCCAATAATATTTGCAGTCCAGCAACAGCTTTTCTTTCAGCAGAGCACTCATCTGAGATTTCCTTACTCACAGATTCTTGTGCTCACACAACTCAGTACTTAGCTGTGACAAATCCATTCTCTTTCCAAAACTGATGGGACTTTTCAAGGTGTTGACCAATTTCATTCAAGGGCACTAAGAGCGTGATGCCAGGCAATGGGAAATTGAGCTCTGAAGCACAGGAAGATAGCCAGAGATCCCACTAAAGACATTTTTTATGAAGCAATTCTGAGTTAGAAGTACAGACAGCTCTCAACCACAAAGAGACCGAACCCTGGAGCATCAGGGAAGACATTTTTCCAAAAGAAAAACAAAGCACCCTTCCTCTTCAAGCACATAAAGCTTTAAACAAAATTTTAAAAATAAGTAAGTTAAAATGAAGTGTAAAGAAGGAACACAACCCACAAAGATGAAATGATAATACTGCACACAAGAGAAGCTTCTTGTTTCAGAGCTTCCTGGCACTTCCACGGATGCTCAGGATCACACAGAAAAAAAAGCTCAATAACAACCAACTTCCACCAACACACACAGCTCAGGAAAGCAGTCAGACCTTCCCAAACCCCTGTAAGCAGGTGATACTCACAGAGGAGAGCTCTGGAATGAGGTTCCAGGCACAGCCTGGCAGTGCACTGGAGGGGACAGCACTGAGTCACAGCCCTGGGCAGGCAGCACTGACTCAGCCCTGCGCTCCTGCTGGGAACAGAAGCTCAAGGTAACCCCGGCAGCTTTTGTGGAGGAGATGGATTCCCTTGGCTTGGGGACAGACACACACCACAGCTGACCCACAGGCAGAGAGCAGGAAAAGATCCTGAATCCCTCTGCAACCAGACATTCTTAAGAGGATGACTGTACTGAGCATCCTCTGAGCTCCCACAGTAATAACAGTTACACGAGTTTCTTTGGTTTTTTTAACTTAATTATTACTTAAATGGACTCATGTGCTGCTGCTTTGGTCAGCTACAGCCCCAAATACTCATATCTGGCAGCCTGCTGATGACCTCTTTAAGGACTTAAATTGCAAAAACAACTATTTCTCATACCTACCATACAAAAAACATTCATTAAAAGGATTTAAAAAATGTTAAACAGCAGGAAAGAGAAAAAAACCCAGCCACGCTGTCTCCAAACAGGAAAGAAACTTTTGCTTTAGAATGCCATTTCACTTGCTTACATAATCATTTCACCAAGGTTTTTTTTTTTTGGGCTTTTTTTTTTCCTTTGGTCAGGCAGCATTTCTACTATAAAGGTATTTCCTTTCAAACCAAGATACATAAATAACAGCATCCACTGATAAATACAGCCCAAACATACAGTTTCAATCTTCAGTACTTAAACATAAGCTGAAATCCACACTGCAGCAGCCGGATGGCTTGAGTTTCAAACGTGCCAAGCACCTACCAGCTCCAGAAGCTGAAGCAATAGCAAGAGCTCTGGGCTCTCTTCATCAGACCAGATATCCCCAGGCATCCAAGCAAAGACCCTCAGGTTCCTGATTTCAAATGCAAGAGCCTAACAAGGCACTCACTGCAAGCACCTGGGGACAACCCATTTCAGCCTCACCTGAAATTCCTCTGGCACCAACACCCAGCCCAGCCCTTGCAGCCAGAGAAACGTTCCCCACCTGAAACACAACCAGCACTGCCATGCCCAAAACCTCCTCAGGGCACAGGTGACACTGACAACACTGACTGCTGAGAGGGCATGGCACACTCATGGTCTGTCCCAGGGCTCTCTCACAGCAGTGTTGGCCATCCCCCAGGCAGAATCTCTGACTGGGAACAACTACAGGCAGCAGTCTGGGGTCTGCCAAGTGTAGGCATGAGTTTGCTAGGGAATGGCAGAGCCTCACCTGGTCCCAGTCCCAAACTGTGTGAATTAGTAAGCCCAGCCACTTAGGCTTTACTCACTCAAACCAGAACATGTGTGGCTTTTAAAAGAGAAAAAAGTCCCATTTAGTTAAAAGTTCTCCAGAAGACCTTTGTGCTCATAGCAAGCCAGAGGCCTGCCAATGAGGGCTTATGGAACTGCATTTCCATTCCCAAAACACAGCCCACAAAAGGGCACTCAGCTTCCAACTGAGCAGATAAATCTAGATAACTGGGGGCAGTATCCAAGTGGGTTGGGGTCTGTGAGCAGTGTGATCAAAGCTATGAGACACTCCTGTTTCCAACACTGAGCACAATGGTACCTTCTCAGAAAACATAGAGCAAACACTCCTCCTGCTGAAAAAGGTGGCTATTTTTTCTCTCTCGAGCTGAGGAGCCAGTCCTCTTGAACGTCAGCAACACAGAGCAGCCTCAGCCAGCATGCTGCCTGCTGAAAACAAACCCCAAAAAGCACATGCACGTGAGAGGCTGGGCTCTGATAAAGCACCCAGCAAAATGTGAGAACACTCCTCGTGCCACCCTTGCTCCTACCTCCTGAAAGCAAGAATGGTGTGCTCACACAGCTGCACCCTGGGACACCTGGAAGGCATCCCAGGAAGGAGAGGCACGATTAGGATCACACCTGAGCTGCTCTGTCTCTGTCTCACAGAAAACTGAGGAGTCAGAGAACAGATGAACGGGGCTCTGTGCTGAATTCATGATGGGCAGTGTCCCAGAGCAGGGTGATGCAGTCACCTGGCAGAGCCCACTGCTAGCCATCGCCACCTGGGCATGGATTTCATGGGAAAACCAGGACTGCTCATCCTTGGGAAGCTTTTCTGTGCAGCTGTGCCAGCCCTGAACAGCGAGGGTTACTGAGCCTTGCCTCTGGTCAGTGCATACAACTGCATGGACTAAGGGCCAAGAAACATAGTTCACTGCAGAGGAAAAAAAAAAAGGTTAGAACATTTGGCAAAACCCCCAAAGGCATCTATCTTGGACATCCCAAAAGTAACAACAGTCATTCAAGATATGACTTGTTTATACTATGAGGCTCATTACACAGAGGCCTGCCTATTTTTAGAGGTAGATATTGCTACAACTGAGTGCTAGATAAACCCAAACAATTATTTTAAAGGGGTATTCCATCACTAATTATTCTAAACATCTTGTGCGTCCAGGAAGGCTGGCCTGCTGCCACTCTCTGGCATAAAACAGCTCCAAGAACAATGCTACAACTTCACTCTCAGGAGTGACAGAGTAACTCACAGAGCAAGCAGGGTGCCTGGGAGAGCTCAACAGCTCCAGTAAGCTCACCACCACTTGGATAAAACAAAAAACAGTAAGAAGTGAGACCCTAATATTGTTTATGCTAAAAAATTACATGAAGTTGTTTTTTCCTTTATATATCACCAAAAAAAGTAGATAAAAATTTAAAAATAAAAAGCATTTAAGCCCAGGCCAAGGAGCAGCATGGCTGATGGTGGCTCATCCATCGATTCTGTAGATTCACCAGCCTGAGTGCAGAGTCCTGAATGCTTTGTAGACCTCTCTGCCATGATCAGTGCTTCCCTACCTGAGTTCTGAGAGGTGCAAGGTGAAGATCGGCAGAGAGCAGGAGCAGCCCAGGCCAGCGGTGCCCCTCGGGCACCAGACGAGCGCCCTTTGGAAGCCTTTTATCTCTGTTTTTTTAAGCAAACCAGACTTTGAAAAGCACAATCACACATCTCACGGCTGCAGTTTCGCTCCAAGCACAGCACAAATCCAACCACATCCCAAAGGAACAAGGAAACCCACCGGGAGCCACGGCAACAGATGGAGAAGGGCTCTGCGGGGTTATCCAGCCGGGAAGGAAAGGCGCTGGGATGTGCAGCCGCGTTTCACGCCCGAGCTGCTCTCCAAGGACGCGCCGCCTCCCCACTGCAGAGGGCGGGCGGCGGTGCCGGGGGCGGCCGGACCGGGCGACGCCGGAGGAGCACGGCCAGAAGGGAACACCGGGAGAAGGGCAGGGCGGAGGAGCACGGCGAGAAGGGAACACCGGGAGAGGGGCAGGCACCCCCCGCGGCAGCGCCTGCCCCGCACAGGGGCTCTCCGCTCCCCGCGGCCCCGGGCGGGCGCCGTAACGGGCGGCCGGTGCCGCTGGGAGCTGCCCCCGGCTCGGGCGGCCGGGGCCAAACTTCCCCTGGTTCCGCCACCCCCCAAAATGGCCCCAACGCCGACGCCGCCGCGGCCCCTGCCCGGGGGAGCCCGCCCGGGCGCCCGCCCCCGCCGGGAACGGCCGGGCCCCGCTCCGCGCCGCACTGCGCCCCCGCACCGGCACCTCCACCGCGGCCCGGCCCGCCCAGCCCCCGCCGTCCTCAACAGGTGCGGGGCGGCCGGGCCGGCAACCACCGGCACCTGCCACCGCGTCAGGACCTGGACAGGTCCCGCGGGGCGCTCCCGCCCCGCCGCCGCAGCCCGGGCTCACCTCTGTCCACGCCGCTGCCCGGGCCCCGCGGCCGCCGCCACTCCGCCATGCGCGGTCCCGGCCGAGCCCCGCGGCGGCCCCGCTGCGCCGCCGCCGCCGCGGCTCCGTGCGCGCGCCGCCGCCGCCGCCGACGTGCAGGCCGCGCCGGGCCCGCCAGCGGCGCGAGACCCGCGCGCGCGGGGGCGGGGCCCCGCGGGCGCCTCCGCCGTTCCCATTGGCGGGGCCGAGCGCGAGCGGGGGCGGGGCCGAGGGCGCTCGCGCGCTCGCGCGCGGCGGAGATGGCAACGGGGAGGCGAGGGGCGGGGCCGGGCGCTGGGAGGAGCGGCGCTGATTGGGCGAGCGGGGGGCGGGGCCGACGCGGGGCGGGGCCGTGCGGTGTACGGTTAGCGCCCCCCCCCCTCCCGTTCCCGCGCCCACAGCCCGTCCCGGCCGGGCCCCCCCGCACCCCCGCACCCGGAGGGGTCCCGCACCAGCCTCCACTGCCGGGACACCCAGCATCGCCCACCGGGCCCAAGGACCGAGCCTCTGCCATTCCAGCGTCATCCTGGATGCGGTGTCCGTGTCCGAGCGCATCCCAGCGCGCCAAGACGAGAAGGCCAAACAGTGTTTTCCAGAAGCGGTGGGAGATCGCCACCCAAACACCGTCAGTAAAGTTCATCAGTGCTTCCACTGCGGGTATGGCTCTTGATGTGTGTTAGGGCTTCAGCCTCCTGCGGAACAGGGGCTCCAAAAAGGATTAAACAACTGCGTTAAACCTTGGCTGTTTGTGACAGCAGGCTTGTGGTCACCTAAGGAGCAGGTTTCTGACGTGCATTTTGCTCTTGACATACAGTCACAGAATGGATTGGGTTGGAAGAGACCTTAAAGCTCATCCCATTCCACCCTCTGCCACGGGCAGAGGCACCTTCCACTATTTGCACCAAGCCCTGTCCAAACTGGCCTGGAACACTTCAGGGGTGGGGCAAGCACACCTTCTCTGGGCAGCCTGTGCCAGGGCCTCACTACCCTCACAGCCACGAATTTTGTCCTAAAATCCAATCTAAACTTACTTACTGTCAGTTTAAAACCACCGCAGGTCATGGCAGTTCAATGACACCTGCAGGTGCTGAGCCCAGCTCAGCCCCTGGGATGCTGCAGGACACAGAGGAACACAATGCTGGCCTCACTCTCCCCAGTTTTTGTGGCTCAGGATCTTTACCCCACGAGGAACGAGGTTTCAGGCTTGCAGCCTGATACCACTTCTCATCTGTGCCCTTCAGAGCACTTTCATCATGTCCCAAAATCTCATTCCTGGCCACAGCTGACTACAGACATCAACTGCTCAGAGAAATCTGAACTTTCCCAGATTTCTGTCCCTTTGAGGCTACCTCACCACCTTTTCAGTGAAGGAAATTTTTCCCAATATCCAATCTAAACCTCCCCTGGTACAGCTTGAGGCCATTTCCTATGGTCCTGGATATGTGCTGACACGTGTTGCTGCATCAACCACCTTGGCCTTGCTAAATCTTTGTGCTGAGAACCCTGTGTGCTTTCTCACCTGTTTCTCCAGAGTGTTTAGGTGGTGACACCCACATTACCATGTCCCTTCAGCGCCCAGCACTGCAGCACTGAGAGGCTCGTGGCTTCTTCCTTCTCTCCCAGTTCCTGGTGAGGTAAAGATCCATGCAGGCAGAGGGTAAAGAGGAGCAGCAGAAAAGCCAGTGCTGGGAACAACAACCTATTTTTATACTTCCTTCTCTCAAGGCACCGCCCTTCGCCTCTGCCCTGCTCAGGAGCAGCAGGAAAAACGGGCAGGCAGCTTTTGGCTGCTGATGCCTTCACCTCTGGGAATGCCTTGGGAATGCCTGTCTGTGTTTTCTCATCCCATTTCACACTCAGGAAATGTATCACTAACTACTGCATTTTCCTCCTGCCTTAGGATCAGCAGTGAAGCCACGAAACAAAACCACGTTCCTCAGTTCCTCCTCTGTGTCACCAGAGTGGTTGTGTCCCGCCAGGATGTTGGGAAAATCACTGCCAGGCACAATCCTGTGCTGTGTGCTCTGGGATGATCCTGCCTGAGCTGGGAGGTTGGACCAGGTGACCCACTGTGGTTCCTTCCAACCTGACCCCGAAATGTGGCAGGGACAAGGCTGGGGTGGCAGGCAGAGCGTGTTCCCAGGCTCCTCATCCCACTCAATGGCAGATCCAACTCCACCATGGATTAGCTGGCTCCCTGCTACTGTGCAATCAAAGGGGCTCCCTCCCTAGACAGCACTGGCCTTGCTGAGCTGAGCCACTGTGACTCAGCTGCTGGTGCTTATGAAACATCAGTTTTCCAAGTACTTCAAATCTTGATGTGGGTTTGTTGTTTTTTTTATTGGTCGGGTTTTTTTGGCTTGGTTTGTTTTCTGTAAACCCACTTTAATAAATGAATGGCTCTTTAACAATGGCTTTTTCATTCAAGTCCTGGGAAATTTGAAATATTAAGCAGTCACTTGCAGAAGTGAGCAGGGCGCATTTCAAACACCACAAGTCAAAAGCAGCTCCACAGTTTCCACACTCTGACAGTGATTTTCCACCACAGGGAAACCTGATTTGCAAACTGGTCTTGCTCCCTGGAGTCCCCACATGTGCTGAACACATCCCTGTGTGCTGGTCCTGGTGCACAGTTCTGCGTGGATTTGGACGGATTCTCCATCCCATATCTGCCCTACTGGAGACACACCTTGCATCCAGCATCCCAGTTCATCCAGACCTACTTCTGGAGTCCTTAACCTCACCTGAGGATGTGGTGCATGCACTGCCAGACCCAGCACCTCCTCCACCATTCTGTGCCACCAACCCAACAGAAGCTGCATCCCTGAAAAGCCCTGGCAGCAGATCCAAGCTTAGGAGTTTCTCCCTGCTGTCGCCATATGATCCTCAGCGGGGCAGCTGCCAAGCCTGGGGAACCTGTTTCCAAATCCATGCTGCAGAAAGAAGGAGGGAGGATGTTTAACCCACTCCTTGCTGAATGGCAGGCTGGCAGTGCTGTGGAAGGACAGTGGCATTGTCACCAGGGTGGTGGCTGCTGCTGCAGGACAACTGGGGAGCACAGCTGCCTAATCAAAGATTCAGCTGCTTCATAGGTGGTGTGTAACAGGAATTTCTAAGGCCAGCACATGCTTCAAGGCAGTCTGGCAGCTCCTCCTGCAGTAAGCTGCTTGTGTAGACCCCTGAACAATGCTGAGGTGTGTCCTCATGCCTACACAGTGTCCTGAGCTGGGTCTACAGGCAGGATGGTGGTGCCAGACTGCCCGTGAGCAAACACATCAAGTGACAGCCAAGTAGAGTGCCCTGCCTGATGGCATCCAAGGGAAAAGCTGGATCAGGGCAGCCCCAAGACAGACAGGTCCCACATTGAGCTGGGAACACATCCTAAATACAGGGATCTCCATCCACAGGGAACTCCATCCTTGGGGCTGGAGGAAGAGTGACATCCAATAAAATTTCACACAAGCACCAATGGTCCTGGTCTTTTCACCCCACCTGCAGGGACCCACTGCAGTACAGGGCAGAGGAAGCACTCTGGCCCCCTCATCCTCTCACACCCACAGGCATGGGGCTGTGTGGTGCCACTCATAGCAAAATGTGCTCTTTGGGCTCACAGTGGGCAGGCAGGACTATACACCAAAATGCAGAACTGCCTTGGGGACAGTCTGAGCACTGCCTAGCAACAGGTCATGAACCAACCCGCTAAATAACCAATACAAGACCAATCTTAAAACCATGAGCATCCAGGGAGGTTCTGGTCATGGCAGATGAGCTGCAGTGTAGGCTGGCTGTTACTGCTCAGCTGCAAGGCCCTGGCACCAAGACAGACCAAGCTGACCTTTTGTGGAATTGTGACAAAGAGTGGTCAAAAAAAAAAAAAAAAAAAAAAAGGTAAAGTTAACATTGGGAATTAGGAGGAGGAAAAACTGGAAGCAAGATCCAGCAAGTGGTATTCAAGTACAAGAACATCTCCGGCTCAAAAACCCCAAGACATGTGAGGAGTTGGAGAAATGCATGGAAAAGGATTGCTTGAATAGGTTCACCACTTCTGTTTACACTGCTCACCAGCAGCAGCAGCATCCAGAGCTCACCCCAGGTGCCTGCAGCATCCACTGCTTATCTGATGCACCTGCACTGCACACTGAGCAATGATGAGCATCCCAGTGTTCTCTTGGAGCCCACCTCCAACATCAGGCACCGTGGGCACAGCACCCCTGAAAGCAGCATGAGCTCTCCTTTTACACAGAGGGCCAAAAGGTGGGTGCAGGAACATCAACAGAGTTGATGTGTCTTGCCACAGTAGAGTGGGAAGAGTTAAATGTCTTCCCACAGTAACACCTCCTGCTCCCAAAGCAAAGGGATTCACGAGGCAGGCAGGGGTTGTTCTGCCAGTGAAGTGGAAGGTGTTTAGATGAACCATCACATTGGTGAGCAGTGATTACATGTACCCAGGACAGCTGTTAATGTATCCAAACCAGCTGTAAACACAGCCAGGTTCCCTCTGCCCAGAGCACCAACACTGCTTCCAGCCTGGAGCCACCAACACAGCTCCAGGCTGAGGCACCAGGGATGTGCATGTGCTCATAAACCCATCAGGCTGTCGCTCACAGCCCTCACAGCTGGGGACACTCATGTCCCCATGGCCTGTCCCACAGCAGGGCTCTGAGCTCCCCCTTCCTCCCTGCCGAGCCTGGGGACAGCAGGGACCAGGAGCAGCAGCATCCCCCAGGGAAGCAGCTCTTCTTGCCTCTCCCCATCCGTGGGTTGGCTTCTGTCCACCAACCCCTCAAACAGTTCCTGCTGAAGCCAGACAAACCACACTTTAAATACAGATCAAGTGCTCAGCTGAGAACCGTCTGTCCATCCCCCCACCTTCCCCCGGGCTGGCTGAGCTGGAACAAAGAGGTGCCTGCCCTGAGGTGATTATCTCTTCCTTCATCTCCTTTACTTGGGAGGATATCCTGGTATCATCTGCTTTTACCTGCTGGGGCCTGACATTTGTTGCCTTTCTAGCACCTTCCTGTTTGGGACATTTCTTTGTCTAAGCTTCCTCTCCTACTTGAGCTGCTGAAACCAAGTCCAAGGAGCATCAGGCAAACAATGTGTCATACACCACTGTCAACATCCTCCACAGCAAACTGCATCCCACCCACTCCTTGAGCAGACAGACCAGCAGCAAGCCCCTGGTCATGGCTTACTCAGTCTCAAAGAGAACCTGCACTGCATTAAACCACAGAAATTCTCAGTTTAGGAACAGTGAGCATGGATCCAGACCCCACTCCTCATTGCCCAACATCAGGGACAACTGTGGCTCCCCAGATGTTTGGGGATGACGAGCCACAAGGAGAAGATACAGGCAGACCTGTGTGGTTCATGTACAAATCACACTGAATTCAAACAAGGTCACCAACACACCCCATCTGGCACAGAACACCAATTGTTAAAGTACAGAGAAACCCTTAGATAATATTTCACGCATCCTACTTGTAATCAAGAAGTCTGGAAAATCTCAGGGAATCCAGATGCAGAAGTCTAAATCTTAAAAACGCTGCTAGCAAGGCACTGTGTTTTGTTTGCACTATTTAAATATGTTTGCACATATTTAACTTATTTCGTAAGGAAAATTGAATTGGTTAGGGAAAAAAAAAAAAGCCACCACAAAAATCCTTGTCCTGCTGTCAGCAACACCACTCCTGATGCCAATCCCAGTTTGGGTTGCCAGAGCACCCAATGAGGCATCAGGACCAGACAGAGAGAAACCACAGAGCTACACACCAGCTGCCTCTCCCAGAAAAAAATGTCAGACCAGCATTAAATTGCTCATCAAACTAAAAACACAAAGCCAGGTTTAACAAAGCAACCATGGTGCAGAGCACAATCAGCAGATCCCAGATAATTATCTCATTGGGAAGAGTCAGCATGCAGGGCATGGCTTTCCCTTGCAAGGAAATGGTGAGTATGGAGATAAGGGTGATCCAATTAACTGGACTTTATGGGGATTTCAAAATGGTATGTGGCAATGCTCTTAAGCACTTAAAGAATACCCAAAAGCTCTTAAAGAAACTCAGCTGCCATGGGATAAGAGGTAGAGCCCTCCTGGGATTAGTGACTGGTGAAAGGTCAGGAAGCAAAGAGCAGGAACACCTCTCAAGGGAAGGTCTGCTGCATCCTACCTGAGTGCCCTGGGGAGGCCAGGACCCAGCACTGTGACAGCACATCCATGCAGGATGGCCACCAAGGGCAGTGCTGCCAACAGACCAAGGCAAAAATGGTGAAACCTGCTCCTCTGGGCAGGGACAAGTGGGGCTGAGCTCTGAAGAAAAAGCTGGATCAGGTGATTCACCTCTGTCCCTCTCTTACGCAACACCTCAATGAAAGGAGCTGCTGGTGCCAATCTCATCTGCTTCCAAACCATCTCATAGCTCAAATTTGCATGCAATTCTATTTCCTTGGATTCCCTGAGGCTGCTTCTGCAAGCACCCACCTGGGTTGGTTTCAGGGGTGAATAAAAGGCAAAAGAAACAGATACCAAGTGTGGGAAATGTAAGGATCAGCCAGGGAAGAGGGCATCTGGGAAAGGAAATAACCCCACACGGGGAAAGCACTCACTGCACATGCTGGAGCATGCAAAAATGGCAGGAGATCAGAAGTGCCAAGTCTCTGCTCTGCCAGCCACTGTATGGGCCAGAAGGAGCAGGAGACATTGAAGTTTCAGCTGTCTGGAGCTCCCTGAGTGCTGGTCAACAAGATGGCCCACAGTGGGGCTGTTGAGGGCCATCACCATGGCTGGAGGGGTGTGCTGGCACCCGCAGCCATATCCCTGGCAAGGTGCCCCTGGCAGACTCTCCTGTGGGCTGGGGTGTGACAGGTGACATGCAGGGTAATGGAAGGGTAAGGGGAAAGGAGTGCAGGTCCTTCTTGTGAGCTGGGAGACAACTCCTCACGCTCAGAGAGCAAACCTACAGATACACCCCTGAACGACCCACAGGGGCTCAAAGCTCAGACTGAGCAGTGGCTGTGGTGAGGAAATGCAGGGCAAGGCAGCCAGTCATGCTCTGTCCTAGCCAGTGAGCAGAGGAGAGCAACCATACTGCAGCAGGGACCCAATGCTCCCAAATATTCCCACTGCTCCTCACCAGCTGCCACTGGCACCTTAAGTACAGAGTAAGAAGTGTAGCTGAGGGCTGGAGTTGCAACAGGTCATGAACCAACCTGCTCAGTGACCAATAAAAGGTCAGTTTTTAAACCATGAGCATCCAGGGAGGTTTTGGTCATGGCAGATGAGCTCCAATGTAGGCTGGCTGTTACTGCTCTCTGCTCTCAGCTGGAGAACCTGGGAGTTATCTCAAGGAGCCCATGGCAGCCCCCCAACCAGCACTTGGGACAAGCCATCTGGAGCCCAGCAGCCACAAGGTTTCTGTGGCAGCCTGGGAGGCAGCCAGCTCCAGCCCAATATCCACAGCATCAGCACGTGCCTCAGTACTGGGGCTGGCAAAAGCCATCTCACATGCTTAGTTAGCTCCAGGGGATCAAAGAAAGCCATGGGCACATAAGGCAGCTCATGCTTCAAAGCAGAAGTGCTCTCAGCCCAGCAAAAGCCCCATTTTCCATAGGCAAAGGAGACTTGGATGAGGTGTGTAAGGAAAACTTTCCAGGGCAGCCGAGGCAGCAAGCGGAAGGAAGAAGGACGTAGGCTGTGTGCTCACAACCCAAGGGATTTCCTAGGGCTGGGCTGTGTCTGAGTGACTCACTGCACCTTTCCAGGCTGTGCTGCTGCCCTGATGCAAGCCCTGCTGCAGCAGGAACCAGCCAACAGGCCATCACAGGTACCACAGAGAAATGTGGGAGTGGGAAGAGCAGGGATATTAAAAAATATCCCTGCACACCAACAACACTACCCAGGAGCTGATGGGAAGGGAGAATCCCCTTCCACCTACTGCTTTGTGTGTAGCTGAAAATATCCACTGGCACCACCAGATGGACAGGATACCCTGGCTCCTACTTGCAGACACAGCTCTATGAACAGCCTTCAAAGGCAAAATCCCCAACAAGAAAGAGAACAGCTCAAAAAAGTAGCCCCAAATTTCTCCAGAGCCGAGCTGAGATGCATTCACTGCTTACTCACTTCTTGCCAAGTCTGGAGCTGCCGGGTTGGGCCCCCACCCACCCCTCTGGCACAACCACTCCTTACAGCTTGGAAGCTATTTTTTTCCCACCCTGCTATCTAAAAAAGAAAAAAAAAGGCGTGAAAGCTTTTATCATGCTGAAAACATGCCAACTGCGAAGGCGACTCTGTGTCTCAGACGCCTGTTTCCTGGCAGATTTTAAGTCCTTTGCTCAACTGCTCGGATGGCGGGGGCAGGAGATGCCTGCAGCAGCAGCAGGCTGTGAACTGGAGCTCTAAACACTCACATGTTTAACTGCTGCTAAATTCCTGGGGGACCAACAACTCCAAACACAGGGCTCAGAGCTACACACACAGCCAAGTGGGCGCCAGCCCACCCAAGGGCCACCAGCCTGGGTACAGGAGGCACTGAGGGGGGTCACTGGTCCAACACCTCCACGTGGGGACAGCCACCAGGCAGTAAAAAGGTTGGGGGGCACCTTGCTCAGCACCTCTACCAGATCAGTAACCCCTTCACTTCCCACATCATGAGGCTTCAGCTCTGTTGGCTCCCAGGGGTTTGAAGGGAAAGACTGGGACCCAGCAAGCAGGATGAGCAAGGAAAAAGTGCTGGACAACTCCACTGGCTGGTGTCCAAATTGCCAGTGACCAGCTCTGGCTGTAGCCACCTAATGGTGGGAGGAAATCCACCATCAGCCTGAGGGGTAGGGACCCTACCTTGGTGCCAGCCCAGAAAGACCTACACACACAGAGCCCTTCATGACAGTGATGCCTGGAGTGCTTGATTTTGCAGAGATGTATCCAAGTTTTCACTAGGACCCAGGGATTTTTCCATACCACCTCACAGCATTACCAGCATGAGGGGTAGGGACTCCCTGGCTTGCAATCAAAGAGAAATAGCAGTATTGTCTCAGGGTCTGGGTGAGCACTGCTGCACATCAATCACCCCCCTCTTTTGTACTGTTTTGTTATTAACATTGTTGCTGTTACCGGTCCTTTTCTTATCTCATTGCTGTTTCCAGTTTTCCATCCTCCTTTGTACTCAGAATCACAGAATGAGAGAATTATACAATGGTTAGGGTTGGAAAGAGCCTTAAAGTTCATCCAGTTCCAACACCCTGCCATGGGCAGCAACACTTTCCACTAGACCGGGCTGCTCCAAGCCCCATCCAAACTGACCTTAAACATTTCCAGGGATGGGGCAGCCACAGCTTCTCTGGGCAACCTGTGCCAGGGCCTCAACAGCCTGACAGGGAACAATTTCTTCCCAATATCTTACCCAGCCTTCTGGGAGTATGAAGCCATTCCCCCTTGTCCTGGTCCTCCAGGTCCTTGTCCACAGCTCCTCTCCTGCTCTCTTTGAAGCCCCTATAGGCACTGGGGGTGGGGCTCAGTCTCCCCCGAGCTTTCTCTTGTCCAGGCTCAACAGACACAATTCTTGTGTGGCTTTGCCTTCTTCATCTCCACCTTCTCTCCCTTTCTGCACAAGAATGGCTGCACCAGGGGCTGGCCAGCCTGAGAGCCACAGAATGGAGGATGGGACAGAGTCAGCATCTCTCTCTCCGTGGCCTGTGCCAGCAGGAAGCTCCTGGCAGGCCCTGTGGGAAGAGGAGTGGCATTTCTCTAACAGGCAGAGTCAGCGACAGCTCCTGCACTGCCAGAGCCAAGAGGCACCAGACAAAGCCTTTGTTCAACAGTGCCAGCCTGGAGACAGAACACAGCAGCATTACTATAGAGGCAAGACAAGTATGATCAAGGTGCCAGCCACCTCCACTGAAGCTGGTTTCAGGCACTAGCTGGGGTCAGAGTCAACTGCAGCAGGCTGCTTTCCCAAGGTTAACAAGCATCAGTTAACTTTTTTTTTTTATGGTTCAAAAGACAGCACTAGTATTTTTGGGTGTCAAATCAGGATCATCTCTAATAGGCAATGGCCCTGCCTTCAGCTGTGCCCCACAAAAAAATCACTGGGGTTTTGTGAACACTGGTGTTTGGTAAAGGAAAAGCCTGCTCCAGAGGTTCCCAATCCCAAAAATGACTGGCTAAAGTTCACAACTGCAGGCTGGACATGTTTTGGGATGTTTCCTACAGGGCAGGCTAAACAAGGCACAAAGGCCAAAAGGGATGAGCATCACTCACAGGAAGCCCCTCCAGGGCAGGAAGAAGGCAAGTCCCTGAGTAAGACATGATCTGCAGCCATTTGTCATTGCTTGTAGCAGTCTCTTGATTCACTGTACACATGGAAACAACAATTATTTTAAGTCATCTTTCCAGAGAAAGAAATAAACTCGTTTTGGTAAATAGGAATTGAAATACAAGAACCAGACAAACTCAGTGCTGTATGAAAGTATGTTTATTCCAAAGCTAAATTTCTCACAGAAAACCATCTCTATGAACAGCAGCACTGGTCATGACAAACTCCAAAAGCCTCCTGGGCTCCAGGGCTTGAAGTCCTGAACAGAGCAAGCAAGAACCTCTTCTCAAAGTTGTCAGGGAGAAAGGGGGAATGACAGAAAACAGATACATGGCCGTTTGGCACAATTTCAGAAACCATACCTGCTCCCAAGAAGAGCAAATGTACCAAGACACTTTGCAGGGAGATTAATGCCTGCACAAGAATCTCTCAGAACACCCTGGAAAGGAGCAGCTGCCCCTGTCAGGAGAGAGCTGCATTATTCCTGCAGACAGAAAGCAGGGCTCTTGGTTTTCATCATGTGCTGAACTGCTTCCAAGGACCCAAGAGGCTGGGATGTTGTGCCAGGGATGTGCTTCTCTGCAGCCTGTGCATGTCTGGGCCCAGCTGGAGCTCTAAAGGAGTTCCCCTGCTTCCCCCTGCCTCAGCCTCTCGGAGAGGTGCTTGCTGATGGCCAGGAGGGGATTGGCTCTGTACTGGGGATCGCTGATAACCTCTTGAAAGCGAGCCACTTCCTCCTCTCTGAGGAAAGAAAAATAACACACCAGTTCTCTAAGTGCCTCATGTGAAAGGAACTGAGCAGATAAGGACCAGCTCCTAAAGTAGCAGATTTCTGCTGAGACAGAGCACTCAGTGATCCTGAGTGTAAATCTCAGAGAAAGACAGTGCAAGAATAAACCTAATTTAGCCAAGGGCAAAGCTCGAATTGCTGCCAGCTTCATGGGAGCCAGGGACTTTGATCTCATGCCACAGACACACAAACAATCATGACAGTGTCCAGCATCACTTGGGAATGGTTTTTTTTTTTAGAGCTTTTCCTTGGTAAACCAGAAACAAGAGACTGTGGATCTGGTCAATCACCAGGAATGAAAATTACTTCAGATTGCACCAGCACAACATCAAATTCTCTTTAGAGAGCCCCTCTACTGACTCTCTTTATTGCTGAACATTGAGCCTTGGTAATCCTACATGCACCACTAGCTGGGCACCACGGGAAGAGCATGACAGAATTACCTCTGCATGCCTGGTCACAGCTGCTTCCTGGGGAAACGGCCTCATCTCAAAAAGCAAGCAAGCAGGGAGGGACAAGAACAGAGCAGGAGTATAAAAAAAAAAACCCTGTGAGTTTTCACACAGCCACATCCACTACAGCACCCTCATCTCCCTCAGACTGCCAGGCTCTCCACAGCCTCGCCAGACAAACGCTTGGTAGTGCTCAGCTACTTCCCTCCCCTTCAATGCTCCTGCCAGAGAATCAGAGAGAGGAGCCAATGCTCCTGAAGCTTGGCTTGGGGTATTAAGGTGAGGCTTAGGGAACCTCTCATCCAAACTAATACTTTGGGAAAGAAACCTCAAGACGTTCCTCCAAACTTTTTCTCTCCCAGGAAGCACAGACTTGCCAGGCCACCAAAAGCAAAGCAAGGCAGAACTGAGTGAGAAAGGCATCCCAGCACCAACACAGGCCTGTTTCTGACAGAGAAGGTATTCATGGAGAGCAGTGCTGCATCTGTAGCCTGACTGTTCAGCCTCAGTTTAAAGCTGAATGGCTCAAAACTGACAGAAATCCAGGAAAACAAGAAAGCAAACACTGCCAGATCACAGAGCCTAGCCCCAGGAGAGCTGTGCTGCGGGAAAATGAAGTTCTTGATGGCACTGTAAACTAACCAACAGATAGGGAATAAGGAGCTGCCAGACTAAGTCCAGAAGTTACTTGGACACATCTAAGTTCTCCATCCTTGTTGAGATATTCAAAAGCCATGTGGACTTGGGTTTTGAGCAACCAATTCTAGGTAACCCTGCTTGAGCACAAGGGTTGGACCAGGTGACCCCCACGGATCCCTTCCAGTCTCAACCATTCCGTGAGGCTCAGCAGGAACTGGACACTGACAAATGGGTACTTACAGGAGCTGATGTTTCTGAGCTTGTTTCATCAGACAGAAATCTGCTGGTTCTGCCTTGGCTTTTATGTGGCTATGGAGAGAAGAAACAAAACAAGTGAGTGTTAGAGCATTAATTTAGCCATGGCTGTGTAGATGGAAAGAGTCCAGGGATTCTGCATCTGCCTTTCCAGAAAGAACAGGTAATTAGTTGTCCTGCATGGAAATTCTCCTGAAAGGCAATTATTTCCATAGCCAGGCATTGCAGGGAAATGCAAACTCCTTCCACCTGAGGCTGAGGGAGCAGGAAGCATTACAGGAAAACCACATCTCTCAGAGCCAGCACTGGTCATTATCTGTCCATGCCCAGATCCCTTTCTGCTTATCACTGACCTCCAGGTCAAACTGATCCTGTTGCTTAGAGCCAAGATTCCATGGAACCTCCCCTCCCCACCACACGTGTCACTTCTGCACAGCTCATGCTCCCTCCTGCTGACACTGCAGAGCTCCAGCCTCCACAGCCACTGTAGGAGCACAAGGGATGCTCAGCAAGAGGAGGGAGCTGCCAGCCCTGCTATGTGCTATAATGCAGGATGGTGCACTGTGTGCAGAAGAGGCACAGCAGCAGATACACATCTGCCACCTCTCCATGCATTCCTTATTCCTGGGCAAAGTCCAACGAGACCAGAGGTGTAATACCATCCCTCGTGACGCCCGATGCCAAGCAGCAGCAGAGATTTACCACAAAGCCAGCACTAAGCCCCAGCAAGGGACACACAGGAAGCACAGAGATTGCTTTTGGGACTTGTGGTGCACAACAGGAGCTGCTGGTAGAACTGGACATTAGGGAAAGGAGAAGAAATTGCCATTTTTCAGGATTACACAGATATGAAAATTAACAGAAGCAAGAGGCTGGGGACCCCAATTCACCCTGAAGCAGAGCTCCAGCACACAGGCCAAGGGGGGAAAGGGGGCCTGAATCCCACCTCTCTGTTGGAGCAGAGATCAAGGAGGAATATTCCCATAAGGGTGGGTGCTGGGGGTTATGGCCACCCCTACCTGATCTGCCCCAAAGGTCAGGAAACACAACAATTTCTCACCTCCTCTTCAAGACAGCAGGATCTGGTCTCTTGTTACAGTGACCTCCTCTTCCTACTTCTCTCTCTGGCATGCTACACTCCATTCTCTTACATTGCCTTTTTTCCCCCCTATTCTTTCTTTCTTCTTACTCCCCTTGCCTCACATTCCTTCAAGTCACTCATTTCCATCACCCACCTGTAATTCAATCAGTTCCTGCTCATTTTCCTCTCCTCTCCCTTCCCTCATCTTTAACAGCTCAGCACAGGAACAGAAACTTCTGGTCCTAGTTTGCCTGGAATGCTCACAGAAGCTGAGGAAAATCCTTTCTCAAGCTGGATAGCAGCCCTTGGTCACCAGAGCAGGGCTTGCCAAATCTGTGTGTGCCACCAAGTCACCATGGCAGTCCCTTCAGAGGTGAGCAGCTCTGCAGAGGGTGGCAAAGCCTAAAGGAAAGTTATCCTGGGGTACATTTCCTGCTGCATTTCCCCTCAAAATCACCAGCATTCTGCCTGTTCACTTGGACCCTGTTAGCAGCTCAGCTTCATTACACTTCATTGCCTTCATTCATTATAAAGCAGAATCAAAACCTCCCTGTAATGCGCTTTTACCCTGCAGGAGATCAAATTCCTGGAGAATCTAATCTTTTATTAATACTGCTGACAAATCACCAGAGTATTACCCTTCCTTTCTGTAATGATTCAAATCCTATAAAGGCCTCCTCCAATTATTTCAAACACTCCTCTACAGACATTTGGGAAGCCAGAAACCAGCAAGGGGAAGAAGAGCCTGTAGCTCCTCCATGCCAGTACCAAGGGGGGCTGGTCTGGGGTTAGCAGGTCACAGGCAGCGTAGGTGACATCAGCCCATGTCCAATTCCCACCTCCACAGTGCCAACATGGGCTTCTAAAAGGAGAGGCTTTTGGCAAAGGTCTGGGATAGGGAGAGACAGAGCTGACAGTGCACAGGGAACAGCCAACTCAGCCATGCTCTTGGCCAAAGTCACACTACAAAACAAAGAGTCTGGCCACAGCACAAAGGGCACTGCTCAAAGGCTTGGAAAAAAAAAAAAAGTGCCTCAGGATAAAGCCTGGATGAAGGCCTGGAAGGACGGAATGTCAGGCTGCAACACCACAAGACAAGGTTATCAGGTGAGCTCAGCAGCATTACAACATGCACACCTACACACCACTCCTGCAGCTCCCAGGACATCTGGATGCTCCCAGCCTGTCTCATGCCAAGCCTCATCCAAGCAATATGGTTCCCCTCTCAGCTGTGGGTTCAGAAGACACATCTCATCTTTTATTCTTGTGCCAAGTGAAGCATAAAAATGGTTAATATAGAGTTGTGAATGAGACCCTGTTCTCCTGACCATGGCCTGCAGCTGCAAGCTGAGCTGAAGGCCCCTTCACCCTGCAGGAAGAAGGGAAACACACAGCCCATCTCCAAATGGCACCAACCTTTTGAGAGGCTTCCTTGCCCTGCCACCTGTGGTTAGGTAAGAGAGCTCAGGCAGGGCTTCCATCAAGGGCTGCATGTCTCCCACCACAGGTGTTGCTTTCCGCTTCGCTTCAGCTTTTTGCTTTTGCTTGGCCATCTTCACACTTTCTATTTCTGCATCAGAAACAAGGCATTACTGCAAGAAGGGGAAAGGCCTGCAGGACATAACCCTTGAGCTAAGAAATAAGTTGTTTTACCATTTACAACAGGCCAGAGGTGATATAAACCAGAGAAAAAAATGAACAAAACGCAGCTGGGTCATGCCCTCTGTTGATGTGTTGGCTTGTAACTATATACATCCCTTCTGACAGTGCAACGGGAAGTGAAATTCCCAGATTTTGTCTGTTTCCATCCCTTACAATGTTCATTGCTCTCAGCAAAACTGCACAGGAGTCCTGGTGTGGCAAAAACCACATTGATCTTGCATGGAATTGGGAAACAAGAGGGGAAGGGACAACACAAATAGAGTCAACTCCAAATCTGGCCTTAAACAGGCACAGCCCCCTGTCTGCGTTGCTGTTGGGACCAAACAACAGTCTCCTAGCACAGGCAGGAAAGATGGACTAAATGTCAGTTGTTTACTTAGTTTGAAGAGTCAAGGCTCCACCTCAATGACTCATTGTAGAGTGCAAGCAGTCAGATGTTGGATAAACTGGACCCTTGGAAAAGCACTGCACCAAGCAGTAGATGCACGTGGCTTTTCTCAGGACCAGGTTTTCCTGTCTGCCAGCAGCAGCTCAGACAAGGGTGTGGGCACAGAAAGCTCCACAAATGTTACATTTGTCTCCTTCTTTGTCTTAAGAGGTGAACATTAAAAGCCACAGACTTTTCTGTTCTTTTCTGCCTCAGTCCTTGAGGCTCCCTGATGTAGCAAGTAAGTCCCACAGCTGCCATAATTCCCAAAGCCAGCAGTTTCAAGGGTGAGCACCAGCAGAGTATGTCCTTTAGGACAGGCCACAAAAGCCCAGCACTGCTACAGGCCTCCAGCTGAACTCCAAGATATGCCCCACCTGACCCACAAGTCCCTTGGACGACTGCAAGGATGATGAGCTACAAACTCCTTGTGTGGATGTGACAGTGTGCCAGAAGCCATGGGGCTGAGTTGGTGACACAGGCAGGCCAACAGCTCCCAAGGCAGTGTGGCCACAGAAGCCAGAAGTATTTTTGGTGGGAGCACAAAAGCAGCCAGTCCTACTTAGAGACCACAATCCTGGGTCTAATCCTGCTCCCACAGTCAAGGAAGCAGAACTCAAATTCAGTGGCTGCTCCTTTAATTAATACCTTCGCCTTGCTTCTTCTCCAGCTCAGCTGAGTAGAAGAGCAACAGTTTTTCATGAACTGCAGCTCTGCTGCACATGGATGTTTGTGACAAATCAGGATTGGAAACACTTCTCCTCACAGCAATCCCTGCCAAGAACACAGCTTTCTGTTCTGCATTACTTCTTTTTTTGGTCTGGCTTTATGAAGCTGACTACTTCAGTGCTTTCATAAACAGTATGTGCTGAAAATTTTCAGACACCTGATTCTGCGCAAACATCCCAAATTCTTTTCCTATGAAGTCTTGTTCGGATGAGGAGCCATGCAATATATGTATTTTTAAATGTGCATACTTCTAATGTCTGAAGCATTACAGAAGTTTTTTTCCCCTCTCTAGTCTCTCCTAAGATTACTTATTGGAACGGGAGAAAGTTTTGCATTTGCACTACTGGCTGATCTTTGGTTCCCAGGGTCTTGGCATCCAGTGTCACAAAAGCAGCCCTGGGACAAGAAGAAACAACAAACTCAGATTTAGGAAAACAGATGTAGTGATAACTTCAGCAGTCCAAGCTGGCTTCTCTTTTGGGGGACAAAAAGCTCTTTCTCCACAAAGAACTGGAAGAGTTTTTAGGTACTTCTGTGCCTGTAAAGCACTTCTAACATCAAATATCTCCTAAGACAGGTAATTTAGCCTGGAGTTTACTGTCTTGGTGTTCTCCTCAAAGCCAAGTCTCTGCATTTCACTTGCATTCTCTCATCTTAGTAATTTCAAAGCCAAGAGAAGGGGAAAGAGGCCACAGCAGGGCCAAAATAGCACACATGATCTTGGGAAAGACTGATGCTACAAAGGCATCAAGAAGGCTGGATTAAGACCCTGCAGGGATCCTGCTCCTGGGCTTTTCCAAAGCAGCTGAACTTGACCAGCACAGCCATCTGTGTTCTGTGTCCAAGCAAGATGTCCAGGCACTCAGCAGCTGTTGGCTGGTTGTTTGGGAGGTTTCCTTCACACTCATGTGTGTTAAATTCATACCTTTTTATCTAAGAAGAGCCAGAGACACCTTCAGTGCAGCTGGTGAAATCAAAGGTTAATGAACTTGGGCTCAGAGCTCAGGCACAGAGATCATTTGGTGTAGCAGAAAGCCACATCCCTTTGCCCCAAAAATAGTCTGTGTCCAACTCTGTTGGGAAAGAAGGTGTTAGGAGAAAAGGCTGTCCCAAGAACAGCTTCAGGTGACAGAAGGAACCCCTCTGCCACACTGGGTACAACTGCATAGTCCCCTACTGTGCTAAGACACTCAGAGCAAAAATAGGAGAAGAGAAGCATTTCTACCATGGGCTGGGCTTGTTTAGCTCATATTTCACTGCCTCGAGAAAGGCCAGACTGTCTGGTGAGTGGGTTCACTGACCTGTAGCATGTGGGAAAGAGCAGTAACACAGCCAGCAGTGTCCAGAGCTCTCCCCTACTGAGCGGGCAGGAGAGCCCACTGCAGGGTCTCACCACAGAGGTCTGGGATTAGCTGGTGGCAGCATGGAGCCCAGCTCCAGCCTGTCCTGCTATCCCCAAGGCTCCTGGGTGAGGAGGAGCTTCACTAGACAGCTACTCACATCTGTACCAGAGTTTTAGAAGACAGACAAATATGCTAACCTTACATGGGCACAGTGCCCTTCTGCATAAACAAAGGGTTTATGTAGTCACATATATTACACATGGTAAAAATCAAAAGCACAACTGGGGCAATGACTAAGTCTTGGTGCTAAACACTGAGAAACAATACCTGGAACTTTTATGTCAGTGCTGGGGAGGGATGAACATTTCTGAGAAGCATTCTGTCACCCAAACCCAGAGTACAGAGATCCATCAGAACTATGCTCTGTGATACCGTGTCACAGGAATACTCACTCTGCAGCCATCTTTCCTTCCTCAGCTTCATCTTCTCTTTTTTAGAAAGTATTGGTTTTTCTTCCAAACCTAGAAGAGCAGAGACATGAGATGGAGCCTGGCTCCTGCATAACAGATTGTGTTTGACCCTTGAAGCTTTTGAACTTGCTGGCACAGCAGGCAGGCTGCAGGCAGACCCAGAAGCTACCCTGCACCCCAACTTTTAGCCCAACATATCAAATCTGCCTTGCTGCGAGTTAAAAAACAACAAACAAATAAGCAGATCAGATCATCAGCATAGGATCACAGAATGGTATGGATTGGAAAGGACCTCAAAGCTCTTCCCATTTCCAACTCCCCTGCTGTGGGGCCCAGAGCAGCTTGTTCCAAGCCCTGTCCAACCTGGCCTTGAACACTTCCAGGGATGGGGCAGCCACAGCTCCCCTGGGCAGCCTGTGCCAGGGCCTCCCCACCCTCACAAGGAGAAATTTCTGAAATATATCCAGGGCAGCCCTAAGGAGCAGCTGGTCACTGGCAGCCTGTAAAAAAGACTAGTACCTACTATTTACCAAATTCAGTGTTTGGAAAGCAGCTGTTATTAAGCACTGATGTCCAATATAAAGAAAAATATCATCACAAATATTTTTACTGGACATCTGTTCCAAGTGCTATAAAATTGTATCTTATCTCACGTGTTTAAACCAAAATTGACCTTAGCCAACTTTTCTCCTGAAATGTGCTAGAAATACCAGAATTCTAATAAAGTAACAAGCTCCCTAAGGATCATGCCATTCACTTTCGCTTATTCTTAAATCTGGAGAAGAACAAGTACTTCTTTTTCCCCCCCAAAAGAAAGAGAAGAAAGGAATTCAATACAATTATGAAAACAACTCACTAAGGATAACTTCTCTGAAGCTACAGATCCTTTAGGATGATTTAAACAAAAGCATCCTTTAATAATTTCATAAGAACAGAACAAACCTGCTGAGGCTAAGGCGACCTTCCCACAAAACCAACAATGTTTTGAGTTTCTAAGACAGGGAGAATGAAGCTGGAGCTTCCACAGCTTCATTTCCCAGAAAAATAAATTCCCAAAAAGCACTTACTAAAACCACATTTGTTGTGGTATCAAAGCAGATGCTGAAAGAATAAATTGCATGATCCAATAACCAGCTCTGAGTTATGCCCACCCCCATCACCCCACATTTCTGTGGTTTCAGCGGAAAAAAAGGATGAATGACAGTCAATTATCGCATACATATTATTATTATGGAATTATTATCCCACCCCAATGATCTTCAGAAGGCTGCCTGCACAGGACACCACAGCTGCTCCAGCCTGCCCACATTTCAGCCATGGCAATGCTGGGAAGATCTGCCCCTCATTTGGAAACACACTCATGACTTCACTGGAAAAACATCGCCTGGCAGCATTTGTTAATGAAAATAAAAAGGCCCAATTCAGCCAGCTGGCCAACTCTAGTAATAACAGCAATTCAGGTCTGGGTTGGTATTTTATCCCCAAAACACTAGTGGAATATTTAAGGAAACACAAAAGCTGTTTTCCTGGCAGGAACCCAACCCTGGTGCTGGCCAGGGTGGGGGAAGGTGGCCACAGATAACCAGAGAGTGCCTGAGGGAAGGGAGCTGCATCCCTCCTCTGCCAGCAGCCAGTTCCTGCCCTTTTCCATCACTTGGCTCCCTAGACACTCCAATTTCCATATCCCAGCCTGCCCTCAGAAGGCTGTTCAGCTGCTTGAAGGTGCAAAGTTGTGTTTGGCAGCTTCCAGTTGCGATGCCGAGTGCCAAAACCGCCGGAAAGCCACTGGAGGCCAGCGAAGGCAGAATTGAGCTAGTTAATTAACAGCACAGACTGTCCCCAAGGTAGCCTTTTATTTTTATTTAGCTTGCAAGCACCTCTGAGATCAAGCCAAATCACAGCTCCGTTTTAATTATTTTCCTGTGAAATCAGAAGGGTTTGAATCCCCCTCTCCAGCCCATTCCACAGGTAATTTAACAACACTTGCCTTTGAAACCCTATGAATGAAGGAAAGGTGAGCAAACCCCATTACACTAGCTAAGGATAATATCCATACTGTAAATTTGACAATCATTGATTTAAGCAAGAACATGCTTTCTTCTTTCTTCCCTCTGATCTGTGCAGTACAAGACATGCCAGATAGAAACACATTAAAAAAAACCACAATAGCTTTTTGCCACCTACATCAAGCATTTGGTGCTACTCCTGGCAATACTCAGGATGCTGCTTTCATGACAGAGAAGCAGATTTTTGAGGATGGCTTCCTTAATTTCAAAGATCTTGAGGGTTTTTTTGGTAAAGAACTCAGACTAAAAGTAAAAATAGAATAGATATACACACACAGACATATATATATATATATATGTGACTATTTTTCATAAAGAAATCCTTAGACTAAATATATCTAGAAATCCCACCTTAGAAATCCCCATTTAATCTTTTCTAGGCATTCAGAAAGAAGCTGGAGTGAGTTAAAGCTGTAACACTACAGGCTTCCCTGCCCCAAGATCCCACTATTTAGTTTTGGCTCTGCAGCCAAGAGGGTTTGACAGTTCCAGGAAACTACGTTACTTGGAGCATTTGGCCATTCCCAGAAATATTCAATAAACCTGTGCAATGCCACATGGACAGAGGAGGGTCCTTCAGCACCAGGCATTTGCAAAGCTCCTCCTGGGCTATGAGACATTAAGAAACAACATGCAACATTAATTAATATTCCAAAACCCCAATGATACATAACAGTAAAGCTGTTGCTGCTCAAAACATAGTATTTTGGCAAACCGAAGTTAAATAACAACAGATGTTTTAATTTTAGCCTCAGTTGTGTAACAGCAAGAACGAGCATATGCCTACAGCTGTGGGATGAGTTAATGAAGGAAGTCAGACTAGATCCAAAAGCAGAGTATTGGGTGTGGTTTGGGGTTGTTTTCTTAAATTACATAGAGCCACTTGTAAATTGTGCACTGTTCTTGTCCAATAAAGAGCCTGGGAAATGGTAAGGACAGTCTCCTGGGGCACAGGCAACAGTGCTGTGACCTGGCAGCTGTCACTGCATGACCCCTGAAGGTGTTGCTATTCCTCTAGGAACAGAGCTGAGGGACAACATGGGCCAGGCAAAAAGCCAGCCAAGATGTCCTTTGGCAGAGAGGATGCTCCACAGCTCCCTGCCCTCATCCCACCAACAGCTCCCAAAAGCACTGATGCACAAGGGTCACTAGTGTGACAAAGGCTTGGTGGTGGCAAGGACAGAGGCAGGGGGCTGTATTCAAACTCTTGGTCCTCCTGCTGTTGGGGGAGCCCTCAGAGACAGCTTGGTACCTCTATGTATGGGGCACAGAAAACACATTTGGGCTTTGCCCAGTCCAATCCCTGCCGCACCCTGAGCAGGCTTGGGAACTAGTGTTGGAAGAAAAGGTGCCAGCTCCTGCTGGGCCAGGGCAGGTTTCTCCATGGATACAGCATTTGCTTTTCATGATCTAAAATAAGCCACATGATTTCTGTTCACACTTAATAATTACACCAGCATGCATGCACTCTTCCTGCCCCAACATGGAAGGTGTGAGAAATGACCCTCACTTTTAAAATTTAATTTCAACAAAGGAATAAGGAATAAGCACAGTGCTGGAAGCCCCCCCCCCACCATGACTACCAGCCACATGGCTCCTCTACAAAATAGATGCTCTGCCTTTTATATCTTTAGCTCCTCTGGAAGTTTTGTCAGTCAACTCTTTCCCTGCCATCCATTGGTGGAGACTACTTTTTACATTGATTGGAGGTCAGGTGTTATTATGTTAGCCCCTGGTGACAAGCCAGCCTCCTCTAAATGTCCTGACTACCAAGGCTGTTATTACAAGGGGGGAAGCAAAAAGGACTATGGAATGACATATTACAATAACATCACTATACAACTATATAATATCTATCACTTAATTGTGAGAGCCAACTATTACATTAATTATCTATAACAAAGACATCCTACAAAAAGTGGAATCTGCCTTCTCTGCCCCTTCAGATCTGGTTATCTGAAGCACAGCCTACTTCCAAGGCTGGCTTCCCACTGGAAGCCCAGAGCAGCAGTGCAGCTCGTGTCCTCACAGCAAGGTCATGGCTCTGTCAGGCCTGGTAAACATCCCCAGGCTCCAAGCAGCCCCAGCACAGGCACAAGGCCTCCCAGAGCAGCCCAGCTCAGCCTCAGCTCACAGGGGCACACAGTGATGTTCCATTAGAGGGGGGAGCACATCCCCTCAGGAGATGACTGGGAAGTCACAATGTGCACAGCAGGCTGTGAAAGGCAACCCCAGAGACAAAGGCTGTCCTTACACACGTGTCTGAAGTGCTGCTGGCACACTCAGCCCCTTGCACAAGGTAAAAGCACCTCCTTCTCCTCCTCTGCCCAAGGCTTGGTCCACTTTAGGTCCTCATCCTGCATGTTCTGAGCAGCCCTCCCCAGAAGAGAGGCTGCCCCAGGCACAGACAGGCACACAGAGACTGCTCAAGGTGGCCCAGTGTGTCACTGCTCCTAAAGCCACTTGTGCAGCTAAAGGTTATTTTTATAACCAAGGCTGAAATGCCACAGGGAACCCGGGTTTCTGAGCCAAGGACTGCAGAATGCCTTGTCTAAGACAGGAGCTTGGTATTGCTATTTCAGGCTCAGAGAATCAAAGAAATCATAGAATGGCTTGGGCTAGAAAGGACCTTAAAGACTAACTCACCACAAGCCCCTGCCATGGGGAAAAAAGAAGAAAGGAAGGGGAAAAAAAGGACAGGTCTCAGTACTCCCTGACATGGAAAACTTCAAAGTCCATGAAACAAATGCAGAAAGGCTCACCCACAGACAAGTGCCCTGGGAAACACATGCCATGTCAGGGGCTTGCCAAGACCAGGTGTGATCTCCTTCAAGAAACAGATTTCCAGCTTTGGGAGAATGAGTCTGCTTACAAAATAAGACAGTTTAAACTCCCCCCAACCCCCCCACCACTCCTTTCCACGTACATGCAACAAGGGTGTGTGCATTTCTTCCAATGAAAGAGTTCTCCAAAAGTATCATAAATTACACAGTGCAAACATTCTCATTTGTCAAGGAATGGCATGGCAGAAAAGATGACTTTTTCCTTGCTGTCACTGGCATATATTTCCTCTCTGTGCAGCCCCAAAAACAACTTAAATACCTGTGATCACAGTGAATTTCATTTTATGCCCAGCAGCTCTCAGCAAGCTCTGCTGCAGCTTCCAGCCTCACAAAAGGTCACTCAAGAGCCACAAGAGCAGCAGAACCCACAGCATCAGTGCACCAGCCCTGGAAGCATTCAAAAGGTGCAGATGTGGCACTTGGGGACATGGCTTAGGGGCACACCTGGCAGTGCAGGGGGAATGGTGGGACTCACAGAGTTTTCCTAACCTTAACAACTCTATGTTATATGAATGGCAAAGCCTTCTTGCAGTCAAGCTGGTACAGGGACCTGTAGGTCTGCAGCAGCCTCTGATTTACCACACATACAAGAAACCCGACTATTCCAACATCCTGCCTGAACATTGTGAGCAGAGAAACCCCACCAGAAGCTTCTGAGAGCAACTTCACAGCCCTGGCCCCATCAAGAGAGGAGAATCAACCATGTTTTCTTCGCTTTCACCACCCCATAAATAAGCCCAAGAGAAACATCTCCAGCAAGTGCAGACAGTGGAGCTAGGGCCAAATGCTGCTTCAGGCAGCACCAGGGAAGCCTGGATCCTGCCTCCCCCAGAGGAAACAACAGCAACTGGCTCAAGATATTCCTGAAGAACAAAAGTTGGTGAGCCTCTACAGGGGCAGTAAGCACTGCCATCCAGCTAAAGCAGCTTCCTCTGCTGCAATTCAGACATAGGGGAAGATGTAGGAATACATATATATATATAAAAAACAGGATGTACATTCCTCAAGACCAGACTCTTGGGGGAAAGCTTCCCTGGGAGCACAGGCAATCCTCATTTCCCCAAAGACCACCCTTCCCAGAGGTGCAGCACCCAGCCCTGGCAGAAGTTTTGCATATATGCAACACGTGACCCTCCTTGGGATTACAGCCACTATACCTGCTTCCCTGCTCCTGCAGGTCTGACAGCATCTGCAGCGCCTCTGCCCCACATCTGGATGTGTGAGGCCACATCTGGAGTGATGGGTCCAATCCTGGGCTCCCCAGGACAATGGAGACATACACTTGGGGGAGTTAATCCAGCTAAGGGCCAATAAAATTATTAAAGAACTGGAGTGTCTTCTACTTAAGGAAAGGCTGGAAAAGAGGTCTCAAAGGAAATCCCATAAATGTGCATAATACCTGGTGGAAAGGAAGAGGAGGAGGGAGACAGACTATTCCCAATGTTGCCCAGTGACAAGAGACAAGGAGCACACAGTTTTTGGGATCATTTTTCTGATTTTTTTTAATTGTCAGGAGGTTATAGAGCGCCCAGGTCTCCACCCATGGAATTATTCAAGACCTGACTAGATGCAGTCCTAAACAACCTGCTTTATCTGATCAAAGTGGACCACCAAAGTAGACTCCAGTGAGTCTGCAGCACCATTTGGACAGTTGGCAAGAGTCCTTTTACAGAGGATAAAAACGTGTATTTTAGCAACAGAGATACAGGCACCTCAGCTATTTGTGTGAATGTTGCAGTTTCAATAAAGGGCAGTGAGAAGAACAGAATACCACCTCTGTAAAAGCTTGAACAGCAACCAATCTCTGCAATGAGATTTATTCTGGGACTGGGAGTAATTCATGTTTACCAATGGGTAAAGTCTCTCCTTGGGGCTTACTGAGGGAAGCAGAACACTGAAACATTACTATGCTTTTTGACAATGCCTTACAGGCCTGCATTTGAAAGAGATTTTCCCCAAAATATCTTTTCCTTTCCTGCTAATAAGATTACCTTTGACTATCCTGTCCTTTGAGAAGCTTTAAAAATCAGTAGTTCAGTATCTCTGCAGTATTACACAGTGAAAGATCTAGATCTGAAATAGTTACACTACTGGATTTTATCTGGTGCTTCTTATTTATCTAAAAAGCAAGAACAGTTTACCTTAATTTCCTTGTCTTTTAACTGCATATTAGCTAGCAGACAATTAAACTGGCATTCCCTAGGGAAGTTTTCCATCTCCAGCCACTGGTTCCTATAATCCCTCTCATACTGTTTTTGGCATCTGGTGTTTCTTTTACCTATGCCTTCATACATGCTCTTTCAGCACCTTAGGGGAGGCAGCTCTGCTCAGCTGTACTTGTTATTACATTCCCAGTGGATGGATTCAGTGGAGACACTGCATTTTATCACAGAATCACAAAATTATGTGGGATGGAAGGGCCCTTAAAGATCATCTAGCTCCAGCCATGCCTGCCTCAGGCAGCATTTCATGCTGCATTTCCCCTCAAAGCCAAAGCAGTGGCCTGATGGGGTGCTGGAGAAAGGTGAGAGAGCAGACAGAAATACGGAAAGAGAGGGAAACAAAATATGGATTTAAAGATGCTCAGAGGACAGAGGGACAGACTTCCAAGGCAGACAGACAAATATGTCACTGTCAGCTGCCACTGCAGCACTGGCAGCAGACCAGCTGCACACAGGAGGAGGTATGAGACATCATCCAAAACGAGTTGTGGAGTTGTTTCTGTTTCTCAGGGATTACAGCAAACACCAGGATCTGTTATGTGCAGAGCCCCACCTTCCCCCCACTCCTACACACAATACATTCCATGGATTCATTTCTTTGTTTGTAGAAATACCCAGTTTTCCTCATTTCTTGGAGCCAGGTTTAGCATTCAAAGCCACCTTGCTGGGAAATACAGGCCATGGAGGGATTGAGACAGATTGCATCATCTGGAATCATGCCTTTAACTGAAATGAGGAAGGACAGGCAACCAGACCATGCTCACTGTGCAGCTTGGTGAAACAAGTGCCTGCAGGAACCACTCCCTTCATCATCTGACAGGGCAGGGATGCAGCCGGTAGCAAGAGCTACAGCTGGACCTTTCCTCAGATGGAGATGGAAAAAAGAGGCAGGAGGAGCCCCAGGGCTCAGCCCTTCCATCCTGCTAAGCAAAGCCAGTGCACACTTAACCTGATGGCAAGTGTTGGGGAAAGAAGAGAAACTAATAAAACAAAGAAAATAAGGTAGCATTGCCAGCTGGTCAAAGGAAGGGATTGTCCCACTCTGCTTTGCACTGTGTGGCCTCACCTCAAGTCCTGTGTGCAGTTTTGGGCACCACAGTACCAAAAAACACATCAAGCTGATAGAGAGCTTCCAAAGAGGGACCACAAGGATGGGAAAGGGTCTGGAGGGGAAGCCTTATGAGGAGGGGCTCAGGTCACTTTGCTCAGCCTGGCAAGACTGAGGGGAGACTTGACTGTGGTCTTCAACATGCTCCTGAGGGCAAGCAGAGGGGCAGACATTGACCTCTTCACTCCTGTGACCAGTGACAGCACTTGAGGAAGGGGCAGGGAGCTGAGTCCCAGGAAGAAGGGGAAGTTTAGGTTGGATATCAGGAAAAGACCTGTAAGATCATCAAATCCTAACACCAGTGGAGGTTCCACCATTAGGCCATGTCCCTAAGCACCACAGACACCTTCTGAACACTTCCAGGGATGTGAGTCTGCCACTGCCCTGGGCAGGACCTTCCAATGCCTGATCATCTTTCAGTGAAGAATTTTCCCCAGTATCCAACCCAACCCCCCCCAGTACAACATGAGGCCATTTCCTCTGGTCCCCTGCTCCCTGGGAGCAGAGCCCAAGCCCCACCTGGCTGCACCCTCCTGTCAGGGAGCTGTAGGGAATGAGAAGGTCCCCCCGAGCCTCCTTTTCTCCAGGCTGAGCCCCTTTCCCAGCTCCCCCAGCTCCTCCTCATCAGGCTTTTGCTGCAGACCCTTCCCCAGCTCCACTGCCCTTCTCTGGACACGTGAATAAATCTCCCCCCACACACAATGAGGTCAGGCTATGAGATGTTTCACACCAGTTGTGGCACAGGGGAAGCTGGCAGGGACTGTTTCAGGGTAATCACACAGCTCCTATTAAAAGCTGCCTTTGGCCAGAGGTTTTTCAAGAATTTTAATGGACAGAATCCAATGTGAACTGGTAGCAAACATTTTTTTTCCATATTAAGCCACGTATCCACAATGGATCCCCTGTCTAGGGCTAAGGGTGGGGTGGGAGTCAGAGCAGTGAAGACCACCAGGGAGCAAGGAGGACAAGGTGGATTTTTTTGCACTCTCTGTGATGTGGAGGCTTGGCAGACAGACACATCTTCCAGCCAGTAGCTGCTCAGCTCCTCAATCAAGTCAACCACTGGCAGATAGTCTGAGTCAAGGAGGCACTGCCATTTCCCAGGAAGCCTCTGGAAGCAAGATGTTAACTGGGATTACTCCAGCCTGGCTGCCCTTAGAAGTAACCACTGAGGTAGTGTAAGGCTTCTGAAAATTTATCATCAGCAGAGAACAACGAGCAGGAACAAGCAAGAAACAACAGCACCAGCAAAAGAGCAATGCCCAGAGAGCACCACTGGTCAAGGGACTCATAACCATTAAAAGGCAAAAGAAATAGCAAACACCACTGCAAGGTCCATCTACACCCTTCCTCTCAACACACACACACTATGCCAGCCAGTAGGTAACAAACATTACTGGAATGACATCCTCTTACACATAATTAATATATTAACTCATTTGACTGCTGAATACCCAGTGATCAATACTTAATTATATTTCCAGGCAACAATGCCAGCCAGAAACTGCATTGAGTAGACTTTGCAGATATTTAACTCCAGGGTAAAAAAAACAAAACCATCACAGGATCAGCAATAAGGGGGAGTTACATACAGGAGCTTCAGCAGCACAGAGAGGAGAGAAAAGATCACATCACAAATGTCTCCACAGCGAAGGAGGAAGAATTGAGCCATGAAGGTCAAGAGAAGACTGTCAAAACAGGCTGAAATCATAGTTTCAAATGACAGGAACATAAGGATGAAGCTCTTGCAGAGAGAAAAATGGGAGAAGTAGGAACAGCAAGGGAAGGGGCAGAAACAAGGATATTACAGGAAGGCGGACACCCATAGGACACCATTAAATGTTCAGTGAGCTTCGTCTTCCAGTAGAAAGGTCAGAGCAAAAGCAGAGAAGTGGGGCTGCCACAGCAAAACCAAAGCCCATCTGGGCAGACAGAGAGAAGAGCTGGCAGGGGGATCATTTCTGCTCCTAGCCTGGTGGCCTGAAGCACCTACTCACTAAGCCCTCTCTTCTCCACAGGGCACATGAGGCACAGATTGGACAGATGCTCTCCTTCCATCAGCTCAGAAGGAATAAGCACTCAGGGGCACAGCAGAAGGCAGAGAAGAGCTGGGAGCAGAGAGAACTCTCCCTATTTACTTCCTCAGTGTCCAGTTTGCTATAAGGGCATCAAGTACTTCACTCCATCAACTTCCATTTGAGAAGCAATTGTGCTTATGCCAATCAGTGTTTTCCAGAAAAATCTTAACCTATGACTTTTGAAACATGTCAGCTGACCCAAAAGTAACATCCAAGCCTGATCTCTGCACCCCTCTACCTCCTGTGGTAACAACTCTTCCAACAGCAATATGGACTTGCACTTGCCCTAAGTAGGAAAAGACTAAAAAATCTAAAATTTATTCCTGAAGCCCTCCCTTGTTCACAAGTGTCCAGAAATACAAGGATACAATGAAAGCACAAGGGCAAGACCATGAGAAATCCTTTGAAGATCCACAGAAGTATTCTTCCCAGCTAACAGTTTCCCTGCCTCTTCCTGGAAGATTTGCTAAATTAGCATCTAAAGGGTACATTGCAATCCAGACCTGAGTAAAGGGATTTTCTGGATGGCCCTGAATGCACCCTTCTAACACTGGCAAGGAGCTATCTCAGGCTGCCTTTTCAGCAGAGAGGATACTCCCCCAGTAGGAAGGACCACCCTGCCACCACTGTTCAGAGAGCTGCACAGCTCAAGGACAAGCTGAAATGTCAAACCTCTGCTTCCCCCCACCTCCTCAAAACAAGTTCCATTAATCAGAAATAGTGCTTTAGCATCTACAATCAAGCTGGGATTTCACCAAAACACCCATTCCAAAAAAACATGTCAGCAGTCAAAAAGCCTGAGTGTATTCAACCACACCTGAGGTAGGCAGCCCTCACCCTTGGCTAGGTGAGGAGGAAAGAGCCCTGATTTCATTTACTAAATTCTCTGTTCAGTAAATCTGTTCTCCTGGCAAACTGGCAGCCTCTTCCACCACATGCCTGTACAGGCAACATCTCCAGAACACCACTCCAAGGTCTCTGCATGCCAATGCCCCACCTACTGCTAAAGGGATTGCAGACACACTCTCAGCTCCTGCAGTGATGCTGGCAGGATGCTTGGGGGTACTTTGGGGAGCAGGGAAGGGGTCTGCAAAGTGCTGACTTGCTCCAGGGAATACTGAATGCAGTATTGGATTGCTTGGCTCTAATGGAACTAAAGTAAAAAAAAAAAAAACAACTGTAATTGACTTCCATGTTAATGACACAGAGGCAGGGCTGCTTCCCCTGGAAAGATCGACATGGAATGTGAAGCAGTATCAATACCATGGGCAGTATCAACACATGACATTTGGAAACTTGGCACAGAGACAACAGCAAGCAGACTCCACAGTAGCTCAGGGTGCTGGTAAATGAGAGCTTAGCTTGGCTTAGCTTATCCAAGCATTACTTGTTCAGTCTTCCACCCTGACTCCTCCAGGTCCTGCACACAAACCCAACTGCCCTGCACCAGGTCAGCTTCCTGCTTCTTTAATGAGCTGAGCCAAACCAAGGGAGCTGTGTGTGGTCAGGAGCACAGGGAGCTCTGTCAGACAGCTGGACTCATCTTTCAGCCTTCAGTCCCAGGGTCTAAAGTACCCACAATCTATCTTAGAAGTTCAAATTCATCAGTAGCAACATATCTCTAGCAGCCTGACATGAATGAGCACACAAGCACACCCAAGTCCTCAGGACAGGCTCACAAGCAAGGACAGAGGGAATGTCTGCAGAACCTCTCCCAGCTGGAGGAGCAGGGGGACTCAATGGATTTGGCCCTAGTGGTACCTACAGCTTTCCTCCTGTGCAGTTCACTAGTTTGTTTTTTGTAACAGTTATTAGGCACTGAATGTTTTAAGTACCCAGCTAAGCATTTTGAGGAAGGTGCTGCTTTATACTCCGAAGGCTTGCCCTGCTGGCTGCTGTCAAAAGATGGGAGTGCCCAGTTTGGATACTCTTTTTGTTCTGACAGAGCACACCAGCTCCTATGCCAAGCCTTCTGGGTGGGTAGGGATGATCTTGTCACTGTAAGAGATGCAGCAGTGACAGCACCAGCCAAGCCATGAGAAATGTGAAAATCATTGGTAGACCCACCCCAACCCTCACCTTGCAAACACATTTCTCCCACACACAGGAACCATAGAAAAATAAATGTCTGACCATCAGAAGGAAGAAACAAAGTCCCTGATCAAACATTGCAGCACCAATTCTGACTCTGAGGGCAGCCTGGAAGCAAAAAACAGAAGCAGCTTCAGAAACAGCTCAGGGATCAACATCAAGCAGCAGGTTTTGACCTGCTCTAACACCAGCTCATCAACAGCTTGAAAAAATCTTCCTTCCTCCTCTATTTCACCTTCTCCTTTAGTACTTTTAGCTACAGATTTCTTAGCTGGGTTCTGCCTCTTCCCAAGGACCTAATTAGAAGAACAACCAGCCAAAATGCAGAGGCCACAGCTCCACGGGGAAAAAAGGCAGCATGTGGCATGGGAGAAAGAAGATGACCAGAGGCAGGACTTGGCACAACACCTCAACTTTGACTTTTTTGACTTCCCAGCCACACTCAGCCACAGAAGAGCCCCCATTGTTAGACAGAAGGTAAAGGAGGAGAGCAGCTGGCAGAGGACTCCTACAGAGAAACCTGGATGCACACTCTGAATAAAAAGCTTTGGGAGTGAATTCTGTGTCTCCCACATCTGTCTGTTCAACAGTTACAATGAACACCGCTACAGCATCTTTTCCTTCCCTTCTTCCCCACAGACTGAGTTAAATCTGTAGAGTTAAGCCTGCTGTGCCTCCCCTCTCCTCCTAAGGTCCCATAACTGTTGCAGGAATGAGCTTTCCATCGTGCCTACAGTCCTCTCTTGCTTTCCTACTCACTCTTTAGGGGTACTGGGATGTCAACAGCTCTGCCTCAAAACCCAGAAGGGAGAGCTTAGGAAAAGATGAGCCCACCAAGACTACACAACAAAAAACTATCAGCTCAAGACTATCAGGAAACTGGTGGTAAGAGGCTGTGCAAGCCCACCAAGGATGCAGCAGCTTTCAGACACATATAACAACAAAGTGCCTGAACTGGCTCCTGGAGAGGTGCTGACATGAAAAAATCATGCAGAGATGCAGACATGAAAAAATCATGCTGAGATGTCTGGACACTAGACTTTCCCCCACAGGGACCTCAAGAAAGAGAAAAAAATACAGCAGATATGCATAAGATTTGGAGACACACATCTCTGTATGCTGATTGCCACAGCCCTGTAAGTTACATGCTCTGTGTTTGCAAACAGCAGATTCCTGACTGGTCCCAGGCACACGACAGAGCATAGGATACACATAAAACCAGTGCTACTCCCTCAGCCACTCCTCTGCCCTGTGTGGCCCAGGGCACATGCCCAGAGAGGAGTATGTGCCTCTCAATCAAAGATGCAAACATGACAGAAACTTGCCTTCAGATGTGCATACAGGAATTTTACAAGGAATAAACAGGCACAGCTTGAATTGCAGCGTAAGCAAACAAACAGAAAAAAACAGAATTAGAAGAGAAACCCAGCAGACAACTCAATGCTCTGGTCTGCTTTATGAATGGGCATGGGGTGAAAAGGAAGGCTTGGGGGACCTCTGCAGTGTGCAGAGACCAGGCTCCAGTGAGACCCGAGCCAGGAGCACAGACACATCCTTTGCTGGGACAAAGGGATAGAGAGAAAGTTCCAGCTTCTTCTAAGGAGTTCCCAGTGCTTGACCCTGGGCAAGAACAATGAGAAGTTTAAAAAAGCCTTGCCCCACCTTACTTTCTTTTTGATGAGCTTTCAGTGCTGCCCTAGTTAATCCAATCAGTCCCTGACCTTTCTAACAGATCCCTGCCTCTGCTTTCCAAACAGTAGCTCTTTCCTGGCCTCCTAACAGTGGCATCCCAACCACTGAGGCTCAAGTTACCCTTCCCTGAAGGCAGCAGAGTCAGCATTTCTATTGCTTACTGTATTCTTGCCCTTGTTTGCTTGTTGAACTGTCATGTCTTCTCTCCTCCCCAGGGCTAAGTAGCCAACATTTCCAGTCTTGGCCACAGGCCTTATTTTCCAGACAAAACCTGCATATCCTATTTTGAAGCAAGAAACACAGAGCAAATGCCTAGTAGCTTACAGAAAAAAAAAAAGTTACATTTCTGTACTTAACCTGAGATAGCATTGCCAGCAAATTCCTGTCATGTGCAGTGGACAAATTTCTTTCCCTGTTCTTTTTTCCCCACCAATTAATTCCATGATGGATCTGAAGGACAGCAGGAAGCACAGGAAAGAAGAAAGTCAGTACAGACTAATGACCGCAGAACAGGCTGGGAAGATATACCAATTTTCTGGCAGTTGCAAAAACGTTACAGGCAGAATAGGCAAAAAAAGCCCAAAGCTTAACTTGTACCCTGTAAGTATTTTAATCAGCTGTTCTCAGTTCCAGCAGGTCTGCCACAGAATTGTATTAAAAGCATCCATGAGGTCAAATTCTTAAGACTTTCATTCCAGTTTTTAAATTGCAACAGAAATACTGTAATGACAACTTTATGCTAAAATAGTCAAGGGGCAGGGTGACTGCATGAATGTATTGGGGACTGGGATCAGGGCAGGAGCAGAAAATTCCACTTTGGCACTTGTTAGCTGTACCATTGGCAGCACCTCTGCCCAATCTCCAGCTGAAGCTTCAGGGGACAGAAAGAAGTCACTGAAAGGGGCCTGGAGGGAACACCCACTGGAGCACCCACAGGCAGCCCCCTGGCCTTGCACCTTGTGTGGCCAGCCACAGGCAGAGGCTGCACACCAACACCTCACAATGCATTAACAGAAGGCACTTGGAGGGCTTCAACTGGAGCCTGCTGTCCAGCAAACAGCACCACTGAGCTAAGAACATACCAGGCCTGACCACAGCTGGGTGCAATGCCCAAGCAGAGAGCCCCTGGCAGGCAGCACCTCCCATGAATTTTTATTTTGGAGGCTCTGCTTCCAATCCATGTGGGCACCAGAAATTCAGAACAACTATGGGCAAGGGGTCCTGCAACTTCACTGCCATTTTACTGAAGGATCTCTGTCCACCTTGAACCCAGCATCTTACAGTTGGTTTTTTCCCCGCTTATCTTACTGGAAGACACTGGGAACAAGTTCAGTCTCTGGGCAAACCTATTTGATTCAACTTCATCAGCTCCTCTTTTTCTCAATTGATCAGAGCTCTTTTCCAAGCAAAAGAGCTCTGATCAATTGAGTCATTGCTCATATTTCACACTTTTGGCACCAATGCCAAAAACCTGATTCTGCAGATAAATGTGAAAGCTCAGGAAGGACAGCACTGGCTGCAGACAGTGCTGTGAGCTCCTACACCTCCTTTGAGGTGAGGCACATGGGTTTTTCCTGCCCCTGTGCTAAGGAAGCTCAGTGAACCTGGCATAACTTTCACAGTCACAAGGACCTGGGCAATGCCTACCACACAGCAGAAAGAAAAGCAGAAGGAGAGTTTCCAGAGACACTTCCTGACTGCTCCAATCAATTCTTTTTATGCAGTAATTACTCTGAACCTTACTCAGAGCTTTAGGACCATGGCAAAATTTCCACTGTGTTATTTTAACTGTTGATTAATTCTCCTCTCCTGGCACTCACTCCTCTTTGGATTCTCTAACATGCCTGGTCTCAGGCTCCCTGTGGCATGAGTTAGTTTCCCCACTCACAACACTCCATGCATTGACAGTGAAATGAAAAAAGTAATCACATGTCAGAGCTTGCCCTTGATTGTTAAGTCTGTGTGGCAGATTAGCGTGGTGTGGTCCCCTCCCCATGCTGCCCTATCTATTGCACAAGCATACGTCAAGGAGTTAATCCCACCATCTGCAGCTGTCAGAGCTCCTGCACTCCAGGAAAGCCACACACCTGCACTTTGGGAGCACTGAGGAAACACTGAGTCCAGCCACATCTTCTACCACTGAGCGGACACATATTAAATATAATCATACTCATTTCTTTTACCCAATAGTCTTTTTAGGCAATATATACAATAAAGTAATTTCAGATTTAGACACAGAAAAGAGCAGCACAACTTAACCAGTAAAACACCAGCAGACTTTCATTATTTACATAATTTAAGAATTATTAGCTCAATCCAGTCACATTCTGATCAGTCAGTTCAAACACCACTTGCATCATCAGTGGCTTTATAACACAGAGGACTAAAACACTAACATAAAGTAAGGAGGTTGAGAATACCCAGGAAAGCTTCCCAAGTAGCTTCTGCCAGGCATATGTTTGATCTGCAGCCCCCAGCTCAGCTGGGCAACACCTGACACACAGGATTGGCAATGCAGAACACTTCCCATTCTTCCCTTTTTGGGGGGACATACAGCAGCTTTCAAAATTGGGAAATATTTGAAGAACAGAGCTGGAAAAATAACCACCTGGAGAAGTACAAGGCATAAAATCCTTGCTCTTCTGTTCTGTGATTGGAGTGGAGATGGAACTCGAGCCCACTCCCAGCATCTACAGCAGCTTAGCACCTGCTGAACCCAGGCACCCCTCCTGCCCCACAGGAGCACACAGCCCTCCCTGCTCAGAGGGTTTATGTCTAGGCCAGAAGCAAGATGGCTGTTCTACCACAGCACTGTACAACTGAGTACCATTGATAAGGAACTGCTCCACCACAAGGTCAAGACTGAAGCTGTCAAGCAGGAGCCCCTCAAGGACAGGTCAAGGCCATCCTATGTCTGCATGAAGCCTCTGTGTGATCATAATGGCACTTTAACCTTGAAAAGGTCGTGCTAGCTCTAGCATTCAAACATGACACAGTGAGCTACCAGTCTGATGGGGTTTTTTTTCATGGTGGTGATGCTGATTAAACAGTTCAACAAGCCAAGCCCGTGAAAACACTCATTCCAGGTGGTGCCCAAGCATGTCAGGTCTCCTTCCCTCCTCCTGGGAGCACAGACTGCCCTGTAAGTGGAACTGGTCCAAACACTGCTTCACATCTCTTCTGGCTGCCACTGCCACTTCTGGTGGCTGCTGCTTTTGTGCTGTCTCAACTGCTCTTCCGCTTCAGCTGACAATTCAGAGCTCCCAAAAGCCCTGAGGCACCAACAGGATCACCAGCTCTGTCATCTTACACAACACAGACACTCACACAGCATCCTCCCCCCTGGACAGAGCCACATCCACACCCTGCTCCTGCTCCTCTGCTGGCTCCAGGGACAGAGAGCACCATCCCACCACCAAGAGACCCCTGGGACCCTCACCTCACTGCAGACCTCCCACAGAACTCTTCATCTGCTGACATGGAGGAGAGGCTTCTCCCTGTCAGGGAGCTCTTTGTCTGGCCCACAACGATTCTCACACAAGACTTGTTTTTCAGAAAAGGTCTTAGAGCAAGCCTCTCTACTCCAATATACCCATTTGGCTCACTTAAATGCAGAAGAAATCTTTTAAAAAAGGAAAATTAAGGTGTGGGCCTCTCTAAGAGAGGTAGAAGCTGTTTTGTTGGGTTTTTTATCTCCAGCCCATCACCTCTTCACATTTATTTTATTTCAGCCCTGCAGGTCAGCATCGGTTCCCCATTTCCAAATGACATTTCCCTGGTAGAACCTATTTTAAAGCAAGCCAAATTTTAAAAAAGTGACAGGGCTCTGCCACTTTGTACTTGATGCTCTTGCCTGCCAGCAGCAGAGGCAGACAATGAAGTCCCATTTACACTGTCTGCACAAGCATCAATGGGTCCAGCCCCATCCACCTCACACAGAGATGAGATCAGCAGCTGCCAGCACAGAGCTGTGGAGAGAACACCCATGATGTTAAAAGAAATAACAGGGGATGGCAAAGGAACAAACTACCATGAATTCTCTGACACTTCTTGTGCTTCTCTGACACTCCTTGTCAGCCCTCAGAGCTGCCAGACATTTGGCATTGCCTTGATCTCCTCAGGTCTGGGACTGCAGCAGCAAACCTTGAGACTGCCCATCCATGCCCTCACCTCTCACTCAGGGTCCCCACGCTTACAGGGCAACAAGGACTGGAATCCTTCCTGTGAAGAAAGTGCTCCCAGAACAGAAGAGCTACACACCCCTCACCAAGCAGTATCTGCAATACTTAGGCTCACCACACCCAAAAAAAACCACCTACTGAGAACACCTATAACCTCAACAAAATACCATGTTAGCTCCCAGGAGAGACTTTCATTCTATGAGGGAAGGCAGCAATCTTCCTGCATTGCACAGAAGATGCTGGCAGGAAGAGTGTTGCTCTGCATGAAGAAGGCTGTGGCATGAGCACTGTGCCTGCTCATTTCCTAATATGGATCACAGTCCAACGGAGTTCAATCCACACGCCTACAGACTCATCATGTTTCTCACTTGGTCTAAGACTGAGTTTCATCTTTTTACCCTGCTGACAGGATATTAATTTTACCTAATGGCCCAAGAGCTGCCAAGAGCTATGAGCCATTGTTCACATTTTTATGGCTTTGTTCAGCTTTCCTTCCCTGATGAGGAGCTCCCTATTTGCCCTGACTTTGCTGAGGTGTCGCAGCATGACGTGAAGAAATGCCAGCTACATGGTGGATCCCAAACCAGAAGTGCAAAGCACAATCTGGACTTCTCCAGGAGGCAGGACTGATCCAAGCTACTGTGCCAGGAACAACATTTTGACAGTATCAAGAAGGTTGTTCCATCTCAGCAGTTTGTGGGTTTGGATACTGCCACCCTAAAAATAATTCAGGGCAGAATTGTGCTACAAAATTGTTAGCAGCCAAGAACATGGTGCTTTGGTAGAGGCCCCATGCATGTGAGGAACACAAGGCACTCACAAATTCCTGAGGGACCTGTCCCTTGGCACCTTTGGGTAGAGGACAAGGAGATGAAGAAGCCTGCAGGATGGCAAAGCACACAACACACTGTGGGTAAGAGAGAAAGGTGTCGTGTCTCGCCCTGCCAACCCTCCCACCTGCTCCACCATGTCAGGCCAAAGAGCAAAGATTAATTAATGAAGCTTGGCTTCCACTGAGGACCCTCCAAAATCAGTCAGCCGTTGGAAACCAGTGGCTGATACTGCTAAACCTAAAAACAAATTCCTGCTATTCCAGCTGTCTTGAACCAGCTTCCCTTTTCCCAAAGTCAACAACATGCAAAAGATCTCCAGTAAGATGGGCATGGGAGATGTTCACTCCTAGCCAGGACTTGCACCCAGCTCTTCCAGAAGTCTGAAACACCCTGGCTACACAGTGCTACAGCGGCCTTCTATGAATGTTACATAATAAATAATGCATTTTAAGTATTGTGATGCTGGACTCCAAATCCCAGCCCCACTTAGCCTTTAAAGACAGTGCCATAATTATTTATAGTATTTCCATTCCAGAGGGTGGTGGGGGGTGTGCTATCAGATCTCATTTAAAGATTACTTTTGGATGAAGCAAGACTGGTTCTTTAACATTTTCTTCAAGCAGGAAAAGGTGGCAGCAGCAGCTGGAGTGCAGCAAACAAATCCATAGATGCATATGGACATATAGGTCAAATAAGAATTAAGATGAGCAAAAAACAAGTTAGCTGTGAAATATTCTTTTGGCTGTTTTTCCACATACTGTGCTGACCATTTGTGGTTTAATCTTAGAGAAGCTCTCTCTCATATGAGCCTGCAAGCTCCCTAAGCTTCAAAGAAGCAATTTTTACTATAAATAATCCATATTTCTTTATACAGGCTAAGGTTTTCATATGAGCATTGTTGTTTTGTACACTTAATGCACCAGGAAAAACTGAAGTAGGAACTGGAAAATTTTGTTCTATGCCCTGCAGAGATGAAAAATAATCAAAAATATAGACCTGACCTAGAAAAAGGAAGACTTATTCTGCTGCCCTCTAATGAGCACTTCTAACATCTGAAAAAGAACACTCTGAAAATCAGAGATCTGTTCTGCAATGCCACAGGTACGTCCTCTTGTGCTACAAAACTGTCAGCAATGCAGACACAGCTGGAGCAGCACCTCCTACACAGCAAAGACAAGCAGAAGAAACACCTAGATGGGCCCAAGGTCTGTTCTGTACTTCCCTGAATTCAGACTGGAGTGTATGGCTGTGTCCTGTTCTGCTCCCTTCCCTTGCCTGAAGAGAGGGAGGGGAGCAGTTCCTAATTCTGACCTTCAGGACACAAAGGCCTGTGTACCTGGTTACAGGTGCACACCTGACCTTGTTACAGGTACCACAGACATGTGGAACCATGACTTGCTTTAACACCTGGGAGCCTCAATTAAAAGCAAAGGAATTCAGTTCTATACCAGAGTGTCTCTGCATCTGCACAACATTTAGAAGACATTCAGCTGAAAAACACAGTAAGGAACCACCACGGGGAAAGGTGTACCTGGTACTGAGTTTCATCTCAGTTTTTGCTGAGCTACTGTGATGCTGTGTGCTGATCTTGGCCAGCTGCCCACCCAGCTGTGCCCTCCCTCCTCAAAAGAACAGGGGAGGAAAATAAGATGAAGTTTGTGAGCTGAGGTAAACAACAGGGAGATCACTCAGCAATTACCATCACAGGCAAAACAGACTTGACTTGGGGAAAATTAACCTAATGTATTGCCAACTGAAGTAGAATTGGATGATGAAAAACAAACACTGAAACACCTTCTCCCCCACCAAGCCCCTTCTCAGCTCCACTCCTTCATTGTGACTTCTTCATTCCCAGCTCCCTTGAGCAGTGCACAGGGCCAGGGAATGGCATTACAGTCATTCTCTGCTGCTCCCTCCTCCTCACACTCGCCCACCGGGGTCCTGGTGACTGGAGCACCTCCTTTCCCCCTTTTCTGTCCCTAGTCTTTATAGGGCTCTCTCACTTTATTCCTACTCCTTCTTAATGATATCTTTTCCCAGAGACAGCACCATTGCGCCTGACAGTCTCAGATGTGGCTGCACTGGGTGCACTTCAGCTCTTTGGACCTGGCTGTGCTCAGAATGTGACAGCTCTGGCTTCTGCCCTGCTACCAAAACCCTGCCACTTACACCCCATACAGGCCAATGCCCTCCCTTTTGGAGGAAGAAAATACATAAAGTTAGAATAACTCCCACATAAACAGTATCTAGACATCTGCATGCTATTTCCATAAATAAAAACCCACTCAGGTACAGACACTAAAACAACAAACACAGCTGCAGAGGAGCACACCTAAGCCCAGCCCTACCCAAGCCCAGCCCTGCAGTCACAAATTACTGGCATGAACCAAAAGCAATAGCCAGAGGCTCTGCTGAGCAAAATACAGAAGTGTCACTGAACAAAGCAATTCTAAAATGGTGATTTCTGACAACAGAATTCCCGCAGTGTGCAAAAACCTTCCCATGTCTCCCTGTTGACAGGCACACCAGGTTATTTCAACTCCAACCACACTGTGAAATAACTGCTGCGTGCACAGACACAGCCTGTACCCACTGCAGCTGGGAATGTCCTCTCCATGCTAAAGAAGCCCATTCCCGTTACATAAGAACACTCAGTGACCTGAATTTACAAATAACCTTGGAGAGGAAAATAGACATAAGGAAAAACAAAGTGAAAAAGCCATGGAGCTAGGAAATGCAACAGAAATCAGCCCAGAGCATTTGCATGTGCACAGCCACACCAGGCACAAACATCCACAATAACAGAAACCAAAATTCTCTACATAGATGTATTGATTTGCTGTGTGCTCTCCAAGCAATCAAAAAACAGAGTACACGTGGGTCAGGGAACAAGTTGGTATGCCCCATTTTCCCTCAAATTTCCTGCCTGGGACTCTCTGCAACACCACATTTCACTGGAGTTGGTTATCACTGTCACTATGTACCTTCCAGCTCACAGTCCCTCTTCTTGTCTGAGGAACTGCTTGGATAGCCTGTTCTTCTGCAGCACGATTTCCCCCAGAATTTTCTGTGGTTTGCCTAATGGAACATTTGCAGCACTACTAGTTCAATCTAAATCTGTCCAAATTATCATTTCAAACAACCCAGAATATTCCAGTACCCACTGCATTTAATCCTTGCATAGCTGTGTTTCCCATATTTAGCTCAGAGAATGCATATTTACTGTGTTAAAACTTTCATAAAAAAAAAAAAACAACAACCAAAACCCCCTTCTACAAGCCACTTGACTAAAAACCTAACCCCAAATTAGATGTTATTACCAGTTAGGCCACATATGAGCATCAGCAGTTCCACTCTGAAATGCTGAAGGGGATAAACAGATCTTGAGCTGACACGTACATTTTCACCCAAGCATAAAGAAAACTTTGGTCCACATTGCTCCCAAAGACCAGAATAAAGGTTAACTTGCATAGAGTAGAAAAACATTATAGATCCCACTAGGTCTGAATGACAGACATGAACTTTTGAGATCTCCCTGTAACACAGCCTGTAACTCAGTAAGACCCACATTAGCAGGGCAGAGATTTATCTTGGTAAATCAGAAACGTGATTTATTTAGCATAGAAGGAAAAAAAAAAAAAGAGCAGCTTTTAACACAGGCATTTCCCAGAGGGGTAAGGAGAAAGCTCACTTACTCCTGCACCTCAGAAACACTTCAAGACAAGTCAGAAGGGGCAACCCAGAAGAGGGAAACCTCTCACACCATCCACCCTTCACCAATTTTCTAAACAGAGTGTTTATTAAACTCCCAGGACACGTATTTCAGAAAGACATGTGACAGTTGGACACATCATACCACTGCTGGTGACAAGGAAATGGCTCTGACTTCCAGAGCTACCAACCTGCCCTTTCCACAAGTGCTTCCTCACTCCTCTTCACATTTGCTTCCTCCATTCCTGCAGGGTTGAGCCACCCCTCTCCCACCCCACGAGAGGTTTGCACTATTGGAACTTGTGCTGGGAGGCCCTTTTGGCACCAGTGCAGAGCCACTCCACCTCTCTCTTTGTAGAATTCACAATTTTATAACTTAATTACGTTAAAGCTTTAACATTAGTACAGCAAACACAGGGATTTCAGTTCATAACCCTCTTTTGTAACACCACAGCTGCAGTACTCTCCTAAGCAGCACTGATCTATTTTTGTCTAAGTTTGTCCAACCATTTTAAATTCATTTCACAGGAGAATACCAGGCTAGATCAGTATCTTTTTAAAGCTCCAGGAGTCGTGATCACCCAGAGCAAGACAAGGCATGACATGCAGCTGCCATGCCCCACCACTCCTGGCCAGGAAAGCAAGGGGTCACCCTGGCCTCAAATTCAGCAAGCCCTTCAGTGGCACAAGGCACTGGTAAGTTTGATCTAAAAAACTCTTGTTTGAACACCCAACTTCCACAAAGTCTGGAAGAAAACTTTGCAAAACCACAGAGCAGCACCACAGGAACTTCTCCAAAGAAGTCTCTGATCCCTCACTGAGCCATATCCTCCTCTCCATCCATCCAGCAGCATGGAAAGGCTGCTCCAGGGCAGGCATGTACCTTCCACCAGTGCTACTGGTGAGCATTACACAGCAGGCACAGCCAAGGAACCAACCATAATAAGAAACTAGAGCAATCTGACACATCCTTCAAACTGCTAGGACTCATTTCAAGCTCTTCCCACTGACAGCCTCCTCCCCTGGAGCAGGCTGCAGAACATTTTGGAAGGTTTGGGCTCTCTGGAAAATGTTTGTGTTTGTGTAGTGCTCAACCACGAGCTAATTGGAGTCTTTTGGTTTTTTAATGTTAATTTGAAGAACAGAGACTTAGCCACAGCTAGAGGGACAGAAAGAAAACAAAAAAGTTAATTGGTTCCATAAATATTAACACAACTAATTCCTGTGATCTGGCAGAAGGCACTCACAACATGGAAAGGCTCTATTTGCAGAAGGGAAGTAAAAGCACTGAAAACAGTGCAAGCTTCATAGGCTCATTTACTGCTTCTCAATTAATTGCATTTACTTTAATTAAAGTGGAGCTTCCCACAGCTATTCTCACAGCCAGCACCACACTGCACAGACAAATTGTTAAAGCAACATTAAACAGCATGGATTTTTAACCTTCTTTTAAAAATTATTATTTAAGCCACCAAAGTATTTAGTTTTCAGTAGGATCCCCACTCCACAGCAGGTCTGTTCTCCATTTCAACCAAACCCCACAGCTGTTCACCCCTGATACAGAATTTGCTCAATCTGACTGCTGAAGTAAGATCCCACTGACTTTAATCCTTTGGACCAAAGGAACAGAAAAACCTCCTGGCTTTGAGCAGAGTTGTGGGGAGCTACACAATCTGTTTGAGGTGTCCTGCAGACTGAGGCCATCTGACCTCACTGGAGCGGTTTCCCAGATGACAAACCACTATCTCAGTTCCTCCCAAACACAGTGCAGCTTTCTAACAGCCTGTTATAAAACTCCCAGACACCAAATCTGCCCATAAAAGGTGATCTGGCATTGTCAACATAAAAGCAGGTCCTAATGATGCAGTCAAAAAAAAACAAATAAATTTCAGCTGAACAGCAAGGCAGAAGCAATGTGCAGTAATTTGCTACCCAAAGCAATTTACCCAGATAAGGTAAACTGCCATCTGTCACTTGATCAAGATAGCAGGGCAGCCAGCCTTGGGCCTGGAGGAGAGCTAAAGAGCATTTCCCCTTCCCTGGGAATTTTGCCTTTCTCGCAAACTTCATTACTGGAGGTGTCAAACACTTTGACACACAATGTCAGAAGCAACACCAGCTTGTGCAGGGAGCTGAGAGCTGAGCAGCTTTGAGCTGAGACCTGCACATGCAGTCCTAGAACACGTCCTGGACCTGTGCAGGTGACACAAAGGACACAGGCACGTTGCAGAAGGAATGGGGTGCAGAAGGGAGGGGGGAGCTAAAGCAGGAATTCCCAGCTCAAGCACCACTCAAACAGCTGCTCCTTCCAGGGCAGCACCCACACACCCATCAGGTATTTTCAAAGGCATTCAAATGGTTTTAGTGCTACACCACCAAGGGCATCACTGGCAGCACCAGGGACTGCATTTCACCCCTCCCCAAATTCACACAGCCCAAAGCTTGGGCAGCTAATACCAAAGACAGATGGAGGAGGAACACCTCATCACTTGGGTCTAGCACAGCACACAGGCATTTCCCAGGGAGCTCTCAGCAACACGTTGGAGGTGCTGCAGGCACTCCCTGCCATCCCCAGTGTGAGGAGCAGCCCATTTACACCCTCCTATCCCATCTGAGCTGTGTTACTGTGGGGAACAGCTTGAGGAAGGCGTTCTGCACAAAACAAACACAAGGCAGGCCTGACAACTGCCAGCACAGAATGAAAAGCTGAAGAAAAGCAGCAGCAGCAGAATTGTGAGGATCCAGCAGCTTTCCACACCAGAGATGTGAATGACCAACACAAGGGGATTTCAGAAGTCCCCAAGCATGCAGTAAGAAAAAGCAGCAGAGTTTAGAACTGACATTCAGAACAGATCAGATGCATTCATTACAACAAACAGGATTAATTTTTATTTTTTCTCTCCCAAATTTGCCCTGAACCAGGACAAAATCTTTCAATGGTTAAACACCTTGGTATGCCAGAAGACTAGGAAAAAAAAAAAAAAAAAAAACCAAAACCAAAAAACAAGACATCAAATCAAAACAGAGGAAAGGTGACAAGGGATGAGCACAAAAGAGGAGGAACCTTAATGTTTAAAGACAATAAACATGCAGAAATCCAATCAACAGACAGGAATAAACTATAGGGCACCAAGATTGGCATCCTGTCAAGAGCTCCAGAAGAATAATGGGGGCCTGGTCATGGCTGCAATTTTTCCACACTGGTGTGCATCCACTTCAGGGGTAACCAGAAGTCTAGACACTGCAGGAACAGCAATGCTGTCAGAGGAGAGGTCATACAGGGACTCGGTGACATTGTGGTACAACATCCATAAAAAAACCTCTAGACTGGACAGTAAATCATGCTGCATGAAGCTAAGGCAGGACCAACCAACCACAGCTTTTCTGCTTCTCTTGGAGGCTACAAAAGGAGAACAGAACTGGACAAGTAGATGCAGAGCCCAAGCAGAAGCAGATAAGGTGACAGACCCAGCAGATCTGGAACTCCAGAGCAGAAGCTGAGGTGCAAACCAGAAGGGATCTGTCAGTGACTCTGCAAACAGAGGCTTGGTATCAAAAGAAACTCACAGAAAACCTCAGAAAGGAGCAAAGCAAGGCTGTACGTAGCCCAGAAATTCACTGCTGTCAGGAAATTCCTGCTTAGTCTAATCTCCCATCTCCACATTTCTTTGGGAGGAGAAGGGAATTCTTTCTTTGTCAGATGCTCAGTCATTTCCCTCCTCTACACCCCTGTGTGCCACTGACAGTGCTGCAAGGCAGTCCTGGTCTTCAGAGCACAACCTCTGCTCAGGCTCATGACCTACCTCACTCCATGCTTCACACCCTGCTATAGAATCACAGAGCCACAGAGTGGACTGGGTTGGAAGAAACCTGCAGAGAGCATCTATTTAAACCCCCTCTTTCACCTGTCATTATCTCAGGTTGCTCCAAGCCCCATCCAACCTGGCCTTGAACACTTCCAGGGATGGGGCAGCCACAGTTTCTCTGGGCATCCTGTGCCAGGGCCTCATCACTCTCACTGTAAAATGAGAAGTCTTTCTTTACGTCCAATCCAACCTCAGAAATCAGGATGATTTTGCACCAGGTTTTGCAAACGATTATGAACTTGCTGTTGTTGCACTTTTGTTTTCTCAACAACACAGCCTGTCACCATTCCCTTCTGGAGTAACTGAAAATAAAGCAGGAAGCTACCAATCCAGTTGTTCATATCATTCCACAACTGCTTCATCATCCACTCCAAAAAAAGAGACATTCACAGGCAAGTGCTCAGCCAGAGCCAAGCTTGAATAGGCCCTTACTTCAAGGGGCAAACACTGACGAATGAAAGCTAAAGAAAACAAGAAAAAATGAGCAGCAGCAGCAAGCCCGATATGACAGGCCATTATTTCTGACTTGGTAGGAAACATTTAATTCCCACGCTACAGAGGCTCACCCAAATGAGATTTATCCTCTCACTGGAGGCACAGAGGTCCCTGCGTGGATTAGATTACGGCAAAGCCTCTGGTTGACATTACGTCAGTGGCTAAGTAAACTACACTGACAGGAAGCAATCACTGAGCACAGAGTAACTCATGGACTGAACTCCAGCAGTCCCAGGGATGGCACTGGCTTCTGTCACCTACACACGAGTGGAAATCATCTGCAAGCTGGTGTTAAGCTGAGCTAATGATTAAAGACAAAAAGCAGAGCAGGGGAAAGCAGTTGCAGCAGGTCTGCTTCACAGCACGACACAGCTTGGAGCTACCATATATTAAAATACTTTCCTTTTTAGACCACTGGCTTTTTATATCACAGAACGCAAGGCTCACCTACAATGAATTCCATTTTGGTGACATTTTTCATTACAGTTCCACCCTCTCCTTCTCCTGCCACCAGGATTACTGATGCCAGAACAGCCTGTGCTGGTACCTCACACTAATCACAAGCAGACTGAATCAGCCTTATACCTAAAGGAAGCAACACACCACCACCATGAGTAGCAGACCCTTCCACAGGGCACCCTGCCTCAACCAGATGCACCAAGAGTCCTCAGAAACCCCCAGAAAAACCAGGCCTTCATCCAACAAGAACCAACACCACCAGTTGATCCTCCCACAAAAAGGGGCTTCACTCCTTTCAGCCCCAGCACACACAGGCACATGTGTTAACTGGAATAACCCCGCTAGAGGACTCTGGACTTGCCAATTTACACATCGTGTTCCTCCCTGTTCCCTCAAAGCCACCACAGCCAAAATTACAAATTACTTACAAATTGAGGAAAACTATGAGGAAAAAACTGCAGAGAGACATGTCCTCTCTTGTTGGCAACCACAGGCAACAGCCCTCAAGCCCCAGCACAGCAGTGGATTGGTTTCCAACAGGACTGCAGCCCTTTGACACATCAAAACAGCTGTTCCAGGTGAAGCCTTTAATCTCCTTAAAGTAACCATGCTCTGCTGTTGGTTAGTTAGCCCCTGTGATGGTACACACAGCATCAAAGAGCTGCCTACACCACGGGTTTATTTAGAACATAACAATTCTCTCCATGTTCTCTTCTGCTCCTACTTCCCAACATCCAATTGGCTCTTTTGACTACTGTCAAGCTCCAAGCTGACATCCTCTAAAACCTAACCCAATTCCAAGATCTTCCTCAGACTTGGTTTTGTTTGGAAGAGAGTCACAGCTTAAGGCCAGATCTAAACACAAAAGACAGATACCAGCAATCTTGGACAATGTGAATATATCTCACATTACCTCTTGGGTAATGTGAGATACATACACACACAGGACAAATACCTGTTTTCCCAACTGCCACACAGCAACCTTGGCAAAAATAAAAAAAAAAATCTTCTGTAGCTGTGAAAAGCACAGGAGATAGTGAGCCCACCTACAGTCTGCCAACTTGACCTTCTCAAAGCTTGAAAAGCAAGTGGGAGGGAAGCATGCTTTTGTCTTGTTATTAAATCTTAAAATAGCGATGTGTAGGAGAATCCTACCCTCCTGCCCTGTGCACTAGGCTGAGGGGGAAAGGGAGGAAGAGGTGGAGGGAGGGTTGGAGTCAAGTTGAACTTAGTGCAGAACAGGCTCTGAGCTGACCAGAGATGCCAGGAGACAAAGCCCATTTGCCTAGAATCTCTTTGCTAACTCTATGGTGTCTGCCATTGTATGCACAGCCTAGTTACACTTCACTGAATTAACAGTAAAAAATGAACTGATTTCCATAAGGAAAAAACCTCTGCATGGCCCCAGAGTGCAACAACAAGAAAGGGCACAGCAGCTTGGGAAGGTGTAAAAAACCACTCAAATCCCTCTTTGCCTGGATGAATTGCAGTTTGGAGCCCCCAAACAAACAGTTATTTTTAGCTGCTCATCTGGGAGGCGCAGAGCAGCGGGGCCAGCAGGGCTGTGAGCAGGAAGGCAGCACACAGCCCCGAGAGAGGCAGCCAGGCACTGCACATCTGCATCATCAGCACTGCACGGGGACCAGCAGCACGGCTCTATTTATAACCCAGACATGGAGCCTGCAATGAAAGGCTGGGACTGCAGGCTGCCAGCCCCCAACAACACGCTGTCTGATTTAATTAAAGAGATGGCAACGTGCACATGCACACATAGATGCATACATGTCCTTCTCCCAGCAGAGTGACCAACAATGAGCCCAGTGTTTCAAGAACAACACGTTTTGCCAAGGTTTCTGTGCAGAGAGCTGGCAAATGTGTCCTCACACAACCTCCCCACTTTCTCCCACTGCGCCCAAATGTCACTGATGGGCAGGGCAGCTCAGGCAACCACTTGCCCTTGTGTGATTGATTTGTTTATAGCCCTGGACAGGAAAACAAAGTCAATGTAGTATCTACCCACATGAACAAAATAAATTAACTTAGTTTGCAATTTGCGAGTCACATACATTTTCTGCATCAGGACAGCTTGCTGTGATACCAGGCTCTGTTTGGTAGTTTGTTCCTTCTGAGATTTTTTTAAACATTTACATACAGTTTGTGGGGGATTGAGATTCAGGTTTCAGAGAATTTTTTTTGAGACGTTGCAGACATTTAGAAGTGAAAACTGCTCTCAGATACAAAGCTTTGTGTCACAGTGAGCAGTCAAAGAGAGCATTTTCTTCTTGTGGGACTGGAAATCAAAGGGCTCTATCATGTCCTCCCTTTTCCCCCTCTCACTTTCCATACTCCCTGTGAGTTAAGATTCTCCTGCCTGGGAATCCTCGAGCCACAGACCCCACAACAGCAAAGGACAGGAGAAGATTTGCTGCAGTCAGGCTGCTGTGAGTGAAGCACTGCTGGCACACAATGAGAACCTGCTGACAAAGCACTGGGTTACCAATGGCAGCTGCTCACTTACAAATTGAGGAAAACTATGAGGAAAAAACTGCAGAGAGAGGTGTCCCCTCTTGGATGTAACCACAGGCAACAGCACTCAAGCCCCAGCACAGCAGTGGATTGGTTTCCAACAGGACTGCAGCCCTTTGACACATCAAAACAGCTGTTCCAGGTGAAGCCTTTAATCTCATTAAAGTAACCATGCTCTGCTGTTGGTTAGTTAGCTGTTAGCTGCTGGTGAGGCAAAAGCAGCCACAGAGCAAGCCCAGAGATCAGGTTAAAACCCTGGCCCTGCTGTGCTCTCAGCCCTGGCAGCCTTTGGCTGCACCAGGATATCCCACAGACTGCCGGAAGCTAGTGCCCCACCTGGGGATCACTAAGCACATCCATGCAGAAGCCCAAACAAAAACAAACCTCTCCCAAAAACCTTCAGAGAAACACAGGAAACAATGTCTGCATTGTAGCTCCCAGAGCTTCAGGGGACAGCCACTAAAAGCCACTGCAAATACAGTCCTCAGCATCTTTGCTCACAACCTAAAGCAGCACTCACTCAAAATACAACCAACCTGTTCTGGAGGAAATGATGCTTCTGGAGTCCAAGTCAAGCTTCTGTACTAGGGTAGCAGGGTCAATTTTCAGCCCAGAAAATACACCAGAAGATGAGAAGTCCCAGTCCTTATGCAAAAGAAACATAAAACAAGAATCAGTACATACACAACAAGGCAGCACTTGTTTAAAAAAACTGTAAACTCAAACCTAGCACCATCCAGATAAGAACAGTGGTAGTGAGCAGGTGTCTCTCTTGAGCAGGCAAGGGCACCAAGGAACCCTACAGTCCTGCTCCCCCCTGCCTAACCCCCAGCTCTTCCACACAGAAGGAAGTTTGAAAAAGTCTCATTTTGGCCTGTCCCGTTCCTAAAATATTCCTGCCCCAAGTCAACCTCACCTCACTCAAGTGCATTCACTTGCATGAGGGCTGGGAACAGCATCCTTAGGAAAAGACAGATTTATTACAGGTACTGAACAATACAGATAAGCAACAAATGAGAGGATTAAGGGATTAAAGCCTAAATCAATAGACATTAGGCAGATTCAGTAACTACTAGCAACCCACCAAATCTTCAGCATCATGCTTTAGGCATGCAACGCCTCCCTAAGATCAGCAGTAGCTACTCTGTTTGGATTAGAATTTATTACTTTAGCCAACAGTATCTACCATCACCAACACATAACTTCACAGTGGTATAAACCCATCTTATTATATATATATAATGTATTCAGCACAAGCAATTCCTCCCTCCTCACAAGGAAAGCTCAGGCACAAAAAAAAAAACATTTACTGGTGGTGTGTCCTTGCTGTGAGGGGGCGGCACCTGAACGATGTATTCAAAACACAGCTGGGGAAAACAAAATATCCTAAATAATTCAGGATAAACAGCTCCATCTACGCTAAAGTAAAACGGAAGGCACGCACTGCAAGGCTCCCCTTCTCTCCCAATACTTGTTGATAATAATCCCCACTGCTGCATGCACGGCAAGGCAGCCCAGGCCCCTAGCTCACTCCAGGAGCAGCAGCAGCAGTGCTGGGACACGCGTGTCACTGTGGGGACACTATGGTGCTGCTGCTCCGGACCAGTGGCACTGCAGGCTGGCACTGCCACGGCGCGCTGTGCTGGAGCGGCCCCCGGCTCCCGCTGTCACTTCCCCGCCGTACCCTGCCACACTCAGCTGCCAGGGCTGAGTACAGCGTGGGGAGCAGCGGCTGCCTGGCAGCACCAGGGCTTCAACCAAGCCTCCACCGCCCACGAGCACCAGGGCTTCAACCAAGCCTCCACCGCCCACGAGCACCAGGGCTTCAACCAAGCCTCCACTGCCCACGAGCACCTGGGCTTCAACCAAGCCTCCACCGCCCACGAGCACCAGGGCTTCAACCAAGCCTCCACCGCCCACGAGCACCAGGGCTCCTACAGGGAGCACCACTGCCCACGAGCACAGGGCTCCCACAGGGCTTCCACTGCCCACGAGCACCAGGGCTTCAACCAAGCCTCCACTGCCCACGAGCACAGGGCTCCCACAGGGCCTCCACTGCCCACGAGCACCAGGGCTTCAACCAAGCCTCCACTGCCCACGAGCATCAGGGCTCCCACAGGGCTTCCTTCCACCGCCCAGCAGCACCAGGGCTCCCATAGAGCTTCCACTGCCCGGCAGCACCAGGGCTTCCACGGCCCACAAGGACCCGGCCTGCGCCACCCTCTCAGCCGCCGCATCACCACGGCAGGCACGGAGCTACCGACGGACACCCCCGCAGCCAGGACAGACCCACAGCAGCCCGAGCGGGGCTGGGGCCGTGCGGGGACCGGGCCCTTTATGCAGGGGAAAGGCGGAGGAGTCACTGCGAGGCGGCCGCCGCTTCCAGCCCCCGCCCGCCGCCGCCCCGCGTGTCCCCGCCCCCGGTACCTTCCCGGCCGCCGCGCTCCATCCGCCCGCGGCGGGGCCGAGCCCGGGCCCGGGGAGCGGCGGCGGCGGGTCCCGGGCGGGCCGGGGGGCGGCGCGGTGCAGCCGCGGGCGCTTGGCTTTGCCCACCATGGCGGCGCGGGACGGAAAGGGCCGGGCCGGCCGGGATCTTCCGGCTGCGCCCTCACCGCACCCGGCGCCCCGGGAAATTCGCCTTCCTCCCCTGCACGGGCGGAGCTCCGGAACCGCCTCCTCGGCTGGCCAGGCCGGCCCCACAGCCCCGGCTGTTCACTTTGGAGCGGAATGGGGCCAGGTGGTGTGGCAGCCTCTATACAGGACGGCCTGTGGATAATCTCCCTTTAGTCAGTTGCCCTCTGGTTAATTGCAGCCTGCCCAGGTGGTTCCCATCAGCACCCATCAGCGTGCTTAAGTTAAATCCAAACACTCCGCAGCACAGTTTTATACGCCTCTGTAAGAGCTGAGAGCTCTTGGTAGCGTTGGAAATGATGCAACTAAACTCATTTTCATTAGTTGGTCAATTACTTGTAAGCAGCGCCCACTTGGTAAGTTTCTTCACAGGCTCTTAATGTCACTTAATGTCATTAAATCACCGAAAGCTTTAGTTGGTTAACCCTGATAAGCGTCAATAAGCAGAGCCAAAGTGAGCTGAAAATTGGACATCTGGGATCTTAAATGTATGATCGTTCAAGGACATGAGTAACCAGAAGATACCAGAGGAGATAGAAGCCTGGAAAGCTGGAGAGTCCCTGTCCGAGAAACAGATGGAGGACTAAAGAATGTGGACCAAATTAGCATGAGGGGCAAGAAACCACTAAGCAATACAGGATAAAATACTAATTAATGACAATAATTATGTAATTTGCCTCAATTTCTATAATATATTATCTATAATCTATAATGTGCTATATATATATATAGTGTATAAATAAGTGAAAAAAGTTTTATATTGGGTTAAGTGTGAAATGTTTTTAGCCCCACACGCATCTCTTCCTGGTGAGGAATAAAGCCTTACTCACTAACACTAAAAAGACAGTTTTACAGTGAGTCTTATTTATCTCAATGATTTTGGAGGTTTCTTGGTAACAGTAGCACCAGCTAGCAACCAGGCTGCACAGTAGGACAAAAAACAACTCTAAAACTTCCTGCCAGGTATTACTTCTGCAGTTGAAACAGTAGAAAATACCCAGCAAGTCCCTAGGGAGGGCCAACACCTGCCAGACTGCAGTCATGGGCCCAGGTGAACACCACAACAAAGCAACCCAATCCTCAGCTGCATGTTTCCACACACAGAAGGGGGTGAGATGCAAAGCTGCTTCCAAGATGAATAAAAAGCTCCAAGCCTGGAGCCACAGCGTGTTTGATCTTAACAAGCCCTGACAACTGCTCCCTGGTTAATGCATTTTCGTTTCCCACATCCTCTGCCCTCCCTATTTCCCCCCGGGCTGTGTTTCCCAGGGCCTGATACTGGGACACAGAAGTGCACAGCTGTAAGTGCACTCGTTCCTTGTGAGTAACAAGGAAATGCAGGGAGAGGCCTCTGGGAAGGTATTTGGAAAGATCATAGAACCATGGAAAATGCTGAGCTAGAAGGAACACATCAGGATCATTGAGTCCAACTCTTGGCCTTGCACAGGGCCCCCCAACAATCTCACCCTGTGACTCAGAGTGGTGTCCAGCTCTCCTGGAGCTCTGGCAGCCTTGGGACTGTGACCATTCCCTGGGGAGCCTGTCCAGTGCCCGAGCACCCTCTGGGAGAAGAACCTTGGAAGATCCAACCTAAATCTCACCTGACAGAGGTCCCTGTCATTTCCTCAAGTCCTGTCACTGGTCATGAGAGGGAAGAGGTCAGTGTCTGGCTGTCTGCTTCCCCTTGAGAGGATGTTGAAGACACGGAATCACGTAATGGTTTGGGTTTAAAGGAACCTTTAAAGATCGTCTTGTCCCACTCCCCTGCCTCTAGATCAGGTTGCTCCAAGCCTAGTCCAGCCTGATGTGGAACACTTCCAGAGATGGGGAATCCCCAAGATTAAATGTTCATCAGGGATAGAAAGATTTAATGTCCACTGGGAATAGAAAATAACAACAGGAAAACTTCCCTTACCCTGCTCTAGGCTGGGTGAACATCATTTAGGCCCAAAATGACAACTCTGGTCATCAAAATCCATGACTTTGGGGGAAAACCACTCTGACAGTGCCCAGGTGGATGCCCAGCTCCCCACCCCAGCTGCTCAGGTGCATCCTGTATAAACTGCATCAGTTCTGCACTTAGTGGTGGGGGGAAACAAAATCCACACTAGTAAAAATAAAAAGATGAACCAATAAAAATAAAGGCAGTTAAAATAGGAAAGGGAATGTTTAGCAGCTTTAAATGCTTACAAAACAGGCTGGGGAGCATATGGGCTGTGCCCAAGCATACCCCAAAGGTTGCCCACCCCCTTTACCTGCAGCACTGAAGACCAAAGCTGCAGCAGAGCCTGAGGAGCAGCTGGAAGGGACTGGGATATGCCAGCAAGCTTCAGCGTTGGCTGCAAGGACCCATGGAACACCCTCTCGGCTCCCACTGTTCCATCTCCGAGGGCTCACAGCTCTCCCACAACTCTGAGTGATTTGAAGCAAAGTGGTTGGACAAACCCCATGAAACAACTGAGGAGAAAAGACTCGCACATTCAGGGCCTCATGCAACACAAAAGCAAAATTACAGCAGCTCATCTCATTCAACCACACTTCCTTCCCCCAGATCTACAACCCCCATCACTGGCAGGAAGCTCCACCAACCTTCCCAGCTTCATCTACCACAGCTCACGCACTCCAGGCCTGGGGAGTGCTCTGCAGCATCCAGCTTCAGCCCTCCAGGCTGGGTGAGCATCCCAGCTCCAGCTGGCTCACTCTCAGGGTCCATCCCTACCATATCCTGCGTCAGATGCTCCCATGCTCCTGTGCTACTGCCAGGACTGCTGTGATGCTTTCCTGCTGCACCTGGCTGTGATGAAACCAAGCCAGGACTATGATGGCTTCTTTAATAAAAGCACCAATTCACAGAGCATCCATCCAGGCTGGGAAATTTTCTGCTGGCTGCAATCTCTCGTCTTGCTGCAAAAATAAACCCGTAGTGTAACACAGCAGCAGGTCAACAGCATCAGGGTCTTATAAAGCCTCAGGTTGCCCTTACCAGAGAGAATGGCAGAGAATTGGAACAACACGGTCTGTCATGTCCTTTCCAACAAAAACTCTTCTGGGATTCCATGATAATGCAAAACGGATTGCACATCAGATGCTTGGAAGGAGAACCTACAAAGAGATTAATAAAGACTCATGTTAATTTGTTTTTTAAAAACCCTACAATCCTGTATGTTTTCTAAATTACTTCCTTTTTTTTTTTACTGTAGTGCTTTGAAGAGGTTAAGAGAAAAGTGCCAGGAGCTGGTTCCTCTCTGCTCAGGGAAATGCTGCTGCTGAGAAGAGTTACTGCAACTGGCACAAAAACTCTAAAAGCCTGCTTACAAAAAATTCTCCACATAGCCCTGAGCTTTGTCAGAGGACGGCGCCTGCATCGTCTTGTCATGTAAGGAGGCCTGGCTACACAAACATTTCAGAGTCCAGCCCACAGTCTGAGAGGAGCTCCCCATCTTCTCCACACCCAAGGGCTGCCAGTAGCTCCCACATGAAGTAGTTGCCCCCACTCCCAGCTTTGTTTGCCCCCCGAGATCAGCGCTGGTCCCCAGCAGGGCTGTGAAACGTGAAAAGTTCTCATAAAGCGTGAGGTTTTGGGTGGGTCCCTTTCCTACGTGCAGTGGGAGGGCTGCAAACCCTGAGTATCCCAGGGAGACCAGTCCCAGTCCCACAGGGCAGGTTGCTGTGAGTTTGGCCAGGTTGAGTGGGGCTGGCTGGGCTTTTTGGGAAACACCCCCTCCCACAGGCACCACTCTTGACTTCCTCTTCCCCTGCGACTGCAGAAATAGGAAGGAAAGATTGGCGTACGTCACAGAGCTCCTGATGCCCAGCTATGTTTCCCAGCCGAAACTGAGAAGCTGAGACCATCCTCATCCCAGCCCAAGTACGGAACAGAGACGAGGGCAGGAGGCCAGGCAAGTACAGCATCTCAATTTTTATGCTTCTGTTCCTCCTTTCTTGCGGGGAGACAGGTAGGCAACGAAGGGTTTTGTAGTTCTGGTGTTTCAGTGGCATACTTTTATTATTCCTGATCTAACCTTTGGCCACTTGAGTTCAGGGAGCTTCAGGGAGCTTGGCATGGCATCCCTGCCTCAGGTGGGTCAGTCTGTGCAGCCTTTGCAAAGGCAGCTCGCCTGGTCTGTTCCAGTTTTGCCTTTGGAGGTAGCACTGAGCCCGGAAATGCAGGTGGTTATGGTGGGGAGGATGCCAGACCTCCAAAAACTTCCTTTCCTCAGCAGCCCATGGGCTCGGAAAGCAGAGCAGAGAGGGTGCAGCATGCTCTTCCCACGTCCTGACACATGGCACTGGGCAGGGTGGCACGGGCTGGGTGCTCACCTGCAGCACCAGGACTGGGGCTGCCACCTTCCCGTCACCCTCCCTCTTCCTAAGGGGATCTCCACCACTGCCAGCTGCTGTTGCAGTGGGAAAGAGGGAAGTGGCATGGCAGCATGGCATGAGGATGGCAGGCATGGCTGCCTGGAGGGCTCAGCACAGTGTCACCACCTGGAACGCCTGTGCACGGAGCTTCCCGGGTGTCCCTGCACCCCTGTGAGCCGGGGAAAATGGCTGGGACAGGGAGTGGGACCCTCCTTCTTCTCCTCCATCTCTGTGTGCTGCACACATCAAATACTCTGCAGGCGTGTGAGCCTGGGGAGGGCAGGTCCTTCCCAACACCTCAGTGGCTCTTGGATGCAGATGGAATGCAGGGCCCACGCCAGGTGTCAGGGAAGGCAGCCTGCTCCCTGGTTTGGATGCTTTTTCCAATGCCACAGCTACAATCCCCAGCCTTCTGGCAGGTGAGAAGCAAACAGGGGAGCACATGCGGCATCACCATATCTTGTGGCCAGCACGGCACTGCAGGGGGGCTGCTGAAAGCTGTGGGAAATCTCTAAATGGTGCATTTTGCTATCCCAGCTGTCACATCCTGCTTCACAGCGGTTTTGTGTTTTCTTGCTGCGGCTGCTGAATGATTTCAGCGGGTTGGAGGGTGTGGTGTCCCAAGGGCAGATCAGCCCGAAGGCAGCCCCTTCCCACCCGAGCAGGACCCTGATCCTGGCAGACCCAGCAGCACAAATCCCCTCCTTCCTTCCTCCCGGGGCAGGGCAAGGCTCCCAGGGGCACCCAGGGACCTTGGTGCTCAGAGCCAAGGGATGCCACAGACTAGGCAGGGACTGGGTGCACATGGGAGAGAGCTCGCCCCACAGATCTGTCCTCTGCAGCCACTGGAGGCTGCTGCAAAGAAATATATATAAAAGATATTCCTATTTCCTATAACATGGGAATAGATATGGATATTTGTATAGACACATAGATATAGATAGATGTTAGATATAGATATAGATATAGATTTAAATATTTAAAATAAGTTTATATATTTATAAAAATATATAATATATAATATTATATAAATATAAATATATAAGTTTATATATTTATGTTTATGTTTTTCCTGTGATTTACATATACAAAATATGTATGAAAAGACATATACACAAACACTGAGTGTGATACTCTGCATGGACTGGGAAAGACATGTCTGTGACCACCTGGGTGGGATCTATCTGCATCACCCAACTGAGTGACAGAAAAATCAGCCCCAGACAAGTGACATCCACTCTCCCATCCTCACCATATCCCACTCTGCTCATTTCCCTTCTGTGCTTGGGGTCTGGAGCTGCCCAGGGGTGGGAAGGAGCAGCTCTGCTGGGTGCAATACCTGGCATCTGTGTCACAGCATGATGGTGACCAGGGATGCTTGGCAGTGTGGAGGAAGCACCCACGGGCTCTGGCACTAGTGGAACTTCCCTATTACAGGTGAATGGTGCAAACATCACAGGAATCCCCCCAGGATATTGGGCATGTGTGCATATCCTCCCTTTTTGTGGGAAAACAGATGCTTAGCAAAGCCCTGATGGGAACTTGTGGCTAACAGACTTCAAAACTCATCTCTGCTGTTGAACACTTGTTTTATTTATGACAACAGGATCACTGCTGGCATCAACACTTCCCCCTTCAGCCTTATTTATAACTGCCAGCTTGCTCCTCCATGCAGCACAGCAGCCAGCTCCATCCCAACACAGCAGCCCCCAGCATGTCCTGAGTGCCAGAGTGCCCCAGCTCTGCACCCTGCCCACAGGCAGAGCAGCAAGGACAGCACCCAGCATTTAACTTATGCACCTTCCCTGAGACCACCTTCACATCTTCTGGCACACAGACCCCTGGGGGGCATCTTTCCCTAAGGCAGATGGTGGAATATCCTGGTGGCTTCTGTAAAAGGCTCTTGCTGAAGAAGAGGCTTGATCCCGAGCCACCCAAGGCATGTGGTGAGGAGATCACATCACAGGGCCGAGAAGGACCCTGGTCCTGAGGTGCAGCTTTGTCCCCCTGATGCCACCATGCAGCCCTGGCCAGGAAGCAGAACCTGGTGGCAATGTGTCCTGCCCTTAGCTGGGTTGCTCCATCTTGGCACCCCACTCCCCACTCTGGGGTGAAAGTGGTTGTGAAGTTCTGCAGTTCTGCTCCTTCACACCAGGGCTGTAGGATGGGCTATGTGCACCCCTCTACTTGCCTGAACTTATGGGAAAGAAGGAGAAAAAAGGAACTTCACAGGCAGAGCACATGCAGAAGAGGGGTTGGTGGCGACTGTGAGTCTGGCATGAGCTGAAGGGATCATCAAGGGGGTTGGAGGAAGTGCTGCTGAGGCCTATGTCAGAGCTCTGCACATTCAGAGTCAGGCTGAAAACCTGCTTTGCCCTCCTCTGAAGGCTGTAAGGAGGCAGACAAAGGCAGAAGCCCCATTTGTTTGCTTTGAAAGCCCTCTGCTCACCTGCCCACACATCACAGAGTAATTTCTCTACATGGCGGGAGAACTGTTGAACTTCCTGTTATGTTCTCTCCAAGTGTAAGGATGTGCTTCACACTCTTGTGACAAGAGCAAGAAGCCACTGTGGGGGTGAAAAAGGCATCCAAATGCAGCTCACAACATGAACTCTACTTTACAATACTTGATAGCAGCTAGCACTGGGGGTGTATTGAGACTATTTCTGGAGTTTGGGAGCTTTTTTTAACCCAGTTTTAAGGTTGCTCTATTTTATGAGATGAGCCTGTAAGCAGGAAACTCTAACCTCCAGCAAAAACGAGGAGCTCACAGAGCTCTATCCCATCACCACTGCACACTTTGGCATGGCAGCAGGAATTAAATGCTTGGAAACACTGGGCAGGTGGAAAAGCAGGAGCTCATTGAGTCCATGGGTTTGGTCCTCACAGCATGTGAGGGAACTTCTGGTTTGTAGCAGAATCGGAGCCTAATTAGGCACATTTGGGGTGTCAGTCACTGAGTTCTACAAGAAACAAAGGCAGAACCCACTTTTCTTTCCTGCAAGCTCAAACTCTTTAGGCAGAATCTGGAGGTGACAAAAATGTGTTGGGCCAGCTAACCAAAGGGCGTGCATGACTCATAGACGGGGACATTGCAGCTGTGACAATAAATTATGCCCTGAAAATCTTACCGTGGGTGACTGTGGTGGTGGAGAGGAACTTGCAGAGCTTTTTGTCCAGAAGGGCTCTGGCCACCCACCATAGGATGGTCTTGTGCAGATGTGGCAGAGTGAGCTCCCAGGCCACATCACCCTCAGGGTTTGGCTGGGTGACACCAGCAGTGCCTCTTGGTGGCTGTGCAGCAATGTGGTGCTGGCTGTGGAGCTCTGCCAGGGGCACTGCATCCAGGGTAGGCAGGCTGGGCTTCCAGATGGCCCCAGCTGTAATCAGTGATGGCCACCACCCTTAGGGTCCTGCCACATCTCAAAATCTATGGCACAGCTGGGCACCAAACCGCACTGTGCAAACATCACCCACTGACCTACCCAGACTTTCTCTCTGCCCTTGGGAGGAGACCAGACATCCTTTCAAGGCTGACCAGTGTCATCCTCAGCTGGGGTGGTGTCCTGGAGAGGCTGATGAGCTAAGACAGCACACACTAATGCCTCAGATGATGCCTCAGAAGGGGATCTGAGCAGCCCTCATGTACAACCTGCCTCAGTGTCTTTTGACAGTTTCTCTTGTTTTCTCATTTCCACATCTCTCTGATCTGTTTATTTGGTGAGCTGACAGGAAGGGGTGATGGCAGGAGCCAAGGAGTGGTTCTTGTCTTACTCAGGGCAGCTATCAGAGCTATTTTGAAACTGATGACCTGGTTTTCAGACACTGTGTCTAGTATTGCTACAAAGCGCAATGTCTGTTGTTCCTTTTACTTTTTTATTCCTCTTTTTTTCTTTTAACAAATTCCTCTTTTCTGACTTCCCCATGTTCCATGTTGCAAGGCCATTACACGGTCAGGGTTTGCTCTGCTGGGAAAGGTGTGACACGTGACAGTGTTAATGAATGTGATCTCAACACAGGTTGCCCAGAGAGAAACTGTGGCTGCCCCATCCCTGGGGCACATCCCAGGTGGTCACAGGGGTGCTTTTTGTCCTGCAGAAAATGCCTCGTGACTGCTGCCTCCAGCTGCCAGCAGTGACCTGGGTGCTGCTGCTGGTGACAACAGGTGAGCCTGACCTGCTTCCTCCCAGCACCTTTCATGGGCAGTGAAAGAGTGGGGGGGATCCAAAATGCTGCCCGACAGCAGGGGGAACACAGCATTGAGAGGTCTGCAAAGGCCATGTCCTTCCACTTCCTGGGATCTGGAGTTAACACCAGCCAGCCCAGCTGAAGGACAGCAAGGCAGCTGAGGGCCCTTCCAGAGCCCCCAGCATTGGTTTGAGAGGCAGGGCAGGCTCAGGCCAGCATGGGTGCCCACTGTTGGTGTCTGAGCACCCCCAGCTGCCCCCCACACCAACTCTGTCTTCTTGCCTCTCCAGCCTTTGCCATGGAGTGCCCCAAGATCAAGGTGGGGACGTGCAAGGACTGCATTCAGTCTGGTCCTGGCTGTGCCTGGTGCAAGAAGCTGGTAGGTCCTGTAGCCTGTCTAGTTGTCACCCCCCAGCAGTCAGCTACAGGCATCAAGCCAGTCACCCTTCCTGCCTGGCTCTTCCTGACTTCATTGTGGGAGTGTTTCATGTCCTGAATGGAGGATGGGGCCAGGAGGGATCCAACAGCCATGACCTTTCTCCATAAATACCCATCAATGGTTCTCTTTTCTCCATCAATGCCCTGGAAACCTGGTTTGGGGACCAGGTAATCTTGTAAGGTGCCTGTTCACCCCCTGCTCCTCTGATTTCTGTTTCCCTGCTGGTGTTGTCACACACAGGATTTCACCAAAGCTGGCGAGCCTGACTCCATCCGCTGTGACACCATTGAGCAGCTGAAGCAGAGGGGGTGCCCAGGCAGTGAGATTGAGTTTCCAGGCAATGAGATCAGAAAAACACAGGACAAGCCCTTAAGCAGTGAAACACAGCTGACTCCACAGGAGGTGCACCTGAAGCTGAGGATAGGTAAGCTCTGCCTGGCGTTCCCAACACCCTTCTTCTTGTGGCCTGCCAGCAATGCCCTTCCACTCATCCCCAGACTCACCTGAGACACAGCAGCATGTTGCAGCCTGCATTTCCACCCCTTTTCTTCCAAGAGAGAGGAGGGGTGGGTGATGGCACAAGCTGGCCCAGCACCGCAGCTGATGCCGCTGTCCCTGTCCCTCAGGCCAGCCTGCTGTGTTTGAGGTGAAGTTTCGCCGTGCCATGGGGTATCCCATTGATCTCTACTACCTCATGGACCTCTCCTACTCCATGCTGGATGACCTGGAGAACGTGAAGAAGCTGGGAGGGGAGCTGCTCAGGGCTCTGGAGAGCACCACCCCTTCTCGGCGCATTGGTGAGCGTGGTGGTGTTCGCAGGGGTCCCAGGATGAGGGAAGAGACGAGAATGTTGACTCCATGTTTTAGAAAGCTTGATTTATTATTTTATGATATATATTGTATTAAAACTATACTAAAATTATACTAAAAAATAGAAGAAAGGATTTCATCAGAAGGTTAGGTAAGAATAGAAAAAGAATGATAACAAAGGCTTGTGACTGACTGAGACAGTCCGGACAGCTGGACTGTGATTGGCCATTAATTAAAAACAACTACATGAGACCAATCACAGATCCACCTGTTACATTCTACAGCAGCAGATCATTATTGTTTACATTCTGTTTCTGAGACTTCTCAGCTTCTCAGGAGAAAAAAATTTAAGGAAAGGATTTTTCATAAAACATGTCTGTGACAGGTGAGCCTGTCATCAGCCTGGCACATCTGTTTGGGAAGAGCTGCAGAGCTGGAGGAGGATGTGGGAAGTGGACAGCAGGTGTCCTCTGCCAGGCTGAAGAGTTTGGCAGGGCAAGGGACATGGGCACGTACACAGGGGCCAGCAGATTGCCCTGTGCCCTGTCCCTGAAACTGTAGTCTGGCTGCCCTAGGGTTTGGCTCCTTTGTGGACAAGACGGTGCTGCCATTCGTGAACACGCACCCCGAGAAGCTGCGGAACCCCTGCCCCAATAAGGACACCAAGTGCCAGCCTCCCTTTGCCTTCAAGCACATCCTGTCGCTGACGGACAACGCCCAGCAGTTTGAGAGTGAAGTGGGCAAGCAGTTCATCTCAGGGAACCTGGATGCCCCAGAGGGAGGGCTGGATGCCATGATGCAGGCAGCAGTGTGCGGGGTGAGTCCTGCACCCGCCCTGCTGCCAGCAGCTGTGCTCAGGCAGGAGGGCTGCTGCCCACACACATCCTGGAGAGGGCTGCTTTTCCCCCTCTCCACGTGGGCTCGTGAAGCCCATCCTGCCTAAGTTCTAATCTGGCAACAGGGCAGGTCACTCTGGCGAGTACAAGAGAGCATCTTACCCCAGAGCCTCCTAACCCTGATCTCCCTTAACCCACCTTCCTCCTGCCCCCTGCCCCACGCTGTGGCTGGCACAAGAGTTTGGAAAGCGTGCCCATTGGCACTGTCCTGCCAGCCTTGCTCAGGGACAGGGGCCACTCTCTGTGCCACTTGCAGGACCAGATTGGCTGGCGCAACGTGACCCGCTTGCTGGTGTTTGCTACTGATGATGGATTCCACTTTGCTGGGGATGGCAAGCTTGCAGGCATCCTGACCCCCAACGATGGCAAGTGCCACTTGGAGGACAACATGTACAAAAGGAGCAATGAGTTTGTAAGTACCTGGGGGCTGTTCAGCATCTCCAGCACCCCCCACCTCCCTCCCCCAGGCACAAAAGACAATATTATGTAAAATAGCCTGTTACAGACAGAGACCAAAACATCACCTCAATCACCATAAGTTGTGCTGCCATACCAGAAGTGTCTACTCTTCTGCTGGTGGGGGAGGTTGTGCTGAGTTTGATATCCTTCTCCCCATTCAGGACTACCCATCTGTTGGCCATCTGGTCCAGAAACTTGCCGAAAACAACATTCAGCCCATTTTTGCTGTCACCAGTAGGGTGGTGGATGTTTACAAGGTGAGAATATGTCAGATGGTCCAGGTGCCTCCATCCCCTTCCCAGGAGAACAGACACAGCTCTGTGTGTGTCTCTGGTGCTGTCTCCTGCTCTGCTGTCATGTGTTAGGAAGTGCCCACCTCTTTGCTCTCCACTGCAGAAACTCAGTGAGATGATCCCAAAGTCAGCAGTGGGGGAGCTGAACAAGGACTCCAGCAACATCATTGAACTCATCCAAGTGGCCTACAATGTAAGTGCTGGAGTTCCCACCTCTCCAATGACATCACCTGCATTTCCAGAACCACCCCAGGCAGCTGAGATCCTGACTTGTGGTGCTCTCTGGCTCTTCTTCCTGACCTGCAACCCCATACCCTCTTGGTTTGGTCTGCTTTTGGACTGATGGCACTTTCTCCACCATTTTTCCAAAGAACCTCTCCTCGCGGATCATCTTGGACCATTCCACCTTGCTGGACACTCTGGATGTCAAATATGACTCCAAATGCAAAAATGTCAAGGACTCCATGGATGAAGCAAGAGGCAAATGTGACAATGTCAAGATCAATGAAGAGGTATGCTCTCCTGTACCAGGAACACTCCACAGCTTGCACAGCTTCTGTTGCCCATCCTGTTTAAAGACAGGAACCCTGGTTGCTCTTCCAGGCTTTTTGTTTATATTAATTAATTGCTAAGAGTGTCCAAAATGCTATGGGATGCGGGAGATCCTCCTTTGTTCTGAGTGTGCATGTCCTCAGCCTAGGGCCAATACCACACTCTGACAGCTGGACATCTGGCCCTCCCCTGTCCTACTCTGCACTTTCTAGGTCACCTTCAAAGTGAAGGTCACAGCCAAGGCGTGCATTCCAAACTATTCCTTCACCATCCGGCCGCTGGGCTTCACAGACACCATCACTGTCCACGTGGCCAGCAACTGCGACTGCCACTGCAACGACAAGACTGACCCAGCTGCTTGCAATGGGCAAGGCAGCATCGAATGTGGGATCTGCAGGTACATGCTGTCCACCCAAAACACGATTTCAAATGCTGCCAGAGCTGGGGAATAGCTGGGTGAGGGATCTTGGGCCAAGCCAGGGCTGGGCTCTGTAGCTTTGTACAAACTTTTTTTGGTCAGAGAGGTGGATTTGTGCATTCCCCTTGGAACTGTCCCCTGTGTACTCAGAGGCAGGGACACAATGAGCTGATTCTTCTGCTGGTGGAGGTTATGCTGTTTTCCTGAGGGCCTCAATCCCTCCAGCTATCCAGCCATCCATCCCAGTATCAAATCATCCACCAATCCACCCACTGAGCAGACAGAGATTTCTGTAGAAATCTCTCAAAATCCCATTTCTTGGCTGCATCTCACAAGAGTCTTTAAGTGTAATTATTGCTTCATGGCCTCTCAGTGACAAGGAGAGGAAAAGACTGGGTTTCCTCAGGAAATACTCATATCTCCTTGGCAAGAGCTTGGAAATTATAAACATAACAATAACTTCTGGGCATTTATTTGGTGTTGTGAATATGACTGGTAGAAAAGCAGCATTTCTGAGGTTTTCTTCCCTGCTCCAGCATGGAGTTAGCACCAACATGCTGTCATTTTTTTTGGTGAGGCTGTCCCAGATTTGCCACAGAGGTAGCAAAGGAGAGGTCTGGGCCCTGTGCATGCCTCATGCCCACTGACCCAAGCTTGCTCCTCTCCTGTGATGGCAGCTGCAACTCAAGGTACACAGGGAAGAACTGCGAGTGCGACACCAAAGGGAAGAGCAGCAAGGAGCTGGAGAGCAGCTGCCGCAGGGACAACAGCTCGGTGATCTGCTCGGGGCAGGGGGACTGCGTGTGTGGGCAGTGCGTGTGCCACACCAGCGACGTGCCTGGCAAGTACATCTACGGCACCTTCTGCCAGTGTGACAACATGAACTGCGAGTTCTTCAATGGCTCCCTCTGCGGCGGCCCAGGTGATGCCCCTGGGACGGCTTCTCCACTGCTTAGAAGAATTCAGTGCCCAGGGAGATGTGGCCTTTTTGTGCCTTCACCCCTGGGTTATGGAGCTGCTGGGTCCCACCACACCATCCTGTAGGACCTCCTTGAGGGTGGTGTGGTGAGGGCAGGGTGGGTGATGCTCTCCAAGCATGGGCAGAGGGAGGGTGGCCTGGCTGTCTGCAGGATCTGAAAGATCTCTTCCTCTGCAGCACGTGGGAAATGCGACTGCGGGGCGTGCAAGTGCCAGCCTGGGTATGAGGGCAGTGCCTGCCAGTGCCAGCAATCCACGGAGAACTGCCTCAACACCCGCAGACACGTGTGCAGCCTCCGTGGGACCTGCCTCTGCAACCGCTGCCAGTGCACGGGAGGGTACCAGCCCCCCTTCTGCCAGGAGTGCCCAGGCTGCCCTTCTCCCTGTGGCAGATACATGTGAGTGATGGGCACAGGGGCAGCGGGGATCCCCAGTATCCCAGAGATGCACAGGCAGGGCCCAAAATGCCCAAATCCTGGTGAGAGGCTCTCTGCCCCTGCAGATGTGAGCTGCAGCTGCTTGTTTTGCAGCTCCTGTGTGGAGTGCAAGTTCTTCGGCAGCGGCCCCTTTGAGAAGAACTGCTCCCAGGCCTGTCCCAACATCCACCTGTCCACAAACTCAACAGAGGAGAGGACAAATGATAGGAAATGCAGGGAAAAGGATTCCCAGAACTGCTGGATGTCCTTCCATATGGTCCAGGAGGATGGCGATGAGATTTATACGATCATCGTTGATCCTGAGAGAGGTATCCCATCCCTGCTCCTCCTGCCCTGCCACAGGCAGGCTGCCAACCCTGCCATGGCAGCCTCGCTGCTTCACCGGGGGCTGCAGCCTGACACTGTCTGTCTGTCTGTCTGTCCCTCAGAGTGCCCACAGCCTCCCAACGTCCCACTGATCGTGGGTGGCACCATTGCTGGCGTGCTCCTCTTTGGCATTCTGGTCCTGGTCATCTGGCGCTTCCTGATGGAGCTGCTTGACCGCCGGGAATACCGCCGGTTTGAGAAGGAGAGGCTTAAAGCCAAGTGGAATGATGTAAGAGAGCCCATCCGTGCCAGTGGGGGGTTCTGGGGTGCCCAGATCCACTGGGGAGGGGACAGTAGGAGGGGACATCCTTTCCAGAGACAGCCATGTAGACCTGAGCCCTCCCCACTGCTCGTTTTTCAGCCCAGCTGGATTTTGCCATTTAGGGGCCTAAATATCCTATGGATAAATATCCTACAGCCTAAATATCCTTCTTCCAATGCTGTCTGTGCTGTTGGCATTGGGATGGGTGGGATGGGTAATGTTTTGCTGGAAAGCCCAACACAAGCCTCTCTCTTCTCTCCCTCCAGGCTGATAATCCCCTCTTCAAGAGTGCCACCACCACTGTCGTCAACCCCAGGTTTAATGAATGAGGCAATACTTGGCAGCACTGGGATGCACTGTTAAATACGGAAATGCCAAGCTAAGGAAAGCTCAAACTAAGGAATTCCTAAACTAAGTCTCCTATCCCTTCTTCTTTATCCTCATGGTTTCATCCCTTCTTCCAAGAGGCCCCCGTCATGTCAAGTGCTCACTGAGGGACTGCACCCATACCAGCCTCCTGGCCCACTGCTTGATGATTGTGTTAGTGGAGCTGGTAGAGGGAAACACCACAGGAATATGCAGTGGCTCCTGTCCCATCTCCTGATGCTAACTTTGCTTTCTGGCAGCAGTCTTGGACACAGAGCCTCAAAGCCAGCTGAGAGCACAGAGTGCTTCCAGCTTTGATTTTGAGCTGGGATTTCAATACTGCCATCTCTCTTCTGCTGCAGCAGAATCTGCCTCCAGGATCTGCTCCATGCCTTCCCCTGCTGCATTGGTCTCCACCACTATGCAACGTTTTCCAGAGAACTCACTGCTGAGTAGGACATAAGGGGTCCAAGCAGCTGCTCTAGAGGCTGCAGTGATATGATGGGCCCTGAGGGCTAGTCAGCACCTCTACCTTGTCATGAAGAGCAGCTGGATAACATGCACTGGATCTTTTTCCCAAATCACCAACTGCTTCATGACATCACTCAAATCTACCTCAGGCAAGGTTCTGCCTGGGCTTCTGCATGCTTGGCCTAATTCCGTCATGCCTTGAAGTCCCCTGCATTGTAAGGAGCCACTGATTGATCTATGAAACTTGATCTGTGATCTATGAGCACCTGGAAGATGAAGGTTGCAGGTCAGCCATAGCTTCTTCCACGCCATCTTTGCCAGCATGTCAGACACACCAGGAGCCAGCTGTGCAAAACACCTGGAAGTACCCAGAGCATCTCCAGCTCAGCACATATCCAACCACACACAGCAGCCAGTTGTTCTTACATTGTGGGTCATTCCTATGAAATGATGGTGCAATTCCTTATTTGCTTTAAGTTTGGGATTCATTTGCAAAGACTTGTATTGTGTTGCATCTTTGTTTGCTCTCTGAAGCAGTTTAATGTGAATAAAGATTAATATGTAAATTAAATACATCTGTCCTGCTAAGATTAAGGTGCAAGGGCAGCAGCTAAAGCATTCTTTGGAGAAACTACAGTCACACCTTGTCATTGCTGACACTGTTTTCCATAAAAACAGTGCCTGGGAAAGATCCCATCTAGAGAAGCAAACTGTTTTCTACACAATTTGCCATCTATGCCATGAATGGTGCTCCCTTTGCAAACCAAAACTGACTCTCTGAATATTGCAGAACAGTGTTTGTCCTGCCTGTGTGCTGGCAGCTGTACATAGACTACCTCAAATGAGATTGGCAGTGCTACATCAGATCAGGGGTCAATTTGGGCCATTTTATTGTTCTTAAGCAGTGACTGTGAGGGTCTAGGGCAAGGTAAGAAGAAAGAAAGTGTGTCTTCCTAGTACTATCCCAGGCTGCAGCTACTTTTGACCTCAGGACCCTCAAAATGTTGTCTTGTTTTTGCTAAGAGCAGGCTGGGGCACACCAGTGAGGTCACAGAATCATGAGATCATTAAGGTTGGGAAAAAACTTTGAGATGATTGACCATCTAACCACTACCCCAGCACTGCCAGGTCCAACACTAAACCATAATCTTAAAGTCCCACGTCTACACACCACATCCCTGAAGGCCAGGCTGCCAAGGTTACACAACTGAGCCCCTGGAGAGGCTTTCTGGGCACTTGGCCTGACAGACTCCTCTCAGCTGGGAAAGGGAGAAAGGCCAAACTGCTTCCAGGGGGCTGCAGGAGCTGCCAAACCACATCCCAAGAGAAACGAAATCACCCAGCTGAGCCAACAGTCTGTGCCTTTGTTTTTATTACAACAAGCAGCTCCCCATACATTTAATCCACTCTTGTGCCAAAGGGAAGACTTCCAAAGTTCTTCAGATAATGGGACCAGCCCCACAAGTCTTCCAAGCAGAAGTTCAGGTTCCGTGCCAGACGCTTTATCAGCAGGTAGGTGCCACCCAGCCCTGCTGCCCCCACAACAAACAGCCCTCGATTAATTACCTGCAAGTGCAAAGAGAAACCCCAACATCGTCACCGGCTGGCCCCTACCCTGCAGCACCAAGCAAAGTCATCTCACCTGAGAACATCCCACCACCAAAGCTGAGCAGTGCTGGTGTGCAGGATGCTCCCAAGGCTCGTGGCATGGGGAGGGTGGGCGCCACCCCTGACCAACCTTTGTCTGCCATTTCCAGCGCTGAAGGGCCTCGTGGTAGCGAATTCTGGTGAAGGTCACCTGGGAGGGGGGGCAGGAGAATGTCACCAGCCCAAAGCCAGGCAGGAGGAGCTCACAGAAGTGGGGACTGGCTTACCATGGTGTACAGTGGGACGATGGTGGAAGGCATGAGGGCGTGCAGGAAGTTGTCTACGCGCTTGCGGAAGATGAACCACGTGGAATTGACGTGCTCGCGCATCTGCAACAGAGCAGCCGTCACCCCTGTGCAACGGGCTTTGCCAGAGCTCCCTGTGCTTTGCCAGCTCTCCCACTGTCCTGGAGGGGATGCAGTGCCTCCTCAGCCCCAGTGACATTCCCAAGGAGCTCTGAGGCTAAAGCCTGCCAGGGTGAGTGCCCAGCAGAGGCCCTGCCTGCTGCGTGCCTCCTGAGAGCTCTGCTGTGGGGCTCACCTACCTCTACATAATTGTACATGGCTAAATCTGAAATTGCATGGTCATCTGGCACCCTCAGTCTGGAGAACTCAGGGAGGCAGGCAGCTGGGAGAAGAAAGAAACAGTTGACAGGCAGCTCCCTGCAGGGCACCCAGCTGCCCTCAGGTGCAGAGGGATGTTCCTCTGCTCCCTCACGTCCCCAGCCACATCACTTACCAAGGTCATTGTGGAACTGGTCCATTAATTCATCAAAGACCAGACAATCTTCAAAGCCCTGGGAGGAATATTAGGGGATTAACAGGCATAAACAGGACCCATATATTCAGGAGAAGTGCTCTCATGGATGCTTAGCTGGTGTAGCTCTTTGGTCCCACTGACCACAGCTTCAGACCAGGAGTTTTACTCCAGGCCCTTCTGACAGGGGTCTTGAGAGAAATTGAGGGACTTGCCCTTCCCAGCTGCCTGGACCCCCCTTCCATATTGTCCTCTGTCCATGGGAAGGTGGCATCACCACCCTGTCCCCTGTCCTTCCCAGGAGGACATCCTGACGGGAGCTCAGCCCTGCCAGTGCCGAGGACATGAGGCTGTGGGACAGGCCAGCCCATGAACTCTACAGAGTTAAACACTAAAACCAGGCATTTGTGGGTGAAAGAAGTGGGATCCCCACCAAGAGGGACAGGCCAGCCATGAACTTACTGCATTCATGCCCTGTCCATAGAAGGGCACAACAGCATGAGCAGCATCTCCCATCAGCACGCACCGGGAGGAGAGGTTGTAGGAGGAGCACTTCACAGAGATCATGGCCTGGGCTGGCAGCAAAAAGTAATCGTGCTTCAGCTCTTGCCTTCAGGTAAAACAACAGATTTTGGTGTGTGGGACCACGAGAGAGAAGAGCAAGCTGTGCCACAGCCAAGCTGAGGAAGCCAGGCCACAGACACTGTCAGCTCTGGTGTGCAATCCCCAAGCCTGTGCACTAGGCTGTTTGTGCTGGGAAAAATGTGGAAGTCAGCTTCCCCCCTGTGGACCAGACATTTTGTCTGCAGGTTTTAAGTTCTGCACATAATTAAATTAAATCAATAACTTGGTTATTGACATCTTGGTTCTCTTATTGCGAGCAGTGGTAGATGTTGGTCAACGTGGGAAGGACATACCAGAAAATATCTGAGTTTCTCAGTTAATATGAAGTCCTGGGATAATTCATTTTAAGAGGAAAGGAAACTGCCTAGCCCAGCTGAGACTGTTGATATCATCCAAGAAAAAGCCCATCCCATAATAGATACCTGTGTTGATGGGTGAAAAGGGGAGATGGGAGCACTTACTCTCCGATGAGGGGAATGGCATCTGGGAAGTAGGTCTGGAAAAACCCCAGCACTTGCTCGCCTGTTGTGAGCTTCTCAAACTCCTCAAAGGGCATGAAGAGCGTGCAGGTGAAGGACTTGTCCTGCCAGCCAGGAAAGAGGGTCAGTCAGAAGCCCAGAGAGCAGAGAGAAAACCTGAAGCAGCAGCTCAGTGCCCAGCCTGCCACCTGGCAATCACAGTGACCCACTGGCACAGCAAGGGATGAATGTTTGGCCACCCCTCTCTCATGCTGGGCAGGCACAGGGGAGGCAGAAACAGTGTGTGACCGGGCCTGGCTCACTGTCCTGATGCTCCTGGTATGTAGTTTACAGCATCCAGCTGCAGAGTGCTGCTTTCTGGGGGTCTGGTTGGGCTCAGGTGTGTGGGCAGAGAGAGGTGCCACAGGTACCTACCCAGCACTGCGAGGCAGGACTGGCTCTGAGCACCCTGCCCTGCACCTTCTCAGGCTGTGGTCAGCCTGGCACAGGCTGGGTGTCCCTCCTGGCTCTTCCCTGGGTCTGTGCCAGTATGTGCCCTGGTGGCCAAGAATGCCAGTGGCACCTGGCTTGTGTGAGAAACTGTGGCCAGCGGGAGCAGGGAGGTGATTCTCCCCCTGTACTCAGCACTGGGGAGGCCACACCTCGAGTACTGTGTCCAGTTCTGGACCCCTCGGTTTAGGAAGGACATTGAGGTGCTGGAGCATGTCCAGAGAAGGACAACAGAGCTGGTGAAGGGGCTGGAGCACAAGTCCTGTGAGGAGCAGCTGAGGGAGCTGGGGGTATTTAGCCTGGAGAAAAGGAGGCTCAAGTGGAAACCTCATCACTCTCTACAACACTCTGGAGACCTCATCACTCTCTACAACATTCTGGAGACCTTATCACTCTCTACAACACTGATAGGGGGATGTAGCCAGGTGTGGGTCAGGCTCTGCTGCCAGGTAACGAGGGACAAGATGAGAGGACACAGTGTTAAACTGCACAAGGGGAGGTTTAGAGTGGGCATTAGGAAGAATTTCTTCACAGAAAGGGTGATCAGACATTGGAATGGGCTGCCCAGGGAGCTGGTGGAGTCACTGTCCCTGCAGGTTTTTAAGGAAAGACTGGATGTGGCACTCAGTGCCATGGTCTGGCTGATGAGGTGGTATTAGGTCATGGTTGGACTCTGTGATCTCAGAGGTCTTTTCCAATCTAATTGATTCTGTGTTTTGGTTATCCTGTGACTGCTGACCCTCCCAGTCCCTGCCACCACAGCCGTTCATCCCCACCAGCCCCATGCTGTGCCCCATGAGAACATGGCCTGGGTTAGCACCATGTTGGGCAGTGCAATCATCATGAAGGTGTTCCTCGGCCAGATGTGGAGGTAGTTTGGTTCCATGGCAAACTGCAAGAGAAAGAAAATTGCCTTGTATCCTTGACCTGCCCTGCTCAGCTGCCCCAGCCCAGGCTCTGGCTCTCCTGCACCCCAGCACAACAGTTCCCATGGGAAGACACAACAACTACAGGGCCCCTTTCTGGTCCCTGATGCTTCAGGGAGACACAGGGCAAGGGAAAGAGGAAAGAGCAAGAAATACAGGCAAAAATCGGGTGCTTTGCAGTTGCTGATGTCCTCAGAGACATGTTCCCATACCTCCAGGACCTCTCAGAGCCAGAGTTAATCCCATCTTGCCAGGAAAGGCTCTCTGGGATTTTTGCATGCAGGACCAACATTGCCACCACTTTTGGAAGAGGAAGAGATCCCTGCCTTATCTTAGGAAAGGTTTAATCCCCTGCCTGAACCCCAGGTGAGAAATTAACTCTTCCAAAGCTGTTGCAGCAGAGCCACAGTGAGAAGGGGGTGAGATATCCAGCCTGTGAAGGTTGTAGCACCGCTGGGACAGGCACACTCACATCTCCATCCTTGGGAGGGATGGTCAGCTCCATGTAGCCGTGAGGAATGTACTCATGGCTGTAGTTGAAGCGCGTTTGCCTCATGAACTGTTTCCTGACTGTTGAGAAGGCTCCATCACACCCCACAATGAGGTCATAGGTCACTTCCAAGGTCTGCTGGTCAGATCTGAAAGCAGGAAAGCACCTTGGATCAATCTGCTCCTTAAGGCCCCTTCCCACCCTAAGCATTCCATGATTCTGTGGTTAATCCTCCTGTAACTCCAGGCCAGCTCAGCACCACTGTGCCCAGAGGATCTGCCTTTTGCTAAATGTATTAATTAAATAAATTAATTAAAATGTATTAACAGTCTTCTAGGATGGGGGGAAGATTGGCTCTCACTGTCTGGGAAGCACAGCTTTAGGATGAATAATTATCCTCTAGTTTATCCAAAGCATAACTCTGCCAGGTTTACTCAGCAATGCACTTTGGGGATAATGCTGCTGTTTTGCAGAGCCTGCAGCACCTGCCAGGAGGATGGGGGGCAGGACCAGAACTTCTGTGAAAGACTGTGAAACAAGGTCATGGAACCTCAGAGTGGTTTGGGTTTGCAGGGACCTTAAAGCTCAGCCCATTCCAGCCCCTGCCATGGGCAGAGACACAGGACCAGGCTGCTCAGAGCTTCATCCAGCCTGGCCTGGAACGCTCCCAGGGATGGGACATCAGCAGTTACCCACCCTCCCTGATGAGCAATCTGTCCCTGAGCCCAGTGCTATGGATACTGGTACATTTATCCCCTGCACAGGTCAGGAAGTGTGTGCCTGCTGCCAGCCTTAGGGGCTTAGGGAATTGCTTAAACCTTCCTCATCTCCCTATGAATGCTGCCTTGATGTCTCTCCTTTCCAAAGCTGGCACAAGGTTTTGCCTGCACAGTAGTTTCAAAACTGAGATTGCTCAATTGTTTGAGGTTTTATGAATGATTAAGCAGAAACTAACTGACCACAGTGCTTGATCCCACGCTTGTCCAGGGATTACCTTTTAATGGATAATGTCCCCAACTCTGCATTGCACCCGAGGAGCTTGTGTCCAAAGAACAGTTTTGTGTTGGAGTACTTCTCAGCAGCTGTGAAAAGAAAACACAACTAAATGTAGAGGGGTTTACTGTGACTGCAAAAAATATTTCCAAGAGATCCCTAAATTATAGGGACTTTTGCCATTACAGCAAATGATTTGCATGTTGCATGAGGGCCAGCAGGCAGGGCACACTGGGACTGGTCAACCATGGTATAAACTACTTGAAAAATGCAAGGAATCCTGCAAGGATCTTTTTCTTCCCCACAGTGACATGAGTCATTGACTGCTTTCCACCATCACTGTTCAGGATGGGATGAGGTGCCTGCAGTCAGTGGGGAATTTGCATAAATTTGGTCTGGTCTGATTTGCCATAGAGCTCCAATTTTTATTTGTTTCTGTACAATCAGGGGTTATGGAAAATGCCCAAATCCATGACATGGCCGAGGAGGTGTCTCCTGCTCAGCTGGGAACCAGCACAGGTTTTCCTCTGCTTGTTCAGGTTTGGACTTTCTGAGATCTGGTTAAGGGAGCTTGGGGCTCAAAGTCTTCTCGTCACAGGGCAAACCCTAAATCCCCAGCAAAAAGTGTATTAGAAGAATTTGCAAACAGAAGTGACAACCTACCTGTCAGCAGCTCTTTGTTTAAGTTTGCTCTGTCCACAGAGAGAATGTACTGCAAGGCAAACGAGCAGTAAGCTTTGCTGAAGGACACTCTGCATGGCCAGACAGGAAACCATCCCCTTCCCTCATTCTCTCCAGCCTCTCCCACATCCATGAGCCCCACACTGTCCATGACACAGAGACACAAATGCTAACAAAGTCCTCTTGTGCTCTGCAAAGCAGCTCCAGTACCTGGTCCTTCTTCCCATAAGGGATGGAGTATTTTTTCCCTGAAGGTGTGTGTATCCTCCTTGCCCTCATGGGAATGCCCTTGGCCACAATCTGAAACAGAAGGGAACAAAACCCAAACTTCTGGCCAAAACTGTGGCTTTTTTAGTGCAAATTACAAAGCATTATCCCCTCCCCCAAGCACTGAACTCCAGGGAGAATGGGGAAGCTCTTTCCTCACACATTTTCAAATCACCAGGGAAAACTTGAGCAGGGTTGTCATGTCAATTTACTACACTTTATTGAGATTACTTACAAGCTCATGCTCATAAAAATCAGAGGGAAATTGTTTTTGGATAGAGGGGACATGAAAAATCCCAGAGTGCTGGACAGGGCAGGGGATGAAAGCCAAATGACACCCTGGGACTGGGATGTGTGTTGTCAAAGCCTGGGCTCCTCTGCAGGGACCCAGGGAGCAGGAGATCCCACCAGTGCCAGCAGCTGGATGTTAAATGGCAGCCAGTACCCTGCAGAAGAATGCTGGGCTCCCAGCCAAGCGTGCTGGGCAGAGAGCAGTGTGGATGGATTTCAGGGGTCAGCCCAAAGATCAAGGTTTTCTGGGAAAATACAAATCTGGGCATGCCAGTGGGGAAAACAGCTGCCTTTATTGCATCCTGCTGTATTGCATCAGCTCTTTTGGGAGTCCATCTACTCCTGCCCTGCTTGCCCTCTGCTCCAGGAGGGAGGTAAACACTGGAAGGAGCTTGGTGTCCCAGGGAACAGCAGCACTGCCAGCAGCAGAGCCCAGCTGCAGGGGTGGGCAGGATCCTGCTGGCAGATGTGCTGTGAAGCAGGGGAGGGCGAGACAGAGTAGAAATTCTCCAGAGTAGAAATCCATTTTGATTTAGGTGGAATGTACATCTTTGAGTTAGAAAACATAGCTATGTAACCTGTGCAAAAGCCTAGGCTCAGAGAAACTGCTCCAGTGAAGGACAGAGATAAGAGAGGAGAGACAGAAAGTGATAAAGAGAGACAGAGACTGCTGTGGGAGCAGGTCAACGTGACCTAGGAATTCTTTCTGATAAAGAAGAACTAGCGGCAAATGTCACACGAAATTTGTAAAAATGAATATGTATGAACCTATTGTGAAATTGTATGCATGTGTATTTGAGAGGGGGATAAAGAGGGACCTGAAGTTCTCAGAAGTATGCATGCCATGCCTTTTAAGGAGAGTAATCTCCACATTAGGTGCTGTAATAAACATACCGGCTTTACAACTTTCCCAAAGTTGTAGAGTTTTTAGTTATCTCCGCAAAACAAGAGCCAGACTGCAGTGGAAGAGGGACAAGAAAGGACAGAGAGCAAGAGAAGGTGGCAGAGTACCTGCTCCTCCATGCCCACGGCTCGCAGGGCTTGGCGTCCCCGGTGGGACAGGGCCAGGTTGATGCTCCTGCCCCGGGCAAAGCTGGACACTCGGATATCTGCAGGGGAGAGACACGGAGCCACTGACAGCACAGCCTGCTGGGGGGCAACACCTCCCAAACCAACAGCAGCAACAGCAGCAGGGCTAGGGGGAGCCCTGCCTGGACACTCCGTGCCACCTCCAGCCTGGAAGGAGCAGCAGCTCCACTCCAGCCAAGGGAATGCTGGATTCTGACAGCGCCCCATGTGCCAGAGGGGTGCTGATAGCACTGAGAGCCATTGACATGAAGAGCCATCCCCCCTCTAAATGGAGCAGGCTGAGCAATGGATGCCTGCCAGGTTCTGCTGGGGCCCACAGACTGATGCTTTTTGGGACATTGGCAGGTCACCTTCTTTGTGGCTGATCAGATGGAAATGTCTGGGCATTGGCTTGTTCCAAGCTGCCTCATTTAGACTTGCTGGGCTGTCTGGCCAGTGCATGGGGCACAGCCTCCTCATCCCAGCATGTGTATCAGTGTAAGCAAAGGGCCAAAAACTGGAGCAGGGCAGTAGGATCCATCCAGAAGGCAGGTAAGAGCAATCAGAGGCTGTGGAGCTTCTGGCAACGTTAAGCTGTGCAGCAGAACTGCCTGTTCTGAGGTCTATCAGGGCAGGAAGAGTTGCCACAGAGTGTCAGGCATGGCTCCTCCCTCCCTTCACTGCACACTTGAGTTATTTCCATGCTATTATTCCCACCTGCCAGTTGGCTTGCCACCTCTGCCCAGGTCTTTTTTGTCTGCCAGCTGACAGACACTGAAGATGAACACTTTCTCTGCCTTTGAGCCAGCGGCTTGGCTCTAAATCCTAATTTCTCTTTTGTGGTGCCTTGTGGACCTGGAGGCTCCATCTCTTCACCTGACCCAGCACTGTACTATAATGCTTTCTGCAGAGACCAGGCTTCAAAGGTGAGGATTTGAATCAGTGTTTAAGCCAAGAACATAAAAAGGGCATCATTTCAGCAGCTAAAGAGGGGGTTCCCTCCACACAAGATGAACTTCAAAATAAGTGCTCCTCTCCACCACAGGAGCTAAAGGGGACAGAGAAAAGAATACCCCCAAACTGCCACTCTCAGCTTTCATTATTTTCTTACAGTTTCAGTGAGCTCAGACAGTAATGATCAGGCTGACCTTACCTTCCCTGGCTTCATAAACATCAACATGGAAACCTCTTCTAGCCAAGAAACAGGCATTTAATGCACCCACCTGCAAGACAAGGATCAGGAAGGGTGGATGAAGTATCTCAGAGGTCACTGCTGAGATGCACCAAAGGAAAGAAGTGATCAGGGGATGCAGCTCAGCATAGACAGGGAGGCCCTTTGACCAAGAACCTCAGGAGACCTTTTACTGAAGAGCGGTCCTCTGCCAGCCCTGTGTGTTTGCAGAGTCTCCAAGGCAAAAACCACCGCTCAAAACTCTTTTTATAAAGTCATACCAAGCTCAGGCTTGTTTACACACAGCAACTGAATGCAGCAGGGCTCACCTCTTCAGCCAGAGACAGCAGGAGCTGGTGTAGGCAAGCTCCAGCTCCTCTCTGGACTGTGTTTACCTTCCTCACCAGTATTCAGGGCATAGCAGCATTCCCTTGGGAACACAGTGAGGGAGAACACTACAAATATGTCCTGTTCATAATTTAAACTATTTTTAAAATTTAATTTCCATATGAATTGTTGTCAGCACTACAGCCTCTTCTGTCATCACTCATTCTTTTCCAAGAAGCTAATGGCCAAAAAGTCAAGAGAGAGATGGAGGTGCTGCAATGCCCTAAGCTGTCATAGAATCACAGACTCATGGAATGGTTTGGGTTGGAAAGGATGCTAAAGACCATCTTGTCACAACCCCCTGCCATGGGCAGGGACACCTTCCACCAGGCCAGCTTACTCAGAGCCCCATCCAGCCTGGCCTTTAGTGTCACACCTCTCTGCGAGTAGCAGTGGATGAAAACCATTCCCAAACAAAAGTGGGCACGGGGAGGTGTTTCCTCTCAGCCTGACATTTACTGGTGTCAGTTCTTGCCAAGCATTTCACATTAGAGCTTTGGTTGCAGCCAAAATCAGCCAAGGGACAGGGGAACCTGGCAGCCCAAACAAGGACTGGAGTTTGGTGTACCTGGGCACCACTGCTCCAGCCACCCCCAAACCCTTCACCCAAGAAAAGAACAGGAGCCTCCCACAGCAGGAGCTCCATCAACCCCTCCTCAACACCCCATCATCTGACAGAGGAATGGCTTTAAGAAAAACATTCACCCCCACATTCAAGCAGTGTTTTCACAGCCCCAGCTCCCCAGCAAACATGCAGCAGCTAAAAGGCATTTCCTACCAGACCACCACCAACAACAGCAACTCTTTTCCCTCGTGGGTCCCAGGGCTCCATGCTGGCTCAGCCCCTGGGTCTCAGCTCCCTGCTCTGTCTCCGATCCCTCTGCTTCTCCCCAGCCCCACTGCCCTTGCCAGCGGGGAGGGGTAGGGAAGGAATGTGGGTGGCTGAGTCATGCCTGGGCTCCTCTCCCCCCAATTCACATTAAAGTTTAACTCCCAGCCCAGGGACTGCCAGGGAGTCAGCCTGGCTGAGCCTGGGGCGTTGAGATGGCAGCGTGGTGTTATTCAGTCGGGCTCCTTTGGAAATTGCAGAGCAGTCCTGCAGTCTCCAAGGAACACACAGAGCAGGAGGAGAACTTCCATTGGCCAGGCTTTTGCTGGTTCTTCACTGGGATACAACTGCAGAAGCAGTGGTGGGGCAATGTGGAGTGACTTCTGGAACCTCTCCTGAGGGTGGGATGTGAGCCATGCTGCTTTCCCAGGAACCTCATCCCATCTTTGAGGACATCTCTCATCCAAGGAGGCTGTGTGTGTGTGGCTCAGGGTTTTGGGGTGTGATGCTTAGGAGAGGGTCCATGCCTGCTCTGCAGAAGCTTTCCAGGGCTTAGACAGGGCTGTGAGGAGCCATCTCTGCAGGCATCATTTCACATGGAAATGCTCTGCTGAGCCAGTGCTGCCCACAGTAAACATTGCAAAGGGAGGAGCCAATTAGAGCCAAATACAATAATTAAACAGCAGACAGTGAAACTGCAGATATTTGTATCACCAAGTAGAATTTATTGCTAAACCTGCCAGGCCCCAGCAGATTTGGCTCATAGAATCATTAAGGTAGAAAGAGTAGAGAAAGCCCTCTAAGAACATCACCCCTATGACCCTAAATGCCACATCTATGTGGCTAGCAAAGACCTACAGGGATGGGGCAGGACTCAAATGCTCCCCTGGACAGCCTCTTCCAATGCCTGACAATGCTTTCAGTCAAGAATTTCTTCCTAATATTCAATCCAAACTCCTATGGCACAACTTGAGGCCATTCCCTCTTTCAGGTAGAGAAGTTGTAGAGAGCAGTAAGAATCTCAAAGACAACAGAGCAGAGAGGGCAAAGAGCAAGGTAGGTTTTACATAGTAAATAAATTATTCTTTTTTTTTTTTTTTTGAACACAGACAGCTTCCAGCAGTGATAGTTACTATCTTTTCTTCATTCCAAACAAAATTTAGGTCCCTGGGTTCTTTTAATCAGACTCACTCACAAACTGCAGCAGGCAAACCCAGTGTACAGATGTTCTCCACTCTAAAAACAGAAGGTGGGAAGATTTTGAGAAAGTGCTATAAAATCATCATTCATCTTTCTATATTAAGCAAAACCAGGCTGCTGAGAGCATGAAAAAGTGTTGCCTGATAAAAACTCCATGTGAGCCTTTCAAGAAGTCATAAATAAAACGAAAAAGAACAGGATAACATGGGCATGGATTAAAGCCTGTGCTCTGGGGAAAAGTAAAGGAGGGAAAAGTGCTCAAGAAAAAGACAAGGCTGAGGAAGAACAGCAAGATTTTATTGGTTTTAGAAAGGCTCTGGTCCACTTGCAGAGGATCCTGTACTGTCAGTATGTGGGCCACCTGCAATGAGAAAAATGGGGTTATTGTGTTTAGTAACAGCCAGTAGTGCTGCAACTGCAAAACACAAAGTGTTTGGTCTCATACCTTGTGGTGGCAGGCAGCTGAAGAAGAGGAAGAACAAAGGTTAAAGGCCATGACAAGACCTACTGATTTCTGCATTGAATTGCACTGATCCTGACAGGAGCCAGGGGTTCTTTACTGGTTCAGATTACAAACCCGTGTCAAGGGGAAATAGGTAGAAGTGCTCATCCCTTGTAATCCCATTAGGGAAATAATCTGTTCAGGAATTCAAATCCTCTGCTAAAGAGGGCTGTGCAGACACCCCTGCCAGCAGGTCACCCATGCCCAAGGCTGCAGCTGCCTCCTTCCTGTTCTCCTGTTCACTAAAGCCCTGAAAGAGCCATGGACAGAAATAAAAGTGGAGTTCTCAGCGTGTCCCCATATCACCCCCCTTTCCAGGCTCTAGCAAGGGGCATTTCTTTATCAGCCTTGGCATGTAAGAACTTCCTAGCACCTAGGAAGCCAAGCAGGAGAGGCTCAGGGGAAGGCACAAAGCAAGGGAGCCCCTGGAGGAGCTGGCTGTGCACAGGGCTCAAGGGCTCTATGGATTTGGGAGCATCCTGGGGAGGAGTTCAGCCATTTCTGCATTGACACCCACCCCCTCCAGCTGCAAGCACAAGCTTATGGCAAAGGCTCAGCATTATTTCTGATACTCCCCTCCCTTTGTATCATTTCTCTTAGCTGGTGGTTTGGCTTTTTTATTTTCCCAGGAATTTCTGATTAGCAAATGTCCCAGCAGTGCTTAAAGAACATAAACCCTGCTGGGACCCTTAGCACTTCCCCACCCCTGCCTTATCTGGCAGGTGACTGCTGGGTTCACAGGGACACCCAAAAGGCAGGGTGGGAGACACAAAAGGCAAGGTGGGAGATCCAAAAGGCAGAGTGGGAGACACAAAAGGCAGGGTGGGAGACCCAAAAAGCAGAGTGGGAGACCCAAAAAGCAGGGTGGGAAACCCAAAAGGCAGAGTGGGAGACCCAAAAGGCAGGGTGGGAGACCCAAAAGGCAGGGTGGGACACCCAAAAGGCAGGGTGGGAGACCCAAAAGGCCGGGTGGAAGATCCAAAAGGCAGGGTGGGAGACCCAAAAGGCAGGGTGGGAGACCCAAAAGGCAGGGTGGGACACCCAAAAGGCAGGGTTGGAAGATCCAAAAGGCAGGATAGGAGCCCCTGCAGAGCACAGCAATGCAGCATGGCAGGGTGGGGGATCTCTGTGAGCCCGCCCCTTGTCAGATGCCCACATTTATCCCACAATGTGCCTTGCCACCCCACCTGGGCAGGGAGAAAGGGCTGCAGGAGCACGTCACAGCTGCCTGCTGACTTACAGGGGCTGGGCAGAGCTGCTGCTCCAGGGCTGTTCTGTGCTGGGGGGCACTGGGAACACCCCTGTGGGAGGGTAATGGTGGTGGTGGTGCACCACAGGTACCTTGGGCCTCTCTGCCTTCACTGCCAGGGGGGCAGCAAGCTGCAGGTCCTTGTTGGAGAGAGACAAAGGGTGCCTTTGGAATGGAGAAAAATGCATTGGCAATATCCATAGTGGCCATACTACTTTGCTGGTTTGGATTTAAGTTTGTATTGGAGTTTTGTCGCCCTGATTTTTTAAGATTTTTCTAAGCCTTCTATGTTTGCATTCTTGTAACAAACTTTCTCACACACTTTCTTTAAATAACTTACTGTTTTGCGTTCTTTTATGGAAGAGGAGAAATTTGATAGGCTGTTAGTTTGTTCAGTGTCATTGGAGAAGTGGCACTTTCACCCTCCAATCCACTGTCATTTTTAGAAATCTATAAATGTTGAAGCCAGAAAATAAACTTCCCTTTTTTCCCCTTGAAAACAGAAGTGTTTCATGTTGTGTTGTTTCGTGTCCTATAGTGACAGAGTTTTAGTATGTTTGGTACAGCAGTGCTTAGTGGTGGAGTTATTTTATTCAATGCACTGTAGTCTACAGTTAATTTTTATTATTTTAGATTTTTAAATGTTTTTATTATTTAGATTTATGCACAGGTTAAATGGGGCTGTTGAAGGGTGAGTGGGTTTTGCTGACTATTTTTTGGGTTTTTAGCTCATGGATTATTTTGTGGATGGGGATTACAGCATCTTGATTTGTTTGGTATTGTTGGCAGTGCATTGTTGAGGTGGCAATCAGCATTTGTTGTTTTTTTATTTTTAGGAGTTTTATTGTAGATGAGTTTTTCAGTAGTTTGGGTAAGGTGTTTAATTGCTTGACACTTTTTGTTTTTATAGTTATATAAATATTATATATTATATTCTATATAATTATAGATATAATTATATATATGTAACAGTTATATATAACTATATATAACCATATATATAGTTATTTTAAATGTTTATTTGAGGGTTTTTGGGCAGAAACCTGTGCCCCTCATGGAGGAGGCAGGGGGTTCCCTAGCTGAGGGGGCAGGGTTCCACTCAGGCACCCCTTAGGAAAGGAAGATTTTTGGGATATGTTTGGAAAAGAGTCTGCAGGTTCCACTACAGAGGGCCCAAGAACACTTGGTGACTTCAGATTTCAGCTGATCCTCAGACCCCACTCCCTCCAGTTTATTCCATTAGTCCATGCCAGGGAAATGCAGCATGGCAGGACGGCCTGGAGAGGAAGGTGGGCATCAGGGCATGCTCTTCCTCTGCCATCCTTCCTGAGGTGCAGTGTCCTCCACAGTGCTCTGGCTCTCCCAGCTCTCTCTCAGGGGGATGAGAGGGAGCTGGGTGTTGCTGGGTGTTGTTTGTTACCTGCTGGGGGAGAGGAGCCATTGCCCCCCCAAGCTGTGTGAGCAGTGCTGGTGGCAGAGCCTTCAGCATCATGTTCTGCATCATGATCTGGTGCATCTGAGCATTCTGCATCAGCATCATCTCCACCATATCTGGGAAGAGAAGAAAAGAATAAGAGCTTTCTCTGCAGCTGGCAAGCAGCAGAGGCAAAATGGTAAGGAGTGTCCTCCAGCACACAGAGTGGGCACTGCCACAGAGGCAAAGCAGCTGAAAGGGGGCACATTGTCCTGAGGTGTAAGGTATGTGTGTGTTCTGTTTACCATCTATTAGGAGTAGGGCAGTTCTCTTCTGTTCATGGGGCAGTTTTCTTTATCTCTTCCACAACCCATCCTCCCTCCAGAGAGATATCATCTATTAAAGAGGCCACTGAGTGTCCCTGCATGGCTGATAAAAATTACATCGTCCCATTGTGAGATGCTCCACCCAGAAAGAAGAGCCAAACATTCCTACCTAAATATAATCTGAGACTTAAAACATCAGAGACACCCTTTTCTCACTAAATTCCCAAAAGAACAACTATCTTCTCCACTAAATTCCCAGAAAAATACCAAACCCATCTACACCACCACCAGACCTTCAAAAAAAAACCCCTACACCCTTCTACAAAATCACTGCTTTGACAAAACCACATCTGTCACTCCAAGAAAACTACAGCCACCATTTAATCAAAACTGCTACCAACACCCTTACCAACAGTGTCAAGTCGTATTCTAACTCTGTCAGTAGTTTATTTTTTAGTCTTTTTGTACTATTTTTTAAATTTTCCTAGTAATAAAACTGTTATTCCCATTCCCATATCTTTACCAGAAACCCCCTTAATTTAAAAATTACAATAATTCAGAGAGAGTTTACATTTTCCATTTCAAAGAAGGCTCCTGCCTTCCTTGACAGACCCCTGTCTTTTCAAACCAAGACACACATGAAGAATATTGGCATTATTTCCCCAGGCAGTAAAAAGTTAATGTCTGTGAGTGGGGTTGTTCATCCCATGTTTCCTGTTTCCCCTCCCTCCTACAGGAAAGCTGCTGCTGAGTCTCTTGTCTTGCCCTGCAAGCCCACAGCCCTGCATGGCAGGATGGAGAAGGGCTGAGCTGCAGTTTTCCCTCACTCCAGCAAGGACAGGCTCGTCCTGTGAGGTTTCCTCACATTTATGTGATATTGCAGTGCCACCTTGAGTGAGAGCCCACTGGCTCATAGAATAGAAAAGGTTGGGAAAGACCTTGAACATCATCAAGCCCAAGCCTCAATCTGTCATTTCATGCACATCACATCTCCTTACAGGATCCAAAGGACTTGGGCAGTGTAACTAATTCACTTGGGGAGGAGTGAAGAGGGAGAGGGGAGAAAAAAAGAAGGGAAAAAAATAATGAAGGCAACTCTCATTTTCCTTTTTACTGATCATATAAAAAGTAGTTTACATGTAGCAGCTTCAGAGAAGCCATGAGTGGATTTGGACTATTTTGGTTATGGAAATAAACTCTGATACAAAAATCCAGACACTTAGATGAAGTATGAGCTGGGAAATACTGCAGTTCCATGACTGAGGATTCCTGAGTGGGATGAACCTTTGGCTGAAGGCTGAGCCAGGGAAATTGTCCCAGGTTTTATTTCATGTATCATTTCACAGTAGCCCCCACCTATGTTTAGAAACAAACTCTTTTATTGTTTATATTTAGAACAACTTTCAGATGTTCTGTCTTGTTTCCAAACACAGGGTGCAAACAAAAGCCTGAGGAGATTGAACAGCAGGTTAGGAAGGCACAAAAGAATAAAACCAGATTTTAGAAGCCTGTTTGCCAATTCTGGAATCACTCATGTGCATGACTTTGACTTTGTTCATATTACTCAGCGCCACAAGTTGAGCTGTTCTGCTTCCCCAATCTTCCTTTGAGTTTGTAGTTCCTTTTTCTTTAGTTTTAGTGATAAGAATTTCACAACTGAATGCCTTTCACAACTGCTACCCACCCCATTTACGAAGCACAACTTCCCAAGCTCCACCAGCTCATTAAACAGCACATCCCTAACGAGCTTGGACCCCGTCCCATGTCCCCTTCCAGCTGCCATGTCCCCTGCCCTGCCCTCCCAGGCCTGGTGGCAGGAGCTGGCTGCTGTGTGCAGGGTTTCTTACCTTCCTTGATGCTCCCAGAGCGGGGGGCTGCCAAGGGCTGGGCTGGGGGAATCTGTGTGATCACAGGGGAGGGATGAGGCAACTGCTGGATGATGGTGGCAGGCTGAGCTGGCATCTGGAACAGGAAGGAAAAATGGACGAGTCAGGCTTGGTTTTGGCCAGCTCTCCCAGCTATGGGATCAGCTGTCATCTGCCTAGGCTTCAGGAGAACTCTGGGATCCTCATGGAGAAGCTGTTGAGGCTGTGGGCTGCCTGAACAGGCAGTGATGTGCAATAGCAAGTGGCTGAATGGCCAGGCTGGAGTGTGGGCAGCCCTGCCACTCCTTTTGCCATCTTGCTCCAAGAGTAAACCACTCCCATTGTTAATTTTGGGCTTTATTTGCAAGATGGCAAATAAGGCTTCCTCTTATTTCCCCTTAGGTTTCACTGCAGGCAGCAAGGATCCCATCAAAGAGCAAGAGGCATGTCTTCCCTTTTTGTGGGATGAGCAATCCCACACAGCTCCCCAGTTGTCAGCTCAGACTGGCACAGTGCTGCTGGTGTTTTCTAGGAGCCAATCCTTACTGTCTGCTGGATAATCCTTGGTGGCTCCACTGGGGAAGCTGGAAAAGGGATCTGGTAGATTTGTGGGAGGGCAGCTCTGTGGTCATGGCAGTGTCCCCCATCTGGTGCAGGTGGCTGTGAAAGCTCTTCCAGAAGGTGCTGCTCCTGCAAAGTCAAGTATTTTTTTATTTTCTTAAAGAAAACCTGGACACAGCAAGGCAGACAGTGTGGTTATGCTCCCTGGACTAAATGGGATCAGCCCCTGGGAGCCTGCAGCAAGGGCACTGCCAGTGCCTGTGTAAGTGTAAAGAAAGTTCTCCTTCCCACAGATCTTGAAACACAAGCAAAAAGGATTGGGGGTAAAAAAATGCACAGAACAAGCTGCCAAAAGTCTGGGAAAACATTTCAATAATAGTTGGTATCCTCCACAAACTAGGAATAAATAACAATTATGATTGTCTCTACTGTGGCATCGCTAAAAATCCCTTCTTTGCATTTTGGCACAGAAAGTTTATGATGCAGCAGCTTCAGGAGAAGCAGAATCACCCCACTTTAGTGCCTGAAGCAGGTGCAAGCTCCCTCAGCTGCAGTGAGAGAAGCCAAGCTGCTCTCCAGGCTCTTTTCCCTGATTAGCTGGCCCAGCCTTTATATTCCAAAGCAGCAGAGCACTAAACCCTGCCCAGCCCCAGAATTAAACCCTGACCCCACAGCAGCAGTGGATGTGCAGGGAACTGGCCCATGTCTGCTCTTACCCTGAGCTCCTGCAGCAGACCTTTCCTTTGCCTCAGGGCACTTTGGAGCTGGTCCAGAGGTCTGTTCCCTGGAAGAGGAAGAGTTTCCATTATCTCCCCAAAGGATGACAAAGACAGAGCTATTACAGCACCTGTGTTATGATATCACTGTGGAAAATGTGGTATTGGAGAGCTGGATGTTGCATATGGGTAAAACCTTACAAAATAAGGGTCTTGTTACCTTTTTAAAATCATGGCTCAGGCCTCCTACTTTGGCCAAGCAGAAAAGGACTGTGGGAAAGTGACTCAGCTGAATTAGGGATAGAAAAAGAAGTTATGTAACCATGATGTGCTCACACTGTGGTGTATGGTGGTTGCTTGCATTATGTCTATTATAATTTAAAACTGTGTAAAGTCAAGGCCTAACTGCTCAAAAAGACCTGGTTTTTGCCATAAAGGGACTCTCCTCTGCACCTGCCTGGGGACTCAGTGTCTCTCTGCTTCAGCAGCTTGAGTTCTTCCACAAAAGGCTTGGGCTACTTTTCTTGTCAAATACATGTGTGGATAATGACTTTATGCCATGTGCAGCTGCTCAGCAGCTCTACAAAGGCAAAACTCCCCTGAAAATAAACTCTTAAGATTGCTCTCCAAAGCCCCCTTTTAACCTCCTGGTTTAGGAATCCGTTTCTGGCTCAAGATTTCTAGATGTGCCCTGTGCATGCAGAGGATGCCTGTGTGTAGTAACAGCTCCATCAAGCTCTGGTTTGAATGTCAGCTTTTCTGTTTCCATTTTGTTCTGCATCAACTTCTTTTTCAGTTCATCCCACACATTATTTTGAAATAAAGATAAGCAAGAATGTTTTCATATACTTTGGAGCCATGCCTGGCATCTGCTCAGGAAAGCACCATTTTGTATTCTGAAACTGTAAATTGTTCTAGGGGATTTTTAAAAATGTTTGGCCACAGCATTAGAAAATTCCAACTATTTGTGCATCAGATCAATGAATAGGAGCCCACAGTACAGTCTAGAAATATCACAGAGCTTCCACTGGTGGCCTTGAATCCATAGACAATATAAACAGTGCATGTGCCATGCAAAGAAATATTCCTCCTGCCTTTTTAGAATCACCAAAGCCAAGCAAAGAGCTGGACTACAACAGGGTGTACTCCTAGGTGTAAGAGCTAGGACAAACTGGATCAGCATCAGTTTGCTGCAGCTGAGAGGCTGCACAGGATAAGATGAACCTTTCCTGGGCAGGAAGGCATCTTATGTCAGTGCTCAGCTGGTTGTTCACTTCCCTTGGTCAGGAAAAAAAAACAGGTGAAGAAATTCAAAAGATGAAAAGCAGTTAGCTCACAGATGAAGGGAAGAGAGGGGATCATCTCCTGAGGAACTCATGCCTGAGAACATAAGCAAGGCCTTTCCAAAATATGCCTAAAATTAGAACAAATGCTTCTCTTACTTGCAGCTGGGAGAGACAAATCCATCTTCTCTAGGTTCTCCTGTTCATTTTCTAGTCTCTGTTGGCAGAACCATAACCAGGACTGGTTATAAGTCAGGCAGAAGAGCTCACAAGGATTCCCAAGCCTATGGCAGGAGTTTGGGATGGAGGAAATAGAGCAGAGGTGGAGAAAAATGGTGGTTCTTAAAGAAGTATGAAATGTTCCATTACAAATCTAGTTACAGCAAAGAATAGTGGTGCTTCCAACTGTCCAAGCTATTCCAGACCTTAAAACTGATAGCATGGTAAATCAGGAGACAGAATTTATTTTGTAGGGCAGAGAGCTGCATCATATGAAGGACTTGATAATGTTGAGTTTGGGCTTGCCTGATAGTCCAAGATCTGGACTCTCGATTCAGCAAAGGTCAGAGCAGGCAACACATCTTATGTGAAAGCAGACATGAAATTGCCTTAAAACAATCTGAGATTCTCTTTACCCAAGATTTACTCCTAAACTTTGCCTGTCCCAGCTCAAACTGGCTTTGAGCTAACTGGTGACATCTCCCATAAAATCCAAGTCAATTTAATTTACTGTAGGCCCACATAAACATGTAGAATGTTATTCAAGAAAGTGACAGTGAGTAGTACCACTCCTCAGTGTATATCAGTAGAGTTATACTATAACATAATAAATTTATGTTAAAATACAGTGTTGATGCTTTAACATGCAAGAGCAAAATTCAGTGTCAATGCTTAAACATGCAAGAGCAAAAAGCAGAGCAAAGGTGACCCCTGCAGAATGATTCCCTTACCTTTTCTAGGAGTTTGAGTTTCAGTCGTGTCAGCTGATCCACCACTGAAGGATCTGCCATCATCTCTGCAAGAGCAGGCAGGCAAAAGCAGGTTAAAATGCTAAACAGAGGCAGATAGGTTTTCAGTGCTCATTTTTTTCCCTCCACAATCTTCACAGAATAATTCCATTATTAAAAAAAAAAAATAACACAAGATGAGCAGAAATTGAGAGAAGCAGATAAAAGCTTCAGTTTCACTCCCAGGTCAGAATGAGTACAGGCATTCACAAAATCACAGACACAGCTTTTCCTGACATTTCTCTCAACATACTTTTGTGCTGCAGCTTGTGATGCTCACAGGAAGGCAAGTGAGACTGAATATTTATTTGTCTGTTCCTAATGGTTGCTATCCTTCCCCTGGCAGCATCACTAAGCCTGGCCTCTGTGTTGTTAGAGACTTTTATTAGCCCAGAGGTTTGTGCCTGGTTGCTAAGTTTATAGTGTCAACAGGTAACATAAACAATTTAATCTCCAGGCACAGAAGCTTGTGTACCTTGGGTAAAGCAAATGCCTGGCACATTAGTGGACAAGAAAAAAAAAAGAAATAAAAGCCAATGGTTCTTTAAAACAAGCCCAGTGCCAGCAGTCAGGTTATGATCTTGCTGATTGGTACCTGTTTATTCCACTACAGGGGAATAACACACTTTAGACCTTTACATGAGTTGTTACCACACAGTGACTAAAAATTGAAGGAGCACAGCTGGAACTCTCCCCTGGGTAAGTTCAAGAGTCAAGAGGCTATGGTGCAACATCCTTTTGGTTACCATCTCCCAAGAAAGCTGCAGAATGTCTCCCTCACCCTACCAGCATAAAAACAGGGTCACATTTATCAGTGACATCCATAAAATGAACACCAAGGCAAGAGAAAAAAGCCAAGTGACAGACACTCCTCCTCAGTAGGATATTTTAAGCCCAGGAGAGACAGGTTACAACCAAGTTAGGATCCTCTGCTCCCAGGAGAGACAAGTTACAACCCCTTCCTCACTCAAAGGCCACAGCAGAACTGCAGCAGAGGCACTGGAGCAGCTCAGAGATGCTCCTGAGCTGTGTGAGAGCAGCACAGATCCCCTCTCCCAGCTGTGACACGCACACAGCCCATCCCTAAAAACACACAGGCTGCAAGGCACTGGAGAACTTAGGGAAACTGAGGTGCAGGGATCCCCAAAGCAGCTGTGCTGGGTCAGAGCTGGGCTTCAGCTCCTCCGGCAGGGCTCTGGGTTCAAGGGCAGAACAGAAAATCCTCTCACCTGCCAGCAGCTCTCTCCTGGGAAACAACTCTGAGCCCATTTCTGTACTTGAAAATCCCAACAAAATTTTTCTCTGGCATCTCTGACCCTTTCATCTTTGCAGCTGCAGCAGCCTTTGACAAGGAGTTTGCTAGTTATGCCTGTAAGCTTCATCAGTGAAGTTTGCTTTTGTGCTGGGAAAGAAATCCATCCCTTTTTGATTGCTGGTGAATATTGAGCTGACTATTTTACCATCAACTGGTTTACCACAGTGCCCCTAAAAGTTGAATTTCTAGAGCCTTCATTGTAGTATGAATAGAGGGTCACAAAATAGTTTGACAAAAAGAAACAGGTAAAAGTATTGCATTAAAAGTATGTGAAACAACTGAATTTACTAAAGAGGAAAGGAAGAGAAGTTTGTGCTTGATGTGGCAGGTATCCCAGAGGAAATCCAGTACTAGGGAAAAAAAAAATTTAAAAAAAAAATTTAAAAGGCACTTTCCAGCAAACCTGCTAAAGGATCTCTCTTTCCCGTCTTTTCTCTTTTTTCCACACTTTCTCTTTTCTCTCTTTTCCACTCTTGGTCACAGTGTGATCCTTACTCCTGGGACATCTTACAGCCTGCTGATAAATGGGGTCCTAGGAATGTGCCAGCCACACACAAGATCTGGCTGGAAGAGATCTGGAGCTACACTGAATCCCAGAGAAGGGATCACAGTCGAGAATGAAGATTCAAAAGACCAAAATCAGACAAATGTAATCCTATAGAAGAATAACAGGTGTGTTACATGCACCTCACAGGACATCATTATTCTGCTCTATTTAGCAGTGCTGAAGTCAGAGTTTGGACACGGTGCTCATTTTTGGACATGGTGGTTTAAGAGGGAAAAAGAGTCCAGGAAATAAAAAATAAAAAGGGTACATTTAAAAAATGTAGGCTCTAAGGAAGACTTTAAAGAACTGGCTTTGTTTAATTAGTAAGTAGATGGTGAAAAGAGGACAGGCCAGCAGGTTTTAAATAAATTAGAGGATACAATCAAAGAACAGGGTGGAGTGGGGCAGGGGTTTGTCTGGAAAACCACAAGCATTTGGCTTAATAAGGAAGAGAAAACCTGATAAAAACAGGGAAAGGGAAATGGTGGGAATGATGGAGCAACTAAGGGAAATGATGGAGCAACTATCAAAAAAAAAAAAACCAACAAACCCCCCCCCAAAAAAAACCCCAAAAAAACAAACTCAAAAAACTTTCAAATGAGTTTTTACGAACAATTAAAAAACCAAATGTGTGAACATTGCAGGACTCCTCAGATATAAGAATGGATTCAATGACCTGATGAGGTCCATAGCAGTATTGCATTTCTTTGATGTCTTTGATTGATTTTGATATTTTATAACCTTAATTTTAATTTCTGTGAGTTCTAAAAGACAGTTTAAAAATACATTATGATACTAACCAAGATGGTTAGAGGGGTGGAGCAGCTCTGCTGTGAGGAAAGGCTGAGAGAATTGGGATTGATCAGCCTGAAAAAGAGAAACTTTGGAGGGACCTGTGGCCTTCCAGTGCCTGAAGGGAGCCCACAAGAAAGATGGAGAGGGAAAATGTACAGGGGCCTGGAGTGGCAGGACAAGGAGAAATGACTTCCCAATGGCAGAGAGTGGGGTTAGATCGGATAGTAGGAAAAAGCTCTTCTCTGTGAAGCCCTGGAACAGGCTGCCCAGAAAAGTTGTGGCTGCCTGGTCCTTGGAGGTGTTCACTAAGACATTTCATTATTCAGAGTTTGTCTTTTGGTACTGCCCTTGAGGCAGACGGGCTTTTTAATGTTTGCCAATCCAGCACAGCGCTCTGAGTAACACATTTGACTAAAGCCTGTGTTTTTATAATTCAATTATTTCAAAATACAAAGAAACCACCAGTTTTGTAGCTTCACTAAGCAGAGCAAAAGGGAGTTGAAGGTTGGACATCTGGGATCTTAAATGTATGGCCCTTCAAGGACGCTGGAGTAACCAGAAGACTCCGGAGGAGACAGAAGCCTGGAAATTTGGAGACAACTCCATGCGCAAGAAAATGACAATGGAGGGATTAAAGAATGACAACCAAATTAGCATGAAGAGCGAGAAATCAATAACCAATACTGGACAGGAGGCTGATTACTGAAGAGAATCATGCACCTTAGAACCAATGGACATTAATTAATTTATTCGCCAAAAATTTACAAATAAACAAAAAGGCGGGAAGGCAGCCACCAACCCTCCCCGCACGCTATTGGCTGCCCTTAGCCCCGCCTCCATTGCCCACAGCCCTTAGCCCCGCCTCCATTGGCCACCGCCCTTAGCCCCGCCTCCTTTGGGCAGCTCCCCTGGCCCCGCCTCTATTGCCCGCCCCAACCCCGCCTCCATTGCCCGCCTCCAAGTCCTAGCTCCCCATTGGCTGTCTCCCGCGCTGGGCGGGGCCAATGGCCCTTTTGAAAAGGCGCGGGACGCTCCCATTGGTGGCTGCCACGGGAGGGGGCGGGGCTAGAGGCTCGCGCCGGCGTGCCCGGGGTATCCCAGCAGCCACTTAGTGGGAGTGGGCGGAGCCCGGCTGAGAAAAGCCGTCACCATTGGCCGGCGCTCGCGGTGCGTCATGAGCTGCGGCCAATGGGCGCAGAGTCCCGCCCCGCACGGTGCGGCTGGCGCGGCGGCGGGCGGGGAGCGGCCCGGGGCGGCCATGACCGACGCTTCGCTGCTGCTGCTACTGCTGCTGCCGCCGTGAGGGCGCGGGGGGCACGGACCGGCCCGGCCGCCGCATGGAGGCGCAGGAGGAGGCGCGGAGGCGCAAGCTGGAGGCAGGCAGGGCTAAGGTGAGGGGAAAGGGTCCCGGTTAGGCAGAGGCTGCGCCCGCCCCGCTCCCGGTGCGCTGAGAGCTGTCAGGCCCTGCCTGCTTGGCCTCAGCCCGGCCCGGGTCTCTCCCCTCCGCGGCGGGTCCCACGGCGCACTCGGAGCTGAGCCCGGGGGTGTCCCCGGTGGGGCTCCCCTGGCACGGTGGCTCCGCAGGAGAAGGCGTGCCCGGTGGTGTTTGTGTGTGCAGGCTGCCTGCGGGGCAAATCCCGCTGCACAGACATGGAAACATTAAGTCGCGTCAACACGGAGCAGCTGGCAGCTGTGCATGTGCATTCCGGCTCTGCTCTCGTTGTTTTTGGGGGTTTTTCCTCCCAGCTCTCCCATTTTTGCCCAGGATTCAGTGTTTGTGCTAGTGGTATATAGGATATATAATATTGCACTAGGGACTGAGGATCCCAAAGAACAGGTGGTGTTTTATTACTCGGCTGGCTCACTCCCTTGCCTGTGTGTGCACAGGGAGAGCAAAGAGCTGGGCTCGCTTTGGTGGTTTCCAGTCACGCCGGTAGCAAACACTTCATAAGCTTTGAACATTCAGGTGTAGTGTAGGGACTTGTGTAGAGCTCACAGGATGAGGCTGATACATAAAGATAACGTTCTCCAAGTAATTATTACCTGCAGCCACGTGTTTAACGCTGGTTGTGTGCTAACCCCGTTAGATGAACACTTTTGCTTTGTTTTGGTAGTGATGTTCAAGGAGCTGATTGGAAATGCTTGGTTACTTTCCTTTTAGCCCAGCATTTCTGCTGGGTTTTGAGCTGGTTTTGTCATATTTCCCTTCTGGCTGTGCCTGCTGAATAAGGCTTTTTAAGTTCTCACCTTTCCAGTAAGAGTGGAATGGGGGCTATAGCTAGGCAGGGTCGGGGGAAGTTTGGACCCATCAGGTCTTTCCAGATCCTGCCCTTTCTGCAGGGACCCAGCCTGGATATCTGGCTAGTGGGGTCAGAGGTGGCTTGGAGCTGTCCTGTGTGTCTGCTGTGTTTCTGTTTCAGCTGCTTCCCAAGGGAGCTTTTTTGGAAGGGAGCAGGGTTGTAGCTGAAACTGAAGCTGCAGCCTGGTGCTGGGCAGTGCAGCTCCTCCATCCCTGGCCTGGCCCTCCCTGATGCTGCCATGGATTCCACACTGCCTGCTCCTGCTCAGCAGTTTCTCATCTGCCTGCCTTCCCAGCCTTGTCATGTGCTGTGAGAACACAATCCTCTGCTGGAGAGCAGCTGCTCAGGAAAGAGCTCTGAGAGCAGGAGTTCCTAAGGTTGAGAGGTTGCCTTAGCATGGCACAACCTGTGTTAACATTCCTGTTAACATACATTAATTCCAGGTGCAGGACCTCTTTGTGCTTAGAAAAATGTGACAGACTTAGCTTGAGTAAGTTATTAGCTAGCTCCCACCTGTTGGAAAGCTGTTGTTTGCCATTAAGAAAAAAAAAAGCTGGGACTTGCCTTATGTTTCAAGTTATACCTGCAGAGCCAGGGTTGCATTTAATATTTTTATACTGTGTGCTAAATCTCTCTCTCCCCATTAAAAAACAGAAGCATCATTAGCAGTCCCATCAGTGTTGCTGCTGTCCAGAATGCTGAGAGCAGAGGGAGAGTTTTAGAGAGGCAGAGGCAGATGTGGTGCTTCCTCTGCTGATTAACATATCACAGACATCTGTTCCTTGGTGGGCAGATTGTGGGCCCAGACAGCTTCCAAAAAGCACCCAGGTGACATTTCCTCTTTTTTATTCTGCTTTTCATTTTTCTAGTTTTCTCTGTGCCCCCCTCCTCATGGCTACAGCACAGTTTTGAAAGGGAGGAAGAGCCATGAGCAAGTGCAGGTTCTCTGTCCTAGAGCAGCTTGAGGTCATCCCATCTCTGGTGTGCCACAGGAGTGTTCAGTGCCCATCAGATCAGCTTTCTGAAGCCTCTCTGGAGGAGCTGCTGGCAGCAGGGGACAGGAGTGAGGCTGGCATGTGTGTGAGAGGCCTCTGTTGTAGCAACCTGTGCAGTGATGTAACTGCAGTTGGCTGCTGCTTCACTCTGGAGGTGGGAACTCTTGAGGGCTTTTTGCCTCACCCTCACCCTCCAGAAAATGAGATATTGTATCTTTAGCATCCTAGATTTTAGTTTGCTAAGCAATGACTTGGCAGAGAAATATGTTCTAATGGTTTCCTTTTCAGACCTCCACTTGCATTATTCTTTTTCATGTAGGAATAAAACAATCCATTTTTGAGATGCATTTAAGTTATCACTTAATAATAATAATGCCAACTGTTAAATTTATTGGAGACTGTAATTGGCAGCTAAGTATTGGCTGTATCAGATACCTCACATTCCTGTTTCTAACAAATGCAGTGCTGATAAGCCAGGGTAGTAATTGAGAAACAGAACAAGCCTAATTATTCAGTGCTGCTTTTTTTTCCTTGTTTGTTTCTACCTCACATTAATTAGTCTGCATGTTGATCACCTGTGCCTCTCGTTACAGAGATCTCTGTGCCATACCTCAGGTGTGGGAAGTTTTGCTCTGCTTCAATTTTACAGTTAGGGCCTGAAAAATGAGAATGAGTGCAGCTTTTCCAGGAAGTTTTCCCACCTCACCATTTTGAGGAAGGTCTAGAAAATATTTCTTGGTTTTGTCCAAGAGCACTTGTTGTTTATGTTTGCTGTATCCAGGAGCTGGACTAATGTTTATTTGAACAACCTGTTTCTGTTTGGTGCTGATGTGGTTTTCTGCTGTGTTCTATTTTCTCTGGGTGTTGGTTTTGGTACTGATTTCTGAAACACATAAAGTAATACATCAACTTTTAACTGACTGGTGCTGGTGAAATGAAGTTGCAGTGCCTTGGTACCTGTAGAAAGGTGTCCTTTGGATGCTGTGGAGGACAGTGCTCTCAGGGTTCCTGTGGCAATGCTATATTTTGGCCAAAAGTGAAGCTTTCACCTTTGCATGTGCTTCTAGAAAGCAAAAGCATTCAAAACAAGCATAATGGGATCTCACTGTGGTGAGGCAGAGGCAGTTGTGGCTTGTTTCTTTCTTCATGTTCACACTCAGTACTTCGTGCTGGCTGTGAATTTGAGGTTCTCTTACAACAACACTTAACTTCATGTAGCTGATGAAAGGCTTTGGAAACCTGATACTGCTCTAAATAGAACTTTTCCCATAAATCTGGAGCATGCCACTCCACCAAGTCCAGTAGTTCCATAAAGTTTTGGTGTAGTTAGATATTTTTGCATGGCATGTGTTATGATTTTGTATGTTTAGTACATGTGAATGGGACCAAGTAAGTTTTGTTTTCTTTGACCTCTGCATTTAAAAATGTAGAGTGTTTAGGTGGTCAGTCATGCCAGGTCTTGGTATTTTCATGTGAGATTCTTGGTCTCCCTTCATGAATCAGTAACTGCTCCCTGTAATGCCCACTCTCTGTGCCTTTCATCTTTTCTGCTTGTTTTACTCCTGTTTTCCCTTTTTCCCTGCTTCAGCAGTTTGCTCTACTCTCCATTTTCCTGCAGGTTTCCTGCTGCCCCCTTTCCCCATGTTATCAGGTTAATGAGTGCTGTAGCTATTTTTGACACACATTGCCATCAGTAAGTGCTGGAGCTGACACCAGGTTTCAGAGGATAGGATTTGTGTCTCATTGCAACTTTATGGTCTGTTCATTCTGCTTGTTATGAAAGGCACAAGTCTGGCAACCTTCATTTAATCTGCATTTCAGTATTGCTAACTCTAGAAATTACAGGAGGTAATCTTAAAAATTAAGCTTGTTGTACATAAGAATTTGATCAGCTGGTAAGAAATTGATGTTTTTCTGCAAATGTACCTTTTAAACAGGCTGCTGGGTGTGGCAGATGTTTAACTGTGCACCTGTTGAGGAGCTAAGCTGCCAGCTACAAGTTCCTGTAAGGAGAGGGGACTGAACTAGATCCTTTCCACAAACTGAATGAGAAGAATGGAACAAGATTTTTCTGCAAGGTGCCTGTTGGGCAGGAAAACCAGGCTGTTAAGCAGTGGCTTTTTGTATGAGTTGCAGGTGGAACTTGGCAGTGATGTTTACATCCAGTCATCAGTTAACTATCTGTTTTGTCTCATCACAAGGATATAACACTGCCCTTGATAACCTGTGGTTTTAACCTTGAAATCTTTTCCCTTATCAGAAGGATGTCTGGATTTCTGCTGTGTGGGAGATGTTACTTGGAAATGCTGCCTAAACACAATACTAGAGTTGAAAATAACAATAATCCTTTTTAAGCTGTTTAGGGTGTTAGGGAGAGTTGGGTAATAAATTGTCAGTGACATTCTTTACAAGTCTCTGGGGCTTTGTAGAGCTGTGATAGCCTGATAAAGTAGAGCATCTGATTCTTCAACAGAAGAAATTAAAATGACCTGGCTTAATTGATTTTCTATTTATGTACTGGAGGCTGCTTTCTGGCGAAGAAGTTTTGCTGTGTTCTCTTAAGGGGGTGGCAGGGAAGGAGCATTAAAATTAACGGAAGTGAATCCTCATCTCAAAGCTTAGGCTGGCTAAGACCTGTTTAGATGTATTTGTAGGGGTGTGCTGGTGCTGGCACCATGACAAGGGGGTTCTTGTTTTTGCTGGTCTTGCAGAAAGACTGCTCAATTATTATTTTTTCCTAATGCTTTTACTATATTGACAACTCGTTCCTTTACTTATTTGTCTTGCTGTAATTCTGGATTCTTATTGACACACCAAGTTTCACTGAGTAAATCTTTGATTCTTGTGTGGAAATGAGCCTTTAGTACTGGTGTGAGATTTGTTGCTTAGTGGCACAGTTATCCAGTATGTTGTGAATTATCCAGGCAGATAAAGCAGTTTTTCTGCAGATGTATATAATTTATCAAGACAGGAGCTCTGTCACCCATGACTGTGTTAATCTTGTGGTCCTGCTACTTTTTCCTTGCTTACCTCTCCCTGTACCTCTTGCAATCTTTCCTGAACAGTTTGCTTACTTCAGACAGCGAAAAGCAAAGGGCGACGTCGCGCAGTCGCAGAAAAAGGCGGCGAAGAGGAAGGGCTCGGCTGTCCACACGCATGACCTTCCGAAGGAAGAGCCCCCAGTAGCAGCCAGAGATGCTGGGAAGGGCATAGAGGCTCAGGCTGAAGACACCAGCCTGCCAGAGGCAGCAACAGAGGCACAGGTAAATTTTAGTATTTCTTGCCTTGGCTCCACTCCATTTGCAGGTAACAAGTGTTGCAGGTGGTTGTTTGACTCTATTGAGTGTTAGCTCACTGGCACTGGCCACTAGCTGCTCCTAGAGGAGAGGTAAGTGAACTGGTGTTATCTTCACTTGTAAAAGTTCACTCTCTAACAGAGTAATCTCATTTAGTAAGACATTACATGGCCTGGGCAGCTGTTATTGCCAGGGAGCTGTTAGCCTCCTAAATTAAAGCTTTTCACCTTTTGCTGCCATGGACTTCTCTTTGGGCAGACCTGCAGTTATGTGGCTGTGAATTCATGAAATGGCAAATCTGGACTGGGAGATCAACAGATTAAAAACTGCCAGGATCTTATACTGCACAGCATTCATTTGGTTTTGTATCACTTGGCTGGCTCAAATATGCTTAAATGTTTTCTGAAAAACTATAATTTATTCCAGCCATTGTAAAGCCAGCATAGATGTTATTTCCACAGATTTAAGGTGTGACTTTGCTTGTGTCTGATGTGTTTTGGTATGTCTGTACTGATGGCTCTGTAAAGGTAGTCATGTTTTCTGTGGAAAGAATTTTGTGCCTTCTGCACCAAAAGCATCTCTCCAGATGTTGCTGTGTTTTCAAAACATTCCACAATAGCATCAAACTAAAGTGTTTGCAAACCTGCAATGATGGGGGATAAAATTTGCGTGTGTTATCCTGCTTTCTGTTGTGAGGGTATCCCTGATGCTTTCAGGATATCTTCAACAAAATGTTACCATTGCAAAGGCTTTTATGAAGCTACACACCGAGGAAAAACAGTGTTTTGTCACTCAGCCATAGCAGTGTCCTTGCTGCATTTGTGTGAGCTTAAATTAAAAAAACAAACAAAAAATCACTTACTGCTGCTAAGCAGCTTTTTTCAAAATAGCTGGTTTGTAAAGCAGCTGGAATTCTAGGTTACCTGGAGAGGGTGCCTCCAGGGAGACAGTAATCATTGGGAACTGCTTCAAGCAGACTCAAAATGCAGGGAGAGCTGTGGACTGCCTTTTCCAAATAATGCCGTAGTCATCTTGGTCTTGTTGTGAATTTAGTGAGAGGGAAACCTCCTTCAAGGTATCAAACTATGTTAAATCTGCGTGTCATAAAAAGGAGTTGCTTTTGTGATTACCTGAATGGTTTTAGCATGTTTGTTAATTAATGTCCTGTCAGTTTACTAATTTTTAGTAGTAGAATAAAGATTACTTAAGTGTTTGCTAGCTACAATAGCAGAAGATCAAGCATTGAATCAGTGTTGAGGATTAGCCCTAAATTTAAGTAGACATTATAATACTTTTGTTAGTTTGTTTTTCTGCAGTTTAGTTCATTTCACCGTGTAAGACCAGCTGAATTTAGCTTAAAGTCAGTTTCTCACAGCACAGACCTTTCTGGCTCATGCTTAAGATGCTTTCAAAATAATTCTGATTTTCCTTATTTTTATTTAAAATAGCTATGATTTCATGTTTGTTTCATTTGTTCATTTACCAGGGCAGCACTGATTTATCTAGCTGGGAGCCACTGGATGATCATGCAACTGAAGTAAGTGTGAAGAGGTGTATCTTTAGTACAAGATGCTGGGTAGAGCTGAAAGGAGACTGATAATTGGTTGTTAAAATGATTAATTGACTGTTGTTATCAAATATGATGAAACTGATGTGATTTCACTGTTTTATGGTATAAAGCAGGCATTTCTCTATGTACATGTACTGGCTGTGAAAAGTGGTTGCTGAGAAAATTGGGTTTTGTAAAATCATAGACTTTGCCCAAGAAGTGTGAATGTTTCAATGCTTCCAATTGATACATGGTTTCATTTTTCATTGTTTCATACAATGTAAACAAAATGTATTCAAAATAAAATACAAGATACTGTGTCCTCTGTGATGATTGTAACAATGTTGCTCCTAAGAAGCCAGAGAAATTTCATTTTAATTGAAGAGCTTTACATTGTTGTTTCTCATTTGGGTGGACTGTTTCCAGTCAGATGGATGTCAAGACTTTGTTTAAATTGGAAATATTCTGCTTCCTTCCTCACAACTCGAGGTATTTAAATCCCGATACATGCCAAAATGCTATGTTGCCACCATTGGGTGCTATAGAATCACAACACTTTTACTTTACTTTTGTGCCTTAAACTATCATGAAAATCTATTATCTATGACCATTTTTCATTTGAAGTTTTGAAGCCTTAAGGATTTTATTTATGTAATGTTTCTGTTAGATACAAAGGCCCAGCATTGAGTTACTTTTCAAGTAGAATTTGCCCAAGACTTAACCTTGAAGTTGAATTTGTTTTCAGATGAATCACAAAACGGTGGCTTTAGTGAATAAATGCATTTCTGTTTCCTTTATGCAGAAAGCTGGGATAAACTCTGCTGCAGAGTACAGCGAGGCTGATGCTCAGGTGTGTCAGGCCAGGATAGCTGAGCTGGAGAGCAAGCTGCTGGAGAAGCAGGAGGCAGTGGAGAGACTCACTGTGCAGATGGATGAGCTGCAGGACCAGCTCACCCAGCACAACAATTCCATGCAGCTCCAGGTATGTTTCACAGAACTGGGTAATGGCATAATAATATCTTATTTTAACCCTAAAAATATTTTGGTCTCAAGACTCAAAAACCTGTTGTTTTTTTTTTTTTTAGTGAGAAGTACTCCACCTTGCTAGTGTAGTGCAAAAAGCAGCATCCTCTTCCAGAATATTAAAAAAATATTTTGCATTCCTTTTCTCTAGCAATTCAATGTAAATTATTACCAGGTGCTTTCTCAGACTAGTTATTTTCTCCTGTATGTCTTCTTTTTCTCATTCTAGGATTGGTGAAATAAAGACATTTCCTGTTGGTGAGAAATAAATTGAAAAGATAAATGTAATTAACATAAAATAGGATTAATGTATCCCATCTCAGTAGCCTCCTCTCACATGGCTGAAGGGAATTGCAGGCAGATAGGAAATAATTTAGGGGGTACTAAATATTCATTATGTCCTTTTTGAAAACTTGATTGCTTTTTCCATCAATGAGAACTACAAATTTGGAAGTAAAAATACCCATTTCATTGCTGGTACCCCATAATTTGTTTTTAAAATCACTTTTGGTTAGGTTTGTCATCTCTGAGATCAGTTTAAGACTCCTCTTCCTTCATGCCTGCCATCATCTTTGGACACAAAGATTTCTTTGCTGCAAGTTGGTTAAAACTGAAATGTAACTACAGACTCTGTAATGGCTTTGCTTCAACAAAACCTACTTGGTTCCAAATATGTTAAGAATATCTTCCTGTTAAAAGTGCACTTTGTCTGACCCCTGTAGGAAACCACAGTTCAGGAGCAGAATGAAATCATCAGGAAGTTGACAACCTGCCTTCAACAGGCCAAGAAAGACCGCGATGAGCTACAGGAGGAGGCTTCACGTGTGGCTGGCCAGATCCACGATTTACAGCTCCAGTTACATCAGGTGTGCCTCTCCTGCAGTTTGCATGTCCTTACAGAGACTGCAAGAACAACTTTAGACTGTGAATGTAAGAACATTGAGCTGGTCATGTAGCTCCTCATAGTTCAGTTTGTAGCACAGCACTCCAAATGGTTTCAGGGCGAGGCAGGGTTTTTTCCTGGTTGCTATGGAGAAGTCCTGGAAATATCCTCCTATTTTCCACTTGCTTGCATAATGTTTTGAAGGTCATTGCACTTCTTTGTTCATCACTTAAGCCCTTGTTAGGGAATTCTGCACAATGTTGTTAGTGGAGTTAGGAGCTGAGTGGAAGCATTAGACAAGCCCTGCCTTAGGTTCAGATTTTTGGCAGCAGCTTGAATTCAGGTGAGGCACACCTAAACAGCCCTGGCTCATGAGTTCTTAAGAACTGCAGATCAGGTTTATCATAAATTGAGTTATTTACTGAGTAGGCAGAAGATTAACAGACAAATGGCCTTAAATAGGTTAAAACAACTACTAGAAACAGGTTAAAACAACTACTAGAAGATGACATAAAACAGTGCAGAACATAAAGCTATCTATATTATAGCTAACAAACAATACTATAGATTAGGAGTCAATCTAACTTATCGCTGAACTGATGAGGAGGTACACAGATTGCTTTCCCTCAACCCCCAAGAGAGTGACCACAAAGTGGCATCCCAGCTTTGGGGAAGGCCCCACACATTTCCACAGAATGTGCAGAAGACTTCTGCCTTGTGAAAATTTGGTGTAGTTTTTATAGTTTGTGAAGTGTTAAGTGTCTGTCAGTCAGAAATTCAAACTTAGCTTCCTTCAACCTCTCTCCCAAAGCAAGATGTTTATTGTCAGCTGGGAATGCCACCTCCGTGGTGCCAGAAATATCTCACTACCAGACAGATGTCTGGCCTGAAATATTTCACCAATTAGCAAATTCTTGTGAGGGGGAAGATGCCCTGAGCTCTTGCACCAGCTGATAGGCTGAACAGATAAGCCCTTCTGTGGTGGGGGAATGTCCTGCCACAAGTGGTTTGTGGCTTGTGCACAACTGTTGCTATATAATTTGGGCCTGCCATGTGATCATCTGTCCTTTGCCAGAGAAATCTATGAGTTTCTGCTTGGGCAACTGGAACATCTCAGCTGTTAGACAGAAACTTGCTGTGCTGAGGTCATGTGACTTGGCTCAAAGAAAGAAATTTCAAATGACACGGTTCAAGCAGCCTCTCTGACACGTAGGAACCTGCTTCAGTGCAACAGGTTGATCATGGATCTAATCCCTGGATAATGACACGTACTGCAGCCTTTCTCTGCTTTAAAATGTGTTTTTGAAAGTGCTTTATTCTTTCTTGGTGACACTCAGTATTCCAATGGCTGTTTTCTCTGACATATATATTTGTTGTCCTTGGAGCTTTTTAGTATATGCCCAAGAGAAATGTTTCTGTACAGTAACTGTTTCAGGTTTGCAGGATCTTAATGTCTGGATAGGAAGGGAAGGGGCGTTTAAAATTTTTAAAAATAAAAACCAAGACTTTTTAGTCTAGGAATTATCTTAATGGAGTTGCTTACAGCCTGAAAAAGGTCTGCTAAATGAAATTTAGTAAAATAACAAAAAATACTGCTTTCCATCTACAGTTCTGGTTGCAATAGCAAAATGTGGTAAAAGTGAAGGCTACTCAACAGGTGTTTGGGATTTGCACCATAAGCCATTGAAAGACAAGGATCAAGCCTCAATAGCATTTCAGGCATATTCTAACTAAGTCTACTGAGATGATGCACATTGTGGAAGGATGTCAACTTTGATATCAGATGAAAGCACTAATACTGCCTTACGTATTCTTCCTTGGTTTTAGCAACATACTGAGAAAAATATATTAAATAAAACATATTATCCTGATGGAAGGAATCTTTTCCTTTCATTTGAAAGGATGTGGAGAAGAAGAAACCAACCTTTAGTAATGAGCATTAAAGTCTTCTTCTTTACAGGGAAGACTGGTTTTGCTCATTGTCCTCTTAATGGCATGTCCAGTCCATTGGGAGTTCTGTTTTCTATTGGACGAGTTCAGTATGATTTATTATGCTAGATTTATAGGTTCATCATGTTAGAAAAGCCACCACAGGGATGAATTATCTAACATTTGCATCTTTTCAGTAAGTAATAGTATCTAAAACACAACAAGTGTTGTTTCCCTTTTTAGGATCATTTTTATTCCTTGAGAATGAAAGCTTTAGGGTAAATCTGTAAATACAATTGCTTACAGTGAGTCTTGTGTATGAGTTGTTTGGATACAAACTTTCTCCTGACTGTGAGTGCCTTTTATGTGTCCAGGTTACTGAGCTACTGAGGAGTAAAAGTCTCAGGCAAAAGGAAGGATTAGAAGCCCAGCAGCAAATGTCCTTGTTTCAGGACCGTCTCAGAGAGCAGAATGCGCACTTGGAGAGTCTGCGGGAGAAAGCACGTGACCTGCAGGTACAGCTGGAGTCTTCTCAAAAGGTAAAAACATGGTTTTTTTTAATTATTTCAAATTTGGTGGTAACTTGAATTTGCTATAGTGACGTATTCATGAAGAAAGTATTTTTATATAGAAATAAATTTATGGGGATTGTGATGACTACCATACATAAATCAAACAGCTTGTTGTCTGGTTTCCTTTAAGAGTGTAACTAGTAGTGCCATAAATAGAAACCTTAAACTTAAATGTTGTTATTTCTGAATGCAAATTAAAAATATGAGGCTTAAGGAAAAGAAATCATGGTATATTTCATATGTCATGTTTTATTTTTAAGAATACCAAAGATAAAGAAAATCTGCTTGCCCAAATGCAAGAGGATATGAAAGATACAATGCAAAAGCTACACAAAAGCATAGATGAAAAAGAACAATTTATTAAAAGTCTTCAGGATCTACTGACATCAGAAAGATCTGGCTTGTCTATACTACAGCACACACTTTCTCTCCGGGACTCAGAAATAACAGAATTAAAAAAAGAAATTGCTTTATCCAAAGCAAAAGAACAGCAACATATTGAAGAACTGAGAATCAGTCATGAGAAGGATATTTGCAGACAGTTGGATAACTTGAGGAATGAGCTGGAGAAGTGCCACAGAAGAGAGATTGCAGAAGCCAAGCAGATCTATGAAAAAGAATTTATTTTAAAATATAAAAATGAACTTGAACAGTTCAAGAAAGAACTATGTACTTTGAATTCTGAAGAAAACATTCAGCATTTGAATGGCATAATAATTGACTTAAATGTAAGGCTTCGAGAATCTGAAATTAGTAAAGAAAATTTGAGGAAGAAACTTGAAAACCAATGGGAAGACTTTCAGAGGGAAAAATCTGAAATGGAGACGAAATACAAGGATGTAATTGATGGCCTTAAGTATCAACTTTCTTCTGCAGAAGAGCAAGTGAAGGAAGCCCAGCAATATAAAAAAGAAAAACAGTCCTTGAATGAAGAGATTCAGAAGCTGAATTCCTACATCCAGGAATTAAATGAAAAGCAGCTTTATGAGGCTAAAAAACTTATAGATGTAAGGCAAAATCATGATGGAGAGATTGTCTCCAATAAAAAGTTACTGGAATTGAGGGAAAACCAGATTTTATCAGGGAAGTGTCAGCTGCAGGGAGTGGATCTGGAGATGTGGGACAGAGCATGCCAGCTGGAAGGCAGAGATGAGCCAGTGTATCAGCCAGAAGTGGAGTTCCAGTCTGACTCCTCAAGGGATCAGTTGGAAGAAACAAGGAATTTGGAGATCACGAGGGATCATGGAAGTGGTGAAGGGGAGAACCTGTCTGAAGAACCCTTGTCAGAGCTGGGGCTTCTCAGTGGTGATGAAGGTATATTGGCTAAATACCTCGTTGCCACAGAAACTCCCGAGTACTCCTATGGGTCCAGCTCTTTGGAGGGCCATGCCATTGAGGAGGGCAGATGCAGTATGTATGGGTTAGACAGCAGTGTGCTCCTAGAACCCAGCAGAGATTTTGTGTCTTCCTCATTCAACTGTAGCCTTGAGGAGGGGACGTGTCTTAGTGGCTTGGCTCAAGACCTTTCTGAAGAGGCAGAGGTGAGAGCAGAGGCCTTTGTTTCATGTGTGTCAGAGGGCTCCCTGCAGCAAAACAAAATTGGAGACCACGGTGACACAGAGGATGATGAGATGATGTGTTTGGCAGAGAGACATCTGAAGCCAGCTGAGCTGCTCCATCAGGAGTCAGGCATGGAAATGCCTTATCAGGACACCCAAGGAGGTGTTGGAAATTGGGAAGAAGCCATGTCTGAGCTCTCTCATAGGCATGCAAAACTGGAGGAAGAACATGAAGCGCAGATCCGTTGTGAAAACGAACTTCAGAAAATGGAGAAGGAGAAAGAACTTGAAAATAAACACATGCTTCTACTAAAGCAGCAGGGTGAGGATGGAGGCCAGCCATCCCTAACACAAGTGTCCAACCCCTCTATCTGGTTAGAAATGGTGAAGGACCTCCAGGAGGAAAGAGACATGTTGGTGATGCAGCTGCAGACTCAGGAGCAGTTAGTGAGAGATGCTCAGGAGCAGAAAACAGCTCCTGATTCCGTGACAAGCCAAGTGCAGGCTCTTCTTGGCTGTGAGCTGGCAGCTTTGCAAAGTCAAAGGGATGGGATGCAAAGCCAGCTTGATGCTCAGAAGGCTGAAAACCAGAGAATAGCAGAGCTGTTGAGTCAGAAAACCATATCTGAAGAGACATTGCTAAAAGAACTGGAGTTGCTCAAAGCTGAAATCAATAATAAAGAACAAAATTTAATGCTTTTGTTGAAGGAAAAAACGGCCTTAAGAGAGAGACTATCCAATGTGGAGGAGGATCTGTTGAAAGCAGAAAAAGCACTAGCAGAGAGTGCTAGCATCATTGAGGACCTTGAGAGAAACATCCATGAGCTTAATGCTGAAATGAAAAACATCAAAGAAATACAGGAGTGTGAAAGACGGAGCTATGAGGACAGGTTAAACCACAGCAACCAAGAAATTAATAAACTAACTGCTGAAATAAAGGAAAAGTCTACTGAATACAGTGAGGAAAAAAGCCAGTTGACTGAAGAAATTGCCCAGTTAAAAAAGGCTCATTTGGAGCTTGAGGCTTGCTTGCAGAAGTCCTGTCAGGCTGCCCAGGAGGCTCAGTCCAAGCTGGAGAAGCATTACCAAGAACAAATGGATCACATGGAGACTCAGCACCTTGCTGAATTAACTGAAGTGAGTTTGGCACACGAGAGACAGGTAGGAAACCTTGGTAACTCAGGAGTTGTGGGGTTTTGGAATGCTTAAGGTAGCCATTGCCAATGTTTGTATGCCTGTTTGCAGATCAAAGAGTTAAATGCTGAAATAAAAGACAAAGTGGAAGAGCAACAGAAGTTGGAAGAAATAAGAAAGGAAGAGATTGCGGTAATAAAAAAGGTATGTGCTGTAATTTGGTTTATTTTGGAAAAATAAAGTAATTTTGCATTGTCATGTGAGCAGTGTAAACATTTTAGAGATGCAAAATTCTGTTTATCGTTTTATTCGATGTTTCTGATTTGGGGCCAGGAGGGGGGGAGAACTCTTGCTCCATAATTAGGGCTAAACAATCATATTTTGAAGAAAGCTTTTCATCAGAGTGTTCTCTGCAGGTTCATGAACGGGAGCACGATCGGGAAATCTCTGAGCTGGCTGCTCAACATGCAGAGGAAATGGAGAAGCTCCGTGCTGAGCTCAAGGAGGAACAGAGGCACCTTTTAGATGAACTCCAGCAGCAAATGGCAGCTACACACAGAGCAGAGCAGGAGCAAGCTCAGCTCCAATCCCAGGTAAAACCAAGAAATCTCACAGTCATTAATATAGTTCTTAGCTGACTTGGTGATCTCCAGCATACACAGAAATCAAGGAGCCTTCTCCTTAATTTTTGTGGGTATTACACATGCTATTTCACATGGTGCTGCAACCAAAGGAAAAGGAGTGTTATCTTGGTGGCTGTTAGTAGATATATTTTAGAGGAGTTCTCCAGAATCCTCACTTTTTTATATTTGATATCTATTTTAATATATATTTTAATATTAATTCTATTTTCATGTTCATTCTGAAGAAAACTGGATATTTAAACTGATGATTTTAAGAGAGAAAAAACAGCTTTGTATTTTTTTGTCTTGGCAAGTTTAACAAGTTAATTTTATAAAGGATGTAAACCCCTCCCACTTTTTAATTATCCCACTATTAATAATTAGGAGTGCTACAGTGTGAAAACCTGACTTTTACTTCTGTATGTTTCCTGGGTTTTTGAACATTTCTACTAAGTGCAAAGTGGAAATGGGAAAAATGTCTAGTGTTAAGTCTAATTACAACCTGTTGGTACACTGGGTAGTTCACTTAAGAATTGAGGAGTGATGAATTTTATTTCTACTTCTCCAATATCACTTAGAACTTTACTTTGTTAACAAATTATAAACAGCAGCACACGTAAGGAGTTCTTTCAGTAGACAGTGAACGGCTGGGGTGAGCTTGTATTCTACTTTGATGTGAGGAAGTGGACAGCTACAGGATATTGTGTAGGAAATTGAGAGGCAGGTAAGGAAAGCCTTTTCCAATGCACTGAAAACATCCAAATATCATTATAGCAGCTTAGTTTGAGGGTTCCTTTAAGGGTCCTTGCCACAAAGAATCCATCTCCAAGTACAGAAAGGCAAAACTTAGATGTGTTAAATAGTGAAAACTGGAACTGGTGCTGAAAAAGCAAGCACATTTCATTAGAGGGGAGGGAGAAACCCTTTTTTACTCCACTGCAGACACTGCACAGCCTTGAACTGGAAGCTTTACGCCTGACCTTAAACAATCTGCACACCTCTCAGCTGGAGCTTACACAGTCCAACTTGAGGAAAGAGAAGGAGACTGCCCTGATGGAGCTGCGGGAGATGCTCAATGACAAACGTGCTCAGGAGATCGCCATTCTGCAGAGCCGCCACCAGCTGGAGTGGGAGAGGATCAAAGAGCAGTGTCTGAAGGAAAAAGATGACCTTAAGTCCAAGTATCAGCAGGAGCTAGGTATTAAAGCTGGGGAATAAGTGTTTTCTTCCTGCACAGGTTCCTGTCTTGGTGTAGAGCTGGCCTGGGAGTGACAGCTGGTGTTACCTCTAATATGGGCAAGAGTGCATGTTTTATATATGAAAATGAAGCTGTGCAGACCTAAGTTTAGTTGTTATTCATCTGTAAATTAGTGCTAAACTGAACTGCTTTCTTTCAGGAGGCTTTAAACCAAGTTCTCACAAAGAACTTGTTCAGTGCAGGGAGTAGAGCTCTTATCCCTTTTGTTTTTCTTGCCCTAAGTCAGCACTCTGTTATCTTTGTGAGAAGATATGGGAGTGCTTCCTGGCTTAGCCTGTCAGTGTTAGGAAGGAGTGGGGAAGGGGCTGAAAGGCTCAGTGAGAACCTGTAGCTGGGTGTCCTTGGAGATGCACTTCATCTAAGACTCTGTTTTGGCATAAGCAAGAGGGCAATTGCACCTCATAGTACTGAAGGCCTGCTGAGGATGCTCTTGGCATTGCTTGGGAAGTTTACCTCTTTGCAGGTCAGGCCAGTTTTGGCCTGTATGGCAGAGCTTGAGGAGTTTCTGGAGAAAGGGGAATCTTGCAGCCCCTCACTGAAGAAGTTTACAGAATCACTGGCTGGTTGGGCTGGAAGGGCTCTCTGGAGATCATCAAACCCCCTACTAGAGCAGGTTTACTGAGAGCAATTTGCACAGGATTGTGTCCAGGCATGTTTGGAATATCTGCAGAGAAAAAGGCTCCACAGCCTCTCTGGGCAGCCAGTTATGGGGCTCTGTCACCCTCACAGTAAAGAAGTTTTTCCTTGCATTCAGATGGATCCCTGAGGAACACTGCTAATTGCAGGCCTCCAGCCAGACTCTGCACTCTCATCACACCCTTCTGAGCTCTGCAATAAGGCTTAGAAACCATTCCTCTAGTTGTCCTTCCCTAAGAGAAAAGAAAACTTTCATTTAAGAGTCTCTTTTTGACCTAAAAGTAGGAAACCATTTGTTACCACCAGTAGTGCAGTGAACTGACAGCACAGTCAGTGCTGGGATCTGGGAGCAGGAGGAGGTCAAGATGCAGTTCTTGATATCAATGCTGTTAAATTGTGTTTTACCAGTGTAACTTAATACCAGTTGAAGTTTTTCTTTCCCATGGAAAGGCTTTTAATAATGGTTGCATATTATAAACTATTAAATATCATAAATAAGCCTAGGCAACGTGGCTGATAGGCTTTTACAAGGTTCCTTCAAATCAAAAAAGGGGGCAAACAAGAAGCTGGAATTAATCAAGGGAGGAACTGGAAAGGAAGAATCTGTTGGTGTCAGTGGTAACTGAGCAGATAGTGGCATCTGTCTTGCAGTCTTTTTTACTATTCATTTGTAGAAGAGATTTTGAAGTTTGCTCCCTGCTGCTGCTGCATGCTACTCCTTCTGTCTTTCTGGAGATTCTGTGCTCATAGTGGTGTGCAGTGAAATGTTAAAATGACATCAATATTCATTTATATGTTTACTTTTTAGTATCATGTTCTCTGTAGACTTAAGCAGCCTTTACTAATTAAATGGAACTTTACTTTCTGAATTGTTGTTGCAGCTTTCTAAGTTCTAGAATGCTTCTTTTCTAAAATGAAAGTGAAATAGTGGGATGTAACATAACAGCAGGTGTGGCTAGAACCCAGCATCTTACTCTGCTCTATGCCTGCCCATTGAAGTCCTGAGTTTGATGTTGAAAATTGTAATCTCATTCATATTTCTACTTACTATTTAACACTATTTTATGTAAACTTATTAATAAGTGTTTTATTTCACAGTTGACCAGAGAAAGAAAATAGAATTGGAAATGGAAGAGACACATGTCCAGGCATTAGAGGTACAAATTCTGTTCTTTATACAAGAAAAAAGAAAGGTGCTTTCAGAAAACAAGAGCTGGTACAAGTCCCAGATCTGCTACAGATTTATTGCAAAGGACAAATAAATGGAGAATAAGAATCATTAATTTACTAAACGTGTTTGCTTTAATATAATGCATGTTTTACTCTCTTAGACCCTCAAAAGAGACTGGGAGTTCGAGTCTGATAGACGTTTACAAAAGGTCTGTGAGGAGCTGTGTGAAAAACATCAGGCTGAGATGATTGCACTGCAGAAATCTCTGGAAATGGATCTGGAAAAAGTCAGAGCAGAGCTGGGGCTTCTTTCTGTTGAGAATGTACAATCTAAAAGTAAGTATCATGCTCTGGGAGGCAGCTGTTTTATTGAACAGAGACATTGATTTTACATCATGTATAAAAGCAAATACAAGCTGTATTTATGTAGCCTTGTTTAAAAACTGGGACAATGGCATGAGACTGTCTAGACATGGTTGTAAATGAAAAATGGTTTAAAACCTGGATAGCATTGTTGCATTTCAACTTCCACGGAGTATGAGATGCAAGGTGAATATTAAAGGGAAGTGCTGATTTGCTCCCATCTGAAAACCTGTTCTGACAGTTGCTGAGTTAATAAAAATTGTGGTTAATATTAAAAGAAGCTTTGTCTAGCAAAAAATTGCATTTGGCTTGTGGATAGTTAAAGCTTAATGGAACAATTGCTTGTCTCTTAGCTAACTAACAGTGTGGGATGCAGAGAACAACAAAGCAGTGCATGGAAATAATTTGATTTGCAAATACTTTACTGTCAAGCATTGCTGTGATTCCCTGATATCTATTGCTTAAGCTAGAGAAAATACATTTCTATTTTTGTTGCACAGAAATCGTACAGGTTATTCATTAACTGAGATGAGGGAGTAACAGAACTGATTTTTCATTTTAGTGAAATGTATAGAATTGGAGAGGCAACACCAGTTAGCCATCACAAAGTTACAAGAACAGCTGCAGGCTGAACATAATCAACTCCTAGAAGACATAAAGATGAAAAGCCAAGAAAAAGAAGAGGATCTTCAGAAGGAGGTAAGTTACATTTCTTTAGTAGTTTAGAGTAGTTGATTTCTCTTTATGTTACAAAACTAGATCATATACATATCATTTGGGTGACCTGTTTGTGTTTAGGGATGTTACTGCAAAAGCAAAATGCATCATGAAGCAGGTAAATACTCTGGGAGTTTCCATAGGGGTTCAAAATCTTTGGAATGCAGATGCCTTTGTGCCATTTGGTGCCATCTCTTCATCCATATTTATATTCCTAATTTTATGGTTCTCACATTTTGTTTTTATCTGGCTAATGCCTTACTTTTTTGCCAGTGGAGATACTTATGGCATCAGGAACAAATTCTTCCCTCTCAGAGGAGTGGGTGTAAGAGTTAAGAGATGCTGCTACTCAGCATCTCTGATACTGTCAGGAGCTGAGAGCGGTGTTGTCACTGTTTCCACTTAGTTCTGACAGAAGTGTCTCTTGAGTGTAAAATAAGCCCTTAGAACAAAACTGTTTAACAAGTTGTGGTGGGATGGGTTTTTTTTGCTTTTAACATGGTTTTTTTTGTAGCTGGACCAGCTTCAGGTCAAGCATGAGCAGCTCAAGGTTCAGTCCCAAGAAGAAATGAGGCAGCTTTGGTCTCAGCTTGACAGTACCCGAGCAAATCGACAAGAGCTAAGTGGTATGTTCATAACTGATGCATTTTATTTCATTTTTTGCCTTTTCTTCGTACAGATGGACACATTTTTGACACAAAATGCTTTTAGCTGTTTTACCAGAAACACACAGCAAGGCCACAGTGTCAGTGGGTTGTAGCCCAGTGATGTGTCTCTAGGTTGAGGTGAGTTAGTGTCAGATGACAGGTTCTGCAGTGTGAAAAAGCATGGTATGACTGTGGGGAAAAGCTTACTCCTGTGCTTTTCCTTTCCCTTCTCACTCCATTCCTGCACACTATAAAAACATTCAGTTAAAACTAAAGCTTTTTCATTGAAATGTCAAATTAAGGATCATGTAATTAAAAACTGGAGAAAATGCTGGTCAGTGCAATAACATGCTCCTATTTGTACTTCTGTTTCAAGAGCCAGGTGTATTAAATAAAACAGCCAGTTTTGCAGTGTAGTGGTTGGAGGTGACATAGACTTTTGAAATAAAATAGAACATGTCTTAGATGTGTGTGCACAGACAGTATAACACACTGAAGAACTTCTGGGGAAAAAGGAAAGCTGGAGACCATGACTCTGCCAGTGTTCTTGTGTTGAGACTCTAAAATGAGGTTCTTGAGTTCTGGTGGGGTAGTTAGAACAGAAGGCACATGTAACATACTTCAAATGCTATTTCAGATATTCTGAATAATATAACTTTGGGTAGCTTTTGAATTGTATTAGGGTTTTGTTTGGTTTGGTCATACCCTAAATAAGTAAATTTTTCTATTAGGCAGACTTTACCTTAGCTATTTCATCTTTTTGTTTTGGTATAACAGAATTATAGTACATAGCATTTCATAGTATTTGCTGGAATTCTTCCCTGTAGCCCTAACCTTTAACATTTCATATGTTTTTCTATGTTACTAACCACTCACAATCCCTTTCTTTGGACCCTTTCTATTTTCATCTTTCATGAAGGTGGTGAGACCAGAATGCAGGCCCATGATCCAGGTGAGGATCTCTTTTGGTGTGTGAGATCTTAAAGGTATTTTGTTTTACTCTGCTGCTCTTGATTTGAGTGCTGATTTGACCATGCCTTTGGGTTCATGGTAGGATTCCAACCATGAAACACTTGGGTTTCATGGTTTTGAAAATTGGGTTAAATTGGGTGCTAGTAGTCTTTGCTGGTAGGCAAAACCTACCTATGTCAGATTGGACTTGCCCTGCCTACCTCATTGCTGGTGTCACTTCTTGGCACTTGATTCCTCTGGTCCCTGTGCCTGGCAGCTTCTCCCTTTGGAAGAAGGCTTGAACCATGGACTTGACAGAATTATGGAGTGGTTTGGGTTGGAAGGGACCCTAAAGATCACCTCATTCCAACCCCTGCCATGGGCAGGGACACATTCCACAATCCAAGCCCCATCCAACCTGGCCTTGAACACTTATTTCTTCTCTTACTGTTTCTGTTGGCGTTTGCATTGTGAGCATTTTTTCATGCCACAAATGCATTTTCTGGTTTGCTACACAAAACCACATTGTGACAATCAGTTGTGTTGCTCCTGGATGGCATCCTCGGTTTCCATCAACTTTTCTTGAGTTTCTCCTGTGTATTGTAAGCAACTGCTTTTCTCCAGGCAAGTTGTTTCTTTTTAAGGAACTTCTCCAAGTTCTTTCTTCTTGAAATCTATTTCCCTCTTCAGTGGGAAGTGATCCCACTGAAGAAGAATCCCCAGTGATTCTTTGGGGATTTAACTTAACTTGAATTATTTGGAAACTTGAGCTATGGGGAAAGCTTATCTCTCTTGAGATTTTTTTTCCCTTTTTACCTACCTTTTAACTTACCTAAGTGTTACTGCTACTTTAATACAGAAGGTGGGGAATAAAGCTCCCAGAGGGCTAATGAAAAGGCTGCAGTTCTTACTCCCTGGAAGGAGGGCAGCTTGCTGAACCAGCCTTGGTAGCTGCTTTTTGCTGCATTCCTGCTTTATTGGTTGATTCTTTTAATCCAGTCAGTTCAGCCTCTGAGCACACTATGGGTAATGAACCATCATTCAAGTATCATTTTCTTTTCCTTCTGGTGATTTTTGGTTTTCTGCACAGTTTATGCTCAGTTTGGTTTTGTTTGGATGGTTTGGCCTGGAGCAATTTAAATGTTCTTGAATAATTTATTGCTTCTGGGTGCTACAGCAGCAAGGAGGTGTGAAGATTAAGCAGTAGTGCAGGACTCTGCTTGTTACCAGCCTAGTCCTGGACTGCAAGAAAACAATGAGAGCTAACTGTACTGGTGGTTTTGATTTTGATTAGCATGAGGATAGTTTCTCTGAATGCAGTGTAACTGAGAATGAACTTCTAACAGACAAAAATTCCTTCCTCAGAAGACATTTCCTATCTCATTGCTATTTCCAGTAAATGGTTCTTACCTCAACCTGCCATCTCTGCCTTTTGTGACTCCCCATTGAGAAGGGAGTGGCTTGTGGTGTTTTTAGGGGAAATACGAATGGGACAATGCCATTCCTACACCACTGACACTTGGTAACTGAACTTAATCTTCTCAGAATGACTTGGCCTCAAGAGATGTGTTCTTAGTGCTTGTGTTGGTTTTGCCTTTGTTGCAGAGCTAAAAGAGCAGCTCCTGGCTCGAGCATCACAGGTAGAAGAAATAGAGTGTTTAAAACAGGAGTTTGAACAGCAGCTTCAGCAGAGAAACAGGGAGCACAAAGCTGAATTGGAACAAATGAGACTTCATTTTGAAAACAAGTTAATTGTTGCTGAAGAAAACTACAAAAAGGAATTGACTTTGTTGCATCAGAGACCACAAGAGCTGATGGACTCTTCACTGCCAGAGTTGGAAATGAGTCAAGATCAAGCAGGGGACATCAGGTGATCTGTTCTTTTTCCTTTCATTTTGTGACAGCGTGCTTCCATTTTATTTTTCTTTAGCATAAAAGATGCTGTTAGCATCTAAACCTATTGGGATTGAGCATTAGGTGATGGCCCAGTCCTGAGCAGTTGTTACAGTTGCCCTTTGCCTACTTTCAGTACTACACCATCAATCATCAAGAAAATATGACTTGAATTCATGACATAGCACAGTCTTCAACTTTAAAACCCTTTTCTCAGGTCTGCTGTGTCACTTTTGGAAGAGACTGCTGAGGAAGAGAGAAGTGTTGCACTTGATCAGCTAAACCAGCAACTTGACCAGCAACAGGTAGGATTTGTGATATATTGAAGGCTCTACTGTTCTTTATATGACCTGTATGAGAATTGATATCTAATTCCTAGCTCTTGCAAAGAGAAAATTAATTGTAGGTGTTTAGTAGGGCTTAATTATTTTTGACAACAATGTTATGAATTACCAACTTTAAATAGCTCTCAGCCTCAGAGAGGCTGTAGAGTAGAACAGCTACAACAGTGCTCTGTAATTTTATGTGCTGTTTGGGTTATCCTGTGCTGGGTAAGGAACTTAGCAGTTCTTCTACACCAGGGCAGAATTTGTGGTGTTTCTCTTTATCATGCTGGTAGTAATTGTTCCTGTCCTTATTCTCTTAAAACCAAGATGCTGATTGGCCCCTCTTAGATTTATGCCTCTATTTTCATGCACCTTGCTGTAACTGAAGATCTCAACATTTTTACTCAACTTGGTTCAAGTTGACTAAGAGTTTGGAAAAGCAATTTTGCTTTCTCTCATTGAGAGTTTCTCACCATGGTTTCTTAGATGCTGAAGATCTCTTCCTAACCCTTTATTTCTGTAGGAAGAACTTGCCTGTTTGCAGCTACAACTTACAGAACAGCACAAGCATGAATTGGACTCCTTGAGATCCTCTCTTGCACTTCAGTATAAAGAAGACCTGATGAAAATGAAGATGGATCTGTCAGAAAAATATGCAACAGAAACTGAGGCCTTGAAAAGAAAGCATGGTTTAGAACTTGAGCAGCTCCATGCCCAACTTTCAGAAGAACAGTCTAAAGGTAGGATGGCCAGACTGGGAAGGGAAACAGTAAGCTGCTTGTGTGGCTTATAGTTTTCTTTAAACAGGCTTATCTGAGCAAGTTTTCAACTTATTATTTTACTATGGGGAACATTTAACAGATGTTAATCCCTTTCATTGAGCACTTAAGGGCACGTTGAGTTACACTTCTGAAGATGTGGTGACCTGAAGTTGCTTACTCTGTAGTAAAAGCTACTACAACTGTGGAGCAGTTCCTCAAAGGAGTTGATCAAGTTTCCATTTTGGATGCCTAGAAGGGCACTGTCATACAGACATTTGGACCAACAATGCATAACTACTTTAACACACATGGGTATAATTATGTTCCACTGTATGTTGGTTAAAAGGATTAGTAGAGCTATTTTAATTTGCACTTATATTTCTTATCTTCAATTATTTATTTTTAATACTTGAGAGGATATCAAAACTGCTTCAATTAGAATGTTTAGAGATTTGTCCCATCTGACTTCTGGTGAAATGCTTTGTGTAAGTATAATGTGCAAAAGAGGAGATAAAACTTCCATAAATCTGCCGTTACATTGCCCAGAAAGAAATTCTGCTCCTCTGGCTGCTGCAGATAAGGAGGGAGGTCCTGCCACAGGTTTTGTGACTATTTTATGTATGTTAATACTGGTAAATTCCCAAGGTAGTGATAAAATGGAACAGAGTATAAAATCATCCAGCTAAGGGGTTCTCCTTGTCCTGTATTTAGCTTGGATACTGATAAATTCCACAGCCAAAAACATTCAGCTTTTTTTCTATGCATCAACAGCAGCTGTTAAAATAAATTCCAGTATGTCATTTTATTGTCTGGCTTAGATTTTTCTTCTGTTTTTTTTTTTTTTTTCCCTTTCCAGAAGTCACCAAACTGTGTCTCCAGAGTGTTGAAGATGTGGCACGTCAGGTTGAGGTGGAGGTGGCTGAGCGAGTGTCTGTGCTGGAGGAAGAGCACAAAGCCAAGCTTGCTCTCTTCAACTCTGAGAAACAGCATATTGCAGAGCTCTCAGAGGAAATAAGGCATTTAAAGGAAGAGCTTATAAAACAAAAAGATTCTTCTGAGCAAAATGAAAAGCATCTGAAAGAAGAAATGGAAAAAGTAATTTGTACTACAGAACTGTTTTGTGTAGAGTTGGGCAAGTTCCAGCCTGGTGGGAAGGCCATGGGAGGGAGAAGCAGCACTTGAATTTCCAAGTCCCTGGTTTGGGGATAGCAGCTAAAGCTTTGAATGGCCTTGCTTGGGTGGACACAAATGTTGGAATACACTTCTGTTTTGGGGTGACTCTTGCACCTCAAAGTCTGAGAGCTGAGACACTCATACACAGCACCATCACTCTTACATGTTAAATCAGCTCTTCCAGCTGAGGATAAACTTGGCATTCATTATTTAATTCATTGCTTAAATTGCTGCATATTTGAATGCTTAGGAGAATTAGATGGGTGAAGTTCTTATTTATCAAGTCCTCCTTTCCACCCTTTTTAAAGAGCCATGGATATGTGTATCTTTCTCCAGGCTTAGAAACTGTTGGAGAAAGCCAGAGAGAGTCTTTTTTTGCTTTCTCTAATGGAGCAATCATTTGCTACTTTGGCTTCTGTTGTTGTGCTACATGCTTTTTATGTGCCTTTTAAAAGGAGAAGTTTAAAGGGGATTTTTCTTCATGCATAATATAAACACCTAAGATGCCCATAGCTGTATAAGTGGAACTCCTGAAAAGAAGATAAGTGACCTCAAGAGAAATCAACATAGAGTATGAGTACCATAGTAATTCAAGAATTCTGCCTTAATTTTTTCTTATCTTCATAACCCAAATTCATTCTTAAATAATGCATTGAATTTAATCCATGTCAGTTTATAAATTGTCATTTCAGCCTCACTTACAGTAGGAAGGGCTACTTCAGTACAGGAATTTATTCTTTTCAAGACCTTAAATGCCTGAGAGTGTTGACACATTTCAGTTTGGTTTCAGTGGTTTATTCTTTTTCCTTTTTACATAATTGTCTTCACAGGTAAAATATCAAATTGCTGAGGATCACAAAAAGGAATTAAGAGAAGAAGTCCAGAAAATAGAGAATATGTACAAAGAAAAGGAGAAAAAATGGCAGTGTGAAAGTGAGGCCCAGAGAATCCTAGCAGAAGAGAAGCTATCACTATTGCACACAGAACTGCAAACTAGAGCAGAATCTGAGAAGCAGAACTTACAAAAACAGTTTGAACTCCGTGAAGCTGAAATGATTCAACTTCAAGATCACCAAGCTGCCAAAATTCTGGAGCTGGAGAAGCTGGTGAAGGAGCAGCAAAACAACTTGCAGCAGCTGGAGGACAGCCTTGCAGGTGCTCAGGCTGTGCAGAAAGTTCAGCAGCAATATGAAGCTGACCTGGAGGCAGCCAAAGCCCTCATGGCAAAAGAAATGGAAAAGGCCACACTCTGTCTGCAGGAAGAATGTGCACTGAAACTCCTGGAGGCACAAAACAAGTAAGTTTCCCCTTAGAAGTTCACTCACTGGTAGAGTTGCTTTGTCTTATTTTAGACTTAGAGTGATAGTGCAAAGTTGTCACTTGATGGCACTATCTGTAAAGGCAGTTCATCTAGTCTAGCAAATAAAATGTAGTCAAGTTTTGCCTGCTAGGAGTACAACCAAGCTGGAAATCATATACCAGCCTTCAAAGAGAAGTGTAACAGGACACAGAAGTGGAAAAATTCTCTGAATGATTTTAAACAATTGCAATGAATGTAAACAAGCTTTTCCTGGTGAATGAAACTCGTGCTAACCATTGAATGCTGAGGTTGATGGGGCCCCCTTTGGTATTCTTTACTTCAGGTTAGATGCCTGGAACTCCTGTTTTTCTTCCCTTTCCTACACCTGTTGTTTCAAGTGAATTAAGGGAAGTAAACAACCACTTGTTGGTATTTGAATGCATTGCTTCAAAATTATCCCTTCTTCCCTCCCCAAAAGTATGTTCACAGAACAAGACTGGCAAGTGACTGTAAGAAAGCACTGAAAGCAGCAACTTAACTTTTAGATAACTGGTTTTTTTTAGTTATTGGTGTCTGCATGCAAAAATACTCAAGTTACTGATTGCAGTAAAGGGCAGTACTTCAGATACTCAATCTTCTGCATCAAGCTTTAAGCAGAACTCAGCTGGGTTTGGAGGAACCCCCAGCTGTCCCACACAGACCTTCACAGTGGTTTTATGTCTGTCTTTACCAGATGTGTTTAGAGGTGTTTGTTATGACAGTTCATTTATTTGCAGACAACACATTTGAGATGGAGCAATGTATTCACCATGAGATACTGTCATGGCAGTACTTCTCAAATATATTTCTCTGTATTTCTAAGTTAATAGGGGTGCCCAGTTGCTCTAGTAATAACCAGCTACTCCCAAGTGACATTGTAGAGACCTTTAATTGTGTGGCTATGAAATCATTGTTGTGGCTTGCTTTGAATTTAGTTCTGTATTTGAAGCATCAAGTAAAACTTGTGAAGACTAAGTGAGGTCTATTTATTTTTCTTGGGTTATCATTTATTAGCTAAATTATTTTTAAAAAGTGACTTCTGTGACAATAGTCTCTTAATTTTCTTGGAAATAATACAGGTTTATGGAGGAGCACAAAGCAATGACTCAGAAATTCACAACTGAGCAAGAGATTCTTCTCCAAAAGCTGAAAGAGAAACATGTGGATGAGCTGGAACTCCAAAGTCAGCAGTTAGAGGAGAAGCACAAACAGCAGATTTTGTCTTTGACAGCTGATTTGCAGGCAAAACACCAAGCTGAAATTGAGACACTTAAATCTACACTGGAAAGTAAACAGCAGATTCAGCTTGAAAGTTGTGTTGCTGAACTACAGGCAAAGCATCAGGCCCAAATCGATGAGCTGGAGATTAAACACTTATCAAATCTGGATTCCTTGGAATCTTCCTACCTATCTGAAATTCAGACTATAAGAGATGAACACTGTAGGGCTCTGGAGAAGCTACAGCTGCAGCACAGGGAGCAGCTCCAAGAACAGGATAAAATCCATCAGGCACAGCTGCTTCGGGAGATGGAGATACTGAAATTGAAGCATGCTGAAGAACTTCAGCTTTCCCAGAATAATTTGAAAATTGAGCTAGCTACTGCTAATATGGAAAAGCTTAAAACCATGGCTCTTGAAGCAGAAGAAGCTCATAAGGTGAGTGAGAAAGAAAACCTGGCATAGGAGATGAAATTTCATGACACATTGTGTGGGATCACCTTTTCCTTTGTTCCCAGGGGATATTTTCACAACCTCTTTGTGCCAGCACTGACACATTGTGTGGGGCCATATTATGAGCTGAAACAGGAAACCCCAGCTGAAAATTAAATCCATCTGTTGATTCCTGCCCCAAATGCTCTCTCTATTCAGTTTTCTGTATAATTTCTGAAAAAAGCACAAATGAAGTATATCTTTTATGTGTTTAAGATTGGAGGGTCTCCATTTGGTTGCTCAGACCTTCTCTCCCTGGTAGAGCTACTGTGTAATTCTTCAGAAAGTGATTAGACCAAAGTAAATGCAATTCTGAAGGTTAAACCACATCTCTAGGAATCTAAAGATCCTTCCAAATAAGGAAGGATTTACAAAACTTCTGCTAGATAAGAAAAATAAACCCATTGAAATGTTTTAGAGAGTATGTATATATATGTATGCTCATCCTTCATCAAACAATATTGCTCCTGTTTACTTCAAAAGCTTTGGTACATCAGGATATGTGCTTAACAAATGGCTTGCAAAGATAATTGTACTTCTTTTTTCCCCTCCCCTTTTTTTAATTACTGCTTACACAGGATGATCTGAACACAGCTCTTCGAAACCAGAGGCAGTTGCTGGAAGAAGAAAAACGTCTGGCTCTGGATCTGTTACGTGAGCAAGTGTTGCAGATGGAGGAAAGGCACAGGAAAGCACTCCAAGAGCTTCAGGATCTTCATGAGGCAGATATGAGGAAACATAAGGAACAGTACTCCAGGGAGCTGGAAGAAGAACTGGGGAAACTCAAAGCACAGCATGAACGTGAGCAAGAGGTCAGAATGCTGCTAATACCTAAACCCTGAACAATCCATGTTTATCAGAAAGTAAATTCAGTTTTGGTTAGATGGTTATGGAATTTTTTTTAATAGTGCTGACACTAAGAGGACACAATCTGACTTGTGCAGATGCAAGCAGCCACTGGTGTTATATTACACTCATATAGTAGGAAAAGTCACAAACAAAATGAGCTTTATCCAGCTATAACCACAGAACACATTAAGTTGAAATATTACTCACTTTTGCTTTTTCACTTACTAAATTGAAAATGTTATAATGTTCCAAATAACTCTTAAATCACTTTTAAAAGAATAGATTGCCAGGGGAGGAAGTTTCATTAGTTTCCTGGGAGGTTCTATAGGTGATTCAGTCTTCAAGCACATCATCCTAGAAACAGGATTTGTGTTCTGATGACTACAGTGACCCTTCTTAGAGAAAATAGTAGGGGAAAAAACCCTAGATGACCAAAAATCTCTCAAACCTTTCACTGCTGTATCCCAGGATAATTGCATTAAATTGAGATTTAAATGTTTAATGCTTGCTCCCATTTGAACAAGGGAAATCACATCTTAACAAAACATGCTCTCCCTGTGTTTCTCTCCCTCTCTTTCCTCTTTATTTTTTTGAATTTCTTTTAGAGAAGTGTCTGTTGGAAAGAGTAAGTCAGGAATACTTTGTTAGTCTGACCTGATGGTCTCATGAATACAGGAGATACTTGATACCTAATGCCTGGTTGCTTATCTATTTTTATCAACTGCTTTTTTTTCTATACTCAGCATGGTGATAGACAGCAGCCCTGTATGACCTTGAGGACTGTGAATGTACCTTTCAGAATTTGGTTTAGCTTGATGGGTTTGGTTTGGATTCATTTTTCCTTAATTCTAACACTGTGGCTAAAATATTTTATATTCCTTCCTTTTTTGCAGCTGTATGCTTCTGCATCAGCTTCTGAAGTAAAATCTGTGAGAACAGCTCTTCTGGCTCAATTTGAGGAGGTAAAATTGAAGCAGCAGCTTCAGTTCCAGGAGGAGATTGAGCTGTTGAAGTGTCAGTCAGAGTTGCTGCTGGAACAGCAGATTGCACAGCTGAAGGTAGGCTCTGGTAAAAATGCTCTTCTGAGTAAGCACTGGGAGTGTGTTTCACTGAAAAAAGAGCATTTGGTGTAAGATTTGTTCTTTAGCCTCTAAAATGGAGTCTGAGTGAGATCTCTCCCATGCTTCATAATGTTAGAACTAGAAAAACAGCATTGGAAATAAAGCAGTGTTCTGCAGTGAGCAGTTGTCTTACCTGAGGATTGTCTTCAAGTCCTGAACTGGATAGGAGGTGTCCTTCAGCCAAAACCAAAACAATCAGTGGAGCATGCTCTAAGCACCATTCCTTGTGTACATGTTCAGTTTGTCATTTGAGACTTCTTCTTCTTAGTGTCTGCAGAGACTGTGCCCTTCAGTCATCCCACATCTACTGCACCTACTGTGTCTTTGTGGCAAAATATTCAGGATTATCTAAGGTTTTACCAAGTGTGTGATGGCAGTGAACTCTGTGAGACAGCTTGTTGTTACATGTTACTCATGATAAATATTTTCAAGATGTTCCCTGCCTCTGGCCCTCTGTGTAGTCCTGATCAGTGTTTGACCTCTCTCTGGCTGGTGCAGCTGTCTTTTGAGACAGAGGGCACAAGTGTGTCCTGAAAAGCTGCTGCAGGTATATTTGGCACTGCTGTCCTCAGCTGAACCCCAGAAGCTGGGACTGGACTGAGGGTTACACAGAAACTCCAGAAATGATCCCTACTTTTTTCTCTTATGCTGCCTTAATTAGCATTTGCAGCACCAGAAATTTCACTTTCTCTTGAGACTTTTCCAGGGCTAATTCTCCTGCTGGTGCAGCTGTCTGTGGATTCAGCTGGGTTTTTTGCCCCATGGACTTGCTAACCAGACTGGCTGGATCTCCTTGCAGTGTCAGACTGAGCTGTGTTGTGGGCTGATACAGGTTTTTATAGCAAGCCTTTCCCTTCCCACTCCCCTGTGCTGCTTATGCAGTTCTCTTCATGCCAGCCTGTTCCCTTGGTTTGTTCCCTCTGCCTCCCTAGCAGATTTGAGGTGTTTAGAATTGCTGTCTGTGCTCTGACTTAACCCCTAAGTGTTTCTGAGAAGAACAAGCAGGCTGCTTCAGAGGTTTTGTCCACAGATGCCATGTTCTAGGTCAAAGAAGGTCATCCTACCCCTTTGTGTCAGCCCATTTTTACCTTCCTAACTGCCAGAGTATGGGGCAAAGACTGGCTCAGTCTTCTGCCAAGGATCCATGTCACCTTGGGTGACTGCAGGTCTTCTGCTCTCAAGTCTTATTTCTTCCCATGGGGAAAAGCTATTTTCTTGACTTGCCAGCCAATTCAAAAAAACAGTTGGCCATCACATTAGAGTGTATGGGTGTTCATAGATAAAATTGTGCCTCATCAGTGCTAAGTACAGAAGGACAGTCACTGCCCTGGCTCTGCTGGCTTCACTATTTTTGATTTGATCACAGTTTCAGCATAATTTTGTTGTTTGGAGGTGTTATGTAAGTTACTGCTTTTTATTCTGAGAGGCAAAATGTGTACTTCTAAAGCATACAGAAAAAATACAGGGGATGTTTGAGGTTTTATTTGGAGGATGGTGGTGGTGTTTGGGCATTTTTTTCTTCTCTCAGTAAATCCAAGTATATGTGATTTATGCAGGAAGAATTTGAAGCTGAAAAAAAGTCATCACTACATGACAAGGAGCAGATGTTGATTCAGGAGAGGGAGAAGGCACAGGCTGCTCACCAAAAGGAACAAGAAATGTTATCAGCCCAGCTGCAGGAAAGTGAAGCAATAATTAACCAGGTGTGGAGAGAATACTTTAAACCTAGCTTTTAAATGTGCTTTTGGGGCTATATTTTAGCACAGGGCTCTCTGCCTCAATGTTTGTAGAGAGACTGAAGGTATAATTCTTGTGATATGTTAGACTAGGGGCAAACAGAGTAACACTAAGAATTTCCTGACTGGGAATGCCTTACTCTTTCAAGCTCTTCTTGTAGGACTTGATGAGGATTGAAAATGTTGGCATGGGAGCAGAATGCTTGTCTGTCTTGGCAGTTTTCTCCCAAATAGAAATTTTGACTTATTTGCTAGTTTACTGATGAGACAGAGTTTCTGACAATGGCAGTCATTTGTTTGGCAGCAAAATCTGGAGGTGGGGGTAGGTATACACATACAAATATGTATTTTTATTTATATTTAATCATATGTTTTAATCTGGTATAGGTGTCACCTGAAAAAATAAATGTAAGGAGAGAAATAATTTTTCTAGGAACTCGTTTTCAAGTAGAGTTTATAAAGCAAAGTTTAGGTGAAATTGTTGACTTTGTTGTGTTTTCACTGTACTTCCACAGCTGGAAAAGAAAGTGGCCTCCTTAAAGCATGAAATAGGGGAGACCAACTCTGAACTGCAGACACTCCTTCAGTGGCAGGGCAGGGAAAACCAAGAAGAAGCAAATTTGGTGGCCTTGCTGAGGTCTGATATTGAGCACTCCAAGGAGGAAAGGTTTGTTCAGCTTTGGTTACATAATGCTTAGTGCTTTTCTATTTGCTTGTTTTCTCACTTCTCTTAAAGAAATCAATAACTAGGCAAAATGAAGCCAGCTCAAAATAGTAGTGTTGAAGGATTATGTGTTGTTTTTATTTGTAAATTATTTTGAGGTTTTTTCAGTTATCAACCTATTCTGACATTAAGAGCAAGTTGGGTTTTTTCCTTGCTCATTTTTGATGCCAGCAGGGGGTTTATTTACAGACATGAACAGGATGGGGCTGCTATGGAAAGAGCCTTGAGCTGTTGATTTTTTTCAGCATCAGTCTCATTACATAGTTATATCAATGGAAAGATGCTAACAGCTCACAATCCAGGCAGCAGGCCAGAAAACTTCATGTTACAGCATACTTTATAAGCTTCTAGACCAATCACATGAAGCCAAAGCATATTGACAGTAGTTCTATCTAATCACCATAAGCACACGTAGCTTTGGTTAAAACAATGCTTGCTTATTCCAAATACAATACCCCAAAAGCCTGCCTTTTACAGCTTTCCTAAAACCCTCTAATTTTATAGATTCACACATTTTTTCTTTCAGCATGATGAAGATTTGGGTGTTTTGGAGTTTCTACTGTCTCTAATCTTGGAAAAATCTAAAATAATGGTGAGAGGTTCTGTGACCAAGAGGCTTTCAGATGGAGTGGATTGGTTTGACATGTCATGGGGTTTAGAGAAGCTGTCATATTGAATAAGCTTCAAGAATTCCCTTTCTCATCTTTCAGAAACTGGCTTAGTGTTAATCTTAAAACTAAAATATTTTCCTTAATAGAAACAGAGTTTTTGTTGTCAGGTCTACCAAAACACCCTCTAGTTATTTTGATGTCACTGATACTGTAGTAGTAGACTCCTTGTTCCTCATACTGTAGTAGTGTCTTCCTTGTTGGTGCTTCCACGGGTATGGAAGGCTGAGGTGCTTGTGACTGTAGTGTGATCTGCCTGTGCAGATGACCAAGGTGTTTTGTTGTGATTTTAGCTTTTATATTTTTCGGATTCTATACTGCTTTTATGTGTAATTCTGAGCTTCATATTAGGGGATGGTGAGCTCCCTTCACAGAGTAGGGAGAAAAAACAATTCCTTCTCTAGCTGGGGACCAAGGACAAATGATCCAAATCTCAGGCCCAAGAGCATAAACAACATGGGCTGAGGAGAGAAAAACAAGCAGATGGGCTAAAGCTGTAACTGGACAATTAACTCCAATATTCAAATGGACCAGAAATTATAAAAGTGAGAGACCCTGTGACCAGGTGTCCATTTTGTGACCATTTTGGTTCATCTTGGGTGCAGCCCTGGCTGGGCTCTTGTGCTGCCCAAGGTGGATCCATTGAGGCTTTTTAATAAATCCCTGCTTTATTCTTTAACTCTGTCTGGCCTCTGTTCCAGGTCAGCCTCCACAAGGCATCAGCTGTGCCAACTCTTTTAAAATGACCTGTTTTTTATGAGTCATCTGAGTGATCTTCACTGATAACTGCCCAACTGTGGCAGATGCCCATTTTAGACTGTCAGGTTTACAGTAGGTTCCAAGTGTCTTTCAAATCAAGTGTGTGCAATTTTTCAGATGTTCAATATGTTTGTGTTCTAGGGAAAAACTGCGTGACTCTTATCAGCACGTTTTGAAACTGCTTATGGAAGTGGTGAAGGCCACAGTAGTTATTGAGGACCTCATTTGTAGCAAGATTGGTCTTTGCCTTGATGACAGTCTGGCTTCTGGAGATTCTAAAGAAGCTCAGAGTATTATGGAAGAAATGGGATTCATGCAGTATTTCAAAGCCAAAGAAAACCATCACCTAGAAAAAGGTGAGTACTAATCAGCAAAACTGGATGTAGTCAATTCGTGTTCTTGAAAACTGCCTTTTCAGATCCTTTAGTTTGGATGAGGATCAGAAAGAGAATATTTGCAATGTTTGTGTCTTTCAAAGCTGGTCCACACTGAAGATAGTGTCTACCAGCATTCTCTCAGTTTAATTCTTTTAATAGTGCAACTCCTACAATGTTGTTAGAAAAGCTTGGATAGATCATGGGGCAGGAAAGATGGACTTGGTGAATGCAGAGTTCCAGGTCCTGATGTATAGCACAAGATTGCCAAACCTTGTGAAAAACCCTCATGATTTTTCAACATTGAATTGTTGATGGGTCCAAGTTTCTTGTGGTGCATGTCCAGGTCCATGTCACTGCCTGATGTCAGTCATCTGTGTGACCAGTTTTGTGGCTAGCTGTCACTTTTCTGTGTTTTCCAATAGCTTCCTTGTTTGCAGTAGAGGAGCTGCTTGATGAAACTCTGACAGAAGACAACCAGCTGTCTCCAGGGACTGATGAGGTGTCTGAGTTGAGCCAATACTTATGTGAAAGTGTTTTTGCAAAGCCAGAATTGGCCTGTGAAAGTGAAGAAGCGATACTGAAAATTTGTCATCGTTTGCGCACTGCAGTGGAGAGACTTCTGGAACTGGTTACAGAGTCAACTAAACAAGTAAAGCTTTTCATCTGTACAGAGTCAACCTGGTCTGATGGAAGATGTCCCTGCTCATGGCAGGGGTTTGGAACTAGCTGGTCTTGAAAGGTCCCTTTCAAACCAAACCATTCCGTGATTTTTTGTGTAACACTAGAAATGTGAAATCAGTTTTAAGGCTGTGTATTTAACCTTTTAACAGATCCTGTGGGAAGGCAATAAATTGGTCACCTGAAGTAGATTTAAACTAGGATTTTAAATTCTTTTGGAAACTTCAGGAGACAAGGAGTTGTTTTGAGGATGTTTTATCACACTTCACACTGATGCCTTTTCAACACTGATAAGTGGGTTCAGGAAAACTCAGTCCAATAGTCCAATGTCAAAATGCTTTGGGAATATGTAGATAGCAGCAAACAAATGTTCTTGTAATTATATGCTGCTTTAATTGTGACAGAAGGAGATGCACTTAGTATCATAGAAGAACTTGAGTGTTTCCATACTGAGTTTTACAGTGTCTAGACTGCACATCTGGGGTAGTTTCACAAGCACTGTATACATCTGAGGATTTCATTTAGTGTGACAATCATTAGTTTGTTGGATAAGGAAGTCCCTAATGGAAGAGATGATGGGAAGGGGAAAAACATGTCTGAAATTGATCTACTCATTGGGTATTTTGTCAAACCCAGAGATATGTGTCTATGTGAAATGTATATTCACCATCTTCAGTCGTTCTTAGAATGAGGTGCATGAATTTACTTTTAGGTACTGATGATGCTTCCACTGAGACATAGCTAACTTGTGGTTAAAGCACTTGCCCAAGCCGTGGCAGATCTGGGTTCTAGGTGACACTCATCACCTGTGATCCAGCATACTTTGCTTGCTGGGGGTGTTCCTTGGAAACCTGATCATGTATGGACTTCACTGTCTATTAGACATGACTGAATCTCTTAAAGAATTTAAGTGTAAGGATACTTTGAGTTTCAAGTGGCTCAGGAAGTGTCAAGCTAAGCAGTTTAGCCAATAGGGAGGTGTTTCTTTTTTGTGCACGGTGAAGACACTTAGGTTCCTAAGCAAGGCTTGTGGCAGAAATACTGGTATGCAAGCACAGGGATTCACCCAAGTGTCCAGAGGTTTTGGGCAAAGTCAGCTTAGTACTAAAATGAAAGTTCAAAACTTGTACCTTAATGCATAAATGTTACTAAATATTTGAGGTTTTTGTTGAAATGTCTTTGGTACTATTACCTTGCATGTGCATCTGAGGTCTGATGGTGGGGCAATTATTCACTTGCAGCTGGAGAAGATGCATGAAAACCATGCCCAGTTTGAGGAGGAGTTCAGCCGCCGCAATCGGGAGACGGCGCAGGTGGTGAGTCAGCACCAGGAGCTGATGGAGTGCCTCAGTGAGGAGAGTGAGGCCAAGAACCAGCTGGCACTAGAGCTCCATAAGGCAGAGGGTAAGAGATGGATTGCAGTGTCATTTGCTCACAGCTTGTTCTTCCCAACATTTGTAATGTGCTTTCTGTTTCCTGGATTTCTTGGGCTCTAAATCTAATATTTGATCTTACTTTCTGGAGGTTGTTTCTTGAAACATGAGCTCTTAGCAGAGGATATGTTGTAAGCTCATCCCAAGCCATCAAAGCTTCATGTTCCACCTTTGAATCCTACAGATGTGGAGACACTTTGATGTGTCAGCCTCATAAAATCTTGATAATCTTAGAATATATTAACTAGTACATTTTATTCCTTAAGATATTCAAAAGCCTAGCTACAGTATAAACATAAATCATCTTTTACTACTTCCTTTTTATGTCACCTTCCATTGTTTGGCAAAAATTGGTTTTTTACTGCTTCTTCCCAGTGGATGAGTTTGTCTATGGCTTTATTTGCATTCTGATTTGGCTTCCAGGCATTATTGAAGGCTACGTTGCAGAAAAAGCTGCGTTGGAAGAGGCCTTAAACCTGAAAGAGGAATCTGAGCGTCGTCTTGTTGTGGAGCTGGAGAACATGAGGGAACGCTTCCAGGAGCTCACCCAGGAGCAGGCAATTCTTGGTGAGTAGAGAGTACAGCATGATTAGCTCACAGCAAAGTTGTCTGCAGTCAGGGCACGTTGCAGTGTCCTCCTGTCATGGATCAGAGGACCTGGTGAGCAGCTCAGACTGGTACACAGGTGAGGGGGTCTTCCTGTAAAGGCAGAAAGCTCTACAGACATGGATCAAGCTCTTCAGGAGCTTTGGAGCACGATAAAGATGAAATACCTAAAGGCTGGCACTCTGTGTCCCCTGCACTTCTCTGTGTCCCCTTGCACTTCTCTGTGTCCCCTTGCACTTCTCTGTGTCCCCTTGCACTTCTCTGTGTTCCATTTGTGGTTTTGGTGGTCTAGAAGATGAAATGGATCACAATGCCCTCCCTATTCATCTTGTCCACATGTCTGTGTTTTGATTTCTAGGAGCACCTGTTGCTAATGTAGCACAAAAAGAAGGTTCAGGTTTGTAATGACAAGTGTGGATTTTTTTTTCTTGCTGTGTTGCTGTAACACTGAGTGAATGAATTGATAACTTTTGTTTTAACAATGAGGAATAGTACTTAATAATTAGGCCTAACAGGTTACTGGGTTTATAAGTAACTTGACCATAAAAAGCTATGACTTCTGTGATGGAAAATTAGGAATATTCCATTCAATAATGACTATTTGAAGTGACAAAGATGTTTTGCTGCCATCAGGCTTAAAGTGCATTGTGCCATTGTCTTTGTTTTTGCCAACTTTGTTTTTTTTGAGGGGATGGAGTGGGTTGCAAGCTGGCTGTGAGCTTCTAGTGATACGAAGTCAGCTGTCCAAATGAGTAAATGAAGTTAAAGAAGGGAGGGGAAAAAGAATAATATTTGAGGTGACATGAAACTGAGCTAAAAAAAGTACAGCAAGAACTGAAGGACATCTAAGGGAGATGAGAGATATGTAACTGAATGGATTGATAGGTCAGAAAAAGTAAAAGCAGAATGGTAGGGAAGGCTAGTAAAGAAATGAAAGAAGAAAGCAGAAATAAGCAGGAAGGATCCTTAGAGTTATACACTAATTTTGGAAGTGAAGTGCTGTAGTCAAATTTGTAGATGCCAAATTGAAAGAGAAATTTTTGTTCCTCCTGAAGTTTGCATACTTAACTCCTGAGTGGCTAACACTTAAATCTGATAAATTCATAGCTGACGTGATTATTTTGTGTTCTACTCAAAATATAATTCTCCTATTGTTTTTTAGATTCATTTTATTTATACCCATATATATATATTCATAGATTCTTGTGTATATACTGTATCTTGTGTTTGGACTTTTTCTTTTCCCCTAAGAGTATGAACTGAGTAAACCAAATCACTCAGGTGAACAAAAAGTTATGTAGGTAAATTCCTGTTAGAGTCAAAAAGCTGCACTGAACTTTCTTAGCCATTACTGTATCTTTATTCCTTCTGTCCACTCAGATCTCCCTCAAACACTATTTTTAATTTAACCTATTTTTGGTATCCACCTCACTGTCCTGCAATTTGCTGCTGCCCTCTGTAGAACAGAGTTGGTTATGGTGTATTTTGGGATTGACATTCTCCCAGGAGCTGCAGCCCAGCCCTTGCCAGCAGCTCCTTAGAACTTGAACTGTTACTTTTGCTGCAAGGGCCAAGTCCTGAAATCCATCCCCTTTCCCCCACCCAAGCCATCTGTAGTACTTTTCCTCAGGTTTGGAATTGTTTGTAGTATGTGGAAAACATGATAAATATCAATCATATTGCTTGGAGCTGATTGACATGGGCTTATTCCTTGAAAAGCTGACATCTCCTGGTTTTCATGTGGAGTACTAATGTGAGTAGAATGGCCTTGCTAATTCAAACTCTTTTGGAATGGAGCTTGGCATTTGCTAATGATCTGGGGAGTGGGAAGGAGTGTGCTGGGGCCTTTTCCAAGGGGAGTTGCATGATGTGCAGTAGCATTAATGAAATAGGTTTGTCTCTACAAAGCAACAAATCTGTGAGCTGACGATCTCTTGGTGTGTTGCTTGAAATCCTATTTATACACTTGGGGAACATGTGCTTCAAAAAAGATTTTTAAAATTTGCCAGTAAGATTGAGTTTATAGGTTGCCAAAATTTGATACTTGCTTTCTATGAAATACTGCTGATTCCAGGTAAAATCTACTTGCCTAATTATTTTTTTTCAATTAATTTACATTTCTGTCTAAGGATGTGACTGAGTGTGTAGGTCAGTGTTACCTAATCATTATTTTGTTCCTCATAAAGCACTAGTGTTCCTCTGGAAGCTAAAAAGAAGCCATCAATGTTTCTTTCAAGGATATAGCAGGCAAAATTCTTGTGCTTGTTTTCCCAAATACCAGTTCTTTTCTTCAGGATCAATCTGAATTCATGAATCCATGACCTTCCTTTGGGTGTCCAAATATCTCTATCATCATAAATATCTCTAGCACCTGACCTTGCCCTCCTCTCTGCACCATGTGTTAGTAAATACACTAGAGTGCTATTTTATTCACATTATTCCCATCTCCTGCTTGGCAAAAGTGATTCTCTGTCATGCACCTCTGGCTGGGATTGGATGCCCTAGTAGAATTCAGATATTGTTGGGTTTTGTGGGTTTTTTCTGTTGCATTATGTGGTACAGATAATAGATGGTATGTGCAATTCAGCTCCAAGGGGACTGGGAGAGTAATTAGGACAGAGTCTTCACTTCATGCATTCTGCCAGAGCCTGAGTTACATCCACAACCAAATGAACTTGTCATTATTTAAAAATAAAATAAAAAGTAGGGAGTGTGTCCCAGTGATTGCACTGTGGTTATTACATAGTCTATAATTAGTGCTTGGAGTGAAATGTAGTTGGAGTGTAACTGTAACCCACAACAGGGTTGTTGTGGAGCTCAAGAGCTCATGTAGTCCATGTTTTTGTCCCAGACTTTCCTTGTTGCTCTTTGTCTGGCTTATTTTGATTTCCAGAGCCAATGAATGCACAGACTCTTCACATTGTTTTCCATTATCCTCACTGTGGTGACATTTTCCCCAATGTGCAGTGTAAATATTGTTCCATTATTCTAAGCCTGTGACACTTTTTGGTACATGAACATGGAAATTTTCATGATTTTTTGCTTAGTATCAAGGGTCTAGACATGTCATTAAATATCTGTGGATAATGAAGCCCTAGAAAAAATGTTGTAGGTAGGCTGTGGTAGCCAAGATTTATAAGAGCAGCTTGTAATGACATTAGGTCAGGAATCACATTCATTGTATTGGTCATACCTCAGAAAGAGAATTGTCTTCTGGAAATTGGGCTGGATCATTTCTTAAGGTCCTTGTTGGATCACAGACTTACCTTTAACCTGTGACCAAAAAGATTTGAGGTCAATAATGGAACATTTGAAAAGTAAAATCATGAGCTCTTGCAGGACCTTGCTTTGATACAAAATAGACAGGTTTCTTTTCCTGCTCAGGTTGCTACCTCTATTCACAATCCAAGTAGCTTTTCTCCAAGAGTGTTCACAGTAAAGTCTTCAGTTTTAGTCTCTAAACAGTGTATTCAGTGCATCCAACTGATGGAAAATGCAGTTTTTGTAGCTGTAAATTAACTCTTGATAACTTGAACAATTTCAGCTATGTACACTTCCCTTTTTGGTATTTCTTTTTCTGCTTAGAGCAAATATGTGCCATCTTTTTTCCCCAGGTGTTTTCTTTTTTTATAACCTCAGAGCTGGACTGATTTTCTATAACCATGATTTTTCCCTGAGTTTTAATCCCCACTCAGGTTCAGAGGAATACAGTAACTTTGTTTTTTCATGGCAGCTGGCTTCAGGGTCATGCTGGGCACCAGTGGCCACTGGAAAGATGTTCTGGGTGCTGCCTCACCAGTATAGAGGGCAGCAGCAGTATCCAGCATGGCACAAGGCAGGAGTCATGGAGAAACTAGCCCAAGAGTGGGTATTGGATGGGTAAAGGAGGATCTTGGCATGAGAGTTGAGAGGAGCTGAGAATGCTTGATTAAGGAGAGATTTGGGACAGAAAGGTGGCAAGGATTTAGGGCAGGGCAGTATAAGATGTCTTTTACAACCCACCTCAGGAATAAATATTTTTCTTTGTTTTGATGGTGTCCAAAATACCCCAATTTAAGCTCATCTGAAATATTTGACTTTTTGTACCCTCCACTGACAGCTTGTATTATTTTTCTGTTCTTACTCAGGTCTACTCAAGGAAGTAGAATTTTTGTCCAAGGAGAAACTTGAGCTTCAGTGTCAGGCAGAGAAGGACCATTCCAACTTACGCTCTCAGATGAAGGTGTTGGAGGTGGAACTGGAAGAGCAGCTGCAAAGTAACCAAGACCTGGCTACAAAGTTACTGGAGATTACTGAATTGAAACAGCAAATTGAAGTTCTTGAAAAGCAGCTCAAAAACCAGCGGCAGTTCATGGATGTAAGTAAGAAATCACATTTCCATGGGTTTGGAGGTGATAAATTCTTGTCCTTGTTTGAGACATGAAAGGTGGTTCCCAGAATGGGCTCTATTTTCTGTTTTGGTTCAAATTAAGACCTTGGTGTACTAGTCTCATGGCAAAAAAAAAAAAGTTAAATTTTCAATTCAGTTTTTGTAGTATTGCAGGGTCATTTTTCCTTTTTATTAAATGATCATTGTGGCTTATATGTATGTTGTAGTCAAAAAAGTGCTTTCTCTTTTTTTTATTTCCCTGTCACTCTAGATACGCTTTCAGATATGCTGATTAATTATTAATAATTAGTTAATCTTTTTTTCTTCCCCACAAAAACAAACCCCAATTATTCTTGTACTCAAGATTGTAGTGAAATCTTCAAAAATATTTTGGTTCTCTCTGGCTGGGTTTACAGGAACAAGCCATAGAAAGGGAACATGAACGCGATGATTTTCAGCAGGAAATTCAGAAATTGGAAGAACAGTTGAAACTGTCAGCAAAATCACAGACTTCAGGACAGTCCAGAGAGCATAGGGTGAGTAAAATCAGACTTGGTGGCCAACAGAGTTTGTTTATTACATTGAAATACAAAATGTATATTCTTGGGGGTCTGGCTCATGGGAGAGTTTTTTTTCTTCTGTTACCCAGAGAGCAGATTTTTCCCCAGCTGATTGAACTCCTTTTAGGCAATGAGGGTGCACTAAGATTATTTGTTATGGAGGTGGAAAGAACTGTTGCAGGTGCTTTACATTCAAGTTTCTGAGTCTGGTTTAAAGGGACCTCTGGGCCTGGTTTAAATGAACCAAGGAGGACAACACTACAGACACTCCACTCTAAAAAGTTCATTTGAGAAATGACTTCTGGGTTTGAAATGTGTTTATTTTTTCCACCTAAACACTTGTAATAGAGATGTCATTTGTCTGCATGCCTCATCCTATTTAAGTTTATAAATGAGTCCTTGTTTACAAAGTTTTGTTTGTTTGATGCTTGGCTTCAAAGATTAACTTTTGCCTTTTTTTTTCCTTTTTGATTGGTTGTTTTTGTTTTTTTTTTTCACATAAATGAACATTATACAGAACTATGAATTGATTCTACAGGTATGGAAAACAGCATGAATGTCTCTTAACTTTTCTTTCCTTTTCCTTTCAATCCCTTCTAGATATGCTTTAGCTTTTTCCTTTTCTTGACATGTCAAGGCATGACTTGGAGCTGAGAATACAGGTTTTAGGGTGGCAGAATTCTTGCAGGGAATGAATGACTGCTTTCAATTTCATTTCCTGTACACAGGTACTGAGCTCTCCTGGCTTATTGCTCAGAGGTGTTACAGGCAATTATTCACTGCAACAGCCTTTTGGTATAAAAGAAATTGAAGTTTGGAGCCTGCAACAATGATAGTGGAATGGTGATGATAAAACTGTGCCTTTTGTTTGTGGCCTGGCTCTTACCAAAACTTGTCAAGTAGTTAATTTAGTTTCCATCTATTCATGTATAAGTTGTGGAATCGTGTACCTCAATGTTAGAGTTGCACATCCATATCTTCAATATGAATCAATCTCCAGGGAATGAATTTTCCATGCTGGAGGGCATAGCTGAAAAAATGAATGCTGTAGCTTTGCAGCCTCTCTCAGAAAGGATGAAAACTTGGAGAAAACCACACAAGGATGGTAACTAAGCAAGTGACATTTGTAGGGTAGGGTGAGGTGTGTAGGCATTCTGTGCCAGGAAATGTCAGTATTTATTCAGTTGTTGAATACAGCTGTAACATCAGTAGGTGCTTAACTCACTCCAGACCAGCTCAAGTGACCTCCTAATTTCTGCATGTAGCAGTTATAACAAGTGTCCCCCTCTGGTGTTTACTAGGTACAGGGTGTGTACCTGGTCAAGTGGGATTATTGTGTGAAAAGAGTCCTCACTGGTTCTTGGGAGCTGCACTGGGAGAGTGGAGGTTATGTGGAAGGCTTTCTCAGCCACAGGATTGCAGCACCAGCTTTCTAGCAATGTGGTGTTAACAACATGCTTTTTATGTCTGAAGTGTCATGGTTTTGGGATTCTGATGCCAAAGTTCTGTGGCATTAGAAAGATTAGACTTCAAGGCGATTTTTCTGTACCTAAAAGCTTTACTGTAAGACCTGTGTTATGATTAGCAGTGGTTAGTTGCTGGTGAGATGAGAAGGGAGTAAGATAAATGCACAGTCAAGGAAATGTTAGTGCCTGTAAGCAGCTTGAAAGTGTCATCTTGATAACTTTTGGTTTTCTTAAGCAGTCTCCTACACTCTCCCTGATTATTATTTGACTCTGGTTTGCTCAAGCGTGTTTTCCTGCTTTAATAATATCTGCACAATCCTTTCAAGATGTAAAGATCTATGTTAATGCAAAGAACTTTCATTTCATAATGTTAGTGGGATTTACACCAATTCAGACACTTTTTGATGAACAAAAAATTGATTTTGTAAAATCCCATCTTCCTTGCTCATGGGTGTTGACCAAATTATTTCTCCACTCCCACTGCTTTCCTGCCTGAGCTTGCTTTCACTATGCTAAATGACTTTATCACACCCTGAGGTAGTTTGTCTGTCATACCAAAGCTCCTTGCCTTGCCTTCACCTTGATTACTGGGATCAATGAATGACTGTTTTCCTGCAGCTAAAATTCCAAATTTGTATCCTCTTCATATTTAAATTATTTTTGGAAAGTGAAGTACCTGTCCTATGTTGACTCCTGGGAGTCCCTCTGAGTGCATATTGATCCTTCAGTTCTTGGTATCTTCCTCTAAATTGGAATTCCTTGGATTATTGAAAGAGGGTTCTGAAGTCACAGAAATAAATCCAATGCTGCTATTAATAACTCATGTAATGTTGATGGGTTTTTAATCTGATAACCAACTAACCCCATCACCAAAAGGCTTGAGAGTAAACCTTCATCTAGTACTTTGAGAGTACTGCAGATGTTGAGAGAGTAATCAAACATGTGTCTAAGAGCTGCTGCATTTGGAAAACAAGATTTCAGAAAGCTAACTTTTTCTTACTTTCTATGCATATTTAGTTTTATTTTCACCTGAGATTTTAGCACCACTTTAATCCGTAGTAAAACCTCCTTCAATGTGAAATGACTCTTGCTTTCATCTGTCAGGAAATCTGCTCATATTGCCTGAATATCTGTATACTGTGATTTCTGTGTAGGTAGAATCTTTGCAAGCAGAAATAAAAGAGAAGATGGATGATTACAATAAACTGTTACTAGAAAAGGAGCGAAAACACCAAGAAATTGCAGCTCGTGATAAAGAGATAGAAAATCTGGTGGCACAGATCCAAGAGCTGAAGCTCAGTGGTGCTGAGGTCTCCAAGACTGTACATAACTTGGAACAACAGCTGCAGAAAATGAAGAAAGTGGAAACTGAACTGAAACAGGTAATTTTGAAATCCTTATTTAAATGGGGTTGGCACTACATGCCAGTGGCTTTATGGGGGCTGTCAGTAGTGTTTGTGATGCTGTCTGGCACCCAGTGCTGGGTTAAACTTCTGCATTAATGGCACATATCACAGCCAGAGTTTTAAATAATCTCTGGTTCTACAAACTAAGTCCATTATAAAGACTTGCATACTACTTGTAAGTGGTATGTACTTAGATATTACTTACAAGACTTAAATAAGACTCCAAGTCCTACTATGAAGTCTGCTTTTAACAGTTGTCATGTTTGCTGCTTCAGAGCTGCTCTTGAGCTTGTCTGGCAGCTTCTGAGAAGGTGGTGTTACTGAATATCAAAACACTGAGGGTCTTTAATAATTACCTGTGCTTAAAATCTAATTCTCTTAATCTGTAGCCCTTTTTGCTCTGGGTCTGAAGCCAGATCTGCTTGCCATAGTCCAAAACTTCCAGCACTTTGTTACTACTACAGAGTTAACCACAGCCTAGAGTTAAGAATTGTAATCCATTTAGCAAGTTTGCTGTTGAACAGCAGAGGCAATTACTGTCTTAGGTTTCTTGTCAAGCTTTCCTTTAATGTATTAAGAACAGATATGTATGCTTATTCTTTGGATAATTCCCAAGTGAACCTTTCCACCTTGGACTGACCCAGCTCCTGAGAAGGATTGTGACAGAAGTAGGATGAAATACCCATTTTTTTATTTTTTTTTTCAATAAAATTAGCTATGGTAGCTTGGCAGATCACAGGCTGGACAAACTTAGTGCTGCTTTATCACATTCTGACTGAACTTGATGTGTTTGTGAGTAGGTTTTGATCTACCCAGTACTCTTCATTTCTTAAACTGTGTCCATCTATCAAATTTAGTTTGGCACATATATGGTATGATATCCAATTTGGAAATGGCTAGAAGAACAAGATGCTATGTTCTTAGACATAGAAAGTGTTGTGTAACTGAGAAAGTGTAATTTGTCACTGAATGCTAAATTTTCTGAAGTTGCTAAACTTGGATTACAAAAAGCAAAGGGGTAAAAACTTAAATGAGCTTAAAAAAGCATTCAGTTGTTTTGAATTCCTGTTTTTATAGGCGACTGGGATTATGTACTGCTCTTCTTGTACTGGGTGTGTCAGGGTCAATGAAGTATTTCAGCAGGATTGTTCTGGCTAAGTAGGTTTGTGTATTGACAGCAATTAATTGTAACATGAAAAAAAAATCATTTTTCAGGATAAAGAGGCCTTGCAACAGCAGCAGTACAATAACCTGATCCAGATCTCTGCCCTGCAGTCTAAGCTGGATGAAGCAAGGCACCGAGTGCCTGTGGATGCCAGCTCTGCCCCAGTGCTGAAGGAGCAGCTACAGGCAGAGCAGGAAGCACTTCAGGCCAAGGAGAGAGAGGTGAGAGCTTTGGGAGACTTGTACAAACTTTTGGAGTTGCTTTGGCCACCATAAACCTTCCTTTTTCTTGTTGTGTTCTGTGCTCATCTCCCTCCCTGCTGGAAACCATCTTGTGATGATTCTCATCACTTGGAGACTGATGACTATCAGTTCTGAACTGATTTTCCTTTCCTTCCAAAGTTGAAATAGGCAGATAAGTTTTTGAAGTGAGAGATAATTATTATAGAAATTTTATATATATTTATATATTATATAATTTTATTTTAGATAATTATTTTATATTATTACACGATAATGGTGTAGTTTGACCTGTTTTGAGAGAATGTTTGTGGTGAATTTTCATGTCAAGCTAAGAAGAAACAGAGAAAATGGCTCACAATATATGGAACTCTTATTGGATTTACAGTGTAAATGTATACACAATCCCACTGTAATTTTATATTATTATAATATCTGTGATGTAGAAACTTAGTCCAGTTAAGGATGTATAAAAAAGAAAAACAGGAGTGAGCCTTCAGCACCATTCTTTCAAGAGCAGAACAAGACAATAAAAATAAATTTCTTCAAGATGGGATTTCCATTTCTCTTATGAAGTCTGATTTCAACAATCATAGTTCCCAAAGCCACTATACTTGCTAGCCATGAAGACAAGAGATGCTGAAAACAGTGGATGGCAACATCACACTGCAGAGAAAAGTGTGGTTATTGAATCATCTCTTTGTCTGTGTTACTGGGATTAGCACTGCAAGGCTCATTTCTGGCTTCTGGGAGGAGGACAAGGATGGTGTTTATATTGACTGCTTGTGTTGGTTGCACATCAAATGCTAATTTGTCTCACATTGTTACATCCAATGACACCAAAGCCTTGATTGCTCACAGTACACATTAATGGATCTTTTGTGAGCAGGTTGATTATTTTTTTTAAAAAGAAAGCAGAAACCCACCTTTGCAGTACTTGGGTTTTACAGATGAGGAGCTAGAACATAAGCTTCTTACTCTTTTTATATTTATTTATTTATATTTGATTATTGTAAGAGTTTAAATCACTGAATTTGCTGATTTTGCTTTTTGTCATTAAAACTTCATTCCTTGTATTACTTATCTTAGAGGAATTAATTGAAACAGCTATGCATTTTTTCTCTTTTAGATTGCAAGTTTGCTAGACCAAGTAGAACAATATAAAGATAACTTGAGCAAGAAAGATGAGGAGATATTGCAGCTGAACTTGCAGTTAGAGATACAAAAAAATTTGAGTACTTCCAACATCATCCAGCTTCAGGCAGAGAATGCACACTTGCAGGTAGGTTCCTCTAGCTTTAGTGCACTGCCTAAAATGTCAGAGACATGCTTGCTTGAGTGCTGAGGTCTTCCTCTCATGATGTTGTAAACAGATTTTGGGTTGTTTCTCTTGCCATCAGAATGTTGCATTACCTTTACAAGACTAATGCTGAGTGTCATAGAACCAAAGTATTCTAAATTCATGCTTGGAGCATTATATTCTGCAGTGATTTGATTTAAATCAAAAGCTGAGGTTATTTTCTGGGTTGGGGCAGTCTAACACAGTGATGTGAACCTGTAGAAGAAGCTGTAGTTGTGTTCCTGAGCTCTTCACCATATAGTAAGTAAGAGAATGTTTAAGTAAAGTCCTCCTTTCTAATGAGATTTGTTTTCTCTGGTCAGGAGGATTTAACAAAACTTCATGTGAAGCAAAGCCAGGACCTGGGTATTGGTGATTCCTCAGCTTTGTCATTCCCACAAGCACTGCTTGAAGAAAAGAATCAAGAAATTGATCACTTGAATGAGCAGATAAAGAGACTTCAGCATGAGCTGCAGAATGCTCTGGACAATAAAGTAAGAGTGCTTACTATATATTCATTGCTTGATTTTTGGGGGAAGCAAGGTGTGCAGATTCTTACTGTAAATTACATCTGTTTGAAAATTCTCTTAGGAAGGTAGAGATTATTTTGAGAATTTACCAGCTGAAATGCGTGGTTGTTCTTGCTGTTAAATGTGTGATTTAATGCCTGTGTGACTCAGAAGAGAAATATAAACTCTGTGTGCAATAATAATTGCCTACATACAGTAATATTCAGTCCTTTTCCTTTTGCTTAGGTTGAAGAAGACCAAAAACCTGAAATTGAGGAGCTCAGGTCACTGGTTCAGCACCTTCGCCTTGACCAGGAGAGGCTGCGCAAGGACAAGGATGAAGAGGTGGAGCAACTCCATGGAGTCATTGAGAAGCTTCAAAAAGAGCTGGCACAATTTGGACCAGTATGTCATGAAGACAGTGACAACCCAGTTTATTTCTATGAAGATGCCTTGGAGAAGTCAGTGGAAAACCTTCAGAGTGAGCTGAAGAAAGGACTGGTAGCTTGCCAAGGTGATGCTGATCCAAACAGAAGAAACTCATTGGTACACTCCAAAGTGAGACAACTTCAGGAGGAACTGGAGCTTGTCTCAGCTTCTAAAGAAGCTCTGCAGCAGCAGCTGGAAAAAAAGGAATTGCAGCTCAAAACAGAAGTGGAAATTTTGGAGAAAAAATGCCAACAGTTGAGAGAGTCATCAGAGCAGTCTGTTGCAGAACTCACCTCCCTGAGAATCCAGCACCAGGCTCTTCAGGAAGAATACAGGGATTCCCAGACTCTGCTGTCTCAGACAGAGGCTGAGACAAAGATGGCTACATCTCGAGTTCAGGAACTTGAAGATAAGGTGAAAGAAAGGGAAGCAAATATTCTAGAGAAAGAGATGCAAATTAAGACAATGGCTGATCAAAGAGAAGCTGACACAACTGAGCTGCAGTACTTAACAGAAAAAGCAGCAGAGCTCCAAACAGAGCTGGAAAAGAGAGGTGCAAGTCAGGCACAAGATGTTTACAGTCTGCAATTAGAAGTTTCCAGACTTGATTTCCAGGTGCAAGCACTGAATCAGAAAGAAGTAGCTTACCTGAGAGAAATCAAGGAACTGCAGGGGGGCACTGCAAAACTGAAAGGTGAAATCAAGGCACATAGGAAAGAGCTTGAAGCCCTACGATTGGAAAGAGCTGAAATGCTTTCACAGTTGAAGTCTTGCAAGCAAGTAGGTCATGAAGACACTCAATTTTTCAAGCCATTCTGCCAGAGCAAAAGAAAAGATGTAGCCCTTAAAAATGGAGTGCAGGAATTAGAAGCAAATACTGATCAGTCTTTTGGAGTATTGGCTTCCCCTATTGCTAGACAGGTACATGATTTGATTTTTAGTAGTATTATTTGTTGTGGAGATGTTTTTTTTAGTAATACATTAATAGATTAAATAAATTTTCCCCATCTGACTCTGTTTTGCCTGCAAGAGTAGTGAGTAGGTGATATCCCTTCTTTCTTTCCACCTGTGAGTTCTTTCCAGTATATTCTTCCCTGCTGATCTCTTGAGGATGGAGAGTGAGAAGATGGGCATCTGCCAGCCAAGCAATGAGCCCACCATGAGCTACCAAGACTGATTGCAATTGTTCATGGAATGGAGAGCTGCTTGACATTTCATCATGTCTCCTTTCAAAAATTCTTATTTACTGTGACTCTTGCTTGTAATTATTCTGAATCTTCTCTAGAACCGTTTGCTCCAAGTAACATAATCTTCTGAAATTCTTATTAAATCACTCAATTTTAGAAAGCAGTAGCACCCTTTTTTCAGAGAGCTGTAGAAATCTGTCATGCACCAAGTTACTGTCTTTAAAGCCTGGCTTACAGAGGTAATAAGTGCTAGTTAAGAGGGTTTATATGAAGAGTTGGAGTATACAGGAAAGGAAAAACATCCAGTGTCAGGCTTAAGTGTATTTTCAGGGCCCTGCTTGGCAGTATGTTACAATAATCATCCAAGGTAGATGAATTATTTCAAGAAATGATAGGGTAATTGCTGTGTATAATGACATGTTTATTTTTAAAGCAGAAATGAAGAGTGTAGCTATGCAGAACATGTGGTCATTCCTGGTGTTTGTATTTTTATTTGCCTGCAAGTTCAAGTTTGGAGCAGTGCCATCAGTGCCTGGGTGACTCTGTGCATTTCAGGGTCTGCCCCAGAAATCTCTCAGGAAAAGGAAATAGCTGGGAAAAGTGTTAAATGGCCCCTGCAGACTGATGCACTTCAGACCATGGGATGTCTGTACAAGGCAGCAGACTTCCAGTCCAGTGGCTACTGGACCATGTTGTTAATACAGGCAGGGATTGTCAGATCCCTGTTGAAATAACAGAATTAATCCGGGATCCAGTGAAGAGAGAATTGCTAACATTTTGAAGGATATCAGGGAATGCTGGCATGCTGGGGGCAGTTAAATTATTTTAAAAAACACTTTTCAAGTAGAAATTCAGACTCTGAAAGGTCTAAATTGATGATTGTGTCAGTAGATGTGTTTTATTTCCATGTTTAAGTGGAAGTTTTTAAGTAGGCTGTGGAGGGATAGTTATCAAAATTGGAGAATATGTGGAATCAAAGTAAATAAACTACCATGTTTTCAAACATTCATTACAATAGACTTTTTTTCCTATGGATCTAGCTCATCCAGGTATTAGAAAAAGTATAATGCAGTGTTCTTAAAGGAGCAAAGAATCTCTCCTACATTTATGCTTGGGTTCCAAAGTGGAAACAATGTGAAAAGTAGGAAATGTATTGAAATGAAAGCTGGAGGAGCAGCAAAATGTGTAAAGTCCTGGCACTGGGCTTAAGACAGATGATTAAGGGGGATGATTAACACAAAAGGATTAAAGTAATGGTCTAAAATGAGAGGGATAACAATTATTCACTGTATCTGACAAACTAACAGGTATGGAGGATGAAATGACATTTCCATGTTGACAGGTTTAAAATAAACTATCTTCTCAAATAGTGCATTATTTTCACTCAGTCACAGAATCAGAGGTGAAAAGAGTAATTTTACCTTGAAATGACTTCAAGTGATTGAAGGAAAAATCAACCAATTTTAAAAGGTCTTTAAGTGCATGTTTCTCAGTTTGTAAAATCATACTCAAATTCCATTAAACAATTAATGTGTTATTTCATTACAGGAAAAAGAGGAAGTTATGGTTGATTTGACAATTCACAATAAAAATCCAAAAACACAGATGAAGCAATCACAAGAAAATATCTTGTGCCAGGAGTTTGACATGATCCACAGCTCTGAAGGGGATCCAGATTTGAAAAAGCATTGCCAGCAGATGTTGGAAATTCATCAAACTCCTGATTCACCAAAACACAATTTGAGCATAGACAAAGAGACTCCAAAAGATTACCAGAATTTAATTGCAAGTATGTCTTCATGGGGCTCGCCTGAGATCATGAGAAAGCAAGATATGAGCATGGAACTTCAGCCAGGGCTTCACCTGACCCCTTTCTCAGAAGCTGAAAACACAGATTTTCAAATTGTGCACTCAAGGTCATCCCTGCAAGGAGAGAATTCCATATCCCTGGGATATTCTAACCTAGATGAAAATGTCAGTGGGGATGCAGCAATGGGAATAGGTAGAAAATCTCCAGCTTTTTCTGAAAGTACCTATTCTGTTGATGATGATGAAGATACGGAGAAGAAGCTTCTGGTAAGTGATATTTCATGTCTGATTTAATTCTTGTTAAACAAGACTGCTCAGCCCTGTCCCCCTGGGATCATTGAGAGGCCATGGGCTCCAAGTAGTAGAAACCTACACACTGCTGGGAGTTGGTCCATTGAAGCTCTGGACATACAATTATTAGTTCTTCTCTTACTGTGATAAAAACTGGTAAATTTCTGATTACCACCTATTGTGCCAGTAGTTGAGCTAAACATGTAAATCCTTTGCTACCAGAGTGCTCAGTGAACTCTAACAGCTCCCCACTTCTTCAACAATCTGTTATTGAGTGTTCAAAGAGACTTTCAAAACTGGATTTGAGGCTTTAATGGCAGTATTTTATATATTGTATACATATATTTATATATATTGTCTGTATTCTGTAATTTCACAGGAAGATCAAGTTTGTACTTAAGAAAATTTCTCTTTGGCTGTGTTTTGTTGTGCCTTGCTTTGATGGCTAATTAAATATAAGTACATGTGTCTTAAAACTACTGAAAGAGGAAAAAAATGAGATGGAATGGTTTCCAGGGAGCACCAATGTTGCAATCAATCATGGTATTTGCCATCTCTAACACTTGGATCAAGTAGGCATTTGCTAAAATCTGCGCTAGTAAAAAAGCTGTCATAAATGCTGAAACCAACACCTACTTTCAGAAAGCCAAAGTAACATGAAAAATTTCTTCTCAAGCAGATGAGAGAAGCTGATAATCTGACTTTAACCCCTTCTGATTTACAAGATGATGAAAGATCAAGAGCATCTGCCATGAGCGATGGATGTGGCAGCAGTAAGTTGAACTTAGACCCTTTTAGACCTTTTGTTAACTTCAATATTAAAACATGCTTCTCCTTTCTCCCATTTTCTTTTACTGTGGGTCTTTTCTTGGAAAGCTGTGCCTTAGGCAGGTGGGTCTTTGTTAAGAAACACACAAACACATATATATATATATATAAATGTATATTGTGCCTGCTTTTACCTTTTCTTCTACATACAGGACAGAGGCATGGGGTTTGAGTCCTGACTTAAGTACTTGACTTCTCTGGTTCTAAAGGCAACTTAATGATTTTTAACTTGTTTAATTTAATTGAGATCTTAACCAACCAACTCCATCTGACCCCGCATTCGTACGAGCAGAAGAAATCGTGGTTGTTTTGCAAGTGGTTGTTGTAGTTTCAAGTTCTTTCCATCTTTATAACACTTTGTGGGAATGGGGGTTGTTTTTTCTTTCAGATACCAGCTCAAATTTGGCAGCCAATCTAAAGCAGGAGCTACAAACATCAGATCACCTAGATGCCAATGTCATGGCTTACCTGCGATACCGAGGGATAATTCCAGATATTATGGAATCCATGAGAGAAAAGGAAATACTTTCACCACAGATGAAGGTAATGTATGATTCATTTGAGCATACCAGCAAATTAAAACTGGACAGCAAAAAGGAGCTAGTAATATAAAGTAGCTGCTACGCTTAGACTGTAAAGTGTTCTGTAATGGTTTCAACTGCAAGCTGATGATGGTTCTTGTCCTTGCATCTCTGGTGACAACCTTACTGACACTTGCTTGTACTTGCTAGAATTGAACTAGTTTTGCTGTGACAGCACTGGTGCTGTTTCAGGATGTGGGGGTACAAGGACTGCTTATTCTGCTTTGGGGGTTTGCCTTGGAGGCTTCACAGAAAGTTGTTTCAGAAGCAACCACAGCTGGCTGATATCGTGCTCCTCTGCCTGTTCTTGTCATCCTGATGTGATGGAGGGCTGTGGAAACACCAGTGCAGGGTGTGCAGGGATAGGTCAGAGCCAGTTCAAGCAACATGAGGAATATGTAGAAGACTGAGCAGTGAGTGCTCACTCTAGTCAGTAATTAAAAGCTCAAGTATATGCCTAGAACTCTTTGCTTTGCTGAGCAAGCTCTCAGCCATTTCAAAAATCCCAGCTACAGAAAGGGAGAAATTCTCATCTGTGAGAGAATATACAGTAGGTTACAGTGAGTTCTCAAGTAATAAGAAACCAGAACCAATACCTTTGCTAGAAAGTGAATCCTGCCTCCTAATATGCTTAGCAGGTTCCTTCAGCTTGCCCAGCAAATTGGAGGAAGGTAAACCTGAATTCAAACTCACTCAAGTTACCTGGCACAGGTAACTCACAAAATGAAAGAGGCTGGGCCTTTATGGCTGCTCAAGTCAGAACAAAGATCCTTTGCCCATCCATCTGCCCTTAATAAGACACATGATGCTCTAGGGTTGGAGGAGGAAGAACACATGGAATAACTGATGTGATCCAGGAAAAGCCCAACATGCAAAGCTGATGAAACCATCTGCTGGCACGAGAACCAGTGCTACCAGAAAAGCACATCAGGTGGTAGTAATTGGAGATTCCTTACTGAGAGGCACTGAACCAGCCTCCTGCCATCCAGATACTTTCTCTAGAGAAGCTTGTTGCTTACCTGCAGCTTGTATTTGTGGTGTCATTGAGGCTGCCAAGCTGAGTGAGCCCTGCAGTTATCACCTGTGTAGGGTCTTACAACACTGCAACAGGGCAGTCCCAAGGTTTGGGACCACGGGTGATATTCTCTCTATCCTCCCAGTCACAAGAAGGGGACCAGGATAGAATCCCTGGCTGTGCAGCTGGTGCAGTACTCAAGGTTTTCATTTTTATTATCATGGATTTACCTTTGAGAAGCCAGAAATGATGGGAGCTCATGTAATTTGCCCAAGTGAGACGAGATGTCTCCACCAATAACGTGGCCAAACCTTTAAGGAAAGCTTTAAATTAGATGAGGAAGGGACTGGAGGAATGAAGTCCCTCCTATTGTAAGAAAAAGATCAGATTCAGGACCACCAGAGGAACCTGGACATAGGTAAGTCCATGGGACCCAAAGATATGAATCCCAGGGTCCTGAGGAAATTTTGCAGTTGCAATTGCCAAGCCACTCTCCATTGTTTCTGAAGAGTCACAGCAGTCAGATCAAGTCCCCAGTGACTGGAGAAAAGGAAATCATAGCAGCCTCTTTTTAAAAAGCTTCATAGCAAGCACCCTGGAAACTACTGATGGTTCAGCCTCACCTCACTGCCCAGTAAGATCATGAAATGGATTGGACATAAGTACAGAACTTCTTGTGATGACACACTGGCACAGAGAGGTGGTGTATCTCTAGAAGTCCATCCCAGAATCCATTCAAAATGAGATTGGATGGGGCTTTGTGCAACCTGAAATAATAGAAGATGTTCCCCATGCCTGTCACAGCAGAGCTGGGCTAGATATGGTCTTAAAAGGTCCCTTGCAACTGAAAACCATTCAGTGAACTGGGATTCTGTGTCTAAAAAACTCTGTGTCAGAGACTTCATGCAAGAGGTGAATTTTATTTTACCCTAAGAAACAGGTTGTTTGGTTGGTTTTTTTGTTTCTTCTGTGGTGCATCAATCTAGGCATTACTGTCTGTAAGATCTGAGTGCATATTCCAGTACTGAATGTTTAGTTCAAGCACTTTACTGTGCTTTTGATGTTAATGTTTACTAAAGGATTTCATTAATTATTCAAGTAATCACTATTGGGATTCCAGTGACAGAAAAGCAACTTAAGTTTGTTTAAAAGTAATTTAAAAGCTGTGCAAGGAAAGAATATAAAGAGTTAAATAAAATACTCTGTGTTGTTTTTAAAGTGCATAGCAATGAGGAACAGCTCCACATGGAGGCTGGGATATTTCTGATGTGTGTAAGAAAAGGATTTAAATCTCCAGTGACCTTCCTTGAGAAGAGGCCAGGAAACATCTGGGCATGATGTAATAGTTTGTGAACAGAGAATTTATTTAAAATACATTATTTGGCCTGACAGTGTCAGAGGAAACCATTTCCACTGTGTAAATTATTAGAACTGGTTATTTTGGGAGTTGATATTTGTACATAATTTGCTAAATTAAGCCAAGGTTGTCTAAATACATAATTCAGTTTTCTGGCATCACTGGGGTTTAGTAAGATTGCTTCAGACTTGATAGAGTTTAATTTATTCCCAGCAAAGTTAGCTGAATGGTTCAGAAACAAAGGTGAAGTACAGCCCTTTGGCTGTAAGCATAAATAATAATTTATGCTTAATTGCATCTTAGTGTGTTGATACAGACACCTTATATTTGTTGTCTAGCACTATCCCATCCTCATCTTACACTGCCAGGATGCTGATGCCTGTTTCCTAATATTATCTATCTTTTTTTTTTTGCTTCTCAGACTGTGCTGAAGATGGTTTATGAGGAGAGCCGCAAAATCTTGGCTTTGTCAGAGCATCCCTTGGCTTTGAGGGAGCTGAAGAACATCCCTCAGACCCAAGTGGCAATGGAGGGCTGGCAGAAGGAGGGATTATCCCTGCTGGATGCTATCCAGTCACTGAAGGATTACCTCAGCAAGGTGGCAGACAGAGGAGACAAGGTATGGCTATAAAATACCCTTTACAGCAAGGGAACCAGGTTGTGTATGTATATATATATATATATATAAATGTATGTTATATACATAATGTTTTGAGACATGTCTGTGTGTATATATATGTTTAAGGAGTAAGGGACAGGACTCTTCAAACACTTCTAAAAATGCTTAAATTAACAGATATACTCTTATGCTATGAAAGATGCTGGGTTAGAGGTTGAGAGAGATGCCATTAAAACAAAAAATATTTTAACAGGAGACATCAGGTGTTGCTGTTGACTGGAGAGGAGAACTTCTACAAGCAGTACAGAGTGTGTTTGAGAAGGAGAGAAATGTGCTACAAATTGACTTGAAGTCTCACTTCTCCAATCCTGCATCTGGTGACACAAGTTCATTAGAGAAAAAGCTGGAGTATATAATCAAACAACAAGTATGAAAAGCTCTTTAAGTCTGCTGCTCATAAATCACTTCCTTATTCTCTTTTATTTTTTTTTCCGTTTTATTGCTTCTGTTGTTAAGTCTTGTGTATTATTATATTATTATCTTGTATGTCTTGTATAATGCAGATGGTGTGGGATCAGTAGCTGAGTTTCTGTTGTGGTAGCATTTTTCTTGAACCTTTTCCATAGTGTTACAAATCCTATTGATTATTTTAGCTGGCATTAAGAAACACTGTGATAGTGAATAGGAAATACTTGGTTGAATTCTTTCCCTCCTTCCCATTTATTTATCTAGTACTTCACAGATCCCTCTTGTAAAGGATATATATTGAACTAACTCTGAATCTGGGGGCTTTTTGCCAATAATATTTAGTTTCTAGGTTGTAGCTTTAGTTCTAGCTATGTATAAACTCAACAAGGCAAGTGAAATGGGCTTTTTCTTTTTTTACATAATGTTAACATTTTGCATTAATGTGAAGCACAAACTTAGTCATTGGAGTGCTTCAGTACCAAACTTGTAGTGCAGGAGTTTCCTTAGTATTTATCCTTGCAGAAGATATGGAAATAGCCTTGTAGTTTGAATAGGCCTTGCTTTGTTTCAGGAGGAGCAGAGGCAGATGGTTGTGGAGCACCTCTTCTCCTCAGACAGGAACAGCCTGCTCTCAGAAATCCAGGAGCTGCGGGCTCAGCTCCGCATGACGCACCTGCAGAACCAGGAGAGGCTCCAGCAGCTGCAGGAAAGCCTCACCAAGGCTGAAGATCATGGGAACAAACAGGAGCACCAGCTCCGGAGGAAAGGTAATTCTTACTGGCTTTGTCTGCTCTTTCTGGCTTCTGCATCAGTTCCTTTTTGCCTCAAAGGTCAAAGGCAAAAAAAAAAAAGTGTCTTGCAATTAGCAGATGCTGTACAATTCCTCAGTTTTACTGAATGCACTCAGGCTGCCTATGATGAGAGCAGTTCTTTCTCATATAAGTAGTTAAGATAAATCTGTAAGGAGCAAAGAGAAGCTGTGAAATAACACAAAGCAATGGAACTGAAGCAGTAAATACATGGTGAAAACCCAGCAAGGACAGTAAACCCCCTGCTTGTTTGCAGAGAATAATTTATCTTATGTTTGCTAGTTTAGAATCAAAGAATCATTTAGGTTGGATAAGACCTTTAACACTGTGGAGTCTCACCATAAACAGTGCCAAGGCCACTGCTAAACCATGTTCCTGACTAAATAAGCAAGCCTTGGTTTTCACAGCAGGTTCTCTTATGTAATAAGGAAACAAGTGCAAGTGACCTTGGTCAAAAACAAACACTGCTTTTTCCTTCTTTTTGGTTTTCCATCACTATCATTCAGGGTTCAGCCATTTAATAGCACATGCACTAGTCCAATAGAGGAAAGTTTTCTGGACATCCAGAAATTAATTGCTAATTTTATTTACATAATGCTGTAGACATAGGTACATGAATTATTTTTAAGTACTTAGCAAACAGGAACCTCCAAATTTAGGGAGAGTTGTTTCACTTAACTCACTGGCCTGAACAGAGCTGGCAAAACAGGTTCTATATAGTGATTCCTGTCATAAGGAATGTAAGGAAACTTATCCATATGTAAATTTGGATAAGTTTGTTTAATGAGTTTTAAAATCCATTCATGATATTACAAAATATCACAGTGATAGAATCACATTGTTTATACATGTTTTTGCTGATTCCTCTTATGTTTGAAAAGAGATTAATTCTTCAGACAAGAACACTTCAGTACAGCTGACTATTTTTCCTAATTTAAATTAGTGTGATATCATATTGTCAAGATCTCTGTAATATAAATAACTGTAACAGTGTTTTTTTATCCTAGTTGAATTATTGGAATATAAACTTCAGCAGGAAAAATCTATTGTAAGTGACTTGCACAGCACTCTCTCTGAGGAGCAGAAAAGATCCTCTGAAACATGTGATCTCCTGAATCAAGAAAAAGCATCCCTGAAATCAGAGCTTTCTGGAAGCAAGCAAGAGAATGAAAGGTTGCAGAAATCCCTGGAAGAGCTTCAGAGGGAAGTAAATCATTTACGGTGAGGAGTCGATTTATTCATTTACTTGATTATTAGCAGGTAAAGCTCTGAAAGAGCTTTAAACTAGTTGCATCCATAAAGCACTTGGAAACACAGTGAGGAAAAACAGGGTCTCTCACTTTTAAGGGTTATGTTTTCTTTACTAAATGATGTCCTCTTGGGTATGTTCCTTTCCCGCTCCCTTCTTAGTGTGTGCCAATACTTTGCTTTCCTCTCACAGGACAACAGCTATGCTCTGCCAGAATAAATAACCTCTCTCTTCATTGTTACTGAATCGAGCAATTCTAGCTTGGCTTGCAGGGAGGTAAATGTTTTCAGCTGCTAACTAGCTGTGACTTGAAAACTGACCCTCTTTAGAAAGACGAGACCACTTTAAAGAAACAAAAATCATAGATAGGGAAACCAACCCAAAATGTCTTGCTTGTGATTCTGGTGAAGGATGTTGTGTTCTGAACACAGAAATGTCGTTTTGAACTTTGCAGTGTTGAATTGGAAAAAAAAGAAAAGGACTTGGCAGCTGCACTTGAAGGCTTGCAGGCTGAGCAGCTGAAGGGCTCTGAGCTGCGAGGTTGGTTTGAGGAACAGCAGCGTCAGCAGAGGAAGGCAGAGGATGAAAAGACAAAAGCCATGGAGGTAACGCCCAGCTCCCCTGGGGCATGACGTTAACTAGCAAGTTATTTGTGCAGTCTTCTTCACCTCCTCTGTTCTTTGTTTAGTAACTGTTAAAACCCCCAAACCTTTTCTGCATGTGCACAGCGTCTTTTTTCACCCAGTTAAAGCTCTCAGTTACTTTCATTAATTGCACGTGCAGAAATAAACCAAGGTTGAATGCTGTGTTGGGTTTTTTCTCCACATATTTTTAAGGTTTTTTGCTTTCCCATTTTCCCCTGTTGTGTACTGTCCCTTGCTGAGTAGGGACAGCCAGATCCTGCAGCTGTGTAACTGCACCCTTAATTCCAGAGCAAACTTAGCATGAGGGTGTGAGATGGATGATATCTGAGATTATAAAGAAAACCACCCAATGATAAATAGGTTTGGCAGAGAGTAAGTGAAGCCTTTTCAATATAAAATGTATTTTTGGAGGTTGACCAAAGTTGTTCTGTTCCCTTCTAAATTGAAGAGAAAACAAGTGAACAACTTTGTCTCCAAGACCGTAATAGCAATGACTCAGTGCTTGTAAAAGGCCTCCAGTAAATGGAAAAGGAGGAAGATTTAACATAAACCATTTCTTGAACCCCAAAACTAAATTCTCTCAAAGAACTCCAAACAATCCTTAAATTCCCTAAGTGAGGAAACACAATTCTGACTATTTCCATGTAGTCTGGCTTCTCCTGTCACCTTCCTGGTAGTTGTTTAAGTTTGAGAGTGATTTTTGCTGGGATATTTGTTACTGCTGCATGGTTAGGAAATGTTGCTACCATCTTCCTCCTTTTCAGAAACCTCCTCATGCAGGGAGGACAGAGTAGCCAAGGCCAGGAGAAAAGGGCTTTGCTCCAGGGGTACCTGTTGGACAGATTAGTCTGGCATTCACAAATCTTTTTTGAAGCCCCATTATGGAAAGCTTCTGCCTTTTAGCATCTGATCTGGCTTTCTAGGAGATAACAAATGGTGCTGGCTATGTGGAGGGCAGGGTGGACCTCCCTACTAGGACAGCAGTGCCAGCTCTGGCTGTCTGCAGTGCCCTACACTGCCCCTTCAGTCCCTGCCTTTCCTTCTGAAGAGACTGGCTCCCAGAATGGACCTAGGGATGGATTTCAAAGGGAAAGAGGGTAGATTTAGACTAGATATAAGGAAGAAATTCTTTCCTGTGAGAGTGATGAGGCCCTGGCACCCAGATTACCCAGAGCGGCTGTGGTTGGCCCATCCCTGGAAGTATGCCCAGGCCAGGGCTTGGAGCAACCTGGGACAGTGGAAGGTGTCCCTTCCCATGGCAGGGGGTGGGAATGAGATGAGATTTCATGTCCTTTCCAACCCAGACATTCTGTGATTATTTTTTTCAGTCTCTACTCTGTGCTTTGAAGAGATGGGCTGCCAAGTTCTGAAGCTTTATATCTACTCATACTGCTTAGATTTTTCTTCTTAAAACAACAGGGTCATTGCTGTTGCAGATGTTACTTATTAATGGGACTGAGTGATGTAAAAAGTAGTGAATTCCTAATGAGGGTCTTAGTAGCTGAAGAAGAAATAATGTACTGGCATGTGGTGGTGTTCACAGGGGTCCCAGGATGAGGGAAGAGATGAGAATCTTGACTCCATGTTTCAGAAGGCTGATCTATTCTTTTATGATATATATTATATTAAAAGAAAATTATATATTAAAATTACACTAAAGAGTAGAAGAAAGGATTTCATCAGAAGGCTTGAATGGAATAGAAATAGAATGATAATAAAATCTTGTGACTAACCAGAGAGTCTGAGACAGCTGGACTGTGATTGGCCATTAATTAAAAACAACCACATGAGACCAATCAAAGATGCACCTATTGAATTCCACAGCAGCAGATAATCATTGGTTACATTTCATTTCTGAGGCCTCTCAACTTGTCAGGAGAAAAATCCTAGCAAAATGATTTTTCATAAAATATATCCGTGACACTGGCAGATACATGAACATGATAATTTTTGGTTTTGTTGCTTGGTGCCATATGGCTAAAGAGCATTTTTCTGTCACCTGTAATTTTAAATTAAACTTTTTAATACCTGAACTACTCTAGTTAAGTCTTGAATGTCTTTCTGGACAAAATAGGAGATTGAAAATGGCTAAATGCCAGCCAGTGCCACAGATGAGTGTTTGTGCTGGAATACCAATGTGCTCTCCCCCTTGTGCCCAGGAGCTGCAGGCTGCCCTGGATGTGCAGTCGGTGCAGAAGTGCCAGCTGGCCGTGTCCTTGGAGCACGAGAGGACAGTGACAGACAACCTCCGCAAGGAGCTGCAGATCGAGCACTCCCGCTGCGAAGCCCTGCTGGCCCAGGAGCACAACAAACTGAGGGAGCTGCAGAAAAACCTGGAGGCTGAGAAGAACCGTTCCTTGGAGCTCCTGGATTCCCTGAACCATGAGCGGGTTCTGACAGAGCAGTTGAGCATGAGAGTGAAGGAAGGGGCTTCCTGCCAGCACAGGGAGTCGCTGCTGGAACAAGCCTTTGTCCGAGAGCTCCAAGCCCAGCTGGAAGAGGAGAGGAGCAGAACTATGGAGCTTGCTGCTGTTATTGAGAAAATGCACCAGAAGGCCATCCTGTCCCAAAGGCAGCTGGAGGCTGAGGTACAGATGTGCTGTGAGGAAACCCAGAAGGAGAGGGAGGTCAGTGACAAACTGCGAGCCACCCTGGAGTCTCTTCAGGCGCAAAAGCAAGAGGTGATCCGTTCCTTGGAGGCCCAGAGGGAGAGAGAGGTCAAGCTCAAAGTGGACTGGGAACAACTGCAGTCACTCTTCACACTGCTTAAAGAGCAAGATAAGAACAGGAAAGAGGAGAGGGAGAGAGAGCAGAAACAGCAGCAACAGACAGAGCTACAGAAACAGAAGGACTGGCAGAGAGATCAGGAGAGACTGGTGAGAATGCTCTGCCTTACACTGAAATAGCCACACACTGGGATTTAACCCTCTGGATGGTATTCTTTGATTGGAATGTTTCCTTCTGAAAAATGCATTAAACGAGCTCTTGTCCTGCTTTTGTGAAATGCAGCTGTTTTCAAGGGATTGTGTCTGGGTTGCTTGTTGATGGAAGTTGATCTTTAAATTTTTGCCTATGCTGGTTGTTTACAGGTGGGGATGAATATGGGTTAAATGCAGGATGAAACCAAACTAGGTTTCATGTCACTGCCCTTATTTTGAGCTAGGATCCCAGTCATGGCTTCAGACAGTGTTGGTTTCACCCTGGGTTTCTCCTTGGATGGAGACAATGGCCACTTCACTGTCATTAACTGGCTTCTTGGTGGCCTTGGAAAGCAGTGCTCTAAGCCTTCCCCAGAAGTGGTCTGGCAGTTCAGGAACACCCAATGGACATGCTAATGCTGATTAGGTGGGTGACACTTAACATAAGTGGATATATATAAGATGCAATTAACTACTCTACTTACTCTATTCAAACAGCAAAACTTGGAACGGCAACACCAAAGGGATGAACAAAGAATTAAAGAACTGCAGGAAATGCTGACAGTATTAAGAGAAAGAAATCCTCCAACTCCAAACTGTCAGGAGGAACTCTTGTGTACCTCAAGCAAAGATGGAAGTGCCACACAGCCTGTGACAAAAGAAACTGAAAAGCCCCAATTGCAACAGCAGCAGCAACAGCTGGAGAAGATAAGGCAGCAGTTGCTCTTTGTGGTTATGCACCTGAATGAGTTCATATATAAAACTCTGGATAAGTGAGTTCATAAAATAACACTTTGCTTTCCATCCTGCTTATTAACTTGTGTGTGTCATGGCTTAGACCTCTTTTAATTCTTAATAATTAACAGAACTTGCTAATTTCTCTGCGTATTTGCAGTAATTTGTGTGGTAAATATTGCCTAAGTAAAGCCTCAGAACCTTAAAGGTCAAGTAGTGGGAAGAAGCAATTATATGTGTGTTAACATTCTTACAAATAAGCCTGATACTGAAAAGGTATTTCTGCCTAACAGAACGGTTAATGACTGGTCTGCATCAAATGATGAAGCTGTAGCCTCTTTACTGCAGACATTAAGGGAGCTAAAATCAGATTTGTCTCCTCCTACAACTCAGGTAAGGAAAATATTAATATATTTTCATGTCCCACTCTGTTTTGTCATATTGCAGAGTCTCCTTCTGAGAGCACTTTTTTCCTAGATATGTGATGTGTCCAAGGATCACAAGCTTTGGGATGTGTTGCTGTAGCTTCTTGATGCATCCAGAGAAAATTGGTTTTCACCAGAATGCCAAGTAGTTTTTTTTCCAAAAGCACCACAGTGGTTTGTAATCTCAGGAGGGCTGTTCTGGCCCAAGTCTGCAGTATTGCAAATATTTTACGCAAGCCCAGGGATTACCAAAGACCAAGCTTGGGTCTATTGACACAAAGTACATAAATGCAGAACTTTTAGATTCCATCTGATTCCCCAGATAACTGCAGTTTTATGTCTTTCTCTTGCAGTAGACAGAGATCTATGACTGATAAGTGAAAAGTTTTTTTGTGTCCTCTGTTCACAAGTCTGATGTGTGACAAGCTCCCTTGGCACGTGGCAGCTCTCCCTGTGTCTACCTGCTTACAAAATACAGTTAATATTTTCCTTCTGTCACCTGTGCAGCCACACAGGTGGTTGCCAAGTGGATCATCTCCAGCCTTGAGGAGGGGGATGCAGCCTTTTCTCCAGGTTCATGGGGTTATTTTGGTTAAGCCTTCCTCTCACAAACCTGTAGAGCTGTCAGCTGTAGACAAAACCCTTGTTGGAACAGAGTTTCCTCCTTCAGGGATTGACCACAAAAAAATAAAGGAACTCAAGCTTCCTGACTTTATTTTTTAACAAAAACAAATGTTCAGTAGAGCACTTTAAATTCACATGCCTTTCTAGAGATTAGGAGCAAAAACTCCACCTTTATAGCTTTTCTTCTGTGGGCACAAACAATCCCTCCTTTCTACCCTCTTTCCAGACTTCGATTTTTTTTTTCCAGAATCACCTTTTCCTTCAGTCTCCTCCCTGAATTTCTCCTTCCTTTAAGGTACTGAACCACATGCTCAGGAGACCAAAGCAATTTTCTGCTGCTTCCCACTTGACTTGCAATAAATAATTGGGGAGTATTGGACAGGGAACCTGGCAAAATGTCAGCATGGAAAATCTGTGCCAAATAGAGCTGTCTGGTCAATCAGCTGCCAAATGGTGCAGCAGAAGTCAAGGACATTAGATGAGTCTTGTAGAATTCCTTCAGATACTACAGATTGTACTGAAATAAGTTGCTAGGAGAAATTGGGGTCAGTTGTTTGTACTGGCTTCTCTAATGTATGGATTTTATTTCAAGGGATAAAACATCAGCTACCTTAAAAAAAAATCTTGTATTTCTTTTGTGAACTACTGCATCATGCACTGATGTAACTGATGACCAGTAAATTTGTAGTTGATACAAAGAGGGTTATGAAGGCAGAACTTCCATGAAGAATTGGAGCTGGAGTCCTGGGTCCCATTCCTTATCACAAAACTCAGTTTCACAGAATCACAGACAGCATGGTTTGGACTGAAAGGGTCTTTAAAGCCCATCTTGTTCCACCCCCTGCCATGGGCTGGGAACCTTCCACTAGACCAGATTGCTGCAAGCCCTGTCCAACCTGACCTTGGACACTTGTAGGGAGGGGCCAGCCACAGCTTCTCTGGGCAGCAGACTATCAGAATTCAATGTGAGATTTTTCAGAATTTTTCACAACCTATATTTGCATGTACACAGACATCTTGACTATTTCTGTGCTGCCTGTGCATGTAGAAGAAAGATGAGAGACAGAAAGGCTTTTCCTGCATTTCAGTTTCCCATTGTGCTGTTCAACACCTGAATACCATTGCTGGCTTTTGGGCTCATTGTTACTATGTTTTAATTTGTCATAAATTTGGGCTTTTACTCAGTTTGAGGTGTTTTATTGTGAAAACAATGTGCAAAACCCATTGTGGCTCACTTCCTTTAGGTTTCTGTTTTAGGTGAGATCTACAGGTGATGCTGCCCCTGTTCAAGAGCTGGAAAGAGAGGCTTGGCAACGAGAGAGGAACACACTGCAGAACATGCTGAAACAGGCAGAATCCCAGCTGGCTAAAGCCAATGCTGAAATTGAAAACAAACCAGTGGCAGAAACTTCCAATCCTAAGGTAAAATCATGGGGATAGCCAGCAAAGGCAGGGTGGGTCTCTGGAGCTTGGAGGGCCAGCAGAGCCACAGCCAGGAGGTATCATTTGAACATGATCTGGGGAAAAAAGGCATCTGTCAGATTATGGATTTATCTTTCACTTACTGCTGTAATCTTCAGTTGCTATTTTAAAAGGTTGATTTTCAAGACAAACAGTTTGATTTATTATTTTAAATTACAAGCTTTCCCCATATGTACCCCATCAGAGAAGTTCCTTTGGAACTTTCTCAGTGTTAGACAGGAACTTGCTTCAAAAGTCATCTGGATCTTTGGAATTCCTTTCCACTCTTAAATGAGAGGGAGACTTAGATTTTTTGTCTGAGGATGAAAATAGAAAACAGTCATTATTTTTAATCCCTGCTGACTAAAATTAAATAATTTTTATTTTTCTGACACTTTGATTGTAATCAAATCTTATAGGCATCTCTCCCACCATGCATTCTGGCTTACTTTTTTTTTAAAGCAGATGTGCTTTTTTTTACTAAGGAGTTAAACTGTTCTAGAGTTTTGAGTATGACAATTTTGCTTGAAAACATTCAGGAGATTTCAAGAGGTCTGACACTCCAAATCTGGGTGGGTTTTAGCAGTGTACAGAATTGTTTTGGCTGTCCTTGTGTCCTCAGTCTTGACATTTGACCTGAAGATACCTTGTTTGTGGCTGGCTTTTTGCAGCAGTAACTGTGAAAAAAATGAACTTTTTAAAATTTTTATTTTCTTTCTGCAGTTGCAGAGATTATATCGAAAGTACATTCGAGCAGAGAGCTTTAGAAAGGCTCTAGTTTATCAGAAGAAATACCTCTTGCTGCTGCTTGGTGGCTTTCAGGACTGTGAGCAAGCAACTCTGTCTCTCATTGCCCGCATGGGAATCTATCCTTCTGCAGACCTGCAGCTCTCTGCATCCCACTCCCGGCCCTTCACCAAGTTCAGGTGTGCAGTCAGAGCCATCATTGCCATCTCAAGGTAAAGCCAAAACACTCCCTGTCTCTTATAGGTCATGTGTCCTTGGAAGCTTCAAAAATTGCTTGTTCCTGTGCCTTATCCTACATTAATATCACGTAGAAGCAATCTCCAGGACTGGTTCAAACATGACTTCTTAGCTGAGTTTGATCTGTACTAAAGATTTGGAAAAAACATCTTTAAAATGAAAGAGAGTTGATTTAGATGGGATGTTGAGAAGAAATTTTCCCTGCAAGGATGGTGGGGCCCGGCAGAGGTTGCCCAGAGACGCTGTGGCTGCCCCATCCCTGGGAGTGTTCAAAGCCAGGTTGGGCAGGGCTTGGAGCAGCCTGGGATGGTGCAAAGTGTCCCAGCTCATGGCAGGAGGATGGAACAAGGTGGGCTTCCTTAGATCCCTTCCAGCCTGAACCATTCCATAATTCTATGAAAAAGCTACTAGAGTGATACCCAGCTGCAATATATTTGGCAACCAGAGCACAGCTTTACAAACTGGAGTCCTTTGGGGCTGACCTTTATCTCCTTGGTCTCACTGGACCGTCTGTCCTGTATCAGAATGGGATCTGTCAGGAATGGTTTTCTGGAATCCAGTAGTGTTTCATTGGGTGTGATTTTTTCATGCTGTGTCACTATCAAATGGGTTTTGCTAGCTGTACATGGGACAATATGCCATCTCCCAATGGCTTTAAGCCCATTGAATGAAAAAAAAAGGCAATTTTAAGTGTAATAGGTGGTTATTTTAAGTGTAATAGGTGGTTATTTCTGAGCTTTTTTGTTGTCTAGTTAAAATGATCGCTAGCAAGTTTGTCAGATGATGGCACAGAGTCTTTGATATGAATACCATAATAACAGCAAAGGCTGCAGCACCTCCAAATTTGTGCAGTAACCTCCAAACTCCCTCTCTCAGGTAGGAAGAGCTCTCTGGAGATCAGGAGCAGAGCCAAAACAAGCAAGGTTTTTCAGCAGTTCAAAGATTGTTACAGAGTAAAATGTGATAAGCCAGCATTCCAAAGATTGAATTTGAAAATTCTCCTGTCATTCCCACAACAATCATTGCTTATGTCACTTAATCGGTTCTACCAACAAATAATATTAAAATTTAATGTATTTCTGTTTATTTTTAATGCTTGTACAAATTTGTGTTCTTACCAAGGTTAAAGTTTTTGGTGAAGAAGTGGAACAAAGTTGGCAGGAAGAGCACACAGGGTGAAAGCATTTCTCACAGTATAGGAGGTAACACAGGTATGTGTTTGGATAAGTACATAGTTTTCTTTGTCATTTTCTTTGTAATTTGTTTTCTTCAGTGATGTGTTCCATTTAAAAACAAAACCCAAGTGGGAAAATCTGTTTATTTTGCCACTATCCATCTGTAGAGTAGATGGATAGATGGTCTGATGCAGGTCAATAAGGACTTGAGTTACTTGAGGAACATTTGAGTGTTCCTTTTAGTTACCGATGAGTGCCTTTGTAAGAATTCCAACAAACATCTTAATGCACTACCCCATATTGGGGAGCTGTTGCCCTTGATGTAAAATTCCATTGTGTCTTTTCAATGCTAAACAAAATTCAGATTAAACAGTGTATTTTTCATTACCTGATACTATGTAATTTTCACTGTTTTTAATTTGCTGGAAATACTTATTTTAAAAGACAACACCACCTTTGTACATAAACCCACTGTTGTATGATTCCTAAGAAATGTGAATCCTCAAATGCTGAACTTTCTACCTCAATGCAAAATACTATTACAATTCTGTTAAATACAGTTAAAACAAAAGAAAAAAACCCCACAAAAATAAAAAAGTAGTTAGCTGTAGAAAGTGTATTTACCTGCATTTAAAACCAAGCTTAAGCATGCTCTGCTGTCATGTTCATGGGTTTATTGGACGTGTTTATGACAGCCTGTTCTCAATGGTTCCTAGTGCACATTTTTTAACCCTCCATATTTACCACAGCCTCTGGTGCTAGAACAGAAGTTCTGAAAGAGCAGCAGCCTCCAGCTGGCCCTGTGAGCTCTCCCCCTACCCAGGACAGGGACACAGGGCTGTGCCACAGAACCAGCTGCGCTGCAAGATTGATGAGCCTCTCCCCACGGTCCTCCTCCCGCTCACACAACAGGTCAGTCTGCAGAGATGGGAGATGCTTCAGGTTTTTGGAGGGGTTTTTTAACTTTGCTGAGTTGCTTGTCACAAACAGCCAGGTAGTCTTCTGGTTTGCATGGAATTCAGCAAAATGTTTTTGGAGAGTATGAGACCTGCAAGAACCTGAAAAAGACTGAATTCTACCCCACCCTATTTCTCTGTCATGGGATGTGTCTGCTCCTGACAGGCCTGCTAAGAAAAGTCACCTGTATGATATGGAGCAGGATATTAATAACAGCAGCCCTGGCTGGTGCTCAGTGTGACTGGATTAGTGGTGGCTCAGGCCTGATGTAGATCCAAGCTAGGCTAAATGATGCCTCTTGCTGCTCTTGTTTCCAGGAACAGCTATACAAATGGAAAGGGTGGTGATGGTTCCAATTTCCTTTGCCTAGAATTCCTGACTGTATGAATGTAACTTCTGGATATACTTGAGAGTATAGCATGAAAAGGGGAAAATAATTTGTTTTCTTTTGAAGATTGCACCAGTCCCCAGGTTCAGCTCCAGACAAGTCCCTTGTGCCACCTCAGGATCCTGAACAGTCACTCACAGAATATATCCATCGCTTGGAGGTGATTCAGCAAAGGCTGCGAGGGGTGCAGCCAGGTAAGAACCACCTTCTCACCCCTCACAGCTCCTGCAAGGCTGGGCTGCTTTTCACAAGGTTCTTCGTACACATTGCCAATAAAGAGCATCATTTTAAGGAGTAATTATCATTATTGGGGGGTAACAAAGTCAGTGTCTGAAAGGAAATCTTTCTGAATTGTGCCTAAAACTACTTCAAGTGTGGCGTTTCTCTAAGCTCATAGTGAAAGATAAGATGGAGTATTTTCATGTGATTTCTGTCCCCTTCCTGTTTCCAAATCTAAGCAAGCAAGTATTGCAATTTAAATGAAGCTGTGTATAGAGTTAATTTGCTTTCAAGTCAAACATAGCTGTTGTAATAGCTGAGCAGGGCTTTCTCTGCAGCACAAACTGTAACGCTTCCCTTAATTATCACTTCCTTATGTTCATAACAGATTTTAAAAAAAGATTTGGAGGCTGGTAAATACAGCCATCTCGTTCTAAGATTTATCAAAGAACACACAAAGGATTGTAGTGGCACTTAGCTTTGCTATTTAAAACAGTTCCACCTAATTTCTAGACCAGATTTACTTCGTTTAATTAGTCTAATTACCTCCTCTTGTTACATGTTGGTTATAACACAGAAACACCTTGTCCTAAGGAGGAACTTGCAACCTGTAATCACATCATCCTGAAATCCTGACGAGTTTGAGAACTTTGACATTGTTCTCAGCAGGACTTTACTTAAAAACTTTTATTACTGTGACTTTGTGGGTTTGTTTGTTTTGGTTTTTTTTTTTTTTCCCAAATACTGCAGCTGCATGGCTGATACAGATAAACAGATTTTAGACTTGAAACCTGTCAGCCTTTATGGAAGTAACACATTTTGCTTCATTCCAGGTGTGGAATAAGTACTGCACAGCTGGGACACCATAAACACTTGTATGAAAAGTGTCTATGATTTCTGTCATTTCCATATTACCAGGATGATCATGTCCAGGCATTACAGAATGATGCTGCAATCTTTAGAGCAGTGCTGTCAGCCAAGTGATTTCCCAGCTCCACTGAACTAAAGAATCACCACAGGAGTGGCAGAACTGAGCTGTCACTGGGGTAAAGCAGGCCTGTGATGGAGCACTGCTCCCAGGGTATGAAGGTTTGCTTTGGCAGATGTTTAGGCTTTCAAATCCTGTTTGGGATTGCTCCTAGGTGGCTCATGAAAATTGGAATTGCTTTCAGTGTAGCTCATATGAAGTGCTTTGAGGAAATAACATGCTGCTAATTGTACACTGTTGCTTCATAACACAAGCAGTTTTCTAATATTGATCTGTTTTTTTTTTTTAATTTAGGACAAGTGCTAGGTTCACCTCATCAGAGAAACCTAAGGAAGTGATGGGAACACCTAGAAAATCTGTCCTGCAAGTTCCTGCTTCCTCTGAGTTGGTCCTCACTCAACAGATGCACTTGCAATCTGCCATGCAACTGAATAAAGGGCAGTGCTTTTAAAGCAGATTTTTATATGACTCTTTTTATTATATTTTAGTACTTTAAGAGGGACTTACTTTTCACTAAGAACAATGTTTTACATTCTCATGTGAAATTAAGTCAACAGCTGAGGTGTGCCTGCATCGCTGTATTGTAAGCTGCAAAAAGTCTCTGTGGTGTTTATTTTTCTATAGTGTATAGGTGGATTCCTTGTAAAAAAAGTTATTAAAATGGCATTTTATTAGTGAATTTTACATTGTGTGGTTGTTTACTTCTCTCATACTGATTTATTTCTTTTGCTGTTCCTGAAATTGTTTGGGTTGTGATATTTCTGTAGGTTCATTACAATTAAAGGAATAGCTCAAATACTCTCAAAAATATCAAAGATACCTGTAGCTTTCTGTGAATTTAGGGTTTGCTCTTCTGTTTTTTTAATACATAAATCCTCCCTCAGTCTGTCCTATTTATTCTGAACACTTTTAGCTTCATTTTTCTAGTTCAAAAGGCCCATAGTTTTAACTCTTTTGTACCAAACAAGACCTGTGAATTCTGTATCTGGTATCTTGTGCTGTAGCTGCCTTCAGGGGGAAGTTCCAAATGTGCATGAAATTGCTGGTTGGAGAAAAGGGAAGAGGTGCTCTGGTGGTACACCCATTTCCAGTCCCAATCAGTATCTCAGTGCAAAAATGAGAGAGATCCAAGTATCATGCTGAATAAGACTTTTCTGTGATATTTCTATATTTCTTTAGAAAAGGCATAGGAAGAATTATAATACCAGAATATTTTAAACCTCTCGACACGTGAAATCTCTACTTTTGAAGCAATTGTGGTTTTTAACTTTGGAGCATGAGAGAAATCTCTTCTGGAGGCGAATTGTTCTGCTGCAGCCTATTAAAAGATTTTTCTGTACTGGGTATTGAGAATTATATAATGGCATTCATCTGAGATTGTTTTATTACTTATTTAACTGCCTTTGTTTGGTAAACTTGTATTTATATGTCAGGTAGGTCACCATTTTGTTCTCTGGAAAAAAAAGTGGTAGCAGTAGATCTTGGCACATGTACAGATTTATTACCCCCGAGAGCTATAGGAGAACCCTTGAACTGATTTGGCATAAATTTAAGAGAGCTGTGAACAAACAATACTTGATTTGGTGTAAAAGCTTGGGTTTGGAACTCTAGACAAGTTAAATTACTTTTTCCATTTGAACTAAGTTTAAGCTGGCTCAGTGACTGCCTCCTATTTCTTTTAAAAATCAGATTCTAAGAGTTCTAACACTTGAACATAAATCTGCAGAGAAGATGATGCCTTGAGAGGCTGCCCAGAACAGAGGCTAGACAGTGTTGAAGGAATAAAGCAGGTATTTATTAAAAGGCCTTCAAAGGATATGCCTTGGGCTGTACAAGGCTACACCCAATATGGGTGACAGGTCACATGTTTTCACACTTTTATAAATTTTGGTCCTTTGTTGGGGTTAATTGTCCAATTACAGCTTCAGGTTATGCAGTCCCATTCTCCCAGATTTCTTTCCTCAGTTTTCTGTTATTTATATTTCTTGGGCCTGTTATTTATATTTCTTGGGCCTGAAGCTGCAATGGTGTCCTTGGTTCTCAGGCTGGAAAAGGATTGTTTTGTCTGACTAAACTGTGAGGAGAACTTGCTAACACTTCATATGAAGCTCCAAGTTATTTACTAATGCAGTACAAAATCTGGAAAATATGAAAGCTAAAACTTATGGCATCAAAGGAACTCAACCCAGTAGGATCTGACCCACAGGTAAGGTGTTCCCTGTGGCTACGTCCCCATCAGCTCCCCAATACCCACAGACAGCTTTCTGGAGGGCAGTGGAAGCAGAAGTGTTTGTCTAGAAAATCAACCTTTTAAAATAGCAACTGAAGATTACAGCAGTAAGTGAAAGAAGTGTTTCTGCCCAGTGTAAGGGATGACATTCTAAGCAGCATGGTGTTCTAGTGCTGGTGTGGTGTCTGTGCCCTCGCAAGGGCAGCTATATGGGACACACTCTCCTGTCATGTGTTAACCTCAGTAATGTGAGTAGAGAAATTGGAAGCCCCAACATGAACCCCAATTGTCCCAAACACGAGCGGTGTTTTGGACAGAAGCAGTTGTTGGCAGGAGAGTACTCCCCAGCTTTCCCTATTTTCTAGTTCTAGGGCAGTTGCTACTGGCAGAGCAGTTTGGGGGATCAGGCCACTGGCAAGGTCCTGGATTTGCCTTTGCCCGAGCCTCTGGGAGGCTGCAGGAAGGCCGGAACATCAGGCTCTGGTGCCCTGCCACACACTCACCCTGGAACCCACAGCTGAACAGGGAAAAGCTGCTGCTGCCTCAGCACAGCCCCAGCGCAAACGCGTCCTGCTGCTCTCTGCTGCCCTTTGAGAGGTGGTTGGCTTTAAAAAAGACACTCTCACCAGATTTTTTTTTTAATGCAGTCCCAGGTACCACTTTACATCCAGGCTCTCACAGTGGAATTCCGTGCCATGAACATGTCCCTGCTCTATCCTGGGACAGCGGGTGGGCCTAGGATGGGTCACAGTTCCTATTTTCCGTCGGGAGGAAGAAGCGGGGAGGGAAAGGGCACTTTCGGTATTTACAGGAAAGGGGCCTCAGCACAGCAGGTGCCAAGGCAAGCAGAAGGGTGGGAAAAGGAAAGGAGCACGAGAAGGGCAGCGCCGGGCCGGCAGCGGGCGGGCCGCGCTCTGGCCCCTCCCCGGCGGCCCGGCCCCGTCCCGGGCTGCGGCAGCGGCTGCGCGGGGCGGCGGGGCTGGCGCCACCTCCTCCTTCCCTGCCTGCCTGCCGCCGGCCCGGGACCGCCGCTGCCCGCCTCCGGCCCGCCCCCGGCCCCACCTGCGGCAGCGCTGGGCGGTGGCTCCGCCGGGCCCGCTCGCTGCTGGCCCAGCCGCGCCATGGCGGCGGAGCGCGGGGGCTGCGCTCTGGAGGCCGTGCCGCTGCCGCCCGAGGTGCGCGAGAGCCTGGCCGAGCTGGAGCTGGAGCTGTCCGAGGGTGAGTGGGGCCGGCTCTGGGGCGGGCACGGCCGCGGCGCGGCAGCAAGGCCGTAAGGCTGCCCAGGGGCCTGGGGGCACCGGCGGCGGCGGCGGCTTCGCCCCCCGGTGCAGCTCTCGGCGGGCCCGGGCTCCGCTCCTGCCGGAGCCCCCGGCCGGGAGCCGGGAGCCGGGAGCGGGCGGGCCTTCGCCGTCCCCGCGGCTGCACTGACCGCCCGCGGCCCCTGCGGCCGGCGCCTGGTGGAGGCCCCGCAGGAACTCATCCAAACGGGCACTTAGTGATACTCTGGAAAGACAATTTTATTTTAGTTTCAATACCTACAGTTCCTAACTGTAGGTAAAACCTTAAATCGCTCTCTCTGTATCTGTCGTTAATTTTCAACTTTTTTGTGCTTCACTGTATATACAGTCAGGAAGGAATATGATGATGCTCGCTCCATTTTTCTAGAGCCACCGAATCATGGTTTGGGTTGGAATCTTTAAAGCTCGTCCAGTTCCATTCTCCTGCCGTGGGCAAGGACACCTTCACTAGACCAGGTTGTTCCAAGCCCCTTCCTGCTTGGCCTTGGAACACTTGCAGGGATGGGGCAGGCACAGCTGCTCTGGGCAGCCTGTGCCAGGGCCTCAGCACCTTCAGGGAAGCATTTCTCCCCGGTAGCCCATCTAACCTCCCCTCTTGTCAGTGGGAAGCCATTCTCCCTTGTCTTGTCACTCCAGACCCTTGTCCGAAGACCCTCCAGACGCTCTAGGGTCTCCTTAGAGTTTTCTCTTCTCCTAAACACCCCCAGCTCTCCTTGCCTGTCTCCATAGCAGAGGGGCTCCAGCCCTGTGCATTAATGAGCCCAGAGGTGACAATATGCAGTGCCAGGCACAGGGTCTCTGTGACCATTTGATGGATTTTCAGCCCCCAGGAGACATGCCTTCCACCTCCAGGTCAGTGTTTGGTGATAACAGCCCTGTGGGTGTCAGTCACGGTATCTCTGTTAAGGAGCTGGGCAAGGATTTTTTGCATACTGATTCTCTGGCGTGGCCTGTCCTGCAGACAGGCAGGTATCAGCACTTGGCACAGCAGGGCATGCTGGGGTGGAGGGGACAGAGGCAGCACGTTCTGGGAGTATTGCTCCTTGCATTTCCCCCAGTTACACCATCAAGCTGCACCCTTGAATAGAAGAGCTAAAAACCTGTTAATACCACCTGTGCTATTGGGATTCGGTGCATTCAGTGTGCTCCTCAGATGTTGCAGTTTTCAGATCAGCAGGTTCAGGTGGGCACAATTGGAGCTAATTCACCTAAACATGTGCTGCCTGATTCAGGTCACGGTTTCAGGAGTTATTCACAGGTCTGCTGACGTCATTTCCAGTGTGGAAGCTTTGGTGCAGAGGCAGGGGAGAAGTGTAGGATGGGTGATTGTTGTCCAAGTGGAACCTGTTGCTGCATGCCTGCTGGCACAGGCAGGAGCAGTACCTGGCAAGGCCTGTTGCTTGTGCCAGGTGAGTTCCTCTGTGTGTGAGCTGGGACCCTGTGCTCCATGGCCCTGCAGTGGTTCTTCCTGTGTGCCTGCTGACACGTGCAGGGATATCCTGGGGCTGGCTCCTCTGCTGTGCAGTTCCTGTCTGTGTGGTGTTTTAACTGATAAAATATTTTTTTATAGGGGGATCTGCAGTATGTTAAACCTGTGAGAGGCCTGAAGTGATTGCACACTGTCCTGGTGCTGTGGGTCTGATGTGGAATGTGTATTTCTGTGTAGCTGCTGGGTTAATGGAGAGACTGGGTAAAGTGGTAACATGAGCTTGAATTCCTTGATCACTCTGAAGACTTAGTTTATGAGCTTAGATGTGACTCCTTTTCTGTGTTTCCTAAACTGGAAAACGTTTGCAAGTAGTTCTTCAACATCTGGTAATATGTTATGTGCTCGTATCCTGCCATTGCTTGGTGTTTGTATGAGCAGCTTTTAATGCTCAGAACTTGCTTACTTGGAGAGGAAGGAACAGCAATCTGAGATTTCTAACACTGAATATGCCTCAGGTTAGAGAAGATCAGTACTTGGGTGGATGTTCCCATCATCTGAGACGAACTGTGAAGGGAGAAAGAGAAAAGGAGAAACATGAGAGCAAGTTCCTTTCTAGTTTGTCTGTGTACTTTGTTAATTGGAATATTTGTGTGTTGTGGTGATGAGGCAGGAATAATGTCTGTTCTCTTTGATTACATTATTTTCACCTGTAAAATATAAGTCGGGAAGATGATTAATCTCCTCCTTTGGTTGTGCTTCAGATGATCACAGCAAAAGTTGGGAACAGTGTTTGTGTTGAGGTGTAGAGAAGAATGAAGACATCAGTATGTTGGCACTTTCTAAAGATAACTCAAAATCCTAAGTAGAGCATTCAACTGAGAAGAATTTTGGATGGGGATGGAATGCCAGTTCATGATACAATTCCAGTCATATGCACTGTTAGGAATCCTTCAGGTTTACAAGATCTTAATCTCTTGCTTGACATTGTTTGTGTTCTTCATGTACTAGAAAAATAATAGTTTGGGATAAAAGGTGACCCTACTATGATGCTACTGTGTTGCTTTGTTATAGCAACACTAATTTATTTCTTGTTGAAGAAAATTTGTGAATCCTGTAAAGAAAACTGAGAGATCTGCCCACAACCTTTTGAGGAGATAAGGGCAGTTCTGAGACCATTCCTGGCACCTAAGCTGAGTTTCAGCTGATGGATCTGTGAGCTAGGCTTGCTTATCTTAAGACTCAAAGATGCTGCAGCTTTCTGTTGTAATGGAAATATGCAGAGCTCCCTAATCAGACTGGCAGGATCTGTGTCAAAGAGTATGATGGGGATGCTGTAAGCTCCAGTACTTCAGGTTGTTTATTGGTAACTACAAAACACTGGGGTTTGGGGGTTTGTTTGTTTGTTTTGTAGGTTTGGTGTCGTTTTTTCTTCCCTGCTCTGAAAGAGAGCTAAGGTTATAAACAGTTCTTAAAAAAAATTCTTACCTGCAGTGGAGATTCTGTAGCAAAGGCATCAATGTGCATTTTAAAGCCTGTACTTTTTCTATTAAATGGCATCATATATATGTATATATTTTTAGGTGCCTAAATGTACTTGTACACCACCTTGGAATTGGGTTATTTCTTTGCTTTTTCAGGGTTGTCTGTGCAGGAAGGTGCTTCATTTGTTCCTTGATTGTCTAAGGACAAGATCCATAGAAGTAGTCCAAGATAAAGTTGTGTCATGTGTTCATGTAGCCATGAGGACCTGGTGTCAGCTTGTGTTGGCTTTGTCTTCTGGGACTGGTGGTGGTGGCAGTGTCTCAGCCAGCAGTTCAGGGACTTAACAAGAATATATGACTATGTTTGTTTATTTTCTTGCCAATTTGCTAGGAATTTGTAGATTGGTCTTACTTTGGACTCAGTGATCTTGGAGGTCTTTTCCAGCTATGAACTAAGCTGCAACTCCAGAGATTACCTACAGTAAAGAGGCTGAAGAGATTTTTTTGCTAGTTCAAATATATTCTATTACTCCACAGATTGACAGATGGGGAACACTGCTCTCAGTGGCTTCTACCAGAGAGGCTGTAGGATTAGTTCAGAGATAGAAAAGTATTTCATGTAGCTTACCATCTTGATTATAACCTCAGTTATTTCTCAGTTGATTTGGGGAGGAGCATTTTCTGCTTCCTGGCACATTGCTCACAGGTTTCTCCTGAGCCTGGCTGAGCTTCAGTGGCAAAGGATGCAGTTTATGTGGAGTGGTCAGTGACTGCTTGCTCTGGTTCCCCTCCAAGTGTTTACATCTGCCTGGACTGAAAGCTGACTCTCAATGTCATTTTTATTTCAATTTTTCTTTCCCTTTTAAGAAAGGAAGAAACTGTGTATATGACAAAGAAGCTTTCTCTGGGGTTTTGTTATTTTGGGGATTGTTTTGCAAAGGTTAGGGGTTTTTTGGCACATTTTGAGGTACCGCAGGTAATTTCTGAATGGAAGATGACACCAGCTGTGAAGTATTTCCTGAAAAAGTAAGGGTGTTTAATGTCTGACATCTTTGGCTACAGCAAATTTTCCAGCAATATTTCAGCAAATACTTTTTGTAGTTAGTTTGATTAGGCTTTTTGAAAAATTGATGCAAGAATACTGTGTTTTTTGGGGTTTTTTTTGGTCAGAACACCTTTCTTATAAAACCTAAAGGTAGTGGTCAGACCTGAAAGCTTTAGGTCGTTTTGTTACACCCAACAGTATTGATGTGGTATTACATTTCTTTGTGTGACATCAGGTGAGGGAGAGACACCCACAAACACTTGCACCTGTTTTTCTTGTGATAAATAATGGGATTTAGGAGTTAAGTTTTTTCTGGTCTTAAAATGGTAGTTTTCTCTTATGGAAGTCTTGGAAATACTTGGAAGTAAACATGATCTGAGGCTGTCAGTAGGAAGAACTGTTGTAACTGGGGAGACAGATGGCAGTCTGTGAAACTTGACCTACAGCATCTTTCTTTCTTAATTTCAGGGCTCTCCAGCAGAAACTGTTAATTGTGTGCTAGTACCTGGGGCTTGCCAAATGCCCATGGGGACTAAGTGAGTTTTCAAAGCTTGTTCTCCCATGTTAACACCCAGCAGAGGTCTGGGCACCTGGCTGCTGTCCTGCAGGCTGTCCCCATCCTGAGAGAGAGCGAGTGAGGAGCTGAGCCCAGCTCCCCAGCCAAAATCTCACACCCTTCTCAAGGCAAAGCCCCTCAGCTACAGGAGTGCAGCCAGCTGCACCTTTCCCTCTTCTCCTTGGCTACATCTTTTGTTTCTTAAGTACAAGTCGTTATCATCTCTTAGGCAGCAGATGGGGGAAAATTCCCTGAGAGGGGGAAAAAAACCTCCTAATCTCTAACATTATTCATCCTGAATTTTTTCCCATACCAACATGTTACATCAAACTTAAACTTTTAAAGTATGTACATATGTGCATTACCCCAATTATATACATGTATACATCTAGATTTAGATACAGGCACAGTGTGACAGGCAGCTCACCCTAAAACAAGGTGCCTTTGAGGGATTCATTGTGTCTCTCCATCCTTTTGCACCACCAGGTGCAGCTTGGTCCCTGAGCAAAGACAACCCCACAGATGGGTTTGTATTGGCTTGAGGCAGAATTAATCCAAACAGTTTTTCCCAGGATACCTCTCATGTGTACCACCAGAACGTTATCTCTGTTGTTCACAAGGGTTCAGACTGGGCAGGTGCAGCTCAGTTAGTGGAGCCTCTGGTGTTAGCTAACCAGGTGCTACATGCAGCTCCCAGTTTTTCAAAGTCTCCCTGCCCAGTGCCTTCAAGGTGGTTTTAAGCAGTCTGTTCCACCTCTTAACTTTCCCATCAGTTGGTGCATGATAAGGAATGTGGTCCACCCATTCAATGCCATGTTCTCTGGCCCAGGTGTTCCTAAGGCTGTTCTTGAAATCAGTCCTGTTGTTGGACTCAGTTCTTATGGGGATACCATGCCACCAGAGAAGCTGGTTTTCCAGGCCCAGGATGGGGTTCCAGGCAGTGGTGTGAGGCACAGGGTAGGTCTCCAGCCATCCCATGGTGGTTTTTACCATCATGACCACGTAGTTTGAGGCAGTGTGATATAATTAATCTGCCAGGCCTCCCCATACTTATATTTGGACCACTGCCCACCATACCATAGGGGTTTTACCTGCCTGGCCTGCTTGATCTCAGCACACATCTCACAATTGTGGATAACCTGGGAGATACTGTCCATGGTTAAATCTGCTCCTTGGTCTAGTGCCTGCTTGTAGGTGGCATCCCTGCCCTCATGGCCTGGGGCATCATGGGCCCATCGAGCTAGGAACAACTCTCCCTTGCGTTGCCAGTCCACATCTTATCTGTGGCACCTCTATTTTTGCAGCCTGATCTACCCTCTTGTTTCAGTGTTCCTCAGTAGCCTGACTCTTGGGGACATGGGCATCCACATGACAGACTTCTATAGTAGAGGAAATGTCTTGTATTTGAATATTTGTATTAGAATATCTGTATAGAGGCTTTGCCCCAGAGGTCCCGGTTGTCCTTGATGGGCTGCAGCTGTGACTAGTGAAGATAACTGGGATAAAAGGGGGAAGGTTAGCCAGTCAGGGAGAGCCTTGGAGGAGCTCTGAGCTGAGAAAGAACATGCAGAAGAATGAATCAGTGAAGATCTGCAGCCATGAGAATACACCAAAGAGGTATGGACTTTAGAAATCTGATAACAACAATATAAGACTCTAGAGAAATAATAGAAGAGCAGACTTCCACAAGTAACTTCTCTACCTGAGTGGCCATGCCTTGCCATTCTTCAGCAGCCCAGATTGGCCTTCCTCCATGCTGCCAGCTGGCTTTTTCCCCCTTCCTCAAGCCAAAGCCATGTGCCAACCAAACCAGGCTAGGCTAGACCACATGGTGCTGCTTAGCAAGGCTTCTGTATTCAGCACACAAAAAGCAGGTTACCCAGGAACTGTTACTCCTTGTTCACCCTTTCCTGTCAATGTCCTCAGGCCTCACACTGAGCACCAAGAGTCCTCTGAACCTTTCTGCATTGGGAGGGTAAAACAAATGGACCCATTTTCTTTATCTTGCCATGTCTGATGTGCTGGATGATGAGAGATTTTTTTTTTATTCTCCCCTCTATTTTGGAAGATAATAAGCTGGTTAAGAGGTTCTTGTTGAGTTGACCTAAAATGTTAGCAACTGTGTTAGAAAGCACTGTTGTAGCAGTGGAACAGTACTTTTGGCAATGGTTTTCATCTGCAATGTGCCTTCCCTTTTGTTCCCATTTCCACTCCTCCATCATACTCATTTTCCACCATTGTTATTCTGCTGTCCCTCCCTCCTCTTTCTTTCCTGCCTTCTGGAATATAGGAGGATAAACCAGGTATCTAGTCTTAGCTGAGAGCATCCTTACACTTCTTACCTTTAGCTATTTCTAATGAAACAATTTTGTGAGCAGTGAGGACATCCAGACTTATTTTGTTGGCTCTGGCTTCCAGCTTAAGAATGATGATGATGCACTTAAAGGCTTGCAGAAAAAAAGGACTAAATGTAGTATTCTGTTACCTTTATCACTGTGAGGAAAGAGAAGATTCTGAACCAGGAAAACTGGGATTGCTAGGTCATCAACTTCTTTTCCCATCAAAGCAGAATTTCAGACTCAACCAGTTAGGTACTTGGGGCTTTTATTGGTTGTCTTCTAGATTTCTGCTGTAGTTAACCAGTGTTTAAATTAATCTCTTCCTTGTATTTGAGTAGAAGTCTTGTTATTCTTTTGTATGTTGCATTGGCAAGGAAGGTTAAAACCTGGTGAGGAACAAAAGTATGATGGCAACCTGTACATTAAGAAGAATAAAGGAAATACATTTTCTTCCAGGTGTTCTTGTGTAAAAATAAGCTTCCCTTGAAATTATAAATGCACATTTATGAAGTAAATAGACCTTTATAAAATTAGCATTGAACACAGTCCTATGTCCTACCTCCCTATCTGTCCCCTAAACCTAAATTAAGCTCTGTCAGTCTTGAGATCATGAAGTGACTTCTACTTTTCCATTTGCTGGTTAAAATGCTGTTGGGAATATTTTTTTTTCCTTTGGATTAGTTTGGTTTTTGAAAGGAATAGACTGTTCTTCTGAAATGTGATTTCATGAAGATGGGCTGTGGCATCTCTTGGACTAAAGAAGGTGCCTGCTTGTTGATATTTCATACAGTTACAGATGTATCACCCAGTTCTGTTACTGAAAGACAGACTTTAAAATACCTGTGTGCAAGTGGGAGGGAAAACATATCAGTCTCTCTTGATTACATGCCAGTCATTTGGTTGTTAAGAACCCTTGTGTTTACCTTGGAATAAGTATCAAAGTATTTGACAGTTTCTTGGCACAAGCTTTGTAGCTCTCGAGGAAACACAAACTTGGTGCATTCACCTGAGTTTTCTTGATGTGATGATTGCAGACCCAGCTTCGAAGGTCATAGAATCTTCTAGGCTGGAAAAAACCTCAGAGTTCATGGAGTCCAACTGTTACCCCACCATTACATACAGAAAAATAGAGTGTATGATTTTCTTGTGTAGTGGTCTCACAAAGCAGCTCTGCAATGCAGAATTCAGGGGACCGAGTTGAAATGTATGACTTAAAAATTAAAACCTCCAAATCATCATCATCATCATCATATCTTTCTCTCACTTTCTCACTGCTTTAGTATGACCTTTGTTCTTTCTCAAGGTGGTGTTTCCCCAGCAGTGCTCCAGAGGACACAAAGATTTTAAGCTTCTGTGGATTTTTGTTGTTATTGTTTTCCTGTGTTGAAGCTTGTGCCTTGTGGTTGATGTCTGCAATTTACAATTCAGTGAAGAATGAAGCAGCTTGTAATCTTCTGTGTCTGTTGTTACCTTTTAAAGGTCAAGACCTTTCTGTTTAATTATCTCTGTGTACATCCCTTTAAGAACTTGAAGAGAATTCCAACACCTGGTGAAGCCAGTTGGGCTTCATCCCTCAACTAGCAGGGAGTTTTTGTTCAGTGTTCTGCTGGATGCCAGTGATGTCTGACAAAAATCTGCCTCTTGTAGGATTTGCTATTTATGGACACTAAAAAGATACTAATAGCTGGTGTTGTGATATTATGAAGATAGATGCAAAGAATCTTTTTTCTGGCTTTTTGTTATAATTCACTGTGGCTCAAATTTTTAATTTTTATTTTATTTTTCCTTTTTCCTACTTACCACCATATGGCCTCAGAGCTGGATTGGGTTGAGGGCAGAAGAGTGAAAGAGGGTGCCAGTACTTCATCTTAGCTGCAACATGAATCCATACCCAAAATAAACTTCTTCAGTGTCTGCCTGTATCTCTACGGCTGTTCCTTCAATCTGTTGTGGATCCAGCCTCAAATGAAATGTAGGACTTGCTGATTGTAGCAGCATTTTGTCCTAGAACTTGAAATATGAAAGCTCCCATAAATCATAATCAATATGTTTGTGTCCCACAGATCTGGCATTCATCAGATACAGGGAAAATACCAGTCAACTCAGCATTTTATCAAATAGTGCTTGAGAAGTTATTTGCTTATGGAGCAGTGAAAACCTGTGTTGGGAGGTGGGTTAGATGTAACTGGAAGGGCTTCAGCTCCATATGTACCAGCTGCCTGTGTATGAAGATGGAATTCTGTCCAAGTCCCACATGATGAGATTTCTGCCTTACATTATAAGGAGTAAGAAATGTTTAGAAAGTGCCAGAATGTGTGGTTGCAAAGAAAGCATGTCAGACAGGCCATATTGTGGAAGCACACAGTGTGGTAGGGCTAGGAAAAGGCATTGTGACCACAAAACATTTGTTGGCAATTATGTGTTGTCTAACAAAATTACTGAAGTTTCTCATTTCAGATGTTTGTGTATAATTTGTATTTGGTGAGAGTTACTTCAGCTTGCAAAGAATATTCATTGTTTTCAGAGATGGCAGCTCGGTAAAGACTTTTTCCTTCATTCTTCTTTCAGAAAGATTATTTGAAAAGAGAAAATTTAGGTGTGAGCATTTTTCTAATTATTTTGAAGAATTTTTTGAATTCTTCAAAATCATGAAGAAGCTTAAACTTTATAAGCCAGTGAGTTGAGGTTGTGTGGTACACGTTGTAGGAATTTAAATGGTTGTACTTGGGGATGCTCATTCTTGCTCTTTGCCTTCTTTTACTGCCTCTGGGTTAGAGGTCTGTGTAGTAAAATGTATGACCCTGAAACTTCTTAACAGTCAATCAGATGACCCCACAGTCACTCCTGGCAGGAGCTTGAGGTCTTTTTCCCCTGCCTTGATCTAGTGCAAGTGAAGTTAAGAGCATCACTCTGGAGATCCTCCCAGTTTGATTCTGTAAAGTCTCAGTTGCCTGCATACACAGAAACACCAGAGAGGTCAGGATTAGTTTGGCTGCTGTGGGTTTGTGTCTTGTATTTTTGCCACATGTTTGTCTGCCTTGAGCAGTTTGGGAAACTGAGAAATGATATATTCTGTGATGGTCAGATACAGATCCGTGGCTGGACAGTTTGAGCAATAGCACAGGAGTCAAGGTGATGGGCACTGTTATCCCTGTGCTCACTTTCCATCTACAGCCTCCTTGCTAGAGAGGGTTTGGGTTACTTTTCATGAATTATTGAATAAACCAGTCTGTTTAAAAGCATTACTTATAGTCATCAACCAGTGTGATCGTGCTACAGATGAAGGAATGTGTTAAGGAAATATGTATTTTTAAACAGGAAATTCTTCTGATGAGCTTAGTGTTTGAAACAAATTATATTTGTGATTCTAGACTTTTCACAGCTATGAAGCCAAGATTAGATATATCAGCAACTATTGCCTAAATATATGCAAAGTCGTAGTTTTCTTCAGATTTGGGTTTTAGCAGATTTTGGCAGGCCTCTGATTTGGTTTGATTTCCACAGGACATCAATTTATCAGTGCCCAAGACTGACCATTAGCAAATGAGACTCTTCCCTTTCTAGATGATGTTTTCACATGCCCTTCAGAATGTTTAGATTCTGCTAATTGAAAGAAGAACTTCAGGTGCTGGAAATACCTGTAACAAAGGTGTTTACAGAAGGCAGGGACTGGGACCAAGATCTGCAGAAATATCACTATGGATATTGCCCCTTTCCAGTGAAACTGATTTTTATTTGGTTGTTACTTCATTGTTACTTACAAAATAAGTAACTTGGGCCATGGCCTCAGCAAAACTATAAAAACCTTCCTTGACACACATATTCTTGTAGCTGTGGCTCAATATTCTAATCTTAAATTACTGTTAAGATTATAAATCATAATTTAAATTGTAAAATGTCTGTGTATAAATCCTTGTATATGTTACTTTTATCCTAGCAAGTTATATGGGTCTTAAACTGTGAGATAAGTCTGTGTAGCAGGGTAGTTGGGATGAGGTGATTACAGGCTGGTTTGAGACAGAGGAGGAGTAGCAGAATGCTTAGTGAAACCAGAAAATGGTATGTAATATAAGAAATAAATAGTCTTGGATTTTTATTTAAAATGGAAGCCATATAAATTAGATTAGACAAACTCAGTATGTACTTACACAACTCCTATATTGCTGCTCCTTCTTCCTGGCAGGACTGGTGTTCCCTGGACTGCATCCAGAGGGGAAAAAAATTAAAATAATTTAAAACATGTAAAACTTGGGAATAGCTAATAACTGACAACTTGTTCTTGTGATCATTACATGTTTTCTGTGCCCTACAGCACCTCACTGCATCTTCCATGGGCAGGCTCTTGCTTGTACCATTTATTTGGTTGTTCTCTTTTTGGGTTAGGGCCTTTTAGCCACTCTTGTGCTACAAACAGGTAGATTTTTCCTCACTGTGGAATGAGCCTTTTCTTGCTTTTATGCACTTCTGTCCAAAATATTCAGCACTAATAACAAGCCATGAGATTTTTGGAGGATTTTCCTTTCTTTAGTGAATATTTGTAAGTAGTGAACTGATAGCACTTGATGCTTAGCTTGGAGCTGAACTCTGCAGGGCTTCAGTCACATGTTGGTGCAGCTGGTGCAGTTTGGGAAGCCCAATAAACTGACTCATGACAAGAGGTAGCCTTGCTGTGTTCAAACAAGCAATGTTTTGACACTGGCAAATAAAGAGAGATTCTGAATCGGTATGAGATAATTCCCTGGGGAGATTGAAGGGGACTGTGGGATAGATTGATGACTCATGCAGTACTGATGCTATCAAAATTGTGTTCATCACATGAAATAGGTTCTCAATGCCCTTTCAGAAGGGAAGCTATGAGCTGCAAAACTGGTGAACTTGCTTTGTGGTCCTCATCAGTGGGTGTCATAGTTGGGAGGATGATTGCAGTGAAATTGTTACCTGATGCTGTGAGATAAGTCACATCAATTGTTACCTGATGCTGTGTAACAAACCTTACCTAATTTTGGGCTAGATGGAAGGTATGACAGTTCACTTGAAGTTCATGTTGGCTGTTTTGTAATTAGTAAAAGTATCTTCAGCAAAACATGGTTCAAATAATTTAAAAAAAGATATTTCTGTAAGCACAAGGCTTTTACATTGTGATCAGAGGAGAGTAACCTGCCCAAGCCCCAAAAAAGCCTTGTGACATACTCCCTTCAGATGATAAACCTGGTGATAGTGTAGTAACTTCTGCAGATTTATCAGTTTGTAGATATTATTAGTGAAGTAATATGTACTTAGTGGAATTAGCAATTGGTGTTTTATGGTAAATGCAAGTAGGTTGCATTTTGAGACTGAGGAAAACTTAGGTTTAAAGGAAATCCAGTTGCTGTCTTTATAGGAATTGGTGTTATGCCTTTGAGACTGATCTTCAGGGCTTTTTAGATGTTTCAGGAAAGTTTCTGATGTCTGGGCTCTCACACCTCCGGAGAGTCTGGAATACATGAGTTTATTAGCAGAGATTCTGAGCAGCAAGTTCTTGACTGAGGGCTACTGAAAGTGAGGCATAAACATAGAAATAAATATAGAATCTGTAGTATGACAGAAGAATGTTGTGTTGATGCCTTTAACCTTCTTTTTCTCATTCAGTGGATGTTACTGGATCTTGACACATTGTTAATAACATTGCTGATTTCCAGCCTCTGCAGACAGGGCCTTTACTGGTGGCTTTTGTAGTGAATTTTTTCTGCTCAACAGAGAAAGTAACAACAGGATTCTAAGGAAAATCTGCATGCAGAATTATTGACTTTGAAATTGGTTTTTTTTTATTTTTTTATTTCCCACCTGCAGTGACTTGGAGAATTTTTTTAGGGATGTTGTATTAGCCTGACATGAGTAGAATTTCTTGAGATTTCTTGATTTCAGTCTTATTCTTCTGGGGGTGTCTTGGTTTGAAAGACAGATGTCTGCTAAGGAAAGCAGGAGCCTCCCTAGGAATGGAAAATATGATCCCCTCCCTCCAAGTTACTGTAACTTTGAAGTTAAGGGGCTTTCAGGCAAAGATATGGGAAAAGGAATAGCAGTTCTTTGTGGAGGGATAGAATGTAAGAGAATAGTGCAGAAGGTAATCTCAGCCCTGAAGTGTTACAGCTGTACTGATCACCAATCAGGAACAGGCCTGTCCTTAACAGGCCACAGCTGTGTCCAGTGAGGGTGAGTGCTAAAAAACAGGGGGTTAGCTGGGGTTTGTTGGCTGTGCTGTGAGGAAGAAGGAGTCAGTACTGCAAGGAGATGGCCATGACAAATCACCCAGAAGGTATGGGAGCTTTGCAGTAAGATGGCAACAATCATGAGAAATCACTGAGAAGGTATGGGAGCTTTGCAGTAAGATGGCAACAATCATGAGAAATCACCCAGAAGGTATGGGAGCTTTGCAGTAAGATGGCAACAATCATGAGAAATCACCCAGAAGGTATGGGAGCTTTGCAGTAAGATGGCAACAATCATGAGAAATCACCCAGAAGGTATGGGAGCTTTGCAGTAAGATGGCAACAATCATGAGAAATCACCCAGAAGGTATGGGAGCTTTGCAGTAAGATGGCAACAATCATGAGAAAGCTTAGGTGCCAGGCATGGTCTCAGAACTGCCCTTATCTCCTCAAAAGGTTGTGGGCAGATCTCTTAGTTTTCTTTACAGGATTCACAAATTTTCTTCAACAAGAAATAAATTAGTGTTGCTATAACAAAGCAACACAGTAGCATCACAGTAGGGTCACTTTTTATCCCAAACTATTATTTTTCTAGTACATGAAGAACGCAAACAATGTCAAGCAAGGGGCTGCAGCAAGGCCCTGGAACAGCAGGGCAGGCTCACTCAGTGGCAAACAAGAGGCAGCAGAAACTCTGCAGGTGTAGCTGGAATCACAGGGCACCAGGGTGCAGAGCTCAAGTGTAGCAAAAAAACCCAATTTCTGAATGGTCTCATTTCTGAAGCACTGGAGGATATAGCCATGCAGCTGTAGAGAATATAGGATTACTGGGATTCAGTGGTTTTCTCAAGACCACGGTGCATCCTAAGAAGACATATATATAAAATCAGAAAAGCTCTGCAGTTTGGAGGTATTGGAAAGTCAAAAAACTGCAGAATTTTGGCTGAAAAATAGTGCTGTTAATAATGGCATGCCAGACAGTTTTCTTGGGAATGGAGTTGCATTTCTGAAAGGAAAATTTTGTTCAAATACATTCAGATGTGTGTATGTATGTGTGTGTGTATATATATATATATATATAAATTGATGATTTAGAGCTCTCTTACCAGACAGCTGGAAAGTCTTGATTTTTCCAGGAATAAAAACCAAAATGCTCATTAATTAATAAAAGTCATGGTAGAGAAGTGATTTTTTTTTTTCATTGATCTTAATCAAGACTGGGGAGAGAGAAGACTGGGGAACTTGAGAAACCCATTCTAGATGAATGGGCAGAGGAAGTGGAGCAGCATTTGTACAGGTCCACATCAGCAGCTTCTACACATTAGATTAACAAGAATCTAATTGTTTCAAAATTCACAGCTGTTTATGAAATGCAGCAAGGCCATTCAAGTGTCTTCTGATGGTCAGTTAAAATGAAGGGACTGATTATAGCTATTTGAAATCCTGAACTCTAAGAGTATCTGCATGTTCTGTGTTAGCACTGTAAGGAGTTCTTTATATAAAAGTAATGTAGATGCCTGAACAAGAATGGCTTTGTCTTAGGAATGTTTAAACCGATTATTCAAACAATTTGGACATGATGTGGGGTGTCAGTTAAAAAATGCTGGTATATTCCACTTATCACAGACATTGTCTAAGTCTTGGTTATTGAAACAATCATAAGGGAGTCAACTGCCATAAAAGATGGAAAAAGCAAGCAGTAATCCCTTGAAACTCAAAGGTTTGCTGAAGTGGCTCTGGCCATTTTAATGTTTAATTACTTTTGAAATAATAAATAATAAATTGCAGTTTAGTGTGCTGCTTTTTAACAGCACCTTTCAATTGTCTGAGTAGGTGCTTCTGTAGGAGGGCATTTGGAAGGATAATGTCAGTGGTGCTGGGGCTTTTGGAGACAAGTTTGTTGTCTATTGCTTTGAACTCAGTTTCTTTGCTAATGAGTTTCTTGTGTGGAGACTTTTATATTCCAATTGCCTCAGTTTAAATGCAGGAGATTGGGTGAAAACCAACTTAACAGTAGTTTGCTTGATTGTGCATGTATCTTGAAACTTCTTTCATGCAGTTTTATACAAGGTGAAAGCAGATCTTTGGAGGTACTGACTTCTGTGTGAACAGTAGCATCTCTTCTTGGGTTTGGGGTTTTTTTAGGGTTTTTTTGGGGCTTGGTTTAGTTTTGAAGTCCTTGGGTGGTCCTGCTTTCTGTCCTGCATCCAGTCCCAAGCATCCAACAGGTTGTTGCTGCTTTACCAGGTTTCAACACCAGCAAGAGGTGCTGCTGGTGATCTTGGAGGAGATTTGAAATAAATTCACAGTCAGACTAGATCTGAATTTAGGATTAGGTGACTTTTCATACTGTGACATGTCTGAATTAGACTGTTTTGAGTATAAACAAGTATTTTTTTCTGGTTTAGGATTAAGAAGCTGAAACAGGTGGTGACTCCTCCTTCCCAAGTACTGCCAATCTGTCCCTTCATCCATGACCTTCCTGTTCATGAGCTCCTGCATTCTGAAGCCTTTTGTCTCTTGGCAAAAGAATTAAGAAACAAAACAGATACCTATTCAATATTCTGTTTATTGAACAATGTCTCTTCAGTGCCCTGGATGAGTCACGGGTCCTGCTGAAAAATAAATGCAGTCATGTAAATTTTCCCAGCAGTTGCACGCCAAGGGTGTTTGTTGGACTGAATGGATAAGCTTAAATCTGGTATTTTTGTGCTCCAGTGTTTGTCTTTGGAGTGTAATAGTTTGTTTGAGCTTGCATTTTGGAGACACTCTGTGTGTTGTGTTAGTACTGGGTAGCACTGCATTGGTGGGGTTTTGTACTGGGCTTCACTGTTAAGGCATCAAATACGTGAACTTTCCAAAGTTCAGAGATGAATATTGTTTTAAGGGAATTGCTTGCAATCTTTTTATTTTAATAAAGAGATTCCAAGTGATTAGATGATTTGTAGTTACTTTATAGTGCTCAGTGTTAAGGAGCTGTGGTGGTAAAAGCTGCTTATAATGGAAGAGCTTGAGGAAAGCAGAACTGGTTGGTGTCAATACAAGAACTTTGGTGTTTTGTTGCTTCGTTGAAAGCAGGTTTTGTTGAAACTCGTTGTTTAATTGAAGCTTTGTTCTGTTGTGGGTTTTTGAAGGGCCTGGTGCAGGATGTGTCCTGGGCAGTTTTTCTTGGGGCATCCAAAGGGAGCAGGTCCCTCTCTTCCCATTGCAATCCTGCCTCGTGCACCTGCATCCTTTGCCTCCCTGCCTCTGTTTCTCACAGCTCTGCTGCTGCACTCCTCCTGAGCCACCCTCACGATGGACAGAGTGTTCAGCACATTTAAGTGACCTTTCAGCAGTGCTGGCATTAATGACAGCACCAAAACTGCACACCAGATTTAAGGTCAGCCCTCAATGAATCTCTATGGCATGGACATGGAGAGATCACATGTAAGAGAAAGAATACCAAATCCTAAAGTGAGTTGCCTGTCTGACATTCATGGTTGTTCTAGTACAGATTTTCTGAATAACTTACTGGTGTTTTTCTGTCTCCTGTCTGTTTCCCAGACTCAAAGTAGTAAGAAATTGGCCACCAGGAAACCAGAAGTGTAATTTGGCAGGAAATAGATGAGCATATCCTAGGACAGAAGGAGGTCAGTCTGTGTGAATAGGGAAGACTTAAGGATACAGCCTTTTGGATGGACCAAAATCTTCTGTGTATAACTCCCATGGGGGAATCCTGGAAAAAAATAGAGGTTTTGGAGTTAGTGATGTGACAGTAGGAAGCTGGAAAGGTAAGAAGTCACTATGAATGAATTGAAAAGCAGTTTAATGATATGACCTTAACAAGGGAATTATAAATTAATTATATAATCATAATTGTAAATTATAATACTTTGATAACATTGTGGGTATTATAGCACTCATTATATAATAACTATAAGTTGTAATTAATCGCCTGGTTTAGTGTAAGGTGTTCCTGGCCATAGAAGGGTATTGAAACTAGATGAGCTTTAAGGTCCCTTCTATCCAAACCATTCTCTGATTCTATAAATGTGACCACCTCCCAAAGGGCAGCATTTTTAGATTTCTCAGGTTTGCTCCAGTTAAAGGCACTTGGTAATTCTCATTCAGTTGACAGTCAAATACTTTTCCTCTTAGAGTAGGATTAGTAAAGGTAAATAACCAAGTAGCTTAGTAAGGACATTCAGAGGCACTGCCATCAAATACATGGATTCAGGATCAAAAGATGCAGGACAGAATCCATATCCATATGCATATTTTGGGAAACAGCCATTGCAAAGATTAGGCAGATGCGGTAAGGAAGAATAAGTGACTTAAGGTACTGCTAACCTGTCTCTTCCAGACCATCATTAATGCTGGTAAGGATATATTACTGCAAAAGAGTATTTTTCAGGCCTTTGATTATGGGTATCACTGCATGGGACAGTCTGGAAATGTGTTTGGTATGTACTGGAGTTGATTCATCTTTTCTCCCTAACATGCTTTGTTCTTAAGCAGCTGATTTAAAAACGATTCTTGTGTTCAATACTTTATTGTGATAAAGATGCATTTCCCAAATAAGGCTTTAACAAACCTTAGTTCATAGAAAATTCTGCTGCTGAGCCCCTGCCTTGGCAGCAGCCTGGGATCAGTATGTTACATTGAACCTCAAACAGGTGCTGGCTGGGGGCTTGAGCATCTGAGCCTGCAGACACCAAACCTGCCTTTCCTTTGGCTCTTTGTAACAGATAAACAAAGGAAAAGGTGCAGTTGGCAGAAGCCACAGAATCATGGAATGGGCCAGGTTGGAAGGGACCACAGTGGGTCATCTGGTCCAACCTCCCTGCTCAACATTTTGTTGCCAGTGTTTGGTTCATGCTGTTCAGGGAGAGCTCCATTTCATCAGAAAATACACTTAATGAGTAGTGTTGCAACTGGAAATAAATTGTAAATAAGTTTAGCCACCACAGGGACCCACGCTGGGTCTTCCCAAATGTGCAAGCACTGAACTGTTCTGGTCCTAATAGGGATTGATGGTTTTTTTTTCCTGCCATGAGAGGATGTCTGTGTGCACCAGCTGGCTTGCTTTGCTGCCTCCTTCTGTGAATAATTCAGCTGGTTTCTTTTTTTTTTTTTTCAGTTTATCATTCTGTAGTTCAGCCAGGATCTCTGAATCATTCATCTGATTCTTTGTGATCATGTCAGATGACTTATGTGCACCCAATATATCAGTGAGGTCTGATCTCTTAGTAAAATTACATTGTATTTTGTTATTTATGTAGCTTTAACATGAATACTGATGAAGTTTAGTTTTTTTAAATATGCCAATGTTTTATTTTAACAAGTCAAAATGTCAGCATTCACCATAAAATTTTGCCCAGTAGCCACCCCCCCTCACCTGTTATTTCAAGATTAACTGTAAATCTTGTCTCTAAAAGCATGATTTTACAGTGCATGTGAGGATGTGGTAATGCTGTGTCAGGAAACTAATCAAATCTGAAAATGAGACCTAGAAATCCATTGAAAAAGTTTCATCATTTACAAATTGAAATAAGTTGTATATGGAGTAGACACTGCAGGTTACAGACCTTCTCATTGTATGTTTTTGACATACTTGGTGAATTTTGAGTGTTGTGCTGCTGTTGGAGTGTTTTGGGGTTTGCTAGTGGGTTTTTAAATTATTTTCGTGGTCTCATCAATGAGTTGGATATTTCCATGGTCATGGATTTTTGAATCAGTCTGCTTTGGTCTTTAGTGTGGTGCATCATGCCTAAATGGAACCTTTGCTCTGATCTTTGTGATGGCTACCAAAGTTTAAATATGAGCTTTTTGCAAGTAGTAAATATGACATGCTCTCTTTCCTGTAAAATATCTCTGACTGTTGTGGTAACTTTTTGCATATTAGTGGAGAGAGGAAAAAAAAATCAACGTTGCTGACATCCAAAAACACACCATAAAGATAAAGTTTCATACTGGTTTAATAACGTAAAGGATCTTCATTGTGTTAATCACTATGCATTATATAATGAGTCTGTGAAGGATGTGAAAGGAAAAGAAGCTATGCTTTAGAAAGGCTTTTCTTTGATTCCTCTGTACCTGGTTGTTTCTAGATTTGGATCTTTAGGCAAATATAGAGACAGTTTTAATGGAATTTTTTGGGGATACCATAGAATATCTTAGTTCAGATAATTATTTCTGGCCTCATTCATTATAATAGTTGCTTACTACCTGTCAGACAGTTAGTTTGGTATTTTATCCTTGATACAGCTAGGAAGTGACAAACAGAAACTCTTAGCGTTTTCATTTCTATAGTACACTGATATTTTGATTGTTTTGAAATAGCATTTCCATGATGGGGAGTACATTGCATGTGTACAGCATTCTATCTAAAGCTTTTCACCTTGGAATCTTACCAAAATAACTGTGTTAGAGTTATTCATAAGTAAACATCAAGCCCTAATTTTTGGTTGACATTTAAAGACTCTGTCCATTGATCTGCCTGACCATTCCTAGTCTGTTTTTTCCCAGCTTCTTTTGTTGGCTTTTGTGGAAGCAGACAGTACATTCCCTATGGGCCAGAGGATTCCCATTCCTTCCTCCCCATGTCTGTAGCTTTCCTCAGCCTTTTGAAGGGGATGGCAAAGTTACTGATCTCCATTCTAATGGAAGTGGTACCTGGTGTGATGGATGTTGTTCACCCACAGGTGTACACATAGCTGGCATCTGTCAGTCTGTCTGTGTTCTGCAGGGAGCTCCAACAGCATGGAAGGGAAGTGGCAGAGTTGGAGCTTTTCCTGTCTCCCTGTGGACCAAGCTTAAGGATTTACTGCAGCAGGGGAAGAACAATTCATTAATTTGGCTTAACTGAGCCCAGAAACTGCTGCTAAGGCTGCTTTTGTGATCTGGTTATTTAACCTTATTTTGCACTGTCAGATGCTGACTCCTGGCAGATGAAGCAAATAAGTGTTTAAGCCAGGCAGAGTTTAAAAGGAGCAGCTCTCTCTTCTCCCTGCCTACACACACACTTCCCAAGTAGGGGTTGTATGGAACAGAATAACCTGGAATGCACTGACTTTGCCCATCCTCTCTGAATGCAGGATTCACCCACCCTTGGCTTTTTCAGGTTGTGAAATACAAGTGGTGCCTTTGTCCTGCGACTGCTTTGAAACTTCAAGGTGAAAGTGTGATATGTGAATGTGTCAAAATAGAATTTTCTTATTCTAATTTCAAATTTTCTAATTCCAAATGTTACTTTGGATTGCTTTGTCAATTTAAAAATTCCTAATGGCTTGATCAAACTAAGTTTATTAGTGTTGATAATTCCTTCTATAATTTATTAGGCAAGTAATGGTATTGTAAAATATAGTCCCACTGTGTAATTGTGAATGGAGTGGAAGACCAGATCTTTGCTATTAACATATTGGTCAAATTCCTTCCCTTTCTATCATTAAGATACATATCATTAGCTAGTCAGTATTTGCCTAGTGTCTGGAGCTTGATGTGCCAGTGATTCTGTTGTATGTGCAAAGGTTTAATGAAATTCTGCATTTATATAGTTGTGTATCTCCATGCTGCTGCGTTGACATCAGACAAGTTTTATACTTCAATAACTCAAATTCCCTCAAATGGATGCAAGTCCTGCTGCAAATTAGGAATTACCAGTACTGTGCATTTTCAGCCAAGTTGTGCTAAACTTGTGATACTGCTTTAAAGTCATGGTGATGCTCTCAGGATGTTTCAAATAGGGTCTTTGAAATAGAATTTCTAATGGCTTAGTCAAATGCATCACCATATGAAATGATCAGATGTGATTTCCATTTTAAAGAGATTCCTGTAATATGAAAGATTCCAATCAAGATGTTTTCACACTTCACTTAGCTCATCATATGCAAACTAAATTAAGGTATCAGTCGACCTACCAGATGTGGTAGGCACAGAACTATCAGAGCCTATATTTCAGGGATGGCAGCAAGTGTTGGCTGCTGTACAGTTTGGAGATCCAAAACTTTCTTTGATTGCAAGTGATGATTTTCATCTTTTAGTTCCTTTATTGCCTGTTGATGAGTTTGGCTTTTGCCTGATTTACATAAGTGTAGTGTCTGGGAGAACATGTGCCAGGTAAGGCTTGGAATGGGTACTAGTCATAGGTTTGGAGGAGTTGTTCTGGTTCCTAGATTTAGGTGGTGATAAAAGCTTGTGTGTTAAATAAAAATGATTGTCAACTGTCATGGGCAGAATCTTTTGATGGCACACCTGTGTGTGTCCCAGCTTGAAGCTCACAGGTGTGCATATGGAGAAAATATTTCCCAAACCACTTCCAGTTTTCTTTAGACTGGTTAATTTCTGCCATTGTCCCTTAACCCTCTCGCATCTTTTCCAATGTTTCTATAGTTCATCTTAAAGGATTTGTATTTTGATCTTTGGTTCATCTTTAGGGTCTTTTTTTAAAAAGGTTGTTTAAGATGTAGAATTAGCAATTATGTCTGCTGAAATGATTCTTCCACTTCCAGCACCTTTTCAAATACAGTGACAGCCTGTCCCAGAAACATGGGGGATATGCTTTAAATACTTCTCCAGATGACATGTGAGTTATGTTTTAGACTGACAACTTGCCTGCCTTTCCAAGCCACCCAGGAGCCACCTCTGAGGCAGAAGCCAATGTTGGTGCCCTTGACTTTATCCTGAAGGAACTGGCAAAGGTTTCTGCAGCCAAGGTGATGGACCTGCAATTGTGGCTGTGCTCACCAGTGGCCAGACAGTGCAGTTATTAAAGGTTCCCTCTTGCAGAGCTGATCCAGCTGATTAGGTTCATCCACGTTTCATGTACAGTCAGCTCATTTAACGATGTTTCTGCTCTTGACCTCTGCAAACTGGGGACCAGGAGCCATTTCCCTATCTTTAGCAAGTGCCAGGCTTCACAGATCCATTCTCAGTTCCATTTAGTGAATTTGGCATTAAGATTCTGTTAGGTCTAGTGCTCTCATGGTGGAATAGAACCACACCTGGGCAGCATCAAGGGTAACTACATGACAGATTCTTGTGTGCACTAATGAAGAATATATTTTTATAGATCATTTTAAGAAATGCTACCACTTTCAGCTCTGTCTAGATTAATTTTCTTGGTACCTCTGACATCTTTCACAATGTATACTTTACAATACATCAGATATTTCAAGTCAAGATCTCTTCCAAACAGAGCTCTCACAGCTCAGCCCAGTGTCTGGCTCTCTGCAGGCTTCCCAGCTGCCTTGCTGAGGCCGAGGAACCTCAGATTGCTTTTGTGTAATCCAGTAACCCAGGAGAAAGTGAGGCTAAATGACAGCAGCTGTGGCCCCGGTGTACCAGTGTGGCAAAGTGGCTCCTTTTGGAAGAAATGAGGGATCACAAAAACCCCATATGATGGGTGAATCCCCCTGAGGCTCTGGGGGCAAGGGGGGAACAGTTGTTAGGAGGAGCCCCACCCCCAGGCTTTGGAGAAAGGAACAAAGCCCAGCTTGGCTGGGCAGCACAGCTCGACCTGCCACGGCGGCGTTGCAGAAAGCGGCAGAGATGCTTCTGACTTTGTCCTTTGCTTAACCTCATGCAAGCAAAGTCCTTCCAGTCAGCATTCCAGCAAAATCAAAGAATTCCAAGTGCAGCAGGATGCCAGCATGTGAGGTACTCTGGTTTGAATAGGACTCTCTCTTGAAGCCTGCCTTTTGCTCGTGGCTTACCTACCTGTGCACTTGGGTGGTAGCTGGCAGAGGCTGAGCTGCACACAGGGTTGGGATAAGGATTATGTGGAGCATTTATGATGCTGTGCAAATTGGTGTCCTCACTGAGCTTACAGTGCAGCACTTTGGTGTAAGGTACAGTTTTGATCCTTCAAGAATTTGCTGAGCTTTAGTCTTCCAAATTACTTCTGGTTTGAGGAAAAACTGTTCTTCTTACTGGTGCTTCTTGTCTGTTGGATTGGGTTTTTTATTTCTTCCATAATTGATAATTATGCATCTCTTCTTCTGAAAGAAGATATCTTCTGATATCCTTTCCTTTTTTTTTCATAAAAAGTGTAGTTTGTCATTTTGACCACATGTTCCCAGGCAGACAAATCTGCTTGGGCATTTGTAGTGCTTTGTTTTAGTTTGATCTAATTCTCATCTTGATATAATAATACTATATATACATAAAAATTATATTTCTGTGTATTTTTTCTGCTAATTTTTTTTCTGCTCAAGAAAAATGGTAATTTCTGTGTTATGCCCAAATTTTGTATATAATATTTACATGGGTTTATGAAGAAAAACTGGCAGATTGTATTTTGAAATACCTGCAATAATTGAAGCACTCCAGGATGTACATTTGTTTTTCTTACCTGTTTTGACCATTCTTTGAACTCCCGTTGCTTGTTTTGGGAGAGTGTCAGTAGTTTGAAATTATGCATTTTCACTTGGATGGAGGTTGGGGATGGCAGAATGAAATGACTTTGTGTCTGTTAGTGTTCCTGATATAGGGATTAGGCAGATATTTGAGGAAATGAAGAATATTAAGCAAAAAATTAAACACAGTCCTTATGGATTAAGGAAAGTACTTGAGAACCATTTTAAAATACAGAGTAAGAACTCTTATGTGTGAAATCTGACTGAGTAAAAGGAGTTCTACTTGGCCAGAGGTGGGCTGAATCCATATATATATGTAATTAATGCCTTTTTTGTTGTTTTTTCCCTGCACAGTTTGCTTTGTTAAACTCTTTCACCAATGTGTTGCTGACAAAATGTGCTTGATGCAAAGATTTAAATGTAGAATTTCCAAACAACATGTATTTATTTCTTCTTTTCTTTAGGAGACATCACTCAGAAAGGATATGAAAAGAAGAGGGCAAAGCTGTTAGCACGGTACATACCACTAATTCAAGGTGAGAAACTGCATGGAAGTTACACCTTTGTGCCACATCTGTGAAAATATCAAATGGAAAAGTTCTCATTAATAGACTGGATGAATTAGAATAGTGTTTGATATGGCATCTAAGCAGCAGTGGGAGATGGCTCTCACAGAGAAGTGCAGAGCAAGGAAAAAGCCTGAAATAGATATTTTTTAATAGTTTTATATCAAATGTTAAATGGTAACATTTTTGTGAGCAAACTTCAGTTTGACAACTGCGTCTGAGACTTGAAGATAACAACTTTATCAATTTCTAAAGTTATTGCTAAAAGCAAATTGGCTGTTTTCATTAGATGAAAATACTCAGTAGTTCCCGCTCTCATGCTTTAATGTGCTGGTTTTTGCATTTGCCCTGTGCCTCACCCCATTTCCACACACTCCCTCACTCCCTCTGTTTCTTCAAACTATTGACTTTTTTATATTTCAACTATTACTTCTGAAGCTGGTTATTATCAGACTTCATCATCCACAGCCAAAACCTAAGTGCCCAGCTTTATAAAATTTATTTTTATGCTAGGACTCTGAAATCACTCAGGGTTTAGGCTGTTATGCTGCCACTGAGATTTGGTATTCTGAAATCCCCCAATTTTCCATAGCTTGACAGATTATAAGATAAGGGAAAATGAGAAGAAAACTAAGGTGAGTGGAAGCAATAATGAGACACTGTAAACTGTGACAGTGTTGAACTGTCAGAATGTAATCTGGTGTTTCATCATGGGGTTCTTAGCAAATGTTTCTTTTTTGTGGTTTTGGTTTTTATTTGGATTTGGGGATTTATTTAAGAATAGATGTAGGTTTTCTCTTAGCAAATTTGGAATCTCTGTAGGCCAAGCAGAACCAAACTCATCTCTTTAAAATGGCTTGTTCCTTGCAATGAAGCAGTTTGGATTTTTAGGATGACTTTGACAGTCAGCAGCAAGCTCTGGCCTCAGCTGCCACAGCTTCTCCTCCTTACACCATTTTTCTGGAAAGAACTGTCTCAGTTTTCTGTTCCAAATACCCTGTCCTCTAACTCAGCTTAGTTAAAGATTCTGAGACCAGGTGAGGTATGGATTTTCTACATGGGGGTTTCACAATTACTAGAAATATTCTGACAATGCATTCTGTCTCCTAGCAAGTCATGTATTTGGATTTCTGTCTCTTGTTTAATCTCTCATTATCTTTGATTTACTCTGCCTTCACTGCTTTCTATTGACAGTGGGGGTTTTACTTTATATTTTTTCCTTCTCAGCTCTCACAAGGCTGTTTGCACAAATATTCAAGTACTGAGCTCTCAAGCATAGCTTAGACAACTCCAGTACTTTGTCTGCCATACTCCTTAAAGTGAGTTTAGATTTTCTGCTGCTTCAAGGTTGTTCTCCTTGTTCAGCTATATTTTCCCTAATCGCCTTAAGCAGTAGTTTAATGAGTCAGCAAATCCTGTGGTTTGTCCTACTTGCTTGAGACCACATTTTCTAAGAAGTACCAGATTACCTGATCTTTTTTTACCACTTCTGCCTAGATGAGCATTAAGCTGACAGGAATCTAGCTTTAATATGCTAAAAAATGAATAGACTGTCTGCCTCTGAGCACAAAGAATGATGCTCTGGCAAAAAGATAAAATTTGCTTAAAACATTAAGCTAAACTGCCTGGTTCAGTTTCCTGACATATGCTCCATTAACCCAGTTCTAACTTGAAATTTCCTTAATTGACACAGCTCCAGCCTGGCTCAGAATGGTGTGTGGGAGTCCCAAAGGCTTTGAGCCTGCAGAAATTTTTTATCATTAACAATTTAATTGCAGCATTCCTGATAGGATTCATAAGGTTCAGTATCCATTAAATCTTTGCAGACTGATGAATGTCAGCATTTTACATTTGTTGAGTTCTTGCTCTATGATTTGACGTCCCCAGGACCACTAAATCATGTCTTTCTACAGCTTTATGACATAAAAATGCACTTGCATGATCATAGGTTTGGGTTCTAGAAGTTTAACTTTCCCTGTTACACCTCATCAAGTGCTACCTACAAACTCCTGCTCTCTCAATACCATCAAAATGGTTTGGGCTGTGTTCTGCTGCACTCTATGGCTGAGTCTGTGGGGAGCCAGATCATTACCCAGACAGTGTTAAACAACCCCACAGAGGGCTTGGGGAACAGAAAAAGACACAAGTGCCTGCAAAGCACATTTTCAATTAACAGGAAAATTAAGCAGAACACCCTGTGATTCAAGAGTCTCATTCCTGTAGATTGTTTTGTATTCTAAAGTTCTAAATCTGCAGTGATGAAGAGTTAGTGAAAATGTAAAGATTTTGCTTAGGAACCATAAAACTCTGTAATTAGATGGAGATAATAACTAGGATGAGTTATTTTTCACTGATCCAACCAAGTGCACTGTGCAAAATCAAAAACAAGTGTTGAGTAATAGCAAGCATTAAACAGTAATTAATTATTTTAATGAAGTAAAATTTAACAGTCAGTAATTGGCTTCCTCAGTCAACCTCTGCATGCAAATTACAGATAAAACTCTGAGGAAATAATTAATTATATCTGTAGGCAATCTGGCATGCTGCATGATGAAGCTTCTGAGTGATGGATAACATCAGATAGATGGCAGAGGGTGATTTTGGATGTGGATAAAGCTGGGATGCAAAAACATTCAGAAATAACAGAATAAAGTAAGCAGCATGTACAGTGAGCATCATCTCCTGAGGGGCAGGTGATGGTCTTAAGCTCCTTTCTAACACCTCAAGTAAAACTCCTGCCCTTGTGATGGTTGTTTCCTGATTATCCTGATTTCCTACTGATGTTTTTACAGTGTTAGTGGTTATTTTCAGTCTGCCTCTTTGGCTGCATAAATGAGGTTGCAATTGCAGTTAGTGTCCTGGTGCTACTTTACAGAGCAGTCCCTGGAAATGATTTCACTGGATTTAGTTAGTGCTAGAAGAACACCTTGGTGAGTGACTTCATTTCTTCTCTGGGGTCACAGTGATTCCACTCTAGAATTATTTTCTTTCATTATTTTCTTCCTTAGCACTTCTGCTCCAGCAAAATTGAAATGCTAACCATTTTCAAATTTTTATTTTAAGGGAAAATTATGATGAAACTTCCTCTAATTTTGGTTGAGGCTGGCATGTCCCATACTTGTTTTTTTCTTAAGTTTTCATGGTTTTTTGTCTCTGAAAAATGTTTCTGCTGCTACCAGGAATACATGTGCTTTCTATTCCTGGCTGCACCAGGTGATCTTCAAGGTCTCTCCAACCTGGGTTCCTTTGTGATTCTGTATAACTGTGACTTTTGTTTTTTCATCTTTGTGGGAAAGAGGTACCCTCAAATCAGCCTCTCATTCAATTAGAGTGGGAGTTTTACATACCCCTATAGCACTTAGTACCTGTAGTTCCATTTTTAGGGAGTATGCAACTTACTGTGGTGTCTTGGAGTCTACAAAAGCTTTATAATTTCTTATAATTTAAGGAAAAAACATATAAGTAGCTTTCTTGGTGCTATGGAGTTACAATTCCCACTTTATACTGTGGGTATAATGGCTGTGGTTAAAGGATGTCCAAATTTTAATTGGCTAATTTGGTTGGATCTTGGTGTACTTGGTTTAAATGAATTATGTCAAACTGTAATGTGTTCACATGGGCTAGTTGAAAAAGCAGTTTATAGCTTCATTGCTCAGTTTCTCAAAATATCAAGTCATGGCTATTCCTGTGCCTTTTCAATTCAGTGCACATCCTTCTATGTTAGGAGTGCTGGGCTGCTTGTGAAGCACCTCCTGAACTGCTGCTTAAAATGGACTATTATTTTGGGAAATTTAAGCTCTAGCTAATGCCTGTGGGAGTTCTGCTTAGCAGTCTGTCATAGTGTCTAAATAAGTTTCTCTCCTACTTGTGAGTAAGTAAGTAACACTTTTTATTTTTATTGAGGTAGTTTAGTCAGTGTTTGGATTCTCTGAATTGGATCCAATTCTTGGCTTGTATTTTTTTTCCTTGAATTTATAACAAGTGTCTTCTATGCTTTTGTGTTCTTTGCTGCTGTTCCATGCTTCCTTGAATGGAAAGTGTTAATGCCCTTAGAATGGTTTCATAGGCTGCAAATGAAAGCTTAGGAGGTGGAATTTACTTCCTTGAGTAGAGGAAAATGTTACAGAATCATGGAAGATTGTCAGACATAATGCATGTGCATGATGCCTTTTGCTATCATTATTATTTCTAATCTCTTGAATTTCTGATACCATATTCTGGGTAATAAATTACATTGGGTAAATTCTTGTTCAGTCCTTCTAATCTGGAAGGTGTGAGCACTTCCAAAACTGGATCTTGAAGATAAAAAAACTGTGTACAGCAGGTAATATGTTCTGAGATGGGATATGACAGTAAAGGATGGTAACATTGAACTTGAGTGAGGACTGTATACTCAGTAACTGCCCCAGAGCCAGACCTCCACTTTCTGGATTTTCTGCCTTGTCATACCTTTTCCTTTCTTTTTGCACTTTGAACCTGGCTGCTGTCATTTGTTCCTTTCTTATTTCCAGACCCAGTTCAATAGCTGCAGAAAGATTTGATAATGTACAAAGAGTCTGGGGCTTCCTCTTTGGCCTCCCTCTTCCCCTTTCCTCTCTACAGAGCTCTTTAATACATTATGTTTTGAAAATTTTATCTCTCCCCACCTAATGACTTTAGCTGGTCATCCTCCCCACTGATGCCAGCAGAGAATCTTCCTTGTCCTGGCAGCTCTTCCCTGCTCTTACAGTAAAATCATTTTTGCTTGTATAAATGAAAATGGCTTGAAATGCCAGTGTTAGTCTTGATTCTCCAGTGCTTGTGGATGGACAAATACAGGAATAATTCAAATATTATTTTTAATTTTCATCCAGTAGAAGCAAATTGTTCAGTTAGTTGGAACAAGCAGCCTCTTTAAGTTGACTTCATTCTTGCTAGCTTTGGGCAAGTTAAAAATGGAGAAAATACAGTGAATAGTGGATCAAGTGCCTTTAGTCTGTCTTTTCTGTAAAGGTGTTGGTGTGAGTGGGGAGACTTTGCCTAGTTACCCATCTGCTTTTGCTGAAGGCTAAGGTAGTGATTTGCATAGTAGGAGAATAAATGAACATGCTCACCAGGCTTGTGGAACAGCATTTTACTGGCACATAGTTATGTAGCCTAAGAGTCAGATGCACTATCTTACTATTTTTACCAAAAAGTGACATTTTTCAGATTTATTGTTGCTATTTTTGCACTGTGATATGAAACCTACTTTGAGAAAGCAAGAAGGGAAACTTAATCCAAAGAAATGGAGTTGTAGTTTATAAAAGTGCCAAGGATTTCATGCCTCATCCTAATTTAAGAGGAACTTCTGAGATTCACTGGTACATACTTCATCACAATAACTGTGATTCACAAAAATCTGATTGAGAGCAGGAGAGTGTTCTGGAGGTGGAGTTGGTCATGGACTCCTGTTGTTATTTGTGGTCACTTCTCCCCTGCTCCTCCTGCCCCCAGGGTTGGTGTGGCCAAACAGCAGCGCTTGGGTTGCACGTGTGTCGGGACATCCTGCATGCAGGCTGGCATCTGCTGATGGGTTATACCAGTCAGCTCATTTTCCAGATGATTCTCCTCCCACAGGGGATCACAGAGTGGAAAAGGGGCTCTTACAAGTCCTGATTTCAAGGCTCTGTAGTTACTACAAGACTGCAAATGGGAAGAGTAAGGAATTGGGAGGAATATGAATCTTGTTTTCTGCTTACAGCTAACAACCCTCCTGGAGGAAAAGAAATGGCACACAAATAAACAAGTTCTGGTTTTCTTTTGCTATCTTTTTCACCCAAGGTCTCTTTTGACAAAATTGCACAAAAATGATGTAGATATGATGTTTTCTGAGGATTCCTTATGTAGTCTTAGTTGAAGGAGGCTCCCAGCCCTGCTCCCTATTCTCTTTTGTACCATCATAGTTCTCCCTTTGCCTTGGCTATTTGCTTGGCTGAGGCTTAAGGAGATGACTTGCCTCAATCTTTGTAACAAAATCTGAAGTTGCTGTTTATTGTTTCCAGATGAACCAATCCCCCTGGACTGTTCACCTGTGGTTATGGAAAACTTGTGCTCAAGTGAAATGTGGAATAGAATTCTGCAGTGTTTTCACCACTTATCAGATCTGTTGAATCAATTCAGTTGGGAGACCACATTTGTTTTTCTCTTACAAACAGAATTCTGCTTAAGTGTTTCAAGGAGTGTTAGGTCTGTATCTTGGTAAACACACTTTCTGTTCTGCTCCACTGAGGACACTTTGGTTTCTTTGCTGGGCTGTCTCCATATGTCCCACTGGGGAATGCAGTTGGTGTTGGATATTCTGTCATCTGTTTAAAAAGCTTTACTTTTGGAAAATCGGAAAAATGAAGTGAGAATGTGTTTGTTCTTTAGTACAAACTGTAAAAGAAAGGAGCATATCTCTGGAGTCGGACTAATTTCTTAAAACTTAGATCTGTGTGAATTATTAAATCTTCATTTGTTTTTCTATTATTTAGGCCCCTTTATCCCACACCCTGAACCCATATCTAGCTCAAGGTTGCCTCTTCAACATCCAGAGGTGCTCACTGTTAGCTGCAAAGGGAAAGGATTATGGAGTGCATTCATCCAAAGGTCTTAACAGATACCCAAGAAAGCTGGTATATAGTAATTTACCTTGTCATGAAGATGATAAAACACTTTCCCTGAGGATATTACATTTAAATAGAGTATTTGAAAGCTCTTTTTCATCAGTTGAGGTAGAAATGGGGTATTTAATCCAATTACACTCCTAATGTAAAGACTATATCTCACTGAAACACCTTCATAAAAATATCTTATAATTCCGAAATTTGCTAGCAGTTGCCAATTTCTTTCCTGATACTCACTTTGTAACAAAGGGAACAGAAACCCCATGAGAGAGAAGTGAACCTTTTCTTACTTTTTAAAGTGAGATCTTTCCTTGCAAAGGAACTGACCCAGATTCCTCTGGGATGATGTCTTCAGTTCAGTGAGAGCTGCTTTTGGTAAATATTTGCATTTTGAAAATGTGGTGTTCCAATACTTTGTTTCCAAAACGTGTTGTTTTCAAAAGACTTGGGGCCAGGTAGGAAAGCAGAAGCTCTTCAAGGGAAGGGAGGAGTGAAATGAAAGATCTATTCAGCCCTGTGTGGTACAGGGGCTGAGTAAATACAGTGACCTTCATGCAGCCATATAAGTTTGTTGTAAAACACAGCACTAAGCTATAGTCACGTTAGGATTGTGCAAAAAAACCCTCCAGCTGCATTGGAATTTTTACATTACATTTTGAAGCGTGGATGTGTAATAAAACTGCAAATGGAAGTTCCTAGTCCAAATTCATACAGTCCTTGATAGATCAAGAGCCAGCAGAGAGTCTCCTCATTTTGGGGATGGGGAAGGGTTAATGCATATTTAATGGTTACTGTCCACTCCTTTGATTTTTTTTTTTATTCCTGTTGTGCTACAATGTAGAATTCAGATTGATCTTCCTGAATATCAGCCAGCCTAAACATAAGCAACTGCTCTGGGTTATATAGAGCCCTGTTCTAATAAGGTGCAGAGCAAACAACTAGAGAATGGTTCAATTTCTCTTATTTTTATTACTTTGTGTGGGGCTGGGAAGGTCTTTCATTGTTTCAGGAGTACATGAAGCAACCAGACCTACATTACAGCAGGAGCTTTTACACAGCTGAAGCTGACAGTAATTCTGCATTAATATCTGCACAGGTCTTACTAGAGAATTGCAGCATTTCTGTAAAATGTGAATCTTTTGAGTGTTTCTCTGTTAAATGGGTATAGATGAAATTGGATTAAAATGCAGGTAGAAGATGAGCTCTTTTTAAAGATACTGTCTTGCACCAGTTGTAGTGAAACAATGTAGATGTGGGGAGCAGATACTATGTTTGCAAAGCTGAGTTTGTACTAAAATAAACTGTGTTTCAGGTGTGGATCCATCCCTGCAAACTGAGAACAGAGTCCCAGGCTCTTCCCAAGCCACTGCTGGGGTATCAAAACAGCAGAAATCCCGATCCACCAACTCGAGGGACGAGCGCTTCCGATCCGGTAAGGGCACACAGAGACAGCTGAGGCATCACACGTCCTGAGAGGAAAATATCCCTGGAAAATGGTACCTGCACCCACACAGAAAGGTGCAGTGCTTTGCAAGGAGGGAAGAGATAATGAATGTTTTTCAAGGATCTTTTGGTTTTGTTTCAAGAGTGGTTTTGTTTGAATTCGGCCTGGAGGAAATGCAAGAAGGGAAGGAGACTGTAGGCCTGTCTTCTGATGTGTTTCTTGTTGTGAATTTTACCACGCTCAACGGGTTTTTCATATTTACTAAGAAAACAAAATTGGGTTTCCAGTCTGTGTAACAGTTAGGTAAAAATTTTGGAGGCAGGAGTGTGTGAATTTGGAGGATTTCTTTGCTTGCTTGTTTGGGTTATTTTGTTAAAGCAAGGTTATAGATTTGTTGTAGTTTCTTTCTAATATTTCCTGGTTTAAAGCAAGTGCACAAAAAAGGGAAATATCACAATGGATATTCTACTTCATTTTAAGTGGACACTACAGTGACAAACCTGTTTTGGAAAATTGTGTGAAAATACTGATATCCTCATAGCATCCTGTTCCCATTGTTACTTTTCAGGTGGTTGAAGTGCACCATTTCCCTGTGAAATTCCTTGTCACAATAGTCAGGAAAAACAGGTGTTTGAAAGCTTTTCTCTCCTAAATGCTTTGGGACTTCTAGCTGGATATTTTTCTGTTTGTTGTGCAGGGTAATTCCATGTCTTGGGTTTGGGCATGAGAAGTGTAAGTGATGGCATGCACTGCACCTCCTTAATAGGTGGCTGCTCTTGGGTCACCTTCTCTTGCCACTGCTTGGGCAGGGTTTTATTGCATCCTGTTTGCCCTGCTGATATGGAAAACCTTGCTCCACAGTTGGACCAGCTGTGCCTTGTACATTCCTTAGGGCTAACTGAATCATGAATGAGACTTCTTAAATATTCTGTGGACATATACAGACTCCTGGGAAAGATGCCTGCATTTTGCTACACAGAGAAGAAACTTCTGAATGCCAGGGAATAGTGCAAAGTGTTGTAATTAGCTAAATGACATGTTCAAAAATATTTTTTAAATTATTAAATTATAGAAATATGTTATAGAAAAGTATAACATAGAAAATAATTAGAGTAACATGTGCCATTGTTAAACTAACAGAAATAAAAATCTGCAAGAAGAGCACAACTACAGCAGGAAATCCTTGGGAGGTAGTCCTTGGTGGGGACTGCCATGTCCTTCTGTGTTTTCCTATCACAGCTCCACAAACTAATTTTTCATTCAATATTTCTGCCTAGAACAAGTTCCTTACTTGGCAATTTGCGAAGTTCTTAGTTACAGCACACATAATTGGTTTTCTTTCTCCCATTAGGGATATATGACAAGGCTTAATGTGCTCAGATGGTATCAAAACCAAATGGTGATGGTTTTGTTTGACTTGGTTTAGGTTAAACTTATTTAAGTCTGTGTAAGGAAATGTAGCTATGGCTTTTGGATGCCAGTACATATTCCCCTTTCTATGCTGTAATTAAAAAAAAAACACCTTCAGATGTACTGCGTTAATGATTGGCTTCTTTATCTCAGCAAAGAGATATTGGTGCCTTTTTTGGCTTCCCTGTGTGCTGACACACATGGACTGTTGTGAGGGATAACCAGCTTCAGCCTCCTTCCCTCAATGTCACACCTTTCTTTAGACTGTTATGGGGAAGGGAGGCTGTGTTGTTCCTTCTTTCTTTCCTTCCAGTCTTTGGTTCTTGTTTTCCTTGCTTCAGATCTCATCAGTTCTCCTATGTCTTTTTCAAGAGTAGTTGTTGAGGGGAGAATGCAGCTTTTCCTAAAACAGGATCTCTTTCTGGAGCAATTATAGGTACTTTACAACCATCAACATAAATTACTTAAAATAAGCAAGTAAGTGAAACAATTTCATCTTTTCATACAATTAATCTTTTACTCTTTGTAAGCACATTTTTAAATAGTTTCACAGAAGAGTTTTGTATTTAAATCAACTGTATGTTTTTATCATGCCCAGATAACTTATCTTCAAACAACAAATATTATCCAAAAAATTCCAACAGTGAATACTATTGATAAATCCAAGCCTGCTGTCCAGGCTTCAGCTAAAATAGTGTTAATTTTCTTCTTAATAGCTGGTACAGTACTGTGTTTGGATTTACAATGAGAATAATGCTCATATTTTATTATTCTTGTTCTAAGTACATTATTATTATTTTTATTATGATCATCATCATTATTACATTTTAATTTACTTCAGATATTATTGTTTATATCTCAACCCATGGATTTTACCTTTTTCCAAGTCCTCTCCCCATCCCACCTACCTAGTGCTTATTGCTTTGCTTGATGGTATTTTGAAATCCATGAGTAGCAGGGACACTGGTCAGGCTAAAAATGTCTTTTTTTTCTTCAACCAACTGTAGAAATTCTTCCTTCCTTGTGCCTGAGGCAGGGACAGGAATCAGAGGCTGATAAATGAGCAGAGACTACAAATAGGAAATAGAAGTGCTCTTCTAATAGCTGAACAGTTTAGGAGCTGTAAGAGTTTAGGTGATTTATAGTCCACAAACTATTTTAGTTTTCCTCCCTAATCCTTTTTTAAGGGCATGTGGAAAGAAAGAAAATGAAAATAGATACAAAGAACTGGAGAGAAGATTATGTGGTTTACTACAGCAGAAGGAGAAAATGTTTATAAGTTATTAATTGTTGATGGTTGCTTGCAGCTTAATAAAGTGCAAAAGCTTAGAAATAGGTCTCCAAGACTTTTTCTTCTGCTTTTTGGATGGCAGCATATGGGTTTTTTCCCTCACTTTGGCACATGTATTCTTTGTGTTAATGAAATACTGGGCTTGCTGTTCATCACTTCCAGTGATCACTGTTGAGCATTTGTGATCCCTGTTCTCAGAATGTGACACATTTGGTCTGATTATGAGTGATTAATTCCCTGAAGAAACCTGAACTCCACAGTTCTTATGTGGTGAATCACTTTCACAGTAAATTTTGAAGAATTTAAGTAACAGACAGTGGTAGAGAGTTTCTTTTTGCAATTCCAATATCCAGTTAAACTTTAATTTATACTAATAATTTATACTATACTTAATGAATTTTTGTACCCTAAGTGTTCTGCTTCTTTAAAATTATTTCATTCCTTTTACTTCTTTTATTGAAATGTGTTTCATCATGTAGCAAAGCTCTTAAAGCAAAAGTGGAATAGGAACAAAGTGTTCCAGGGAAGTGAAAGCAATTACTTCATTGATTTGGATGAGAGAGGATGTTCCTACTCAGCTGATGTCCAAGGACAAGATATTATAGGAAAGATTTCAAGCCAGGAATAGATTTTAATGAGTGTAGAGGGAATGATGAGTTAAATTGGCGCTGTAAAAATAAAACATGGAACAGAATAAAAATTCATCCTGACTGTCTCCTGGTTGCATTTTTATCAGTTATTCTAGTCTGTTCCAGGTTTTGGGGTGGGAATTAGGGCTAGAGGATGAGGTGGTAGTGATTTTGCCCTCTGGAAATGGAATAAAAAGTAGTTCCCATGCTTGCTCCCACAAATCTGTGTGATGTTATGACCTGCCCTGCTCTGCTTTGTTAAAAAGCCCCAGCACACCCTTGCCTCCAACTAGGCCTTTCCATTCCCAAAATGCACAGCTGTTGAAGAATGCTTTCATTTTTAATCTGCCACATTATTTAATGGCTTCATATATTTATATGGCAGACTACAGATATTGTGTTATTTTGCTCTTTGGAAGACCTTTTCTGGAGAACAATTTATGTTCCCCTGCTGTTATGAGATGTTAATACAACAAAAATGTCTTTTAAATTGTATGTAGATGTAGGCATGGTGGAAGTGACTGCATCTCACAGTTACTGTCTCTTTCTAGAAATATCCCAGCTTGGTTTTGGCTGGAAATTGTGCCAAGGAAACGTGTCCTGCAGAATGGACATTTTTTCCCTACTTTTAAGGCTCCAAAAACAACCTTGACGTTGAATGCTGCTTAAACTTTCTGGAATTTGGGGACATAAAAGGTTTGCTTCTGGATATCTGTGGGAATAAACTTCATTAGTGGACAATTATAACTAAAACTAAGGATCAGGAGAAACCAAGATTTGACAATAAGCCTAGATGTGGGAATGGAGAAGGAGACAGGCAGACATAAGCAAAGGGAAATTTTTAATTTATAAAACATCTGTTATTAGGTCCTTGGTGTGAAGGACAGGAGCAAAAATCTGACAAGGGGACCAGGACAAAAAAAAATTACTGTATAAAAGAGTAGAGGTTTTACTGAGGTTTTTTTTTTTCTTTTTCCTTCTTAATATTTTTCTCTCATAACATCATCATCTTTGAACCTCCCATGTTAGTTGCACAAAAAGTTCTTCTTTGAGATAAGCATCTACTTAGTACATTCCTGAGTCTTGTAGGAACACAGGTGGGATAGTATATTTGCATGTATACATATTTTAAATGCTGCTCTGAACAGATGATCTGCAGGGAGCTGCAGACTGAAAAGTGATGTTATTGCTGTGAAGAACTGGTTGGTGTCTGGGACCATTTACTCAGGAATTCTTGTGATTTTGTAGAATCCATTTGGCCAGATTGAAGGGCATGTTCCTTAGGAATGCCCTTGTGCTGGGCATGACCCAAGGGGGCTCAGGGCCAGTACAGAAATGGTACTTTTTAAATTAAAAAAAATAAGATGATACTGTAAAATACTGATCCTGTAGTCATCACGAAGGTAAATCCCTGTAGGTACAGGGATAGAGTTACATTGTATATTATATGTACAAAATTATATGTACAATTATGTTGCATTGTATATTATATGTAAATTGTGTAATTATATGTCTGTCATACACATTTACATACCTACAAATAGTTTCATACCTTCAAATTTGTCTACCTGTTACATATTTAAATCATAGCAAAAGACTAGATGGATACTTACTGAAAGAATGTGTTTTCTTTCCAATTGAGTAGTTAAATTCTGAAAACCTTGTACAGCAGTTTCCATGTAAAAGAAATGTGGTCAGCCCAATGCAGAATCACGTCCTCACTCCTGGGCTCTGTCCTGTTTTGGGTTCTGTCTATTGACAGGGGTTGCCACACTCAGCAGTAGCAATTCTTTCCTTGTACTCTCTGTCATGGGTCTTGCTGTTACTGTTGATTTTCCTATCTCATTGCTGTTTTCAGTAAATTGTTCTTACTTCAACCCATGGTCTTTGCCTTTTGTGCCTCCAAGTAATTCTCCTCTCCATCCTACCACTGAGAGCAGGGAGAGGGGGAAGAGAGTGAGCAGTGACTGTCTTGAATTGTTTTGAGAGGGAATACTGGATTGGAGAATGCCATTCCTAAGCCACAACCAGCCCATTGTAAAAGTGTGTATATGATGTATTGTGCTTTTCATGCGTTTGAGTCTTGGTGGTAAGTCAAAAGTATATTTTTGGTTTGCCTCATTCCTCCTCAACATCTGTTCACTTCTCATGAATTTTCTTCCTGCATAAGTTTTAGCTTTTGACACTATTGGAATGTAGATGTCAAAGAGAAAAGGTTGCTGAAAAATCACTGGAATACATTAAATTTTATCTGCAGCAAGGTCTTGATTGAACACTGAATTCCTCTTTAATCTCAGTTTTGGCTTAAAAATTAGAAAAGTTAAAATACAGCCCTTGAGCCTCTTAGGATAATTTTTACTTTCAGGAAGGTGAAAGCTCTGCGTGTCTTTTCCTTTCTTCATATAGAATCATGGAATTTTGTTAGAGTTGGAAAATAGCTCTGAAATCATTAAGTCCATTGGCATCTTTTTTCTGGTTTTTATTACTGGCATTGTTTTCTGAGAACTTCAAGTATGCATGTACTTGCACTTCTTTTCCCTTCCTGGATTTTGAGGATGAAGAGTCAAATGCTGTTGCAAATTTACAGATTCTGCATTGAAATTCCTCCCCCCCCCCCCCCCCAATGAAAATAACTGATAGTTCAAAACCAACATATAGGGTACTCTATAACTGCAGTGTTTATTTCAGGGGGGTTTTCAAATTGCTACTCACAGAGCTTTTTCAGGCTGATTTTATGAGGAAAATACATCAACTTGCCCCTGCTTGTATTCTTCCTTAGCTTTGGAAACCATTGCTTCTGTACTGGATTGGAGCTGGAGGCAGTGGTGTTGATTCATTCCTCCTGTGACTAACTGCAATTCTGACCTTTTTGTTTGTTTGTTTTCTATCTAGATGTCCACACTGAGGCAGTACAAGCAGCACTTGCAAAATATAAAGAGAGGAAGATGCCCATGCCCTCGAAGAGACGCTCTGTCCTGGTGCACTCTTCAGTAGAGACTTACACGCCTCCAGGTATGTGCTGAGTGAACACAGAGAGCTTACAGAGCTGCCCAGACAAGCTGTGGCTGTCCCATCCCAGAAAATGCCCAAAGCCAGGCTGGACTGGGCAGCCTGGGAGAGCTGGAGGTGTCCCTGCCCTAAGTTTTTAATAAGTTGCACTGGAGTTCTATATCATGGCTGTATTTCCCAGGAATCAGGTCTTGGTTGGATTTCTGCTGTGATGTTTTTCCTCATGGTTTTAGAGTTTCATCTAGAGATAGTGTCCACATGAAAGCAGTCATAGAGAGCAGGTGCCCTTTATGCATTAAGTATGTTCTCTTACATCATATCTCACTCAGAGGAGATAATCTAGGCAAGCATGTCAGAGCTGAAAATACCTCATTTCAAACTGCAGAAGATTCTTCTTGTAAAAGCTGAAGAAAATACCAGAGCACTAAGTTACTGCATCAGTTGCAGAGCACTCATCAGATGGTTTCAGCTATTCAGTGGTGAGCAGATTGAAACAGTCAGGGAATAATACACTGTAATTGTTCAGATTGGTTATGGCATAACACCTTCTTTAATTTTAGGGGGAAAAGGTAATCTTCTGTTGTCTCACAATGAATTTTCTAGAGGTTAAGAAAATCATACAACATATTGTGCTAGCAAGCCAAATGGTTTGAGGCCAGTGTCTTCTATACAAAGAAGAGATTTCCTAAAATGTTTTATTTTGAGAATGTGCATGTGTCTTTTGTAATGAGGCCCAGGAGCAGAAGCATACTGACTTCTACTGCCCTTCTCCATCATTTCCAGTTCTTAACCCCCTTCTCTAAAAGAAGAGTTCAGGTATGCTGCCCTCCTGCTTTCTGAGCTGTATTTCTTCTTTCTGTTCTTCCCATTTAAAGAGAATTCCACTTTAGTTTGCTAGTCACACACTTAAGTATATTATTTTTGTGAGTTCTCCAATTATTTCAGTAGTTAATAAACAATAATCCTCTGGGTTCTTATAGATGGTCTTTCTTAACCCTTAATGTTTTTGCCTAGAAATATGCTAAGTATTTTTATTAAAGTATCTTTTTTTTCTGAGCAACTTAAAAAGAGTCTGAGATGCTATGGATAGAATGTTAGGTTGTGTGATAAAAGCTGCCATGCTCACCTGCAGAGGAGCATGAAGTATGGCAGGTGAGGCACCCCAAATAATGCCCTGTCCCAGGAGCCACGAGCCCCATCTGCACCAGCCCAGAGGGACACTGGGAACAGCACCAGGCAGGAAGGCAAGTTCAGGACTCTGAGAAGGGTCACCCTGTCCAGGCCTGTCCCTGGGGAGCCTCAGTCCTCCTGGCCAGGTGTGAAGGCCATCAAGACCAATCAGCACTAGAGCACCTTCTGGATTGGGGGGAGCACACAGAGGGGTGAGGGACACAGTGAGGGCAGGAGTATTTCAGAACTGTGTGAGTCTTGTTATGGGATGTTAGGGTGAGGAAGTGCAGACTGGCAAAGGGGCAGACTTAGGGAGGAACAAGTGTGGGGAAAACAGCAGGATATAGGATCAGAAGGGCTGGTAGTGTGTAAATGGAGCAAGTGCCTGGTCAGGCCCCTGAGCCTGCACTCCATGCTGTATGAGTGTGTGCAGAGCAAGATGAGACTGTGGGATCTGCGTGGTTTTTGTGTGTTTGTGCTGCTGAGTGTCATCATGTAACATGGCTCTGCAGGTGGTCAGCAAAGAAGCCAGGTATGCTCACACTGGGATTGAGGAGGGTGCAGTAGCACCTTCAATACCAGGAGCTGAAAGCTGGTGGGCATGGCCACAAGCCTGCTGGAGTTCATGAACTATTTGGACAATGCTCCCAGGCACATGGTGTCATTGTTTAGGTGCTCCTGTGCTGGGCCTGGAGTTGGACTCATGAGTCCCTTCCAACTCAGGATATTCCTACTCAAACCATTCTGTGAGTGCATGGTTCTCAGCACAGTGTTAAATTGAAATCCAGCTCCTGGCTGGCAGTAAAGGAACTACATTTATCAGTCATCCTTCCAAAAATTTGAACGTACTTCTGGTTTTGTCCTGTTTGATCCTTCCCACACGAATTTCCTGTGATCAGAACTGGAGCTGATCCTTCTTGCAAATCTGGCTCCAAGAGGGGTGGCTTCTGTGGCTGTCTTGGGTCAGCTCCCAGCCAGGAAGAGCTGGAAGCCAAGCACACAGCATTCTGTCACTGTTCTGTCACCACACACCAGGATCCATGGATTAGCCACTGCCACAGAGCTCCTGCTGGGGTGACCTTGCTGCTTCATGGTGTATTTATGTTTGATAGTAGAATGCTTTTACCATGGATCCTCCAGTTTTGTACCCAGATTTCATTTGTCTCGAATCTGGGTAAGGAGATACTGTCACAGTGTGTATTCTGTGAGAAACCTGCTTTTTCTGTAGTTCTGTTTCTTCCTCTGAAGTGATTAGAAATGGCAGACATGGTGGTTTGGTTTGGGTTTTTTTTTAATTCCTGGCTGTTCATAATCCCATCTTGTTCCATATTCCTGGGATTATTTATTTTTGCTTTCTGCCTAAAAGAAAGGGAAGGTTACAAGCAAGGTGGGTCAGGTTTGGCTTCTCTCCAGGAGCAAATGGAGTCAGCTGCCAAAAACTCCAAATGTAGCAGCAGGCTGGAAGTATCACATGGACCCAGGAATGGGGATGCATCACAGCTGAATCTTCTCAGAGATCTGTTGTTTGGGTATTTTTATTCAAAATTGTCATGTTTCATGAGGGAGGTCGAATAATGAGAGATATACAATTTTAACTTTGAAAATGCTATCAATATACTGGGTTTCTTAAGAAATGGTTTTTTAGTTTTTATGATTTTAGACTCCTAAGAGAAATTATTTTGAAGTTATTGGAAATGCACATATTCTGAAAATCAGAAAATGAAAGAGCTGGTAACTGAAATGTGTTGCCCAAGATGAGGAGTAGCTTTTTTAATGTTACTTCAAGAAATGTATATGGAATTGTAGCTAGATGAACAATTCTGTGTCCAGAGGATTAAGAAAACAGCCAAAATTCAAGTTGCAGAATTCCTGATGTAACCAACCCCAAATTTCCCTGTCTGGGACTCTTAGAGTGTAGTAACAGACACCTTACCTTATATAAAGCATGTAACGGATCAAGTCATTAAAATTCAGCAATTTCTTTATGAGGGCAGGATTTTTTTCTGTGGTAAGACTTTCTGGTTTTCACTCAAAATCACAAGGGATGTATTTTCTTGATATTTAGAATTACCTTTTTTCTTGGATGGAGAATAATTAAGGAAGGATTCCAAAGGGAAACATCTGGAAAGTTGTAAGTGACTGGATGGTAATTAAATTAGGAGCCCTTTGTCAGGCTTCTAACAGCAGCAAATGTACATCTAGAATGAAAAGATGCTTTACTAAGCATTTCTGTGTATTACTCATTCATATTAGTTTATGTGGTTAAAATGCATGCTTTGTAGTAACTGTTTCATTGAACTTCAGAGCACCATGGTTTTTTTTTTAGGAATTAGTTCTCAAAACAATTGGAAAGTGAAGAATTCCCTTCCCCTCAAAAAGAGTAAAAATGGAAATCAACAACAACAAAATAAGAAAGGCTTTATTCAGGTGTGATGAGGTAACATTTACCTGTTCAGAACAGAAATATTTTTTCAGTGGAATAGCAACGGGATGAGATGCTCATGGATCTTCTGCTGTAGGTAGAAGCCTTCTTTAACTCTCATGTCATTCCAAATATTGGAGGTAATTGAAACTTGGCTCCAAGTGTGTTCTGGCCCTAATGTGTAGAAGTTGGAGGTAGCTGAAACTTCACTCCAGGTGTATTCTGCCCTAATGTGTAGAAGTCGGAGGTAGCTGAAACTTCACTCCAGGTGTGTTCTGCCCTAATGTGTAGAAGTCGGAGGTAGCTGAAACTTCACTCCAGGTGTATTCTGCCCTAATGTGTAGAAGTTGGAGGTAGCTGAAACTTCACTCCAGGTGTGTTCTGCCCTAATGTGTAGAAGTTGTTCCCTTAACCCAGCAAACAGCAGCAAGAGGGATTTGTGTGTGTGAATATCCCATTCCTTTGGTACACACTTGGAAACTTGGCTCCAAGTGTGTTCTGCCCTAACGTGTAGAAGTGGTTCCCTTAACCAGCCCAGGGCAGCAAGAGGGATTTGTGTGTGTGGCTGTCCCATTCCTTTGGTGCACACCCCTCCTGTGTCGCAGGAGAGAAAGCGGCGCGGAGCACACGGAGCGCGGCCCGGCGCCGTGTTCCTGGTGCTGGGTCATTGCCATTCCCCCATTACAGGCCTGTCATCATTATTTTGACCACAGACACATCGTCAGCATCAGAAGATGAGGGCTCGTTGCGGCGGCAAGGGCGGATCGGCTCCACTCCGTTCCAGAGCCATTCCAACGTAGAGCCCTGGCTTAACCGGGTCATTCAGGGCTCCTCCACCTCATCCTCTGCATCCTCCACCTCATCTCATCCTGGAGGGAAACCTGCTGCTGCTTCCAATACAGCTCCTGCCACCACTGCTGCCGCTGTGCTTGCAGATCTCATGGCACACACGCAGATAGGTCAGTAAACCTGCCGGTGTGGTTGGAATGAAATCAGATTACAAATCCCAAAGCAAGGCTAAACACAAAGGTCTTCACCAGGAGATAGCTGTGAATGGCCTTAAAATGTGCAATTCACAGACCAGGTAGGTATGTGTATGTATGTACCCCAAGGCAGTTGCTCATGAGATCTGAACATGCGTTGTTCTTGGTAAAATGCTTGCTTTACCAAGAAATTAAGGTTCCGTTTTAGTGGATTCCAAAGCACAATTTCAAAGGAATCCTGGTTTTGGTGCATGCTTTCCAATCTGCATGTATTTACCCTAAACAATGTCAGATTGTGTATTTCCGATATGATTCAGTTGGTAAGCACCCAAAAGACAGAAAAACACACAGACTCTTTGGGAAGGTTACAAAATCAGAGGTACTAATCATTAGGGAAATTTTTTGCTGTCTGTACAAAACTTGTAAAGAAACATAATTTTTCATATTCCCATTTCCAAGCTTATTAATAATAAGAAATTTGCAATTTTTTTTGTCCTTGGTAGACGTAAGAAAGAGATAATCTGTCACCGCTTCACTTTGAGCAATTCTGGATTTCATATTATGGATTAATAGAAATTATGTTTAACTCCTTTAAATTACAAAGTCAATTATGGCTAACCTTTTAAGCTTAACTGGGATTGATGAAGTTCTTAATATAGTTGTAAAAACTTGAAAGATACCCGAAATATAGCACTGCATCTTGTTATATCTCATGCCCCAGGCCAGATAGACCTGTCTGTCAGGACTGTTTAATTAACAACATACAAAATCAATACCTTGTATGCAAAATCAAGGCCTTACTAAAGAGTTCAGAGTCCAGCATTTAAGCAGCTGAATGTTGGGCTGTATGCAGGTTTAAAATTTCATTAATGGGAAATAATTATAATATCTAGAAGGAAGGAAGCTCAGGGATCTTTAAGAGCTGATCTATTAAATATATTAATAAAGGTAAAATTGGCAAAAAAAAAAGGCATTTTCACATAAGAATGGTCTTCCTCATGTCTGCAATGCTTGCCATGTTCTATCAGTTTTCATTCCTAGCTTGGTAACATTCATGCATGGCCTGTATCAGTTCAGTTGGGACATTTTTCCTGTCTGCATGTATTTTCCTAGGTCACAAGAATATGAAAACTGACTCAGTTCTTACACTGCAAACTTTTATGACTCTTGATAAATACTCACATACTTTCTAAAAGTGGCGTTGATTTGTCCTAGAGCGCAGAAGATGAGTTTATTTATTTTTCAGATAGTGTGCTGATATCAGCAATGTGAAAGGCATCTTACATATCTTAATTGCCATGTCCTACTGAAATATTCTGTGTTTTGGTTGTGTACTGAATAGCTATTCACAGTTTTGAGATGTTGGAGAATTTAAATTTAGCAGCTTGTTCCCTTACAGCTCATCTTCTCCAGCCTGCATTTTTAATAGTGAGCTCAAACTAAGTTCCCAGGCAGAAAACTGCACTGTTGGAAGTGCAAGGTTACAGTATTTAGTGGAGTCAGATAGAAATGTGCATTATTTTTAACATGTTTGTCTTTCACTTAATAGCAGCAAGGACAACCCTTCATGCAGGGTTTTTTTTTTTCTTTTGTGTAATTTTTTTTTTTTTTAATGAATAAGGCTGGTGGTATGTCCTGTTTTTTTTCAAGGTCACTATATCATCTGTGGAGTATTTCCCACCTTAGCTCTTAGAGCAGCTGGAAGTACAGATCACCATGGCTTTTAATTCTCTGTCATATCCCATTTATTCTTCCTTTGGACACTACTCTCTTGCATTTATCTCTGTCTTGTCATCACTAATGGAAAGGTCCTTCAGTCTGAATCCAATTAACCTTTTCCTGAAGTCATAAGTCTGCTCACACTTTCTTTTTTAACTCCTCACCACTTCTCTTACCCTGCTGTGCCATGGTATTTCTGGATGATACAAGCTAATAGCATGGGGTCTCATGGGCATTGATTAATAAAATGCTCCAATTCTTAATTAAGCTAATGTGATTTTTATCTGAGCATAAATTCTGAGAATTGAACCTATTCTTTCTCCATACCTAGTGAGACATTGCTAGTCCCTGGAGGGTTTGTCAGGTGGGAAGTGGGAACCGGGTACATTTGTTTCTGTGGCCAGGCTGTATGCCTGCAGGAAGCCTCTGGTTTGGTACTTTGGGAAAGCTAGGGGAAAAAGAAAACAAAAAAAAACAGCCAAAAAGCAACTTCAAAAATATATAGAACAGAGTAAGAGTATAAACATGAGGCAGGTGCATACATGGGCTCTCTATGGTCCTGTGCAGTTATGCAGGTCAGCTTTACACAGTTGTCATCTGTGTGGTTACTGAATCCTGAGCATTTTTGTGACAGATGAAGTAACACTTTCTCCTTCATGTACCTCACCCACATGAAAGGAATTTAGTCTCTGCAGTGCAAACATTGGCATTGCAGTGACTTCAAGTGGAAAGGATGGGAATGGATTTAAATTTTTCTCCTGGTGATCCCTCTAAAACCACTTAGAGCTGGGCTTGTGGCTTGTGTATCAGCTCTGGAAATGTGGGAGCAGTGCAAGAAGCACTTGCTGTCTTGGGGCTGATCAGTGCTTCATAGTGGGGGATTGTGTATGTATTTCACTGCACTGCCCAGATCTCCCTCTGCCTGCAGTTTTTCTGGCAGGATTGTGACATGCTGAGATCCTCCAAGGGCTGTTGGCAGCTCCAGCCCTGGGCAGCAGGGTTTTCTCCAGTTCCTCCCTGCTGCATTCCTATTTTTACTCATCGATTCTGCATATTTCAGTCTTCCTGTTCTTGTTGTCTGTTGTTTAAACACTTTTTGAAACTACTGCCATTTCCTAAACCATTCCATCCAAAACCATTCTATAACCATGGTTACATTTTTGGAATGATGATAGCAACTTCTTAAAGGGGCAGTTAGTGATAGGACAAGAAGGAATGGTTTTAAATTAAAAAAGAAGAGAGACTCAGATTAGGAAGAAATTCTTCCCTGTGAGAGTAGTGAGGCCCTGGCTGGCACATGTTGCCCAGAGAAGCTGTGGCTGCCCCATCCTTGGAAATGTCCAAGGCCACATTGGATAGGGCTTGGAGCAACCTGGCCTGGTGGCAGGTGTCCCTGCCCATGGCAGGGGGTGGGACAAGATGAGCTTTGAGGTCCCTTCCAACCCGAACCTTTCCTTGGTATTCCCCAAGCATTGCTCTACAGCCAGGAAATGGGGCACAGCTCCAAGCAAAGCAGGCTTGTGCCTCCAGGTTGTAAGGAGGTTCTCAAGCCCCTGTGAGGATTTATGAAATGGCCTCATGTAAGAAGCAGTGTTGATTCTGTTGATTCTTAAGGTGCCTGATGAGCTCCTGTGTCTGTCTTGCATTTCTGCAGAGAACCACTCTGCCCCCCCTGATGTGACCACTGGCCTGGTGGAATACCTGCACCACGAGCGCCCGCAGGTCGCCTCCGTGCGAGGAGTGCCCAGAGGCTACAGCAGCAGCATTCTGGAAACTGCAGATGGTGATTGCATTGTACACCTTTCCATCTGTGTTCCCTTGTGTATCTTCAGATGCATCTTCATTTTACGTTGCCTCAGAGCTTTAAATTTTGACAAATATAAATACATATATTTGCATTTAATTTAACATATACAAATGGAAATCAGCATTTAACATGTTTTGTGTTGTGATTGTTTTTACAAGCCTCATAAAATATTGAAAGATTCACTCATTTTTTCCAAGCATTCTGGTGCTTTCAGAATGGAATGAATGTTAAGGTGTAGTATTTACTAGGTTGCTGGAGAAAAGGACATTGTTCATGTTTCAGTTGAAATCTCATGAAGGGGTCAGTGGTTTGAAAAGCTAAAATGAAGCATGAGAAGGTGTCTGTGTCAGCCAGGTAACAGCATTGTTGGAAAGCACATAAATCCATGGTGGAAACTCTTACTAGTTAAAGCTGTTTTCTTCCAAACAAGGTACTCATCCTGAATGACTTTTCCACCTGAAAGTTGTGTGTTTTAGTGTATTTTGGTTAATATATGATAAATAATAAGTCTTTTCCATTTGGCAGGTGTTCCAGTGAACAGCAGAGTGTCCTCTAAAATCCAGCAGCTGCTAAATACTTTGAAAAGACCGAAGCGCCCACCTCTGAAGGAGTTTTTTGTGGATGATTTTGAAGAGCTGCTTGAAGGTTAATTTTCTTTCAGATACATTTTTTACCCCTTGTGTAAGTGGTTCATGACAGAACTGATACATAGCAAGTGTTGGTTTCTCTTCTCAATAGAAAACTAGTCATGGTAAAATTAATACAGTGGAGCAAGAAAGTGGAAGATAATCTTGAACTCAACCTTCTTACTCAGTGTGACGTTTCTGAGCAGCTGCCAATAGAGTTCCCCTACTATTGGTTTGATACTTGTAAGATAAAATGTTTTTGTGGTTTTAGTCTTTTGCTGAAGTTTCTCCAGGTGAACTTTCATTGAGGTGCATGTAATTGTGGAAAGAATCACTTGGAACCATTAATTTTGCTGGTTATCTACATTGAGCATTTGCTAGCTTCAGCCAGGACTTTGCTAACTAAGATCAAGATACTTCACTTTCTGGAGCAGCTTGGAGCAGGATTTTAACAGAAGGCCTTTCTTTAAAAATACATTGTTAGCCAGGCACAGTGTCATTTTTCATCACCTGTTGAGAATTCAGTGCAGCGAAAATCAGTGTCCAGATGTCACTGAAGCTGTTGTCTCTGATAACCCTTCTTGACTTGGCAGAGGCTTTCATTGAAATAGATGTGGAGAACAAGCAGCAGAAAACAGCAGCTTTCCAAAATAGAGAGAAGTAAGCTAGAGATTCAAATTCTGCTCTTTTGATAATGTGGAATCACAACTCTGAAGTGATGGTCACTGTTTTTTGGGAAGCCAACAGATGATTAGCACAGCATCATCATAAAGTGGAGGAGAAGTGTTGATAGCTGTGAGGAAGAGGTGGATGGTTTATAGAATAGCCTGTGAAGTGTAACTTACACATTTTGTACAGATTGACATTTCCCTTTTACTGTGCTCTGCTTTTAGTGCAACAGCCTGACCCAAATCAACCAAAGCCTGAAGGAAACCAAGTGAATGTACTGAAAGGGGAACCCCTGGGGGTGGTGACCAACTGGCCCCCCTCACTGCTGGCTGCCCTGCAGCGCTGGGGAACCACCCAGGCCAAAGCCCCCTGTCTGACAGCACTGGATACCACTGGCAAAGCCATTTATACCCTGACCTATGGTACGTGTTGGAGCCAGCTGCAAGGAGGCATTAGGTGTTCTCCATGAAACAACAGTTTGCCTTGCTTCAGAGGGACTGCCTGTGCTTGTAATGCATGGTTGGAGATTGCTGTAGGAATGGAAATTATAAATTCATTGTATATGAAAAGCGTTTTTAAAGAAGTTAAGGAAGAGAAAATGTTTATTGCAAAACATATTGGTTCTTTCCTAGTGGCTATTTGTAAATCTCTTAGAATTGTGTGGGTTTTTTTCATGAAAGAACACTAAAAATAGCCCAGTGTAAACTGGGAGGTAGAAACAGATTACTAAGAATGCACTCTTCACATTCCCAGAGGAGACATTCCATTTTAACATCCTCTTGCACAGCATTATAGAGAAGACTCATACCTCAGGAGCATAATCAGGATGTTAATGGTGGGAAGTGAAACTTGCCTATATTAATGACTTAGAAGTATTATGGTAAATTGCATTTTTGGGGAAAATAACTCTGTCCTTCAGGATAGCTCACTCCAGCATTTCCTTGTATAATATGTTAGAATGTTGAACTTTATTGTTTGCATTCTCACAGATGAAGGATGCAGGAAACATAGCTGAGCAGCTGCAGTAATTTAATTACTCTGCAGTGGAGCTTTGAGTGTTGTTTAGAATAGCATGTTTAGTTTTACATTTAAAATTAAAAAAAGAGGTAAATCAAAAAGAAGCCAAGTTCTAAATTGTACTTGGACTCAGCCAACTGTTCTGATACCCTCATGCTTAGTGCATGTTTGAGGGATTGAGATCTGCCAATTAAGTGTTAAAATTTTAGTTTGTGCTTCTTAATTTCTTCTTTTATTCTTTAGGCAAGCTATGGAGTCGAAGCTTGAAGTTAGCCTATACCCTGCTAAACAAGCTAACCACTAAGAATGAGCCCCTGCTGAAGCCTGGAGACCGGGTAGGCTGCTGTTGGAAGTGGTCCCTATGGATGAAATAGTGAGGAACAGCTTTAGCTGAAGAAAGCTTTGTAATAAAATATTGTAATAATATATTGTGAAATAATCATTGCTGTGACTTATAATAATACACTGTCTCAATACTTAGTATTTTTCTGCCTGGTTATCTATGAACCTGGACATTGTTGTGAAAATTTTGTTCCACAAATTAAAAAGCAGCCCCCCTCTCTGCCAAATGACAAATAAACATTTTTCTTGTTTTACTATATTTTTGTAGGTAGCTCTTGTATTTCCTAATAGTGATCCAGTGATGTTTATGGTGGCATTTTATGGATGTCTTCTGGCAGAACTTATTCCTGTCCCAATAGAAGTTCCACTGACAAGAAAGGTAGGCAGATACATTCAACATTTTTATGGTTTGATAAATGAAGTGTTTATGTGTGTGTGTTTGTGTATGTCTAAATCCTACAGTCCTTACATGGGGTCCTTCAGAGCCTGCTCTTTAAAAAGCATCACGTGGACTGTTCAATGTACATTCTGTACTTGGAATTATATACAGTATTCAGTTAAGGAAAGGGGGAAGTAATATTAAGCTAATAATTTAAGTATTTTAGGGTATGTAATTGTAGAAATTATTTAAATTTATTTTTTTCAAAAAGATGTGCAGAAGTATTTCACTGAGTATATTAGAGAAAGGTTGTTTCTTCAGCTCTGATGCTGAGTAATGAGGCAGGCAGAGACACCATAGTTACTGAAATACAGTTATAATCCTTCACACCTGGAGATTGTTAGCAAAGAGCTAAAAAGCTGTAGGCTCTGCTCCTCAGTGTGTCAGGACTCAGAAACAGCATCAAACCAGTTTTCTGTTTTAGCAGAATTTATAAACATCCTATTGGGTTGTGGAGGGATGTACAGCCATTGCTTTTGACACTGCTTTTCTTACTAGATCTGCTGCAAATCTTAGCTAGCACTAAGCAAACTTCATTTTCTCAGTCATTTAAAGGTCTTATGGGATTGACTTTTGTTTTTTCCTGTGATATAAATTGACTTAATGTTTTCTAAACATGAAGAAGTTACAACAAACTGTCCAAAAGCTTTGTTATTTGTAATTTTGCTATTTCCTTGTTTCTCTACAGGATGCTGGCAGCCAGCAGATTGGATTTCTTTTGGGCAGCTGTGGAGTCACGTTAGCTTTAACCACTGATGCCTGCCAGAAAGGCCTCCCAAAAGCTCAGACTGGCGAGGTGGTGACGTTCAAAGGTGTGGGTTTATTTTTTATGGGACAAAAAGCAGGTGTACTCATTGTTGCTGTCAAACTTGAGTTTTTGGGTTTGCTTGCATTGTTCTTACACATAAAGAGCTGCCTTGATTGTCATTGCAGTGCTCTGTGCTGTTTCTTCCTCTCCAGCAGGGGATTTTGCTTTTGCTTGCCTCCTGTCATTATCCTTGAATACTGGGGAAAAAACTCTGATGTTTGCAACTGTGGTGACAGTAGCTTTTCTTTTTCTTTGAAGGCTGGCCTCGTCTCATTTGGTTTGTGATTGATGGGAAGCATCTGGCAAAACCAGCCAAGGACTGGCATCCCCAGGTCCGGGATGCCAGCGCCGAGATCGCTTATATCGAGGTGAGGCAGTGGCATGTGCTAACTTCTGTGCTTACTCTGTCATGGTTTGTGATCTTTTCTTCCTCTAAACTCTGGATACAATAAAAGATTATATATATATATATGTATAATGTTTTATATTATTTTATATATAATGTTTTCAACTGTGAAACAAGCATGTTTCCATCAGGCTGCCAGGCAGAGTGTCAGTTGAGTGACTGTGTAGAGTCACGTTGAAGATTGGGAATAATCAGCATTTTGGGATCCCCAGGATAATCTAATTGGACTAGACAAACAGATTTTTTTACCATATTAATGTATTCTATGGATGTAAATATATTTTTATGCTAGCTTTTTGAATTTAAAGAGCTGGATTTGTTTTTGTAATGTGTTTTCTATTCACTACTGTAAATTTTCTTGGTTTTGCTGTTAATCTAATGCTTGCATACACTTTCTCTTCTCAGTACAAAACAAGTAAAGAGGGCAGCACAGTGGGCATTACTGTATCTCATGCCTCCATGCTGGCACACTGTCATGCACTGACTCAGGCATGTGGTTATTCAGAAGGTAAGTTAGATGGGGTAACTTTAAAAGGGTTCTGGCAGCTTTGCATCTTAGACAATTCACGTTGCATAATCATGTCTGCTGTCTGCAGAGAACTTTAGATACAGAATAGTCACTTCAGCTGCAAAGGGAAAGACAAACTTCCTCATTCCTAAAGGGTGTGATGTGTGAAAGAGCATTAAGTCACCTGTGAAAATGTAATCAAGGAGGGGATCTTCCTCTTACCTGATCATGTCCCACAAAAGAGCATCTCCCCAGGGATGTGAACACAGTGAGAGATCTGCTTGTTTGCAGTCATTCTCCCAACGAACAGCCAAGAACTGCACTTGGTTTATGTCCATCTGTATAGAGTTAATCTGTGCTACCATTTAACCAAGTACTTCCCTGCATCCATCTATCCTACATCAGTGATAAGCAAGTTTTACCTAATCAAGACAAGATATCCCTCAAAAATCAGGGACTGATTAATCAATTGAATCCTTGACTTAAAATCTTTGATTGTTACTTGGTTTTTTTTTAATCACTTAAGATATTCAAATATCTCAGAGAAAATATTCAAGAAAATTTAGTAGAGCCGTGGTGATATTTCTTACTGGATCTAATTCTTTCAAATACAGATTAACTTTTTCAGTTCAGCTGAAAAAGTTTGCTTCAAGACTAAATTTTCAGTCTGCATAGTTCATTGGCAGATGGAATGGGTATTACAATGAATCAAGATGTTAAATACCTTGTAATATTCTAGTCTAGTAATCATAATTCAAAGATTATTGCAAGAAGTAAAACAAGTCACTAGGAGCTTAAGCAGCCTATTTGTTATAGGCAACAGAGCTTTGGTTTCTTAGCAGTCATGGAAGTTTCAGAGTTGCTTGAACAAATATTTGTAGTTTTTAAGTATTTTTATAAAAATGCTTTTTAAATCTGATATTTTTTTCCTTTGCTTTCAGCTGAAACACTAACAAATGTCTTGGATTTCAAAAGAGAGGCTGGCCTTTGGCATGGAGTGTTAACGGTGAGTATTGCTAGAAAGGCAAAAAAACTGCAGCAATTTGCTTCTTTCACTGGTAGTGTACTGGTATCAGAAAGAGGCTATAAATTCATCATTTCTCTCAAATGGTTTTTGTTTCAGTATTTATATTTTTCAGAATCAACTGTTGCTTTTGCTGTACCTTGTGTAGCGTATTTTTTCAGAGTATTGGCATAGTTTTCACTGCCAGTTAATTGTAAGAGTTATGCTGTAGCTGTGATGATGGAGGGGTTTATTTAAGCATTGTTACATGTTCTATATTTTTTAAGCCACTTGGAAGTTTATTTTTGAACCTCTTTCTTGTAGAGTGTTATGAACAGGATGCATGTCATCAGTATTCCCTATGCATTAATGAAGGTTAATCCACTTTCCTGGATACAGAAAGTCTGCTCATACAAAGGTACCCTAAAGGTTGTTTTAATTCACCCATCTCTTTTTGGGTTAGTGAAAACAAATTAAATTGTACAAAATGTCTTTGTATCACACTGATTACCCCATTTCAGTATTCTGTGTGCTCATAGTTTCACTGAGGAGTGATGTTGATGGCTTCTTCTGAGAGACCTTTAAAGAGACTGTGTTTCTTAGTATTTGAATTTATAGCAAACATTCAAATTCTGTGATCAAGTCCATCTGGTGTATAACTATGTTATGTTGTATACTATAACACACGTATATTGAGTATACACGTGTTATAGTAGTTGAATTTTTGGCATTTTTATTTGTTTTCTACATGTGTAGCATCATAAATTTTGTGTGTAGTTTCAGAGGTTTGTGTAAATACACAAGAATACTTAGATAATTTTCTAATTGGTCTTGATTTTGTTCTGCACATGCAGCATAATTCTTGTTTTGACTTGCAGCCCGTGTAGCAGTAGTAAAATCCCGTGATATGCACTGGTCACTTTTGGCTCAGAGGGATCAGAGGGATGTCAGCCTGAGCTCCTTACGGATGTTAATAGTGGCAGATGGAGCCAATCCATGTGAGTATGGATGTGTTTCCTGAGTGTCAGTCTGGCCAAGATTCTCTTTCTTGTAAGCCCTGTGTCAGAGCTGATGCCTGGGGAGTTAAGCAGTTTCTTCTGTAGTAAAACTATCTGTGTGCCAGTGATGCCACTGCTTTTTCATTACTTTAATTTGCACTTCTTGGCTATAATTACCAGTGTAAATTTATTTTTTGATCTTCATGTCTTCATTAGTGCTATACTTTTCCTTGAATTGACTTGAACTGATACCTACAAGATATAAATATAGATATAATCCACTTTGGGCCAAGTGCTAGAGGCCTGGTAGAATTGTGAAGGTATGTCGGAAGCATTTGATATTTAACTGCTGTGACTTGTGTATGAAACAATCAGATAGGAGCTGTATCAGAAAGGAGCTGTATAAGAGGTTGACATAAAGTTACCCTTAGTGACAAAGTATTCTGATCCCTGAAGGATTTTCCATGGTGCTAAGTTCTGGTGTGTCCTGCCAGAGGAGGAGTATGCAGTTGGGAGTTTCATTCAGTGTAGTTGTTAGTCACTAGGAGTTCTTTTTCCAAATCTACTCTCTTACAGTGAACTGGAATACCTTTCAGACAGTTCAAAAGAGTATTTGGTTTGTACATGAATGCAACAGTATTCATAGAACTGAGCTGAGAGTGGGCACACCTTTGAATTCCTGCAGCTCAAGCTTTCCTGCTCTTAGAAAAATGTTTCTGATTATGTGATTGTTCTTTCTAGGGTCAATATCTTCCTGTGATGCATTCCTGAATGTGTTTCAGTCCAGAGGTTTGAGACCAGAAGTCATCTGTCCTTGTGCTAGTTCTTCAGAGGCACTGACTGTTGCTATTCGCAGGTAATTCCCTTTTCTGAGAAGTGAACTGAAGCTTTGCTTGACTATTGCAATGTGTCCTAGAATCACAGAATGCTTTGGCTTGGAAGGAGTTCAAACCCTTCCACTACACTAGGTTGCTCCAAGCCCCATCCAACCTGGCCTTAAACACTTCCAGGGATGGGGAATCTCATGTTAAGGTGATAGTCAGTAACCCACATAGAGATTCACAAAGATCTAGGCAGAGGAAATATGAAGCTCACAGGTGCCTCTTTCACTAACAGATGGGTGATTTTTGTTTCTTTTCTTAAAAGAGTTTAATATTTTCTAAGAATAGTCAGGCAGAAGGTTTTTTTCATGCTTTGGGAAAATTAGGTCTCATCCTCACTGAAAGTATTGGAGGACCTTTTAAAATGCCCCCAAAACAAGACTTATTAATTTGGGAGGAAGAAGATGGTGAATTCTCCATCAACTGCTTATGTACAATGATTTGTAAACAGGGGCCTAAAATAAAAAAAAAAACCAAAATATTGTAGCTGGTCTGAGAAATGCCATTGGATTTCTGGAGATAGCAAGGGATACTCTGAGAAAAATAAATACTTTAATTATTAATAGACAAATGGATGGGATATGCTGGATTTTTTGATAGCAGTTCTGATCAAAATGTGCCTTTTCAGAAAGTCAACTTCAAGAAAACTTGAAACAAAAAACTTGGAAATTTTGGCAAGTTTTGTTTTAGCTCTGTCTTCATTTAGTTACTATATAAGTCTTGAACTCTTGTTTGTTCAAAGTGAGAAACCGTTCTCTTTCTGAACCTTACCAAGCCTGAGAAACCATCAGAATGTTTTTAGTAACCCTCTCACCAGTATTGGTCTGTTGATTCTTATCTAACTGGACTTTGTGTCTTCCAGACCTTCTGAACTGGGTGGCCCCCCTCCAGGAAAAGCAGTGTTATCCATGAATTGTCTGAGTTTTGGAGTGATCAGAGTGGATACAGAGGAGAAGTTGTCAGTGTTAACTGTGCAGGATGTTGGGCAGATTATGCCTGGAGGTAGGAAAACATTTTGTGTGGGTTTCAGAATATTCCAAATAAGTTATCTTTGTGTGCATGGAATGAATAAAAATGTTAAATACCTTTAAGGTAGCATGAGTTATGTTTTGACACATTATCCAAACACATGATGGAGTACAGAATCATGCACAATAAAACTGAATGGCCATAGATTTTGGTATGGGCAAGTGCTTTTGGCTTGTTGCAGAATTGTTTATGGAATGGAGTGGAGTGGAATAGAATAGAATATTTCAGTTGAAAGGGACCTCATCTCAGACCCTGTAGAGGTGATGGAACAGCTACTTCTGGAAACTATTTTCTCATGCCCATGGAGAACAAGACAGTGATCAGGAGTAACCTGGATTAACCTATTTCCTAATGACATCTCTTTGCAACACTGTGGTTCCTGAATCAGGTAGAGCTGGGTATTGTTCCTCAGCCCATTAATTGAAGCAAAGAGACTTTGTCTCATCCTTGTTGTTCTCACTTGAGATCCAGCTGCATTTGGAGAGGAGAGCACTCTGAAGAAGGTTAGTAAAGGTAGGGTGCCAAAGCAGACCTAAGACTGTGAACAGTGAGATGAAGGACTGGACACTTGCTGCCATCTACTCCAGCTTTTAGGCTGGCAGTTTCATGGCACTGTCTGTCTGCTCTGGTGTGCTTGGAGAGGATAAAATAGAGAATTTTGCAACTCTCCTCACCCTCAAGTTTATTATGTAATTACCAAAGAACCTGGTTGATTCTGGTCATGCCCTTGGCACCTTAGGCTTTGCTCTTCTTGGTCTCGTTATGAACTTCCTGCCTTGCAGAGCTGTGGTTCTAAAGTCCTGCTCTCTGTAGAGCATTTACTCAAGGTAAGGTGGAGATTCAACTTGTGTGATTTCAGCAACAACCTCTTCTCTGTACGCCAAAGCCCCTGATACAAACAAGAGGAGGTAGACAGCTTCCCACTCTGCTGATGAGAATTTCAGCCATTGTGTGCAAGTCTCATTGGTGTTGTTTAATTTTCCTTATTATCCCCAGAAGCCCTTTGCCACCCCTGAAGTCAATGGTTCAGTTGTTGTTATTGAACTTAAATTCAGTAGAGCTTCCTTTTGGTGAAGGCTGAGCAGATCTGCACTTCATACCAAAATGAAGCAGAGAAGTCACTTGGTTGTTGTGTAGCTTCTCTCAAGTTTTTCTTTTGTATTAAGACCATTTGAAGTTGATTTGAAAGTCCAGAATAAATTCAAAAAAATAGTGATTTTTCTACTTTGACTTGAATATAGATGGCATCTACTGCTACTGCTGTCTGTTTGGGGTGTCCACACTAGTGCTGTCCCCTGGAAACCTCACTGAAATTCACCTGTGCTCCCAATGTTTTCTCTAGATTATAGGTTAGACACAGGGACACAAAGGGACCAAGTCTGAATCAGGTAGTTCAGGTAGTCATGCCCTTTGGTGAACTGACTGAGCTTAAACTCAATATTGCTGCTGTTCAAAAAAGTGGTATTAGGTGTAGGATCAATTGAAATCTTTCTTTGGATCAGTTTATCTCATATGGCTCCACTTCTATGGCCCCCCTGCTAAAAAACCAGGCCATGCAAAACCAACAGGATGCTCCTGGCTTTGCTGTAGGCTTGCTCTCATAGCAAATTGTGCTTGACTACTACTAAGATACACAGCTGCTTGCAGCTACTCTTCATATTCAGTTGTTGGAGCTCTAAGTCCCCTGGGTTACTTTTCCACAGAGCATTTGCTCAGTGGCAGCTTCGAGTCTGCCTTAGGATGTTGGAAAATTTCCCTGTATGCTTATGGTTAAGTAATTTCACCTCATGACTTGTCAAAACCTTATGAGTTTCACCTTATGAATTGTCAAAAAATACATTTTTGTCCTTGTGAAATGCCTGATGGAGTAGTCAGAGGGATGTGTGAAAAAACCCTTCTCCTTTGTCAAACTTCCTTGGAGCATTGCCTGGCAAATCTAAGGGATGTGTCTGGGTTAGGGGGCCACTGGCAGGCAGTGATAACACTACCATTACTTTCTACATGAGTGACAAGCATCAAGTGACTTGTGTGATTGTGTGAGGGGAGAACAGTTAAATGTGTATGAAGTGTCTCAGAGTGATATGACTTGTAATTGATGGCTGTTGCTAGTTAAAAATACAATAGTAAGTGGTTAAACTATTTGTAGGTTAAGCAGAATTTGGGCAACTTAATTCATTGACCCCTTTAAAATTCTGACTAGCATTGAGCTGTCAGAATCTGGGGCAGATTTACTTCAGTTTATCCACATTTTAAGAATTCCAGCAGAAGTTTCCCTGTACATTACTTAAGTCAGAATATGCCTTATAGATTTCATTATAAAGGATAATTGATAACTTTTTTCTCCTAAAAAATCCTTTGGAGTACGAAGGAAGTGACAAGACTAGCAGCTACTTACAGGAGTGTGCTAAGTGAAAAAAATTAATGACTTAAGTAAATCAATGACTTAGTTTCAAATGAGTCTGCATGTACATTCTAACAGTGGAGATACTTGTGCCTTACTTGGTAAGATTTATGCTTTCTCCTGTGTAGTATTCATGGAGGGTGTGCCCTTGTCCATTCTGGCTTGGTGTTTGGCATACAGGAGAGAGCATACCACCACCTGTTCATTGCTCCTCTGCTGGCTGAAGAGTCTTGCTCTTCATCTGCTTTTGGTTTTGTATTTCTTTCTGAAGGCTTCGTTCCATCTTCTGATCCCCACTGAACTTGGAAGTCTGCCCTAGCCTTTCAAATACTCTGTGACATAGGGAGCTCACATTCCTGAATTTCATTTGGAAATGGTCAAGCCAAATGGTTTTGCTCTCATTGCCTGTGAGCATCTCTGGCATGCTTTATTCAGGAACTCTCTGGTTAAAAGGTCACAGATAAAATGTCCACTCACACCCTCCTTTTCTTCAGATCTTGCTTTTTTTTTCTGAAATGTGGAGCTCACCTGCTCAGGGGATCTTACTCAACAGAGCCATCAGCACCAGGGTCATGTCACATGTCACTGCTGTTTAACCCATAGGCCATTCTTGATGCCACGTTCCCTTCACATCCATTATCTACCATGAATGCCCATCACAAGACTCTCAATGGAAGTGGCAGCATCCACAGAGAAATCTTCTCCTCAAAGATAGCATGGGAATTCTTAAGAGAAAATCTGGTATGCATTCCCATGGAATCCTGTTCTAGAGGAATGATGTTTTACCCCACCTGTTGACCATCTTGGGCTATTTTGCATAGTTTCTGTCTGGGACTGGCATTGCTAAATTTGGCTCCTCACCAACATTCAGTTCATTTTTTTCAAATTGGACTGGTAAAGATGGCAGGGAGAGTGCCAAACCTCTTTTCTTCTGCACATTTTCAGCCTCCAACTTTCACATCAACTGGAATGTGATTGCTGTGTTATCTGTCATCTTGAAAGCATATTATACCTACCTTAAGTTTGAGCCTGGATGTGTTGCTTAGTGGATATTTTAACTGTAGTTAAGTTTGTCTCCCTTCTACTTCCCAACCAATCCTTTCCATTCTTGTACTGGGATCCTTCTCATGTTCTTTCTTTGACAAGAGCTAACAGTCTTGAACCCAAAAGTTATAAATCCCTATAGCCTCTAATCATACAAAGGCTGGTTCCTAGAAACAGTGCTGCTGCAGCAGCTACTTTGTTACACTCAAGCAGAAAACTTCACTTTGGCATCAAATTTTGGGCTTCTGCAACATCTTCTGCAATGAACTCAGTTATGTTCTGGATTGTGACTGCATTCAGTACCTTTTCTGGAACTTTAGGGAGATGGTTCTAATTTCCTAAATGTTGGGATGCTCACATTGTTTCCAGCCCATGGATGTCTTGTTTCTTCTGTCCATGTCTGAGTGAACATTTGCCAAGGTTCTGGTAGTTACCACAAAGCATCTTCACTGCAGAGGGGTCTGCTTCCTTTACTTCAGTAGAAAGAGTTGGTACAGAACAACTTAGTGAAACTTTCAGGTTTTTTTCTTTAGATTGTGGGTTAACAGCACCTCTTTTCCATTCAGCCCTTAGAATTTATCATAATCATCAGATCTGTGTTCCTCAGGGCTTCAGTCTGTCACACAGCGGCACAACAACCACTGCAGAACAACTTCTCTTGGAGACCTGTGCCAGTGTGCGCTTGGGATGAGATGTTGTCTTCCAATTTAAATGTTACACTTTGGATGCTCATGGACCACCTCCAGAGTCCAGATTTAATGTTCATCCTCATCTAGGAAGTTGGCTTGCTTTATGCCTATTTCCCTTTCCAGAGGAGCAGGAAGAGATTCAGGTCTGCTTTTGATATCCCCATATGCTGTTTTTCTCAAGGATGAGGTTTCTCTGGAAACCCTGGAAATACCTTCCACAGTGATTTTAGAGGCATTTCATCCTGGCATTTCAGTATTTTTCCTAAGGCTTCATACTTCTAGAAGAGAAGTTCTTCCTGAAGAATGTAATGCAAGGGTAGCCATTGTATTGATCCACTATGAAATGCTGGAAAGGGAAGAAGTGAGCACTTCCTGAGCCTCATCAGTACCTTTGATCACAACCTTCTGCTGTACAGGCCCCTGGCATTCTTCTTGCATTCCTGCTGTGCTAATCTTGAAACATCCAGAGCTGAATCCACTCTTTGGTAGGGCATCAGCATCATCCTTTGCACAGCAGGATTCTCATCTCCTGCCAGGATACTCCCTGGCAGGTTTGACTGCTGTGAGTCACCATCTTTCAGAATGTACATGTGGACTCATTTGAAGAAGGAAAGCTTTCCTGGCAGGAATCTGTGTTCTTCGTGACGTGCAGTCCACATGTACATTCCTGTCCCATCTGCTTTTCCCTTCTCTTTAATTCTTTTTCAGATGCAATGCTGTTGAGAGAGACTGAAATGGTGGTAGATGCACTCTCTTGTATGTCACACATGGAGCAGGAAAAGGAGGAGAAGCGAGAGTAGAGGCTCCACAGATACTGCAGAAGGGCAGCCTTGCAGTATAACCTGGCAGGACAGAACTGTGCCTGCTGTTAGAATGTACCTGTAGACTACCTGTATCATACATTGGTTACTGGTAAGTATTTTTTTTTTTACTTGATCAGGGTGATAGGGTTGTCCTTTGGCTTCGTGGATGGAGCATCATTTAGGGACTGCAGGCTGATCCTTTGGTTCTTCCATGTTTGTGGATGCAGTGAGGGCTGTACATTTGTTAATGCCCACAAACTGTGCTTTCTCCAATTACTAACACTTCTCTTTGCATCATTGTTTAAGTGTTACATACAGAGTTCTGATGTTTGCTCAAGTTATTTCCTGTAGTAATAAACTATTTTGTCAGTTCCAATTTACCATTGTTCTATTTTTTCCCTCCTTAATTGCAGAATGTGGGTTTTGCATGACCAGTAGTTCATACTGTAGGTTTTAATTCCAGACATGTAGTACACACATAAAATATCCAGAAACTGTACCAGAGTTTGAGTAGCATCTCTTTGCTTACCAAGGTTATCATTGCATGGTTCCAAACAATTACTAATAACTGCTAGTTGTTCTGATAGGTAATTTTTATGAAACCAAGATAATTTAGAGGTTGATCTATTGGTAGGGTGAATAATGGTCTCACCTGTTCAGACCTAGGATGTTGGCAATTGGAAGGCTTCTCTAAGGTTTGAAAGTGTACCCACAGATCTATTTCAACAGCACTCCTTGGTCCATGCAGGTAGCAGAGTTGGCTTTGCCATGTTGATTTTGTATTGACCTGGGTAGATTTATTGATTTCCTTCTTGATCTTGAATCTTACACTCCCTCAGTGCATTGTGCCTTGGATTCAGCTGCAGCTGATGTGGAGGCTGTGAAATGCTGTAAGAAAAAAGCACTGCATTTGTGAACTTAATCTTGGAGAACAGATTGCACAGGCTGTCAAGAAGCTAAAGTGAGCTCTCTTAGATGCTGTGTTTCTGCTGTAGCTGATGAATAATTGATACTAAAATCTTTATCTGTCAGTGGCAGAGCACTGTGTGTGTCAGCTGCTGGAGCAGACTAACACTGTGATTCTGTGTTCTTCCTCTGTGCAGCCAGCATGTGTGTTGTAAAGGTGGATGGGACTCCTTATCTGTGTAAAGCTGATGAGGTTGGAGAAATATGTGTGAATTCAGGAGCAACTGGGACAGCATATTTTGGTCTCCTCGGAATCACCAAGAATGTATTTGAGGTTTGGATTTCTTTTTAATTGTTATATTTCTAGTATTTCTTCTTGTAAATACTCTGTTTTTTCCTTAAAGGTCTTTTGTGTGCGTGTGTTTTATTGTTTGGTTTGGTTTTTTAGTTAGTTAGAAAAAAAGCCCTGACCAGGTAGACTTTGCTTCATTCATAGAACCATTACAAGACATTCTGTCTCTTACAAGCAAAAATACCAAGTCTCATCTGCTTCTGTATTCCACAGTCCAGTGTAGGGCCTGTGTGAGCATTTAAATTTATCTTAGCTCTGAATTAACACAGTGGTCTTATGTGTAGTTACCTGAAGGCATTTCAATCTTTCTGCCCATATTTTTCCTTGCAGTGGTACCTCATTTCATGTATTCTGGCAGTAAAGGAGTACAAGTCCTTATCAGTCCAGTGAGTGTCTGAATCCTTCTGTGTTCTTCCAGGCCATCCCAGTGACGGCAGCGGGCATGCCTGTATCAGACCAGCCCTTCACAAGGACAGGATTGCTTGGCTTTGTGGGTCCTGTAAGTGTGTACAAGCCCTCAGGGCCCTACTTTGTCCTGCCTCCCAACTCTAAAGTGATAGCCCTGAATTCAGCAGCACTTTGTCTCAGGACCTCCTGAAGGTCTTAAGAGTATTGTTGGCTTGAGTCAGGCACGTACTGCCAGGTGTGAGGAGGTTTTTCTGCTGTGTTTCTAATCCTTCCTTCTTTTCAGGACTATTTGGTGTTTGTGGTGGGGAAACTGGATGGCTTGATGACAGTTAGTGGCCGCAGGCACAATGCAGATGATGTGGTGGCCACTGCGTTGGCCGTTGAACCCATGAAGTTTGTCTATCGGGGAAGGTGAGTGCATTAAAAACTTTACCACTGCTGGTTGGGCCTTGTTGCTCTTTTTTTAACCCACAGTCACCAAGTGACGCAGCACACACAGGAGGAATGCATGTGAACTTTTTTATGTGTGTTTTGTAGGAAAGTTAGCACTAGGTTATGAATTTGGGTTGTTGAAAGGTAAATATTCGCACCCTGCTTCATGCATAATAGATTTTAAATTACTTTCACACAGTATAAAGGTAGATCTTAAAGTATCTGTTTAAAACTTATTTCAAAGCTTCTCTTAAGGCTCTCAAAAGAAGCTCATATGCTGGATATAAAACACTTCTGTCCCCTGGGTCTTTTGGGTGGCTGAGGGGGAGGAACTGTGCAGCCTGTTCTAAAGACCAAACTAGGCTGCTGAAGGATCCTCAGAGAAAGGTCTCTGAGGAGAGATGTTAGCCAGCTGGAGGACAATGACCAGGCAAGAAAGGTGACACTGGGGTCCTGGCTTTGTTAAATATTTGAATTAGCTTATTCAGAATGAGAGAAGACCAGGTGTTGTATCACCAGCCTGAGTGCTCTTCAGTGGTCCATGGCTCCATGTCCAGATGAAGATCAGTGACAAGTGGAGTCTCTCAGGGTTCAGACTGGGACCAGCCCAGGCTGAGGCATTATTAATATTTTATCCTAAGCCTAAAACTAAGGTAATTCCCCAGGGGAGTTAAGTATTTTTCAGTGCAAGCACCTAGAGATCAGTAATTTGGCATAGTTGTCTTCCAGAAGGGACATCGTATGTAGGGACTAAAAGTCTAAGTGTGCATGATGGGGTTCTGTAGGCAAGGTTTGCACAGCCCCTACATGTATGGAACTATCAGACGTGTGCTACATGGGTGACTGCAAATCCACTTAACCCCCAGCAGAAAGCAGTTACAGCAAGGATCCCACACGTGTTCTAAATCTTTCTGTGATTTTGTGAAGATCTGGCATGAATAATGCTCGTGTGTGTGAAACAGTGCCATGAGAGGTTGCAGCCATTGCCATGTGATGATAAGCCATGCTCCATTCACCCTGTGTTGCACCCCATCATTCTTCTGTCCTTTGTGTTTTAGGATAGCAGTGTTTTCTGTGCCCGTTTTGCATGATGATCGGATAGTGCTTGTGGCAGAGCAACGCCCTGACGCCTCAGAGGAGGATAGTTTTCAGTGGATGAGCAGGGTTCTACAGGTAGTCAGTCTGTCCTTTTCTCTTTCCAGGTGAATAAGGCTGATGCATGAAATGAGAATATCAGAGCTTTTCTTTTTTTTTTTTTTTTCCATAAGCAAAACTTATCAGTATAACCCCAGAGAGCTGTAAGAAGATAATTTTTTCAGGGTTCAGAATTAACAGAATTTTGTAAAAAGTAAGATTTTCTCTCAGAATCTATTTTTAACTTCCTACTACTAGGATTCTCAAAGGCCTAAAGGTGATGGGTTTTGTTTGGGTCAATGCTACAGGTCTCTTCTAATTTCATACTGAGAGTTACCTCTGAAAATATTCACAAGTATGCTGCCAAATATCAGAACAGCCCCAAAAGCTTTTTTATCACTAACAACCTTATTCTGGATCTGCAACAAGAAGTATTAAAAACTTTTCCCCTTAATTATTTTACTGTATGTTCCTGGGGATGAAGGACAGAAGGAAGGGGAACTGTGGTAGATCTGCATTTGCAGATTGTAGAATTAATCAGTTCTCAGGAAGTGAAAAAGGAGAGATCAATTATGGAAGACTCTGGGGACAGCTGTAGGGAAGGATCCAGAAAACAACTTAAAGGAAGTTTGCTCTTAAGAGTAAGGCAGTTGAGTAATAATGGTTTCTGTCTAATTTCAGCCTTCTTATCTTTTTGGAGAGGGTATCTGGTATTGATACAGAAAATATTTTTCTCTTTTTAGAAGTGTCATAACTAAAAGAGACACTTAAGATTTAGGCAGCAAAGATGCTTCCCTCCTAAATTTTGTGAGTTTTATGTTCTACTGCGCTTTTGTGATTGTGCCATACATGCTAAATTTGCTGTGATATAACTTTGGCTTTTGAAAATCTCTGCACTTTTTGCCCACTTTTAAGAGACTTTCCTAATCCCTGATGTGCAGGTGGCATCCCCTTGATAGAGGGCACAAGCAAAGTCCTGGGTCTGCTCCTGCTCCCATTGAAGTCATGGCACAGCTTCTATGAGTTCAGTGAGTGCAGAATTGGACCCTTTATTTGCAAATTGTGGTGCAAGTAAAACTTTTAATGTTATAAATTAATTGAATTCAAATTCTTGCTCTAGCTACATCCCAGTTGATAATGTGAAATGTTTGTTTGTTTGTTTTAATTTCTGTGAAGGCAATTGATAGCATTCACCAAGTAGGTGTGTACTGCCTTGCCTTGGTGCCAGCCAACACTTTGCCAAAGGCTCCGCTCGGAGGAATTCATATTTCAGAAACCAAGCAGCGCTTTTTGGAGGGTGCTCTGCATCCTTGCAACGTCCTGATGTGTCCCCACACCTGTGTTACCAACCTGCCCAAGCCTCGGCAGAAGCAGCCAGGTGAGGAAAGCAGAGTATGTGCTGGTTCTGCCAGACCTGGCACCTGCAGGCTGCATTGGTGCTTGTTCCCCAGCTTGTTTTTCCTCATTTGCACTGCTCTTTCCAAAATGCAGATGTTGGTCCTGCCTTCCTTAGGTTCTTTTTCCCCATTTGCACTGCTCTTTCCAAAATGCAGATGTTGGTCCTGCCTTCCTTAGGTTCTTTTTCCTCACTTGCACTGCTCTTTTCAAAATGCAGATGTTGGTCCTGCCTTCCTTAGGTTGTTTTTCCTCACTTGCACTGCTCTTTTCAAAATGCAGATGTTGGTCCTGCCTTCCTTAGGTTGTTTTTCCTCACTTGCACTGCTCTTTTCAAAATGCAGATGTTGGTCCTGCGTCGATGATTGTAGGAAACCTCGTAGCTGGCAAGAGGATTGCACAGGCCTCGGGGAGAGATGTTAGCCAGCTGGAGGACAATGACCAGGCAAGAAAGGTGACTCTGGGGTCCTGGCATTATTATTAAATATTTGAATTAGCTTATTCAGAATGAGAGAAGACCAGGAGATAAACCTGAGGTACTTTGAGTGAATTTGAGTGTCTCCTTTTTCTTCCCTTTCAGTTCCTGTATTTAGCAGACGTTCTTCAGTGGCGAGCTCAGACAACTCCAGATCATCCACTCTTCCTTCTGTTGAATTCCAAGGTAAGATGCACTTTAGGTCATACTTGGAGATTAAAACCAAAGCAAAAGATTATTAGATTCTAAGAAAATTCCTTCATGAAGTCTTTTCTTGAAATGCTGCAGATTATTTTAATGAAGCAGATGAAAATTGCTAGTTAGTAAGTAGCATAAATTTTTCCACTTGTGGAATTTTATGTCATATGTTTTATTCCACTAACTGGAATTTCAGTATGCATTCTGCCTCGCTTAAAACATTGCAGTAATTGCATTTCTTGCTGGAACACAATTTTATCGTATTAATGGAAGCCATGATTCTGTCTTCATTCCTGAGCACAAGGGTTAACTGTAAGTCAGAAATGGAGAATTTCCTGATAAGAAGATCAAGAGCCTAAGTAGAGAGCCCTTGGGACAGCTTTGGAGTCAAATTTTCCCGGAGCACTGTCACATCCTGCAGGGGATATACTGATGCCTTGCTCTGGGCTAGGCTCTGCCCTCAAAAAGGATGGCACACAGAGTGACAATAAGAGCCCAGGGACAAATTGGACCTGCCTTGTGCTGTGCTGTGCTGCAGACAGGAGTCTTCCAGAAAGTCCAGCAGCAATCTTTGGGGAAGTGAAGGATTTGTAGGTCTCATTCAGAAGGGCAAAAGAGTTTAGGACATAGTTCAAACTTTCTAACTTTTCTTTTGAGACTGTGCTTTAGCAAAAGAAATTGTTTCAACATTGTTATTGTTGAATTTGATTTAATTGATTGAATTATCTCAGAGTAAAGAATATTTTGAGGGAGCTTTTCTAGCATGAAGCAGCCTTTCCCAGGTCACTTTGTTCAGGCAAGTTTTACCCTTGGCATAGAGACTCTGCAAAAGGAAACACAAAACTTGGGCACAAAGAAAAATTACCTGTTGGTGAACACCTTTCTTAAATAGCTGAGGACTAATGAGCTACCGTGCTGTGTGTTGACATGTCTCCGGGAGAAACCCTCTTGGTTTACCCCTTTTCATGTCAATATCCAAGTCACTGAGCTGCTGCTGTTCCTGTAAATGTTTCTGCTGTCACTTGTCTCCTGTGCAGGGTACTGTAGCCAGCACTGCCTCGTGCATCCAGCTGCACAAGAGGGCAGAGAGAGTGGCAGTGGCGCTGATGGAGAAGGGACGGCTGAACGTTGGTGACCATGTGGCCCTGGTTTACCCTCCAGGTAAAGCAACACAGCAAAACCCACAGTCACACAGCACAAGAAAAGAAGTTCTGTTTATTAATTGGATTGGAATAATTTTTGCTAGCTCTTAAATGCAAAACATTTTAAGCTGGGTGTGGAACAGCCTGTTGATTTGAACAGATGCTTGTGACAAATCCTTGTGCCTTAATAACACAAATCAGTGGGTATTTTGATTTTGGTGAAAGAATTTGGCCTATTGATCTGATAAAAATGGCTTTAATTTCACAAATATCCTTTCCAGGAGTAGACTTGATAGCAACTTTCTATGGCTGTTTGTACGCTGGCTGTGTTCCCATCACTGTCCGCCCACCTCATCCTCAGAACCTTGCTACCACTCTGCCCACTGTCAAAATGATTGTAGAGGTAAGTATGAGACATTGCTCTGCCTGTGCTTTTGGGGAATGGTGAATGGTTGATGCAGCCTGATGATTGCTTTGCCACAGTCAGTGTAAAATAAGCTAGAAAATAAATATTCAGTGTGCTGTGGCTGAATCAGTAATGACTTCTTCAGAAACTTATTTAAAATGGTGTTTTATTGTTGTGATATATTTTGCTTTGTTTCCAATTACTATCTTCATCTCTTCATCTTACTGCTTATCTCATCTGGATGCATATGACATGACTTTGAGCATGCATTACCTGGTTTTAACAATGGTCTTAATACTTTGCCTTTTGCAGGTCAGTAAGTCTGCATGTATATTGACCACCCAAGCTATAATGAAACTGCTCAGGTCCAAGGAGGCTGCAGCAGCTGTAGATATTAAAACGTGGCCCACTATTTTGGATACAGGTAGGATAGCCAAAATGGAAATAGTTTCAAGAGTGATACATTTATTTTGCTGCACCACAATTGCCTGATTGAGTGGATGTGTTGTGCATTGCATTAAAATAGCTGTCTAGAAACTACAGGGAGGATCTGATGATAATGCTGTGAAGATAAATTTTTTCCCAAAATAATATGGTACTCTCCTCTACTTATGTATTTCAAATAGATGATATGCCTAAAAAGAAGCTGGCTAGTGTTTTCAGACCTACATCTCCAGATATGTTGGCATACTTGGACTTCAGTGTGTCTACTACTGGTATATTAGCAGGAGTAAAGGTACAGTAACAAGAGATAATCCTGTTTTATTCCTTGAAGTTTATAAAGAAATCTGTGAAACCCTTTTTCTAGAAGAAGGTCCCTGAGAGGTCCTGTTTTCCTCCTGCAGATGTCACACGCAGCCACAAGTGCCTTATGTCGCTCGATCAAGCTGCAGTGTGAGCTGTACCCGTCCCGACAGATTGCCATCTGCCTGGACCCCTACTGTGGCTTGGGCTTTGCACTCTGGTGCTTGTGCAGGTATGGCTCTGCAGCTCTGGCTCTCCTCACCTGTGCTCAGCCCTCTCTAGAACCCCAGGGAGAAACTGGCAAAGAAACCCAAATTAACCTTTTTATCAGTAGTTCAGAAAACGCTTTTTGTGATAAGAAAATCCATTTCACTCAGTTAGTTACTGGAGTAACTTTGTTTGCAAGTGGAATTAATTGCATACTAAATTCAAGGAAGAAAAGAAAAGGACTTCACTGTCTGTTTCACATTGATTAAGTAAATCCTTTTAAAGTATTTTAAGATTAAACCACATGTTTTGACAAGACCTTTAAGGTGTTCACTGCAAGATTAGTATGCAGTAAGAAATACTGCTAAAGGAAGCAATTATATGTTTCTTTAAATGAGTGAGTCTTGACTGGATTCAACCAGATACCTACTCTAATGCAGCCTGTCTCACAAAGCTGCAAGTTTTTTGCCTTTTGAAGCATGCCATATACATTAATTAATTAAATTTTCATGTTCCTATTGCTTCCTCTCCCCAGCATATATTCAGGTCACCAGTCCATCCTGGTGCCCCCTCTGGAGCTGGAGAGCAATGTGTCTCTGTGGCTGTCTGCTGTCAGCCAGTACAAAGTGCGTGTCACCTTCTGCTCCTACTCCGTGATGGAGATATGCACCAAGGGCCTTGGGACACAGACTGATGTTCTCCGGGTGAGTGGGCTTCATTTTTCCACATTCTGACATAAACATACCTGTATCTTTCCAGAAATACTTCAGTATCTTTCCAAAATACTTCACTTGGGCTTGGAGAAGATGAGGTTTTAAGTGTTCCTGTGAGAGCCTTCCATTATGACTTGATTTTTAGGGAGTTTTGAGACTGCTGCAATATTCAGCTTCCATGTTTCTGGTGGAGGAAAAAAAGTCTTGTAATTTCTGGCTTAGTTATTTGTGCAACTTCTGTGCTCCTGGATGTTCTTGAGATTTTGGGCAAAATACATAGCAAGCCTATCAACCTTTGTGTCTGAGACAAGTAAACAACCCAACATCAAGCAAAAAATATTCCAGACAAATCACACACCAACAGAAGGAAAAATCCCAAATCCCCACCAAACACAAACCTCACTCAAAACAGCCAGAAGAGAAAGGCTCCCAGAACTCACCACGGGTCACTTACTTTCAGATATCACTTGATACCAAAAGTGTTAAGTTCTAAAATGGATATAATCTTGCCTGTCCTGGAAGTGTTCCAGGCCAGGTTGGATGGGGCTTGGAGCAGCCTAATCTAGAGGAAGGTGTCCCTGCCCATGCAGAGGGGTTGGAATGAGATGAGCTTTAAAGTTCTTTTCTTCCCAACCAAAGCATATGCTATATGATTCTTTGATTCCTAACATCAGTTACACTCTACATATATTTATTTTTGAGGGAAATCTCTCAACTCAGATTTAATTTCCTTAAAGAAGAAGGAGTATTCCCACAGCTGTAGTAACTCAGCTGCCCAGGACTTCTACTGGGAATGTGTGGCAGTTCCTTCACAAAAAAGTGATTGTACTGTAAGCTGTCAATAAAGACAAAAAAAAATCTTGTTCCACTGGAACAAGGAATTTCCTGGAATTTCCTCACCAAAGGAAATCCTGGCCCTCAGCCAGTTGCTCCAGGTTCACATTCACATTGAGAGGAGCTGGTGATGTCTGGGACACCTGAACTGCACAGTGCTGGGAGCCAGCAGGTCCCTGGCCAGTCCAGCCCTCTGGTAAAATGACATTTTGAGGGGTTTTCAGCTCAAAATGCTGAGTGACTGTGTTGCAGCTACACGACACCTGTAATGTTAAAACAGTTCATGTCTTACTCTAGTGCTTTTAAAGCCATTCTGTTGCACAAATAAACCCGTTTCTCTCTAGAATTGCTGCCTTTGCAGTCACAGTGTGTGTTCTGTCCCACCCTCCCAGATGAAGGGGGTGAACCTGTCCTGCGTGCGCACCTGCATGGTGGTGGCCGAGGAGAGACCCAGGATCACCCTCACCCAGTCTTTCTCCAAGCTCTTCAAAGACCTGGGCCTGTCTGCCCGTGCAGTGAGCACCACCTTTGGGTGCAGGGTCAACGTAGCCATTTGCTTACAGGTGAGCTTCAACTGCTGCTTCCTTGCACAGAATCTCTGGGGACTTGGTAGAAAATCATGTTCAGGTTGTTCATGTTCATTACAACCCTTTTTGTAATGAGCTAGAGCTCCATTGCTTGCTTGCTTCATCACCAAGTTAAGCTAAGCTTTTTAATAGGATGTTTACTATTATGTTGATTATGATAATTTCATTTTTCTGTGCTAATTGACCAATTGATTTGCTTTTCTAATCCAGTGGGTCAGTACTAAGAAACTTGTTTCCTTCCTACTATGCATTAAATAAACAGCTTCCTGTACATAAATATTGCATGTTACAAGCAATGCTGTTTCAGCTTTTGTGTGATTCAGATTTTGTCTTGTTTTGTATAATGTGGAATTAAATGGAAAACAGAATTTCACAAATAAGACTCAGAAAAATTAACACAGTTGGCAGGGTTTTTTTTAATTTTTAAAGATCTCAAATGAGTATTAGCGACATGCAAATATTTTTGTCTCACTTTGTGTAAGAGCAGGACTGTTGGTTTTGTTTTTTTTTTAACTTTTAAGTTGTGAAATTGGAAGCTTTCAGAGGGAGGATATGCCCATAAAGTATTCAGCCATGCTTCACAGTCTGGAGATAATGACATTCTGTGGGCTAGAACCACCTTTGATAGTTTAGTACTCAGCTGATAATAATCTTTTATGTGTAATTTAATCAGATGAAATCTAACTTTTCTTAATGAGATATTTCTTTTCCAGTCAAGAGATTAAAAAAAACATACATACATACATAATAAACATACACATTTATATTCCAAAATTTACCTGAAAAATCAGCCATTAAGTTAGCATGGACTAGAAAGTGGGAAAAGCACCCTGGAGTTTGGAGGATGCTTGAGTTAGTAAATAAATTGCTCAGGTTTCAGATGAGGCAATATGTAGCTTTGTACATGGGGGATATCTTAGGGGGCACATGATTAAGTATGTGTAATTGTAAATTTAATTTCCAGTTTTATTGGTATGGATTACACTTAATAAAATAGAATTCTATGCAAATTGCTACTGTATTTCAGCAAAATTTTGTTTTTCCTTTTCTTGTTTTTTTCCTGGTGCCCACTAGATGAAGAAAAGCCTTTTTATCTCTCAGAATATATTACAGTGTTCTAGTTTTCCTACAAGAGAGATATTCTGGGACATGAGTTACTTCAATATGTTGCCATTCACAATTGTTTCCTTAGTTTCTGTAGTTTCTTTCACAATTAAAGAAGAAAGGATTTTTAACAAGACCAAGCTAAATGGTTATAAAGAAATGTCAGAGTGATTTTATAAATCAGTAGGTGGAAAAACAGGAAGGATGCACGTGAAATCAAGATGACAGCAAATTAAGATTTTAACATTGAATAAAGCTGCCAACTGTGAAAGAATAGCTTTCCAAATTGCCTGTGTGAATAAAAATTTCAAAAGCCAGTTTGGGAACAAGAGGTGAGAAACAGTTTTCTGCAAAATACTGAATGGCAGCATAACAAGTCCTCCAAAAAAACCTGGTGAGGAATACAGGACTGCTGGGCAGTCAAGCTTCCCCTTCATTTCATGCCTTTTTGATCTCTGTTTTCCATTCTTGAGACCCTTTTTAGTGAGAGGGTTTTCTACCCCTTTTTCCCCATTCTTCCCCCATTCCTCCATTAGACTTTTTAAATTGGATTTAAATGAATGTAAATGAATGACCAAACTGTTGATACAAATTAGCAGGCTAAATACATGTCTTCCAGCCCTGCTAAACTGGTTCACTGAGGTGTTTCAGAAGCTGCAGTCTTACAGAGGGAGAAGGGATTTATTATAAAGCAATGTATGAGTTGCTGTAGCCTTCTTTTGTTACATGATCTGAGATTTGCATGTTTCCAAAAGAACTACCTAAAAGTGCCAAGCTCTTAAATAATCTGAAATGGAAATTTTCTTTTCATTCTAAAACAGTGTAAGTTTTGTTTTCTGTCTTACTGTGTGTATCTTATGTTTCCAGTGCCTCTTTGTTTGTATTTTCTTTTTTTCCCCTTTCTCTCTGTTTCCCACACTTTGATGGCCTCTGTTACTTCTGTTTGTGGTCCTGCTGTCAGCCAAACAGGCTGGGCAAGCTGGCTGAACAGGTATAGTGATGCATGTGTGCTTGTCACGTCCTAAAGTCCATCTGCTTCTGCAGTCTTAGGGACTAGGCCCACATAGGTTTGTGCTTGCATCCTTTTGCACTGCCTATGTGGGTTACAGAGCAGGTGCTTACTCAAATAAAATCCTAAAAGGTGAATTTTAAATCTAAAAATTCGGCAAACTTAGACTCACCTGTACTACATAGTTCACCTGTGCATTCATTGATTGGATTCCATAAAAAGCAAAGGCTCTACAGTAGTCACTGTAGAATGGGGGGCTACTTTACTCTATTTCTTGGACATTAGGGAAGTTCTTTCTAAGTGTCTGTAAAAAAGAAAGGAACTTTGTGAATTTATGTGGCTGTGAGAATGAAAGCAGGGTGTTGTGGCTTCTGTTGAATTTGTTTCTTCCTCCTTATTCTTAGGGAACAGCAGGACCAGATCCAACAACAGTCTATGTAGATATGAGAGCACTTCGACACGACAGGTACAGTCTGTGTTGCAGCATTAACTCTTCAGTGGCTGTGGAGAACAAACTTCAGCCTCATTGCACTGGTCTGTTGAATTGTCCTTGGCAGCAGCCGACTGACTTCCTCCCATATTATATCCCTGTGCTGTGCAATTCCAAGAAACCTGCTCCCTAACAATCCTCTTGGTAGTGGAAATAGCACAGCTAGAATCTCCCATAGTTTTGTTTGGTTTTTTTTCTTTCTTCAAAGCAAAACAACTCTGTTCCTCAGCCTTCCCTGAGTGGCAAACAGAACATAGCAGAAATCTGTAGCTGTAACAGGAACCACGGGGTGTACTGGTGAGCACAGGATGCTGGGTTGAAGGGTAATGGAAGAGCCCAAAGCAGCAGCAGAAGACAGCAGGGCTGTCTCTCAAGACAAAGCCCCTCAGCTACAAGAGTGCAGCCAGCTGCACCTTTCCCCCTCCTCCTCGACTGCATGTTTTGTCTTTTTTAAATACAGTCATTATCATCTCTTAGGCAGCAGATGGGAGAAAACTCCCTGAGAGAAAAAGAAAAGAAAAAAAATCCTAATCTCCAACAGTCCTTAAAGCATTGTACAAATGTATTCATTCCGCTTGTCTTCTCAGGGTGCGTTTGGTAGAGAGAGGTTCTCCACACAGTCTGCCACTTATGGAGTCTGGCAAGGTGAGAGACAGTGTCATCCTTCCTCCTCACAGAATCAAGGAGTGGTTTGGGTTGGAAAGGACTTCAAAGCTCATCTCATTCCAGTCCATGTCTGCCATGGGTGGGGGTACACCGTCCAACCTGGCCTTGGACACTTCAGGGGTGAGGCAGCCACAGCCTTCTCTGGACAACCTTTACCAGCCAGGGCCTCACCACCCTCAGTTGGGGACAATTATTCCCAACATCTACTCTGAACCTCCTGTTACAGTTTAAAGCCATTATGACACTCGTGATGTCCTCATGGCCCTCACCTGGGTGGGGAGCTGCATCACGTGGATCTCATGAAAGAATATGTGGGATGAGATTGGCTAATCAGAATGTGTCCAGGAGAACAGGTTGTGAGTGAGTAGTTAAGTGAAGCCAGGTGCATGACATGAAGCAATAGGATATATTGTACCACCAAAACAAATCTGAGACTTTCATAAGGAAGGCATTTTCTAGGTGTGAAACCAAAGCTGAAGCTGCAAAATGGCTGCTCAGAGTTAGAATTATTTAACAATTTAAAAAACTGTAGTAGGAAGCGATGATTGGTGTCTGTGGTGCAGAAAGGAGTAGAAAGGGAAGCACAGACTGTTGACTTCCGATTAACATTTCTTTTGATGAATTCATTTTCTTAATTTCTGTTTGCTTCTTACTCGAGATTCTTCCGGGAGTCAAGGTCATCATAGCACACACAGAAACCAAGGGACCTCTGGGAGACTCCCATTTAGGAGAGGTAAAGCTTTGGTACTGTTGTACTGTGTGTGTGGGCAGTGATGTGATGCATGGATACCTCCTGTTAGATAAATGCCTTCCTTCCCCTGAGTGGGATGTGAATGAGCCCCACAGAGAGCTGGCACCGTGTGCATTCCTGCACATGTGGCTGCACAGTCTGTGTCTGCCCAGCAGCTAGAACAGGTAGGGATGTACTCCCATCAGTGGGCAGCAGCAGTAGGTAATTTGCTGCTTGGTTTGACCTTTGTTTTATAGGCATCTTTTGTTGTGTAATAAGATGCCCAGCTAATAGGTTAGCAGCTGTTCCTTTCCAGTAAGCCAAATGCCTGGTTCATTTTTTTATGGCCTTTACTACCCCCCAGTTACATGTACCTAAAACTCCTTTTCTCTGGTCAGAAGTTAATGCTTTATATAATGATAAATATATATATAATAAATAAATATATATAATACATTATATATATATATAATCTATAGAATACATTTTATATATATAATATATATAATGCTTCATATAATAATATATATATATAATAAATATCTATAATACATTTTTAATATATATAGATGTATATAATATATATAATACATTATATATATATATAATGCTTTATACAATTAAACTGGCATTTTGGAGTAATGAAAATGGTCAGTGAAACAGATCTTTTAAATCAATTAACGATGCTCAGTGTGCCTGGCACAATGACCCATGTTCACTGCAGTTGGATTTGGTTTGTCCCCCAGATCTGGGTGAGCAGCCCCCACAATGCCACTGGTTACTACACGGTGTACGGAGAGGAGGCGCTGCACGCCGATCACTTCACCGCCCGCCTGAGCTTCGGGGACACGCAGACCCTGTGGGCGCGCACCGGCTACCTGGGCTTCCTGCGCCGGACCGAGCTCACCGACGCCAGCGGGGGTACGGGGACAGGACAGCACACTCCTCACTGCAGGGCTCCTGGGGGGCTCTCCAGCTGGCTTATGCTGACTTCCATCACAGGAGACTCCTGAGTCAAGGGGGAGGTGTTCTGTCATTCAGCAGGTTCAGAACGTGCACTGACACCGGTGATGTTGCAGTGTTTCAGAAGTTAAAGGTCTAGAGGGGAATGTTGTCGTCTCTATTGCAGGGGTTCCACACTGCTGTCTCCTTATCACAAAAGTTTCACACCTTCTTGGTGTTTCTCATGGGCAGCTCTCAGAGCACTGACTCTTTCTTCTTCACAAAGCAGCCAGCTGACCCCAGTTCCCTTCTCACCCAGCCACCCCACTCTTATAGCACTCTTCCTCTCCTGTATGGCCTGTTAAAGTCAGGCCTGTTCCTAATCTTTGATAATTGGCCCAGCTGCAACTCCCTAGGGGTAAATTACTTTCTACACTCTCTTTATTTTCTTATATTCTATTCCCCTACAGGAGAAACTTTCCAGTATAGAAAATAAATTATTAATCTTGGGTTTTTTTAGTCTAAGCCAAAATGTCTGAATTTGCGAAGAGTTTATCCTCCATCTGCTCTGTTTTCTGTTGAGACAGAACACAAAGCAGATACAGTTCTTAGTTATCATATATGTAAAGAAATAAGTCTTTGAACATTCTAAGGAAGGGAGTTTGGATGCTCTTCACTTAGTAACAAATGTATATTGCTGGTTTTCTGTGATTGGACTTAAATGAATGGTGTCAGTGTCCTGACTGCTGCCACTGAATCCCAATAGCAAGTTTTTGTGCCTTGTAGTTTTCTGAAAAGTCACATTTCACAGAGATTTTTATCACCATGGAACAATGTCAGTTGTCCTTTAGTTTTTAAGAAGCTGTGGGCAGTGAATTTACAGTATACACAAAATACAACTTCCCAGCATGATTTTCACCTCCAGTAACATAACTGAACAAGACTATGAAATAGTTAACAAAGAAAAAGCAAAATTTAACTGAACAGAGTTACAAGGATGAATGTTGAGAGTAGGGCAGGGTCTTCTAGGAGAACTTTGCTTATTTAACCTGGCAAAGCTGAGGCTGGGGAGAGGACAGAGTTGTTCTTACTTTGTAAACTGTGGGATCTTAAGAAACTGAGTAGAATTTTGCTGTCATGAGGACTAGTGGGTATAAGCTGGTGTTAAAAAAAAAGAAGTTAAATTTGGGAATTGGAAAAGTGGTTGTGTTGATCAAAAAAGAATTGTCTGGTAAGAACAGTGGAACAAAAAGATGTTTTAATGGTGGATTTTACTTGGGTTTATGAACAGAGGTTACATTACATGAGACGAAGGACAGAACTGGATGACCCAGAAATTCTTTTCATTGTGATTTCAGTTGCTTGCAGTCATAGGCAGAAGTGCTGCATGAGCTCTTCATTCTCTCAAATGCTGGAGCGTGCATTATAGACTTTCCCCTAGGAAGCACTGGGAACATGTTAGAAGGTCAGGAATAAGCTCCTCCAAGTGACTGTGTTTGTCCTGTAGCTGTGCTGGTGTTGAAATGTGTGTGCTGTATTGCAGAGAGGCACGATGCCTTGTATGTGGTGGGCTCTTTGGATGAAACACTGGAGCTCAGAGGAATGAGGTACCACCCCATCGACATAGAAACCTCTGTCATCAGGGCACATAAGAGCATTGCAGAATGGTAAGAACCACAGCATTGTTCTTCTCTATCATTTTATTTCTTCTAAAGCAGAACTTATGAGTTCCTTGGCAGTGTCAGAATGTACACCTGTGGGTGTGGTAAACACATCTCAGGGATTTCATGGATGATGTCTTCTCATGTGTATTATTCCCATTTAGCCCTAATGAGTTATGGATATAACTGAGGCTGTTATCCTCTCCAGCCTCAAAGCATTCAGGTTTAGTTGTAAGCTTTGGGAGGCCTTGTCTTTCTTTTCATAATCTCTTTTAGTGACTTATCCAGGTGTTCTTTCCTCCCCATTAACACGTGTGTCGTGCCGACAGTGCTGTGTTTACGTGGACAAACCTGCTGGTGGTGGTGGTGGAGCTGGAAGGCTCAGAGCAGGAAGCTCTGGATCTGGTGGCACTGGTGACCAACGTGGTCCTGGAAGAGCATTATCTCATTGTTGGTGTCGTGGTCATCGTGGATCCCGGGGTCATTCCCATCAACTCCCGCGGCGAGAAACAACGGATGCACTTGAGAGACGGATTTTTAGCTGATCAGTTGGATCCTATTTATGTTGCCTACAACATGTGAAAACAGCAAATAACATCAAGGCTAAAGCACCAAAATCCAAGGGGCTTTCCTCATAATAACATTGGAATCCATGCTCTTGTTTTTACAAGCTGTTGAAGACCCTAGGAAAATGGAGATACTTCTCTTTACATGCAGCCCTTCATCTCCCAGATTGCATTTGCTTTCATTGTAACAGTCACAGCTGTCTTAGGATGGAGAGTTTACTGGAATTCCTGAAGGAAGCTTATTAGAACTATCATGGACCAATTTTATTTTGGGGGGGGGGCAGAGGGGAGAGAGTAATTATGAATGTCAGTACTTGATGCACTGCATAAAAGGACATAGAGTGGGGTGGGGAGAGAACAGCAGCTGTGAGGAGGACTCCTGGAAACAGCACCCAAAGTCGTGAGTAACCATCCAGAGTTCACCCTCCATGTGACTGCAGTATATGGGCAGTATTGGGGTTGGGGCATATCCTTCAACATTGCACACACCTCTGCCACATTCTCTACTGAAAGGCATTTTGCACATATTTGAGATTTAAAAATGCAGCCTTTTTATTTTAAAACACTGACTCATCCCTATTCAGAAGAAGCCAACCCCTTCCAATCCTGGATTCAGTGTAACAGTTATGCTGCTGATCAGCTTTTTTGTACCAAGCAAAAACAAATGCTGTAACAAGGTTACTTACGGTGCCATGCTGGACTCTGTAATGCTATAAACTTTATAATAAAATACAAAGTAATATCCAGTTTTAAGTACTTGATGCAGGAGCCTTCAGTGCTCTTGCTCTTCTAACTCCATGTCCAAGTCGCTTGTTTTCATAGTGTGAGCTGTTAATTCCTGCCCTGCATAATGCCAAGGATTCGAAAATCCATTCCAAAGCCACTCTGAATGATTTGTATAAATGTTTACAAAGCATAGGCTTACAAAATGTTTTCCCTGAATATTCTGTGCTAAAACTTGAAATAGTAACTTTTTTTTTTTCCCACCATGGAAAACCCATTCAGTGTTAGTTAGCTTGAGCTGTTGTGGTACAAACTTTGTTTGTTTTCTTTGGAGTTGTATTTAAACTCTTTTGTTCAGGCTAAAATATCCAGTTGGTTGGGTCACAGTTGGACTAATTAAGGTTTTGGAGTTTCTGCCTGATCTAATACTGCAGTGAACCTAATACAGAAAGAGAATATGAAGTTATTCAAGTAATTCTGTGTTTGAAGGTAGGCACAAGACTAGCAAATAATTATTTTTATAAACTTGTTAAAGACTTGAGAGCTACAGAAAAATTTTTTAATAATGCACAAGTTTGCAATAGAGCCAGTTTTTTCTGCAAGGCAATTCTGCCTGGATCAGTGCCTAAGAAAGATGGACGTCAGTCCCCTGATAGATTAGATTTATCCATGGTCAAACTGAAATCTTCAAGAAAAGCTCTCCTTTATAGTAGTTATGGGCCCTGGTGGTGTTTACCTATGGTGTATTATACAGCTGCATACTCTGACTGTAATTATGTACAGAACTTGTGTAACTTATTGTTTGAGTCCAGCAGCCTCCAGCAGCAGGCTGTGGGACAGCCCTCCTCCCAAAACAGCTGGCAAAAGGAGACAACTCCCTAACCCCCAGTTCCATGTTGTAGTTTTTTAGCAAACAAAGCATTGTAAGACTTTTGTATTGAGATACTGATGAAAGTGATACAAGTTGCCTTGTAAAGTAAATCTTAAAACAAAAAGCTTATTAAACATTTCAGAACAGCTCTTGCCAATCTGACTTGATGAATGTTGAAACTCAAGCTGTTAGGTCAAAACCTTGGCTTAGCACCAGTTTTCACTCATATATCAGACAGTTGAATGCATTAAGAGCTTTTTCTGCAAAACCTCACTGCAATTGCTTTGCAGGTAAAAGAGTTGTAAAGCCTGGATGCTCCTGAATTTCCTGTGTTTTGAGCCTCTGCCAAGCTGCACTGCTGTTGTCACTATGTCAGGTATGACATCTCTGCTGTGGGGCTGGCAGGGCAGGGCTGGCAGGATGTCACGGCCATGGTGCAGCTAAGCAGCTGCTCCATGCATGGCTGAGCCTCTCCAGGCCTCTGAGCTCCAGCTGCAGGCACAGACTGGCCCTGTCCCTGCTTGCTTTGCAGCCAGACATCCACTGAAGTTTATACCCCTGGGAGACATTGCAGAAGGCACCAGCTGGACAGAAAGGCCTGATGCCAGATCCGGGCTGATGACTGCCAGGGAGGAAGCACTAACTGAAAAGGAAAAGGAGAAACAGCAGCACTGGGATGATGCCCTCCAGCAACTTCATCAGTCTGTGCTGCCAAATTCTCCAGAGCTGTCAGGGTAAAGAAGGCTCTCTCTGCAGGCCAGTAAGTCCCATGGGCCCCTGTGTCCCCTGGGAAGGAAAGATGAGAAGGAGAGGGGGGTGTTGGGTGTGAAGAGAGTTGGAGAGGGTGAGGGCCATACTCAGGACTCCTTGAACTACCAAGGATGCCCTGGAAAACAACAGCTCAGCAGGTGAACATGTCCCTGCCAGCCAGGGGAGTTAGGATGGGATGAGATGGAATGGAATAGCGTGGCGTGGCATGGCATGGCAGCTCCAGCCAAAGCAAGGATAGTACACTTTACCAGGGATGCACATACAGGAGACAGCAGTGACCCTGCCAGCTGCTGAGACTCCCCCAGCACAGGGAGCAGGGAAGCAGAGGTGGGCTCAGGGAGCAGGCAGGGTGATGGGAGGAGCCCATTGTGCAGCAGTAAAGCCAAAGGACACCCTTACTTACTGGCTGCCCAGGTGATCCCTCACCTTGCCCAGCATAGCTGAGGCTGTAGTCTTGGGGGGGCTCAGGGCCAGCCACAGGAAGGTTGGTGCAGTCTCCACTGTGCCAGATGGGATAGCATAGCCAGGAGGTCATTTGGGGGGAAGGAGGGATGCATGCACAGTCTGGCACCCAGCACTGTCAGCACCTGTGCCCCTCAGGGAGGAGGATGGGGGCCATACCTAGCAGGTGCAGGAAGCCCCCAACACTTGTGCACACCCTGTGTGTCGTCAGTGGCACCAGCGTGTCCAGCAGCTTGAAATAACCAACATAGAAGGTGTCAGTAGGCACTGAGGCCACAGGGATCAGCTCTCTGCATGGTCCTTCTCAGCTTGAAGGACCCCTGTGCACATTACAGCTTCATAAGGATTAAAGATCCCAATAGAAGTCTCTTACAAAAATGTGCCAGGATAAAAACATGTGCTTCATGTCTCCTTCTCTTCACCCAGATTGTGCTGCTGTGCTAAAAGTGTTTCCAGTTAGACTGAGATGACAAGAGAGGCAGAACACAGGGCTCCATAGCAGTGAGAAGCTAAGGGCATGGTACAGCCCAGCAAGACATTGCTGTGTGGAGCCATTGTTGGACATAGTCAGTGCTGGACGTGGTATGCAACTTGTGCTTGGTAAGTTCCTGAATGAGAATGGCAGTGCTTCCTCATGGGAAGGAAAGAACTTGGCCCCAGTGTTGGAGGTGCAGATAAGAAGCTGCATTGTGCAGCTCAAGGGTGGCAGCAACTTTCTACCCTGGCATATTTGGTTTGGAAGCACTGACTCAATTTGTACAATCATGGAGTCAGCATCCATCTTTGAAAAGCAGTCTCCCTCCTGAAAGATTCAATTTGGCATGTGTTTTCCACTTGTTAGAGGTAGCCTTCTTGAAATTCTGCCAGCACACTTCTTTTGGACAAGGTAAGCAGCTACGCTGAGTGTTGGTGTGCAGCTGATCAAGTGCCCCAGGCAGGTAATGCCCAATAGCAGTGTTCTGACACATTTGTAGGGGATCAGTCCCTGGATGTTTTGGATTTTGGAGGGGATGCCATTTCTTTTGAGATGGAGTTCTATTTGCTCTCTTTGGCAAAGAAAGTAAATTTGGATGAGCACTTCAGTGATCTCAGTGAATTTAGAGGCTTTTCCTAATATTCAGTTCTCTGGGTTAAAGCTGTTGAACTGCCAGTGGGAATGCAGATGCCAAGCTGTTGAGTTTTTGTCCTTGTAGCTTTAGCATGTGAGCAGTCCCTGGTGCCATCCCATTTGGATCCTGCCTCTGAGACTGAAGGCTTAGGATTGTACCTAGAGCTGAGAAGGAAAGGGGCTATAGCAGGGGGTGTGTTTGTAGTTTGATAGGGGCAGTTGAAATTGTAGGCAGCAAAGAGCTTTCTCCACCGACACTTACATGAGCCCTGGTTTTGGCAGACCTATTCAAGTTTGTTACCAGACTCTGTGAGAGTGAAAAGGTTTGTTGGGGCAGAGGAGTTCATGTTGCCATTTGAATGTGCTGCAAGGAAGAGTTTGTACTTGCAAGGGGAAGATCAGCCAAATCTTTTTGTCCTGGCAGAGGTGATTGGAGAGCAGGGACGTTTCTGACTCAGCTCTGTCCTGGGGGTGGTTTCGAGCTCGGTGCGTGTCCCTGTTTTGTGAGTCGACAGCGCTATCGTGTGGTTATGTTGGCTGTGCAGTTTATAAGCTTCAAAATAAAAGGCAATTGCAGCACAGCCTCTTCCTTTTAGAAGCTTTTCTGTGCCACCAGCTGCTCAACATGTAACTCACACCCACTGAACTGCATCCAGCTCCCTGGAGATATGCACTTTCCCTCAAGATCTGTGTGCCATCTTGCACTCTAACGCTCGCAGATCCCAAACCCCTTCAAAATGTCCAGCAGCTGCTCGCAAAGAAGAAGTCCTATAACAGAAAGCCACTACTGGCCTCTATAGTCCCTTTGCAGCCTGTAAGCTAAACAAAACATACTAGTGATTGACATTTTCCTCCTAAATTGTATATATAGCATCAGCACGTTCTCTCAAAGTGGCAGAGTCCACTGTTAGAGCAAAGTGTTTCCAGCTGCAGTTCTGACTGACAGATGTGCCAGGACAGAAGGCATTTGCCAGCCTGACATTCACAGCACAATCACTTTCACATATTTTCAATGTCCAAGCAGCTGCTAGAGGTCATGCAGATGGAAGTGTCAAGACAGAAGATGTTCTCAAAGTACCTCCTTCTCTTATTAACAGCATTTAAACTGCACACAATGCTCTGTATCTCCTTTTTCCAGACAGACCTGGCATCACTTTTTTCACTCTCACATCTTCATTGCAAAGTCCAGCAGTTGCTCTCATAGAAGAAGGCTCTAGAAGTAAAAGCCAGTGCAGGGCTGCACCTTCCCCTTGCTGCACATAAACCACATCAAACTCACCAGTGCACTCTGTCCTTCCCTTCTCTGCTGCCTCTACCATTGTGTTCTCTGGATCTCAGAGCCTCAAGGTAGGCACAGGTGTTCCCACAGAGGGGCTGGAAGAGGAATAGGTAGCAGCACAAGTAGCTCTTGTTTAAACTTTACCCTTAAGACTGCCAGCTTAGGACTGGGAATTCAGCTGGCAGGCCAGTGGCAGCCATGCTCCTTTCACAGCCAGGACGCTGTGCCCAGCTCAGAGAGCTGTGCCAAGACAACAAGCTTGCCCAGAGTTTGCCCCTGGAACTTGTGAAATGCTGTCTAAACTTTGGGAAACTTGTATTTGCACCACATTCAAGGGGAAGCCCCCTCTCTTTTAAAACCTTCAAGAAGCTGGTAGAGCACAGTGCTCTCTGCACAGTCCTTTTCAGCTTGAAGTACTTCCATGCATGTCGCAACCTCGCAAGGGCTGGAGATCGGATAGATGTCTCGTACAGAAAAATCTGCAAGGACAAAAATGTGTTCTTCACATCCTCTAATGGTGTCTTTGTAGTGCTGGAGAGTGAGGCAGTTCTTTATTCCTGGCCAGAGTTTGTAAATGGCTGACAAAATTCCAGCCTCTACACAGGCACAAATACAAAACTTTTCCACCTATTTCTACATTTTTAGCAAACAAATTAACGTTCATTGGTTCTAAATTGCATAATTATATTTCATTTATTAGTATACTGTTCTCTATTGGTTATTGATTCCTCGCTGTTCATGCTAATCAGTCCATATTTTTAGGGAGTTTACTGTCTGTTTTCTCCAGTAGGGACTTTTCAACACACAGACACAGTCTTTGTTAGTCTCTTCTGGTTTCTGCAAAATGTCCTTGTAGTCCCTAAATTCTGCATTCCAGATGTCCAGCTTCAACAATACATCTTTATCTCCCAGGCCTTGTTCATTGAAGCATATCAGATTTAGTTTATCAAAACTTAATGTGTCAGAAATTTTCCCAAGCTGTGTTCCCATAAAAGTAACTTGAGACAACTTTGTTAAATGCTGGCTTTAAATGATACAAGACTAATGTACTGCTTATAATTAATATACTGGTTATGATTAATTAAAATTTAATAAAACCATTATTTTTTTTTAGTTATGTCACTTCTAACAGCTGCAGCAGTTTGGAAAAGCTGTAAAAAAACTCCAAAAAGAACTCTTCCTCTCCCTCTTGCAATGTGGCTCATTGGGAGGTAGGGTGTCTGGTTTAACTTTTATCTAGACAAAATGATGTGCTGCACCAGCACTAGTCCCAAGTGTGTTCCCAAGTGGTTCCTTTCTCTGACACAAAGTTCAGTGCAAACACTTCTTTGAGGTGCAGCAGATGGGTCAGACTGCTGGGCCCACAATCAGCTCACAGTGTGCAGAACACTCTGTGCTTACAGGGCATTCCATCTTGGAAAGGAGCCCTGGGAGGTTTTTTCATGTCATCTGCGTTTTTTAACCCAGACTTTCACAGGTTCCTAACCAAACCACCTGCTTCTACTTAGATCCTTGTTTGTGGAAGTAAATTAAGTTGTAGTCTTTAAAAGAAGGCAAGTGTTTTGTTTGAAAAGGCAAGAGAGGTGAGGCACGTACAGAAACCATTTGCACTGACAGTAGATTTAGGAAACACACAAGAATCGATCCTGCAAAATGTGTTTTGTGTTTAAAAGCACTGCACACAAAGAGACAATCACAAAGAGACATCGTGTGTGCCTGGCTCTGCCTGAACCTCCCCTTGCACAACCTGGGGGAGGCTGGTGAGAATAGCAAGATGGTCTAGCAAGTAGCAAGATGTCCAAAGATGTCATTTTGTGCATAAAATCATTATAATATGTGGAATGAGGTAAAACCAGTACCATCTGAGAGCATCTTTGCTGTGAATCTGTTACTGTTGGAGCTGCAGGAAGGCCCAGCTCACAGGTGCTGCTGAGCTGGATGGCAGGTGCAGACTGGAAAGGCAGAAGCTCAGGTGTTGGGGCGGTTGTTCTGGGTTTAGCTGAGGCTTTGCAAGGGCTCACCACTGCAAGCCCCTGGATGCCCCCAATAGCAGCAGTGACATCCTGCAGAAGGGCCCCTGTGTCCCTTTGTCCTGGCAGGTACACCTGGCAGTGTGGGCAGCCAGCTGGAACTCGGTGCTGGTGACAATCGAGGGTTGTCTGGCCAGTCACAAAGACACCAGGCAAGAGAAGAGGGGTCAGTACCCAACGAGACCCCCAGGGGCATGAGCTGTGGCAGTGCCTCATCAGTGCCTCAGGCCTGATCCCCCAGCCTTTCTCTCTCAGTGCAGAGCAGCCTGGCACAAAAGGACACATTTCTCACCAGAGGCCAAACCAATGTTTTATTCCTTGTCATTTCCACACACGCAGGAGGCTGTGCCTCGTCTGTGGTCACATGGGCCACTCCCACTTCCCTTCTGACTGAGCCTGGACACCTTGTCAAGGCATATCCCAGGCCCAGGAGCTGACCCCAGTGCAGGAGCCTCATATGCTGTAGCTTCCAGTTCTGCAGGCTGCTAAAAGCAGGATTGATCAACAAGTGAAAGCCTGAGCTGTCAGATGGTTATGCTTTTAGATTGTTACACTTTGCCTTGCAAGCCAAAGGTGTCTCAATGTACCAAGAAATGGGTGGGCTCTGCTGAGCACCTGTGATGGGACAGGAGCTGGTTTCTAATGCCATGCCTAGAGCCCACAGGAATCACTGGGAGCCTTCCTGTTCAGGCCAGTGGGCTCAGCAGCAAGTTTCCAAAACCAGCCCCTCTGCATCACCTCTTCCTTCAACCCTTGAATTTCCTTTTTTCCTTTGCAAGCAAGCTTGGATCACAGCATCCCTCTGCTTCTAGCCCCATGCACATTCCTGACTTAAAACAGCAGGGAAGGAGCTTGAGGCAAGGTACTCTCACTGCACCCAGCCCAATGGGCACCAGCCAACAGCCTCTCCTGAGCCACACAAGTGTTTCTTGTTCACAAAGCCACAGCACTTTTAATAAGCTGCTTAAGTCTAGCGCAAGCTGAACTCTAAGGTGTCTGTAATCACAGCCAGTCCTTTTCCTGGAGGAGCAATGCTGCCTTGCCTCTCTCCAGCATGAGCAGAAGGGGCTCACCTGCTTCCCACCAGTTCACTCCTCCTCAAAGAACTCGTGGCAAGCAGCAGTGACCATTGCAATGAAGGCCACGAACTCCTGGAAGTCGCACTCTGCATCCCCATCGCAGTCCAGGGCCTCCATGACTTTGTCCACAGTCTCCTGGTCTTTGATTTCCTGAAGGGATAGAAACAGGGGGCCAAAGCTGGGGAGGACCACAGCGTGGCCCAGACAGTAACATGTCCCCGTTTCCCAAGTGCTCTCATGGCTGAATCTCTGTTCAGACACATCCTAAATGTCTTGTGGCTGTTCCCAGTCTGGTGGGGCACTGTTCTGTTCCCTGGGGAATTGCAGCCACAGATGTGCTGCTGGGAAGGGACATTTGAGCCCCCTGGGGCGAGGCTGTCCCCCGTGTCAGGGAAGGTAATTTCCCTAGTATCCAACCCACACCCCAGTCTGCCATATAGGCTGTTCCCCTCATCCTGCTGCTCTGTAGAGCTGGGGCAAAGGATTTAATGTCCTGCTGTGTAAATAAACCTCTTCACCTGTGCAAGGCTTCTGTGGGAGACAGAGTTGGGGAGTGCAGGGCTGTTGGATGGCCCCTGAGCCCAGGCAGGCTGCAGGGAGGGCAGTGCTTACCCCGAGGAAGTGGCTCAGCTCGTTGTTGATGAGCTCCTTCAGTTCGGATTTCTTCAGCTTGTGCTTGTCTCCCTCCTTCCCGGAGTACTGGTGGAAGGCCTCGATGATGGCGATCATCGCCTTCTCCAGTTCAGACATGGTCGCGGCGCAGCCCTGAGGTCAGAGGGGACGGTGGAGCGCCAGCCTGGGCAAGCTCCAGCAATTCCCATTGATTTGGAAGCACGGCCACCCCGGGCTCCGCCCATGGATCAGCAAGGTCGGAGCCGCGTTCAAGGCATTCTGCTGGGAAGCGCTGGCAGCAGCTCTGGCTTCAGGGGGAAGGTCATGAGAGACCAAACCTCTGCTGCCAGGGACTCTCGAAGACAGCAGAGCCACAAGACGAGGAGAGAGGCAGGCATGGGGTCAGCTCCGGAGCTTCGGAAAGGTTTTGCTGTCCCTGCTGTCACAGGTCCCCTCGGCTGTGTCTCTGCCTGCAGCCCTGTCTCCAGCCCAGCAGTCAGGGGAATCCGGCAGAAACCGGTTTTGATGGGTGCGAGCAGGTCAAAATGAACATCTCTCAAACCTCCCTCTCCCACACTTGGTCTGGAGACTCTCTTGGGATATGATAATAATTCGGATTGCAGCGTTCCCTGCAGACTTCACAAACGGACAAACCACAGAGACTCTGATCTCTTTAGTGGAGACGGAGAGCTGCCAACCCAAAGACTCGGAAAATAAAGAAGCCTTATTGCCTGGCACTCGTTTCGTTCATATCCCATCGGTAAATGTCTCCTGCCCTGCAACCTGGCTCCTGTTTCTCCACCACAAGCTACTGAATCTGATCCCACAGCTGATGTCCTCCCCCGCCCAGCAGTCAGTGCCCCAACCGAAAGACTGTTACCAGACACGGCAGAAAACATCCTAACAAAAATACCCTTTTCATGCAGCAGCCCTGCCTGCTGCCCGTCCGCAAGGCTGAGGAGTGCTCCCGAGCAGAGGTGATGCGGAGCGGTGACCCTGCCCTGACAGCGCCCACCTCCCCCCCGGGCAGGGCCAGCCCCCGGCATCCCCCGGCATCCCCCGGCATCCCCCGGCATCCCCGGCCCCTCTCACCTCCGTGCTGCCGGCGGGGCTGTGCACGGCGATGCGGCGTGGCCAGGCACCCCCGGCGGGGCCCCGCTGCCCTCTTATGGCCGCGGCGTGGCCGGGGCGGGGTGTCCGGGCCGGGCGCTGTGCCCGCAGAGCCGCAGAGCCGCTGGCCGGCCCAACGCCCGCGCGGGAGCCGTTGGAAAGCCGCCCTTGGGACAGGGAAACACCGCCTGCTTCCCTTGTTCTCCTTTTTACCTGCTGGTACTTCAATCAGCCAATTTTTATAAGCGACACGTACATAGGGGTATACCCCGTTTCAAAATGTATTGCAGTAAACGGAGATCATCCCTAGACGCAGTTGTTACGCATTACCAGTAAATCTGTTATGGTGCCATTTATTTGTTCATATTTTTCAAAGATAGAATGCCTATTCTCTGTTCCTTTGACTCACAGAACACAGAATGTTCTGTGAACCAAGCTTGCAATTCAAAGATGTGAATGCTTTCTTTAAAGCTGCTGTTCTGCTCTGAACAGTGAGTATGCAAAAACAGCAATTCCTTGTACGTCTGATCTTTTCACTATGTTTACTGAACACTATTAATATTTAACACACTTTTTCTGCTTTCTACTGCTTTAAGATTGTAGAGTCAGGCCAGACAGGGAAAATAAGGTTATTTCAATTCACTCAGCTTCACCAAACATACCACTCAAAAAACTGAAACCTTTGCTGCTTGTGCAAAACCATTTATACCATGGGAGTGAAAGTATCAATGAAAATATGTTTTGCAGTCAGTGGGAGCATAAGACTTATACTTTTTTGTGTGTATTGTTCAAGAAATGTTAAAATGTTCAAGAAATATCCGCCTAACACCAGAGACAAGTGAAACTGCAAATATTTTGAAGCAATTCTGAGAAGAGAAGTGTAAATCAACATGCAAAACTCAGAAAAAAAGATGAATTATTGTTTGTATACTGATTCACACTAGAATTTTTTTTTCTTTTTAGAAACTTTGAAAAAAACTTTTTTATAATGGGGTCCCAATACAAAACTTGTTCACATGTTCCCTGCCAGCCCTAGCAGCCACCATGAACTGGCATTAAATGCACTTTTATCTAAACCCTGTTGCTGGACAGACATATTCCCTGGCAGTTCCTGTGTTCCCAAATCTACTGATACAACACCAACCATGTTGCTTAAAAAACTTCACATTCTGGTGTAAAAAAAAACCCATCTACACTGATAAGTTCCTTACATCAGCTCATGAAAGTTTTTGTAACAGGCTCAAACACTGGTTTGGGGAAAAATAATTTCCCTGGCTTTAAGGTTGAGTATGTTGACTCTAAATATTTGCCTGACCACTAAAATTCTTGCATTTTGGCATTGCAAATTACAGCAGTTATCTGTGCTCTGGTGGGACTAGTAGGGACAGCAGGGATGCTTTTAGTAGTGGTGTTTCTAGTGTGGAGGTAGTTTGTCAACAATTTTGCACAATTTGATTTTTTCCAAGAATACTTGCATTCCTGTAAGAGCTGGCTATAAATAGGGCTCTCTGTCAGCAGGAAAGAGATGGCATTTTTCTGTCGATAGCAATTTGATCTGGTAGATCTCTAGCTCAGTCCTCAGCCAAAAAATGCATTAAAGTAAACCTTTTCTAATCAGAGACAAACTGCTAGCTCATCTCCTTAAACCATATTCTGATGTCATTCTGGAGAGTGACCTTTCCTTAAAATGGAACAGAAAAAGTATCATTTGACAGATCAAAACTTGAAGTCTTGAAATTCTCTTTCCTGGTGGTTCTTGCTGTCCATTTCACCCCAAATCATTCTGACTCCTGTATTTTACAGGTGGTGATCTGGAATGATGTCCTGATAGGATGGGAAGGAGCAGCAGGATCAGATGTGAACACCAGAAACCTTGACCCTTTTCTGCCTTTGCTAATGGGCAGCTCCAAGAGACTTTCCTGATCCTTTTCCAGGCTCATATCCTTTGCAAAGACTGCTCTCCTGGCCTGGATCATCCCTAACCCAGCCTGTGACAGTCCAGAAGGTCTGGATATGAGTGTGGGGCTGTGAGCTGTGCTTTCAGTGCTGCCCAAAGAGCTGCTTCTGTTATTTTAAAATTCATGTTCTGATCTTCGAACGGGAGGGTACAGCCTTGGGGCTCCTTTCCTCAGGGTCAGAGCTTCCTTGCCAGAGCTTTGGGCTGATATGTTTAAAGAAGCAAGGGCATTTTTCCGTGCCCAAGGCTGAGCAAAACACTTGAGCCCTCTGCCTGTCTCCCTCACAATGTGGGCTCCTCATTCCAGGAGAAAAGACAGCCTATTTCTTTGTCTCTCGGGTGTGTGTGGCGCCAGGCTCTGCCAGACCATGAGACAAATGCCAGCAGTCATTGAACTGGGACAAAAAAAGTCATGAAAGCAGAGGAATTTGGGTGGGAAGGGGAAGAAAGTGCCTCTGCCTCTGCAGGGCTGCTCTCTCAGTGCCAGCACACACAGCAGCTTTGCAGGGAGCAGGTTCCCTGGCACCTCCAAACACAGCAGCCAGAGGTGAGCTAGTTCCTGGCTGAATCCAGCTGAGATCAGACACAGAAAAACATGGGTGAAAACAATGCCTAAGTAACAGGAATTTGGCAATTAGTAAAAATTTCTGATGCAGCTGAGTTGTACAGAGACAGAAAAATAAAACCAAGTTGTTCATCCTCCATCACTCCCCTTAGGCAAATATTACCATAAATTATCTTAAGATTTTGGCACCCATAGACAAGTAGATACTTTCATGAACCTCATTTCAGGCAGAATCATTATGGCAATTTTTTTTTCTTAACCCAAAAATAAATGGACTATTAACCCTCAAATACAACACCCATGTCAGTGAACTGCTAGAGTTCTCTCTGTTCATATAAACTGTGCAAGAGAAGCAGCACAGCTCTCCCTACTGAGGACCAGTGGGATGAGACACAAGTCAAAGATATTATCCCCATCCACTCTCCCTCCAGGAGAAGTCCAGACACATCCAAAAAACATTTTGCTCTTTCTGAACACAGCCAGGGCTGAACTGAGTGATCTAAGCCTAGTTTATAAAATTAATAAAAAATTAATTCAGTAATTCTCACATAAAATCACTGTATCCTCTCCAGATAATCCCTGATGTTATTCTGGATGTGAAATGAGTGAAGACCTGTTTGTTAGAAGAGGAGTACTTTAATTTAAACTTCTATTGTGCATTATATACTGTAAGTATTAATGATTATAGAAGTATTAATAGTCATTTTCCTGTCCTGGGGTGTTGATGGGTGCCACATTTGTGAGTAGCTCTTTTGTCCCTGGGTACTGCACAGACATGGAGGGGCTTTTCTGCCAGTTTAGTTTGGTCTGGTGCCACCTCAGTGGGATGAGAGAAACCAGGTCACTGTGAAAGGCTGAAAGGAATTTATCACTTCATTTAAACAAGTGTATATTAAATGTCCACCCAGCCCTTCCAACAGCAAGTACAGCATCTGGGATTTACAATCCCTGTGTGCCTCATTTTGGGGAACCTTCTTGAGCCAAGGGGCTTTGAAGGGCTGAAACCCTCTTGCTCACTGGCCTGGGAAGGCAGTGATGGGTGTCAGGAGAGAGATGGGGACATGTCAGGAGGAGCTCTGCCATCTCCTCATGGACTGCTGTCCCATGGCATTACCTGCATGAAGGTGACACCCCCGAACCGTGCTGGAGGGACCAGGGCAGGGTTCATAGTGAAGGTACCTGACTCACCTGCAGAGCACAACACGGTGTTTTATGGGTGTCAGCCCTGCCAGCCACTGCCCTCCTCACCAGGCTGGGCCCCGGTGTTTAGAGTGCCTGACACCCCGGGAAAGCAGAGCTGAGGACTGTGAGTCAGCAGCGGGGAAGCACAGGGCAGCGAGAGCGTGGGCACACCGCGTCAGGGTGTGCTGTGCCCATGGCTGGCACTGCTCCCTGACACACCTCCCCAGCCCCACTGTGCCCATGGCTGGCACTGCTCCCTGACACACCTCCCCAGCCCCACTGTGCCCATGGCTGGCACTGCTCCCTGACACACCTCCCCAGCCCCACTGTGCCCATGGCTGGCACTGCTCCCTGACACATCTCCCAGCCCCACTGTGCCCATGGCTGGCACTGCTCCCTGACACATCTCCCAGCCCCACTGTGCCCATGGCTGGCACTGCTCCCTGACACATCTCCCAGCCCCACTGTGCCCATGGCTGGCACTGCTCCCTGACACACCTCCCCAGTCCCACTGTGCCCATGGCTGGCACTGCTCCCTGACACATCTCCCAGCCCCACTGTGCCCATGGCTGGCACTGCTCCCTGACACACCTCCCCAGCCCCCCTGTGCCCATGGCTGGCACTGCTCACTGACACACCTCCCCAGCCCCACTGTGCCCATGGCTGGCACTGCTCCCTGACACACCTCCCCAGCCCCACTGTGCCCATGGCTGGCACTGCTCACTGACACACCTCCCCAGCCCCACTGTGCCCATGGCTGGCACTGCTCACTGACACACCTCCCCAGCCCCACTGTGCCCATGGCTGGCACTGCTCCCTGACACACCTCCCCAGCCCCACTGTGCCCATGGCTGGCACTGCTCACTGACACACCTCCCCAGCCCCACTGTGCCCATGGCTGGCACTGCTCACTGACACATCTCCCAGCCCCACTGTGCCCATGGCTGGCACTGCTCCCTGACACATCTCCCAGCCCCACTGTGCCCATGGCTGGCACTGCTCCCTGACACATCTCCCCAGCCCCACTGTGCCCATGGCTGGCACTGCTCCCTGACACACCTCCCAGCCCCACTGTGCCCATGGCTGGCACTGCTCCCTGACACACCTCCCAGCCCCCCTGTGCCCATGGCTGGCACTGCTCCCTGACACACCTCCCAGCCCCACTGTGCCCATGGCTGGCACTGCTCCCTGACACAACTCCCCAGTCCCACTGTGCCCATTGCTGGCACTGCTCCCTGACACACCTCCCCAGCCCCACTGTGCCCATGGCTGGGCCGGCGTTGTTTTGTTGTTTCCATTAACGATGGAAACCACACGCCTGGACTTTGGGGAGGCACGGAGGCGGGGACAGTCGTTCCAGGGGCTGGCGCTGTTACCCAAAGGGACGGCTCGGCTGTCAGGGTCTGTGAAGAGGATGGCACTCCTGTGCCGCGGGCAGACGGAGTGGGAGTGAGAAGTCGAGGCTCGGCAACTGGCGGGCCGATGTCCCATGGCAGGAGGGGACGGGAGGAGATGGGGCGGGCCGGAGACGGGAGATGGGGCGGGCCGGGGCCGGCCGGGGCGGGCCGGGGGCCGCCATTGGCTGCCGCCCGTGAGGCGATGTGGGACCAGCCGGCGCGGCCCCGGTGCTGGGATCGGTAGCGGCGATGGCGGCGGACGGCGTGTGAGTCCCGGCGCTGGGATGGAGAGCGGGAGCGGCGCTGGCGGGGGGCACTGGGTGGATCCCGGCGGTGGGGTCGGGAGCGGGGTCCCGGCGGTGGGGTCGGGAGCGGGGTGCCTCCGCGGCTTACGGTGCCCGTGTCCGGCAGGGCGCTTCGGCGGCGCGGCGGCCCTCGGCGCTCGGCGGCGGCCACGGAGCTGCCGGCCTGGCGGCTGCGCTGCGAGGGTGGGCGGCAGCTCTGGCGCTACCTGGGCGATGGCGAAGGCGATGTCGCGGAGCGGCGAGCGCAGACGGCGCTGGAGCAGCACAGCCTCGGGCTGGACACGGTGCGGGGGGCCCGGGCCGGGGCGGCGGGGCCGTGCCCGGGGCGCGCCGCTGAGGTGGCCCTGTCTCCCCACAGGGCGCGACGCTGCGGACGCTGCCGGCGGCCGGCTCGGCCCGGGACGCGGCCCGCAACGGGATGCGGTTCTACGCGGCGCTGCAGGCCGAGGATGGGCACTGGGCGGGCGATTACGGGGGGCCGCTGTTCCTGCTGCCAGGTAAACCTGGGCACCTGCCCAGGGGTGAGTGCCCTGGGATTCGGCTCTCTGCAGTGCCGGCCTGTCTGGTCATCCAGGTCTCCTCATCACCTGCCACACGGCCAAAATCCAGCTGCCCGAGGGGTTCCGGAAGGAGATGGTGCGCTACCTGCGCTCTGTGCAGCTCCCGGACGGAGGCTGGGGCTTGTGAGTACCAAGGATGCTTCTCTGGGTGATGGCAGCTCCAAGGTGCAGGATTTAGAGCTGCTGTCAGATCTGCCCAGGCTCAGGGAGGGGGACTCATCATGTGTGATAGCTGTGGGTGGTTGGAGTTGCTCGTGCAGCACTCCACGTACGCTGTTTGTCACAGAGGTGGCCATAGCATCAAGTCTGGCCACATCTCCTCTGGGGCACTATACCCCAAAGCAACATGTGTGACAGGGTAGTGCAGAGCAATGTTTACTCCTCTATTAGTCAGTCCCTCTTTTCCAAACTCACCCCTGGCATCCCACTTCACCCTGACAAAGACAGCCCTGTGCAGTGGCTTGTGTCTGGCTAATGGCAATAGCTGACTAATGGATGTGGTGTTTCTGTATATGCTTCTGACAGACATGTGGAAGATAAATCAACTGTGTTTGGCACAGCCCTCAACTACGTAGCCTTGAGGATCCTGGGGATCGGACCAGATGACCCTGACGTTGTGCGGGCCCGTGTCAACCTGCACAGCAAAGGTTAGCCATGGGGCTGGTACACTGGTGAGAGAGTCTGGCCACACCTGAGGGCTGTAGGGAGCACTGAGGGCTGCCAGGCAGTGGAAGAACTGTTGTTCTTACTTGCCTTTCGTGGCAACTGTATTTTCAATTAATGATGGGAAGCTGTGTTGCATTTTTGTGCCATTGCCTGCTTGCCTTGCTTTGGGACATGTATCCCAGCCTGAGTAATGTGCTCCCAAACATAGAGAAGAAAGCTGGGAGCTGGCATGGCTGTGTTAACCCTGAAAGCTGCTACTGTTCTGTGCAGGAGGTGCTGTGGGAATCCCTTCCTGGGGCAAGTTTTGGCTGGCTGTCTTGAACGTTTACAGCTGGGAGGGAATGAACACGCTTCTCCCAGAGATGTGGTATGTGCCCCCCTCACTGTGGAGAGAGGAGCTGGTGTCAGTCCTGCCACCAGCCTCCACCCAGAACTGTACCAGGTGATGGTGATTGCTGGTATAACTCCAGCTACAGCCAGGAACTGGAGGTGCTCAGGCTGCTTGTCAGCTGAGAGCCAGCAGCAGGCCAGGTGGATAGCACTGAACACTGCATCCAAGGGAGATGCCAGAGCACAGCCCTGTTAGCATTTCTCACGGGATCCCTAACACATTCATGTGCTCCCTGCCTGCCACCAGTATCTTCCAGCAGCCAGAACTGGGCCCTAGCAGGAAGGGACAGCCACATGTGAGGCTGCCAGCCCTCAACCCTTGCTTGTACCCTCTCTGAATACTCAGAGGGCTGCTGGGTGTCAGAGACACAAAGTGTCTGACACTATCCCCAGAGGAATTTGGGGGCTGCACAGTACTGAGGGCTGCTGGTGCTTTGTCAGCAAATGCCATTAACTGTCAGTGCAGGCCTCTGCCTTCAACATCCCATGTGATTGAACTAGCTTCTCACCTTCCTCTTTGAGCTTGAGGTCCTCCCTGCCCTGTGTCAGCTGGGCCTGGAGTGGTGTCAGGAGGGGAATGCTCCTGTTGGAGGGGGAATCTGAGTAGGTCCAGGCTGTGTGTATATCCCTTACTGCAGGGGACAAGGAAAGGCCTGCCCTGCTCTGGGCATCCCGCACAACATCTCTCCGGTGGCCCTTGGCCTTCCTTGTTCCTCACAGCAGCACTGTCTCTATTGCAACCAGGCTGCTTCCCACATGGTTTCCAGCGCATCCATCGCGGCTCTGGTGTCACTGCCGCCAGGTTTACCTTCCCATGAGCTACTGCTATGCTAAGCGTCTGTCAGCAGAAGAGGACGAGCTCATACAGAGCCTGAGGCAGGTAAGGAGGGAGCTGATCCCACTGGACAAGGATACATGGCTCTGTGGCCACCTGCTGTGCTGGCCATGCTCTTGTGAGCCAGCCTCTCCTAAGCTGCAGGGTGTCTGAGCCAGCTCCCAGCAGTGCCTGCCCCAGGTGCTGCTCCTGGCTGGCCAGGCTGCCCTTTGCTCTCTGCTGCAGGAGCTGTACGTGCAGGACTACGGCAGCATAGACTGGCCAGCACAGAGGAACAACGTGGCTGCCTGTGACGTGTACACCCCGCACAGCTGGCTGCTGGGTGCTGCCTACGGTGAGTGCAGGGGCTGCTGCCAGGAATACTGAGGCTTAGGGTCTACTACCAGCTACTGGTGTATGCCCTGCAGCTGGGATGGAGACTGGAACTATGTGATCCATGGGATTCTCCATCCCTGAGAGCAGCAGGGCCTTGTGCTCATGTCCTCAGGCCACTCTGGGGCAGAGCTTTGCTCCGTCCTGATGCTTGTTGGTCGATGGTTGTTGTGTGAGTTGGCGTGCAGCCTGCCACAGCAAGTGAATCTGGCTGCACAGGGTGGGTTTTTTCACTGCATGTCCCTTTCTTCTCCTGCAGCCATCATGAACATGTATGAAGCTCACCACAGCACCCACCTGCGGCAGCGAGCCGTCACAGAGCTGTATGACCACATCAAGGCTGATGACAGATTCACCAAGTGCATCAGCATCGGGCCGGTAGGACACTTGCTCTTAGTCCTTTAGTGTCTCTTTGTTCTTCAAGGACCAGCTTGTGCAGGTGTGGCATGTAATAATCACCAAATCTTGCTCAACTCCTCCTGCTCCTGATGCTCAAGAGCTTAAGGCTAGCAGGGCACAGGAGATGCAGAGGGCATGGGGACAGCTGTAGCCCTGGTGAGGAGTATCTCTCCTTGAGGTCCAAGGAGATGATCTCATGGCACCTGCCCTGCTAACTCAGCTGTGCTGGGTGATGTCACATTGGGATCAAGGCTCAGACAACCTCTTGATGGCTTTGTGTTGAGTGGGTTGGGATGTATGTTTCTGGGGCTGGAAGAAGCTTTTTCCAGAGCAGTGACAGTGCTCCTCTTGGCAGATCTCCAAGACAATCAACATGCTGGTTCGCTGGTTCGTGGAAGGGAAGGACTCTCCAGCTTTTCAGGAGCATGTTTCCAGGATCCCTGACTATCTCTGGTAAGGGCTGAGTGTGTCCATCTGGCACAGCACACCATGACTCCTGACATGCCTCCTGGTGCTCCCACTGTGCCTGTGCTGCAGCACTGTGCTCTCTCCTCCCACAGGCTGGGCCTCGACGGCATGAAGATGCAGGTGAAGTGCTGTAGGAGTTCAGCTGTGACTGCAGGGACCATGGTGTGCTGGGGCAACCTGTGGAGTAATGGCATAGAGTGTTCATCCCAGGCCTGAGCTCCTGGCATCTCACCTCTAGTGCCTGGTGGCCTTCTCACTGCCATTTCCCCCAGCTGTGCCAGGAGGGGCTATTGTCTGTCCTGCTAGTTTGCCTCCATGTGGCATTCTGTCCATCCTCATGAGTCCTGGGAGAAGGGCAGGAGAAAGCCAGGCCCCTGATTCTCAGTGCAGGCTGAGCTCTGCTTCTCTCAGAGCCATTGTGTCCTGCTGTTCCTCGATGCTAGCCACCTCTCCTGCCTTGGCTATGCACAGAGCAGACTGAAGCAGCTGTCTCATTTTGTGCTCCCTTGCTGTCCCTTGACCTGCTGCATCTGTCCTCTCTGTGCCAGCACAGGATGACATTGGAAGGAGCTGTTGGGGCTAATGCTGTCCCATAGTCCCCACAGCTGGATCAGGCTGCTGCTAGCATCTGCCTCTCATTATCCATTTTCTCTCTTCCAGGGCACAAATGGATCCCAGCTCTGGGATACTGCTTTTGCCATCCAAGCCTTCCTGGAGGTAATACACCCTTCAGTGCTGCCTTGGGAAAATGATCTCTGCTCATGAGTCCCCAAGTACCAGAGCTCCTGCTGTGCACCCCCTTGGAGCTCTGTTCTGGCCTGGCATGGTGTGACTGAGCTGGGAAAGCATGGCTGGCTACAGCCCCTTGCTGACTGCTCACTGTGCATCTCTATTTCTAGGCAGAAGCCCAGGAGATGCCTGAATTCACCTCCTGCCTCCAGAACGCCCATGGATTCCTCCAGTTCTCCCAGGTGAGCAGAGCTGGTCAGTGGTGTCTCACACACTGCCTGTGCAGGCCTGGCTGTTGCTCAGAACCCTGTTGGATGCATCTGTTGCCTTCTGAAGAGAGTTTCTGAAGGGCTGACTAGCAAAGTCCCAGGCCCAGCCTCCTGTTTTCTACTCCCTGTTTTCAGGGAACCATCTTTGAAGCTTGGAGAGGACCTTAGCAAGGCCCAGGGATGCTTGGGTTGTCTGCCTGAGCTTAGAGGGGCTGGAAAACTGAGAGCTTAGGCTTATTTGCCCTTCATCTTTGAGGTACCCTTCTGGGAAACCCAGGATCATTGGATAGTGACTGTACGATAGCGACTGTATGAGCTCAGCTTCTGCTCGCCAGGCCAGCAGGGGCTCAAGGTGAGCGTCATTGTCACCAACAGCTAGATGCATATGCAGTCACCAGTCTTGTTTGTGGTGCTGCTGCATTGAAAGCAGATGGTTCCCTGACAGGCAAGCTCCCAAAGGGGGCTTTAGAAACACTTGCTGAAATCAGGCAAAAAGGTGATTTCTCCCTGCTCCAGAGCTGACCTCTTTTCTGTCTACTTCCCTCAGTGGAAGGCAGGTACTGTCCACTTCCACATGGAAAAACCACCTGCAATGGTTTCAGCCCATGATCCTGCAGCCAGGCACCTCCAGGCTGCTCTCACTTGTTGCTTGTCTCCTGCAGATCCCTGAGAACCCACCTGACTACCAGAAGTATTACCGCCATATGAACAAGGTACGATGGCTGGCACTGGTCTCCCAAGGACTCATCACTGTCACAGGCATTTGGGCAGAGGGAACAGGAATCAGGGGCAGCACCTGCTCTCTTCCAAGAATAGAGTGGCTGAGGGAAAGTGATCCTGCTCCCTAAGCCCACCTGATCCTTTTCCAGGGTGGCTTCCCCTTCAGCACGCGGGACTGCGGCTGGATCGTGGCAGACTGCACAGCAGAGGGGCTGAAGGCAGTAATGCTGCTGCAGGAGAAGTGTCCCTTCATAGCCAAGCCTGTGCCTGCTGAGCGCCTCTTTGATGCTGTGAATGTGGTAAGAGCTGCAACAATTAGGCCAAGGGACATGCAGGACTGTAAGAGAAGCCAAGGCCCAAGGAATTGATAGATCTGGTATTAGATCTGGTTAGATCTGAGTTAGTGTGAGGCCTGGTGTGGCAGCACTCTTGTGATTCAGAGCTGCCTGTGTCACCTAATGTCGTGTGATGGCCTAGATTGGGCTTGCTTTGTCACAGTGGTTTGAGACCTGGGTTTTCTGCCTGCCCCATAGACCTGTAGGTCTGACTTTATCCTCACAGCTGGCTTGGGGCCAGACTGGAGTAGTGCTGCCCCTGAGGTTGTACCACCCCCCTCTCTGCTTGTCTGGGCAGTTGCTGAGCATGAGGAACCCAGATGGAGGCTTTGCCACATATGAAACCAAGCGAGGAGGCCACTTACTGGAGCTGCTGAACCCCTCGGAGGTGTTTGGTAAGGGCAGCTCTGGGGCTTGGTTGTCCTGCCCACTGAGAAGGGACAGAGTGGCCTGGGCTCACCATGCCCAGCGGGTGCCTGGCAGGGGATCAGTGTGCCCTGGCTCTGGGACAGGCTGGCAGTGGCTGGCCTGCAGGCTTGCTCACACAGGGGCTGTGGCACTGATACCCACTGCCTGCTGGCAGGTGACATCATGATTGACTACACATATGTGGAATGCACATCAGCTGTCATGCAGGCACTGAGACACTTCCAGAGCCAGTTCCCTGAGCACCGAGCCCTGGAGATCAGGTGAGGCACTGAGATGAGAGCTGGGCAGGGGAGAAGGCAGGCTCACTGTCCCAAGCTGCCTGCCATGGCCTCCTGAACAATGTAGCTGCCTGTCTGTATGCTCTTGATACTCTTGTCTCTTGTGCCCTCCAATAATGGGACCCATCCAAGCCTCAGAGGGGCTGATGGAGCCCCCAGTGAAGCAAACACTGGGTTTGAGCTGCTTCTGAAGTGGATGACTTCTTTCCTGTCCAGGGAGACTCTGCAGAAGGGCCTGGATTTCTGTCGCAAGAAGCAGCGAGCGGATGGGTCCTGGGAAGGGTAGGTGGTGTTCCCAGCACCCCATTTCCTTCTGGCTGCCCCAGTGAGAGAGGGATCATCATGGCAAGCGTTCCTGGCTGGCAGGATCTGTGCAAGGGAAAGGAAGGGCTGATCCTCCTCTAGCTGCTGTGCTTTGCTCTCAGTTACTCTCCCTCCAGCCCAGGTAGAACAGATGAAGACCCAGAGAAGGTTGGGGTGGCTCCAGCTCCTTGTGGTCCCAGTTCAGCTGACACTTGAGTTAGCTGGGAGCAGGTGCTGGTGGGACTGGGCATGGTTGGGCCATAGGGGAAGGCAAGCTACAGCTCTGTGCCTGGCTCTGCTCTTCTGTGAACACAACTGCATGGCAGCCTGCCTCTCCCTGGGGCATTGCACCCCTGACAGTGCTGCTCTCTTCTTCTTCCTAGGAGCTGGGGGGTTTGTTTCACCTACGGCACCTGGTTTGGTCTGGAGGCGTTTGCCAGCATGCAGCACACATACCACAACGGGTGAGAAGGGAATGTCTGGGTGCCCTACCCCTACCCTACCTCCTGGGCCAGGGTAGGACTCAGTGGCGGGGCTGGATGGATCCCTGGCTGTGCATGGACTCTCCTGCCTCAGGGACTGCTCCTCCCAAATCCTGTGCCTGCAGTATGGCCAAGGCACTTGCTGCCTCACCCTCAAAGTCAGGGCAGTCCCAGCCATGGGCACTGCTTCTCTTTTTAGCTGAGAACTGTGGGCGTCCAAACACTCTCTGTCCCCAGTCCTGTGTTGATTCTGGCCCCCATCCCTGCAGGACTGTCTGCCAAGAGGTGGCCCAGGCCTGCCAGTTCCTCATCTCCAAGCAGATGGCAGATGGCGGGTGGGGAGAGGATTTTGAGTCCTGCGAGCAGCGCACATACGTGCAGAGTGCTGAGTCACAGATCCACAACACCTGCTGGGCCCTGCTGGGGCTCATGGCTGTCAGGTAAGAGTAGCCCCAGTGCTCAGGGAAAAGAGATCAAGCTGGGCTGGGTGGCCTTGGGCCTGGCTGATGTGACCCAGTGCAAAGCAAAGCTTTTGATCATAGCTGCAGGCCTCTAGCCTGGGAAAATGGTGCCGTATTCATAATATTTAGTGTCTTGGGGTTGTGGGGAGCCCTTCTCAAAGCACTCAGTATGCCTGAGGCAAGCTCGGGGCAGCCTGGAGGTGGTTGAGCTCCCCAAACACGTGGATGAGGGTTTGCAGATGGTTTGGATAAAGATGCTTACATTTCCCTTGTGCTTTGTAGGTACCCCGACATCAGTGTGCTGGAAAGGGGCATTAAAGTGTTGATGGATAAGCAGCTGCCCAACGGGGACTGGCCTCAGGTATATCTTGAGTCTTTCCGAGAAGTTCCTGAACGTGCAGCAGGCCCCTGTCACTCATAGCATTCTGCTCTCTGCTTGTCTCCCAGGAGAACATTGCAGGGGTGTTCAACAAGTCGTGTGCCATCAGTTACACCGCGTACCGCAACATCTTCCCCATCTGGACGCTGGGGCGGTTCTGCCGGCTGCATCCCAAGAGCCCCCTGGCTGGGCAGCTGCCAGCCAGAGCCAGCCCCTCGGCTGGGGCAGGCCAGGAGGAGCAGGGAGCCCTGTCTGCTTGAACCTGGGACGCTGGGGATGCCACGGCCCCGGACTTGTCTTGGATCCCCGAGTCTGCATGGGGCCGTGGCGGTGTGTGTTGCATGGGACAGCTCCATGCTGACCTTAGCATGTGGACTACTGCCTCTGCCAGGGAAGGGTGCTGTGCCGGTGCTGCAGAGCCTCTGCTTGCTGTTGAACCTCTTCTAAACATTCCCTTTCTAAGGTTTTTTCCAGGTATGTTCTCCATCCCCAGATGGGGAGTGAAGTGCCTTTTCAGACCATTTTGAAGATCAGATGAAGCTGCCGAGCTGTGTTGTATTCCACATTTGGACAGACTCTCATCCTGGGTTGCAAGGCTGCCTTTATTGTCACAGGCTGTCTGTCTATACCAAGAGTGTGGGATTTGGGGTCTCCCCTGTGCCCACCATTGGGGCTTGGGGGACACTGCACAATCCCTGCTGAGCTGACCTCTGTACTGTGGGTGCCAGCGATGGCCTTTGAGTTACTCGCTCTACTCTGGAGCCTGTGCCAGGAGGGGAAGGACACCTGTCCTCCCCCAGATGTGTGAGAAAAGGAGTGCTTTGCTTAATTTTCTTACTGCTTTGCTTAATTTTCTTCTTGTTCTGTCCCCCAGCTGGTGGCACCTAGCTTCCCCAGGTGAAGTCACCAGCAGCCCTTGGAGAAGGGGCAGCTGAAGCAGAAAGCTGTGAGGTGGTTGGCATCATGGCACAGCCTGAGCCCCAGGGCTCCAGGCTTCCCCCAACTCAGACCATGGTGCTGTGGGGCATTCACAGGTCATTGTCAGAGCTGGAAGTCAGATGAGATAATAAATTGCTAAGGGTGATGCAAGAGGAACTTCACTGTGTTCTCCTTTCTGTCTGCTAGTGTGTGTCCCAGGCAGAGGGGAGCTGGCACAGCAGCCTCATGTCCTGTGGCTTGGGTTGCCTGTCCCCAGATGTATGAGCAGCATATCCACCAAACCATGCTGGGAGCCTGTGCCTCCTCTAATGCATTTAGCCACAGAAAAATGTAATCAAGGAAGCAGCTCACTAAAGGGGAATGATCACTTCCCTCATCCTCCCGCTTATGCTCATGCAGATAAGCAAGACAGAAAAACTTACTGATTTAAGAAGAATCAGCTCAGGCTGTCTCAACTCAGCCCTGTTTGCCTTTTCCAAATTATGGACATCTTTACACCTGTCTGTGATATTACTCTGCATTTAAATTCCTTCTTGCTGAAACTGAATTCTTCAAGTGTCATGCAGTGATGTGTCTTGAGAGGACATGGCTGTGTGGATTTCACCTATTGTTAAAATCTGCTCCAAACTGCAATTTTGGATTGAGCACATGCAGAAGAGATCAAGGAGATACAGGATATATTCAGTACAATTCTTGTTTGACAGAAGCTGCTTCTTCCAGGAGTCCTCTGACACTCTTCCCAGGGATCTTCTAGAGTGTTTTGATTTCTGATTTCAGAGATCCCAGGTGTCAGTCCTAGACTATTCCCAGGATGTTACCTGAGGTGATTTTTCTCCTTTGGAGAAACTCTCAGCTCTGGAATCTATTCAAGATTCATCCCAGGCATCTGGAGTCATTTGATCTATGGTTTTGGGACCTGACATCCTGGGTGGCAACCCCAGACTTCCAAGAAAACTTTCTGAGATTATTTTTCTGGTTTGGAGGAAATCCGTTTGTGTTTCTCAAGAGTTGCAGCACATGAAAAGAGAGATACAAATGCAGACTGGTTTTTATATATGCAATAAAAAGAGATCAAAGATTTAGCCATGACCATGGTGATCCTAAGCACTGTCTCTTGACATGATGCTACCCACTTTGTCCCACATGGACTTGCAATGTCATGGTACACTAGGAGAAGGCAAGTGACCCTCAGGGTCTGTACAGGGATCAATACTGTGTAATATTTTTATGAATGGCATGGATGAAGGGATCGAGAACACCCTCAGCCAGTTTGCAGATGACGCCAAGCTGAGGGTGCAATGCCACACCTGAAGGACTGAATGATGCAGAGGGACCTGGACAAGCTCCGGAAGTGGCCCATGGAAGCCTCATGAAGTTCAACAAGGCCAAGTGCTGATGCTGCACCTGGGTGAGGGCAACCCCCAACATCAATCTAGCTTGGGGGAAGAAGGGATTGAGAGCAGCCCTGCCAAGGAGGACCTGTGGGTATTGGTGGGTGAGAGCTGGACATACCTCCGCCATGGGTGCTCACCCCTAGAAACCAACCCTGTCCTGGGCTGATCCCACAGTGTGGGCAGAAGGACAGGGGTTCAGGGTGAGACCTGAACACCTGCAAAGCTGTAGGAACACAGTTTGTGGTGATTGGGAGTGGGGCTGTGGCTGAGCCTCATCCTCAATGGGGCACAGCTATGAAAAGCAGGTGAGCAGCACTGACAGCAATGAGCCATGGAGTGCCCAGGGGCACTGAGCAACCACCAAAGGGAACAGAGGGCACACAGGTGCAGTGCATCAACAGGAGGGGATAAAAGGTTGGGCTGAAAAACAAGAAGGGCAGATGCTTGCAGCCTGCTGAAGAGGTGGGGTGTTACTCTGTGTGGGTTGGAACTTTCTGAAATTGTGTGGTGATGCTCTGTGTATGGTGGCTGTCTCAACTGCTGTATGTGCTGTGACATGTGCTGTGACACAGAGCTGCCTCCAGCCCTGGGGCTTAGCGCAGGAAGGACATGGAGCTGTTTGAGCAAATCCAAAGTAGACCACAGAGATATTCCAAGGGCTTGAGCCCTCTCCTGTGAGGAAAGGGTGAGAGCTGAGGGTGTTCAGCTTGGAGAAGGAAAGGCTCCAGTGAGACCTTAGAGCCTCTTCCAGTGCCTAAAGGGCTTCCAAGAGAGACTAAGAGGGGCTTTGGACAAGTGTCTGGAGGGCCAGGACAACAGGGGAATGGCTTCATACTGCCAGAGGGCAAGGTTAGATGGGATATTAGGAAGAAATTCTTCCCTATTAGAGTGCTGAGGGCCTGGCACAGGCTGCCCAGAGAAGCTGTGGCTGCTCTGGAGCCCTGGAAGTGTCCAAGGCCGGGTTGGATGGGACTTGGAGCAGCCTGGTCTGGTGGAAGTCGTCCTTGTCTGTGGCAGGGGGGTGCAATGACTCAATGACTTTGTGACTTACTACTGCTGAGCATGCAGCACTGCCAAGCAATGGGAGACAATGAGGAAGCAATGGCCTGAGGATGGGGATGTGCTTCAGGCTTCAGTTCTCTGAGGGGGAAGATGAGGCAGGAGCCTGCTGACTGCTCACATCTTCTACACAACACTATCCTCTCTGAGCAGGAAGGCTCCTGCCAGGACAGAAGGAGGCTCCCAGATGTCCACCCTATATCCTACCTAACCCACCCATCAGCATCCCCTCTGGGACAAAGGCTTCCCTCCTCTCAGGACAGAAGGAAACTACAGATCACCCCTTTGACCCTACAAAAACCATTCTGGGCAGGAAGGCTCCTGTCCCTCCAGAACAGGCACTGAGATTTTGGGCAGGAAGGAACAGAAGACTTGTGGCTAAATGTAGCATCTCAGGTGGGTGAGGGGGAAACTGGGATGCCATGGGAGGACACCTTTGTTTGAGAGACACCCTGAAACTCTTCCCCACAGTCCTCTGGTTTCCTCTGGTTCTGTATGTTAATAAGCTCAATGACATCATCCCTGTTCTCCTCCCCAGTTCTGGAAAGGTCACTGTCTCTAGCTTCCCCATTGGCTTACCCTTGTAGACACTCCTCCACTGTATCCCCGTTGGTTGTTTCCTCCTTACCCCACCTTCCTTCCACCCCTAGTCCCTTTAGCCATTGGCCCTCAGATTGTGATACCCTGCCTACTCCTGACTGTTTATAAACCCTGAACCCTCCTTTGGCCGGGTCTTTTCTATCCCTGAATCCCTTCAGTGTGCTTGTTATTAAACCACTCACAGAATTGGAACTTTCATACAAAAAGCCTCTCCTGCTTTCTCCATTGGTCTGTGTTTATCAACTGACTGTGTGAGGGTCTGGTGCCTGCCTGAGCTATCCACCTTCTCCAGAGAAAGACGCTCTCGGGAGGGTGGCTGGCTGGGCATCATCTGCCATGCAGTCACAGCTAACTGCCCCTTCTACCCAAGAGGATCCTTCCAGGCACAAAGACTCTTGCTCCCCCAGGGCAGGAGCTGTGGTTTTGGGCAGGGCAGTAGCCATGGACAGCGTCAGCCTGTACCAGCTGTTGGATTCTGCTATCGAGGGCGAGGCTGGCATCAACTTTGCAGTCCTGTGAAAACTTCTGCAGGCCATTCTGGAGCAGCAGGAGCTCCCCCAGCAGTTCCCCCTACGCATGGTCTCCCCCCTTCCTTAGCAGTGCTTGTCACTGTCCTCCCCGCGCAGGCATTGTTTGAACCTCTGGCAGCAGGTCTTTGCCTTTCAGATGGGATTCCGTGATCCAGCACGGAGCCTGGCTTGGGCAGGAGGTGCTGGATCCATTCCTGCTGGCCTGGCTGTGTGATGGACTCCACGGGGCAGGATGAGGGATCCTAAGCCATGGGTTTGTGCTAGGGTCTCCACGAGGGGGTGGGCAAGATGAACACAGAACAATCCAGCATGGAGCAGGACATAAAGATGATAGGGCAAAAACTTGGCCAGCTGAGCTGCCACCTGTTCCCCCAGGAGGGAGTTGAATGCCCACCCCCTCCTCAGGGACTCTTCCACAGCTGCTGCCGCCAGCGCTTCCCAGGGGACAGAGCAGCATTGGTGCTCCGGGCTACAGGTCCCGCATCTGTGTGAGGCCCCTGCGAGCGTGCCGGCCACCCAGCACCGGGACTGGTCCCAAAGAGGCCGTGGCAGGGCCTGTGGAAGGCCCCGGTGCCCTTCCTGCTCTGCTGCGTTGGCAGCCATGGGGGCTCATTCTGCTGCCCTGAGCAGGCAGAGCAGAGCAGCAGCTGCTTCTTGTTTGGGCCATTACTAAAGTTCCTGCTGGGCTGTGTCTTCAACACTTGGGACAAGGTCTTGCCTGCAAGCTGGGGCAGTTTGGGTGGGGTGGGGGTGTCCCCAGGGCACGTGGAGGTGTGTCCTGGGGCTCTCTGTGACACAGTGCACTGTGGTCACCATGGGATGGAACGGGACAGAGTGCGCAAGGGTGACCCTTTGTGACATGTCATGCCATAGGTGCTGGTGACGCCGCGGCCACACCACAGTGCTCGGTGCACGCTGTGGAAGAGAGCAGTGCTGTAAGGAGCCCCCACACAGCCACATTGTTCCTTGCTTTTCCAAGTGTTCTCTGTGGAGGTCACCTTGAGGCCAGACTGTGGGGCTCAGTGACCCATAGCCTTCCCAAGGTTTCTCTGCTGCAGGTGCCCTGAAGGGCAGTCTGTCGGACTTGCTGACCCAGAGCCTTTACAGGATGTTTCCTGTCACTGTGGCAGGAGGCCTTCAGGCCAGACTGCAGGACTTAGTGTCCTGTAGCCATTCCAAGCCTTCTCTGTTGTAGCTTTCTTCAAGGCACAGCTGCAGCCCTTGCTGCCCTGCAGCTTTTCCAAGGCGTCTGTCCTGCAACTTGCCCTAAATCCCAACCTAGACATGGCAGAGAGACCTCCCACCCCACCCAAGAAGGTGGAAAATTGCCCTTGTGGTGCCGCACTCCAGCGACGTGCTGACTTGGAGCAGCTCCAGCTGCTGCAGCAGAGTGAGTCAAAGAGCTGGGACACAGGGCTGGCCTGCAGCCAGCTTCACCCTGCCCCATGCCATCCCTTCCCTGTGGACATGCCCATGGATAGGACAGAAGAGGGGCTGGAGCTGGCCCCGCTGGTAGCCTGGGGCATCCTGGCGCTGTCCCTGCCTGGGGAGATTGCAGGGCTGGGCTGTGTTCTCTGGCCTCGCCTGCAGCTCTTCAGCTCTGGCATTCCTTGCTCTTTGCCAGATGCAGCCAAGGACCCGACACAAGGGCTAGATCCTGCCCGTAGCTGCTGGCACTCTGTAGGCCAGGTACTGAGAGCCATCCCCTCCTTCTCAGCCGAGCATCACCATTGGAGCACTCCATGGATCGTGCCTCTCTTCCCTATTGTTCCTTCTTTTGCAGAAGTTTACAAACCTCACTTGGTGTCGAGAGATGATCACCATGTTCACCAAGGATGCAGCAGAGCCTGGCCCCACAGCCCCTCAGAGCATACCTCCTGCTCCCAGCCTGGATCAGTTTGGGGAGAGAGTAGTCTCCAGTCCAAGTCAAGTAAGCAGCCTGTGGCCAGGGCTGGGTATCTCCAGGAGTGGCGTGGCGCCTCAAGCCTTTGGGGCCCGGCCCAATGTGGTGGGAAGGGGAAGCGCTTCTCAGGGCAAGCTGGGCAAGTTGCTGCTCTGGCAGCTCTCCAAGTCTCCCCGTGCCTTCTGCAGGTGCCAGGCTTTGTTAGGAACATGCACCAGAGGCTGGCGTCCAATGAGCCTCCAGACGACTGGCTGTTCATGGACATCCTGCGGCTGACTGAGGCACACCCCACCGATGTGGCAGTGACCCTGCTGCGCTGTGCCCCATCATGTGACAGGTACAGGACCTGCCTGCTTGAGGGCTCAGGCCTAACCCTGTGCAGCCAGTCCAATGGGCTCTGCTAGACAGGCAGAGAGTTACAGGAGCCACTGGAGCCTCCATTTCCCAGCCCTGGCTTGTCAGCCCATAGGCCTCCTGACATGCTCCCTCCCTACCCCTCTGTCACCTGGGCCCTTGTGGCTGCCCAGGCCACAGTGTCCTGGCTGAGTCCCCCATGACACACAGCTCTGGTCCTGCAGAGGTGCTGCAATCATATGGAAGACCATAGCCTCATCAGGAACAACAACAGAAAAGGTGCTACCAATCCTGCTCTGTGTGATGGACGGCTGGCCAATGCAAAAAATGTACACCTCTGATGGGGACAATAAGGATGTATTTGCCCTGGCTGTGAGTTTCCATAACTGGCCTTTGCTTGTATGCAGGTTGCTTCTCCAGTGCCTCTCCATCCTTTCCCTCACTGCAATGTATCTGCCTGCCTCAGGCACTGGGCTGACACCTGGCTTAGGGGCAGGGTTCAGGGGTGCCAGGCCGGCTGTTCCCCCTGTGTCTCCCCTGGCCTCTCCCTTGTATGCTCAGGCCTTGCCACTTGATACTCAGTGCTGTCTCTAGATGGTTTATCCTTTGCAGGCAACCAGGGTGATTTGGGAGATTCTCCGCCTGCCGTGGTGCCCAGAGCCATTTGTGGAATATTCCCCCCATCTCCTTGTGGCTCTGCTGTGCCAAGTTTTCACCAGTACAGAGCAGGTGTCAGAGGAAGTAAATACTTTCTGGAAGAAATGTCAGGAGGAAAATGGCATTGCCGCCAGCCCCAACAGGTGCTCCATCCCAGTCCTCCTGTCACTCCCGCGTCCCCAGGGCTGAAGCCCGAGGTCCCAGCATAACCCGGTCTTTGCTCTGCACACAGCTTTGTAGTGAGCACTGTGAAGGCATTGTTGCACCATCTGCGATGTCTGAATTTACTGATGGCACTGGAACGCAAGTGTGCCTGGGACACGCTGCTCTGTGCTGGCACCCACCACTATGCAGTGGGTCTGCTGGCCAGGTGAGACCTCGTTCTGCCCACCGCCCCTCTCCTTTGTGCCCGCAACGCCCCACACAGTCCCCCGTGGTCATGGGCGGCAGGGCCTTGTCACCAAGGGAGGGATGAGCAGAATGGAAAAGGCCGGCAGAGGAGGTGTGCAGGAACAGCCGCCTCCCAAAGCGCCCCCGGGGTGCTCAGGAGCAGATCAGAGCTCTGTGAGTCTGCCCTGGGAGAGGTTTGCCCGCCCGGCCCAGGAGCAATGGTGCCTTTTTCTCCCTGCCAGGGAGATGCGCCGTGTCTGCCAACCTTTCTGCTCCTGCATTGCACTGCGCCTGGTCTGCCGGCTCAGCAGGGAGGAATCACACTGGGAACTGGCTGCCCTGGCGTTCCTGGTGGAGGTGAGCCCCATGGCCAGCGCTGCCTGGCCGCGCTGCCTCCCACCCCTCTGCCCTCTGGTAGCTGCAGCTGCCTGGGACACTGCCTGTGCCCTTTGCTGCTGCCTTGGCTGGGCCCTGTGCACTTCTGAGCTCCTGCCAGCTGGGCACCTCTGTGCCTGCTCTGTGCCTTTCAGGTCCTGGATGGCCTGGACTTGAATGAGTGGGGTAACAGCATCCTGGAGATCTTGACCAGGCACTTGCTGAGCGAGTCCGTGGAGATGCGTCGACTGGCGCTCAAAGGCCTCATGGTGCTCAGCAGAGACCCCTCAATGGTGAGAAGGAGGCAGCAGCTGAAGCTGTGCTGGCAGCGTGGGGCTGGGGCAAGCAGCCCCTTGGGCTTGGCTGGGCTGTGGCAGCTGCTCCCAGCTCTCCAGCGTGGCTGTTGTGCTGCCTGAGTGCTTTGGGACAGGCCTTCGGCCTCTAGACTCCATGGCAGGTGGGTGGGGTTGCACTGCTGGAGCAGTGCTGGTGGTGAAGCTTTTCATGGATTCACAACACAGCCTTGTGCTCCACATAGGCCAAAAAAATGTGCAGCCTGTCGGGACCCCTCATGGATCTCCTGAGGAATGAAGACATAGAGGTGGTCAAGATGAGTCTGTCTGTGTTCACAAATATACTGCTCAACAAGGATATCCTAACATCCTGCCCCACAGCCCCGAAACTGGCTGACGCGCTCCGGCCCCTCTTTGACAGCGTAAGGCTCTGTGCCCCCAGCCATGGCCCCTGGGTGCTGCCCAGAAGTGTGGTGCCCTGTGGCCTTTTGGGCCTGTGCACAGGGGGGCCTGGAGAATCCAGTGCTGAGTTTTTTCCTTTCCAACAGGACAACAGTCATGTGCAGTGGCTCTCCATTGGCCTCTACAAAGATGTGATGGAATCAGTAGTGGAAAAGGGAAAAAAGGCCCTGAAGATTCATGTGAGCGAGAGCCTGCTCCCTCTCTTTTTCCACTGCTACGATGAGAACCGGCGTGTGGCACAGGTGAGGCCTCCTGGCTGTCCCCATGGGAGGGGGCTCAGCTGTCTCCCCACCCCTGGCACCTGACGGGCTCCAGCCTCCTCCTGGCCTTGGCACAGAGATGCGGGTCCTGTGCCCTGGGCTGCGGTGCCATCTCTGGGTCTCTGCTGCTCTGCAGGCCTCTCGGGAAACGCTGCTGACTGCAGTCAAGTTCCTGAAGAGAAGGGATCTCAAACAGCTGCTGAAGATGGACGACCCGTGGATCTTTGCCGAGCACGTGGTAAGGAGAGGCTGGAATCCCCAGCCCGATGCCTGGAGAAGTCGCCTGCCCACGGCGCCCAGTCTGTGGGGCTGGCAGCTGTGGCCCCTGCCCAGTGTCGCGGGCGGGGGCACCAGCCTGCGCCCCACACGCCGCTCCCTTCCCTGGGCCGTGTGGGCTCTTCTCCAGGCCCCTCTGGCCCCAAGGCTGGTGCAGACCAGCCGGGCCTCAGGGCTCTGTGGAAGGGCGAGGGCGTAGGGAGCGCCCGGCCCATGGGCAGGGCCCGCATCGACCCTTTCTCTCCGCGCCCTGCCGCTCTCTGCAGCTGGCAGAGGACAGGTGCCGAGCGGCCGAGCACCTGCGCCTGGCCCTGCCGTACCTGCAGAGCCCACAGGAGCCCCTGCGAGAGGCGGCCGTCAGGTCCATTGGTGAGCCACCAAGCCGGCTCTTGCTCCCTCCCTTCCCCATGGCCTCAGGATCCGGGCCAGGGGTCGTGACAGGCTCTGTGTTCCTAGGGATTGCCGGGATGCTCATGAGAGGACAGCGGGAGGAACTGCAGCTCATCTGTGAGGGTGAGTGAGGCCAGCGGGGTGTCAGTAGGAGCTGCCAGGGGAAGCTGCAATCCCTGCCCCAGCTGCAGCGGGCTCCTCTCCTTGTGCGCACGAGGGGCTGCATCAGGAGAGCACGGAGCCTTTTTAGAGATGTGTCATTATGGCCAGCACCTTCTAGCTGATCCTTGTTGTGTCCTGCTTCCTTCAGGCCATGGCAAGAGCTGAGTGGGCCGGTCCTTTCAGGGGCTTTCCTCACTCTGACCGTGGCTCTGTTTGTTTCAGCCCTTCAAGCCCTTCGCACAGATGAGAGCCCCTCCAACACAAACCTGATCGTTCAAGTCATGTTGGATGAAAGAGCTACATCACTAAGTTCATCTTCTGGATCGAGACAACCAGGACAGCAGCAGATCCCATGCAGGAGGAGACAACCCGGAGATGAGAGGAAAGCAGCTGAAGCTCCAGGCCCAGCTGATGCTGGGCAAGCCTGAGCTTGCCTTCCCTCTTTACTTGTCCCTCTCTGCGGCCCTCAGAACCTGCTTGTTCCCTTCTCCCCAGCTTTGCCATTAATAAACATTTCAGCTTCTTCACCTCATTTGTATCTTTGTGGAGCTGAAGTGGATCAAAACCTGAGCCCTGGAGCACACAGGCCCCGTCCTGCCGTTCTTTTCTGTGCTGCGTTTTGTGCAGAGAGAAGCAAAGCACATCAGGCTGGAAAGGGCCCTGCCCTGAAGGTCTGGTTTCACAGCATTGTGAAAGACCTAAGGGTCTTGCTGAGCACACTGAAGGTCAGCAGTAGGACGAAGAGCCTGGATTTTAGAAGAGTCAACTTCAGTATTTCCTGAATCCAGCTGTGAGGGATTCCATGGCAAGCATCCACTGGGGGCAAAGGAGCTTGGAATGCTGGAAGTTATTCAAGAATAGATTCCTTGAAAGCACAGCAGTGGTCCTTCCCTACAAAGGGAGAGGAAGAGGGCAGAACCAGAGACCACCCTGATTTACAGTGAGCTTTAGGTGTACTAAAAAGGAAGCAAATGAAGCAGCAGTACAGGGGCTTACACACGACTATCCTGCTGTACGGAGCGCTCTCTGGCACTGCTGGGATCCTGGGTGCAGTTCTGTTCCCCACAACTGAGGGATTACAGCTCCTGCCTCGTACACAGTTAGGAACCCAAGGAAGTGAGACCAGAGGGAGGAGACCCTTCCAGTCTCTCTTGGGCATGGCTGCAAAACAGCTGCTGCTTCTTCCTCTTCCTATGTTTGGGGTTTGCTGATCCCAGAGCCAGGTTGTGCTCTATTTTCAAAAGACTGTTCAGAACAGGCATGAAAAGTGCTCTGTGCACAGTGGAGAGTCCTGGAAGGTGCTTGCAAGAGCATCTAACCCAAATCTACCCTTTTGCAGTTTAAATATGCGGCTTTCTCCAGCAAGAAAGAGCTCCTCTGGCTCTGCCAGTGCCTGTTCTGCTGCCTTTGGGCTACCTAATGTTGGGATAAGGAACTTGCACTAATTCCAGAGTCTGCAGTGACAACAAAGATGCTGAATTTGAGACTGGTAAGTTGCTATGGTGACTATATAAGGCTAAGCTGGAGTCCTAAAACTCCTTTGCTGCTGTGATGTTTGCTCAGCAGTTGAGAACTTGAGGACAATTGTAGTTTTGCTCTCAGCTTTGAGAATCACAGAATCCCCCAGCAGTTTGTGTTGCAAAGTATTTTAAAGATCCTGTAGTTCCAGTTGCCTGGCTGTGGGCAGGGACACCTTCCATTACGATTGGACTAATCCATCTTTACCTTCCCTCCTCTGGATTTTGATCTAATGTGAATATATCAGCTGATTAGATTTTGTAGCTCAAAGAAATAAAACAGGACTTTCCCAATATCCCATCTAAAGCCACTCTCTGGAAGTGGGAAGCCATTCTCTCTGTCCCTCCAGGCTCTTTCCCAAAGTTCTTTCCAGCTCTCTTGGAGCCCCTTTAGGCACTGGAAAGGGGCTCTAAGGGCTCCCTGGAGCCTTCTTCAGGCTGAACATTCCCAGTTCTCCCAGCCTATCAGTGAAATGCTCCAGTTCTTGGACCACTTCCTGCTCCTTGCTGGCCTCCTCTGGCCTTCCTTGAGATCCTCTGCATCCATCCCAAAGCCACCAGAGCTTGCACAGACAGAAGCTGCCCTCAGCTGCCTTAAGGGAAGAGCACACACAATCCTTCTGCAGCTGGAAACAGGGAGTTGGGGAAGAGCAGCCTGACCTCTCAGCGCTGCTAGAAAACTTTTCAGCTGAGGAAGGAGTTTTGTTGCACTGGAGACAGCAGCTTCCCCTTTGGCTTTAAACACAACCAAAGGCACAGTCATTGATTAGAGGCTGAATAAAATGATGTATTGCAGTCCTGCCCACCTCTCCCTCAGGGAACTGACAGGCTGCTGGCTTCAGACAGCTTTTCTTAATGAGACAGAATTTTTTCACAATCATGCCATCAGAGAACAAACAGGGGTAAAGCACTTTTATTTACACTTACTCAGTTTGTAAAACCATGTGTACACTGCCATCATTTAAAGTGCAAGCTACATGTCTTCTGAATAAACTGAAGGCATACCAGGTGCTATGTAAGATAAAATACTGCCACCAGTAGTTATACAACTAACTACAAATGCCAGTAGCATAGTTCAAACCCTGACCAGCTTAGTGTGTTACTTCCTCATGTATATTACCAGCCAAAAACATATTCCATTGCTTTAGATACAAGACTTTCATCTTTCCTAGGAGTTTGTCTGTCAGAAACCACCTAGAAGGCAGGGAGAAAAACAAAAAGAGAAAATACAGAGCATTAGTCAACATGTAGTTAATAGTTTTTACACTAAGCATTTTTTTCTTCTTCTCCTAAGTGCTACTATATTTTGACAAAATATGTTTCAAATCTCTTCAAAACAACCCCTTAATCCCTGGAAAAGTACCAAGTCATTAATTGAGTATTGTTTTATTATTATTTTAGAGACTGAACAGACTGAGCTTGTACTGGAACCACATCATTAAAGAACTGACAGCAAAAGGTAAAGGTCACATTGAAGCTAATGTCTGCACAGCCTCATAGAGGTAAGGGGAGACAACACAAAAACACATGTTTCTGTTTCCCTTAAAATACCTGATAGTCACTAGTGGAAGCCTTATATGCTGTTGCCAGAGGTCTCATGGTAGAAATCCTTGCACTGTAATTTGCAGGTTGTGTTGGTGTGCCAGCAGATTTTGTAGGTGGAGTGAAAATCGAAGACATTGAGGATGTAGAGCTTCTTTCAGAGTTTTCCATCACACTCTTAAATAGAGGGTTAATATAATGTAAACAAATTCTGAAAAGCAGTATTCCAACTTTTATCATCTAAAATTATCTACTATTTGAATTTTTTTGATAGAACATAGTTGGATCCCCAAAGATAAAAGGTGAGTCAGTACAGAACATACAGGTACAAATGACCACCAAGCATTTTCCTCACTGCAATCATTTACATGTTGAATGATGACACTGCAAAGTAGTGCAAGGTTGGAATCTGTTCTTTGTCTGTACTGAGTGTCAGTCAAGTTTAAACAATGTAGAGACTAAAATAGAAAAGGAAATGCAATCAAACTTCAAGGCTCCATTTTTATGGAGCTCATGTTTAGAAAGGAACGCATGTAGAATGGAAGAGGTAGGAGGTGACTTGATGGGAACCACAAGTTCCACAACAAACCAGAGAAAACAAGATGGTAAATAACAACCAGCCTGGGGACATGTGATTTGGTGCATTTAGACTCAGTGGAGCATAGGATTCAACCAGCCTAAAGACAGCAGAAATTCAGCAGCACGTTTGGTAGAAGAGCACTTTGCAAAAGAAACAATAGGACTGGTGCACATGGTGGGTGTGCAGCTGGCTCTGCTTAGCACAAGGGGAACCCATGGAACTGACTAATCCTTTTAAATCAGAAGCCTAAGTGCTGATGTCAAATCCATCATATCTAGTTTTCAGTTGCAGGAAAGTCTTACCAAAACCAATCCTTCAATGGATTAGTCTCCTGAAATCTTTTGCCTCCAAAAATACAAATGAATGACTATGGGTTTATTTATTGGTATAAGAAAGTGAATATTATCCACAAAAAACATAATGAGAATTCAGAAGTAATGAAGATCAGATGCCTGGCAATTATGTCTTAGATCATTACTCCTAGAGCTTCAGCTTACAGGCAATTCATTCATGGATACAAAGTGTAAAAGACGATATCATGGATATCAAAGAGTAAAAGGCATGGACAGACCTCCAGCAGAAGCCCACAGAGAAAAGGGCCATAGAAGTACTTGTTTCTGAATTTTATTGAGTCTAAGAAATGTTTCAGTCTGCTAAAACTTCAGTAATTGCAAGTTCAGTTTCTAAGGCTGCCTTCTCAGAATAGTTTACATTAGAAAGCTTACATTACTCTTTAGTATCATATATCCTTAAAGGAGACCAAAAAAAATAATCTGTGCAGAATGACTGAGGAATGACTGTTATTTTCTTAAGCTAATGTACAGTACCCAGTGCAAAGGGCTGCACTTGTTAAAGGTCAGGATATTGCCAATACCTAGACATTAATAACTCATGTTAATATTAAGACTACAAGACAGCCGTGTCTACCCCCAGCTACTACTTACAAGAGAGTGACATATTTTTATAGGGGCAGGTGGGAGGACACGATTGGGATTTCCTCGCTAACAAATTTTCAATCCAAAGTACTAAGATAAATTCAAGAGCCAGAAGCACATAGTCACATAAAAAATAGAGAGATACAATTAGGAGCAGCCACAGTCTTAATCTGCCATTAGGTATCTACTGCAGGCCCTAAATTCCAGTCAGGAAACTTATGTGAGTTGTGTTTTATAGTATGGTTTCACTTCCTCATCTCATACAGCAATATAATTGTGTGCATTGTAACTTCCCAAGAGCACAGAGAGTGCTCATCATGGTCTTTCTTAGCAGGAAATGTGGGCATGTATTTAAGAAAAAACTTATGTGAATGTGTAACAGACTATATCTATATAGATGAACTATCTACAGTTTGCAATTCCAAAAGAAAAAAAATTAAACACATCAGGGAAAATAAAAAGCAAGGCCAAAAGCAGAGTGCCTTTGAACTAAAAGCAACTATTAACTTACTTTTTCTATACAAGGCTTGACACCAATCATGATAGATTCACCAAAAACTTTTCCATCTTTGCTTAAGGCTTTCCGGGCTTGAAGCTTAGACTGATAACGAATATGCATCCAGTTTCCTGTGTTGGACATCTGAATGAGATCAAGTGAAAATTGTGAAATGTAGTTTTTTAAATGCTTAATTCACAATGTTTTCTGACATAAGTGTCAAACTAAGACATACCACATGCTTTAATATGTTTCCATACTGAGCAAACTGTAGTAGAATATAGGAAGCTGATGCTTGAGGAAATCTGAAAGACAGAAAAAAGTACTCATAAAATTGAGTGGTTTAAGAATTCCGGTGTTAAGATACAACCCTATGAAGCATTTACAGAAATGCAGAAGAGAGCACTGTAATATCAGAAGCAGTGACTTGAGAAATACCACCTTCTAGGCACTTTAGCACACACACCCCAACAGCAGAATGCTGCCTTTCTAACTAGAAAAAATAATGTGTAGCTCAATTTAAGATGGCTAACTGAAATGTATGTGTTTGCTTGCTTTAACCATAGCTGTACTTGCAGCACATACCAATGCCAGACAACATCAATGCCCCCAAGTATTTTTCTCGTATGCTCTAAAGACTTTACCCAGGTTTTTCCAATACTTTGGAAATCAACTTACCCAAATACAGTTACCCATGTGTCATCGAGTTGATCTTCTGAAGTAAGGGAATCACCTTGAGTATAAAAAGGATCCAGCTGAGCAGGAGATAGAGTTGTCTTCTTAGGCTGCCCAATACTTGCAGGGCTGAACATGCTTGAAGAAGCTGTTCAATTGAAATGATATTGCTGAACAGATTTCTTTTGCAAGACAGAGGTTTATTAGAAAAGAATACATTCAGTGTCAAGCATTTCACTTGGATGTGGAAGAGTTTGATGGGGATTTACTCACAGACAGAACAAGTAAGTCAATCCTAACTTCACATCTGCAAACACACTAGGAAGTTTTTATGGCTAGCAACCTAGCGTTCTCTTCGACTTCAAAACACCAATAGCTTCATACAGTTGCCAAATAGGAACAGGCCAACACAATAAAGCTTAGCAAGAAACCACCAGTTCATACACAAGATATCAAACCTTGTGAAGATGGAAGGCAATCCATCAATCTCAGCTTCTTCACTCAATTACAACCACCTCTGTGCTCAGTTCAACACCACATTTGGAACAGGGAACAAGAAAAGCTGCTTGAAACTCAGTCTCAGAAGAAATAATTATTTCCTACTCATACCCACACACCTTTTGAAAAGCTAACAAATACACCACCTCTTCATCAACTAGCAAGGAACTGATGTAGCTTGAACAGTGATGCTTTTTCTGTATTAAAAAAAGCAGTAAGAAAAGAGAACAGAAATTTTGACAGGACATCTACCTGCTCCTGGAGTTGATGGCAGAATTCCAGTGGATGGGCTCTGTAATAAAGTAAAGCTGCCCTGTATTAACATAGAGAAAGGAACAAATTATTCTTATAGGTATACTGCTCAGATCAAGTGATTTAAACATTCAGGTAATAATATTAATTGCCTTAAGTTATTCTTAATTTTTTAGAGAACAGATATTTGCATGTATATTTAACAAAAGATTACCAAGAGCTATTAATGAAAAGTTATTTGACAGCATATTTGACATATGCTTTGTGAAACAAAGTAGCTTTAAGTATCAATAATCAGAAACCTTCTTAGAATAGTTCAATGCACTACTGCTGCACTGTAATAATTCACACATTCATATGCATCCTGATGGGAAGGATATTAGCATCCTAATTTTATCAGCGTTTTCACTGCCTAAAGGGTTCAGAAATCATGGGAACATAACCTTCCCTTCTATGGAGACTATTACTAGACTTACTTTCCTGCTCAACTATTTAGTGCATAGAAGGAAAGAATACTTTGAGTTTTAGATGGTAGCACTTGTTTTTTGTTTTTTTTTTTAACATACGATTTCAACACTCAAAACAATTTTAGTCTACTTTTAGCCTGAGTTATGGCATTTCTTAGATTCAAGATCAAACAGCCTGGAGATACCTGTAGACCTAGCAACATAGGTTCTCATAGATGCTCAACATTTTTTGAAATTTAACATCCAGTCCTTGAAGACGCTCTGTGAAGGATTCTGTCCTTCACAGAGAACCTCAGCTTTCAGAATAAACTTTTCAGAAGGCAACACTCAATACAAAGACTGCTCATTCAGTTTAAAGTGTTCTCCTTGCATCAGAAGAGTTCAGTGAAAAAGGACCTTAGTAATGCTTCATTAGTTAGTTAAGCAGCAGAGATTATAATAAAATTTAGCTCATAGAAAGTTCAGTGTTTCTCCTTCAAAATTAACCCCAACTGTTTGATTAGATACTTTATTCAGAAAAAAATTCCTTCTGTTTCCATAAGTGCCTCTATTGCCTTCTAAAAGGTAATCACAGAAACCCAGAATTATTAAGGTTGGAAAAGATCTCAGATCGAGTCCAACCATTAACCTAACACTCCCATCTTGACCCCTAAACTGTGTCCCCAAGTGCTACTTGCACACATTTTTGAACACTTTCAAAGATGGCAATTCTAATACTTCCCTAAGTGGCCTGTTCCAATGCCTGACCACCCTTTCAGTGAAGAAATGTTTCCTGATATCCATTCTAAACTTCTTTTGGTGCAACCTGAGGCCATTTTCTCTTGTCCTATTACTTGTTACCTGGGAGAAGAGACCAGCCTCTACCTTGCTACAAGCTCCTTTCAGGTTGTGGAATGGTCCTTCTGGCAATCAGCAGCCCAATAAACTTACAAGAAAATGAAAAGCTGATAAACAAAGCTGAATTTGAGAACATAACTGACTTGCATAACTGAGGATCACTTGCATTTTTCATTTGCTGCTGAACTGAAAATTGGCAGTAACAGGAAACTGCTTCATGACCACAGCTCTTGTTCGAACAGGAACAGGTACACCAAACAACCCATACTAAGCAACAGCATGATCTCTAGGCTCAACACTCATTTTGCTACAACAGTTTCTACAGCTAAGTTAGAGAATTCACTGAGGCAGTAAGCTGCCTCACATCTTCTGCTAAGAACAGGCCAGTGCTGAAGACACTTACTGTTCTTCTTAAGGACGGAGGTGCTGATCCAAGCCCAGGACTAGATAACTCATCATAGATGCTTCTAACAGGTGGAGCACCACCTTTATCCTTATGTGAAGGGACTACTGGTTGTGGGGGAGACCCTCCTGCAATTCAAAGGAACAAAAGAAGAGCATGAGAAAACTTGTCATTTTGCTTTGGTGCTACTTGTTCTTGAAACTTCAATAATACATTCAGCCATGCTCTCATGTTGATTGTTGTTGAGACTTGATGGTTTCACTGGAGGTTTGCAGATCCATCTGTCCTACCAAACTGTTCAGGTTTGAATGTTCTAGGTAGGAACATCACAGATGTCTCACACAGCATCCTGTTTATAATACAGAAGTATTATTGGTAATAATACAGAAGTATTATTTAGAACTTTAAGACCTCTTATTAACCCATTATATTCACTGTTTACATGTTCTTTCTCTGAAGTCCTGAGCATGGCTGTATCTTTCAATTTTAAGCCAAGCTAGAAATCTATTTTAATTGTTTGAGAGACTAACTTGCCTATAGTACAGACACAAAAGCAAGAATTTTAAAAACTGAGATATATAAAAATTGAGATTTATAAAAATTGAACCATACCAAAATGCACAGAGACATTGCACATTACTGTCACATTCCCACTGTCCAAATTCCTTGGCTTCTTATCTAATTTCATATAAAATAAAAGTGTAAGCTCTTGAGAGCAAGGACTAGCTTGTATATAGACAGGATGAAGTTAAACCAGCTGCCCTCCCATTTTGTAAACTTGGGGACTTCCAGTATAACAGGGAAGTAAACTTCTTGAAAGAACTTGACCTATCTTAACCCTTTGTGTGGATTTACCCCAGGGGGAAAAAAAAGTAGTTTGCATCAAGTTTTCATTTGCAAAATGTTTGGAAACCAAGCTTTTCCAATCTTAAATTCTGAGCCTCAAGGCTCTACTCTGAACTATTGAACACATACAAGAACTGCTACTGTTACATGGAATAATGTGCATTATGTAAAGCACTCTCCCATCAAGGTTTGCAGTTTAAGTGATGTACTTGATCACTTCCTTTGGGAAGTTTGTGTTAGTATCTTACTAGCTCCTCTCTTGCTAAAATTGATACTCTGAGGCTATAAAAAACCCTTTAAAAAACCATTTGGTGAAATTCACATGATTACTTTCAATTTCATAAATATTTTCCTAAGAGGTTTGTTCCCAGATGTGTAGGGGCAGGCAGATAAGAGCAAGAAGCAGACGACCAGCAAACCTCCAACTACGGAACATTTTAATTTGGAAGGGACCTGGAAAGATCATTGAGTCCAATCCGGCCTGACATTCAAAGAAGAGAATATTTTATTAAGAGAAATTCTTGCAGTACTTTAATCCTCAATTTTTCCTTCAAAATGACTAGCATATTAGCACTATCAGATGTTAAATTATGCCAACTGATTTAGTACAAAAGCCAAGATCACCCATGGCATGTCAACTACTCATTGATTCTTCTCAGAGAAGAAAATAGATGTACAATACTAACATGGGTAAGAACCTCTCCTAGTCTGATTAATTAGGTGGTTGAAGAGAAATGAGCATCTACAGCTAGGAAAAGTCACTACTCCAGCCCAATGACAGCAGACATCAAGAGTTTAGCAACAATCACTAGATACTAATTAAGAAGTTGATTTTCAGTTTTTCTCCCTCCAGTTTTTTTAAGTTTGAAAATCTGTTAAGTGGCCTTTTAGAATTCAAAGAAATAGAAAAATTTCTGCAAAGAAATCAGCAGTTTGCACAAGCTGTATTTCGTTTGCCAGCAGGTATCTCTGTTTTCAACATCAATGTAAGTGCAACTGACTTGTAAAGAGTTGTGTAAATTGATTCTGTATTAGGAGAGGTTTATTACCTTCCCTGTAAAACAAAATTTTCCTGATACCAAAACTGTCACATTTAAAACATTTATTATAATTGAATACACTGAGTTCACCACTTACTCAATCAGTGGAGTTTGCTTACAGAAAGAACTAAAACTATAAGGATTCAAGTCTGCAGCAGTCATGCAGAACAATGAAACAAACCAATTTTTTGCTTTCAGGACAATTTTCCAACATTCAACAAATTCTGACCTGCAAGCAGTGGAGACCTTGTTTCCATGACACCGATTGAAGGGCCGTATAAAGCACGTGGCTGCGGAGTCACTGGTGCAGGTAAGTCACCCATCAAAAACCCAGGGAGGAACTGAGCACTAGTTCCTTGTTTTGGAGATGTCGGGGAGCCAAGAGTCATTGGTTCAGCTCCTGAAAACAAAATTTTAAAATATGAAAAAGAAAAGTGAAAGAGAAAGACAAAGGCAGTTTTTTCCATTGTGGGCTCTATGAAAGAAACATAACACAAGATCCAGGAAGTGATTAAGATCACAGAATCCCAGAACTGTTAGGGTTGGAAAGGACCTCTGGAGACCATCTACTCCAAACCCGGTGCCAAGGGAGGGTCACCCAGAGCAGGTACACAGAAACGTGAGTTTGGAATGTCTCCAGAAAGGAGACTCCACAGCCTCCCTGGGCAGCCTGTTCCAGGGCTCGGCTACAAGAAGTTCCTCCTCACGCTGAGACAGAACTTCTTGTTTTGGTTTATGGCCCTTACTCCTCTCTCTGTCGCTGGGCATCACCGAAAGGAGCGTGGCACCATCCTCTTGGCACCCGCCTCGGAGGTATTCACTTGTATTGATGAGACCAAAGGCGGTTTCATCATTCATTTTACAGCTAAGCCGAGTTTATCACAATGTTGTATTTTTCGCAATTTCAAGTGGCGACCGATCGATCTAACCCCGCTCTCCTTTCGCATCACCCCATCGCGAACCGCCCCTTCCCGGCGCCGTCTCCCACCCCGGCCCAGCAGCATCCACACCCCCGCCCAGCGCAGGGGCTCGGCCCCGGCCCCACAACCCTCACAGGGGCGCAGGCAGCGCCCGGGAACCCGCGGGGCGCCCCCGGCCGGGCCGGGCCGGGCAGCGCAGCCCCTGAAGGGCGCCCGGCGGAGCCGGAGCGCGGCGCGGGCCGGGGGAGCCGCGGGCCCGGGGAGCCGCGGGCCCAGGTCACCTGCGGGCGGCAGCTCCATGGCGAAGGCGGCCATGTCGGCCAGGAGGGCGGGAATGCGGCGGCGGCGGTGGCTCCGCCGGGCGCTTTCAAACCGCACGGAGCTTCCTGCCGTCGTCACTTCCGACCCTCCCCATCACATGGTGGGACAAAGCGGGGCGGGCACAGCCCCGTCATGGGGTGAGGGTGTCGGGGCCCAGCATCGGCTTGTGCCGGCCGGTCCCCTCAGGGCTCCCTGGCAAACGGTCCCTCAGGGAGGGACGGGTTGCGAACGGAGCTGAGGGAATCGCGGTCGCTGTTACCAAGGGCTGGTCCTGGGCTGCTCCCGCCGGCTGGGAACTCGGAACGGCCTCCCTACCCTGTCTTCCCCAGGGAAAGGGTGTCGGTCAGTGCCCGGGCTGCCGGCGGCCGCCGGGACAAGGCAATGAGCTGCTCCCCCGCGGATACGGGGGTCAGTGACCACGGACAGCCATGGTTGCCTGATCCCCGCATTAACGTTTAGCATAGAATCATGGAATGGGTTGGCTTGGAAGGGATCTTAAAGCTCATCCAGCTCCACCCGCTGCCATGGGTAGAAACACCTTCCACTATCCCAGTGAGCCCTGTCCAACCTGGCCTTGGGCACTTCCAGGGATGGGGCGGCCACAGCTTCTCTGGGCAACCTGTGCCAGGGCCTGCCCACCCTCAGGGTAAATAATCTAATCTTAACCTACTCCCTCTCTTTGAATCCATTCCCCCTTGTCCTGTCACTATGTGTTCTTGAGCAATTCACATTGAGAACAAAAGAGGTCTTGTTTCAAACACAACAACGTGCTACAGTTCTAACTACTGGTACCAGGACAGAACACCAATCTTGAAACCAAACATTTGAAATCACTTTAGCACACAATTTATCCAAACACAGTGTTCTCTTTATTTTGTTGCATATTAATATATCAAATCATTAAGAGCTGGCATAAAGGCCACAAAATACTATTAAAATCTTGTAGATACTGTTTTTAAGAGCATATTAAAACAGTAATTTCAGGCTGGGATCTCTCAGGAAGACAAAATTACACATCTTATGATCTGTTCTTTACATATGATGTGGAATGGAGTGAGGGGGCAGCACATGAGAACCAGATGAGAAGAAAAGAGGAGCATGAGCAGAGACAGATCATTATTAACATTTTTTTGTATCTCTACTGAAATCGTGTACAGGAAAAAAAACCCCTGCTAGTTCCAAGACTGGACTCATCATGCTAGTGCACTTCAAACCACTACTAGATGAGAAACAATAGAAATACACAAAGCATTAAAGCATCCTATGCATTTTGAGCATCCTCAAAAGACCATAGTTTTAATTAAAAAAGAATAATGGCTGGCTAGCCCACAAAATTCAGTAATATCATCTATAGTTGCAATATAATTTAAAAATCTATATCAGCCTACTTCATTATATGAACATTGTATTATCTTGATTTTACAACCAACTAGGTTGCACAGATTTGGAAAGAAAGCAACTTACCTCAGTTCTTTTACTTCCTTTCTCTATTACCTGCATTTTCTGATGGTTCAGTGAGCAAACCATCATTCTATTGTTTTCTAATATTTCAAGGAAAACTGAGCTGTATCTTTTTATTAGAGCTCCTGTTGTAGGCAAAACTTCTCTGAAGTCAGTACAACACCATTTGGCCTTTTGATGACATGTTGGAAAAAACAGGGTCAAAGGAGGGTAAGAAAAAAAAATATAAAGACTTGAAAATGCACATGTGAAAGGGGATTTCAAAATGACATTAAAATACATCCAATATCTCTTCCTGCATAGTCAAAACACATCATTTCACTTCTCTCTTTGCATCAGTCATGATTGTTTATGCTTCCATTTGCCTTTAAAATCTGTTCTTGGTACTTGTGGAGCTGCTCCATGAAGCCAGGATTTGGACAAGCTGCAGGCCTTGCATTTTTCACCAAGGAAAAGGCTCTGGCAAAGCTCAGTCTTTCTGAATTCATTAGAAAACCAATGACTACAGCTGCTGCACGGGAGACTCCTGCATTACAGTGAACCAGCACCACGCCATCCTCCAAGAAAGAAATGAAATGTAAGTTATTAACATAAGGATATTCATTAGACAGATTGCAAGTGTAAGAAACTTTACATAAAATTATTGTAAGACTTATTGAAAGCTCCTTGCTGAGCTCAAAGTAAATACTTACACATATAAGTAAGTCCAGACAAAGATATAAGCGTGACATAAACATGAAATTGAGTATTTTTCTATTCAAAAATGCTTTATTATTACCAAATTTGTCAAACTTAATTCATACCACAGAACTAAAACACATCATTTTTCTTTCTTCCTGAGGCCTTACAGCAGCCTGTTAATGTAAAAACCAAATCACAGACACCTGAGATACTGAAGTATCTGATCTAATTGACTGCCAATTTTGAAATAGATTTTATTTGCAATATGGAAAGGTACTTGACAGTATCTTGTTAAAGGTTAAAGACATAGCAAGGCAGCCAAGAGCTGGGCACAGAGGCAGATTTTAGATTTTAGGCAGATTTTAGAACATCTTGTAGTCCCAGTTGCATGTTTCTTGTGCACTCTGCAGGGAAGATTCTGGGTAACAGGGATCATGCACAGGAACAGAAAAATTAGAAAAGACATTGTGTGATTTGCAACAGATCTCTCCCTTCACCACACCACTGGTGCAACTAAGGCCCCTTAACTGGGCACTAGGGTGCAAAATCCAAAACTACTCAATCTCCCATAAACTCACAAATGCTTCTGGGGTTTGAACTCAGGCTTATCCTGAATTACATATAAAATTAATAAAATTAACTACTTAAACATTTCCCTCACAACCTTTGAGACACCTGAATGGCTCTTTTTAAACACTGCAAGTTTTGTTAAGAAATAACAAGCCCAAATTAATACAAAGACTACTAGACAATCTAGCATGTGTTAAGCAATGTTTGCAAGGCCCAGGCTTTATGATGTTGTCATGTTTGTATATCAGACTGTGACCTGGAAAAGCCCCTTTGACACAAGAGACCACCAAACCCTCAGCACTTCCGTATTCTGAATGAAAATACTGAAACATGGCATGATGTGCTCAGATACTTGAGGCTCAACAAAACTATTCTAGATATAAACAGCCTGTTCTGTCTGCCCTTTACAGATACAAGTTACTTAATGGGAATTTTATCCAGAGACAAAAAGGTGTTTTAAAGACCAGGGTTCCTTTCCAGGAACTTAATATTTTGGGTTACAGATTTGGGAGCTACAATTATCTGGTATTTTAACAGACACACAGACCAGAAAATGGTTCATGCTGCAAAAATCTTCCAGTTTAAATAACAAGACAAAGAGGTGTGGAATGGAATATTATTATCCTTGTTGGAGAAATTCCAAGCTGAGACTAGAAGAATGAGGCACAACATTATGACAGAGCTAGGAACAGAGTCTAAGCTCCTGCATCCCAGCACAGCAAATAATGGTAACAGCCTTTCTTGCAATGGAAATCACATCTTCTGTGCACTGCCTGCTAGAAATTGCTCTCTTTAATTTTTTTTTCTTTTCCTTTGTACAGTTTATGCTTTATTTCCCTCTTTCACATTTAAGTCTGATGTGTCTTTTTAAGTAACTGGTTTGCTTTACACTGCCAAAAATGATAGTGATGCTCATTAATCCTGAAAATTATTGAACATTAATGAATCTGGGCCATAATATTAAACCAACTTTAATACTGAGAATGTTTATCTTTCCTTACTGAAGTCCATTGTTTACAGTTCATACAAAACTGAATTTGGCATGTCATTCTTAACTAATTTTGTATTAGTTGTGAATACAGAATAAAAGTGAGAAACAGACAGCAAACAGGAAATTCACCTGTATTTACCAAGAACTCCTTGCTCTGATGCTGATACTCTGAAATGGTCTGTGCACTTGCAAGAATCATGTCAGATTCAAGACCAAGCTGGGGTTTTTTTTAGTTTTTATGGAGAGAGAAACAAAATCACCTTCCACCAACAGAAAAGGTGATTATACAATGGTTCTACACAGTGGGCAAAAAGCCTCATCAAGGGAAGAAATTTTAAAAAAGGCTAATGTAATTCCTTATAGATCCATTTTACTTTGCAGTGAACTGAGGCTTTTCCCTTAGGAAAGATAGGGGGAGCAATAAGGAGTGATGTTCATGAATAAGCAAAGATTTTCTCTTTGGAAACACAAGACTTCAGAAGTTTTATTATTAGATATTAAACATTTTAAAAAAGTATCTCTCATTCATAGTATTATGACTTGACATGGGTCACTGAATGTGTCATGGAAAACCTGCCTGCCAAGTTGGAGCCTAGAAGAAAAGCTGAGCTCTGATCAGTATCAGAATTTGTGCCATGGTGTCTAGAGACTTGAGCCATTACAGTTTTAGAAAAGTGAATCCTGTTACAAGTAGCCAGCTGGCAATGACTTACAGAACAGTGCAGGCTTCACTTGCATCCTCAAATTCACATGCTTTCATACTTCCTTCATGGAGTTAACCATGTTCTAGAAATAATTTCTCATATATCATGTTCTCTCACCAGTGAACATCTCTTCCCTCCCCCATTTTAGGAGATAGAACAGTAGTGTCTCTGTGGTTACTTCAACAGAAGAACACTTCATGACACAATTTATCATAAGCTCTTTCAACACTATTTTGACAAAGTAAATAAAGTAATTTAAACCACCTAGAGATCTGTCTCTGTATATCACTATCATGTGCTTTTTGAACTGATCCTGGAGAACAACTATTCCACCAATTACCTTCTCTTTCATCCACCTCTTCCATCAGAAAACTACTTAATGTTGTTGTAAAAGCTTTCCTGTAAACTCCTGACCTACAAAACAGTAACTGAGATATAGACACCAGAGGCAGAAAGCAAAATTGTGCAGTTGTGAATGGCAACTCTCATTTAGAAATGAACTGGAAAGTGTAATTAGAAACCTTGAAAAGGTCATTTAGTGATAATACGTTATCACATAGCTTGTAAATTATAAATGAGAGAAGGAAAGAACACTGAGACACAGAGAAAACTGGGGCAAGATCATCTTTTATCCCAATCTACATAAACAATGAACCTGACAGATATGGTAAAATAACACCCAATAATGTTTGGTTGTTGAGTTATAGTTTAGATTCCAAAACAGTGGTTGTCATAAATTACACACTAAACCTGAATTTAACAGCTCTGAGCTGGGCTACAGATAACTCTGCCAAGCAGCCCCAGAAGGGTTTTTCAGCCTATTTTCTACGTCACATCCTTTCAGGATTTTGTGAGCAGTTAAATCCCTTTTGGCTCCAAGACTACTAGCACATTTTCTGATATTCTTGGTATGTATGTGGATTCACAGCATCTTCTTGGTGCAACCTGGTCTGGTGGGAGGTGTCCCTGCCCATGGCAGGGGGTTGGAGCTAGGTAATCTTTAAGGTCCTTTCCAAGCCAAACCCTTCAATGATTCTATAATGAAATGCACAAGGATGGTGAACAGCTGATGATAAACCACACAGATCTGTAAAAGCTCTGTTTCTTGCTTCTAATCCAGGCTGGTTTCTAATCCAAAACAACATCCCCAATGGAGAAATACATTCTCTTCATTTCCTTTTGTCAGGGGTAGTGACTTGGATTTAGGATGCAGTTGAGTAATCTCAAGTCAAGCCCTGGTCCAACTGTTTTAAAGAAGCATTTCTTTAAAACTCAAGACAGTCATTCTGAAAAGCAATGCTGGAGGGAATGAGGATTAATAGCAGTGCCATGTCTCTAGGAATGCATAGAAATTACTTGGATTTTCTATTTAAAATTTAAAAAGACAATGGCAAAACTATTTATTTGGTACCATATTTTAACAAAAGAAGCTGCTTTAGTTCTTACATAGTGTTATAAATAATCTACACAGGATAACTACTAACATTAATTATTGATAGACTGTACCTGGATCCTGGCTTTCTCAATAAACTCAAAACATTCAGGGAAATAGGAGGTAATATCAGTTTCTGGGAGGTCCAGAATGGAAATGGTCTTGTATGTAAAATCATCAAGGAAGGCATTTTGGACTCCATATGCCACATTTAGAACGTGAGTGACCTAAGTCAAAAAAAGAAAAGAAAAGAAAAGAAAAAGGCATTTTCTGAAGATAGCAAGCAAAACGAGCAGTAACAAAGGTGCCTTCATCTTTAGGCATACACAGACTCTACCTTACACTGATGCAAAGTTCAGTTTTACGTACATATGTTGTCTATGGTATGCTTTTCTCCAAGCAAAGTTTTGAAGTGTGCTAATGCATACTGTGATAAATCTCAGGGTTTTTCTGAGAGGAAATGAAAAGATCAGTGCTCAAACACAGACTAAAAAATGGGTTTTAAACAGAAAAGGGAGTTTTCATCACATGGTTGGAAAATAAAAGAGAAAGCAATAGGAATGAGAACACAGACCACCCAACAATCACCCAAATTTCAAGCCTGCTCTAACCCATCATGTTAATGTTCCTTCTGGTTAGTGACCAGAAACATTTCCTGAAGCAGGAGGATTTGAGAGTAAACTACTCCTGTTCTTGGCAGGCAACACCACCTCTGGCTTCCTGCCATCTCTGCTCTGTCCAGCCTACAGCCAGGTTATGGATTATTTAAAGTTACAGTAAAATGACATTTAGATGGCACCAGATGCCAACCTGGTGCATGCCCTGTCCTGCACAACCACCACTGTCCAAAGGCCTTATCAGCCCATTACTGCACTAGAGTAAAAAGACAAAACTGTGGGACAAACTTAGAGAAGCTGCTTTGTTTTTCTAGTTTCGTCAATCCACATAAGGCAAGGGGGAATGGTGCTGCTTAGTGTCTGAAGTGGAAATGCCTATGGCAGTGTAGGAATCTGTTCCATTAAACAGCTCTACACAATCATCACTCTTGCAGGGAAGCAAGATTCTTCTCAGTGGTACCTAGCAACAGGATGACGAGCAATTGCCATAAACCAAAACCTAAGAAGTTCCACCTCAGCATGAGGAAGGACTTTAGATTGAGGGTGGCCAAGCACTGGAACAGGTGCCCAGGAAGGTCACAGGGTCTCCCCTGGAGACATTCCAAACCCACCTGGACGTCCCTGTGCCACGTGCTCTGGGTGACCCTGCCTTGGCAGGGGGTTTGGACTAGATAATCTCCAGAAGTCCCTTGGAAGATTCTGGGATGCTCTGAAAGCTATTCAGCTTCTCGTGAAGCCAACAGAAACCAATCCACCTGCAAACGGAGCAGCCTCTTGAAAATACAAGTGGAATACATTTTTTTTCTCAGATTCGCTAGAGGATTTTTCAGAATTTTTAATTTACAGGAGAAACGCGCTGCGCTCATTATGCGAGATGCCTCCGTACACCCACGAAATGCTACCTTGTGCTTCCTCATCGTCTCCAGGTCGTGAGCAGCATCCTGCGACCCTGCGGAGAGAGACAGAGCGTGCCCGTAGCTGCACCGAGCCCCCGCCCGCCCGGCTGGAGCATCGCTCCCCTCTCCCAGCGCACTCACCCAGCAGCAGCCAGGGCTTCACCACGCCGACCTGCAGGTCAGCGCTCAGGTCCTGCACGAAGCCGCCGCCGGGCGCCGCCTCCTCCTCCTCCTCCATGTGCAGGCAGGCGCCGCGCCACGTCTCGACGATCCTGCGGCCGGTCAGCGTGGTGACGCGGGTGCGCTGCTTCCGCAGGTTGGCCCTGGAGAAGCTGCGGATCTCCTGGGCGAGGGAGTGCATGGCGCGACTGCCGGCAGTGCCGTGCCGTGCCGTGCCGTGCCGTGCCGTGCCGGCCGCCCGTGACGCGGCCCCGGGGGCGGTACCGCGGTGCCCCGGGTGCCGCGGCCCCCCCGGGCCGTGCTGTCGTAACTGAAGGAGCCTTTAAATAGAAAAGGCATCTTTGCAGGCCATGCAGCAGCGCCTGTCTGGCTCTAAGTGGGACCTGCTTGTCGGGAAGCGTGGGAATACATTGGAAAGAGCTAAATGGGAGATATTAGAGTTCAATATATATATTGGGTTTGTTTTCTTTCCTCAGAGTCATTTGACTAGTGACCAAAGACTAAAGAAAATCAGTTTCTTATGTTTACCAGAGAGGTAAAATGAAGAAAAGGGAGACAAGGTGAGGCTGCTTCCCTTATTCCCAAACTTAATGCCCATGTTTTCATGTATTCTTTGTAGTGTACCACTTGCAATGTTCCACAGCTGATCATAGAATCACAGCCTGGTTTGGGTTGGAAGGGACCTTAAAGACCATCTCATTCCAAGCCCCCTGCCATGTGCATAGACACCTTGCATTAGACCAGGTTGTTCCAAGCTCTGTCTTGGCTTCCAACACTTCCAGAGATGGGGAGTCCACACCATCTCTGGGCAACCTGTTCCAGTGCCTCGCCGCCCCCACAGTGAAGAGTTTCTTCCAGATATCTATTTCCCGTCTTTCATTTTGAACCTCTTCTTTCTTGTCTCTATCACTGAGGTTCCTGATGAAGAATCCCTCTTCCTGGTAGGTCCCTTCAGACAATGGAAGCCTATATAAGTGTGTGAAACGTTTCTTTGTGAAGTAAGATGGTAATACTCTTAACTTAATTTCTGCCAGAAATACATTTCAGTTTGCTAACAATCCTCTGTGCTGGCTTGTAGAATAAGGAGATATTACTACAGTACTTCTCCTCTTGTATTATTCCTCAAACTTATGCTGGAGGATATGATGACTCTGAGAAGATCCTCCTGATAGTCCCCCAGAATGCAGCACAGACCAAAGGCAGCCACGTAAAGAGGTCTACAAATGCCTTGGCAATTCAAGAAGCAGAGAATGCTGTTAGGAACTGCAAGAGCATGAGTTATTTCTGGGAGCGCCAGAGGCAGTTTTCTAACAGGAATGAGATATAAAGTCGAGGTAATCTAAAAAAGGCAGAATACTCCACACACTATCTGCAGCTGATGGGGTGGTAGGACGTGTGGAGAGCAGCACAGCAGCTGAGCCAGCCAATGTGTGCCCGCTTTCTGTTCAGTTCTGTTAGGCCTCTGGTTTGGGTTGTGTCTGGTGGAAATTAAGGGTATAAGGGTTGATTTTTGGCAATTAAGAGATCTTATTCAGAAGTATAGGGAGGTCTTTGAGTCTCTGTTCTCCGTGGCTACAAGCGGACTGTGCTTCGTAGCAGTTACCTTAAAACAATAATGATGCAGAAGTTGATTAATTTGTTCTTTGTTAAGGCCTTATCAGTTATTTTGATGAAGTTGACTACAAAGGAAGCGATGGAGAGCTTTAGGTCTGTGGCCCAAGCCAGCAATTACATAGAATTTCATGGCTGTTTTCAAGCTATGTTGGCTCACTGTAGCTGCCTCTGTGAGAGACAAGGATATGAGGGTATCTTGCAAGAATGCAGAGAGCCTTGAAAGGGTTAAAAGCATTGTGCCTAGGCATACTTGGGCAAGAACAAGAAGCATTGTAACCAATGTGGAAGCTAGATGAGACTTGGCGAGAAATAGAGAACAAAACTTGCAAAAAATGAAAGCCAAAGCTTGCTAAAACTTTGCAAGCAAGTTTCAAGCAAGTTTTTCCAGTGAGGAAATCAATAAAACAGCTAACAAGAGGCTGCACATGCCCAAAGGAGAAAGGTGAAAAGGGCACAGTGATGAAGACATCCAGCCTTCATCAGGAGACCCCCGAGGAAGACGTGGAGCCTTCCTCAGTGCCACCATCGGGATGCGCTGCACCTGCATGTATGCTAATGATAGTGATGAGTTTTAGGAAATAATTTGCATAACTGTGGAAAATGGATTGATAGAAAATTCTCAAAACCTAACAGAAAGCTCACACAGTGTGCATCTCTATGCAAGCCTTGAGATAAGGAAGGCTGACTTAGAAATGCCACAGAATAGGACAGACATTGTCGAGAGAGAAATGGAACTAGAAACAAGTGTCAAAGAGTGGCCTTACAAATAAGACTGGATACTTTGGAGAAATAGAACTATGAAAGATCCATTGTAGTGAGACCCACAAGGGGTAATTTTAGATGATTAACTTTAAGGTATTTACAGCATAGTGTAGCAAAAGCTGATAGACCAAGAAACACTTATAGTGTATTCTAATTAAGAAATATTGTAATTAAGGATAGTTTTTCCTTAGAAAACACTTTTCTAAGGAAAACTATGAATGTAGCCATATATTGTGATTTGCTGTGTGCCTGGGCGTGCACTGTTGGGAGCAGTGATCTCCATCCCCCAGTGCACTGAATAGAACAAATATCAATTTCTTGGACTTTGTCTCAGAAGTGTCTCTTGGCCCGTTTTGGGGTGATTCAGCCTCGTGTCAAGAAATTTGCAAGCCTTAGCAAAATTTGCTTGCAGACAAGCCCCAGCATCCTCCCCTTAGAGTAACCAGGTGCTTTGTTCCAGCTTCTGGCCTGTATGAGTATGGGGTGTGCTGTGTAAGCTTTTGCAAGACTAAGACAAATCTGAAAGACACTTGCAATTAAACTTAATAATACAGCTAGGTATTTTTCCTTGATCTCAAAGGAGGAAGATGCAATAGGTGTGGATGCAGAAAGGCAGCTGACTCCACAGTAATAAATTCATTTTCTGCTAGGGATGTTGATCCTTGTTATAGCTGCCTTAAACACCAGGGGTCCCTACTGGACAAAAAAAATCTGTGCTGCTCTTTCCTCTGAAATCCAAACACACTGCAGATGTTTGTATGCAGAATTATTATCTTATTATTTAGTATGTCCATTTGTGTCATAAGCATTAGATATAGCTTGAATATTCATAGGCGCTATGCTTTCTTATGAAGCAGGCATTTTCTGCTTTGACATGATGATGTCAAGTTGTTAATCCTGCTCATTATAGGGTGGAAGAGAAGATAATTGTGAATTAGAGTTTTAAACTGGGATTTCAGTTCACAGATGATTTCCTATATTCGTCTTGCATGCTTTGTTGAGAGTAGAAGACTTCTTTAAAGGTGTGGCAGGAGTTGGATGTTTTCTCTACTTCCTTGGCTGAAAGTGTTTATGGTATTTCTGGATCTTCAGGTTTTGAATAAGCTACATATCAATGTGAATGCAGTAGTTTAAAGTAATTTTTAATGTTATGATTCTTCTGTTTGGTCTCTCAAGAAATTCAGCAGAACCTGTTCTATGGGTATACAGTAAGAAATGTGTACTGTAATTACTAATTATTACAAAAAGCAGCTGGTACATATTCAAAGAGCTCATAAGGCAGTACATCACTGTATCTGTTTCCTTCCACTATTATTTTTGTCTAGGTACTGCCTGTACTTATTGATGCAAAAGAGCTGGCTCCCATCTGAAAAGTGATAACCAGACATTCCAGATAGCTGACTTTGAAAAACCAGCCTTGCACTCTGAAAGATGCATATGTTAGAGGGATGAGCTAGATTGTAAAATGCACTGAAAATTGATACTAGATTCTTAGGTTGGTAATTTAACTGAAGTGGAGAACTGAACCCTAATTAATACACTAATTACATCACATTTCAACCTGCATTTACCAGATGAGTTTTGAGGAGTAAGAGAAATGGGGGAGAAAATCCAAGTATTGTGAGCTAATATCTAACTCTAATAATGCCTCTGCTTCAGGCTCTGTGTTCTGTGGTTGAAAATAACAGAGAAGTTGGAAATAACTCTGTGCACCAGTTGGTGACTGGATGACTGTGAATCATGAATGTAGTGTGTGATGAGAAATGCAAGTGTGACAGTGAAATGCATGAGGAGGTATTTAAAACAGAGAGAGGGAAATAATAATGCCATTGTATGAAGTTCTAATAAGCCTTTTTGGAAGTGCATTTTGCTATTTGGGGATAATGGTATTCAGGAGAGTTGATCTCATTCTTGACACAAGTGCAAAGAGTAGTTTAAAGCTTAAAGACAGCTCCTGTCCATGATGATTTGGGAGGGAGAAGGCTCCTTCAGGGGGACTGTTTCACCACCATTTGTGCCAAAACACACTTAAACCCTTCTGAGTGTACATGCTTCATGCATGACAGGATGCTGTCTCCTACACAACCTGGAGACCCTTAGCTGGAGCAGAATCTTGGTTTCAGCTTTGCAAAGCTGTCAAGACATGATGCCTACTCCTGTAGGCACAGAGTTTGTGGTGATTGGGAGTGAGCACAGCTGTGCAGGACAGGTGAATGCTATTGAAGGGAACGAGCCATGGAGTGCCCAGGGGCACTGAGCAACCACCAAAGGGAACAGAGGGCACACAGGTGCAGGGCATCAACAGGAGGGGATAAAAGGCTGGGCTGAAGAGCAAGAAGGGCAGATGCCTGGAGCCTTCTGAAGAGGTGAGGTGTTTCTCTTTATGGGCTGAAGTTTTCTGAAATTGTGTGGTGATTCTCTGTGTATGGTGGCTTCCTCAACTGCTGTATGTGCTGTGACAAACTCCTGCTGGCTTTTCCCTTTTTGAAGCAGTTAGGAGTCAGGAAAATTCAAGCAGTCAAGCTCAGGATTATTCACACCCTGAGCAATAGGGCAAGATATTCCAGCCAGCCTTCTGTGTACTATGACCTGCTCCCATTTCCTTTCAGTGGCATATATTTGTGTTCCATGCCATTTCCTTCATGTGGAGAGGTTTTGGCTGAGAGTCAGCCACTCCTTTGTTCTCATCAGTTTGTTTTTTATCCTTTAGACTTGCCAGTATCTGGTGGGGAAGGAATATTCTGGAAGAAAAATAGAGTCTCAGCAATGCTGATGGTGAGTGATTGGTCCTCTTCCAGCTTGGTTGTGTGCCTTTGTCCCACATCCTGAATGAGGATGCAGATATTAACTTCTTTGCTCTCATATCCAATAACATGCCTGGAAAATCTATCATAAGTGGAATCCTGACTGGAAAGTGAGACTTTAAAAAGCTAGTGAAGTTCAGACAAAATCTTGAAATGTTATTTTATAAAGAAGAATGAATTTGCAGCAAGGCCTCTTTGAGAACTTAATATCATGAAGAGTGTAGAGTCCACAAAGATTCTCAGTTTTGTGTACTGAGCTCATTGCTGAGATCAACTGTGAAGGCCTAAGGAATTTTAAGCTTGCCAGTGATTGTGGGTTTTTGGGGTTTTTCCTAGGATGGCAGGATTAAGGGGTGAAGGCAGGGGCAGATTAGGTATGTCGCATTTTAAATGTGTTGCTGTAGTAGTTGGACTAAATGGGAAGCAGGACCATGCTGAAGGCTGTGTACAGAAAGCTAACAGGTCATTCCTGCCCAAAGTGCTGCAGTTACACACATACTGTGACCTGGTTGTTAGTGAGCCAAGCTTTGCTGGAAGGTGTCAGTTTGTTCTGAATTTCTGCATCTGACAGTTTGTAACACATTGGAAGTGCTAGACCTTATTGGCCAAACAAAGTGCAGCTACTTGTGTGTGGGAATAGAGTGAAGGCAGAGGTGCTGGCAGTCATCTGTACATATTTTTGTGCTTTGTTTCTGCATAACTGTACTGCTGCAGAGGGCTTTCCACTGTAAGGGGAAGTATATATCCTAAGCACACATTTACATATAATTTTTTCTTATATTCCTTTGGCATACAAATCAAAGCATCCATTAAAGCCATGCTGCATCCTTCTTGACCAGCTTTATCTGTGCAGTGTGTTAGGTAAGTGCTGATGCATCTTGGTCAAGCCTAGAAACACAGCCACTTCCTCAACTCTTTGCAGTTTGGGGGACTGGATTGGTGATCTAACTCTGATAAGGTGTAATATGGAAGCCCAGTCCAGACTGCTAAAGACTGCAAACAGAGGACAAATGGTTGCTCCTAATAATACTATTAAGTCTGTGAACCTTTTTCAAGATCTGCCTTTTATCCCTGGCCTGAAGGGTAGGCAGCTGCTCCTTGTTTAATATTTTATTTCAAGCAGCATAATTTGCTGGTTTCTGTAAAGCTATGCTGAGCCAGTGGTGTTTCCACTGGCATATCTTCTCATATTGCTGCAGGGAAATCTCCCCAGAAGTGAAGTCTTGCCCAAGGCCAAAGGCATGGCCCTACAAACACCAGGGCATTCCTCTCTGCTCTTGCTTTACGAGCAATCCATATGAATGAGCAGACAGGTTGACTGATCTAGAGATGTGTGCCTTTATAGTGTGTCAGGGATTGTGCTTAATGAAGAGCACTGAGGAACAGGGACTGAAATACTTAGTAGCCAAAGGCAGTACCCCTGGGGACTGGCATGAGGAAGATCTGGCAGTACTTGTGACTGTGTTAAGTAAATAGGATTTGAATTTCACTCCCATTTGTGCCCAGGTTTCTGTTCTCCAGGTGGACTTGAACTTGCTTCTCTGCAGTCATGTGTTAGCAAAAGTAGACAAAGAAATATACACACACATATATATATGTTGTTCATGTAGCTTGGTGTAAAACCAAGTATGTCAGCTCAGTAGGAGTTAGTGTTCTATTTCCTGATTAACTTTGCCTATCAAGAGACTAGAAGAACTTTTTAACAAAAATGCCCATGTATGCAACACCTTCTATTCAGGCTGGCAGCTCTGCAAAGGAGTGATGAATAACTGTGCAGTTAGCACAGACCATCATTCATCAAGGCAGTTTTTCTCCACCACTTGTGTTATTTCCTTTTAAGTATGCCTTCACTTCAGAAAAACCAACCTGAGAGAAGGTAACCTTGCAGTAAAACCTGAGAAAAGCTTTTAAGGGTCAGGACTCTCAAAAATAAATAAGAAAATCTGAGCTCTTCTTTGAGAGATGATGTTAATGTTAGTTTCTCTAATGCTTTCAAGTCCTTTGAAACCAGAAATGTGGTTTTCTTTCTCTATTTTAGGTGGCAGATGTGAAGTAAAAGGTTATGATTTTTCAGTGATTATTATGACTGCTCTTAGTTTGTTGGATTTTTTTTTTTTTGCCAGAATATTCAAGTATCCATTTTGTACCACAGCTTTTAACAGTCTACTGCAAAAAATGCAAATAATCTGTCTCACAACCTTTCTGTTTCTCTACAGGTTTGTTTCAGTGGTCATTCAAAGACAGGAGAGATACTTAGAAAAAAGATATCCACAGAAATTTCTCCTGCTGCAAACACCAAGCCTACAGCCTCAAAACTTAAAATCAAAGAAGGTAAAAATCAAATTTTATTTCAGAGTTTTTGTAGCATTTTATGTATAGCTTTTGTTAATGTGTAGCTTCCACAGGCATAATAAAATATTAATGTTACCATTTGTGCCAGGAAGCATAGCAAGTGTTTTTTTGTTTGTTTCATGGAGTTCAGGAAGGAAACCATTATAACTTCTAGTTAGGATCGCAAAACAGCAAATAGAGTAGGAAAAATATTTTATAGATTAGTGTAGTTTGCCATGTAACTAGTACCTGCTACCTGCTCTTACTGTTAATTATGAAGAGATGCCTTCTATAAGTAGGGTAAAAGTGAAGTGGAACATGATCAACACAGAATCCCCCATCCTGAAAAAAAAAAATACTGGAGGATACTGTTCCTCTTCATACTCTTTTTTTGCCCTACCATATCACTAACATTGCATTGTACTTGGTAATTGTGTGCTGGAAGCAGTTCCCTGAAGGAAGGGAAGGAGAATTAAGCTGTCCAAGCCCTGTCTCTTTCTATGTCTGTAGTTTGATCCAACCAGCCCAGAGCTGCCTAATAACTTCCATTCTACTCACAAGGGGAGACCTAACTTTCCTTTTTCTCTCAAAATATTGAGGCAGGACATAACCTATGTTATTCCTTTAATTTCCTGTGTACAAGGCACATTTAAGCTAAGGGAGCCTTTGCTGCAGGACCCTAGGAGTTTGCACAGGTTCAGATTTCTGACACATTTATAAAAGAGAAGTAGATCAAGAGGTATTAAATGCAAGCCAGTGGCTCTGGCTCATGAAGTCCCTGAGCTGCAGCTGTTGGGGTGTGAAAGTGCAGAAGCAGTGATATGTGCTCATCCTCTTCCTCAGCACTCCATCCTTTGGCCACAGGATAGAGAGACAGGCTACTGCACTTGATGGGCTTTTAATCTGCCCAGATTCTTAGGTTTTTAATTTCCTTCTGCTCAAGTGAATAATAAAAATTAGTAAGATCAGCCTGATGAAGTTAAAAAATTCCCTACAATATTTTATTTACATAAAGCCCTGACTCCAGAGGCTACATCTGTGAAGTGGGAGAGAATGCAAATTGCAGGTGACAGAGTAAAGTGAACTTGTAAATCGTGTGGATGGGAAAGAGCTGTTATCCAGGTTTGTATGAGCTATTACATGTGTCAGCAAAGAAAATGGTACTTTTGGGATTTTTTTTTTTTTTTGCTGTGAGGACTGAGACAGATGCATCAACATTTGAAGGACAGCTGAAAGTATTTGCAAACCAGAGCTTCAAAAAGAAGAAAACTGGTAACTTAAAGACTTTTGTAGAAAAAGAGGTGACATCCTGGAATACACCCATAGGCACACCCAGGAAAAAAAACCTCTTTTTTTTTTTTTTTTTTTACTGGTATACTCCAGAGTCAAAGAATGACCCAGATTGACCTAAACTGTCTCTTCAATGTGTTTAATTCTTTTTTTCCTCAATAACAAGGCAGACTGAAAGCTCAGGGGATTTTTAATCATATTTTCTCTTTGGATATTTCAGTAAAAAATGTATAGAAGCACTTTGCTTAAACTCAAAAGCTGTCCCTAACTTTATCTTCCTTTATCACTACTTTTAAAGTAACCAAAAGTTTCCATTCTGATTGCCTATTAAAATAATTGATTAATTATTTTATATAAAATTAATTTCTATATGTGGACCATAAATGAGGTTCAGGATGATGTAGCTATGTTTTCTGATTTACTGTAGAAAAAAAACTTGTATATAGTTTAGACTTAAACTAATGGTTGAAAACTAGATTTGAATGTCATTATGAACATATTTGATGTAACTAATTTACTGTCTTGTTAACATCTTAATTAGGAAGATTTCTTTCCTTTGGGACTGTCTTGTAAAAACAAGTCCTTTCTTCCTTTTCCATCCCACATTCTTAACCACAATTTCAAAATCACCTAAAGCTCACTGAAGAACAGTTCTCAAGTATGGAAGATTTCCGTTTCATTTCCATTCCAGTTTGATTGACAGGATGAATGTCCTACCAAAAAGGCCATCTAGTATTTGGAATGCCAGTCAATGACTCTTTGTGAGCAGCACTGAGTGTTCTTGGCTTCATCTTAATATTAAAACTTCACAATTTTTTATAAGATGTAATGGCTGTTTTCTGTCCAACTTTAAACAATGAGCTTCATTAATCGAAGCAGATAAAATCTTGGATGCTACTTTGCTAATGGCATTCCTTGTTAATTCCTTGTTAATTCAGCAAGATAAACAAGAGACCACTTTTGACACGAACATTATGAAGGGAGAAGATTTTTCTGGATTAGACATGATTATTTTGTGTGAGTAACACTTGCTTGATCGTTAACAATTTCATTAATCAATGTCAAAAAATATTGCAGGGAAAACAAAACAAACCTGGAAGATACATAAAAATAAATATATATATTAAATAAATATATAAAAATTATATATAGAAAATGATAATTATATATAAAATATATACAATATATATTATATAATATATAATTATAATTATATATATAAAATATATATAGAAAATTATATATAATATTTTATATATTTTTATATATAAAATCTATAAAATGAGTTATACCTATAAGCCAAACTTTTTTCAACCATGTTAAAAGGTATTTATGCTATTAACATCCTTTAAAAATTAAAAATAGCTAAACATTACAACAACAATTTCAACTACACCAACAAAACCCTAAGCATTTTATCACTAAAAAAATGTATGTGAAAGTTCTAAATGCAGTGTAACTAATCTGTGTAAGGAAATCCACTGGTAATGATTGATATAGATCTTCTGATTAATGGTTTTATTACCTGTTAGAAATCCTTAAAATTGTGGTTTTATTTCACATTCTGCTTTATAACTTTTAACAGTTGTACTTAAGTTGAAAAAGCAAATTTTAAATACACAAAATACAAGTTGCTTGACTCATCTATACAAGGAAATTCTTTGATATCTAGTCCTCTGCTTCAGCAAAGGAAGTCATGCACTGTTTACCTAGAGAGCAAATCATTAGGAAATAATTACTTTTTAAGTACTCATGCTTCCTGTGGGAAAATTACTGTACCAGGTTTCCCCAAAAACAAAATTTTCTGCATTTTATTTCAAAGAAGAACTCAAAGTAGGCTACTTAAACAGCTAAAGTTCAAATGCAGATTCATCAAAATAAATGTTTTGATTGTGTCATGTAAGTTTGATGGCTATACATAATTTTTATTGTGGCAATCTTAATAACAACTGAGCTTCAGTTCTTAGTGCAGTTATTTGAAGTAGTTATTGGAACACTCCTTAGTGTTCACAGTCTTGTCCTGTCCTACCTTTCTCCACACACAGGGTTTCCCACAGCATATGGGGATGGAATTTTGTCATATCATACTCCATCTCTGGTACAAGTTGTATATTTATGTGCTGTGTGAAACAACTGGAGGTTTCTACACCCTCAAAAAAGTCATATGTCTTTATCAAATGGACAAAAAAAAACATTACAGATGGAAATATGGAAAAAACTGTAGTGGTTTTTCAATCTTTTTCCCCAGTGTGATCACAGGTGTGACAATTTGGTTGGTACTCATGTCATTCTTCTCACCTAGTTTGCTTTTTGGCACACATTTTATCTACAAAAATCTACCATTTCACTCTTGTCACATGTAAACCTCTAACTTGTATTAATATCTTGTATTAAAGATCCCCCATTGACTGGTAAATCTGATTCCTAAAATGGGGGAAACCCCTTCATTCTTTGGATATTCCTTGATTCGAATTTTCTGCTCTTAAATGTAAGGGAAGTTTGGGCAGGGTTTTTTTTTTTTAGCCTTTAATAGATGGATTGTATTTAAAGAGGGACATGTATTCCCCTGGGCTCTCATGACAGAAAGAGAGAAGACAAAGTAACCTCTAATAGATGATTTTTGTACGTTTACAACTGTAACCACTCATGCTACCCTATTTATCTAGGCCAGAAGTGTAACACAGGCTGTAGAAAGTAGATCAGAGCCCTGGAGCTTGTACATGCCTGCCAAAAAAGGCTCTGTAGGTACACAAACAGAGTTCAACTTGAAGGCCCAACAGAAGCCCTACAGCTGTCTTGGTCTGAAAAGCCAGGTGTCTGCTAAGGAAGGCAGGAGCCTCCCTTGAAACAGAAAATGTAAACTCCTTCCAAATTATTATAATTTTGAAATTAAGGGGCTCTTGGGCAAAGATATGGGAGTAGGAATAACAGTTTTCTTACTAGGAAAATTAAAAATACAAATGCGATAGTACAGGCTGCCCAGAGAAGCTGTGGATGCCCCAACCCTAGGGTGTTCAAGGCCAGGTTGGATGGAGTTCTGAGCAACCTCATCTGGTGGAAAGTGTTTCCTGCCCATGGCAAGGGCTTGGAACATGATGGTCTTTAGGGTCTCTTCCAAATTATTTTATGGTTTTCATTCCTGTCTGAAAGCCCTATACTGATTAGCAAATTAAACTCTGTACTGAACAGATAAATGACTTTAAAAGAACCAGAGCTGAGCTTGACCCAAATCTGAAGTGCTGTTTCTTGCCCTAAACTTGTATTTTGGAATAAGTATAGAAAGCTGTTTAAATCTTAATCATTAATAAATCATTGAGAAAATAGAAGTTGTGTGTTTTAAAAATAATTCTTAGCCTTATTCTCTTGTTCATTTCCTTTTTGCCACACCTGTAAGAGCTGTGCTGTTACTGACAAAACTTGAATTTCAATGTTATTGTTATTCTTGCTGTTAGATTGGTGAATGCAGAATGTGTGGTGCAGACATTTTTTTAATCTAATAGGCAATAAATCTTCCTGCTGGAAAATCTACCTGTATACCTGAAGTTTCTATAGAAAGTGGCAGCAAAAAGGGTATGACAACAGGGGCTTAATACTGCTGTCATTAAGATTGGTGACAAAATTGTGGGGTGCTTTAGTACATGCATTGACATTGACCAAGAGCTTTGTTGCAAGTCTGTGTAACCACAAAACAGTGATAATTCAGATAACACACAAAAACTCACTGACTGGCTCAGTGACATCATTCCACTTTCTTGGTTATATACAAATTCTGTGGCTGTTACTGTTTGAAACTTCTAGAACATCTAATATGGCTAAAAATAATGAACATGAAATTAAAAATTGGATGCTTTTGTGTTAGCTGTAGGTGTGTAGGTGAGGAACAAAAAAAGTAATAGTATTTGTTCTTAAATGGCTTTAAGCTGAAGGAGGGTAAGTTTAGATCAGATATTAGAGGAAAATTCTTTCCTGTGCAAGTGGTGAGGCACTGGAGCAGGCTGTTCAGAGAGGCTGTGGATTCCCCATCCCTGGAAGTGTTCAAGGCCAGGCTGGACAGAGTTCCTGCTCTAGTGGAAGGTGTCCCTGCCCATGGCAGGGGTTTGGAATGAGATCATCTCTAAGGCCCCTTCCAACCCAAACCATTCTATGCTTCTTATTTTGCAGTGCAACTACATGAGAAACATCTTTGCTTCAAGTAGAAATGTTACATTTGATACTTAAAAAATAATTTATAATGGAAGGTAGATGCTTTATGTAAAATATTACTATAGATATATAATTAAAACACATAGCATTTTATGCTTTATAAATTTAAATAGCAATTTGAATACTTCTGATGATTTCCATACACTTTGGTAATGAAAAGTCAGGTCTAACAGGTCTAACCTAATTAATCTTTACAACATTGTTGCTAGGTACTCCTGACTTTTGGACATGAAGCTAAGAAATTAAATCTTCTGGTAAAGGCCAATGGATGAATCAATAGCAGACTTCAGATTGGAACTTTAGGTTCTTGCTTCCTAGTTTTATTCTGAATCATAAATTGTCTTGTAATTGCTAAAGTAGAGAGGTTAGTCAGAAACAATTTAACTACATTCAGGCTTCTCAGGTTCATTTCTATGCTTTCTAAAATAGATTAGTTTAAAATCTCTGAAAGACAGTCTAATTCTGATTTCTAATGCAAAAATGTGAACTGAAAATTAAATACAAGTATTTATATGCAAAAAAAGGCACAGATGGTGGTGCCACTATAAAAAAAATTAGATTAGAAGGTTAATTCTTAAACCAGTCTCTCATTGCCTAGTCTGGGGATCCCTGCATCCCAGCTGGTTGTGCTGGCCTCTCAGCACTGAAATCATCTCCCTAAGATATCACAACAAGGGATGATCTCCTGGAGGTCTGTTGTTGACATTCACAGTACGGAAATCTCACCATTCCTTAAAAATATGTCCTTTTAATTCCTGTGCTTCAAGTGAAAAAAGCCCCAGCAGTGATGTGACTCATCTAGCTGGTGATATGGTGTTTCTCAGGATTTGCTGTACATTGGTCTGGAACAACAGCTTAGGGGGGATGGTGTCAGCCCTGTGAGTGGGGCAGAGGGGCTGCAGGCAGCACCTCCACAGGTATCCCCAGGTTCTTCCCCCTTCCTAGGGCGGCTGTGATGCTCTGGTGGAAGCACCCTCAGAAAACAAGGGGGACCAGCAGTGACAGTGTGTCAGTATTACTCTGTGCCGTGTTTTGCTGGGCCCCAGTTCTTAATTTCAGTTGGTTAAGTAAAAAAAAAAAAATCATAGAATCATCAAGGTTGGAATGGACCTTTAATGTGATCCACTCCAGCACTGCCACTGTAACTCCTAAACCACATCATCCTGTGCCAGATCGAGATGCCTCTTAATCACCACCAGGTGTGGTGACTCCACCCCCCCCAAGTAACCTATTGCAATGCCTGACCACCCAAAGAGTGAAAAAAGTTTTCTGATGTCTAATCTGACTATCCCCTGTCGTAGCTGAAGGCCATTTCCTCTCATCCTCTCACTGGCATGGCAAAAGGACTGGCTCCCACCCTTTTGTCAGGGAGTTCTAGAGGCTGTTCAGATCCCACTGGAGTCTCTTCTTCTCCAGAGTAAACAGCTCCAGCTCCCTGAGCTGCTCCTCGTAGGAACACGAGCAACAAGCTTCACCAGCTTCCCTGGACGAGTTTCAGCCTCTCAGTATCTCTCCTGAGCTGAGGGGCTCAGAACTGGCCACAGCACTGGTGGCCTTACCAGTACCAAGTACAGAGGGACGTCAGCTTCCCTGGCCCTGCTGGCCACACCATTTCTGACACGGGCCGGGTGCCATTGGCCTCCTCATTCACCTGGGCTGGTTCAGGTTCCCCACATGGCACAGGTTCAGCTGCTGTTCACCAGCTGTTTTCCATTAAACAGATTTCCAGCCACTCTGCTCCCAATCTCTGGAGCTGCAGGGATTTATTGAGGCCAACATGCAGGACTTGCGTTGTTTAAGTAAAAAAAATGGAATCGATTAAGTAAAAAAGTGAAGTTGATGAAGTAAAAAAATGGGGCTTTCATAGCCTCACAGAATGGTTTGGAAGGGCTATAAAGACCATTTTGTTCCAAAGCTCCATCCAGCCAACACCTCCATGGATGGGGCACCCATAATTTGATTTTTATTTAAGGTGTAATATTTATTTAAGGTGTAAACCTGTCAGAAAAACGGGCATTCTTCACCGTTCCGCCGCCCACCTCAGGGCTATGCCCGAGGCCCCTCACGGACCCTCGGACCGGGCAGAGCTCTGCGCTGCCGCCGCCCGCCCGCCGGGGGCGCCCGAGCGCCGCCCCACGTGACCCGTGCCCACGCCCCGCGGAGGCACCGAGCGCCGGGCCGGGCGGACAGGGAGCGCCGCGCCGGGCCAGGCCGGCGGCCGCGGGGCTCAGAGCGGCGGTGTGGGCACCGGAGCGCCAGGATGTCGCGGTCCGTTCTGCAGCCCAGCCAGCAGAAGCTGGCGGAGAAGCTCACCATCCTCAACGACCGCGGCGTCGGCATGCTCACCCGGCTCTACAACATCAAGAAGGTGCGGGGGGCCCCGGCCGTGAGGGGGGGTGGACGGGGAGCCGCCCCGGCGCGATCCTCAGCGCCGCTCGGGCCGGCGCTCCGCTGGGCTTGCGGCTGTGCCGGCTGCGCCGCGGCCTAGCGGCGGGGCCGGGAGGCTGGGCGGGAGCCGCCCGGCCCGGGAAGGGGGGCCCGGGGCTTTGGTGCGGCCGCCACATCGATACCGGGAGAGAAGGATGGAGGAATGGAGGAGGCCGGGCCGATCCCGGCGGCGGCCGCAGGAGCGGGGCCTGGGCCCGGCGCAGCCCCCGGAGCCGCTGCCGCCCCGCTGCCGTGCGTGACTCACACGAGCCGCGAGTGGGCAGCGCCGCGGGGCTTTTCCCACGCCAAAACCTGTCGCTACCGAAGGCAAAAAGGGGCTCGGGGTAAAATTAGTAAGTTTAATTTCGATAAGTTCGAGGCGCGCGGTTGCTTAGCAGCTCTCGGCGTGAGATGGAGCGGGTGCTTGGGGCAGCTCCCCGGCTGCCCGGGGGTGTGGGTCGGTGTTGGCCTAGGTGAGGTGGCTGGGCCAGGAAGGAAACTCCGGGTCTGGGTGTTGGGAGAAGGATGGGTCACGCCTTTGGTTAATTGCTCGGTTAATTTCTTCGGTGCTCGGTTAATTTCTCTTCTGGAGGTAATCGTTGTGCTTTGCTGTAGGAAGGAATGTAGTTCATGGCCGCAGAATCATAAAATTATTTGGGTTGGAAGGGGACCTTGGAGATATCTCGTTCCGACCCCTGCGCTGGGTGCTTGTATCCTTCCCAGCTTCATTTTCCTCATGAGTGTTAGACCGTCTGAAAGTGTATGGCCCCTCAACCCGCTTCCAGTAATGAATACTAGTCAGGATTTTATTGCTTTGCCTTGAACACAATTATTTAAGAAGTTTTTCTTATTTCAAGGAAAATGCTAGTTAATACCAATTAATTAATTAATACAAAATTTCAGTGCTGTTCCCGTGCTGGGTGCAGCTGCAGTGGCAAAGGGAGTTTGAGAATTCTTGGTGCTTACTTGGTCCTCTGACTTCTGCACCCAGGTTTCCGTCAGGAGTGACCCTGCCTGACTGATCTGAGGTAAAGGTGTTTTGTCCAAGTATTTTTTCTCATATGGGAAGAAGTAAGAACTACCAGAAGAAGTAAGAACTATGAAGAGCAATGTTGATTTTAATTAAGGTGTTTTTTCAGGAAAAAAAAATGCAACAAACCAAGTGATTGAAGTATTTAAAAGTCAGCGTTCAGCCAAAGCCATTTCTCTATTTGATGTGCACTTGAGTGTTTCTAAAAATCTTCTTCACTGACATAAATAAGGCATTCTGACTAGATGATTGTAAATTCCTGTCTTTCTGAAAGGTTCCTTTTAGTCTGTAGTGTTGTACATTGGAAAATCCCTTCAGTTAAATATAATTACACTTCTTACAAACAGAAATCCACAATTTATGGGGAAAACCATCAAAATGAGGAAGTTGTTTGTGTGTGTGCTTGTTGAGCTTTGAGATAAATATCCCAGGTGAAAAATGAGCAAGGGGAATTTCTCCTGGACACAGCCCTGCTCTGCAGGGCAGGAAACAAGACTGGAGAAATGAAACCTCGCCTTGGTAGCTCTGCCTTAGCCACTGTGAGCCTGGGCTCTGTTTTCATTCCCAGTGTTCTGATACAGGGACATTTACCCCTGTTCAACGCTCCAGTGCCTACAGACATGTTTCTGCTTGGCATGTGTGGATGGCCGAGTCCTGTTGGCCCATATGGTGGTAGCTCTGCTGATCTCCTGTTTAGGAAGTGATGCAGATGGACAGGCTCTCTGTAGGGGAGCATCAGCACTGGGGGTGACACTGCTTTTTCCTGCAAATGCAAAGAGCTGAGTCCAAAATTGCTAGGTCTTGCATACAGAGGGAGAGCAGGCATCACCAAGTGGCTTGATTATTGTGTCATGTGTAGTTTTGCAAATATGGAGATGTCTCAGGCACAACTCTTGTGTATTCATGTAGTGATTTGTGAATTCAAATAGTAATTTTCTTCAGCTGCAGTTAGTACAGCTTGACAGGGGGAACTGGCCAGCTCAGAGGGTGAGCCCAGAAGTCTTGGGATTGATTATTGTGTTTTATTGTGAGTCTCTCTTCAGCCCAGCTGCAGCATCGCTGACTGCTTGGAACACTTTGGTTTTGTTTGTTTATTTTTTTCCCTCTCTTTAAGCTGTCAATTCCAAAACTGCTGTTTAAGATTCTGTCATAGTTCTGTTGAAGATGATATTGAAACTGAAAACCACACAATATGTGGGTTTGCGGTTAAAGGAAATGGTTTAGACTTCTTTTATTAAGAGGAAGTGAGAGATTGAAATGTGTGCAGCAGCAGTAGAGATTGCTGGAGATGCTGTCTGGACAGTACAGATTTTCAAGGATTAAGAATTTTTTCAACTGTTAGAAACAAAGCAGGAAAATTTTACTTCCCAAAGAATCACAGAAGTTGTTAAAAGCTGTTACTAACAATGATTCTTTGTCTCATCTTCCTATACAAAGTTCAGTTTTGTTGCTGTTGTGCTTATAGCTGATAATTGTTCATGGTTTCCTGTTTACTGACCTTCTGTGCCACTGTTGTCTTTTGAAACAGTTAAAAGTTTGTTGTTTTTAAAACAGACTATCTGACTGTATGGTTTTTTGCCTCTGAAAGTGACATGGAAATTAGGAAAAGTGAAGTTACTAAGGTAATAGTAGATGGTGAGACGGAATTTATATTTGCACCCTGTAAGGAGGTGGATTTTTTGTTGCTGTTGTTATTTTGAAGGATGGCTCTTTGCTTGCTGCATTGGGACCAGTATTAGTAATGAACTTGGAACTCTTTCCCTTGTGGTTTCTCTCTTGGTTTGTTCCTTCTGTTTTTAACAATTTATCCACAGTTATCTAGGTTACTGTCTACCCTGTAACTTTGGTCATTACTTGCCTACAGCTACACCTGTGTAAATCAAAGACAGCAGGGTTTTTTCGTGCCATCCTGGCTCAGGTGAAGCTTGGATTTCATTATTACCTTCCAGTCTTGTGTTGGTAAGCTTTGTGCAAATGCTGCCATTACTGTTGACTGTTTTGTTTGAGAGTGGTGGCAGCAGAGAATAATCTTTTTTGTGGGCCTGTCTTTTGTTTGTTTATAAAACCCTTGGATACCAGGATGTGTTTACAGTAAGAGATTTGATCTTGAAATACCTGAAGTAGAGATTTAGGCACAGCAAGTCAAAGGGGTTTGATTTTGGTGAGTGTATAAGTAGTACTACAGTCAACAGAACTGCCAGGAAGTTAAGATTTTGAATTATTTAAGAGTATATGTTAATCAAACACGAGTCTGTTATTTAGCATGAATTGCTTTGCTAGCAGTGTTCTGTTGTCCTTCACAGTATAGGTTTTACATTTGTTCACAAGATGTTTTTTAAATGTTATTAACAAAACAAATTCCTTAGAGTTTCCCAACTTGATTACATAGTATCTGAAAAATGAGGATCTTAAACCAACTCTTAGATGTGAACTGCATCATCAAACTGAAGTCATAGATGAGGGACTTAACTGTTTGCAGAGGCTTTAGCTGACTTTATACTTTCTTTAAAGATATAGTAGTGGAAATACTGGATTTTTACCTATTTTGAGGATGTTACTACTCGAATTTAAAAGTTGTAAAAGCTAGTTAATTGTTTTATTAGTAGAACCAGTGGATAAAGTGTACAGTTTTGCTCAGACACTAGAGCAGTTCTGCAGGAAACAGTGGAAGAGATTATAGATGATTTTAGGAAGACCACGGGGAAGTTTCCAATCTGCAGAGCTCTGAAGTTTGGAATGGTGTAGGATTAGATCACCCTTTGGACACAGAGCTCTGTGCTGGAGTGCAGACCTTTGAGCTGAGAGGAAAAGCTCACCAATAATTTAGTTGTGAATTGTAAGGTTGGTGTTGAACAGATAATGTCAGGTCATGTCTTCAGGTCACTGGGAAGTGTCCCAGGGTGGGGCAGTATTGCTTCCACAGATGTCAGCAGTTCTTTAAAGGTGAAAATGGCAGTATATGTTTGTGTCTGTGATCTTGGAGGAATGGCTTTTAATACTGTCTTATTGATAAGCAGAGGAGTGAGCCCCAAACAAACTCTCAGTGTGGGCAATTGAAAAAAAAAAATTCCTTTGCTCAGGAAGCAAACACTTAACCGGTGATACCATATCATACTATTATTTTTCACTCAGAAAAGCAATTAAATTTGTAAAGAAACAGAAAGACTTTGTAATAAAATAAAAATGTCCCAAAAATATACAGAGTGGATTTTCCCTTTTGCATCAAGAGTAGCTGCCCAGAATTATCTTGTTTCTTGGCTTACAAATACAAGTTACCTTGCCCCCTGCAATCGCTGTTCATTTTGTGTTAACACAAAACCAAATCCAGTTGTAGTTGCAAGAGATTTTTAAAGTTGTGTGTAGAGGAGGTAGACCTAAAAAGTAATAACAGTTCCCATTTGAGGTTCAGGATAGACAGGGCTTTCCCATTGCCTTGCTTCTTTTTATTAAGATGTTATTTTATAAACTACATTGAGGAAAAGTTTTGTGGCAGTGAAACTCCTTACTTTTTTTTATCCTTTGCATTTCACCTGCCCCATATTTGATTAATAGAACCAAGGCCTTAAAGAAGTGCTACAAACACAAGAAGACAATGTGAATTTAGCACTGTACAGACACTGTCAAACCCAATATATTTCATTCATTCCCAAGGTGATGGGTCACTCTAGTATGGACAGTTTAGAAGATAATTTACATGTTGACTTTTGCAAGGCTGCTGATGTGACCTCATCTGATTGTTCTCATGAACAATCTAAGGAAGTGCAGTCTGGATGAAGCTGTGATGATGAAAGCAGATGGATCACCAGATTAGGGAATGATTGTGAAGATCTCGTGGTCAGATGGGGATCAGCAGGGTCTTATGGGGTGTGTGTTACCTCTGCTTCCAGTCACTCTTTGGTTCAACAAACTAGATGATGCCTACAGTGTGCTCAATAAATTTATATGTAGGAAACTGGGACAAGCTACAGAATCGAATTGAAATTCAGCTTGAGCTTAGAAATTGTAGGTATGGTCTAACAGGCTTGGAGGTGGCTGAGCAAGTATGATTGTAAGGTATATTTGGTTAGTGGAATTTAAAGGACAAAATGAGAAGTAATGAGGTACCAAGTTCTGGAGAAAATAGCTGGGAAAAGTTAGGGACATCCCAGGGCAAACAAGAGCCAGGGAAGTTTTGCTGCAAAAAAATCAGGGATGACGTGAGTTCATGTAAATGTGAGCAAGATAATCTGAAGGAAAAGTAAGTAATTTTTTTCCTCTACATCTCCTTCATTGAGATTCATTGAAAACATATCTGATTGACCACTCTTTTCAAGGAAGATGTGGACAAAATGGAGAAAGTTCAGGGCAAAATAATAAGGACAAGTGGTGTAGAAAATTGCACCCGTTAAAAAAAGGGAATGTTTTTTCAAGTCAGCTTGTAAGTAATACAAATTTGTAAAAAATTAGGACTGCAGTAAAGAGATGGGGAATAGTTTATGCCATCCAGTATGACCACCAGAGATCAAGAACTGATGGATTGAGTTAAATATTGGAAAACTGAACTGAATATTTGAAAAGACTGTGAGAATGTTTTTGAATGTAGCCTATTTGAGACCTATAAGTCAAGATTTGGCAGACATATCCCAGGAGCAACACAGATACAGTTGATCCTGCCTTGGAACAGGAGAGGTAGGTAGGCAATTTCTTGCAGTCCTTTCTAGACTTTTCTTCTGATTTCACATGAATTTACATTTTACTTAATTGAATTTCTGAGTAGTGATCCACTAGGATTTAAAGTAAGGTGTGTACTTGGGGTTCAACACACACCTAATAATGAGTAAACACAGGGAAGGTGTCTTGCTTAGATCTAGGAAACACTGGGCTGACTGTAGCACCTTTAATTGTAATTTTGAATTGATAGGAAGGCACATTATATTTCAAATTTGGAATCCTAGTAAATAGAAAGTGCAACAGCTGTTAAATTTCTAATAATTTTATATGATATTATTTATATTAATAATAATATATTTTGGATATGTCCAAGGCCTTTAGAGACTCTTCATAAAGTAGTTACATGGAGATTTTCTTCTGCTTCCGTATCTTGGTGGAAACAATTAGCATAATGTGTATCAAGATGCAGATTTACCTTTCATCTAGGTAACTGCAAGCATAAGAAATGTAATTTACTTGGTACAAAGTCACCCTAGCTATGCTGCTGTAGGACAGTTAAATTTTAGCCATCAAAAGTATTAAACTATAATAATTTGTCAATGTGTTCCCAACTAATTCTTGTATCTTGTTGGATAGACTTTACAAGGGACAAGGCTTTATTCACAAAACTTATCTGGGACCAGCCTGTTTAGTAATGAACTTAGGCTTCCACAACTTAAATACAGACAGGCAGTTGTGGTGGGCTTAATCAGAGATATTAAAGCAAATGTAGTGTGAGCCACTATTCAAAGCAGCTCTTTATTGTTTATTCCCCTCTCTTTTCAGTAGTTTTTTCAGAATTAGAGATTGTGGGTTCATAATATTAATTGTTTTAAATGCATGGCAGAAACAAGGAGTAAATAATAGGTTTTATCCTACAAAAATATAATTAATGGTGAAAACATTTCTTTTACTGTTAGATATAGTATAGTTTTACTGTTAGATTTAGTTTCCAGGCTGCACAGCTGGAAACCAGGCATGCAAACTTAGAGTGAAGCCTTTAATGCCAGCAGCTCTTCCAAGACAAGAACAGTTTTACTGTGCTGCCTCTCTGGCCTTTCAAAAGAAAATGCTATAGTAAACTGTAAATAGGACATACAGGAGCTTTTCTTGGTTTGGGCTCTGAATTTCTGTTTAATAATCCAAGTTGCTAACTTAGGGAATGGCATAGTTTTTGCTGTCATTGAAATTCCTTCAATTTCCTTGTTAAATTCACAGTTTTGTTGTGCAGATTCATTTGTAAATGAAATGTAAAGGTGAAGTGATTTGTTGACTGAGATTATTTCAGTGCATGTTGTCACAGTCAAGTGGAACTGTGCTTAGCAGTGTTTTATCTCAACTCTGCACTAACAGCAAATCTCTTGAAGTAATAAATACATTACATTGCTGCAAAGTATGGTTTATGGTAATCTGCTGGTGTAGGAGGTTTGGGGGATGAAAATACAAAATTTTTAATTCAAATGGCCCTGTTTCTCTTTTACTGGGAGACAGCCCTGCTGCTAATTTAGAATAGTTAGGTTTAGCAACAACGAAAGAAAATAAATGATAGGTCTTTCTATAACACAGTAAAAATTTAGGCTTTATTTTTTTACCATTCTAAGCCATATAATTCAGGTGATACTTCCCAGTGTTCTTATTCAAGGGAACATAACAGGTTGATGTGAATGAGTGGCATGAGTGAGGTTCAGAGGTTTTAAATGCAAGTTTGGGGCACTGACTACTGACAGTGATTGTACCTGAACATAAATTTCCTTTTATTCATGCCACTTCAGCTGCATGATAGAGTCATTTTGTTGATTGATGTTTTTTTCTTCTCCTTCAACATCCTCTGCCCTCAAGTAGGAAGTAAAATGTTAAATTTAGATTTTTGCAGTGAGAATTGTAACAGTATTGGGGCAAAAGGTCTCTTTGCTGTGTATTAATGTTGGTGTATTCTGGGCCAAAGGCAGTTGAACTGGATTCTGTTTTCCTATTTAGAGGCCACTTGTCTTACATGTAGGCCTTAAGCAGATTTTTGTAGTTGGCTGCTTCTGAATGAGTACAACATAGAAAGTATAGATATATGTAGTATTCTTAATTTTCAAAGTGAAATTAGTATAGAAGAACCTAATAGCATCAAGTGAGGAAGAGAATCTGAGTTTTCTGTAATAATAATATAATTATTTACCTCAGTAGGATAGGTAGGACAATGCTGCTTTAATTCAAAACATATGACCCGAACATGTGCAAACAGTGCAGGTAGTCTGATCTCTCTGAAGCTTGATAATTGTGCAGATGATAGCAAATAAGTATTGTAAATAGTGAAGTTCTTAGCTACAGAAATCCTATTGTTCTTGTTGGTAGTTGCACAGAATGCCTTTACTTAGTTGAGAGCTTATCATAGCAGGCTACCATTCTAAAGATCTGTGGAAAGAAATGCTGTGTAACTTGAAGAAATCAGCATCTGAATCCATTAAATTTTTTTTAAGAATTATGTAGATTAGTTTCTAACCATAACTTAGCATGATCTTTTTCAGCATAGCTGCTTATCAGCTGTTCAGTAATATACAAAGGAATTCAGAGTTGACTGCTGGGAGATTCCTTGAGTATAATATTTTGGGGTTGAAGCAGCTGGAATCTCATAGCTTCAGAACCGTGTTCTGTGAATGCTGCACTAGTAAGAACATTTTTAATTGGTGAATTTCTTTTCAATACTCAAAATCGCAGTAATTCTGTGTTGTGGGGTTTTTCCTAATAAGAAATTAATTGAGGAATTGTTATTGCAACCCGCATGGAGGGGGGGAAAGTGGTGTCTGAGCCTGAGAAAGGGCTTCTGGTTTTGGCTGGTGCTTGGAATTCTGTGTGAATACTGGAGAGCTGTATTTGGGAAATGGCCTTTGTATGTTCCACCACAATGTTCCTACCCATTACAGTACTCACAAAGGATGTTGTAAAAGCAAAAGCTGCATTTCTTATCTACATTCTAAGGCTATTGCCGTCAATGTCTTCGATCTTTTTACAGCAAAATTCAGTTTCTGTGTCTTACCACACTTTCATGCTTGTGCAAAAGTGCTAGGATTGGAGTTTGCATATTAATTCTTTTCTTTATAGAGTAAACTATGGGGAGTTTGAAGTCTCTTCACCATTTGGGGAGAGGTTTAACTTACGGACACTGTTTTACCTGTGATGCTGAATGCAGGTAACTGCATGGATGAAATCTGTTGATGCAACAACAGCTGGTTCTTAGATCTGTAAGTAACTTAGAAAGGAGCTGAGCTGCTGTGGAACATGGGAGAGTGAAGGAAAAGCATTGACCCACTCATTCAGTGATATTTATTGTCCTCTTTCAATTCAGTCTAGGTAGGCTGGTACAGCTTTCTAGAAGCTGGAATTGTGGTGTGTGTGAGGGATGCTTCTAATACCTTGCAGGAATTTTCTTATTTATCAATCAGTCTAGTGTAGTTCATTAGTAGGAAGAGTTAGAGTTGCTTCAAGTGTGATGCCAGCTGACAAATGATGGGGAGAAGCAAAGAAGGAGCATATTCCCAGATATTGAGAGGATTGCCAGTTAAACTGAGGAGAACACTTGTCTTTTCTGGGGGCTGAGTTGCTAAAGGCACAGGAGGATGTGCATGTAGATGTTTTCAGATCTCTCTTTCCTTCTGAGTGTGTGTGTAAGGGCTGGGGTAGAACATAAGTTTTAGTAAACATTTTGAAGAGCTGATTTATAGGAAGGAAAACATCTATTTCTAGCAAAAATAGGGAGTGTGTGTGGAAGGAGTGTTTGAATTCAGACTGAAAAATTTATGAAGTCAACAGTGGTAGATTTCTTGTCTCCTATATAACAGCAGCCATGCTGGAATTTAACCGGGCAGTAACAGTACACTGGGCATGAATATATGTCAGTTAACTTGTTTTCTTAGTAATCCTTCTAGTAGAGCAAGTTACATGTTTTGTGGGAAGAACAACAAATTGAAATAATTTGACTAAGGTTCTGACACCCATGACACGGAATTAATTGAAACTTCATAAATTTCAAGCCCTATGTTGAATATTTAATGCCTTTTTACAGTATAGTTTGTACTTTTGAATTGCATAGACTTTAAGGTGTGTACAGAACATCTCTTTTTTGACATGTGTGGTTTGCTGCTCTAAGGAGGTGGAAGCAACAATTTAATATCTAACATACTGTGGATGTTGCTGAATTGATTTTCATTATCAATTCCTGTTATATTATAGATACGATGCTGTAACAAAGTTTAGTACCTTTGTGGGACATTTAGCAAATATGAGCATTTTGATATCAGAATAGTACATGAGTATACATCATGATGGTCATGTACTACTGGTAGGTGTTTTAGAAACTTTCAATAATGACTCTTTTGTTTGTTTTTTTTTCTTGGCTACCGTTTCTTTTTCAGGTATGTAAAACTTCACTGAGTTTCTCTCCTTTCTCCCCCCTGTAGTTGCATGTGATGTTTGTTAACTTTTTTCCCCTCTCCACCTGAACTTAGTTTGGAAGTACTATTAGTAGTTACATGTCTCAGTATATTCACAGTGCTTTGCACAATCGTTAAATTCTAATAAGCGTCAAGTTGTTTGTGAGTATTAGAATAATCAACGTCCAGTAGAAAGTGTGCTGACTCGAGTAACAGATGGTTGTAATGTTCTCTTGGATGTAGGTAATAGTCTATTAGTTCACATAAATGTAATACTTTAGAATTTAAGAGTAATTTGTTTATATGTAATTTTTCTCTCTTTTTGTTACACTGCTTTCCCAGCAAGGACAAGTTTGGAAGGTTTGCAAAGCTTTTCACCTTCCCTTTGCCCGCTTGCCCGCTTTCAGAATCGGTCTCATACTCCATGACTTCTGTCTCTACAGTCCACAACTCGGTCATAGAAATCAATGTGGAAAAGTTTTTTAAATGAGTTGTCATTTGAGTTCACTCTGTTGTGTAGAAACGCCTAGCATGTAATTTAGTTTTGCATGAGACGTGCAACTCCTTTGCAAACCCCTCTGAGGAAAACAAAACGAAATGAATATTTGAGAGAAACACGGTTTGAGTGCATATTTTGTCATGTAAGTAACGCTGCTTTTAGTGTGTTACTCCCAATGAAATGGTGTGGCATGGCTCACTAGTCAGAGTAGCAGAGCAGTGTCTGGCAGCATGCACTGTAGCTGGCAACAGGAGGTGCTTCCTCAGGTCTCTGTCCAGAGAAGCTGTGCTGATCCGTCTACGTAAGTTATTGAACAGACCTAACACTTAGCTGTGGCTTGGCATCAAAATTTAGTGAAACTTTTAGATTGCTGCTTTTAAAGCTCAGCCTATGCTGCTGTAGGAATAAAGAACACGAGTAAAACTTCAGTTTGAGGAAGTAGACTATGTTAGGCAAATATTGGTGGTTTGATTGTGGGATGGAAAATTGTCTTAGAGTTACAAGTGGGAAAAAAATTAAATGCAGTTGGTGGTGGGGTGTTTAGTTTTGTTTCACAAAGGATAGTTTAATCATTTCATGTGCCCAGCACTGTCCTCCACAGATGATGACATGATCGAGTTCTCTAACAGTTTGTTAACTCCAGATGAATACAACACTACCTCAAACCAGGAATAGCGTTAAAAGGAAACATTTTTTTTTTCTCCTTCTTTTAGGACTGAGTTTTTTCCCTCACTGCTGTTCTGCACTAACTGCTTTGATACTTCCATGCATCTTTTTCAGTAGAAGAGCATCTCTGTACTGTTTCCCATTGCATATTTCAGCTGTGACAGTCCCTGCACTTTGCCTTTCATTTTATCACCTGCTCACTAAAAGCAAACAAACGAAAAGAGGAATCTTTCTAGTTTGTCTTCAGATTTGCAACTATCACTTAGCTTTACATGGATGATTGTGTTTCTACTTCATTTTGTGTTGTATTTTTTTATAGGCATGTGGTGACCCCAAAGCCAAACCATCCTATCTTATTGACAAAAACCTGGAATCTGCTGTCAAATTCATAGTCAGGAAGTTTCCAGCAGTAGAAACACGCAACAACAACGTAAGTAACCAAATGGCTGTATAACTATTTTTCTTACTATCCTTTCAGCACCATATGGGAGGTTTACATTTTCTTATAAAGCATCTGATGCTGACAATTGCAGTTGGAACATAGTTGTTGATTCAAATGTCTGGCACGATACTTGAGAAGGAGTTATCTTTAAGGAGAGAATATTAAACTGTAATTCTGCTTGGGTTTTGTTAGGATAGGACTCTTTCTGGTTTTCTTTTTGCCTGCTCTCTTCCATGCCATTTCAAAGAATTGTCAATGGGAAGAAATCCTTGGGAAAAATCATGCCTTATTTTAATAAGAGAAATTCCTGGTGACCAGACCGATTGCAGAAGATGAAAGTTGCATAACTTTATTTGAGATTTGTCCTAACCAGCAGATCAGTAAAAAAAAACACCTGTCTGCAAAGTGGGAAGAAGTGTTTGTACTTTACAGGTACCCTTGCCTATGGAGTCAGTTCCTGTGCAAATAAAGAATGCTTTAGTACATAAGGAGAAACATTGTGAAGTACAAAAATATGGAAATAAAATTGTTTCCTCCTCATATAGTAAGATCAGTTGCAGAAGTAAATTATATTTTACCTTTGAGTGGCTCGGTATTGCTGACTTTGGTTTTGAAGCCTTTTTTTAGGTAATTGTTAGGCTAGAGGCAGGCATTTTGGCAGGTGATGTACTCTTGTTTCCCTGTTTCAATTTGAAACACAAGGGCCCTTCAGATGTTTGTTTTACCTGCTTATATTTCTTTCCAAAGGTGGGAAGTGGAGGTAGGTGTTGGGTTTGCATGTTCCCTGCATGCAAGTGGCTGCCTGTGTGTTTGGGAGGTTTAGGCTTGCTTTAAGCGTTCAGGTTTTCTGCAGAATGATAGGGGTGATAGCAATGAGAATAATTAGTTTCTTTTACATTGTGTGTAATGTCTCCAGTAACAGCAATGGAGAAAAGACCCAAAGAAACCAGAAGAAAACTTTACCTTATGGAGGAAACAATTTCATTAACAATGTGCTTTTTCACTTTAAAACTTGTTCATTTGCTTTGCACTCTTTAATATTGCTTATTTCTTATTGTATTGAATTTGTGTTAGTAACAAATATAGAAATTCTTTATCAAATTAATGTGGAAATAGTAAATCTGTTAAACCATGTTTGGTAAATGCTTCCGTATTCTCTAAGCTTGGGTGGCAGATCAACTATTAAAAGATAATCTGCATAGAATTTACTTACTGCAGCTGCATGTATATTTTAAATTTCTTCCAGTTGTTGGTTATCAATTTGGAGCTTAAGTAATGATAGATGTTTAAGGATTTGTTGCTGTGAAGTTTATGGAAAGAGATCAAAGAAAACTTGCTATATTTTGACAATCACAGTTTCTAAAATAGGACACACTCACAATATTTTGTCATTGCTTTGTGTTTATTTACTATGAGCCAGCCAGGCCTGTGTTTATTAAACACAGTTGACAAAAGCCTACCCTCCTTATGGATGAGCACTCTTTAAAGGAGGATTTTAAGCTCTAGCAATAGGCAGCTGGGGTGTCTGTCCTGCAGTCAGAGCTGATGGCATTTCATTAGTTATTTGCAGGTGTTCCCATAGAATGCTGTAACCCCCCCCAAAAAAAAGAAAAGGTGGTTTAAAGGTTTAAAAGGGCAAGAAGCTAATTGGAACAGAGGCACATTGATTAAAGAAACATCACAAAGGATTACTGCAGTGGAAATAGCTAAGAAATCATAAGCTGTGTTTCTTCCTTGCAGTGAAAATTCCAGGACACCATTTCAGGGAGGGATTTTGGATTTTGTATGTTGGAGTGCAGCAGTTGCCACTGCCTAGCACTGTGTACCTTTGCTTTCAACATGTCAGTAGGTGATGGTGCTGAACAGGCTTGCATTCACTTTTAGAGAATAGATAGTGCCAGCTTTTTTGATTTTTTTTTGACCTATTTTAGCTGTTTTTTCTCAGGTATTGTCATCTACAGTGTTTTGTGTCTTAGAAATGAGCAACACATTTGATTGAGGAGTATAAGCAGTGTTTGCTGTAATCAGAATTTTCCTTCTGTTGAAACAAGTAATTCTGTTATATTTGCTATTGGTATCTTTTACATCTTTATCCATGGAAAACCGAGTTCCTGGTTTGTTCCTCCTTCAGTGTTTGACGTGCTGAGTCATCAGAGCAATGTCTGACAGTTGCTGGTTTTCAGTATTGTACTGAGAGTGAAAGATTGTGGGCAGTTCAAACAGGGAAGTGGCTGATGAATCCTTGCTGATCAGGCTGGAAAATTAAATGGAGTAGTTAATTTTCCAGAGAATTAATTATAGATAACTCTGCACCTTATCAGTTCATAACTCTGTCTCCCATTGTTTGAGGGCAGTCCCTGTGATGTCTTACACCTGCCCTTTCTTTTCCAATAACCATGGTGAATCACATCATCTTGAAATTGTGCCTGTGATGTCTTACACCTGCCCTTTCTTTTCCAATAACCATGGTGAATCATATCTTGAAATTGTGCAGTTAGAAGACCAGGCTTTTAAGCTGTTAATGAAATAGGCCACCAGGGTAGTACTGCTGCACACTGTATGAAATAACCTGCAAAGGAAGGAATAAACAAAAATATAAGCCAAAATTTGAAGGATTCAAAAAGTGAGAAACAAGATAGAGTCCTGTTTGAAAGGGAAGTTTCTTCTGTGTTTGGGAGAGCTTTACTATTTATAATTATTATAAATTGACTAAAGCTTTGTTTTGAAAAAGCCTTCTAAGCTGCAGATGGCTTCCAAAAACTTTTTAGCACTGTTGTTCTTGGTCAGGTGCGTGATCTGCTTGTGCTTGTATTGACTCAGAGCAGCATTTATTGTTACTGAATTTCCTGGCCTGGCTTCAAAAGGATTGTTCCAAAGTAAGGGATGCAGAAGCAGCCAGCTATTTTTCTGATAGCTATTTGGACTTCATCCTCTTGTCACAGTGAACTCAAAAAAAATGTTGTAGGACCTAAAAGTTCCTCTGTTCTCAGTCAATGCTAATACTTAATACCTTTTAAAACCAGAATAAAATACCTCACTGTGGGGAACTGGAGATGCAGAGAGAAAGGACAGAAATTTTTTGTAGCTTGTGAATAGGATTTGATGAGTCTGCTGCCTGTGCAGGTAAAGCTATATGTCTTTATGGGATGAAGTTATAGCTCCCCCTCTGCTTTCCCAAACACCACATAGAACAATTAGTGGGAATATCTAGTCTTCTTTCTTGAACATACCCTTTTCTTGGTTTGTTCCTCAGCAATTTCCTTGTAGAAAAACTTATTTTTTTACATGTCTCTTGGAAAAAATTGATGTTCAGTCATTGCTTAGCACAAAGCAGACCAGTGAAGCATCACTTAGAAGTTTCTCAGTGTATGGTTAGTGAGAGAAAGATCTGTTTTCCAGATAATGCTAGTCTTCATCACCTAGTAGGTATGTTCTCAGTATTGTTCATATCAATTCCATTTTTGTTTTGTATTGACTAATTTTCTGCTGTATTGTGTCTGTGGGGACTGGAAATGAGATCACTTGGGAGCAGAGGATAAGCAGTGTGAGCATTTCCAGTCTACTTGGGCTAGGATCTTTAGTTTTGAATTAGTTCACTTTATTTTTTTGAATTTTTGCCTTTTCCCTTTTAGATCCCAGTGTGTGTTTGGTTTGCCCCCTGTGTCTTTCACAGTTTCACTTCACAACAAGCTGGTTACATACAAATTAGATGGGTGTGGGAGAGGTGGTGTGGGCACAGAGTGTCTGAACCTCCTTGGCTAAAGCTTATTAGAAGTCATTAATGCATGCTTTTATTAAATGCTTTCTTCTATTAAAAAAAACCCTAAAAACTACACTTTAGAACCAGTCTTGATTTTTAATTTGTGATAGGTGCTTCCAGTAATTAGTCTTTTTCAGAACACTTAATACAAATAAATGACCTGATTTTCCAAGTTTTTTCTTTTGGCCCTGCAAGCGCTACAGGTTCTCAAGGAAAATGTCATTTGTTTGCTTGTTTCTAATGAAGCATTTAGTATTGTAGTTTTCATAGCACTAATGAAGATCATTTAGAAACTATCATCTCTGGAAAAGTAACTTTGGAGTCTGAGCTCTGCTGCCTCATGCATTGGTAATCCCTTTTCACTGGTCATATATTTTTGAGGAAATTATATGGTCCTTAAAGCTATCACAGCTGTTTTCTTAAGTCTAACTTAAATTTACCCCTTATTCAGTAAATGGTAATATTTTGTCCACCTTTCTGGGGTCTTAGATCTCTTGCATGGGAGACTTGACTTTCCAGATAACTTCCAGCTTGCTTAAGCAAAAAACCCCCAACTCCCTAAATTCCGCCATAAAACCCAAGTAGCCTTTTCCATGAAGATTAAAAGCTTTTCCAGGTAAGGGGGTGCCATGCACAGCTGCTTTTTCACTTCTGCTCTTGCTGAGGGAACTGATAGTGGTAAAGAGATAAATTTTCCAGAAGTCACTGAGGCAGCAGTTGAGGTTATGGATGTTCCCCTGCATGAGTGAAGTCAGATGATGAGCAATTATTCTCTGTTCAGCTTTCTATGAACAGCTAAGATGTCTTATGCTTGAGAATAGAATATAATAAAGATAGTTTATTTCACAAGAACATGGAAACCATCTACAAATAATAAAATTTTATCTACATTTTTGCTAAAAATTCAAAATTGTAATTGCCTTGCTTTGATACTACCATACTTACTGTGCTGGTTTTGTATGCAGGAGTGTGTCTGATGTCTTCAGTTGTTACAGGTGTAAGACTGACTTAAAATGAAGTATCCTATATAACAGAATATAGTATATAAAGTTTTTCAGTCTAACAGTCATTTGTGAGTGAGCATTTTTTTCATAGCAATTCTAAGAGGTCATGTGAAATCCTGAAATCTCTTCAAAATATTTCACCAAACAGAATTCTCATAATGTAACATATTTTTTTCAAAATATTAAGTGCTGTCAGCTACAAAGTTTATTTTCTTGGTTTGACCTTTGACTGGGCCTGAATTAAAGATAGAATAACATCCAAACAGTGTATTTTTTATGATTATTTGTAATAAATCACTGTAGAACACTGCTGTAATTCATGTAAATCCATACAAGTCACTTGCCAAGGTAAATCAATTTTGCTTGCTCGTTGCCTCATAGTGTCTGCAATACCTGCAGAGGAGTGAATGTATGTAACACTTTACCCTCTCCTTCATCCACTCAAACTCTCTTTGCTTTAATGATTGACAATTTAAGAGCTTGGCCCTTAAAACCAAGAAAACAAACAAAAAAACCCCACTGAGATGGCATTCAAAAAATTGTATGAATTGTAAAAATATTGCAAAAATTGTAAACGAAGGTGAGAGAATGGGGAATCTGTTTTTTACAGCTGAGAGGTAGATGAGTTTTTAAAGAGAAGCCTCCCTGCTCCAGTTGTCTGCCCTTGTTAATTCCCTGGGAATGGTAACAGTTCTGGAGCATCACAGGTGGCTATTTCCTTTTCAAAACAGTTAACTTAGTGCTAGAAACTTGAAAACAAACTAAAACAGACCTTGTAGGTAGACATACATTAGTTAGTAAACATGTTAAATATTCTATTTTATCTTTTTATAGGCAGCACAGTACTTCAGAAACTGCTTTTAATTGCAAATAAGCAAACCAAGGGACACATCCATCATTCTAGAGTTAATTTACAGAATTTAAAACTTTTTTTTTTCATTTTATTAGATGTTTCTATCTTTCCCTGTTGCTCTGCTATGTATTTTCTAGACACAGAACTTTGGTCAAATTAATTGAGTTTTTCAAATGTTCATCTAAAGACTCTGTAAGTGACAAGCATAGTGAGTGTAACAAATGACAGTAACAGTCAGAATTTATAATAGTGCTTTTTGGGGCTTATATTCCAGCTGGTGAGATTGAGTTGATGGTATTTTTGCTGACGACATGGTAATATCTGTGGTGTTGTATTGTAGAAAACAAATACAAGTGTTTCATGATCAGACTTGCAGGAAAAATATCACACTAATAGAAGCAGAAAATTCACCTTTGTACTGTCTATTTCCAGATCATGAAATAAGCCATTTATTCACATACTGCTACTGCCAGTCAAATAAACATGATTAAAAAAAAGCAGGACTAGGGGTACAATTTGCTTTTGCTCACATAAAACTCTCTGAATAACCTCTTTTAATTGTCTCATATTTTTCGTGAGTCATTGTATTAAATTGGTATTTATTCACATGATTAGTATGCCAGGCTTGCATCATTTCTCCCTTGTCTGAGCCATTCATATAAGCTTTAAATGAGGCTGTCTTGCATTTTTCATTTTTTTTTCTTCTCTTAATGTACTTTCTCTGACATAATTGACTGTGTAAGGATCTTTGGGATTTAATATAAAGAAGGAAAAGCACAAGTTAAAGATCAGTTCCTTCTCCTGTAGGTACTCTTTCTTATTTACAAATAATATTCAAACATCATCAGAGATGTGGTATTTTGTTAATAGACAAAATAAATAGTCTCAGATTAATTATTTGAGAGTTTTTTTCATCTTGCCATATTATGCTGAAAATTCTACAGGTTTTCATAGGTCTTAAATCTAATTCACCTCATTCAACAAAAATACTTTTCTTATAATTTGTCCTTCAAATTCTCTAAGAATCAATAAACCACTTCCAGTCTACAAGGCAGTCAGGTATAGTAAAAATAATTTTTTGATGTTTAAAGAGTTATTTCTTCAGTTTATCCTATTTTAGGATATACCTTATTTTGTTGGTTATTGGAAACTTTCAATAATGAGTTGCAGGCTAAGGAAAAAAGCCTAAAACCAAATACAACTCAATATAGCATCAGCAACTTCTAAGCAGATGTTTAGAAGTTAATAAATAGTAATGGAAAGTTTTAATGCTGTGGTTGTGCAAAGAGTTACACCCACATTCTTGAATGATAAAAAAGCAAATAAACATCCAAGACATTGCATGCTTGTAAGCTGTTCTAAACATCACTGATCAGGCTGTGCTCCATAAATTGAACTATTTGCCCTCTACTGACATAACAGTTAGTTTTATATATTGTTTTGGTACTACTATTTTAAATAAGGGTTTACTGACCCCCTCAACACTCAGCATTCAAAGAATGATCATCTCAACTCTCTAGGAAAGTTTTAACATCACTTATCTTGTTACCTATATTCCCAGAAATATTTACACATAAGAATGCACAGCTATGATTCCATAATCCTTAGCTGAGTGTGGCAGATACCTCCCTATACTCTGTACAACTTCACAGAATTTCTGAAAATTTATTATTTCTTTTGTGATCATAGTTCCCAGCACCATCTCCCTTTTTGCCATATCTCCCCATTTCACATATTGTGGCTTGAAATTGAATGTCCTGTAGGAGTGGCCATTCAGTTGCTATTTGTTCCCAAAAATAGGTGTACAGCAACTTATAATTTTGAGTCTCCTTTAGCACTGCACCTTGCTTACTATGATTTAGGATTGCAGTGGAAAAAATGCTGTTAAGGGAGTGTGCAGTGATAGTGAGTTCTGGTTTTGTTTTTTCTCTGCGCTAGAAATAATCTTACTTGTGGATCACACCCTGTCATCTCTTCCTGAAAATTCTTGAAAGGACTTCTCAGATTCATCTGGGTCACACTTGTATTAGTTGCACAGAAAAAAAACCTCTATTTCTGCTTAGTCTTTTACAAACTCAAGAAAGGCTTGAAGTGCTACGGCCAGGGTCCAAAATTAAAACCACTCATCTTAACTGAATTTTCATTGTGTAAGAACTGTTGAGTGATGGAGCAGTCCTGAAAGTACACAGCAGGTTTTCCTCTGGAGTGATTCCAGGTGTAGGCACAAGCTGGTCTGAAGGTGTGCTGGAGCTGCACAGCCATCCTGGAGCTCTGGAGTCTGTGTGCTGATGCTGCAGCCTTCATTTTCTGAGCTCAAGGAAGTTGAAGTTAAAGCTGTATACTGGAAAAACTCCAGTTTTAAGCCTCATGCTGAGGATCAAATTACAAGTCTTGGGATTTGAAAACAAGTTTTTGTACAGCAGCACATGAGATGGGAATAACCTATTTCCTGGTGCATGAGATTTATCAGGGCAAGTTACAAAATGAACACATGTACTTGCACCTCTTTCAATTGAGCCTCAGCTGATGGCTATGTGGAAGAGAATAAATAGGCAGGCATTCCAAGTCCAATCCTTTGCCATGGTTTAAGAGTAGACAGGAGGATTTTATAATGTAGCCATTCTGATTGGCTCATAACTGACTATTCTTGTCTTCCTTGGCAATAATGAAAGTGTTACGGCTCAAGACTTCTAAAAAATCTTCATCACCTCTGAAAGTTCAGAGGAGAGAAACTAAACTTATCTTACATTTGTGATCCAGGCAGTTTGTTTTATGTAAAGCATCAAAATTCTTCTAAATTCATAAAGTGAGAATACAGAGCACAGCTTTATAAAACAGAGTGAGCTGAAAAAGCATAGTCACTTCTAACCTCTCATGAAAATAAGCTAATCAATTTGAAGCAATTTTTTAATCTGTCTTATAATTGATTGCTCTTGTTGAGAAAAAGATGTTATTTAACTTGATCATCTTTAATTTAAAATCTTGCAGATTTTTGGAGGGCCCTTTTTCCTATTGTTCCTATGCTTTAACTCATTTCAATTCCTGTATCAGGAAGGAGATGCAACTTGTAGCTGGAGTTAAATATTTGGATACTTACAGTGCTTCGAGACTGTCATACATAGATAAACAGAATGGCTGTTCACTAACAGCTGCTTTTCTGTGTTCTTAATTGTCTAAGTGATCAATCTTGTTCCTTCAGAAAATCTTTTAAAATAAATAGTATTTCATTGTCTGTTTAAAATATATATAAAAATAAATCCATGTGAATTATTTTACCTTTGTATTCACGTTTGCCTCTTCCATTTTATCCACAAGTGTCTAATGCTAGTGTTTGGCTTCTTTTATGTTTCTTTATTTTGTTGCTTTTGTTTGAATGTATTATTGTGTTTATATGGAACTGGTCAAAGAACCGTTACTGTATTTTATGTTTGTATCTACATTTTATTTTGCATGCTTAACGTGGCTTTGCCTGGATATTCTTTTTGGTAAGTTCAGAATTTAAAAGCATAATGTTTTTCTGTAGTACAGTTTGTAACCTGCCACCTTATTTTCTTCCACCTCGAGTAACATAATTATTTTGGTTTTGGCATACTGATTTGTGCTCATGTACTGTTCTGCTTTTGCAAATTATACATATGTGATAACATAACACTTCTCCTGACTACCATTTTCATCTCTAGCTGAGCTAAACAATATGACTCTGGTACTAATGTGTACTAATGTAACTTTTATCTTCAAAATGTAGTGGGCAGCTGTTAAAATGATCAGTGCTGAGAACTCTGTGTATTTGACACACACAGAACCTCAGTCTTAGAAAAACAGTGTTCCAGCTTCTTTGCATAGCCTGGTGGTTTCTCTGCGCTTCACAGGTATTACTTTGCAGCAGTCTTCTCAAGATCTTCTAAGAACAGTGTGCATGTTTATGTTTCTCTTTTAGCAACAGCTTGCTCAGCTCCAGAAAGAAAAATCAGAGATTTTGAAGAACCTGGCATTATACTACTTCACGTTCGTTGATGTTATGGAATTTAAGGTAAGGCATTACAAATGTGTAAGTTGTTCTGTCACATTAGGTTTCTGTAATTGTATTGATGAAATAACACTATATAATGAAATAGCTGAACTTGAAGTTCTGTTCTTCAAGTAAAAAAAAAATTGAAGTTCCATCACTAATCGTAGTAACATGATTTAATTAGATCTTTTTATCTTTTTAAGCTAAAGTTATTCCTTTGTTTTTCAAGGACCATGTCTGTGAGCTGCTGAACACTATTGATGTTTGCCAAGTCTTCTTTGATATTGTAAGTTTCTAGGTTTAAACTTCCAAAAATGTTATATTCAGAGTCCTGTGGGGAGAAGGACTTGTTTTTGTTAGTCCAAGAAATATCACATCTCCAGTTATAAGTGCAAGAGAAATAAAAACAACATAGGGTTCACATTTCTAACTTTTATAACAGAGAGATTGACCTTTCTTAGTAGTCTTCTTATGAACAGTAGTAACAGTATTGCTACCAAACATAAAATTTTTTCAGTAATTTTTGATTTATTGCATCTGCAAGTTAATTCCTAGTCACATCTCTATGCTTATGCCTTGTGAGACTCACAAGACAAGGCTATTACTGCTGTCCACCTAAGCTGTGTGAGGAGGTCATTTTTGGGGCTGACTAAAGCAACTACAAAAGCATCTAGAAGTCTTATATTTAAAACAAAACCACCAGCCCCCCCCCCCCCCCAAAAAAAACCCAACCAAAAAAAAAACAAACCCAAAAAAACTCCCACCAAAACAGAACAAAACAACAAAAAACCACCCCCAAACAATCTTAGAAAGAAGGCTCCCAAAAGAAAATCACCAACACTTTTTCCTGTTGGTTTCAACTTTCTTAATGTTCTTAATGTCACCTTGTTAGTTTTTGTCATTATTTTGAATTTGGCCAACTTAGATTCATAATGTGAAAAAGGAGCAGGTGTGTGTTCTGTGGAATGATGTTACAAGGCCAGTGGGATATGTGCTACTCTTTTACATTTGGGTCTTATTAAAATACAGTTCATAGGCATGGCACTTCTGACTGCTAGGTAAACAGGAGAAGTTGTCCTGTCTGTCAGGTAATCTGTGACACTTAAGCCTGGCAGGATTTATTTGGATGCTTTGCTTTTTTGAGTGCAAACAATTCTGGGAATCTGAATGAAGGAATAAAGGTTATACAGAGTCACATGCCACCAGAACAAGAACTTTTTTCAAAAGACAGCATTTAAAAATGCTGAAAGTTGGTGGAAATGTAAGGAAAAATGGGTTATGCTTGTTTCTAAAAGTTTTTAAATGATAATTTACTGGTTTTCATTTCTAGACTGTAAACTTTGATTTAACAAAGAACTACCTAGATTTGATTATAACCTACACAACTCTAATGATACTGCTGTCTCGAATTGAAGAAAGGAAGGCTATCATTGGACTGTATAACTATGCCCATGAAATGACACATGGAGCAAGGTAAAAAATTAATTGTATAAAAGATGTGTATGATGTTAATGATAGCAACAGCTACACCTCATGAATTGTTTGTTGTTGCTTTTAGTGACAGAGAATATCCACGCCTTGGCCAGATGATTGTGGATTATGAAAATCCTTTAAAGAAAATGATGGAGGAATTTGTACCTCACAGTAAAGTATGTAACTACTTTTCACAGGCATGCAGTAACCTTAATTGGGAGAAACAGTGATAAAAAATAAATGTGCAAGAGTTTGTTTTGTTGAAGGCCATTTGCTATAAATTTTATCTGAGATTTCTGCTTACATTGAGTGTCTAGGGCTGGGGTTGATTAAAAAGTACAACCTGCAGAAATACAGGAATGGTAAGTCCATTAGTAGGGTGCCAATCTATTCACTAAGGATTAGAAATTAATTAAAAATCAGTTGTGGATCATCTGAGAATAACTACTTTTGTGTTTTGTGTTAGCTTGTAGCTTGAAGTTAGAGATTGACAATGTTTCTGTGATGTTGGTTGTTTTGCTCTGTTACCATCCTAGATGAATGTGATTTTCTGTTTTGTAACCTAAGGGGCTTTGCTTTGGATTGTCCTTAAACTGGGAGTCCAGGAGATCACCACTGCCTCTTTAGCAGTAGCTCCTGTACTCAAAAGCTGATACTGCTGAGTTGCCTTCACTGAGTTAAAGGAGCTCAATTCCTTTAGTCCTTTCTGTACAGATGTTTCTAAGTTTCTGTTCTTACACTGTTGATTGTGTTGTAGTTCTGAGATCTAGGCTCTATTTTCATGTAAGAATATCTTGGAAAAGTTACAGAAGCCTTGCCAAAGTATGTCTTATCACTTCGCATTTGCTCACTAGATTTGTTATTCTGTCAAAGCAAACTAAATTTCTCTGATCAGGACTGACCAACTGTTATAAAGACATTACTTTCTAGGTGCTTGCAAATTAATTGCTTAACAGTTACAACTTACTTTGGAGTCTTCAGCAGTAGCTTAAGTTAAATTCTAAGTTATTACCTAAAGTTTTTAAGGTTTGGATTTTTCTTTACCTATTTTGACATTTAGTACTGGTTGTGTTTTCCTTCTCTAATTTCCTTTCTAGATTTTTCTCAATTTCCTTAAACTTTTCAGTATTGTCACTAGAAGTTCAGAGCTTTCCAGCTACTTTCCTAAGTGCTCTGAAGTGAAATAGTTTCCAATACTTCTAACTTTCTGTAATCTTATTGGTGTTATGTTTTTCACGATTCCTGTCTTGTTAAGACTCATTTAGCTAATGCTGTCATTTACAAGTAATCTTTTCTAATGCACATTTTAGCAAAGATGCTTTACTTCTCAGTATTATCTTTGTTTATGCTCTTGTATTTAATAGTGGATCAGTCCTTTCCATTGACACCTTTGTAAAGATGCCTTTCAGTCCAATTTTTGCTCTTGTGATTATTCTGTGCTAGAAGCATAAATTGGATCAGGGATCTTTTCAGGTGCTGCTCTACAGAAACATTCTTGGGCTGCACTCTCATGGAACTGCACACTGTAGTTGTCAGTGTAATCCCACTGCTTTGCAGCAAACTAGTCCTTTGTATTTGTTTAGTCCTTTGTATTTGTTTAGTCCTTTGTATTTGTTTATTATTTGTTTAGTCCTTGACATTTAGCTTTGGCAGATGACTTTGGTTTTTTGGCCTGCGTGACCTCCTCTGCTCTCACACTGTTCAGATCTGGCTCCCTGAGGATTCATTCAAACACCACTATTGATAAAAAAGTCAGGGGAAAGACTTAGGATACACTTTCCCAGATAAGCTTAATTTGCTACAGAGATATTCCTGCAGACAGTATCTGCTCAAAAGAATTAGAGTTTGCTACCATGGGGAAAGACATACCAAAGGAAGTGGCAGGGAAGGGAGTAGTACAGCAACTGGGATGCTTGAATATGTAATGGACAACTTCCAGTTGTGTGTGAGAGGGCTTTTGTGCCTTATTTTATGCCTTACTTTTTCCATGTCCTCTAATTCTGAGCTCAGAATTTTGTAACTCTAACTAAAATAATAGAAATCAAACTCTTCCTTCTTTGCATCCTTCCTCTAGCCTGGAGTAGTCTTTTATATGTTAAATAAGCTAGGTGCAATGGGATTTAACCTTATGTTTAATTTCAAAACTAGTTCACTAAAATGTTCTGGTGAGTGTTAGTAATAATGCTGAGGAAACAGCTCTGCTGATGAAAAAGTACTGACCATTCCAACTAATCATTAGCCTGCTTTCTAGTCCCTTTCAGATGCTCTGATTTCACTCCAGATGGTCTATCCTCGGCGAAATCTCTCAGCTGACCAGTGGAGAAACGCACAACTGCTGAGCCTCATCAGTGCCCCCAGCACAATGCTCAATCCTGCACAGTCTGACACAGTATGCTCTTTTAATTTACATTCTGTGATAGAGTTAAGTAAGGTTTTCTGTCAAATAATTGTCCGTTGGATTACTTCTATGTGATTTTTCATCAGAGAAGAAAATACGCTGATTAGAACAGGGGGAAAGTTTTCTCTCATTAAGTAAAGTTTCTGTTACATTAACTTGTGCCTTCAGCTTCTGTAATTTATTGACCAGAAGATGAGGGGAAGCAATGTTAACTTCTGCAGTTGTAAAGGGGAGGAATGCTGAGTACCCTCTTAGGTGTTTGTGAGCCAGGAGACTGGAATTCAGAGCTGGTCCTTCCTTTAAAATTTATGTTTGCATTGCTGCCTCAGCTGTGATAGCAATGGTTATCTTTCTGAAAAAAATTGAAGCTTTAATAGCTGTCAGGTTGTGATTAGTATCCATCGAAAGCTTTCAATTCTTGAATATTGTTAAATACAATGTTTATTGAAAATAAATATTTGTCAAAATTTGTTCAAATTTTGGAGGGTATGGAAGCTCACTTAATATTCTAACCCTCAGTTTCTGAAGTGCTGAAACACTGAATCACTGTTAGTGGTCAGTGGCCTTCTATGATCAGCATTTAAGGCTTTGTTTGTCCCTTTTTGCTAAGAAGTACTTATAACTAGAGTGCTACAAATTACTGTTCTTTTAACAGATGCCATGTGAATACCTATCTCTGGATGCAATGGAAAAATGGATCATTTGTGAGTAAAATACTCTGAAACAGCTCATGGTTGCATTAAAAAAAATTGGTTAACATTTAAGACTACTTGCTTTCTGTACTGTACAATAGCTGTATTAATTACAGCTATTAATTACAATTAATAGCTTGATTAAATTTCATTTGTACTAATATGCAGTGAAGCTAGAATTTAGCATGTGCTGCTAAATCATGCATGTGCATCAGTTTGTTCCAGACTTTGGAAGTGAGGGCTTCAGGAATTTGATGAAAGTAGTCAAGTAGTATCAGCATACTCCATTATTTTATACTCCAGCATAAAGTAATTAATTTCACACAAATATTGCAAAAATGCTTCCATTAGAAGTGGGGAGGGAGGTATTTTTTATGTATTGGAAAATGTTATACATTAAAGAGTTTATTAATGATCTATGCAGACTATTTATACAAAGTACATAATCATCTCACTGTTCTCTTACTGTCTTTGTGCATCTGATTTGTGACATACATCAATGTGAACTTTTGAAGTTGGATTTATTTTGTGCCATGGAATCCTTAATAGTGATGCTACAGCTTTGAATCTTTGGAAACTTGCACTTCAAAGCAGCTCTTGCTTGGCTCTCTTTCGAGACGAAGTGTTCCATATTCACAAAGCTGCAGAAGATTTGTTTGTAAACATAAGAGGGTAAGTTTTTGTTCTTCTTTCAGAATCTCTGCTAAAAACACCATATTTCTTGAAGGACTGTTTCAAACAGATTACTTCTGTTTCATATAAGTTTGGCTTAGGTACACAAATATTTTGCTTGGTATCATGACTGTTCCTTAATGCATAAGTTTTAGGGGCCTGATTTCATAACCACCACACCTTTTTTTATCTCAGTTCTGAAAGCCTGGTGAATCAGTCTCTAAAATGGCACGTCTCTAAGATTAATGATCTCACCCACAAATCTTGACTTACTGAAAGGAAAAGATATTATGAATGTTGGGTTTGCTTGAAAAATTGCATCTTGCTGCCACTAATTCTGCAGTACATTATATGAAAACTCAGAAACAAAGTTGAGACCTCTACCAGCAAACACCAGGAGCACTTCAGTAGATTTTTGGTTTGGGGATCTAGTTTTGGCATTTAGCTCTGCTCAGGAGCTGGTGTGTGTTTTCTGCTGTATCCTGCTTGCTACAACATTGTAGCTCCTCTCAAGTCCCACTCAGCTCTTTCTGAAATGTACTACTGACTCTTATACCACATGTGGTTGCTTTTTACTTGCAGCTACAACAAGCGTATCAATGACATCAGAGAGTGCAAAGAAGCTGCTGTTTCACATGCGTAAGTGTCTTAAGGTTTTCTGACTGATTTTAGGATTGCTTTTCATAAAGCGAAGTTATAAGGATTGTGCAAACAGAATCTGTCAAATGCAGAATTAGTCATGCATTTTCAAATGAATCATTTACTGATTGTTCTTTTAAATCTGGATTTGCTTAATGTTATTATGGATTTAACTTCCCAAGTTCTGGATTAGTTTTCAAATTATCAGGATGATAGCATTTAGTTTATTCATTAGTTATGTTTCATCTGATTACAAAAGGTCAATGCAGATGAAATAGAAATCTTTTAATGTAGTCAAATGCACATCACAGAGAGGGGGCAGAGAACTTGGGGTTTAAATTTATTGATGCTTTAAAAATATATGGTGTTGGAGATGAGAATGCCAATTTTTTGAACCACATTCTTCAAAATTCTGAACTTTTGAAGTTGGTATAATATAATCTGCCTATGTTTGGTTTTAAATGCTCTTGAAAATGAAGTATTCTTTGTCTGGCGTAGTGGATAATGTATGTTCTTTTGATGCAGTGGCTCAATGCATAGAGAGAGACGCAAGTTTTTACGTTCTGCACTCAAAGAACTGGCCACTGTCTTGTCTGACCAGCCAGGCCTCTTGGGTCCCAAGGTAATGACAGCTTTTTTGGTGTCATTTGTGCAAAAACCAGTGTGTTTCTCAATGGTAAATCCAATCTTTATTTTCTTTGGGGGGAAAAAACTCCTTGCTTCACGCCGAGAAAACCTACTTAGTTTTTAAGTTCTTGGGTTTTAGAGGCTAGTTGCCTCTTGAGTGCACAAACTATTCAGCTGTGGTGTATATTGATAAGTTTATATATTGATATATATTGATAAGTGAACAATTTTTGTTTTTCAGGCACTTTTTGTATTTATGGCATTATCCTTTGCTCGTGATGAAATTATTTGGCTTCTTCGTCATGCAGATAATATGCCAAAGAAGAGCGCAGATGATTTCATAGATAAGTATGTGCATTTTTGATGCAGTTCCTTCAAAAATAGAATTTCACAGACAAAAGAAATTTGAAGGCAGTGGAATCTCAGAAAAGGTTGGCTATATGGAGCAGCTGGGAATGTTCAGAAAATTTTTACTTGGGAATATTAAGTGTCTCACCAAAACATAAAACTAGAAATACTGTCCTAGAAATTGGAGCACATCAGTGAAAATTCATATATAAAATAGAAATATTTTATATAACTTAGTTTTTTAACTTTGAATAGGCAAAAATAAAGGTTTTTTTCACGTCTTCATTGATTTTGCATTGATAAAATTAATGAAGGAGGCAAGAAAACTTTCAAAAAACTTTATTTGTTGATTTTTAGATTGTCTCTTGTAGCAAAACTGTCTTTTAAATCAGCTAAGCTTTAGTTATGTAAAACAGCTTTAGTGTCACCATAAACAGATGGTAAAAATGAGAAATATGATGACAAGATCTTACAAGTGTGGATAGGCAGGAGACTTCTCAAGATTATTGGACACAAGGTTGAACTGAATGACTGCAGGATTTTAAACAAGTAACAATCACAAGGCCATTTATAGAGCTGGAGTGGGAAAATCTTGGATTCTCTCCACTGGATTTAGGTGCTAAGGAAAGATGGAGGTTCCAGAGCCTCTCTGAAACAACCTGTGCAAGTATTTAACCATCCTCATGGCTTGGGAAAAAACCCAGAAACACAGTTATTAGACTTGTATTTTTCAGGTTTAACTACTTTTTGAGAAAAACGTTTTTTCAAATTGAGCTGTACAGAAGGGCTTCTTATTCAGAAAAAGAACTGAATAGTTACACAAACCTTTGAGGATTACTATGATGATATCCTGCTAACTTATGTCCTGTTGAGTGGATTTGAGCTTGCAGAGAAAATTACCTATGTAAGCTCCTTTTACAACATTAACCAATACTTTCCTACAGAAATTAGGTATTGATAATTGTTTTAAAAACAAGATGTAGGAGGAAATTCCCATGATAGATATTTGTTTGAATATTTTGAGTGACATTTCTAAGCTTGTCCTTGTTTTTTTGTCTAGGCACATAGCTGAGCTGATATTCTACATGGAGGAGCTCAGGGCACACGTGCGGAAATACGGACCAGTGATGCAGAGATATTATGTACAGTATCTCTCTGGCTTTGATGCAGTGGTCTTAAATGAGCTGGTGCAGGTATGGCAACATCATGGTTCTGCCTTCTCAAATGCAAATTTTAACAAGGGCTTTTTGTCCAAAATGACATCATAAAGTGCATCCCAGTTTGTGGATTTTGGTGAACGCTACGGAGTAAACCAGATTAATTTACTGCTTAATTCTGGGGTTTAGACTTATATAAAAACTTGTGGGTTTTATATATAATCACAGAATATCCAGAATTGGAAGAGACCCACAAGGCTCATCAAAGTCCAACTCCTGGCCCTGCACAGGACACCCCAGCAATCCCACCCTGTGCCTGAGAGCATTGTCCAAATGCTCCTGGAGCTCTGGCAGCCTTGGGGCTGTGACCCAAGCCCTGGGGATCCTCTGAGGGAGGAACCTTTTCCTAATATTTTCCTTTCCTTTTCCTAATATCCAGCCTCACCCTCCCCTGACACAGCTTCATACATTACAAGTGGTATGAATTTATATACTTCAGTGTTCATATTTGAATATTATGAAGTACTGTTATGTTTAGAGGCTGTCGAACAGGTACTGTCACTGAAGGAGTGTAGAAACCTTTTCTTATTTAGCCCAACCAAGAAAGGATAAACTTTCTGAAGTGCTTTGGTTTTATTTCCTGGTGACCCCACTAGATGGAGCCCAAGCTGAAATGAGGGGAAAAATGGGCTTGAATTTTAGTTGACATTAATTCATAACAGATGTCAAGCCCCAGATTAGACAAGTGATTGAGAGGTCATTGCGATGTTTTTCAGCCTTTAGGTTTCAATGTCAGTTTTTTCTGGAATTAAGGGAAACTTCTGCATTACATTACTTAACAGAATTGTGGTCCTATATAGTAAAACTACAAAGATTTATGTTGCATTTTGTAAAATTTGAATGCTTAGTAAAATAAATTCAAATTTTTTGTAAAAAAAATTTTGAGGGAGGGGTTTTTTGGACGTAAAGTAATGCTGATGTGGGCTCCATTATACCCTGCAATAACCAGATTTTCATTGCAGACAGGATAGAAAATGTAGTATAACTACATTCACTGACAGATTTTCCCATTTTGAGCTGCTATTGGTTTGGAAATAATCTTTTCTAGGTATTTGTCATCAGCCAATGAATTAAAAAGTGAAAGCTATTAAATAGCAGTATTTGAAAAATTCTATTGATTAAGTTACCTCTTGTAGGTTTTTGAACATTTCAGAGTATAGCTGATAAATGGGGCATAGATATTGATATTATTTCATAAACCAAGTTCAAAGTAATAATAATAATAACAACAACAACATTTCTTTTAGAATCTTTCAGTGTGCCCAGAGGATGAATCAATCATCATGTCCTCTTTTGTAAACACAATGACTTCACTAAGTGTGAAACAAGGTAAGTTTAAATGATCTTGGAAAATTGGCAGATTCCTCTGAAAAGTTTCATCACTTTTGTTTCATGTAATCAGTAGAAGGAGATAAACTGATTTGGTTCCCTTGTTTCTCTTTCCTTTTTGTATCTGCTTCTTGTGGTGTCTCCCTTTTTCAAAGGATGCTATTGGGTAGTAATCCAACCTTTTAATACAGAAAACATTACACATACTATCCTCTAGATATTTTAATTCCTTTTACTGCAACTGTACTGGATCAAAATTCTTGGGTAAAAACATGAGGTTCATTACCCAAATCATTCTTTAGTCTTTTGGGTTTTTTAGAAAGTCTGATCTAGTCTCTCTGAATTTGTTATTGCTGTCTAAGGGTTTTCTGTTCTATATTTTTCCCTGATGCAGTTGAAGATGGAGAGGTGTTTGACTTCAGAGGAATGAGATTAGATTGGTTCAGATTGCAGGTAAGAATTGGTCCATATGCATGATGTTTCACTAAAAACCAAACTGTTTCATAGATTACTGCTGTTCTAGATTACTCTCATTCTGCAAGTGGGTGACAGGCTATCTAAAAACAACCTACTCTTCAACAGATAATTTGCTATGTTTTGATATAACTTTGTCTGCTTTGGGTTCTTTTTGCAAATCATCCCCTGGGGTGTTTATAACAGTTCAGAAATAGAATGTGTTGAGGCTGAGCTGTTTGGTGGGTGTGCAGAGTGTGATTCAACGTGCCTACACTGGTAAGGGAGAGATTACAAATTTGTTTTTTGCCAATACATTTGTTCAGCATTTTGTCTGTAAATTAGTGCCTTATTCAGTGGTTGTTGAGAGATTTCACTGAAAGGCAGTTTGCTGTTTTTTAAGCCCTAGTGGAAAGAGAAGAATCCCTGCATGGTCTTCAAATACACAGGTGTCCTGTGCATAGCACAAACAGTATTTAACATTGGTACTGAGCAATAGCAATGGAATTTGCAAAAAGCAGCTGCAGTTATAAATTGTGTTTTCTTTCCAGGCCTACACCAGTGTTTCTAAAGCTTCACTTGGCCTTGCAGACCATAGAGAACTGGGAAAAATGATGAACACAATCATTTTCCACACAAAAATGGTAGATTCTTTGGTGGAGATGTTGGTGGAAACCTCAGATCTTTCTATCTTTTGGTATGCTACTAACATGACTGTACAAGTTTTTTATTATTTGTTTGGTTTGTCCTTGCAAGTGTGATTTTTAAATAGCACACTCTGTAGGAATATAGGCCAGTGGAAGAATCGATTGTAATTTCTGGTTTCTAGCAGAATTAGTTTGAAAAAAGTATTTATGAACATTTGTCAGACATGTTCTGACAGTCATATAATTGATCAGGAATCATTTGCAGATTTCTCCTTAATACTTCTTGACAAAAAGTGCAAGTTTTTACAGTCCCTATGTGGGAAACATCAGAATAAAGAAATGATTATGGTAATAATAATAATGTAAAATACATGTCCCAATAAAATGCATAGGAAGTGATTGTAGAAAACAAACAAAACTGCCTCATACTTTGATCATTTTTTGGTATACAAAATGTGTTTACAATTACATTTGGTTTGTGTGAAGTAACCCTTATTTGCAGCAAAAAATATACATATTGCATTTAAATGTCTGATTAATAACTGATTAATTCTGTTCAGTTTTTATAGTCGTGCTTTTGAGAAGATGTTTCAGCAGTGTTTGGAGCTTCCCTCTCAATCCAGATACTCAATTGCATTCCCACTGCTTTGCACTCACTTTATGAGCTGTACCCATGAACTATGCCCTGAAGAGGTAATTTTTCAATTTTAGTTATTTTCATCTCTTATTCAACAAAGAGTGAACTAGAGCTGAACATGGCAAAAAGGTGTTTGTTATGGCAATTTGACATTTGAGGGAGGAGAGGGCTAAAAATGTAAAAATGGAGGTAAAACAAGTGGATACCTTGTTAGATGACTCTTCATGCATAAATCTCTAAATCCTTTTCTCAAGTGAGAAAGAATTTTGATCTTTGCTTTAAAGAAGGATTACCTAGGGTACAAAAATTAGGCCTAGATGCTAATAAATCCCCTATGCCTGTTTAAACTTAGAAGCAACAGTTTTCCTCTTAAATGATTTATAAACTCATGGCTGGGAGAAGGAAATAGGAAGCTGGGAGTTCTATATGGCTTGTTACAGTTGGTTTTCAATAGGAAAAAAAAAAGTGATACACAGTATCATACAAGCATTTGCTTTGGTCAGAACTGGGTAATGGAAACCTTGTTGGTTAGAGGTAGAATTTAAAAAATACTGTGGGGCTTGAAGAAATGGACTCTGTTAAAGGAAGCAGTTAGAATCTGAGGAAATTCTTTCTATTTTTGTTGTAAGGGCATAAATCCTTTACTATATTTCCTGTATGTTCATTGACTTTGAAATTAGTCTGGGAGTTAACTTGTCCATTGTTATCTAGTACTTATGAAAATGTTGTTTTCATTGCTAACAGTGCTCATCTGAAACAATTAGTTGAGTAAGATTTATTGTAATATACAAAATATGGGGTATTCTTATTTAAAAATAAAATTCTTTTCTGCTAAACTTCATTACAGTATACATCTATATAGGTATTTTCCTTGTATGCTTTGCTTCAAATAGCAGCCAATGCTATTCATATTAGACAAGCAATATAAAGTTTCCAGGAAAGCTGACCCCTTCAGGACAAGAGACATCTTTGAGAACAATTATAGTAACAGTAAGAAATCAGTAGCCAGAGTCCACTGGACACTAGTTACTGTGCATTCAGCTGCAGCAAGCACATTTTGTCACAACCAGCAGAACTTGAAATTCAATATCTGAATTGTATTCCTTGGTAACTATTATCATTTTGGAAAAATAATCTTTGCTGTGCTGTGTACAGTGTGTCATAGTGTGGCTGATAGAAAGTAAACATCAGTGGTGAAAGGAGGATTTCAGCAAGACAGAGGCTGTTCTTGTGCCGATCCAGTGAGAAAGGAACAGAATCCAGAAATTAATGCAGCAGGGCTTTATTATTGACTTTCTCAGTGATCTGAAGGACACTGCTTTCTCTATAGCTTGAGTTGCATCCTCTTTTCCCCCTAGACTTAGTATTGGCACATACTAATGAAGAGGACATTCACAGAGACCTTGGAATATTGGACACATTGAAGCAGATTTGATCCAAAATTAAATGTGAAAACCTACTTCTTCAAACATTATTTTTGCCTCCTTAAAAAAAAATTAATTAATGGTGACTTTGAAAATTTCATGGTTCAAATTGCTTCCAAAAACAAAAACCAGCCAGGAGTCAAGATTATTGAGGACTAATAAATTTATTATTTCCCATATCCTAGTTCTATGATTAGTGAACTGTTCTCTGCAGTGCTGTAGGACTGATGGAAACTGAAAATCCTGCTTCCTTTTCTCCCCTTTGAACAGCGACATCATATTGGGGATCGAAGCCTTTCCTTGTGTAACATGTTCTTGGATGAAATGGCCAAGCAGGCTCGAAATCTCATCACAGACATTTGCACAGAACAGTGTACACTGAGTGACCAGGTGAGTATGGTTGTGTCTGTTTTAATTCTCCTTGGAGATTTTCTCCATTCAGCTTTCTGGATATTTTCTGTTTGCTTTTTTCTGTGTTTTGGGGTAAATTTTCTGTTTATAAAACTGAAGGTGATTTGAGCAAGAATTTTTAATACTAGAATTGTGTCAAAGGAATGTGTTATTTGTGTGATGAAATGTGCTAAAAAAACTGGATTTTAATTTGGAGGGGCTGTTTCTTTTTGTTTACTAGTTGTTGCCAAAACATTGTGCCAAAACCATCAGTCAAGCAGTGAACAAGAAGTCAAAAAAACAGACTGGAAAGAAAGGAGAACCTGAAAGGGAGAAACCAGGAGTAGAAAGCATGAGGAAAAACAGATTGGTTGTGACAAAGTAAGTTGCTTCTTCTGTTCTTTTCACCTTGAATCCCAAGTCAAAATATGTTTCACACATTTCAATATGTTTTACATATTGAATGCTTCTTGCTTAATTTGTTTGAATAAATTTATTTGGCTGTAAGTTTGACAGCTTTGCAGTTTGGAGCTTATGATGCTTCTGTGGCTTGTATAGAGACTGAATTTTGTTACATAAGTAATAGGAGTTTTTGTCACTTGAATTTATCCCTTGGCTGTTTCCTTTCCTGAGCAAGAAGAATCCCTATGCTGTAGCTAGGCTTCCTGAACAGTCATATTAACTGTGGGCATGTGAGCCCAAGGAGTGGGTGGCATCTCTGATTCTACCTTGCTTTAGCACTCTTAAGTACAGGCTGGACAGGAAGTTCTTGCTGTCTTCTAAATCACTTAAGCATCTATTCTTTTTTGGGGGGGTAGAAAAGAAAAAAATATAGATTAAAAAATATATCTCACATCACTGTATTTAATGCAGATCAGTATGCAGTTGTAGGATGTGTTCTTGGCTAAAATACTGGGTTTTAAATATGCTAGAAAAGTGTCTCAGAGCAGAACATGATAATGAAGAGTTAGACCTGTACTTGCTTTTGAAGAATTACCCATTCAGTATGTGCCTTCTTCCATGATAATATACACTTCTGTTACATTAAATATTTTTCTTAATATCTTGTCTATTTTAAAGCCTGGACAAACTGCATACTGCACTTTCTGAGCTCTGCTTCTCAATCAATTATGTACCAAACATGGTGGTTTGGGAGCACACGTTTACCCCAAGAGAATATTTGACATCTCACCTGGAAATCCGCTTTACCAAGTAAGAAACATTGGAGAGTTAGAGACATTGATACACAAAATAAGCCTTTGCTAGTTTATGTTGGAAATATTGTGTACTTACTACATTAAACTAGGTGTTAAAGGTGGATTGTGAAACCTGTGAGTAGAATCCCAGCAAAATGATTATAAGTTACATGTGCAGGCATACACAATAGGCAATTCCTTTTTTAAAATAAAATATGTTGAAATCCATGTAATCTATTTAACAGCCAGATCCTGCATTCCCAATCCTGTGTATTTTGTAGGAGCTGGTGATGGCTGTTTGTAGGCATGTATGAAGATATCTATTCCCACCATTCTTTTGCACAGTGCTGGAATGTTTTTGAGTATTTGAGTCCACTGCCTTGCTGAAAGGAAGCCTAAAAATCAGAAGTCAAGATCTGACAAAGCCAACTGAGAATATGTGCAGTTACTTTTCTTTTTTTTTTTTTAATAAAGTGTTGATAATTGATATTCCTGTGTGTTCTTACCTTGATCTTCCCACAATTTTTTACAGAAACAGGCAAATAGCAGCTTCTGGAGAGGACTTCATATTAAACCAGCCAGTTATCCTGCTATTTTATACCAAAGATTACTGGTTATATATTTCAAGCAGGGTATAAGGCTTAACCAGTTTAATCATTCAGACGTAATATTAGCTCACTGGAGCATTCCATCAGTAAGATAAGGTGGCATACAAATGAAGATAACTTGATGATGTTTTAAGAAGTCAGCTCTTCAGGTTTATGAACTTAGACCAGTGTTAGTCATTTGTGCTTATTATTTTTATTTGGAGGAGGTCAGCTTGTGGATTGGGGCTGAAGCAACAGGCACATTACTTTCAGAGACTGCTTTCCTTTTTTTTGCTTCATGAAAGAAATGAAACTTGTTAGCAGAACATAATAGATATGCAATTTAAAATTATTTTTCAGATCTGCAAGTGGCATTTCATTCAGAGGCTTGCAGTGTTCCTTAAAAGACAGTGTTACTGTCTCACTGTTAGGGTTTCTTTACTGTTTTAAGCTCCTCTGTGTCATGTGTGCTTGGACTGAAGCTTATTATTATGCCACTTAATCTTGTTATTGTGTCCATTTTGAATTTATTTTAAAATAAGACACTACCTCAGAAGTAAACTCTTGAAAATACTTATTTACATATGTTCAAGCAACATCAAAAAAGTTACTCTAAATAATGTGTTCTCCTCCAGAGTAACTCATCCTGTTTACCTGTGATGAAGGTTGTTATCTACCCATTTCTTTTTTTTTACTTTCTGTACTGTCTTTGAAAAGTACATATTACTTAAAAGCTTAGCTCTTAAAAGTCTGAGACCATTATAAATTTAAAATAAACACTACCACAAGTATTTGTTTACTAAGACTGCCTTAAAGGATCCCCTGACACAGTGTTTGAGGACTTGGTTCCAGTGACATACTGGATAAGGTCCATGTCCATGTATGATAAATGCAATATACAGCCCTTCTAACAGTTCTGCTCTACCATGAAAGCTAGCCTGTGAACATCTATTTTTATTTATAGTGAGAATTTGAGCAAATTAAGGTATGTCCTGCAATTTCTTGGTTCCTTGATTAAAGATAGAAATCACTGTTTTAGCTGAAGGGAGATGTATTTTTCATAATAGGATTTCTGTTTATTTACTTTACGTATATACTGGATATATTTTACAATTCACACTATACTACAGCTATGTGGTTTTTTTTAAGGATATTTCAAACTATAACAGCAGCTTTGGTCAAATAATGTTTTGTGTTAATATGCTTTGAACACTTGAATACATGATTGCTCTTGCATTTCCCATAAGTTCTGCATTTTAAAAGACTTGAACAAAATTAATTTATTTGCTGAAGTAGTTACATAAGCCTTGCACAGTGTAGGTTGCTCATATATATGTGGGGGGAAAAAACGTTATTTAAAAAGGGCTTGGTGAGTATTCTTAGTCTCATGAAATTTTTACTGGAACCACAGATAGAATTGCCTTTGGAATCCAAAGCAGTTTTTAAAAGTGCTGCTGTAGCATGTGCATTGATCAGAGTTTTATACATGAGGATTTGAGCAGTATTCAAGTCAAGTGAATATTTTACATGCTTGAAAGGGTTTCAGACCAGGTTGGATGGAGCTCTTGAGCAACCTGGTCTAGTGGAAGGTGTCCCTGTCCATGGCAGGAGGGGTCAAACTAGCTGGTCTTTAAGGTCCCTTCCAACCCAGGCCATTCTGTGAAAATCTGTGGATATAAAATCGTCTTTATAGCTGCATCTTTGTTGAATTTTACTAAGAAATGAATTGATTTGTTTCCTATCCTTTTGTTTCCAAAAGGTCAATTGTTGGAATGACAATGTATAATCAAGCAACACAAGAGATTGCAAAGCCTTCAGAGCTGTTGACCAGTGTCAGAGCCTATATGACAGTCCTGCAGTCAATAGAAAATTATGTACAAATTGACATTACACGAGTGTTTAACAACGTTCTGCTTCAGCAAACCCAGCATTTAGATAGCCATGGTGAGCCAACCATTACCAGTCTCTACACAAATTGGTAAGTATTGCATGAATGCTTGTTAGAGAATTTTTAGAGATTTTTATTGATGTTGTTGTTTAATGAAAAATCTAGAATTGGAGAAGTGGAGTTATATTAAATTCTCTTAAGTTTCCAAAATCACATTTTTATTTGTCTCTGTACCTGTTAAAAGCAGCTTGAAATTTGCCTGTTGGCCAACTTTTACTTTTTATAAGGATGAGACATAGAGTAAAATGCAGGCATCAGTTGAAGTATGAAAATAAAGCTTTGCTGTCCCTTGTCACACAGCTGTATTTCATCTGCATAGAGTATCCATGAAGATGTGCCTTTTCATCTAAAACATTTCTCCTTTCTGATAAGGTATTTGGAGACTTTGCTACGGCAAGTCAGCAATGGTCACATAGCCTATTTCCCAGCTATGAAGGCTTTCGTGAATTTGCCTACAGAAAATGAATTGACATTTAATGCTGAGGAATACTCTGATATATCAGGTAAGCTTTGATGCTTCTACTCAATATTTGTGAAGGACAGTTACTGTTTTGCTTGAGTAATTGGAATAACAGCAACTCTCAGAGCAACTGTTACTGAAATAACAGCTAACTCTTAGAGTTAACAGTTGTTAGCTTTCAGTAGTATTTTAGGTACTTTTTATTCTTGCTGCCTCTTGTCTCACTTTTCCTATTTTTGCTCAAAGTAGCATTGCATTTAAGCTAAAGAGATGGGTATATTGTGTGTCAGTTTACTACCATACAAATTCTTGTCTTTAAAATTATGCTTTTGAGTAAAATATTTTTTCACTTAAAACACCATGCTGCAAATAAATGAAGATGGAATATTGGAAGTATAAGAGTTTCTTTTCTTTCCCAGAAATGAGAGCCCTATCTGAACTTCTGGGACCATATGGCATGAAGTTCTTGAGTGAAAGTCTGATGTGGCACATCTCTTCACAGGTTGCTGAGCTTAAGGTAACCTTGGAAGCTGGTGGGTGGGAACATTAATTGAAATCTTCTTTAAACAGAAGGAACTTCAATGTTCAGAAGAACACAAGAGATCTGCATTTTCTTAGCTATTGATTTTCCTCTACATAAAGATAATCACTTTTCCCTTTCTGAAATAGGGTGCATTGAGACTGCAAAAATATTTTTATAAGAATAAACTATCTATTTTTTGCTTGAAGAGAGTTTGAGAATACAGTTTGGCACAGACTAAGTTCCTCAGCTAGCAGGATCTGACATTTTAGAGACGTGATTATGCAATCGCTAATTTAAATTTTAATCTGTTAAATATTTGGAGAATGATTTCAGGAAAGTTATTACATGTACTCTAATCTTACAAGTTGCTGATATGAGAGCTGTTAAAAGTTAGAAACAGACACATTTTCTTTTCTTCTGGCCAAACTGAAATGAAAACTACTGCACTTGAGTTTAACTGTTTCTGGCTAAGGTGTTGGGACTTGGAACTATGTCTTTGCTTTTTCATATTATAGTGGAAGAAAATTTCAAGTGAACTGCACCAAGGTTTAACAATCTGACTTCCACTCTTGATTCAATTTTTCAATTTTACCAACATTAAATTTCAGCTTAATTAATGAAAGCAACAAACCCAAAGAATTGATTACTTTGTGAATTTCTAATTTTATTGTAATATGTATACTTTTCTTCTAAAAAGCTGAGTGGCATAAGGACGTATTGTCTGATTTTCACAGAGTTAAATTCCTTTGCTTTAAGATGTGGTACACATTGCTCAATACAAAAGTCCTGTTCTAAGGGGTATCTGGTATCTAATTCTCTGCTTTTTGATTCAGAGCTTGCTTTTGTGTGTAGTAGTGACTGATGATGATACTGATCTTGTAGTCCCATTAAGAACACAGTGGATACATCTCTGTCCCCTGGGGTCAGTTGTTTATCTGCCAGGTTGAAACGTCCTAAATCAGGCATTTGTGCAGTTGACATGCTGAAACCTATACCTGACATGGATCCGTCCTTCTTTATAGAAACTTGTGGTGGAGAATGTTGAAGTTCTAACACAAATGAGGACCAGCTTTGACAAGCCAGACCAGATGGCAGCACTCTTTAAAAGATTATCATGTGAGTATCTAACAAGATCCTGCTAAAGATACAGACTTATTTTCTATATTTGAAAACGGGAAAAATTAATTTCTCTGTATTGAATATCCATAAGCAGCAAGATGTATATGAGCTCATATAAACTGATGGATTATTTTGAACTTTTCCAGTCTTCTCATGTACAAAGTGAGATTTCAGTGTTATTTAGTGCACAGGCACTATATTAGTTATGAGTTTTGAGCATCATTTCAGGGATGATAATACCTAGCTGTAGCAGCAGTAATGTGAAAGCCTGGTACATAGCTTAATGTGAAACAAAAAATAATTACAGTCAAGAGGCATTTTTGTCCTCAAGAAAGCACAGAACCAGTGCTAGAATCCAGGACTGCCAGCTGTGTATACTAGGTTTCATTCCAGGAAGTGGTAAATGTGATTGTCTTCTACAGAAAATCCCATTGTGGATTCAGCTATAAAAACCTGCTTTAGCTCTGGTTATTTTGGCTCTTTTAAGGAAGGGCTTTGTTTCAGTACCTTGTTGTTTTCAATATTTTGTGTACTATTTTGTTTCTCTTTTTTGAAAAACTGATCTTGTCAACTTCAACATTTTGTCCATTGTTCTCTTTTCAGCTGTTGACAGTGTTTTGAAGAGAATGACAATTATTGGAGTTATCTTGTCTTTTCGGTCATTGGCACAGGAAGCACTTAGAGATGTAAGAAAGAACTGAATATGTTCTGAATCATTTTCATTGTATTTAACTTAATGGAATTGTAGGATATTTGAACCTTAACTGTTGAGGAATGCTTAAAACGTTGTCCTCTTAAAAGGTTGATGACATGTGGGTAAAATGGCAATACTCAGTTGTAACTGAACTTGGAATTGCAACTTGGGGTGAGGGAATCTGTTTTTTGAGTACTGTTCAGAGAGCTGTTACATTGAAACATCACATTTAGTTTAGATCATGTTTTCTGTGTTTACTCATTTTAAAGGCTTCTATTTCTCTTCTTTATTGCAAACATTTATTAGACTTTAATATCTTAAATCTACAAACAAATGCATTAAATAAAAACCATTAAAAAGGAAAATAAGCCCAGTAAAATAATGGTAGTGTCGAACTCATATTGAACATGGGAAGCAATTTTTCTCATTTTGTGCATATTTGTGTCTTTTAGGTCTTATCCTACCACATTCCTTTCCTTGTAAGTTCCATTGAGGACTTCAAAGATCACATTCCAAGAGAGACTGACATGAAGGTAATGTTTGGCTGAAAGGGTGGTAGAGTAGTTTTGGAGTTTACTGAAAATATGGAAGCAACAAGACTTTCATGTTTAGTGTTGAACATCCAGACACAAAGAACACCCTTTTTCTACTTTTTTTTCTTTTTCTTTTTTTTTTTACCCCCCAAGAGCTTAGTAATGTGGATTTGCAGCCTCTTAATGTTCTGGGGAAAAAATCACAACCAATTGATAGAATAAGCACAAGTCTCTGTCTGCCTCTGATCACATTTGAGAACTTTGATAGACTTAAGAACAAGATTTATCAAGTGTTAAAACAAGACAAGGGGAAGAATGCTGAGCTGCTCCACACTGTGTCAGCTAAGTAAGCATTAGGAGCTAGTAAAAAAAAAAAATATTTCAACACTGTCTATGTGCTTGGAGTTCTGTGCATGTAATAGTGACAAGTCTGATTTTTACCTTAAATTGAAATTTTTTGAAAATGCACTGTGCGAAATGCTTGTTTAAAAATGCTGTATTTCTAGATGTTGGCTTATGCTTTAGATCTGGTATACAAAATATGTCAGTTTCTTTTGCACATTAAAGAAAGATGTAGAAACAGCTAATTGGAAGTCAGGGTGTTGCTTTGGAGGTAATGTGGGCAAGTATATGACTTCTGTTTGGCTTGACACAACAAAATTACCATCTGGTGCACAAAGTACAGACACAGCTGCTCAGTGGAGGTTAGAAACAAAATCTACAGTCTCTGTCTAACATTTGCCAAATCTCTGAAATTCCTTAGTGCCTCAAACTCATTTTAAGCATGACAGCAAAAACTTGCTTCGTCATCTTGACATGAAAGCATTCAGTGCTGTCTTTCTTCTGGTCCTCAGGTGGCAATGAATGTATATGAACTGTCATCAGCTGCTGGATTGCCTTGTGAGATTGATCCTGCCTTGGTAGTAGCACTGTCTTCCCAAAAATCAGGTAAGAAGTTCCAGCTTCAAACATAAAAATGTTAAAAAGAGAAAAGAAGTGTTTAAAGTGGTGGGAGGAAACTTGTATATCTTGACTTCTTTGTTTTCCTTCAATAAACTTCATAAATGGCATAAGAGGATGAATTACTTGTGCCTTCTGTTTGTTAGTGTTGGCTTGAGAATCTCTTCAAATACTCATGAATGGATTTGCTGACCTAGAAAAGGGTATCAGATAGATGTAGAAGGAATTTAATGGTGAACACTGCTGTAATTCAGCAATCATGACAATAAGAGTGTCTAGTGAACAGCTTGATCAGTTCTGTTGCACAGATGTGTGACAAATCTGTCAGCTAAGTAAGCATTAGGAGCTGAATGCAGCTTGTGAATTTCACAGTATTTTGTTGCCAGTGTATCCTACAAGTGTTAACATGAAGTTTACAAGGGAAAACAGTAAAATAAACATGTTAGAGAATTAACATGTGTCACACTTCCTCTTCATTGCTTTTAGGCACTGCTGTCTAAGCTTTTCAGTTTTGTTTACTCTGGCATGTTCAAAGACATGAATTAAGACTCCTAAGTGTTTTTTGATGATCTTCAGGTTTTTTTCCTATCTTCCTTACTGAGCATTTCATTACTTTTTTTTCTCCTTGTATGTTCTGGATAGTTGATGTTAGAATGAGGCCATGAATATTTTAAATGCTACCTAAGTTGTTTTTTCTTACTTCAATTGTAGTTATTTTGAGAGGGGAAAATACTATTCAATATTTGAATTTAAGTCCCAAGCACAATTTCTTTGTGCACTTAAAAAAAAAAAGCCATCCAAAGTGTATTTGTTCTATCTTGTATGTATAATATACAGAAGTATATTATTGTTAGGTATCTGGTATCTAAAATGCCATTTAAAATGTATTATTTTCATTGTGGTACAGCTATGAAATGTTTAAGCTAGGTCAACAAAGAGAATTTCTGTATATTCTCATAATGGTTTATGATCCTGTATTTTGATTGTTACAAATATTTTGCATTTATTCAGTTTTTATAGAGATAAATTCTGCATGTCAGTAATTGCTAACTTTTTTTAAACTAATCTTAGGCATGTGTGTGATGATGCTGCCATTTTTTTAAGCATAAATTGACAAGAATGCACCATCCCCTTCTGCTCTTTTGCCAACGGGAGATGCAAGAGAAGCTCTTCTTAGCTTAGAGCAATAACTGGCTTTATACCAGCATGAAAACATTACTATTGTGTTCATCATATTAAAGACTTAGTAACTAAATCATGGGAAGCAATAGCATGGCAGTGGCTTCTTTTTGTTCTCCTACATAACAGATTGGATATTTTGCAGCTCTACTCTGTTTCTTTTGGCAAGACTGACATTAATATTCCTCTTTTCACAATACAAACATTGACTTTGTTGGATTTTGCTTTAAATTTCAATTTGGTCAAACAATTTACATTCTAATCTACCTACAGCTGAAAGGAAATATTTCAAGATAACTTCTTTAATTAATAAACAACTTTCTTATTTTTGTTTTTTAGAAAACATTAGTCCAGAAGAAGAATATAAAATTGCTTGCCTTCTAATGGTCTTTGTGGCTGTGTCCTTGCCCACTTTGGCTAGCAACGTGATGTCTCAGTACAGCCCTGCCATCGAAGGTAATGTAGAGTCTGCTCAGTACTTGCTGGGAATGCTGTCTTCACAATGGTTCTGTTAGTGTCTTGAATGCATTCACCTTTAATATTTAATTGAATTCTATTCAATTTTATATTTTTATATAGATTATATTTATATATTAATATTATATATATATGTAATATGTATTTATATTTAATTAGAGTGAAGAAATTTAAAAAGCACTTAGCCTTAATTCAGGCAAGTTCTTCTTAAAGTGCTTTAAAAAGCATTTACTTAACTCTTGTCGGAGATAATTTCTATGAAAAATTAGTTTGGTACTTGAAATTTTCAGAATCGTTTAGACACTGCAGGGGGCAATCTTGTCCTTAAGTGGAATCATTCAAGCACACATGCTGCATTAATGAGCATGACACTATTTAATATAAATATATTCTAGTAAGTATTAATGTTTTAGTAATCTTTACATTGGCCTTGGGCCAGTCATACAAGGTGTCCTTTCTGTATTTTATGTGCTGTGTTCATATTGCCAAGCATAAAGTTTTGGAAACACAATCTGGAAGGTGTAAGTGGTGAGCAGAATTATTTCCTACACAATAGTTCAACTTTCTTATTTAAAAAAAAATAATCTTTGCCTCAACAAAATTCTTTGCATGTAATCCACAGTTTTCTTTCTTTTTTTAAGTTGAAAAAAGACAGTATTGTTCAAGCACACACAAAAGTCACCTTTTGGCTGTTCAAGCTATTTCCTTTGTGCTGTGTAACATGACTCACATAAAGACCATGTTTATACTGCTTCCATTCTCTGGGATGGATGTTTTTTCTAATTAGTTTTGAAATTTGCATTATTTTTAATTTGCTCCAAATTGTAACTTACAAAATAAGTTAAACTGGCATCTGAATATTGAAAGTACCAGTAAAATACCAAAAATTTAAAAATCTTTGTGTATCACTTAATGTAGTGTGCAAATCATATTTTTAGAGACCCAAGATTGTTGTTTTACATGGGATTAATCTGCCTTTTCTTCAGTTTTGAATTATTAGGGATCTGTTGACTCTGGTTTCATTTTAAAACAGATAGCATGGACTTCTCCAGTTGCTTAAAATGTTAGATAAATCTGATGTATGAGTAGAACTTGAATATTGCTTTGAAAATGAAAGAATTTTCAAGTTAAAAGGTTTTTCTGATGAATGGGGAGAGCAATCTGTAACCTGCAGAGCTGTTTTCTGTTATTTGGGCTCTTGAAGTATTTCTATTGCTCTTTGCAAACTTTTTCCAAATCATGACACTTGAATAAAAATCTTGGAATATAGGTGAGAGCAGGGAATATCTAATGTGATTGATGAGGTGCATGGGTAGAAACTTCCTTGTTTGAAGACTGTCAGTTTGACTGTCTTTACTTATTCCAAATGAACTTGTTTATGTATATTTAAGATCACAGCTCTTTAAAAATTACCTATAGTTTTGTAAAAGAAATCTTCTGGGAGCACTTCCTGCTACCAGTTTCTCCTTCAAAGGATCTTAGCAACTCTATAGAGTCTCAAAACCTGCATGGCTTGCCAGGGGGGCAGAACTACAAGTTTTACTGGTGTTTATATTTTCACATTTACCCCTCTGCAAATTAATTGCTAAGAAAATGTCAGGCTAGCTAGAGGTTCTCCAGCAGGTTAAATTTCAGGTGGGTTTGGCTTCTTCAAATTTCCTCTTTTCCCAAAACCCTCAGCCTGCTAAAAACATGACTATCATGTTTTTAGCAGGCTGAAACAACAGATAATTCTTCTGTTGAAGATAAGCATATAATCTTGTGTCTGTTTTATATCATGTAGCTTAAATATTCCAGTTTATGTGGTTTCATTTACATTAAATAACTCTTAAGATGAAGTCAGGCAAAGCCTTGTTTCAAAGTGAGCTCTTGAAGTACAGTTAATAGATGACATGAAGCTGTGACTGGAGAGAAGTTCCATCTTGCACTCAAATAAGCCCAACATATTAGAAGTTGTTCTGTGAGACATGGCCTGTGTATTACATAATTTTTTACTGAGTGGGCTCTTATTGAGAGGAAAATCTAGCAAAAGGTATACATAAAAAATGTTCACTCTACAAAAATAACTGAACAAACAGAACAGACTTTGTCATTCCTGCCTTCCTTGCATAATACTACTTTTTCTTGTGTTCTACCCTTGTTGTAGAACATCTGGCTTGAAACACTTAATATAAATGGTATTTCCAGAATGTGAACTTAATAAATTCTGCTTTATGAAGTAAATTCCCTGGACAAATCCTGAATTAATCCATCAACGAGTCACAGATTTGAAGGAGTTTCAGCTTTCTAATCTGGCAAGACATATCTCCCAGATACAGACAGTGCTTGGACAGCTGTAGCAATGTCTGTATTCCCTCTGTCTGCTTCAAGATGAAGTCTGTTTCTTCCACTAGTTCCAGATAAAGGCTCAAAGTCTAACAGACCTTTACTTTTGTTTCCAGTACAGAATCTGAACTGCTAGTCAAATACCAGGCTAGAGGTCTAATTTGTCAACTAGAGGGTAGAATAGAATACTAGTCTGCAAGAGCCCTAGCTCTTCTCTAAATACTTGAAACCTGTTGTGAATTGGAACACAGCAGTTCTTTTGCTGAATTCCCTTGTTGATGCTTTTTCTACAGCCTGAGACGTAAAAATGAAATCTCTTGAATAAAATGAGCCTTTTCAAAGACAAATACATATTTGAATCACAATTAAGCAGAAAATATTTTCTTGACCGATGTTCATGTAAAAATAGGAGACAAAATTGGAGTATCAAATCTGGGGGCACTGCTGAAGGAGATCCACAGGGATCTTCTCTGGGACCTACAGGTCAGCAAATTCACAGACCACCTGGATGGGGGGCTGAAGAGTGAGGTGAGAAAATCTATATATCATGTGAAGCTGTGGAGGGTATTATAGGAGTGAAGAGCTGCAGAGAGGTATGAACTGAGTAAACTGGGCAATAAAATGACAGCTAAAAGTAATTTTAGGTAACAATCGTGATGTGCATGGAGAAAAAATGGTTTTCTCTCATGTGGAGTGATGGGGTCCAGCTGACCTCACTATTCAAGCATGAACTTGGAGTTATGGTAAATGACTGAATGAAAAGATGAGCTCATTGCTCAACAATGGTCAAAAAATAAGAATCAGCATGCTCGAGTACTTGTTAACTCCTTCAAAGACCACCTCCTTTTCATATGTTCACACTTGCCTAAGATACTTGCCCATGTGTACATTAATTCTGTATTAAAGTGGTATATTTGCTTAATTTGCCTGGAATAAATACCAGGTTTACTGAGTTCTTCTGCTCTCTGTGAAAACTGGTGTCATTTAAGCACTTCCAGGGCTCTGAAGCCTGGGTGAATTTTAGGCAAGATGTTACATATGAAAGTCAGCAATAGAATACCTTTGTTCTTGAGTACCTGCAGATCTCTTTGAGTGATACTGTCTGGGCATGAGATGTTCATTTACACAGAGGGGAAATAGTCAATTAGCTTGTGAAAATCCTGTCTTTTTGGCCTAGACAAGTGTTAACACTTTGAAGTTTTGTAGAAACCAAATAGACTTCCAATATATCCCTTATTTCTAAAAGCCCCAGGTTGTTTCTCAGGTTGCTGTGACCATTAGGAGATGAAGGCAGAGCTGTATTCTGGTGACTTTCCTGATAGCAAGTTCAGTGTGGAAGAGTTCCTTTCTCCCATTGTGTAAGATGCTGAAAGTCATCCTTTCATTGTCACACGTCTCTTTAGTATTTGGTGATTTTTCCAAAGAATACTGTCTTTTCCAACATGGTGCTGAGGTGATTTGAATGTATTTTTTGTTTAGGGCATTGCAACAACATTCACTGCTTGGCAAAAGCTATCAATCAGATTGCTGCAGCTCTGTTCACCATCCACAAGGGAAGCATTGAAGACCGTCTCAAAGAATTTTTGGCTGTATGTATAACTTGATTCCATTTATTAAAATGTACTGTTGATTTGGGATGCAATGTAATTTATTTCATAGAAATCTGCTTTTGGTGCACAACAGACTATTTTCTATATGTTTCTATATACAAGTCTGTACATAGATTGAATTTTGCACTAGTTCTTTATAAACACCTCTGTGTGATGTTGGAAAGTTAGAGGAGCATCATAATTTTTTTCAGTACAATCTTTGGTATTTTAGCACATACCATTTCAAACATTGTGTGGCCCATGAGTGGAAAAAAAAATGTTCAATGCATATCAAATCAAAATTCTGTCTAGCTGACTTCTTCCCATGATGTAGTGGATACTTAGAGTGGCTTGTGGGTTGTATCTTTTGACATGCCTGCCCTTCTTAAACATGAACAGCCAGGTAGCAACATGTTGCAGGGTAGTTGGGAAAAGGAAATTTTTTATGCCTCAGAGTAGATTGAAGATGAAAGCTGCTGAAATCCTGAGTGATGCTTAGGAAAAAAAAAATCAGAAGTTTTTAGGTCATGGTGACATGTTTTAAATACATTTTGGTGTGCTGCTTGAGTAGAAATAAAATTTTTAAATGGCTCTGAATTAGGCCGTACTGAAAGGAGAGGCTAAAACAGCAGCATCACTTTAATTTAAAAAATTTATTATTGATTTTGAGTGGGTTTTGATTTCTCTGTTTGGTGTTAAAATGTGTAGAGAAAAAGCCCCTCCCTCTTTATTTAGGTAACTTTCTGTAACTAGAAGTTTACAGAAACAATTTTTCTTTTTTCTTTTTTTTTTTTTTTTCCTTAAAAGAATTTTTCACTTGTGGAAATCCATTGCATTTTGTAAATCAGAAAAAACCCCTATGGCCATTGACCTTGTCTAATGCAACTGCTGGATGTAAAACATGAAAGAGAAATGGCTGTATCAAGTTGCATACATTTGACAGTTGAAGAAAACCAGTATAGGTTCATATGATAAAAACACTTCTGGTATGAGGTTTGCATTCTTTCAGTGTTTATGGACTGCTTTCAGACCACTGCTTTTACTGCACAGACTATGACTTGATGGTTCAGATATTTTGTTAATCTTTCTTTTTTAACACTTACTGTTAGTCTGAAAGAAAAACATTTCTCTTGAGAAGGAAATTACTGCTGAAGATGATCTGCTTTCCTGTCCAAGTTAGTTAAATATGAAAAAAACTTAGGAGGTTTCTTAATGCTGATGAGTATGTACTATGTATCTTTTCAAGTATACATATTGACTTCAGATGAAAAATTGATTCATGACAGCTTTTTCAAGAAGAATGTTGTGAAAAAGCTATTTTTAAAGTTAGTATTTTAATTTAGTATCCTTTTCTGGTAAATGTGTTTTTTAGGAATGTTGTGAAGGCCAAAATGATGATTGTTCATCTGAAAGTTGGAAGGGGTTTTTTTCAAATTTCTGTAAGGCATGAATACATGGTGTATCAAGGCATCTATAAATTAAATATTTTACTATATTTTGTGATCCTGAGCTTGTAAATACCCAAGTACATGTTAGCAGTTTCTAGCATATCTTCTAAAACTAGGATAGCATGATTGCTTATGGCAATGCCATTTTCAACCTAGAGATAATATTGGTATGGGAGGTAATATAAAAGTGGATCTCCATCAGAGCTCCAAGGGCAGTTATGGAAGAATATCCCCAAAAGCCTACCCACACAGGGTGAATACAGTTTTTACAACTTTAGCAAATTAGCATATTTGACAGAAAGCATCAATTAGGAGGAGAAGTGGTGATGCAATCCCCCTCACCAGGTCAAGCCCCTTCTCTGGAGCCCTCCCTTGGTACTAGCTGCCCTTTGTTTATGAAAATGTGTCTCAAAGAGTTGTTCTCAACCCTGGTAGCCTGGAAGAGCCATGATAGCACAGGGGCCTTGTGCCCCCATGGCTTGGAGCTCTGGAATAAGTTTTGTCTTTCTGCCTGGGAAAAAGGCATGGAAAAGTACTGGGAAAATGAGCTAGAATACAATAACAGGCTACAGAGCTCCAAATACATGTGTAAAGAATACAGAGAATACATAAGAGAAAAAAAAATACAAAAATCAATAGGCATAATTTCCCCCCTTTTTAGAGAATAACAAGACTTGACCTTCTCTAGTCTCTTCTCCATATTTAATCATACCACCAGTTTACACAACTGGCTAAGATACAGATGCTAACTATAACTACAGCTACTATGAATATTTTTTTTTATCCAGGCCCAGTTTGGTAACCATGAAGTGAGTGTATACTGAAGGTATTTTGATATAATATTATTTGTTGACAGTTAAGATGACATTTCTTCAAAACTTCTGTTGCAAAATGGGTAAAATTTCAAACAATAAATATTTTTATCACTTGAAACATTACAAAAATGCAGTAAGTTGAAGTGTATATTGGGAAGGACAGAAGTGAGATCTTGATCCCCTGGGAGTTGTCATTGATTTCAGGAAACATCGTAATTGCTAAGCAGTGATTACAACAAAAAGTTCTCTGCAATGAATTAATTTACTTTTTATATTAAAATAGCATGTGTCATTTATTAAACACTGCTAGGAATAAGCCAGTATGGCACATTGAGACTAAAGGCCAGTGGTGGTTCATGTGCTCAGGATTACTTGATTTCCTTTGTCATTATTAGTACAATGCAGAGTCCATTGGCTTTGTGTAACAAAACAGCAGAAGCTCATCAATACTTTGTTTTATTTATTGCTTTGAAATACTCATTTTGTGTAGCTTGCATCATCCAGTCTACTGAAGATTGGCCAGGAGACAGACAAAACTACTACAAGAAACCGAGAATCAGTTTACCTACTACTAGACATGGTGAGCATTTGTGTGTTTTATTTGTAGCTCACAAACCAGTGGAAATAATTTCATGTTGTTCTTCCGGGCATTCTCATGTCAGTATTTTTTTTTCATTCCCCCAACATGCGTATATTATTGCCATCATCCTTTATTGCTTGGAACATTGTAGCACCATGTTCAGATCATTTTCACTGTTTGTTTAGTACTTACCATACATTTAAGAAACAGTGTTCAGAGTGTATAGGAGAGAATCCTCTGTGCTCAGAGGATTTTTCTCCCAGTGTTCAGTATCTTTTAGAAGATAAATATTTATATAGGAAAGTAAAATACTTATTTTGAGAAGCAGTGAGTTTAAATGTAGGGAGTTTAAATTTAAGGGGTTTTGTAAGTTGTTTTTTCATATATTAGTTTGTACTGTAGTTATATGTCAAGGTGTCTTTAGTTTATTATAAGTAGATAGTATCTGGGGAAATACTATCCCCTAAAATATACTATACATATACTAGGGAGAAGCACTACTATAAACTTGGTGCAATTTATTTTCACTGTGAAATATGTGAGTGGTAATGTGATGCAGGCTGGAAGGATCTACATGAAACAGCTTATCAGTAGCAGGCAGCAGAAGGTGCTCTGCAAAACCTTGTGTTTCTGGTATTTTTCAGATTGTGCAGGAGTCTCCATTCCTGACAATGGATCTCTTGGAGTCTTGTTTCCCTTATGTCTTGCTGAGAAATGCATACCATGCTGTCTACAAACAAAGTGTTACATCCTCTGCCTAAGTATCTACTTACTGGAGATAAGACATAGCACGCATCTGTGTGGCCTCAGTTTTATCTGTAAACTGTGGAGCTATTTTACTCTATGGCCTGATGAACAGTTTTGTGAATTATAAACTTTTTCCATAAAGTTGTATTCCTAAACAGTGGTTTCTTAATATGGTTGTACTACAATATAAGCTTGGTTGATTTTAGGTTGCACACTTACGGAAAATTTCTTTTCTCATTCCTTTCTTTATTTTTTTTTTTTTTTAACTTTAGAGCACCAGTTATGTTTTAAAAATACTACTTCTGCTATATGTTTTTTGATATTGATCATGCAAAACAAAAATTGCTTGTTTATTTCCCAGAAGAAAAATGTATGTAGTGATTATTTTACATAGAGTAGCTTTCATCTGTGTGTAAATTATTTCAAATAGGGAGAGTTATAAACTTGTACCTATTGTTCTTATTGAAAACAAATATTGGATGTGCATTTCTGTGAAGTAATTACAGCATTTCTAGTTTTATTTTGAAACGTTCACCAATCTACGTACTATGACACTATCTAACATTAAAAATGTTATAGGACTGCTTATCCTACAGACAGTGATCCTCTCCCAATTCTCTTAAACAACTGCAAGTGGTGGTGTTTGTATAAAGCATAGTGGAAATTTTTTTTAAACTAACTTCTGTGGTGCCCTGTTGGCATTAACACTACCATTGTACCCTGCTGTATAATAAACATTCTTACACATTTATCATATATTGATAAAATGTTAGCCCTTAACCACTTTTTATATGTTTTAAATTTTTGAAATTCAAGTGTACCTTCCATAACATACAATAAACACTAGACTGTATTATCTGTAGGTGAATTATTTTTAATATAAATGTTACCCTAGTATTTTAAGCTTTAACTGTGCTGTTGTGCATTGATTTACATCTCACAGTTCATTAAATATCAATCCTTAGAGCTTTTATGTGAAGACTTCTTTTAATCCTTCACCTTTTGCCTTTTGCGATAGCGAATCTTGTAAAAGGATGGAAGAAGGAATTAAAAACAATGTTAAAAATGTCACTTTAGTGCCATTATCCTTTAAATCTTATTTTTACATAATAAAGCAAGAAAAGCATTTATATAGTATGTAGCTATGCCAGTTGTACCCATAGAAATAAGTGTATTGTTAAAGTATGAAACTTGAAATAATCCTAGAAGGGGCGAATGTTGCTAAAACCGTAACATCAGGCATGACTGAGACAGATGTATAATAGTCCCTTTTTTATCAGTCATGCAAATTGGCCTTGCAGGGTAGCATGGGCTCATTTAGCCTGAAAGCTGACCAGATGGTTGTGCTCTGTAATCCCTGATGTATAAAGCTGTGTGTTCCTCAACAGGCTCTGGACATTGTATAGAGCCCCTGTTCTTGGTGCAACTTCTGTGCATGCTGGTAACTTTTTCTGTTATGAAAGAGCTGTTGTGTGCTCAGTTATAATAGCTTCCTCTGTCCAGAGGAAAAAAGTACTGGAATAAAATTGTCCTAAGGAAGTAAGACAGTACATCTATATTTTTCCTAATTATGCATTTTATGTTATAACTATGGAAGGGTTTTTAAATTGCTAAGTTGCTACCATAATGAAGAAGTTTGTTCATAAAGTAATTAGGTTGAATGCAAGACTTATGATTTCTTAAATATTACTCTGTAATATTTATAGTCTAATACATTCAAATGTTCTGATTTCAATTAAGATTTTGATTTTGATGTAGCCTTTTGTGGGAAAACAATGCCTATTTTCAAGATGAATTCTTGAAAAACTCAAGTTTAAGAAATAACTTTTGTGCTTTTAATATTTTAACAAAACAATTGTATCTGTCCATTTGCCTCAGATCCCAGATTTCTGCTGTCGGTGGTGTTAGTGAACCAAATCTAGAGAACAGGTAATCACTGACAAACAGGTAATGAGTTCAGTATCTCTGCAAGAAGCTGCTTCTCACACAGTTGGATTAGATTTAGGCACGAACCTTTTAGACGTGGTAGTTTCTGTGGGAGTCCTTCCATGTGTCTGGCACACAAATCCCTGAGGTGATGCCTCTTTAACTACACCACTCCTATTTAACTTGGGCAAGATCAGAACAAACCACACAAGGGAAAAGCTGGGGAAGAATCATGTGGACTCATCCATGTGTTGGTTGGATTTGGGCAGGGCTTGGAAGGGTTTCCTTGTTTTGTTCTTGCTGTATTTCTGTTGTTCCTGCTTTCAGCTGAGCAACCACAGGATTGTTTAGGGTTCAGCCTGCTCATGGAAGGCAGAGCACCTCAGGCCTACTCCTCAAGGCAACCTGTGTCCATGCACTGCACAAATTGTCACAAGCCTGGTGAACCAAGTTTGTTGGGAAGGAAGATAGAGAAGGAATTTTTCCTCTGGAGCCTGCAAGACCATGTCCACAACTTAGTAAGTTCAACACTTGCCACTGTATGTGGAGTCATCTCAGGTGGCCTTTTGTGCCATTACAAACAAAATGTGTTTGTAATTCCTGGAGCACAAAGCACAGATGGCTGGGCTGAGTTGGCCCCATATGGAGCCAGTTTGGATCAAATGTCTGATTCATGGGGGAGGGTTTTGCCTCATGTGAGAAACAGTGCAGAAGAAGAATGTCCTGTTGTTGCCCACAGAATTATTTTTACAGTTTAAAAAGATCTGTCTGCCAGGACAAAAGATTATCAGTGAAAGCAAGGGCTACTCCTAAACCTTTTTTTGCTGTAGTAATTTGATTTCTATATAGGAAAAGGAATTGGTAGCACTTGGACTGTACCACTTTTTATACACCAAAAGGCATTCTCCCAGAAAATGTTGGAATGAGGCCAGTGATTTGAAGAAAGATATGAGCCTTCTTCAGCAGGTCGTCATGGGCTTGTATGACTTGAGAACTTATTCATTCCAGATTCAGGAATTTCAGACCATAAGTAAATATGCTTGGCCTCTAAACTGCATTTTTTCCAAAAGCTTCCCTTGTCCTGAGATTCAGCATTGTGATTCATACTAAAACCCAAACCCTCAGTTACTTACTAGTAACTTACAAATTCTTTAAGGTCAGGTATGTCTGAACTAATGCTGTGTTTTTATTTCCTGCTAATTACTCCCTCAAGCTGAATGAAACTGCAAGCTAGGAGTTTAGGTGTGGCAAGTCATCCTGTTCAATCAGTGAAAGAGATTTTTTTAGACATATCCTTCAAATTGGTCTCAGATCCAAATTCAAGCATCCTTTAACACCATAGTGCATTTTGGATACAATAGAAATAATTTATTGCAGTTCTATTCACTACTAAATGGGGCTGATAAACTAAAGACTGGAAGAATACATGGAACTGCTTCCATTTCAGTCCTTGTGGCTTGCCCTGAAACATGGACACAGCTGGCTGTCCATAGCAAGGTAATTGAACTGGCAGCTACACACACATATGAATTGGTTTCATGGGTAGGAATGGTTTTCAGTGTTGTCAAATAACCAGCTTTCAAAAATACTGAAGTTCTACCTGTATTCTTCTGTAAGTAAATTTTTTAAAATCATTTTAATGATAAAGCTAAATCATCCCCTGAAATGACAAAACTTTTTTGCTTTAATTGACCGCTCCCTGTGTGCTTTTGCTATTTGTCATGTTACGAAGTCTGTAAATATTTGTACTAACTCATAACAAAACCAAAATGTCCCCCTGACCTGTGTCCAAAACCATATTAGTTTGCTATTAGTCATGCTTTTTCTAGCACTCCTGGGTCAAAACGACCTGTTCACTGGATATGGTGTCAGTCTGTCTTAGACAATTCAGGAAAAGAATTTGTGAGTATTACATGCAGAATGAAAAGCCTCTGTTGAGCTTTGAATGAAGTAAGGGTATTTTGAATAATTTCTCATGTAGACTTTAAGGTTGTTGCCCTGCTCCTGATCATAGTAATCTTATGAAGGGCCTTCTCACAAAAAGTGAAGGTAAGCAATAAAAAATGTACTGACACCTGTGTGTAGAGAGATGTGAGCTGCAAAGTTACCACAGCTGTGTCAACCCCAGTGCTCATGGGTCCAGTTCACTTCCCACTGACCACAGACTTTCCTGTCTTGTCAGTGCTCACATCATGTGTCTACCAGCATGTGGCAAAGACCATATCACAGGTAACCTGCAAACTCTTCTTGCCCTCTCTGCCCTTTTCATTAGCCTTTGATTCTGGCTGAATTTGAGGAATCTCGATGGGCACCCAGTGCAGAGAAGTCTCATGTTTGGCAAAAGCAGTAGTGCGTAATACAAATTCAGCTGTCTTTTTAACAGTAGCAAGGACACAATCTCAGCAACAATGAAACCATTCCTTGCACAGTCACACAAAGGAAAGAGAAGTATCACAATAAATGCACTGTAACTAAGACTCTGTCAGTTATAGGAATACAGAAGAGGATTGCAAAGAAAAGGGAGGTAAGAGGAAAAAATGCTTATCACAGAGCCAGCAGAGAAGTTGGGAAAGACATTGCTCAGTAACTCTGATTCCATTTTGTGACTCTGAAGTCACTGGATGTTCTGTGGATCAAATCTACATTGTATATCACAGACTTCAGAACTACATTTAAAAATTTCAGCTGATGTATCCTCTTTGTTCCGTACTGCACATGAAGCAAACTTATCCAGCCTTAGGTCTATTTGTAAATAAAGGATCCTTGTAAGTGTAAAACTTCTAGGTGTCTTACCATGAGCTTTTGTTTGCCAACACCAAGTCAGCAGAACTGGATAGGACCATCTCTCTCATGGCTGCTTGTCATGAAGCACTGAAGGAGCTATGTGCTGTTTGGATTTAGTTCCATGTATGTCTAAACTGGAAGATGTTGAGTGTTACAGTGAGATCAGGTAAGTGAACGAGTTCATCTCAGCAGTTTCTTATTTTGGATAACCAATAATTTCAAAGGGCTGAGAAAGAAAGTGGGTTGAGCCTGTGGCACTTGCTTTAGAGGTAACTTTATTAGGGAAACAATCCCACCATTGTTTCCAAAACCTTTTCTTTTTTTTTTTTTTCAATGAGTGCTAAGAAAATATGTGAACTTTTATCTAGTAAAAACTCAAAAACAAGCATCAAGGAAATGACAATGCATTTGAAATGTATCATATAATACTAATTATTTGCTGGCTAATCCATGGTCCTCCAGGCACTGGTTAGAGGTTGTCTCAGTCCTTTGCTAAGGGGTGTTGGGCTCATTGGGTATTTCATTAGTCCTTAGTGAGCAGGTAAAATACACAAGCTTTTCTAAGTCACAAAGAATTGATCAAGTTTCTTCCTGCCCAGTTAAACTGGCAAATATTTCTGTGTATGCATGTGAGCTGCATTGCTACAAAAGGATTTGTGTTTCCAATTTTAGTTTGCAAGCCTATGGCTTCAGGGAGCGGGGAAAACACAGCATTGTTGTAAGAACAAAGGTTCTATAAAGGTGAGGGCAAAAAAACCCCACACAACACACCCTACCCTGAAAAAAGCTTGTTGCAAGGTTAGTTTGATGGATTTTTTTAAAGCAATACTAGGGGAGGGACAGCAGAATGGCCACACTTAAAACCTGTAAATAATTCCTAGAAAAATGGCACTAGCTTTTTCCCTTGGTCTTTGTTGAGCTGTGGAAGTTTGTTGAGTAGAGAACTAAAGCAACTTAAATATATCTAGTTCTCAACAGTATTCTCATCCTTATTTTTAACCTTTTTAAAAAAATTATTAGTTAAAAAAAAAACCTTAGTATCATCAGGATATAAGTGGAGAAAAATAAGCATAGTAATAATTTACTGGCTGTGATTTTTTTTCTACCACAACTAAAGTGTGTGTGGGATACAGAACTGAAAGTCCCAGAGCTCCCAAAATATCCCCCAAATCACTGTTTTGAGGGGGGTAGGGCTTCAGCATAGCCTGGTGCATAGGAACTATAAATCAGTAGATATGCTGTGGACTGCTGCAAGTGTCTAAAAGATCTGGTGGGCAAGCAAAGGGTTCTGCAGAAAAAGAATATTTTCTAAGAGATTGGACACTTAGTTTAGACTAGGCTGTGGATTATGTTAATGTATAATGGCTTCACACTGAAAGATTGTGTGGATTTGTGCTCATAGACCACCTGCTCTTCCTTAATTTTGGGGTATCTTTCTACTTTCATTGCTATCTCTCACAGAAGTAAAAATAAAGTGGCAAAACATGGAACGCCGTGACAAAGTCACAGCAGCAGCTGCAGCCTCAGCAACTCTCCCCAATTTTAAAGCTTTTCAGTAAATCAGAGATGGGATGAGAAACTGAGTTGTGAAGTTTAAAAATAAGCAGCCAGGAGCTACTCATGTGAAAAGGCCAGCTGTGCAAGGGTCTGACAGAGCACCAGGCAAGTGAGCACACAGGTAAGGCAATTGGGAACCTTCATCTGGGAGAATTAAGAATTTCTCTGTATGGGTTAGCTTTTTAACATTAAATTGTTTTTACAGGGTTAGATTTCATAGTTTTCAGTTTGCTGGAGCATCTGCTGTTTGTATGGCTCAGCAAGTGTGTAAGAAGCTCTCAGGAAAGGTGATTCTTCTCCCACATTTGCTGAGGTTTCTGTAGTGAACCCTTAGAGATCTCAGTGGCTAAAAACACGAGTAAAAATACACAGAAACTGGGCTGGCTTCAATTTATAGGTATTACTTGATCCCTGGTGCATCAAACCAAATCAGCTCCCACTGAAATGAGCAGTGAGGCTGAGTTTCAGCACCTGGTGATATTGGGGTGGTACTGCAAAACTCAACTGTTTGTGCAGGGCTTATTTTTAGGCATGGGTATGATTTGGCACTTAGTACTGCAGGGCACTGCTAATAAATCTGGGTAATGCTGCAGCAGCAGAGGCAGGCTCAGGCCATGCAACCAGAGAGGCTGTAAATCTGAAATAGTAAATTTATGGTTTAACAAAATTAAATTCAGAGTGGTTATGGCCTTTAAGCTAGGCCTCTCAAGTTCTTTCTGCAGGGGCCAGACTAGAAATGCTGTGTAATGTGTAGAATATTATAGACCTCTGTGGGTTTGGGGTTTTTTGTCTTAAACACTCCATCTGGAAGCAATTATAATTTGGAGAGGGTTCAGTGGATGTGGTTGTGTCTCTGTCGTGGCCCACAGTGGGAGAGAAGGATGTATTTTTTATTATCCTCGTGGTCATTGTAATAGGGTATAGCAATTTGTCACATTAGAGTAACAAATTGAATGCATATTGAAATCCAATGTCTGTACATAATGCTACCACGGGTGTTATCTCACAGTCATAAACACTTGAGCAGGAGTTTAAAGCAAAAAAATGAGAAAAACCTGTATGTTGGCAAGCAAAGCAGCCAAGCATCCTCCTTTGTGTCCCCTCCTATGCAGCAGCAGGACAACCAGTGGAGCAACAAGTGCCTTCAGGACACTAATTACATGTCAATCAGTGCTGTTAAGTGACTGTGGATGGTTGTTCATCTTTGTCCTGGGAAATTGGTGCATTAACACGATGAGGAACAGTGGAATTAAGTGAAAATGGAACTGCTTTGCTCTGAAACACATGCAGATGCTTTCCCAGTTTGAAGTCCAGGAGCTTAGGTACTGACTAACTACCTGTGCTTTTATTGCCTCTGAATTTAGGCAATTTAATTTAATTTTTCTCTGAATTTAAGATGTGCTCTCATTTTTAAGAAAAAGTGGCAGTTGCATCCCTTGCTTTAAGTGATTGCACCCTTGGTGCTAAACCAGGGGTCAGGAAAGCTGTTGGCATTTGTAATTCAGCTGCACAAGGAACAGGAGCATTTCTGTTCCACCACAATCTCTTGGCTCACATCTGCACGATATTTTACAGTGAAAATGAGCTGGGAGGATTTGGGGGAAGGTTGCTAAGACACATCAGAGGTTCAGCTTTCTGTCTTTTGCTCTAAGTCCCTTCAGCATGGCTTAGTGCTTTGAGAAACACATACAGCTTGCATTAAAACTGGCAGTGATTTCCCAACAGAAGCACTCATCCAAGTTCCAATGTCCAGGTGGCAAATGAGCATTGCAGGTAGCAAATTTCAGTATTGAGAAGCTGTAAACTCTGACATGGCCATAAAAATCTGGGAAAAAACCTAAACAGCAAACATGGAAAATCACTCTGCAAAATGAGACTGCTGTGGGAGAGATAGGCCAGTATGTGTTTGTGTGGATAGACTTAAAGCCTGTAATAGAGAATTAGCATGGGGTTGTCTTTGAAATGCATGTCAGTTAGGTGTCTTGGTGTTTAAAGATAAAGCAGCATGTTTTCCTAGTCATACTACTAATTTTACCCATAACATGGATACAAAACACTGGGCAAATAGGTTGTTTTTTTGTTTGGTTTTTTTTTTTTTCTGGGAATTCAGGAACACTGGCAATTTGAGCAAATATTACTATGAAAAAAAATCTAGAAGGCAAGCATACCCCAAGAGCAAGGGATAGTTAATAATGGTCTGTCTAATAAAAACAGCCCCAAATATTACAGTCTGAAAAACTGCATTAAAGGAATCTTTTCTTCCTTGCTACTTCCACACCATCCATGGAGAAGCCTGAAAGATTATTAGAATAAGTTAATAGTCCCCTGTGTTTTATCTTCCTGAGGGAGTTGTAACAAGACCCTGGCTGAAACAGGAAATACACAATAAATCCCATTTTTATGACTCTGTAAGTCAATGATTTTATGGTTTTAGTAACAGGCCTGTAAGAAGTATTTTAGGGTTTAGTTTTCAGTGAGTTGCATGGTTGTTTTTGGTTTGTGGTTTTGTGTTTGTTTTTCTAAGGCAGTGTATATAAGCAAATTAAATCACATGTAATCCTGAGATTGCCAAAGAAAGATTCAGGACAACAAAAACCTGTTCTAAAGAAGTATTTTTCTCAGCTAGTTTTATTCTTGGGAATGTCCTGAATAGATACAGTCATGCCTGCACCTTTTTTCCAGTTGGAATGGGCAGGACCAGGCCATAAAGAAGTCTTGGTTTACAAACAGCAGCCCACTGGGTCCTTGGGCAGCCTGAACCACTGGGATGATGGGAATCTCCCCAAGCACAGAGTGAGCTTGCATCTTCTGTAAACACTGCCACAGGTCACTGATCTGAGGGGTCTGGCAGAACATGCAAGCTCAGAGCGGAGAGACGACTCATTTAATGTCACCTAGAGCTTACAGACTAACGCAGGCTGTTCCCTCCAGTGCTAGTGAAGTTTATGGTATCTAAAATACACACGTGCCTGCACACAGGCCTCTGCATCTTCAGGGCCAGGAAAAATAACACCCTTCTTCTGCATTTTTTCCCCTGATCTCTGATTTTCCCTTTCTAAAATTCACAGAACCATACAATGGTTTGGGTTGGAAGGGACTTTAAATATCATCTCATTCCACCCCCTGCCATTGGCAGGGACTCCTCCCCCTATCCCAGGTTGCTCCAAGCTCCTTCCAACCTGGCCTTGAACAATCACAGGCATGGGGCAGCCACAGCTTTTCTGGGCAATCTGTGCAGGGCCTCAGCACCCTCATAGGCAACAATTTCTTCCAATATTGGACTAAACCTTCTCTCTTTGATTTTGAAGCCATTTCCCCTTGTCCTGTCACTTCAGGTTTGTTTTAGACACATACTCATTTCTCAGCCACTTGTAGAGTATGGAATTAAATGCATCCACAGTAAGTACTTAGTACCTCTCCTCTTAGAAATGTAAATACAGATTTGTTGATCTGCTGAGCTCTGCCCCAAGCCAGAGTAGGTGGGACATGTTTTGAGCTGGTTCTTCACCCTCCCTGTGCCTCCTCTGGCCTAGGAGCACCCTTTGCTTATAGAGGGTGAAGTGTGTGTATGGGGACGTTTCTTATCTCTAAAGGGAGACTGTAACAATCCAGGACAGAACTGGTGCTGACAAATATACTTGGGACTAGGATAAAACTGATGCTAACGAATACACTTGGGACTGCCTTGACTGCAGCATGTTAATCTTGACCAAACCTGTATTTCTTACTATTTTGTGTTTCTTACTATTGCAAAGAAAGCTTCAGATTTCAGTTTTATTTTTTCATTGAGGTCGTATTTCTATATTTCTATCCAGTAACTTAGTTCCAGCTTAGATTTGAAATGCATGTATTTCTGTATTTCAAGCCATGAAGTTTTCCTGATGGACAGTTCTAACAGTGGAGCTGGACATCAGAGCATCTCAGAAAGCCTGCTCTTGCTCTCTTAAGCCTGTTGCTGTTTATCTGCCTCCTGCAAGAGAAAAACAAGGAGTGGGGGTGGAATAGATACTGCATAAAGGAAAAAATAACAAAGAAATAAATTAATGCCAGGTGTCTGGAAGCAGTTCCTTACTTAGCTTCCTTTTGGGGAAAGGTAAAACAACAAACCCCACAATCCCTTTTTATTTCCTCTGCAGCCCTCCTCATTCTGCTCTGTTTCTGTATCCCCAAATAAAGTTGGTTGGCTGTCCTCAGAGCTGTGAGGGTTATCCTGCCACCTCCTGCTGAAATCCATCCTCATGGCACTCCAAGGTAACCAAGCTGGGGTATTTTGGGGTTATGGATGAGTAAGTTGGACCTCAGGCACTATGCACTGTTGCAGGTTACTGTGATTCTTGTGGGGAATAACAACAATAATGATGATAATAATAATAAAACAACCAACAACTTTTTTCTGTAATTTTTATATGAGCTACTCTAGAGGCAAATCCCTGCCTTAGGCCTCAACCCCACTGAGTTCTTGTTTATTCTAGGAAATGACTTAGTGTGATACTATGGGCTGTATTATTATTCTTTAAATTTATAGGGTTGTACCAACCCCCCCAAAGTGTACCATGAAACTCACAGGCATGCAGTGCTGATCTCAGTCTGCTGCCTGGGCATACTTCTATTAAGAAATTCTTACTGGTCATGCATGACATCAAGCTGACAGAATATTGATACCATAATTCGACTAAACCCTTTTGGAGTTGTCCAAGATAAGGAATTTGATTGTTGGCACAACCCAGCTCCAGAGTTTTAGCACTGCCCTTGTTGATGGAAGCTGTAGAAAAAGATTTTTTCTTCATAAATCTTAAGAAAGTGTTGGGAGAGAAGGGGGTGAAATTCCTGAGAGCACTGTGGTAGCACCCACAGAGTAAAAGCTACTTTGTATTTTGAGACTGGTGGAAAATTTCAGGTACCACAGCACATGCTTTCTCAGCTAACATACAAGCTCCCAAGTCACCATTTTCAGTATGCACACATATAATAGTTCCAATTAGCAGTGTTGGTGTTGTGCAGCAAATGCATGTGAAGACAGAGAGTAGGTTGGTATCTCGCTCTTTTCCTCTAGCCATTTTATTTTCCTTCTAGTGTAACTCTACCTGCAGAGCACAGCACTGTAGCTGCATTTTGATAGTGTGAAACCACAGCCCTCATCTTCAGTCTCTTTTTCTGCTTTACCAGACTCCTCCTCTGTTAAAAAGAGGTGTCAAGACAGGCTATACTGCTTCTGTGTAAGAGAAAATACCTTGGCAGACACAGGGGGCTGTAAATGTTTGGTTAAAGTAGCAATGTTTCAGGTCAGTAATCAGATTGCCTAGTTCCAGCCAGAGGTGAATTTTTACCACCTCGTATAAGCTGATTTACAGTGGAAGCATGAAGAGGTAATGAATGCAGACAGCCCTGCAGGCCAGCAGCCCCAATCCTGCCAGCAGCCCATCCTCTCCCAGGCACCAGCTGCACCAGCAGCTTGCCAGCAGGGCAAGTGGGCAATGCTCTGCCAGCTCAGTGCATGGGAGGTATCAATGTTCACACCAGCACTGGGAGATGTGAAGCCAGGTTGCATAGGAATGTGTTTTAATGTTTGTGATCTCGTGGGGATGCCAGCATTTGCTGTTCTGAAACAATTTTCAGTAATTTTACTCTTTGAGTAAAGAAGTACAAGGTCATCTCATGTAGATCTTGTAGACTTGGGGCTAAAAAATTAAGCTTATGGAATTGATAGGCATATTGCAAGCATAGGAATATTCACTATTGTCAATGCTTTTTCCTGCAAAGTATTACAGGCAGTGGATCTCAGGAAATGTTTTTAAAGCTGGTTTGTGTAATTATCAATTATCAATCTGGAAAAAAAATCCCAGAAGTACAAGAACAGAGATGGGAGAATTTCATATTGAAGTGGAAAATATGTTAATTCATGTCAATAGGTGCTTTGCATTGCTCTGGCCCATTTCCCTGGACTCATTCTTGGGAATGCACTGCTCTCATACTCACTGCTGTCAGGTAAGGTCCCACTGTATTCAGTTCCAACCACCTGGGTAAGGTTTTTATTACACCACATGCTTTTAAAACATGTATTCTAGGGAAAACTCAAGCCTGAGGCTTTGCTATGACTAAATTTGAAGAGCTAAGAGGATGAGTAAAAACAGTTCTCTCTCTAATTCCCCCTGCAGAGGAGTAAACTTCCCTTTGCAGGGAAAGCCCTTTCCCTTTCCTTTGCCTTCACAGCTACTTTGCAAGCCTGGATGCAGGCACAGGGTCATGGGCAGCCTGACTGATGGCTCCTAAGGCTGTCACACGCACATGTGTGTGAACATTTCTGCCTCCCTTTGAGGCCCAAATTTTCTTCTAGGAGTGCAAGGAACAAGGTTTGGATCTTTGAAATCAGCACCTGCAGTGGTGGGCAAATAAAAGGTACCTGTACTCCACTGGCCATATCAAAACTCCTTGTTTGCTTGGCGTGTGCCTTTGCTGGAACAAGGACATTAGCAGCTGGGTTAAAGGGATTAAGGTTTCATCTGCAGTCATAAAGTAAAAAACTGCAGAAAAGCCTTCTAGGCATAGGACCCTGTGTTTGTGAACCTGTATCCATGGTTGCTTTCACAGCTTGTTCACATTTTTAGGCTGGTTTCTGAGCACTGGCTTATGGTAGGTGTGTTTCTACTCCCAGGTTTGATTTAGGGGCAGAAGCTGGAATAATAAATGTGTGATTGAGCACTTGCTCGTAGGTTTATAACTGGAAAGAACTTATTCAGCTAATAAATGTCAGCTTGTGTTCTCTGTGCAACCTGGTGTAGTGGTAGGTGTCCCTGTCCATGGCAGGGGGTTGGAACTAGATGATCTTTAAGGTCCTTTCCAACTCAAACTGTTCTGTGATTCTATGATTATATCAAGGCACATTTTTCCAGATCAAGTCAGACCTCCTTTTGCTGCACCACTGTTTTGCAAGGTATCCTAAACAGTATCCAGCCTCTTCAATTTTTTTTTAACCTTCTGTAAAGAAAGCATCCCCAGCTGCTGAGCTGAATTTCCCTCATTTTTAAGCCTCTCAACATTATTACTCTCCCCTAAAACTGCTCACCCATTGCTATGTCTATGTGCCACGCTTTTCATGTGCACCTCCTGCTTAAGCATTTGCACCCAGGATAGTGTGTGCAAAAAACAAACAAACAAAAAAGGTCTTTCCTAAAAAATATGAACGTATCTAAGAGAGATTGGTCTGAAATCGTGTTCAGGCTCCCAGTAAGGTTTTTATTTCGGGGAGAATTCAAGCTCTCGCTTGAGAGAGAAATTCCTCTCCGGTTCTTCCCATCAGGCGAGCCCCCCCTCCCCTGCGCCGGGCTCTCCTTTGTTCGGGGCCGGGCTGCGGGGCGGAGAGGCGGGACCCGGTGCGCGCCCGGCGGGGCCGGGCCAGGGCGGGCGGAGCCGCCCCCGCGCCGCGCCGCGCCCGCTCGGCCCCTCGCTTACCGTCGGGCCGGGCGGCATGAGGCGGGGGCTGCCGCTGCTGGCCCTGGCCGGGCTGCTGCTGCTGGGGCGGCCGCCGGCGGCCCGGGGGGCGGCCTGCGAGCCGGTGCGCATCCCGCTGTGCAAGCCGCTGCCCTGGAACATGACCAAGATGCCGAACCACCTGCACCACAGCACGCAGGCCAACGCCGTGCTGGCCATGGAGCAGTTCGAGGGGCTGCTGGGCACCAACTGCAGCCCCGACCTGCTGTTCTTCCTGTGCGCCATGTACGCGCCCATCTGCACCATCGACTTCCAGCACGAGCCCATCAAGCCCTGCAAGTCCGTCTGCGAGCGCGCCCGCGCCGGCTGCGAGCCCGTCCTGGTCCGCTACAGCCACGCCTGGCCCGACAGCCTGGCCTGCGACGAGCTGCCCGTGTACGACCGCGGGGTCTGCATCTCTCCCGAGGCCATCGTCACCGCCGAGGGCGCGGGTGAGTGCGCGGGGACCGGCACCGGCGCGGGGACAATGGGCGGCGGGCGGGCGGGGAGGGCAGCCCGGGAGCCCTGCCTCCCCTCCGACTGCTCTCTCGGGTTCTCTCTGCTCTGCCCTCCGCTCTTTCGCTGTCTTCTCTCTGCCTTTCGCAGCCGCGTCGCTGCTGGAAAAGTTTTGCTGTTGGGCACAGAGTGTGTGTGACAAGTGACAGCCCCGCCACCGAGTGTGGGAGCTGCAGCCCTCGTTCCACAGGAACGGGAAACGTTTCCATACCGCTCTTCTACCGGGGATCCATCGGCAGCGCTTGCTGGCAGAGAATGAAGAGCCACCCAAGTGAGGGGCAGCCCCCCGGCTGCCGGCTCCCCCTCTGCCCCCTGCTCCTCTCCAGCCACTCCCTCCCAAAGCAGGTTGCTCTCATCCCACACAAGGCCACCAGTCCACAGATTTTGGGAAAAATCTGTGCCCAGAGGAGCCCCAGACAGGAGCTGGGGAGCCGGGGTCTCTCCAGCCAATTCTATGCCAGTGGTGGCACATGCACAGTTGGAGGGGAGAAAACATGCTCATCTCAGTGGTTAGCACCGAAGGTACAGGTTCCTCAGCAGGTCCCTGGGCTCTGGAACTGCAGCCAGGTGAGGAGTGCAGCAAAGTGCAGCCTTCCCTTGTGTTTTGTTCCCAACATCCCTGAAGACAGCCAAACGCTGCATCCTGCACCCGAGCCCTGATGCTCTGTGACCACAGTGGCCTCCGAGGGGCTGCTGGAGCTGCTCAGCTTTATCTCTGCATCCTGTTTCACCAGCTGAGCTCACTGTGCTGGGTGTCTGGCTGCCATCCAGCACCGCTGTCTGAGGCAGGAGCATCTCTGCACAGTCAGGTGAGGACTGCTGACTGCTCAGACCGTGTACAAAGCTGCTGTGCCTCAGGGATCCTGCTCTTGTCACAGCTCCCTTTGGGCTGGAGGAGTTGGCAGGACACCCCTCCAACGTGGTGAGCTGAGCACCACAGAGATAGTGAATACAAGGGGCTATTGAACAGGAAATTAAAGCAAGCTGGTGGGTGGTTATCTCGGGTGAGCTCTGACCTTTTACTAAATGACTACAGTTCCTGTGTGTTTTCAGGAAAGCATTTGCTGCTGGTGAAACCAGGCTACCATTTTCTTTGGTGCAAAGTTTCAGTGCCGGTGGCTCTGCCAGACCTCTCCATCAGAGGACTTGGAGAGCAGTACTAGGGTGGGAGAGCAGACCAGAGGGGTCAGAGCAGAGCAGCACCCGTGCACCCCAGGAGCTTGTTGTGCTGCTACCTGTCTCCTTCAGTGCCCACAGCTGCAGTGCTGGGTTTTGGGAGCTCACTGACAGGCAGTGGATCTCACCTCTCTGTCCTCCCCCAGCAGTGGCCTGGGAATGAAAGGGGAATTTTTCATGCTGTGCTCAGCACAGTATTTTACTGTGCTTCTGTCCCACTACTAAATGCTTTATGTATCCCACTGCCAGTAATGCCAAACGCTGTAATTCCTGTTTTCTTCTCCTAACAAAATATCACGCTTCAGTTTCCTGACCGTGCTCCCCAGCTCAGCCTTCCCAGGTAAGCTGCTCTCTCTGTCTCCATTTATTTTCAGGCCAGACAAACCCTAATCCATCTCTGACTCTATTCTCTTACCCTCTGTGCCTCCTGAAACCTCCATACCCTCATATCTCCAGTCATTACTGCTATTTCTAACTTCCAGCTGCTTCCCTCTTGCCTTTTCCTACTTTTTTTCCAGCCCATGAACGTAACCATCTATTTTTGCCATCAGCTGCTGCTCTCTGAGCGCTGCAGTCCTGCTTGGGGTAGTTTTGGGGAGAGATGTGGTTTTGAACACCAAGCACCTTTCTCTGGAGCATTGAGGTGCTTTCAAAACCACCTTAAAAATGGCTTCAGCATGAGCAAGGTTTGGCAGGTCTGCAGCGATTTGAAAGCAATCACTTCAAATCTGGAGGGAGGAAGCTTGGCTGAAATCGCCCCCGAGTTACCTATTTCTGAGGACCTCAGCAGTACAATAACCTCTTTGAGGGATTCCAGGGCCAGATCCATGAAAACTCTCTTTCAGTGAATGAGAACCTGATGACATTCTCATTTCTGGGCTGAATATTTTGAACTGATGCATTATGCACCAGACTGAAAGAATCCTTCTTGAGTGAATAAAACTGTTCTTTTAGAAAGCAGAGGGAAGGATTCCTGTTCTAGGAAGAGGTAAGGTGAGCACTTTCAAATCCAATTCTCCAAATAAAGGATTGCAGCTCAGTAGAAGACACAAATAACCAACTGCCTGATGAGTAGTGTGTAGAATCCCTGCTCTTATTTGCTTTAATTTATCTCCTAAGCATTCTAGCCCCTTCTGCTGTCTGTAAACTACACCTAATAGAGTGGGCAGAAATATAATCCATTGTTTTGTGGCTTTCTGTTGTAGAAGAGGCTTTTTGTATTCTTCAGAACTGAAATCTTGTTTTTACTTTTATTCTTTTGCTACCTGTAAGAGGGTTCTACTGTTTCCTTTCCTCTTGAGGTTTCTGCATGTTTCTGCATTATTTTTTCATTATTGTTCTAATGTTCACCACATTTATCTTGTCCCTTCTATGAGGGAGCCTTAAGGATGATGTAGTCAGTGTTTGTCCTTGTCAGAGTGGGGACTGGGTTCACAAGCCCAATTTCCATCTATTATATTCCCAGTAGTTGGTGACTGTTGCCAAGTATGGAGTGACTGTGGTTGGTAAAATCTGTGATAAATCTCTGTAAGAAGTTCACTTTCAGCTGTTGAGGCACAGTCCACCACACACATCTTCTAGGACCTCTCTCCATTTGAGTCCAGGTGTGAGGAAGATCCAGACACTTCCTGTCACAGCACCAAGAGGCAGCTTTGTCTGTGATGGAGAAAGTTGACAGCAGTGCTGTGTTTTGGGCTCTGTTAGAGGAATAGCTGTGCACACCCCCTGGGCTTGTGCTGGTCTCCAAAATCTGAGTGGGAGTGCTGATTGGGAGGTCCTAAGTTCCTCAGGTTACAGAGACTGGCTTAAAACATGTGGGAAGTGTGTGTTTCTTGATTTTTCATTCTTTTTGGGAAACATTCGGGTTTCTTTACAACCAGAAAGCAGAGGGATGCTGCAGGGAGGGTGTGGGTGTTCTGGAGGTGAGTGTGATGCTGAATAATTTGGCTTTTTGTGGAGGATCCAACAAATCATCATCCAGGATGGAGGATGAAAGAGCATCCTGACAATACATTTAATACCCTGGATGTCAGATTAGTGCATGCTAATGTCTGAAGTCTCCTATGGCATTTATCCCACATCCCTGTCCTTTTTGGAGGTGCAAGGTGTTTCTGTGTGCAGACATCAGTACAAGCTGTGTTAGATCTCTGGGAGGTCCTGTTCACTTGCTCCATGTATTTCATTCTTCACATGTATTTGCTTATCCTTCCTCCAGTCTGTCAGATTATCTGCTTCCCTCATTCAGGGCCCTGTCAAACTTTCTGAGGTTTCTGAAGCAGCAGGAACTGCTGAGAGAAAAAATTGTCTCAAATCTAGAATTTCAGAGGCAGGACCTTGTCTTTAGTTTTGCAGGTAATAAGTGGCCAGTGTTGGCATGGGGATGCTGACTAAAAAAAGCATCTTTGACATGTGGCTGCTACTGCCTAGTAGAGTGTTTATGTCTCAAGTGAAATGTTTATTCCTGTTTTGAAGAGGGAATTAGCAACAAAACCAGAGCAGTGTGATGGGTACTGTGCATATTGAAAGTCAGATCTGTCAGGCAGGTTGTCTCACCTTATCTTCCTTAGATAAGAACATAGCTTGAAGGGTATTGGCCTGTTAATAAGATGTTGGAGAAAGGGGAAGCCACATCACAAGGTATCAACCATGTGTAGTTAATACCCAAACTATCATAAGGTGCATAAGGAAAACTTGGATTTATTTTTTTTTAAACCACCATCTCTTAAGCATTAAAGAAAATTATAGATTATTCACACGATGGACACCTATTTTCTTACATCATATGGGAACCCATGATTTCTCCATGTTGCCCAAGTCCTCCATGTCTGTCTGGATGAGTTCATAGTAAACCCAGTGTTTATTTGGCATTGCAGGCTTAAAAGACAAGTGAACAAACCATTTCTCATGCTTGTTTCTTATGTAATCATAACTTAATTTCCAAAACAATGGTTTCCAAGCTCCAGATCAAATTTGTTCTGACTCTTTGCCTAGCTCTACTTAGAGCAGTTGATGTGCATGACAGTGCTGGGGGAGTGTTAAACACTGTGCTGAGGATAAGCAGTCATGCCCAGGGTTTAAAGTTTATAAAGTTGGGATTTGTGTAGGTCTTTACCTGAAACTTGGGAGCAGCCTCATTTCTCAGTTAAATAACAAAATTATTACAAGCTTCAAGCCTGAAACAGGGCAGGAGAAGTAAATAAGAGAATTTAAATCTCAGTAATGAAGATACCACCAATGGTGTTAGGCTCAGTACAGTTCAGCTGCCTTTGTAGGCTGAGTCCCCTGGATTTTACAGTCTAAGCATTTAGTCACGACCTGGGCCATTAAATGTCATCAAAACCTGGTGGGATTTGTTGTGAGGAATAAAATGTTATGTGGAACAGCCATGTTGCTGGCTGCTCTACAACTTGGAGTTTGAGTTCTTTGTATTAAATGTTAACTAGAATAAATTTTCTTATCACTTGGCTTTCCATGCATGTTTCTGCAGCCAAATTACAAAGATCCTCTCTGTATTAATAGCTGAAGTGAATGACAGTGAATTCATGCATTGTGGAAGGGTTTCTTAATTAATAGGGCTCACAGATATCTAAATCTGAAGAAGGTACCCAAGCAGCAGCCACTGGCTGTGGTTTAGTTCTTTGGAGCACAGTGCCTGTAGTGGCTTCATTGATAGCTGGGCCATATTCTTTAATCATAATGACAATCAGGATCGTGTTATTTTTTGCGTTCCTCTGCCTTTAAACATTTTAATTTATTTAAACAGTGGTATAGGAAAGATGTTTGCTCAAAACTAGGTATTACCAGGTTGTTTCTCCATTCCAAACCTCTCATCTAAATCTGTGGTTGCAGGCATTGTTATTTTGTACACTTACTGTGTAAGTGGCTTTTATTTAGCTCTCCTTGTTAGTGTTTTGTTTTGGTTTTTTTATATAGAGTCCCTCTGAAAAGAAAGTAATTAGGATGGCATATTGGAAAAAACAGTTTGGACTTGTCCCCTGCTCCTAAACAAAATTTAATAGGGAACTTTTGGATTGAACCTCTGGATAGTATTCCCCTCTTTGGCAATCCAGCTAACCATCACTGACAGGTATTTATTTCAGAAAGATTGCTTTGCACAGACAGAACTTGGCAGAGGGTTTGCCTGTGAAGAGAAGTGGAACAATAGGAAGTCAGTTGTTTGGGGGATTTTAAATAGCTTTTTTCCCCTCCCTCTGTCTGTGTTGCAGCTGAAGGTCTCAGCTTGGTGGAGAGAGGCCTCTGTCCATGAGGCTGCTGGGGACAGGGGCTGGGTGGGTGCTCACACACACCTGAGACCTGACCAGTAGCTGGTGGCAGGCCTGGCCTGGACCCTCTTCCAATCTCCTGTCTGGTGGGTAAGCAGGGACCAGACTGTAAGAGTTTAACTGGGAAAAGGGTCAGAGAAGTGAGAAGGGTTTCCAGAGAGGTGTCAGTGAGTGGCAGAGGTCCCCAGTCCCCTCCATAAGCCCATGCTCCTGTCCATCTGTAGAAATCAGTCATCCCTGAATAAGCATGAGTGCATTGGAAAGGATAAGCACCAAGGCAGGGTCAACATTTGCCTAGCCCGAGCCCTCCCAAGTGCAGACATGAACTGTAAACTGTTGTTTGGGTACCTGTTCACCCCTGCCCTGCTGCCTTTGTGCAGGCACACAGACAGGAGGCACTTCCACTCCTGGCTGCTCTGCACACAGTGTCTGAACTCCTCTGGCTGCACACACAGCTAATTCATTGGGAGTTCCTGGTTTGGGGTGGGACAGGTGACCTGGCAGTGCAGAGTTAGCAGATGCCTCGAGGCTGTGGTGTGCTGTATTTTGGTTAAAAATAAGTTGTGTACCTAAGAGTGTGTGGGGTCATCTGTAGGGGCAGACAATATAAGAAAATAGAGGTAGTACAGAAAGTAATCTTACCCCTTAAGGAGTTGCAGCTGAGCCAGTTATTAGAGATTGGGAGCAGGCCTGGCTTTAACAGGCCATAGCTGTAGCCAGTAAGAAGAGTGTTATAAAAGAGTGGGTTGGTTGGTTGAGGGAGCTGCAGTCAGTTGGCTGCTGTGAGGACGTGGAAGAGTCAGTGCTTAGAGGAGCTGCCTACAAGAAACATCGAGGAGGTACGAAACTCTAGCAATATGGAAGCTTTGCAATATAATGACAATAGAACTCTTGCAATATAATAACAACAGACATCTGGTAGAGGAGCTCAAACATGCACACAATCATGGAACTATGCTGCCCATACTGAGTGCTCACTGGTTCTCCTTGTGTTGGTGTGAGCTCCAAGGACAGTTCCTCAGTCAATACCCATGGGCATTGTACTCCACATGGGCCAGGGAAGGCTGTGAACTCTTTACTGGGCTCTGGTTTGTTTTGAGGTGTAATTTCAATGGGGATTGGACTAGGTTTGCCCAAGCACCACAAAGTCATGTCTGCTTGGATCCATCCTTGGTTTAGGTAGAGACAGTGCACTTCAGGGCTTTTTCCTTCTGTGGATGGGAGATGGTAAGCATTTAATGTGATACTTCTCTTGTCTTCTCAGTAATGAAGATTTTTTTTCTGTCCCCAGTAACAATTTTGATGGAATGGAGAATGTGCTTTGAAGCTATGAACAAACTGCCCCTGAAATACCTATTCTGGTAGGAATTTTGGCATGCTGGGCCACCTGAAAAACCAGAGGAGTTGGCTTGGTCATATGCAGATAGCCTTTGAGAAAACCTGAGAAGGTGGCCAAGGCAGCTGAGTGAGAGGGGCAGTGAATCCTGAGAGCTTTCTCTGCAGGGGCAGTGAATGCTGAGAGCTTTCTCTGCAGGGGTTTTGGGGGCCCAGAGTGGGGAAACGTCTGAGGCCAGCCCTACATACACGGAGAGGCCTGTAAGGTCGCCTCTCTGTGGCTGGAGGTTCTGCAGATGTTTTATCTGTACTTGGAACACATGGGAGGATTCTCGGACCATAGACCTCTCTCTATGCTTTTACCACATCTGAAGGAATTGTAGATTTAAAGCTACAGCTTGGCTGAATGAACAAGAGGACAGGTAATTGACCCAGGAGGGAAGAATGAGAAATGTGCTTGTCCTTTTGTTTACCTTTGCAAGAGGGAAACCATTTCAGTTCCTCTTCCATCACATGCTCGAATACCAGAGTGCATTTGATGCAATATAAAATGCGTTCTTAATGCATTGAGAATAACTCAGGTGAATAATCAAAATCAAACATGTAAGAAACTACCAGCTTGGATAGCTTGACTTGTTACAAGGCAGTATGGTGAAGATTCAGAGGTTCTGTGGAAGTACCTCATTGCAAAGGTCAAATTGGCTCCATAAAAATGTTGGTTTTTTTCTCTATAAACAAAGATCCTGTGGTAGTTTGGAACTTTCTTTGCAAGAAAATGGATCTGATGTTTTATTAGCAACAGGATATTGAATATAAAAGAGCATCTATTGAATCTTCCTTTGCTGTTTTCTATACCCTTTGCTCTTTATGTTGGTTAGAATAATTATTCCTGAAGTCTCAAATTTTTTAAAGTTAATTATTATGTGAGGGAATTAGTTATTTTTCAGCTTTATTCTTGCCCTGACTCTGATTGAGCTGCATTCTCATTTATAAATGAAGTTTCATGTTGCTTTGAGTAGTATAAGTATTCATTAAGTGGAGATTTAATTTCTTTTTTTTTTTTTAAGAAGGATGGCAAAATTAAAAGGTTAGCTAAGTCATATTATTTTTCTTGTAAACAGGTATTACAGAATTTGTGATTATATAAATATATAGTGATTATATAAACATATAAATATATAAAATAAATAAACACACACACACACACACACCCTGGCCTTTATAGTTTAATCCACACATCTAAAGCCATCATGAGTACTGAGTATCAGGAGTGTCCTGGGCTGTCTTACAGCCAAAACCTTACAGCTCAGGCTGCAAGAGAGGAGCTTTTGTTAGATTTGTTCTACATTGCAAAGGCAGCAGGATTGCCTCCGTGACTATGTAAGAATCTAAGAAAAGTTGATTGTAGGATACCAGATTCCAGAATTGGAAGAGCAGCATAAATGAATAAGTGTGTAAAATTACAGAAGGATTTTATCTTTGAAAGCTCATTTGTTTTCCCATTTTATGTTCCATCCTAATAAAGTGTCCTGCCTCTCTCCCAATTCTTGCTCCTCTTGCATTTATTTTGTCCTTAGCTCATTGAAGGTTATATGCATTATAATACTTGTTTTTCATGATTAACTATACGTATAAACCCATTGAATGGTGTGATTTAATAAATAGGTTTGAAATGATGCATTCTACTAATCTGGGACACAGTCCATTTATGAACGTGTCTGAAAGCAGTTCTTTGGGCAGAGTGCCTGTTTAAACTTCTGTTCCTTATCTGTCTTTCAGAGTAATCAGTGTGTTTTTAAACTGAGGGGAAGGTCTGAAACATTTATTTTGGCATTTGCTTCGACAGTGTGATTATGGTTGGTTGATTTGATTTCCTCAGTAACCAAAAAAATCCCCCAAAGTAATTTCTCCTTCATCATCTAATTAAATGCAAACACTACACGTGTTTTCTGTAGGTGATCAAAATTCATGGCATAAATGTCAACCCTTGTCTGAAACCTGCCAGTCTGTAGCAATGGAAATGGGATATTTAGTCTGCTTCAGCATTTAACGTGATATGCTGGATTCAGGTGAAATGTGGGTAAGACATTGTGTCAGCTTTACTGGACTGACCTCTAGAATATTGTTTATTAGTGAAATTATTAAGTTTCCACGTACTAAATATTAGAGAAAGAGAAAACATTGTAATGTATGTGTGCTAAAATAATCCAATATTAAAAATACTAACTTTTTTTTACATATTTTGCAAATCCATGGCAGATTTCCCTATGGATTCTAATAATGGCAACTGTAGAGGTGCTGGCATTGGTAAGTACATTTTTATAAAACTGTATAATAAGTAATAAAACTGTATAATAATTTTTATAGAATTGTATAATAAGTTGTAGACTTTCAAATCTTTTAAATATTTAATTAAGAGGGGTACTAAGTGATAAATACTTAAATACTTAGTGTTGACTGAGAGTACTGTAGATTTTGCTTTTGCATTCCATGGTCAGGTGGGATTTGGTCAGCCTCAAAATGTCCATCAAAGCAGGAGGGCTGTGCTGATCTTATTTGAAGTTTTGTCTTGAACAGAAAGAGTAATCATTAAATTGATTTTTCCCTGGGAAAAGCCAGTGAAGATAATGGTTCATTTTGACCTTAAAGTTTTCAATTTAAATTCAGTACTCTTTGTAGATAATGGCAATGCTCCTGTTAGCCTGAGGAGGTTGAGGCACCTTCTGAGCACCTTCTGGCACCTTCTGAGGCTGGTTTTATTCCAGCAAGTCTCCTGTTGCTTTTTATTGCTGTTTTGGTTTTGCTAGAACAGAATAAAACTGAATAAAACCCCTTGAGCATTACCACTACTTGCCAATGCAAAGAAGCAAAGCCCAGGATGGTGGCTAATAATTATAGGAATGTGAATCTTTTGCTCAAGCAAGCCAATGACTGTACATTTCCTTGAATTTTATTATGATTCCATCTAAAGTTCTCCTCTTAGGTCTTTGTCAAGAAATTGAGAGTTGGAAGCCCTAGCATTGACCTGCATGTCTTTCCTTCTGCAGAGGTGCTGATGAGCTACAGTGTGCACTGATGTTCACTTTACCAACATAAACACCTAAAAGGTGTTGAACCTGACATTAGATACCTATAGTTATCATTTCAGCATTAAGCTCTGTGGCTAAATTGCAAAAATATATTAGTAATGCCCAGTTTATATAATACAGTTTAAAATTTTAAGTCAGTAGGTCCCAATGTGAAAGCAGCTATATTTCTGCAAAATGTTCTTTAAATCACAGTGCATACCCTCTAGAAAGTCCAGGTACAGTTAAATAACCTCATAAAAGCAAGCCCCTGAACAGGCTTTGCTTTAAATTATCTTGAGCATGGTACCATATCTGGAGGACTTGCTAAAGATATTTGTTACTAATGTTAGTATCTTCATAGCTTGAAGCCACTTGCAGTTGTGTGTCATTGAGAAAATAGGAGTTTCATGCACAAAGAGCATACAAGCTTCATTTTGAGCATGAAAGCAAAGCTGTATGCTCTCACTATCACCTTAAATCAAAACTATGAGGCATATCTTTATTGCTGCCTGTCCATAGGCATGTAATTCCAATGAGTGACCCTGCAGTGGAAGAGGAAAATTTCAGTCATATTGTTCCTGTTGTGATGTTTTTCAATGTCTGAAAGCAAACCCAGACCTAAAATAATCCCATCTACAAAATAGGGTAAGGATGCACAGAAAAATTGCTGCTGCAATATCTGCTTTTACTGTACATACCTGATTTCTGGTTCAATGTGCTACATCTGTCTGAACTGACAAACACAGTTGGACCACCTAAAAGGCCATGTCTCAAAATGGCTTTATTTATGTGTTCAGTAAAGTAAATTTGTAGTTTTGGCATTGTAAGTAGAGACTTTTTGTTTGTTTGTTTTGCAAGTAGCAAATTGATGCATTTTTTTAAAAAAATCCCATTCTCAGCTTTGTGCTTTCTGCATCTTACTGCTTGTGCTGCTGTGCATGGTCACAGGGAGCAGTACTCATGGCTTATCCCCATTTGAGACACCTTTTTTCCCTGTCAGTGTCTGCTGGCAAAACCTTCCCTCTGAGTCTGCATGGGGCTTTTTTGGGAGACCTTTTTTACCTCTGTAGGCAGTGAAGTCCTTTGTTTTCTGCTTCATCACATGCTCCTCAAGTCTCTTAGAAAATTTTCTAGAGTGTTTATTTCTTATCCTTTCTTTATCTGGGAGGTGTTTGCCAGGTTTGAGTGCCTGCACAGGTCAGGATTACAGCCAGGTTTTCCATCTTACGTATATTTAAGACGACACAGATGTTTCTTGGTAGCAATCCATGGGGGGAAAACCATTCTCTCCATGTCTTTTGGCATTTACAGAGTGAAGTTTTCAAAGACAGAGACTTGGAGCAGATTTTAGTCCTATATTTACTTGAAAAGAAGATTTAATGGCTAGCTGTGATCTCAGCCAAAGCCAGTGGGAGCCTCTGCTGCCTGTCTGTGTGTTTGGGACATGCCATTGTTGTGGTCTCAGAGCTCTTCTGCTAATCCTGGCAGCTTCTGAGGAGGCTGTCAGGTAGGATGGGATTTTCCCTCAGCATCAGGTGATGCAGTTCATTTTTATAGCCACCTTTTGTGGGTGTTTCCACTCCCTGGGGGAAGGTCAACGTTTGCCTTCCTTGGAAAATCACTGTACCAGGAGCTGGGAGAGAGGAATTGGTTCTGGCTCTCTACCTTTGTAACTGACCTTGGCAAATGACTTTTATGTTTGTTTGTGTATCTCTAAATAGTGATTAGGAATAATGCAGCATTTTGTACAGTTCTTTTAAATGTAAATTTAAAAAGCACGAGGGTGACTTGGAGGTTCTTCAACAAGTCCATGGGCATGTCAATAATTTAGAAATAGAACTAGACTAATAAAATATATTCCAAAATTAATAAAATAAGCCAATACTGCCTGAAAACTGAAGGAAATGTGAGGCTGTGTTCTTGTCTTGCAATTTAGTCTATTTTATTTTACCTGGGTCCCAGTGCAAAGTTCTGTAGGGCAGGAGAACATTCCAGTGTGCCACTTGTTGGGCTTGAGTGCTGAGGTGCCTGTGTGAGTGTGGGTCACAGCAGCACATCTTTTATTCTCTGCTCCAAGGCAGCTGTCATTTGGCCTACACTATCCATGAGCTCATAAAGGCAGAAGGGAAGCCAAAAATCACTTCCCTTCACTGCTTTTGTTATTTCAACACAAACACATAGAAAAGTTAAAGTCTGTAGGGCTCTATATATAGATTCCCAAGGATGTGTTTGAAATCAGAGGAAATAATATACTTTTCTTTTGAAATGTTTTCCTCTTTCCTGTATTTTTTTGTATTTTCAACTACAAAAATTCTTCCAATGGAAAATAATGATTCCATCGATTTTATTTTTTTTAATATGCAAGGATCTTATATAATCAAATAAAAGTTCTTTTTCAGACTCTTCATGTTAGATTTAACTAAATCACTAGCTTATATGCATTGATACTTAGAATGATGGTGCATAGAAATAAGCTGCCTTAAATCTACTTCCATTTGTGCCAAATCAAATGTCAAAATAGATGCACATGTAATACTGGGATCTGCTGTTTGAAATTACTCCAGCAAACCACACTTAGACACTATGGTATAAAATAAAAAGTAAATATTTGCAGTAGAACAACCAGCCCTGAAATACCAGTGGTGTTAATGAACACCACTGTGGCTCTGGAGTTCAGCATTAGCATTCCCTGGGCACTAGTGAAAATGTTTTTACCTCTCTTAGAGTTCCCAGCTGTCTGGCATCTGCCCCTTTGGAAATGCTGCTCTGACAGTGCTCATTTGTGTTGTTTTTTTGAAGGCTGTCCTTCTGGCCACAAGGGCTAAGAATTTCTCTTTTTTCATTAAACTTGGGCTTCTGGGCCATAATAAAATAATGGAAAATTTACACCATTCCTCATGGTGGATTGGATGGACCTCTCAGCAACCTGATCCAGTTGAAGATGTCCCTGCTTATTTGCAAGGGGGTTGGACTAGGTGGCCTTTGAAGGTCCCTGCCAATGCCAAATATTCTATGAATGCTTGCTGGCCAGAATATCCCAGGTTACTCAATTGACCTGAGAATATTCAAAAAAATGTTCAGTCATGCTCTCCCACAGTATTTTCTTTCTGTGTCTCTGTTATGGTCTGTATGATAAAAGGAACAGAAAGGAGGACGTTCCTTAAGTCTAGCATAGAAGAGAGAGCAGCATTGCAAGGATGGAATTACAGCACCTGCAAGCTCAGGACTGAGCCTTGAATTGGCTTTAAATGATCATTTTGTCACTCCAGACTCAAAGTCTGTATGTCTTTGTTGTTCTGCTGTGGTTTGGGTTTGTTTCTTTTTTAAATTTCAGTATGTCAGGTTTTTCTCCTAAAAATCATTTAAGGGCTCATGGACAGTTCCTCATCTCCCAGCAGAACAGGCCAGGAATACCCTGTGGTTTTTAGTTTTTCACTGTAATAAGCAAGTCAGTTCAGTGAAATCTTTGTTAGGTGTTTTTGGATTTAACCCTTTTCTGACTTAGAGATGGGGTAACTGAGAGGTGTTCTAAAAACTTTTCAGTCTCATGAGAAGGGTGAGACAGTACAGGTGTTATAATTCACGTCATCATCAATCAAATGACTTTTGTGTTAGTTTCTGTATCTCTAAATAGTGATTAGGAATAATGCAGCATTTGGTACAATTCTTTTAAATGTAAATTTAAAAAGCATGAGGGTGACTAGGATGTTCTTCAGTAAGAACATGGGCATGTCAGTAATTTAGAAATAGAACTAGACAAATAAAATGCATTCTAAAATTCATAAAATAAGCCAATACTGCCTTAAAACTGAAGGAAATGTGAGGCTGTGTTCTTGTCTTGCAATTTAGTCTTATTTTATTTTACCTGGGACTAATCAGAAGCCAACTATTTCCTAATTACAATACACTGTAAGTGTTTCTTGGCTTAGCAAGATTTAACAGATCAAATTAAACCAGGTGATAGATCATGGTTGGATGACTTATTTAAAAGATAAGTTTTACACCTTAGCTAAAAACTTTGCAAAATAAATTTATATACATTAATTATTATAGTAATAATGTTAAGAATAGTACCTTCTGTACTTCAGTGTACGCAGCAGTCAATGAGCAAAACCATCAAATTTATTTATTGGATTTATTTTCTATGAATCCAATTCCCACACTGTGTGAGCTCCAGGCTTTGGGAAGATTGTCACTGAATACATGTTTTTTTCTTTCTAAACAAAGCTTTTTGTTTCTCTAGAGCGCTGCAAGTGCAAGCCTGTGAAAGCTACCCAGAAGACCTACCTACGTAACAACTACAACTATGGTGAGAGCAGCTGCACTGCCAGCTCCCAGCTCTTTCTTCTAAGGCTGCAGGAAGGGCAACTTCTCATTAAAAAAGTCTAAAAAGTTCACTGTTACTGCTGGTAACCCAGTATTGCTTATTGCAGGAGGAAGGTGTAGCCTGAAATGTTTCCAAATTAGAAGGATGGAGGGGATTAGCTTGATATGTTAGTACAAGGGTATCTTTGTTGTTTCAGTTTTAGTGCAGGCATTTGGGGTTTGTGTACTTGTCTGGCGTGAACAGTGATGCAACAAAAATGGCATTGTGGGGTGCTGTGCCTGAGCTGCCTCTGTGATTTCCAGTACCCTCAGCTTTTGCAGAAAGGCATGCTTGTAGCAACTTTCATGCCCACTAGCTCTCCATGAGATCTGAGAGGTTCTTTTCCTTTTGGTGTGTCAAAGGCAGCAATGAGCATCTTGCCAGCTGTGTTATGCTGTCAGTAACACCTGTAAAAGTGCACATGTCCTGCTCTTCAGGCATATCACAGCTCCAGGCTCATGTTTGCCTTCGTACTGCTTCTTTGAAGCAAATTAGGCCAGAAAAGCCACTGAACATTGGGCCCTTCCTTATTGCAAAAAACAGGACTCGTTAAGCAGTTAAGCCATTTTCAGTTACGAACTTAATGTATCAGTTGTATCAGTTACAAACTTAATGTATCAGTTGTATCAGTTACAAACTTCAAGTTAAAACTTTATTAGTTTTAAACCATAACAAACATAATCCAACCAACCACTATACACCACAGTGTGAGCACATCATGGTTATATAACTTTTTTTTCTACCCCTAATTCAGCTGAGTCACTTTCCCACAGTGCTCTTCTACTTAGCCAAAGTTGCAGGCCTGAGCCATGATTTTACAAGGGTAACAAGGCCTTATTTTATAAAGCTTTATCAATATGCACCACTTCCTTTTTTCCCATGAATCAGGTGAAGAGCCTTAGGTTCAGCCAGCTTTAAGGCTTTATTTAAATGGTAAAGATTGTATGATGTTTATTAGGATTGCACATTTATAAAGCCAGAGTCAGACAATCTTCTTTTAAAAATTGTTTGCTGTTAAAAGCTAAAAATTACAACTGTATTCAAACACTTTCTTGGTCAATAGTCAGTTGTATGTTGTTTTGGTGAATTTGTTTAAAAAAAAATTAGAGTTACTATTTTCTAGTCAGAAACTGCATATGGCAGAGTCATTGGGCATGTTCCTGTCCATTTTCTCAAGCTTTTGAAATTAAATGGGTTTTAAAAGGCATTTGAAATATCTCCAAACTAAAATAATATTTTATTTTGAGATCTTAAAGGGTTTTGAAAAAGGGAATCACTCAGGGTAAGCTGTGCATACTAGGTGCACAAGTTGGTGTTTGCTGGCAGCTGTATTTAATGTGCCTGCAATACATGCTGGTTAATGGCTGTTGTGGGGAGGAGATGTGTAAGTCCATGGTTTTCTTTCTTCTCTGTTACCTTTTTCACGCAGGAGACATTTGGAATTTGGGCTATCTCCCATTTATAATGTGGAAAGGGACTCTTTGAATGATGTGGCATTCTCTAGAGCACGACCTCTGGGTTGGCTTTGCATTTGTATGTGGTATCAGTTCACTGGTCACCCTGAGAGAATGAAAAGCTTTGCCTCTGAAAGGCAACCTTTCCTCCTGTGCAACTTGAGGCAAAAAGAGAGGCCAAGAGAGGAAACAATTAGAGAGGTCATTGGGTCAAGATCAGGAGCATTTGAAGTTCAGAAAGAGCAGAGCAGATTAGTTCTGGGTCACTGGAGAGAATAGAAAAGGTAAGGGCTTGTCATCCAGCAGAAGTGGTGATATGAGAAGTTTTAATGCACAGTCCCTTTTTGTGTAAGGTTCGGAGTGATAAAGTTTGCTCATCTGTACTGCAGGTAGTCAGAGAGGGAACAGTCCCAGCTCAGGGAAGAGCATACAAGAAATAGATTCAATCTATTTAACATGGGAAGGGTGAAGAAGGAAGGAAGGAAAGAAGTCAGAGCGCAACTTAAACAGGACATGAATCCAAGTGGTATGTAAGTCCTGCTCCTGACCATTATTAAGGGGCACACTGAGCTACCTGGACCTCCTTGGTGGAGGGTGAAGTAGTGAAGAGATGGAGGCAGAGACATTGCAGGAGTTCAGCTAAACTTCTGATGAGGGACCATGCAAAAGACTAATGCCAGAGGTCACCAAGAACAGTTTGGGAGTGACCTGCTTGATCTGCTGCTTCTAACCATGCTCTTTGTGGCTTTCCCCAGTCATCCGGGCTAAAGTGAAGGAGGTGAAGACTAAATGCCACGATGTCACTGCAGTAGTGGAAGTCAAGGAGATCCTGAAATCTTCCCTGGTGAACATTCCAAAGGACACTGTAAACCTCCACACCAATTCTGGCTGCCTGTGTCCACCCCTCAGTGCCAATGAGGAATACATCATTATGGGCTACGAGGACGAGGAGCGCTCCAGGTAACTCCTCCTGTGCTGTCCTTGACTGTTCTCCTGCCATAAAGCTGAAAGTCAGAGCCAAAAGGAAGGAAAACTTGGTGTCTGTAGGTCTCCTTCATGGTATTCAGGGAGGGCAAGGCTCCCTGCAGGCAGAGAGCTCTTAGTTTTGTGTGTGCTGGGTTGTGTAGGTTCTTGATGGAGTTGTCTCTGTTGTGTAGGTTACTCTTGGTGGAAGGCTCCATAGCTGAGAAGTGGAAGGAACGTCTTGGTAAAAAAATAAAGGTAAGAAAATACCTCACCAGAAGTCAAATGTTGTGGGTGCCATAAAACATCTACCTGTCCTTTCAAAATAAGGGAAGAAAATTCGTATGCTGCCTCCAGTTAATCAATATCATGTATCAAAAGCTAACTTAGTGTTTTATTTGCTCTAATACTTAGAACTGCATGCTGAGTAAATTAAAGGGATACATTGAATTACCCTGAAGTATCCCATTGCAGCAGCAGTCAAAAGCTCTGTCTCAAAAAAGCAAATAGTAGGGGACTTTTAACTCTGTAGGCAAGCTGTGAATTCCACAACACATACTTGCTTAGTTTGGGGTTGTGATAGGAATTTAAAAAAAGAAACAGACCAGGGGGCTTTACAAATGTTTTTCAGACTAAGTCATGGGCAGGGACACCTGGCTGCTCCAAGCCCCATGCAACCTGGCCTTGAGCACTTCCAGGGATGGGGCAGCCACAGCTTCTCTGGGAAACCTATGCTGGGCCTCACCATCCTCACAGCCAAGAATTTCTTCCCTATATTTTATATAATCTGATCTAATCTAATCTGATTTAATCTAATTTCTGTCACTTTAAAGCCATTACCCCTTGTCCTGTCATTCCATGCTCTTGTAGAAAGTCCTTCTCCATCTCTCCTGTAGCCCCTTTAGGTATTGGAAGGTCCTCTAAGGTCTCCCTGAACCCTTCTCCAGGCTGAGCAACCCCAGCTCTTTATATGAAAATATATTCTGGTTTTTTCTTACTTAAATGTTTTCTAATGCCTTCCAGGTTCTGGAAGAATTATCTTTTTATGTTTTGATGCACTGCAAAGTATCAGTGGTTTTGACATTGTCAGGAGTGTCACTTTACCCTGAATATTCCTATTTTGACACAATTTCTCAGCCATTCATTTGCCATAATGCTTGTGCCTATGCAAACCAGTCTTCTCTTCCACTCAGCACTTTCTTCATCAGTGTGAGGGTCACTGGCAGGAAAATACTGTTGTGTTTATAAAAGCAGGATTTTCTGTGCCTATTTCTCACATCAGTGGAGATTACAGGAGTGAAAGATACAGGGATCTTTTTTCAAGTTGTTGTTTGGTTTGGCAGAACCCTGGGAAATCCAGTGCCACAGACAAAATATCATTTTGCTGCCATGGGCTGACTTCTGTTCAGTTTCAGCTCTTGGGTGATAACATTATTTGTTGGAATTTTTTTGGGCAACACACTTTCTCACTTCCTTCCTTATTATCTGTAACCTGCTGCCTCTGCCCTCACACCCAGCCTGGGGGTGTTGAGGACCCTGCCACATCACCACCCACTTCTCATCATCATTTTCTTTCCAAGAGCATCAACAGTTGTACAAACTATATTTATTTTGTTGGTTTGTTAGTTGTACAAACTATATTTATTATGTTTTTTTTTACTGTGATTCCTATGGCTTGCAAAAATAAAAGTAAATAATAATTTTTTTTCAATTAACAAAAACCCCTTAACTGTTTTTTCCTCCTGCTTCCCCCGAAAACCACATGAGTGGCTTCATTTAAATTTTATTATTTCGAAGGTGAGTCTCCCTTGTGCTGAAGCCTTGGATCAGACCCTTCATTCCCAGAGGCTGCAGGAAAGCCAGGAAACAGTTTCCCTGTTAAAATGGGAACTTGTAAATGTTTAACATTTAAATGGGGGCTTTTCCCAGTAAGCTCTCATTGCACCCTTGAGCCCAGCACAGGGTAACATGGTGGAAACAGCAATAGCAGCTTTTGCTGCTGTTTGTGAGCACATTTTCTGTGTGAAACATGTGAACAGGTGGATCGATAGCCTCTCTGGTAATTTCTGTAGTGTTGCTCTAGGACACAAAATAAAACAACGCTGACACTGGAATCTCCAAGGTAAAAAGAAGGGCAGTTTAATTCTGACTCCAGCATTTATAGATGTCCAAAAGTGACAGTGGATTGGAGGATGACAGTGCCACTTCTCCAATGACACTGGACAAACCAACAGTCCATCAAATGTCTCCTCCTCCAGAAAACAATGTAAAACAATCATTATTTCCAGAAAAGCGTTTGAGAAAGTTCATTACAAACATGTAAACATCAGAAGCTTTAGAAGAACAGGGCGACCCTGTAGCCTCTCGGGTAATTTCTGCGAGCTCTCGGGTAATTTCTGCGAGCTCTCGGGTAATTTCTGCGAGCTCTCTGGTTATTTCTGTGCCTCTCTGGTAATTGCTGTGCGTTTCCCCGCAGCGCTGGGATCAGAAGCTGCGGCAGGCGGGGAAGGGGCGGGCCGAGCCCGGCCCCAGCGCGGCGGCCCCAAAGCCCAGCAGTGGCCGGCAGGCTCGCAGCTGGGTGTGACACCCACCGAGGGATGCTGACATGCACGGGACTGTCTGCCGAGGCTTCCTGTTGGAGCAGCAAAGGAGAAATTGCACTATTGCACGTTATATTCTATTGTTTACTACAAAGTCATGTTCTAGCTTTTATTAGGTTTTATTCTCCCTCTTTGTTCTCCACCTTTTTCTTTTTGGATATGTGCAAGTTCTGGAAATGTATATTTTTTCTGTTGCTAAGAACTGTAGAAAACTGCCCTTATGAGATGAAGAAAAACAATGTTCAATTTACCTTTTTATCTCCTAAATCTTCTCTGGGAGAAAATTCTGATGCTAGCAGGAATGAAATCTGGCAAAGACCATTGCTTAAAGTCATGGCTTACACTGGCTTTCCCTGTTCACTCTTTCTTGGTCACTGTTTGCTGAAACTTGCTCTCTTTTGGGTAGGTTGTTATCTGGGTTAAAGTGTATCATTTTTATTCTGAAATATAATTCTGAATGACATAATTATTTTTTTTTCTAAGAGAGCTGTTTGAATTAGTACAGCTTTATTAAGTTTTCTTACAGATAAACCACTTGCAGAAGGCAGACTCTAAATATTTCCCTGTGCATGTACACAGGGAACCTGGGTTTTCCAGTGCTTTGGACCTTAAAGGAAATATTATCTAGTTCTGTAACCATAATTTATAACTAAATTTATGCTTCTTCTCTTATAATGGCAGTTTTTTCCCCTTTTTCTCAGCTGACTTATAGGAGTAGACAGACTTACCAGGCCTGCTTCTCAGTACAGGTCTGCAGTTTAGTCTTTTGATTTTGTGGTGTTATTCTTAAATCCATGCCTACATAAACAAGTGTTCAATGCTCAGTAACATATGTCCAATAAAAGAATTGTAGTTGCCAACCACAGACCCTACCTGACTTCTGAACCAACATCATATTGCTAATACTACCCTTGAAAATATAAACCCCAAAAAAACCTTTAATTTTTGTGCTTTAATAGAATTCTTTGCAGATGGTGCCAACATATTGGAAATTATCTTTGTTTTTCTAGTCTCTCATGCTTAAAAGAAATCTAAAAGGAGTACATCAAAGAACAATCTTCTTTGGCATAGTCTGCAGAGGGGAACCAGCTCTACTTAAAAAGAGCAAGTGATTGTTGTGTTCTAGCTGTCAGTACTGTCTTTAGTACACTAGCGCTGCCTTTCATAAGAAAATAGTGTTGGGTTGCTGGGTGGTTTGAAAATATGATGATGCTAAATAGGACAGAAGTATTTGGGAATACTGTAATAGTGCTGTTTCAGGATTTCAGTTAATAACCAGCAGTCTTGGGACAGGTTTTTCCATTGGGCTAGATACCAAGAAAGTTGAAAAAGAGCAACATCCTGCAACACTTAAGTTTTTATTTATAATTAAAGGGATAAGTTAGGGGAAAGATGAGTTCTGAAAGCTGGCAGAAGGATATGAATCCCCTAGGTATTAAATCCTCAGTATTTCTCAGAACTATGCAGATCACAGAGTTGTTTAGGTTGGAAGAGACCTCCAGGATCAAGTCCAAGCTTTGATTGATCTCCACCCTGTGACCTAGACCAGAGCACTAAGTGCCATGGCCATTCTTTTTTTGAAGACCTCCAGGGATGGTGACTTTAACAAGCATTTCTACAGAGTAGGTAAATAACAGAACAATTTGTTAAGTTGTGAATAGCCTGTTAAATAATGTTAAAAACCTCATTATTTACCCCAAAGCACCCACTGAAGTCCCATAGATGAGTGCTGGAATCCCAGGGTCAGCAGTCACCACTCATCACATTGTGTTCTGCTATGAAAAGAGCTGTGAAATCATAAAACCCTGTTAAAGGTGTAGAAAATCCCCAGAGAGCTGGGAGTTTACCCTTTGCTAGCCACCACTTTTGAAGGTGGCCTGTCCCGTGCCATTTCTCTGTGATTAACAGCCACCTTTATTTCATCCACTTGCCATTTAGTACTGACATTAGTTGCATTAAAAATTGCCAGAGCAGAGCACAGTGTTGCACTTGAAAACCTCACTAAGAGAAAAATGAGCAGCATTTGTAACTGTCACACATGTCATGATGTTGCAGTGAAAATATTTCCCTAACTGGAAGCCACCAGATTGGTATTTTTCCAGAGGAATTAAGCATTTTTCATTAGCACATGAAAAATGAGGGTGGCATGATGGGCTCCTTGGAAGAGGCAAGAGGCATTTTTCACAATTCCTTAATTAACTGAGGAGCATTTTACAAACTCTGGCACTGCTTTTACCCCATCACAGTGATTTCAGTGACTGAACCTCTGCAGCACCCCCCAGACTCACTCGTGCTGAGTGTACAAATGATCAATCCAGAGACCAATGAGACACAGATGGCACAATATCAATATTTTATAATATTGATATTTCAATATCAATTATTTCAAAAGCTTTGAGCAGTATCTCTCACACGTGTTTTGTGGCCTGGAGCACACTGAAATGCTCTGTTGCTCTAAAGCTGCACTTACTGCTTTACCACATCTTTGAGGGCTTTGTGACAAGCTAGACTACTCCACTGGTGTTTTAAAGTGACTTTGTTTTAATTATGGTCTTAGTCATTTGACATAGTTGTATATTATTTTCTTGTTTCTTCCCCTGGTAATCCTCTTCTGCCCTTTTTATGCCCATTTTTGATGTGATCCTACATTAAACTGTCAAAAATGCACTATATGGCACATTCTTCTGTAGAAGCACACAGTCCTCAGCACAGTCTTTTCAGAGACATCCACTTGGGATGTGACTTTGCTTCAATTTGTAATGGTTTTTGTTCCTCCAGTTTTATTAACTTATGTAAACACAAAGTCAGGTTTGGTTTGTGCACAGTCATGTTGCTCAGCTGCAAAGGAAGCGGAGTTTGGACTGCAGTGTTTGCCTGATGGAGGAGCCTCCAGGATCCATCACACAGGTACAACAAGGGAGGGAAAAACCCCAAAGCAGAGAGATTTCAGAACTTTGCAGTTTCTGCAGGGCCGCATGCCTGGCTGAGCTGTGGGTCCAGCTCTGGCCCTGCTCCCTGTGCCCTCCAAGTGGCCACTTTACCCCAGTGTGGTGAGCTGCTCCAGGCTCTCCTCCCTCCTGACTCCCAGTTTCTCCTACATCCTGCACCCAGGCTCTCCTCCACCACTAACCCCTCCACCCTAACCCCTCCTGCTCCCAGCCCTCTGGCCCGTGGGGAGAGTGGGAAGACTCTTCTTCACAACACTTGGGCACAGCACAAGGTGGCAGAGCCCTGAATGCAGCCCCACACCAGGCACACATCAGCTCCTGCTGCATCCAAGGCACTGCAGGACTTTCAAAAAGGATGCTGAGTTACAAGAATAAAAATTACTTAAGCAGCAACATAGCTGTTCCCATTTGGAAACATCACTGTGATGCATTTTGGAGATTGTAGCTTGGTGCTTCCATTCTCATCCACACCATTGCCTGGTTCCTGTGTTTTCCAGACATGCTTCAGCTCTGCCTGTGGTGGTCACAGTAAGTACAGCAAGGTGAGCACCATCACTCAATCAGCAAATCCCGTGAAGCATATTGTCAATCCTATTTAATTCTTGGGCTTTGGATTTTTTTAAGCACTCAGTGAATATCACTTAATGTGAGAAGGAAACTTTGCTGCACAAAAAGCCAGGAAAACCAAACTTCTGAGTTAATCATGTTGACTACTGTCCTCCTGTCCTCACTCTCAAAGCCTTTGGAAGAGAGCAAAGTTTGTTATTTTACATCTTGCCTAATTAGGCCTGTGTTTGAGATTCCCTGTGTCAGGAAAATTAATCCATGATATCAGGGGTTTAAGTCCAAAAAGGAGACAGAGGAGTCCTGCAAGGACAAAGGGAGAGGCCGTGGGGTATTTCCCAAGGGGTCTCTTGAATTCCTGGAGGATGCAACCTCCTCCTTATCCCAATTTCCTGGCCACATTTCCCTCTCTCTTTCCCCATTGGCTGAGGTACTTGAGAGGTGCAGACTTCCCAAATCACCTAATACAGACCTGCCTTTTCTTTGTATCTCTGTTCTTTTTCTCTAAGTCCAGGAATTTAGCACAGCCTTGAGTGACAGTCTGAGTCAGTTAGTGCAATACCTCTGGAATTTATGGTCCCTCCCATTGCTTCTTTCACCTATCAGTGTCTGCCTTTATCTACCAGCAGGGCCATAGCTTGTTTGTAAAGACACATCCCTGCCATTCCTTCCACCTGAACATGCCATGCAATTTAGAACCAGAGACTGTGGTGTGAAAATGTGGTGCTTTTTTCATCTTCCCTAATTTGGGTGGAGCTTTGCCTTGTAATTCCCAAACCCTGCACTCAAACTGGGTCAGTCTATGCTAACAGGCAGTGTTTTATTCAATTAATTTCTAAAAGTCCTGCTTCCCATCCAGCATCTACTTCATTCCTCTCTTAGAGTAAGATACTCCTACTTCATCTTTCAATCCCCATAGATAAAGCCAGAGAAAAAATAATGCTGTGTTTAAAAAAAAGGCAAGGTGTGCAGTCTGGGAGCAAACCCACCTCTGTCCCTGCAGAGAGAACAGCAGCTGGCCTGAAGTGTCACCAGGGACAAGAAGCAGCTGTTTCTCATATCCTGTGCTGCTCAGAGAAATGCTGGTAAGTGATTCTGCAGTCTGTGCAGGGCTCTGCCCTCCCTGGAGCCCAGCTCTGTCACTTGTCTCAGGAAAAAAATACCTTGAATTGCTTTAGAGCCCTGGCTGCACTGAGGCTTCTATTGTGGGCTCTGATGGAGTGTCCCTTTTAAATGGATTTCCATGTGCTGGAAGGAAGGCTGATTTCAGTCTGTTTCCCAAGACCTTATTGCACACTATTGAGACAGTATATAGCTTTTACTCTTCCCTTTTCACCTGCAGTGAAACTATTTGAGGGTCATGGTCAGTCTGTTATTTTTGTAAAAAAATTGTAGCTGTGAAAAAAGTGCTCTGAAGTCACTCAGATTATTTCCTTATTTCATTTCAGAACTGGTTTGGTTGGAGGCAGCACTATAGAAAGAGGGCAAACAGAACAGCTTGTGATAGGCAGCTTGTTACTGGTGTACAATGTGGTTATTTTACTGGGTGATGCACATAATGCACATACCTACACATGCACATGTGACCAAGTATCATGGGATGTATAGAAGGGTTGATTAAAACCACGCCTTTCCCATATCTGGGTTAGATTAGTCCAGGGAGAAAATATGCAGCTTAAAATCTCTGTGAATAATTAGCCTGACAAGTTGCTTCTCTGGTGCAGCTCAGCAGATGAGGAGGCAGGAGGAATAAACACCAAAGTTGCTTCTTCACCAGAAAAGTCCTTAATTTCTGGCAGGGGGGTCACCCATGTCTTTAATAAATCTCCTCTGGACATGTTAGCAGTGGCATGAAAATAACAGAGCTTGATTTCAGCCTGGGAATTATCATTTTGGAGTATATTTCCTGCCACTGAAGCCAATAATTATCAGAGTCTATAGGGTGAGGACAAGTTGCACATGTAGAGAAGAGCACAGTTGAAGAGCACAGAGAAAAGAGCCAGTGAGAAGAGCACAGTTCAGTCCATCAGGACTAAACTGGCATCAGGATTTTCTTTTTTGTGGTAGTCCAGTTGCCCTTTCTTTAGGGTAAACATTCAGATGCATTTCTGAATGGTTGCTGTGCCACAGCATTAGGGAGGGAGACACCAAAACACAGCATGGCCAGAAAAGTGGTTCAGTGTCACTGACAGCACCACTAGCACAGGGGTCAGCTGTAAAAGTGCTTGGGCTCGAGCCTCTTAGTTAAAATGTTCTTTTTCTCTGTGTTCTGTGGGAAGAGAAGGGGAAAAGCACAGCTTTTTTCCCTGTAGGATAGTTGAGTGAGATGTATTTGGCTGCCCCTGTGACTTGCCACACTGGGAATTGCAGTTCCCCATCCTCAGCTCTGGGTTATTTAGTGCCTGGTTCTTCCTTTGCTTTTCCTCTGGAAAGCATCTGCCTGTGTTCCAAACCTGGAGCTGCCTCACCCAAGGCTTCCTGGACATTTGCTACTCCTCCGTTTTTTAGGAGAAATGTGTGTAGATGCAGAATTAGCTGAAGCCACCTTAGGAGCAAGCAGCAGCTGTTTTGGTGGGCAGCTTCTCTCTGGTTACAAAGTAGGGCAGATGAGGACAGGAAATCCTGAGGCTGCACTACTCCCTCAGTAATTTATTTTTTTTTTTACAAATGAGCCTAAGTTATGCTGTGAAACCCATGGCAAAGACTCCACATCAGCCCTGACTGAGCCCACTGCTGCAGTCCAGGTTGGGGATGGCAAACCAGGTCACTGCTTCCTTCACAGAGCAGCTTAAATGCCTACACAGAACCCAGATAAGCTTTGTCATGCAGGAGAGATTACAGGCTCTGAATTAAACCTTCTCTGGCCTGTAGGGTGCTCTGGGCCAGCCAAAATGCCCCTCACCTACCTCAGGGCTTGGGAGGTTTGACAAGTGATAATGAAGGGAGATGAGGGAGGAATAGAAGAGGAGTTTCAGGACGAGAGCAGCAGAAGGAAATGACTTGTGACCCTGCTCTTGTGCCCCTTTGCCAGGCAGTGCACTGTGAAAATGCTGAAAATATATATATATATAAAATATATCTGAAAATACAGCTATGTTACTGTAGGACTACAGGCAGCATCAGACTGCCACAGGTGAATAGGGGAGCTGAATGCATGTGTCATCAGCAGATCTAATATTAGGACTTGCTGAATTTTGAGTGCTGAACATTGCAAATCTGACCTTCCCATGCAGTTATCTAGGGTTTGAAATAGGTCAGAAGATTTTCACCACTTATTCCTATATGATCCATTTGGAAAAGTGATTTGCTTTGTCCTCCATGTGGACCTGTTTCTGTCCCAGGTGGTGTGGTTCCTTCTGGCCCTCTCTTTGCTTTGCTGAGGTAAGAAAATCTGCACCACCTTTTTCTTTTGGTCCCAGATTATCTGAAAGCGTACATTGGTCACCAGGTTTTGCATGCAGAATTCCAGCTTTTCCCAGCATTTCCCTCTGGGACATTGTCTGAGTGGTAGGATAACCAGTCTCCATTGCCCCAGGGACTTCACCAAGAGGTTTATAGTCTCTCTGCTGCCTTTTGCCAGTTTTTCCAGCTGCCCCTGGCCTCTTGGAACATTTACCACTTGCACTCTCACTCTGACATTTCTTGAGGGCTTTCTTTGTGCTACAGGTACCCCTCCTGTTCAAAGCTGGGTCCTGGTTTGCTTTTTGCCTTGTTTCCTTGTGGCTTTCTGCTCCCCTGCACCCTGTGTGTTTCCTGGCTGCTTATCTCCTTTTCTTCCTCTCATTGTTCCTCATTCCTGCAGCTCGAGCCAAGCCTCCTGCCACTGCCTGATGACCACCAGAGCATTTGCTTCCTCCCATTGCCTCACATCCCCTTTCAAGGGGGTCTGTCAAGATCAGTTAGAGGGAAATTTAACCTATCTGTTGGAAAACTTGAACTGAAATGCCCAAGAGTTCTTGGTATGTTGTTGATTTAATGTAAAATTTCTCACACCATCCCAGAGTGCCAAGAAATTAAAAGTGCTGGAGCTGCTGAGACAAAGATCTGGTTTTTCCTTGCCTGTGTGGGTGGATGAAGTATTCCTCCCTAGCTTTGCCCCTGGAATTGACTGTGTCTGAAATCAGAGCTGAACAAAACAACTCCAACAGCTGATATTTAATACTTCAGGCTGTGCAACTGTGCATTTCCTAAATGTCTTGGTGCAGAATTATGGATTGGAAATGGAAAGCTGAGTCTTATTAGAAGTATGGGGCAGCTTTAAATCCCTTGGTTTGAGGAACCCTTTGTCTGACACCTAAATACGAAACACCAGGTAACCCATTGTGGACACTTTGTTTTGCAGCACAAAATACAGCACAGGGTGTTTTTAACACACTATTTCAGGAAAATCAGGGGAAAAAAATGTTGGTGTTTTCCAGCTGCATTTCAGTCCATGATTTTAGCACATTTTTTCCTGTGAGAGGCTGAAAAGCAGTAGGAGTCTGGAGGGGGAGAAGAGGCCTGAAAAAGTGCAGGTTGAAAAGGGTTGGGAAGTCAAAGAAGTGTGGGAGACTGGAGGGCAAAAAGTGGAGGCTGAAACTTGGGGAGAGGCTAAAGTACTGTGGGACACTAAAGAAATCTTTTTGTGAAATGGAGTCTGAGAGGCTGTGGAAAGAGTGGAGGAATAAGGAGAAAGCATTAAATAGAGTGGAGGCTTAATATAAATCCCTAAAGGGGCTTTAATATGAGGCCCTAAAGGAATAGAGGGACAAAAAAGAGTGGGAGACTGAAAAAGGACTGAAGGGTCAGTGTATAAAGTAGAGGGGAAAAAGTGTGGAAATGGAGTAAACAAGGAAAGCTGGGAAAAAAATGGAGGCTATAAATGAGAAGGAGGCCATAAAGGAAGTGAGGTAACAAAGAAAACTGGAGAGAAAAAAAGTAGAAGCTGTAAAAGAGTAAAACACACAAAAAAAGGTCAGTGAGAAGAAAAAATGAGTCAAGAAAAAACAGAGGCTGGAAAAGGGTAAAGAGCCAGGAAAGGGTAGAAGAGAGGAAGAAATGCAGAAGCTGAGAGGACAGGAGGACACAATAATGTGGGAAGGAAAAAAACCCAAAGTATTGACCAAAAACGTGGAAGGTGAAAAGCCAAGAGAGAGTGTGGGTAGAGGGAGGAAGAAAGGGGCAAAAAGAGGTGGGGAGGCCAAGAAGGGGGAAACTGGAGATGGAGGCCAGAAAAATGTAAAGGCTGGAATGGGGAGAAAGGCTGAATAAAGGGTAGAGGCAGAAAAAAAGTGGAGTCTGTGAAGTGGGGGAGGTTAAACTGGAATGGGAGGGTGAAAAGGGGTAGAAGTCTAGAAAGGGATGCTAAGTTGGAGTGCAACTTTAGGAGATAAAAAAGTGGAAGCTGATTTGTGGTGGAAAGCTAAAGAGGGTGAGAGGTCTGAGGAAATGTTTAGGCCAGGAAACAGTGGAGGTCAAATTTTGTGGGAAATGGAAAAATTGTCGGTGGCTGGAGCTGAAGTGGAGGCTGAAAAGGAGTGGAGGCTAAAATGGTGTGAGAGTCCAAAAAGAGGTGGGAGGCTGGAAAGCAAGGAGTAGCTAGAAAAAAGTGGAGCCCTAAAAGTGATGGGAGGCCAAATTAGAGCAGGGGAGTGAAAGGGTTGGAAGTGTGGAGGGGAGGGAAAGGAGATAGGATGGGAGAGGCAAAAAAGATGTGGAAGTTTAAAAAGGATGGGAGGCTGGAAAACAAGATGTGGCTAAAAAAATGTGAAGCCATAAAAGTGGTGGGAGGCTGGAGGGAAGTAGAGGCCAGGAGGTAGTGGAGGCTGAAAAGAGGGCAGAGGGCCCAGAAAGGGGCAAGGTGAGGATGAGGAAGGGCAGGGCCAAGGCAAGGTAATGGAGGGCAAGGCAATGGAAGTCAGGCATGAGGTAGGCAAGGCAGAATTTAAATTTTGCTCAAAGTATTATAACCTCACCCCTTCCTCTGAAGTGTAATTGGGTAATGAGAGAGCATTCCATTGTAATACCAGTAAATTGGATACCTGTCCTGGGTGAATATCACTTTCTGGTTGACAAACTGAACTGGTGTTCTCCCAGATGGCCTGAAATAGGTATTTCAGACAGTGGCTTTCCAGGTGTCAATGTAGGAACCTCTATGTTCAGTCCTATTTATGAACAATTTTCTTTTAAAAGGAAAAAAGATTACTTTTCCAGCTTGAATGTATTAAAAATACCAAGACAACAGTTTGCTAAAATATTATTGTTATATTTTCATTATAGATTGGATCTAATGAGGTATTCTAGCTTGTGGGAACATTGTGCTGTTAACCTGTGCCTCCTCACACCTGCCATAAAATACAGGCAATTCAGTCATTCACTCTGAAGGGTTTCATTTAGCCATGCACAGGGATTTGTACCTGTGCAAATTCACAGCAAATTGCTGTGAATGCTGAGGATTATTCAGTGTGAGAAGTATTTTCCATGCCTCTGCAGTGATAACAGAGCCATTGAAACACTAATTTTCTATGTTTTCAGGCTGTCTTAACAATTACAAGCAAAGTATTTTAAAAGCACTGTTCTGCCTGTGGGTTTTGATGACTGGTGCTCTGCATTTCAAGCCTATAAAACAGAGGGGTGTGGAAAACTCCTACTCTGGATTTACATTCTGGACCTCCAGTCTTGTGGGCCACCACCTGCACCATTCCTGGAGAAGGGGGTGAGCTCTGGTGACCTCACTGAGGGTATTTCCCTGTGTAGCACTGTGCAATGATGAGCAGCAAGAGTTGGGCTGAGACCAGGATCCTGCAAACTCTTTACATCAACTCCCAGGCCATAAAAATTCTCTCAAACCCAGATATTAAAAACTGGAATCATCCTGAAGCATGGGCTTTCTTTAGGTTACCTGTCTACTGTTTTTTTAGCATGTCAGCTGTTGTTTCACATCCATTTTCACACTTAGAGGTAAAATAATGTGCCTGTCCATAATTATTAAAAAAATACCAGCTTCTAGCTGTAATTGCCTCCAAAGTATCATGGCTAACTAAAGATATGCCCAAAGGAGAAGACAGGACTCCAGCTGCTGGGGGCAGTGAGACCTCAAATTCCATTTCTGGCCCTCCTAATAGTCAGGGGAAGAAAAGGAGCAATTAGAGGAGTTTGGAAAAATAAAATTATATGGCATAACTGAGCTTTACCTGCTGCAATAACACAAAAACTGTTGTCTTACCTTGGGATGGACTATACTGATTTAATTTCTGCTTTTTTGCTTTTTTATGGTGTGTTTGGGCCATGTGTTTTAAGCAGGAGTAAAGGTCTGCAGGGATGAGCGTCCTCTGCTAGAGAAATTACATTTTATCAACCTTGCAAATGGAATTCTTGAAAGTTACCCAGAAATAAGTGCCAGTTCTAGTCTCATAAAAAAAGCAGCAGGTTTGGCTAACAGCTGTGTGATGCCTTGATTTTTCTTTTTAAAAATGATTTAGTTCTGTGATTCTCACTCCTGGTGAGAGCTGTACTCAGTGCCAAAGGATCTGTGTGTGAGCACCAGAGCTGGGCCACCTTAACAGGGTCAGCTGAAGGTTTTGCTCTAAATTCATGCTGCTGCTTACTTTTGTGACTGAATTACTGAATATGCTGAATTTGCATTTGAAAAAAAAATAGTTCTTGTACCTTTTCCAGGCCAAATCTGTGCTTAGGGCAGGTGTCTTCAGGTTAGTAATGCAAGCAGATACTCTGCATGGAGCAGGAGCTGTTCCCTAGAGAATACAGATCTCCCTGAGTCCCCTCAGCTCCAGAGCACTGAAGGGCAACTTTCTTCTGGCTCTTTCAAACAAGGTTCTCTATGTGCCCTTCTCTGAGTGCAAATACTGTTTTTCCAGCAAATGCCACATGAAATTGTAAAGTGTACCCTTAGGAACTTTCAAACCCAGCTCTGCATTAACACATACCAACAAAAATCACAGTGCAGTCCTGGTTTTAACTTTGCAGGGATCACTGGGGAGTTTTGGCTGTTATTGCAACAGTGGATCTTTGTTTCCAGATGTTTTTTTGGGTGGGAATCGTAGGAACAGTATAAAATCCTTACTGGAATGTGTTGATGGTAGAGAGTTGTGCTGGAGGTTTTCAGGTAGGAGTTTGCTTTTAGTAGATTGCTGGTTGTGTGTGTCTTACTGTGAGAGGAACAATGAGTTTTAAGCTGCAGGATGCAAAAAAGGGATGTTAATTTAGCATGAATTGATGAAAACTGGCTGCTTTGTAAGGTGCAGAATGAGGGACAAAGTTGAGTTTTCTGTGCAGTGAAACTGGTACAAAAAAATGAGTGCAACGTGGTCAAAGGAGGACTGTGTCTTCTTGGTGTGCTTCCCAGTATGTCAGGTAAGCTTGAACTTCAAAAAATTCAAGACTGTTTGAAATAATTTTAGAAAAACTCGGTCTTTGGCCATAGCTTCTCTTAATAACAAATTATTTTCTCCCCCCAGAGAAAACTTAAGTGAAAATGGATCAACAGGGATAAGTAGCTGTGGTATTTTTGGGGTCCACGGATAGAAGAGGAAGGAATGAATCTGACTCCATGTTCTTAGAAGGCTAATTTATTATTTTATGTTCTGTATTATATTAAAGAATGCTATATTAACTGTACTAAAAAATACAGAAAGGATACAGACAGAAGGCTAAAAGATAGTAATGAAAAACTCATGACTCCTTCCAGAGTCTGGATACAGCCTGACCATGATTGGTCATTAAGTTAAAACAATTCACATGAATCCAATGAAACATCTACCTGTTGGATAAACAATCTCCAACCACATTCCAAAGCAGCAAAACACAGGAGAAGCAAATGAGATAATTATTGTTTTCCTTTTTCTCTAAGACTTCTCAGCTTCCCAGGAGAAGAATCCTGGGCAAGGGGATTTTTCAGAAAATATGATGGTGACAGGTAGCATTGAAACTGGCAAATTAATATGAGGATTTATTTTGGGACCTGATAGGCATTCAATTGGCATTCTCTAACAAAATGGGCATTCTCTAACATGTTTGGCATTGCACTACCACAACTCATACCAACACTGTGCTCCAGAGGATGCAGTTTAACATGCTTTTCTGCTCACATTACTTAGGTGAGTTTCAGGATCTAAAGGAACTAAATAAATGCCAGGAGCTCTTAGTATAATCATAGCTTGGTTAATAACTGCTCTCTTTAATTTTGAAGTAGTACATCCTAGTGATGTGATAAACACAGTGGCAGGACTGTGATAAAATGTGTTATTGGAAAAAGCCAAGTGGGTAAGGAGCCAAGCAAAAATGGATGATAATGACTATCTTTGGTTAAAAAAACTTGAAGATCACACTAATGCATGTAAAAGCTAAAAAAAGTCTTTAGGCAGTCTGTAAGCTCTTTAAAATTCAGAGTAGGAAATGATGGTATGAGGTAGTTAAGAATGCCATGGGTAATATGGGTCTCTGTGGTTTCATAGGCCTTGGTGCCTAGAGCTGGGAATCAAATTTTATCTGTTTAATGCAATAACATCCATTATTTAATGAAAAAGAGGGGATTACACAAGGTCTCCAGTTTTATCAAAGCCACCTTGTTAACTTTTCTCAGGGTACCAAATGTCAGTGCTACAGATTGTGAGCTACAAGGTAAGTTTCATTTAAGCCAAGTAAAATGATGTTTTATAACATCTTGTTAGTGTATATTCTTCCTCTCTCTTCTTGATTGCAGTTGTCATTTGTTGATTTTCATTATATTCTTGGAATAGTGGGGTTGAGTTTTCCAGGATGTTTTTTGCAGTACAAATTTTTTTAATGCTGTGCCCCATTTGTGATCTGTGGGGTTTTTCTGTGTGTTTTTGTTTGGTTGGTCGGTTTTGTTTTAAATAAAGTTGGTCACATTGGGAATATTATGACTCTTAGATGTATAGAAAGGACAAGGGTTTCTCCTTTCTTAACACCCAGAAATATCCATGGATTTCTCCTTAAAATTTGTTACCAGGATACATAAAAGAAATGCAACTTTTAAACAAATTGAGTAATATATTGGTTAAGAATGCATTTAAACTGTTAATTCTATGTTGTATTATCTTCAGTGGGGAAATCAGCATATAAAGCAGAAGTGCCTCACATTTTCCAAGGTCTAATGAGATGCTGTTTACCTTGCTTCTTTTAGTTACATTTTAAAAGATTACCTGGGCCTTGATGTAACTTGTGTGGGGGCTCTCCCTGGCTCAAAGTGCTTTAGAAGACAAGTTGGTCTTTGTGGTTACAGCATGAGGAAGCACTTGTTAAAAAAGCACATCTACTTTTTGGCATAGGCATTAAAAATATGCTATCTGTACCTTCCCAAATAACATTATTAAAAGATGTGCCCTTTAGATACGAGGGGAAGGCTGTGGGTGATGCCACAAATGAAGGGCTTAGTTTGGGAGGCAGTTTTTCAGGGAGAATGCCTACCTCTGTGTTTCCTTTTCCACATCTGAATGGCTGCCTGCTCCTACATGTGGGATTCATTCTCCAGAGGAGATCTCAGAGCTGCATTATTTGAGTAACTCAATGGGAGTACAGCCAGGTCATCCTGCTTGAGTCATCCAGATGATTTTATTTCATCAGGCCTCAGACCTCTGCCTTGTGACATGTGGGCTTGAAAGAGGTGGGGAAGGGAGGGAAAAACCCCATGCTGAGTGCTCCTCACCCTGATGGCCCTGCTAGGAGCCCATTCCCAGGGGGTTCTCCCTGCCTTGCTCTTTATCATGGTAAAAAACAGGTTGCAAAAGGGATCTGTCCCAACACTTAAAGGGGGAATTTTGTAGTCTTGAAAAAATTTATTGGCTGCCAGAAGTGTTTCCTACCAGGCTCTAGAATTGCTGATATATTATTGATGGGGACAGAGCAAACCACAACATATTCTTCCTGAAAGCTCAGTAGAGTTGATCAGTGTTTCACAGCAAAAGTTATTTTTAACTTGAAGTTAATTTTTAATTTATTGTTGTTGTTGATATTAAGTTTGCATAAGAAATAGATTCACTTTTTAAATTTCACTTTCTTGGTGTGATCACAAAAGCAGGAGTTGACTGGAAGCCAAGGACTTTTAAACAGTTCCATGAATTGGGAAATTCCAAACCCCAAAAGCTTCTCATTCTTCATTCTTTTCATTCTTTCAAAAATAATGCAGATATGTCCCCAGTAAGGCAGCTTGTAAAGAGTGCCAAAACCTCACTCTTGAGTACCAAAATAGGATGACTTCAGAAATTTGCAAACACCTTGCCATGCAAAGCACCTTATTTTTTTCCCCAACGTGCTTTACTAGGTTGGCTCAGGAATGTGTCCAAAATGACAGTTTTGACATTTCTGATTTGGATTTTTCTGACCTCTTTCATGCTGAATTATCCTGTTACCTAGTTTAGTAGAAAGTTAAGGTGATGGTGTCCAGACAGAAATACAGGAACTATCAATGTATGGTCATGAGAAGACCTAGGGTAATTATGGCATATGAAATGGAAAGAAATATCTTCTTCCAGGCTAAGAGTCACACAGAAAAAAGTTTTTCTTGGGTTTCTGACATTTTATGCAAGCCTTGAAGATTCTCTCTCCCCCAAAATATAGCAAACACAAAACTGGATTGATCTTCTGAAGCAGTGGTGGGGATCATCACTATGATTTAAGTGACTACATTCAATGCACTGGAGAGCAGTGAAAGCAGCAAATTTCCCTCCTGCTTTATCCCAAAATACAGCCTGAGACAACGTTGTGATGGCTCAAGGGCAGCAGCATTTAATGGAGATTTACTGGATTTTTCCCTTAGTGCTGAGGAATGACATGTGGCAGGAGGAATTTGACACTGAGCAGTTGCTGAAGATCTACTGCTTTCCTTATTTATTCAGGGAAGTAAGTAGTAACTTTTTAAAATATGACTATTGCTTGGAATTTCAGCTATTTAAATGGAGATAGAAGATATAATGGGCACATTAATACTTTTAAGATAACTTAAGATGAAATTGTGCAGACAAATGACAGGAGCTAAGGAGGATGAGGAAAACCAGTACTTCCAGTCTAAGACTTCCCTCCAGCATTTTCCAGATGAATTCTGCTTTGAGCTGCTGCAATAGCTTCAGCCTCAAAGCATGATACAGATACACACACACACATAAAAATACTATTTCCTTGAAATATTTACTTCTAAAAATCTGATGTTACTGTTTCAAATTTCCTTCACTTACTTGCCTGTAGCTACATCCACATTTACAGTGGTGGATCTAAATGAAGAGACATAGGTATGAATATGTTACAACATGCAATTAACAACTTTGTAGCAGCTTTCAATGTGAATATTTCCTGAACCTCCACTAACCTGATTCTCTCTCAAGTGCTCTGTTTTTACTGACTGGTGTGCTGATGCTCCAAATGTCCTTGTTTAAGGATCTCCTAAATGTGGTAAAACAGGCCTTCAGCTCCTGCCTACTATGAAAGTGGGAGAAGTAGATTTTTACAGGTGTTTTGTCCTCTTCTGAGATGCCTTCTCTCTCTTTGCAGTGTGCTGTGGGTTCTTTTCCCTGGTGTTATTCTCACAATCCAGGCAATGTCCTTGCTCCCCTCTGCAAGGTTATGCTTTCCTGTCACCCAAAAAGATGGTTTAGGGAATCCCTCAGCTCCACTGCAGTTTATCTACAGCAAACAAATGCTAAAGTCTGTGTGTATAAGTGGTAATTTTCTTGTTTGCTCTAGTGCAAGAGTGTTTCATTAAACTGAAATATTGAAATATTTATTCATTGGGGTTTGGTGAGGTTTGAATGGTTGGTTTTCTGTAAAGTTCAACAGGATGCCAAAGAGTGGATGTATAGATCTTCTTAATGTCCTCTCTTGGTGTAATTCCTGTCCTGTGAAGGATGTCAGGTACTGAGTCTGAGGGAAATGCAGCTCAGAACTCTGCATCACCCCCATGTGAGCATTACTCCACTGGGGATGCACAGCTGCAAGCTCTGTCTCCTAGAGTCCTTTTTTCCACCCTGTTTTTAAATGTGGCTTTTGTAAAAAGACTTCTCTAAACTCCTTAATGCTTCACAAAGCCTCTTCAGAACAAAAAAAACCCCAAAAAACCCAAAAAAAACCCCAAAACAACAACAAAAAAAAAACAAACAAAAAACCACAAAAAACCACAAAAAGAAAAACAAACAAAAAAGGGTGAGCTTTGGAAAGTGTTTTTTCCTCCTCAGTACAGCTAGCATTTTGACACACTGCAGTCTTCCCAACAGTTCGCTGAGTTTTAGGAAATATTAAACTCCTTTTAGAAGACAGAACAACAGATTTATTTTGACCTGAATAAGGAAAGGCAGAACAGCTCAGGAAGCTTCCCTGGGTGCTTATTAAACTTTCTAATTACTGTTTAGCCCATATCAAGCTCACAGCTAGAGTTTAAATATTTTGAGAGTTGAGCTGATAGTGGGAGACGAACGGGAACAAGTATGTTATTAAATGTGGTTTAGACCATGCATATTTAATAATGTAATTAATGTCATAGAAATCATCCCCAATTCAGTCCTACAAGAAAAACTCTCTGGGAGCTCTCTCATTTCACTGTTGAGAGCTGTGAAGAGGTGGGGATGGAGGTGGACATTGATGGAGAGGAGGAAGAGGAGGAGTGTCCAGCTGGCAGGTGGGGCTGTACCAGCTCTCCCTGCATGATGCTGATCCTAAGGAAAAGCTCAGAGGGAAACTTTTGGCACTGACCAGAATGAAATGTGCATGATTCCAGCGAGAAAAAGGACAGGGAGGCACTGACAGGTTCTTTGGCCAGAGCATGGCCCTGACCTTCCAAGGGCTGCTCTGTGAGCACCTGCCACTGCTGCTTTGAGTTCTCTGGGGCTTTTTTAGCCTCACAGATTGAGCTTCCCACTCTTCAGGCTGTCTCTGTGTGCTACAGTTTCTCTAAATAACCAGTGGAGAGAACATGTTTGTGTTTGTTTAATCCACACGTGGAGAATGAAGAAAATCCCTCCTGCTCACAGCTTACATTTTACAAAATCTTGTGGCTTACGTTTTCATGTTCTTCTCTTGGTTGTCCCTTGTTCTCCCTTTCTCCTGAGCAGGCATCTCACCAGACACTCTCTGAGGATTATAGAGGAGTCCCAGATGTGAAACATTATCTGACATTATAGAGGAGTCCCAAATGTGAAGTTAATCCAGCAGGTCAGAGGCTGGTTTCAGGCAACCACTGATGTTACCAGCCCTAACAGGAAAAATTCAAGGTAAATTTGTGTGGTCACATTTGCTCTTTAAGTATCTGGTGTATGAGTAGGTGTGAGAGGTGCAGAGAACATGACAATGAGTGAGTAGGAACTTTTTTCTTGGCACAGGTTAGTCATGGAATCACAGAAAGCTTTGGGGTGGAAGGGACCTTAAATATCATCTCATTCCACAACCCCTGCCATGGGCAGGGACAATTTCCATTAGACCAGGCTGTCCAAAGCCCCATCCAGCCTGGCTTTGAGCACTTCCAATTAGGAGTGAAAAAGACAAAGACAAAAAAAGACAAAGAAAAATGAACTTTTTTTTTTACTGTCACTCTACAAATTTCACATCATTGTGGGTCTCTGCAAACTTCACATCAGTGCGCTTCTCACTGATGTGCTTTGAATGCCTTTTTCACTCTATGCACTTCATTCTATTTATGTGGTTCTCCCCTTTATAAGCATTCTTTGGGGATGTCATCTCCTCCAGAGGCTGCTTTGCCAGCTGACCATCCCCAGCTGGGACCAGAGCACTGCTTGGGTGAAGTGGAAATTTACCACTGCTGTCATTACACTTGCCAGTGCTGTGTAAATATTTACTATATTCACTAAAGCTGCTTTACTATTAGAAAAAATTCTCTGCAGGTGGTGTTCTGGAAATGAACTGACCAGTGTGTTTCCTGCAACCACCTCCTCCTGCTTCCACCCTTCAGCTATAGGCTAAAGGTGGGAGCAACTTGCAGCTCCAAGGGGGATTTGCCCAGACAGCTGCGTGTGTATATATCCCTTTTCTGTCTCGTGACATCTCAAGATATTGTCTTCCTGAGCTTTATTTATATTATTTATGATGTGTAAGATGTAATTCAAATACTGACGCTGCTCAGGTGCACTTCATGTGTAAGGAAATGTAATCTTAAATATTTAATGCAGCTATTTAAAACCCAAATTCACATTCATGTAGCGCCATCTGTCACCAAGCCTCTGCAGCTGCACAGGACAAGGGCGTTTTTGTTTTTTTTTTTAAATTGAACCAACATAACTCTTGGCAGCACTTAAAGATAACTTCTGTAGGGGGAAAAGGAAAAAAAAAAGAAAAGAAAAAGGTTTCTTAGCTGTTATTTTACAGAGTGTTTTGTAATACTGCATGCAGCTGTGTGAACAGTAAGTTTGGTGAAGCTTATCCGTGCATGTAGATGGAACCCAGACTCAAACTGGGCTCAGCCAAGAAATCTGAGAATACTTGTGGCTTGCTCAGGATGTGGGAACTCTTCACTTTGTCTTACCAGTCTCAGGCTGAGATGGATGGAGATGGGCAACACAGACCAAGCAGTCTTCATGACTTCAGTACAGTGCCAGTATATTGTCAGTATATATTCAGTATCCACAGAATCCCAGTGTGCACAGAACAAAAAACCTTTTGGCATGAGTGCAACAAAGGCTTTCCTGCTCCTTGTACCTTTCTGATCTACATGTTTACCAGCCTCAGGTTTGTTCTTATTTTCCCAAGTTTTTATCCTGTTGACTGTGTCTCTTGTAACTGGGGAGGTGGCCTCACATGGGAGCACAGCCTGATTCACAGCACAGCTCTCACCTGCAGGCTCATGACTTACCTGTGCCTCCTGACTCTCAGATCAATTCCCAGTGACTTTCCAGCCAGGTTTTCCAAGCAGCTACATGGGAGGCTTGTTCTCTGCCAGGTGTTCATAATGGAATGCCTAGTAAATGATTGGCATGGAGAACTCATGAGTGAAGTATTAACTCTTTGCTGTTAGTAATTTAGTGAATACAACTAGCAGTTCAAAATATTATATCCCCTGATTCTACAGATGAAATGTTTCCACTGCAGCATTAAAATTTACTTGTTTTTTTTTTTTTTTTTTGAAACCCTTCAGGTAATTTTGCCTGTGTAATCATTATCTACCAGAAGTCATGGGAAGTTGCAGTTGTATTGGCTTGAACTCAAAATTGGAGCACAATTGGCAATTTTTATATTTTTATCAATTGGTGCTGCTGGTGGGCTGGGGCAGCTTCTCCAGTTGCTACTCTTGTAAACAGAGGCAAGAAAAGCCAAGAGCCAAAGACTAGAGAGTGACTCTGCCTGAGGGCCTCGACTTGTAAGAGCCCAGGGCACCTCAGCCCAAAAAAAAGAGTGGGATCTCTTCCTTATTCCTGGGAATAGGGAAGAGATCCCACTCTTTTTATTCCTGGATTTGGGGGTCTTTAGGATGAGGGAGAATCCCTGGATTTTGGAATCCCTCATTCCTGAATTTGTGGATAAAATCCCTGGATTTTGGAGATCCCATGCCTGAATTTTTGGGATGAAATCCCCAGATTTTGGGTTCTTCCATCCCTGGATTTTGGGGTTCCCATCCCTGGATTTTGGGGATCCCATCCCTGAAGTTTTGGGATAAAATCTCTGGATTTTGTGTTCCTCATTCCTGGAGTTTGGGGATCCAATCCTTGGATTTTGGGGATCCCCCCATTCTGTTTTCTGGCCTCAGGGTCTTGAATAGACCGTAATAGGTTTGGGCACAGACAGATAGGGAATCCAATGAATTTTGGGTTCCCCAGGACAATGCACCATGAAATACAATGAGGAATTTCTTAGCTTTGCTGCTGAGGGATAGTCCTGAGGGGTGACTGGTGGCCCTTGCAGTGGTTTGGGTCCTGCCCTTGAAGTCCTGTCCTTCAGCAGAGGCTTGCAGGATCTCCTCCCACAGCCTCACAACAGGCTGTGGTTTTTCTTTTCCCTCTGGAAAAGGGCTTCTGAGCATGTGTGCAGTGATTTATTATGCAGACAAACACAGAATAAGAATAAACTAAATTCCCACATCACCAAACAATGTACTGTTTGGGGTTTAATGAAGATTTCTCTCCCCTCCACACACCAAATGGATGCTACAGAGTTTAAATTATGTATAGGTCCATTACAGAATAATCAGTGCTAAATACATATGCATACACAGAGCACAATAAATTATGTATCTTGCCTTAATATTTCATGAAGAAGAGCCATGGCATGTATTGATTTCATTTAGACCTGAGTTCAAGAGAGCATTTAAACACATTTCTATTTTTAAATCCATGAATCATCACAACAGGACTGTTCAGGTGCTTTCACTTAGATGTGTACTTAACAACCATGCTGAATTTGAGCCATAATGATAATCAGATTAATATTTTGAACCAGTGCCCAAAGAAGCCAATGGGAGCCATTTAATCAATTTTACTAAGCTCTTGCAGTAAGATTCATTTTTAAAATATATTTGTATGCATATATATATATATATATAAAATGAAGGAAATGGAAGGTAGACCTTTACTGAGAAATTGGAGTCTGTCTGAGCCTGGAGTCACATTATATAGTCATGAATTTCTGCAGCAATCTGGGAAATCAAGGCAAGCTATCTCAAAATGCCACTGGCAGCCACTCACTCATTCCTGCAATGCCCAGGACATGCCACACTGGAGGCTGAACCCTCCCCTGCCCCTGTGAGTGAGCCAGCACCCTTTGGGGAACAGGAACTCATTTCTACCTAATGAAATCATAGGGATTCATTTTCTGTCCTGAAAGATATGGGGGGAAAAAAAGCTTTTATGGACAGAATGTTCAAAAGCACTTCCATAGCACAGGAACTTAAACCTCACTGGCAAACTTGGAGCTCTGATTGAATTTGGGGATGGGGGGAGCCTGGATCACCTAGGGAGAAAGGAGTTCCAGCTGGTTTTCTGCACATAATATCCATGCTGCTGGTGAAATTACTTGTTTTGGGCACTTTTCTTACCTTGGTCTTCTCTAAGACAGCTGTTGAAATGCATTAATTGAGAGGTCAGAAATGACCAATATACCTGATCAAGAAAACAGTTGCATTAAATAGAACATTTAATTTGGTCCTGATGGTAACACTCAGGAAACTGTACTTTCTAGAATGAATCTGCCATACAAACAGGCTCACACATTATTTTCTTGTTTTTGTAGAAAAAAACCAGGTCACAACGCCTGTGGCTTTGCTCTGAGCCTTGCATTTCTTCTCCTGGACTTATCCAAAATTTCTCACTGGAGAATGTGGCTATAAGTAATACCATCATCTACAGAAAGACACAAAAGAAGCCCAAGCATAACCTAAAAGCCTAGTGAACTCATTTCCACTAAATTACCTTTTTACTTTCTTGTCCTTTTTTCCTCTCTTTCTCCCTCCAGGACATAAGCAAAGCTGGTGGTTTTGTGTTTAATATTTGCAAACTCCAAGGTGACTGAGCTTTTCTCTTTAGGTTTTTGTCAACAAGCAAAAATAATGTTTAATATTTCCCTATGAAAGCATCCTGTATGAACTAGCTCTTACAAAAGTAAATTAAATAGCCTGTGTTTTACCACTTTATTGTTATTACCATTATTTATTAATAGCACGGTGTATTGTGCTTTTGTTTATTTTTAAAGCCCAGTGTTTGTAGTCAAATCTGTATGTTGGCTCACACATTAATATGGATGCAAATATGGAGCCATTCTGTGTAACAAATATAACCTCTCATGGATCTTTAATACTGCTGTGCTTTCCTTCCACAAGGTGTTCCTGCATGAACTGAGGAATTCAGCCTGGACTTTACCTGTGGTATGAAATTCTGGGAGTTGATTGTTTTTTCTGGCTGCTGTGAAAACCAGGTTAAGTTGGGGTGGTTTCTTGAGTGTTAGGAAAAGACTAATTTTCAAATTGTGGCCATCAAATTCTAAACCTCAACATTTTGACTCCAACTACCCTCAGATTGCTCAGCTATAACTTCTGAATCCAGAATCCAACTATGGAGCCTACACTAAATGCAGTGGGGTTTTTTTTTCAGTTGGGTAGGCCATATGAATGGGATTTAAATGATGGTATAGCAATGCTTAATCCATTTCCACTTCCACAGTCTTTTTATTTCCTAGGAAAACTCATATAGTGTTATTTATTGTCTCATCTGAAAATGGCAGAAAGCTGAAATGAATTATTTTACTGGAAGGGTTTAAACTTACCTGGAAGGGTTTAAAATTTGTGGAGTTCACAGAGCAGCAAACATTTACTAGGTTCCCATATCAAGATACAACTTTCTTCAGTTTGCTTCTGTGGATTAAAAGATTTTGGTTTAGATTTTAAGGATTTTTTTCATATGTCAGTATCTGTTAAATATCCTGTAGAAGAAAATCTGAGAAGACATCCATTTGTAGATAGTCTTTTTTATCTGTGGCAAAATACAAAGACCTGCAAGCAAGCCAATATTTAATTGCATTATCTAATGGCATCAAAATTTAGTTATGGCTCTCTTTAATAAAATAAATTTGTAGTCTTAGATGATAATTCTAAAATTAGATCACGTCACACCTTATGGCTGTCAGCTCACTTTGTGAGATGAGCCAAGTCTTCCACACTCACTGCAAAAATGCCCTTTGGTTTCTGCTCAGAGGCTCTGAGTTGAAAAGACTTTTTAGAAATGGCTAAACTTGATGCATTGTTTAAATTACAATATTTTTTACAGTCTTCTTCCCAACAAAAAAATTACTGTGGCTGTTTTAGACCAGCAGATGGATAATACAATGGGAAGTACTGCATGCTTTGGGAAAGAGTGTGAAAATAGAGAGAACTTGAGGGGTCCTGCTCATGGCACTCCAGGCTCAGAGATGCCAGGGGGTGAGTGATCTGGCCTGTGCCTTCAGCAGGTGCCAGTGCCCATGAATTTGTCTCTGCTTTCTTTTAGTCCATGTAACTTTTTCACCTTCACAGAGTCCTCTGCTAGTGAGTTCTGCAGATCTGTTCCTATAAAGGCGCCTCCAGCTAGGCATAAAATAGCCTTAGGCTGGTGTCACTGGTAGAGCCACCAGTTCCTAAATGTGGGCTTAAAACTCAAGCTTTAGCTTCTTTCCTATAATGGGAAGATGATGTGATTTCCACCACAAGAATTAACAACGAAATTAATGCCTGAGGAGGTGAAAGGAACAAAAACGATCTCTAGAAAGTGGTGAAATAGGGTGTCAGATTCAGAATCCTCTCTGCTTCTGTCACCAAGTTTCTGATGTGCCCATCTGAAAAGGAGACAGAAATGTTGTTATTGACCAAGAAGTGACAGAGCTCCCAGCAGGTGGGCACAGGCTGCCTGACCCCCTTTTGTGTCTTTGGCCTCACAGCAGCTTTGGAGGATAAGATGGTGGCTCAGTGCCCCCTGCTTCCAGCCTGGCACCTCAGTGCTGCTTCTGCCTCTCCAGCCAGCCCTTTCCTAGGGCACTCGTGTGCCATTGATTCATAAATGTCTGCAAGTGCTTTTTGAGAGCAGAGTGAAGGTGCTTTAGGAGAGAGGCACGCTTGCCTGTTGGGCAGCAGCAGCTGCAATACCTCAGTGCTGCAGTTATATTTGATGGTGCATGTACTTTGCTTCAGGAAAGCTGCCAAATGGCATTTTATTCCTATCTCAGAGCTCTATGCAATTAAAAAAAAAAAAAAAAAGTGAATTTCCATGCTTTTTTTTTGGCCGACAAAGTGCCTGCAGGTCTTTACACAGCTTTACCAGGCTGAGATCAAAGCCTGGCTCAGATCAAAAAGCACCATTGGGACTGATGATTGTGCTTAGAGTCAGGGATTTATCAAGTGGCTCAGACTAGAGTGAAGGCAGCCAGCATCCAGCCAATTTCCCCAGAACCAAATGACAGAACTACAGCCTGATCCTCAGCCCAGGACTCCTGGAAGGGGCAGCTTTCTCCTAAACATTAATGTTAATAGAGGGATTTTATTAATTCTTTGTCATGATTCCTCTTTAGCCCCCAAGCCAGGTGTGGCAGTCCTAGGACCAGCTGTTCTAGCTGTGTTTGAGTTGTAAAAAAACTTGCCCAAATATATTTCTTTAATCTTGCTGATGCTCCTCCACTTTTCTTTCTGCAGCAAATGGGAGACCATGAATTTCCTGCAATGCAGATCATTCTTCTAGGTTTGTTTCTCAGTCACAATGAGTCTAGACCTGTTGTTCTAACCCCACTGGCAGATTTTGAGCTCTTTTGGCATTGATCTGAAGCACACTGAGGGCTGTAGAGGTTCTCCCAAGCTTCAAAGGGTTGCTTTCCTTCTAAATTGCCACATTTCTGCAAGACAGCTTGCCCTTGCCACATCATTTGGACTGCCCCATCTGAGGGCTGTAGAGGTTCTCCCAAGCTTCAAAGGGTTGCTTTCCTTCTAAATTGCCACATTTCTGCAAGACAGCTTGCCCTTGCCACATCATTTGGACTGCCCCATCTGAGGGCTGTAGAGGTTCTCCCAAGCTTCAAAGGGTTGCTTTCCTTCTAAATTGCCACATTTCTGCAAGACAGCTTGCCCTTGCCACATCATTTGGACTGCCCATCTGTTGCTTAGCTACAAAACTAATAATAAGAGCCCAAATGATAGCAGAGTGGGCACTGGAGCATTTCAAATATGACAAGACCCAAAGGATGCTCATCAGTGTATGTGCAGGAATATTACATGCCCTGAATTCTGAGGTTTTAGTGACCATGACTGCTAGCTTTAACTTAGCTCTGGTTGCTAAAAACTTGGCTTTTGCTGGAGCTGGTTTGTTTGTAAGCTGTGGCTAGAGACACTGATTTCAAGGAAGGTGTGAAATTGCTAAACAAAGGTCCTTGGAAGAGAGGAATAGGATAGGAGAGGAGCTCCTTGGGGGTTTCTGTAAGGGAAAACTCATTGTTAGGGTTAGGTCCCAGTTGCTGGAGTCAGGTTTTGCAATGCAGTATCAATGAGAACTGCAGAACTAGCCATAGCTGCTAGGTATTATTACTGATCTGTAGCCACAGCAGCAACAGCTTTCAGCTCTTCCCTGACAGTTTGTGTAAGTTTTGATTCCAGTTTGTTTGTTAATTTATAACTTCACAAGCTGGAATTTCATTTTTGCAGCCTCCTGAAAATGAGTGGCACCAATTGCCCAGGACACATCTTTGGCTCCCACAGCAGCTGTGTGAAAGACACTCTGCTGTGCTTCCAGCAACATCAATTAATAGTCTGGAGGTGAGTGCTCAGCTCAACAGCTGAATTTAGTTACAGCTCATCTGCATGCAAGAGAAGGTTTCTCTGAACCTCCAGCAGCACCTGTAGGACTCATATTTCAGCTTTGTGGTGACTGTGGCTGGGGCTTGTATGGAGAGGGAGCCTGGGGAATGATTTTCTTGAGGTTCAGTGTGAGTCATCAAGAGGAAACAGAGATAAGAGCCATGAGCTGGACACTGCTGGACCATCCCCAGAGCAGGGTCTCAAGGAGAGGCTGGAATGACTTTGTGCCAAAGAGCTTTGTTGGAATAATTGGTTGACCATAGCTCAAAAGCAACCAGGTTCCTGCCTTCACCTCCAGTTTAATGCCAGACCAAGGGGACCTGTGGGTAGGGCAAGGATTGCAGTTTTGGTTTTCTTTTTATCTTGTTTCCAAAGATTGCTCGTGGTCTTTGCATTGCAGATGTGAGCTTGAGGAGACACCACACTGACCATAGAAGGACTCAACTCCTTTTCCCATGTTTTAAGACACAGAAATTACATGAAAAAAAAACTGATCAGTTAAGAGGAGAGGAGTTCACTATAAAATATTGTGTGATGGATTTCTGGTTCATACATGGTGCTACTGGGAAAACATACACCAAGGGTGATCTCACATTGTTATTATTTCTTGTTAACAGCTTAAGCATATATGTAAATAATGAGGAACAAACACCTCCTATGGAAGTGTTAGTGCTTTTGGACCCCTAAACTCAAAAGCAAGGAAAGCTCTTGGTGAAATACATGGGGATGTGATCCCTTTAGAACAGCAGGGCAAAACCCCAAAACTTATAATCGAGTGGGACAATGTTGTGTTGTTGCCTGATGAGATACTGCACTAATGTATGGAAATTGAGCTCATAGAGACTTGTGCCATGTGTATGTGCAGTTTATAGGGTGGTTCTAACACCAAGAGAAGAGTCAAAGTTTGGAACACTGCCCAGTTTCTTTTACTTGGTTTCCTGTGTGTTTGCTTGCCTGTCACTTCTAAACCTGTTTTGCCTCTCACTTAGCAGTGGAGTTGTGCCCAGATAAAGGCATTACCAGCTAAATATTAGTTTCATAACTCACACCCATTGCTTAGTCCCAGGGTATCACTCAAAGCAAATTATTCTGCTGTGTTACATTGTCTGTTGATCACTCCTTTTTGCCTTTTATCCTTGTTCTTGTTGTTCTTCCTGTCTTGCAGAAAGCCAAGGTGCCAGGCCATTAGGAAACTGAATAATTAAAACCTCATATTGATTTTTCTTGACCATACAGCTGACGTTATCATGCAAGGACCTTGCCTTGAGCTATTCAGGAGGGGTTTTGCTCAACACTTGACAGCTTTTCTCCCTCCTTTTCTTCATTACCTCCCATCTCTTTCCTGCCCCATCATTTCCAAGAGGAGGAGGTTCTGAAAACCATTATGCAGAGTCATTTCATTTCGCTGTCAGGCTCCCTTTGCTAGCACCACACAAATGATGGGATTTTTCTTCCTCTTCACTCTGGAGGTGCACAAACAGATCAGTCTGTTTGCTAAAAGCCTCGGCACACCACGGTATCCATGGCAACACAGCAGCCTGCGCAAGCATCTGCAGACGCCTCAAAAAATCAGAAATACCAAGTGATGACAAGGAGTTGCTTCATACAATGGATGTTTATAGGTGTCACAACCATCTGAAATACTTCCTTTTCCACCCATCAGCTCCTTGATTATGATGTGCTTTAAGTTTTTCCTGCAGCTCCTTTGTCAGAATCCAAGATTCAAGGCAGAAGTAATCCTCCTTTTAATGTTTATTTGCTTTGTGGTTTTTTTGCATTTAGATCACTGGCTGAGGTGCCTTATGGGAATGAGCACCCCAAGCAACACTGTTAACTTTCCTCTTTGAACTGAGTTGGAGTACAGGCTTTTCAAATGATAAAAATCCACAGTTGTAATCAAAAAAGAAGTGGTCTGTGTCGATCCAGCTAACAGAAGTAGCTGTGTGAGTGCTAGGCTGAGAGGTGAATTGGCCCATCATGTTGTACAAATTACTGGTTACCTATAGTGATGACAGATTTAACAACATCTATCACCCGTTTGGAAATACTTTGATTTAAGTTTATCCACCCGCTGGCCTGGCAGAGATTATGTTAGTGTGTTTACAGGCACTGGTTTTCACTGAACCTGTGGTTTGTTCAGATCTGCTTCCAGGAGATAACACTCAGGAGATAACAAACATTCAGGTGGCTGCAGAACATGTTTCAGTTCACTAGACCAAGCCTGCAGAAACATCTGGAATTCAGAATGGGTGAATCATGTGGACACTGTTAAGAGTCTCATGCTGCTGATGGACCTGGCTAAGGAGCAGTTTTATAATATAGGAAACCCACAGGCAGGCTTGAGGTGTTCAGGACCACCTTCCTCACCTCAGGGAAGTACTGCTGCCCCATGAAGGTGCTTATCCATCAGCTAGGGCCATTCTAAACCCAAACTGGACAACTGTGTTTGTGGCTCATACAAGGGCTGAGCAAAAGCCTGAATTTGGAGTTTGGTAACAGAAAGAGCTCAAGTACATACATGCTTAACCTCCAGCCACATTTTTGTGGTAGGAAAATATCCCCTTGTTCTGTCTGTAATGTTTCCATTCTCTTAAGAAGTAACATCAGTGTTTAATTCATAGCAAGGTGAAAAGAAATGCAAAGCCTAAACCCAAGATGAATTCTGTTGCCCCACATTGTGGTGTTAACTTGACTAGGCTAATCTGTTTTCAACTGGTGATTTAAGCTTTAGGTTTGGAAAATGCAGTAACATGTACCTGTTTGAATGTAACAAGAGGATAATTTTAAAAGGCTTTATCAAAATTCCACCCTAATAAAACAAGCTATCAGTGCATCAGACCACTGATGAGCTTCATGTGCAAGCATCTTACAGATTCTTTCTAAGGTCTTTAATCCTCAGTAACTGCTGTTGGAACAATTCAGATTTCCCCTAGAACAGGAAATTAAATCTGAAAAATAGTATATTCCTTGTATTCTTACCAGTTTGACTATTCAGTAACTTACACATCATATTTCTTTTGAAAAGCTTATTTTTCATGTAGTTTTGCTGGGGATTCAATGTGCAAAGAGATTTCACTATATAAAACTTGCTGTGTGTTCTGTTAATCTTCTATTTGGTCCTGTAAGTAGGCAGTGGGGTTTTTAGTTTTTTTCATTCAAAGACCTGGTAAGGCTGAATGGTGCATTAGTTTTATTCCCCCAATTCTCAAGAGAGATAAAGAAGGCAACACTTGTAGTAGTGAGAAGCTAGAGATGGTAAGCAAGTAATCCAGCCTGAAATTTCCTTGCAACATCATTCATTAACCAGAAAATTCCAAGAGCAACAAAACTTATTTTCTTAGAGAGCTGGGGTTTTTTTCTTCTTGTTCAGATGGAAATGTAAGGGATGAACTATTGTTCTGTGCCCCAGAAAATGGGTTAAAGCAGTAAAAATTGGTTTAGGTTAAGAACTTGTGCAGGGATCGGTACTCCCCTCACTTCATTTTGAATACATTTAAAAACGTTCTGTGAGATGTCACAACAAGCCTGACACCCAGCTTTCTTCTCTTCAGCAGAGGAATCAGACCCATTACCAAAATTTCACAAAGCTTCAAGAGCTGAGAGGAAAATGTACCTGGACTAGGTAAATGACAGGGGAAGAAGCTCTGCACATAACCATGAACCCTGTAAGGGACCACTTCTGTCCATTTCTCACACTGCTTCACTGGGGACTCTTTCCTTTCAATCCCAGCAGTGACAAATGAAGGTGTCTGCTGCAATGCATTCTCTACTGCAATTCTTATCTCCTTGCAGCCCCAAGAGCTGGTTGCCCAAGTATTTTGTACCCTCTCTCTGCTTTCAAATTATTCTGCTTCTAATGCAGAGACTGGCTTTTGACATCAAAAGCATTTGGCAAATTAGAGTGCAGCTCCCTGAAGCTAATTCTCCCATCATAATTCACATGGGTACTCAGAGTCCCTTGCACAAAAAGACCAAAGATAACTAAATTGACAAAGGCAGCATTGCTCTTGTACAAGTCCTTCCACTGGGCCAGATCTCACCTTTGCTTAGAGCTCTCCTGTAGCAACCTGAGACATTTACATTTACAAACAGGTAGTATCTCCAAATAGTGTTTGAATGGTAAATGTAATCAAATGGGAGACAGGCAGAAAAAGGAAATGTTACATTGAGCTGATGAGATACAGATGAGTTTCTTTTCAGAAACAGAAAAAAAATTGAACATAGTTTGTGATGCAAAGCAGGGATGTCCATTCTGTTTTCAGTGGAAGTTTTTATTTTGCTCAGTCGTTTTTCAGCATTTGAAGGAGCACTTCAGCTCGCTTTTCCCCCATTGCCTCTGTTGGGCACTAGAGGGACCCTAGAGTTTTCCAACCCATAAAAACATCCCAGCAATGCCGAGGAGGGAGCCCTGCCTTTCCCGGTCACCTTAACAGAGGTGTTTCCGAGGAGAAAGGTGGGGGAAAAACTGCTCAGCATGCCCACAGACTGCAAATATGCCACCGAGAGTAATGTGCAAGGGGACCGTAGCCGTGCTCCTTTGTTTCGTTAACCTCAGTGGTGCTCGCAGCTCTTCCCATCATCAATAAATAAGAGCTGACTTTGTCTTGACTGCTCTGATTGCTCAGCTAATGTGGTGACATTGGCGCCAAGGCTTGAGTCATTGTGTTTTTGAGAAATTAAATGTTTCCTTCCTCCGTCTGAAGTGATGCCAAATACCTAGGCTGCCACTACTGCATCCCAATAAACTCTCAGGAGAGCAGTGGGGAATTGTTACTTAACTATATATTAAGGACACAGGTTCAAATTAATCTGTTCTAAAGACAACTATAGGCAATTTCATTCCTTTTTCTTTTAGCAGGCAGGCAAAAAATCCTCTGTATTTGACTTACCAAACTTCCATACAGGGGTCCATAATTGAGCATCTCAAAGGTCATGGTTTATGAAGTGATGCAAAATTTTTTTTTCCTTTATACAAAAAATCTTTCCCCATTATTGCTTAGTGGGACGATGCTTTCTGATTTCTGCATGAATATTTCTAATAAAAGTATGTGCATGCATTTTAATATCTCTAACATGAATTAAAATATTTTTCTGTCTTAAAACATCTAGTGTCAACACTGCTGCTGAATATTTCATGTGAAGTATAAATGTAATTTGATTAGATAATTATCTCAGGGAAAATGGTGACTGCCATTTTTTCTGTGCTTATTTTTCATCATCTTTGATGATTGTTTAAAGGAGAGATGCAACTGAATGACTAACTTGTAAAACTCACCTTCTCTCTGTCTCTCTCTGCAGGCTGCTGCTGAAAAGAGACAGGCTGCTGCTGCTGTGCTGCATCTGAGCTAGAGGCGTTGATTCTCTGTCACACATGGAATATTCTGAGCATGTCTCTGGTTAGGTACACCCCCCTCTGGTCTCTAGGAATGTTTATGGACAGTTTATTGTACGTGTGTCTTTCCATTAAGACATCTTTCCATCTTTTCCATGATACCCACTGCAGTATTTGTTTCCAATGAAAGGCTGTCCTTTCCCCTCCCCCCCACCTTTTTTTAAAATATTGTAAGCTTTAAATTAATCTAATTTCTATTTGGATGAAGTTTAACTTTTTCTTCTTGATCAAGTCAACTGCTCATTCCCTCTCAGGGCTGCTTCTGATGAGGCTTTATGTTAAGCCTGCATTCACATCATCTAGGTGGTGAGAGGAAGGGCAAAGTTCCTGTGCTTGTGGGGAGAACTCCATCAAGGTCTTTGCATGGACACCTACCTAGGCCGCCAAGGAGAGGCACAGGAAAAAAAAAACACAAGCAGGAGAAAGGCACTGAGGGTCTTCAGGGTATTGCAGACACTAGTGCACATGCCCTGAACCAGTGAATTTCCTCCTGGCAGCCTGGGAGAAAGACTGACTGCAGCAAACCCATTTTCTCTGAAAGCATCTCTGGAAGGATGTGCATCACTGATGGTGAGTAACAAGCAGGGAACATGATGCCTTTGCCACTTTGGCAAAGTCCTGCTCCCTTTGCACAGCACTGATTTACAGATGAAATGTGAGAAAGCGGCAGTGGTGGGAAGTTCTCTCAAACAGCTTGAGGAGGGCTCAGGAAAAGTACTGGAAGCAAGTATTTGTAGTCCTCACTCTTTTTAAATGAAAATTTCCTGATTTACAAACACACAGAAATACTTAACAAAGTAACTCGGCCTTCCCAAGTCACTTCATTAGCACTGACAGACCCTTGACATGAAATAGACATAGCAGTTACTGAGGGTATTTCTTTGTGAATGAAGAAACAGACCAAGGGCGGGACCTAGGCTTTCCTGACCTGCATTTTGACCACTCAGTCTAAGAGACATATTACCCAAATTACACATCTGAAATCTTCTAGATAACCTGCTAAAGCCCACAAAAAACCCCAAGTGCTCAGTACTCCCGAAAATCATGCTTGAAATCAAGCTGGCTACCTAAAATTAGTGACATTTGGGAAAAAATGTGGATAACTTGCTCACAGTGATGCAGCAAAATGCAACCAAACTGAATTTAATGTTTGAAGTTTTTCCACTGCAGTATGGGTAATAATGTGCTCTCTAAGTCCCCAAATATATTTATCTTCACTGAATCCAAATATAGTACCCTCAAAACATTATTACAGGCTAATACATACATGGCATACTCAGAATTTTTGGTTAAGATTCCGACAGACTGACTTTTGCAGTCATGAATTATTAACAAACTAAAATTTGCTTAGGGAAACAGAGGAGGTAAGAAAGCAGCAGCATTTTACTCTTTCACCTCCAGCACAGGTGGGTTGGAATGGCGCGGTTCTGGCAGTAACAGGTGAGATGAGCTGGTGCTGTAGCCCTACCACAGTGATACTGAGGGAGGAATGACTTTGGAGTATAGCAACTGTAATGGACACCCTGAGGGAGGGAGACAGTTCAGTTCGAGAATGTGGAAAGTGACAAAGTAATAGGATATCTTTTATTGCCAGATTCCAGGAAATGGCTGGAAAGCCCGGCCCTACGAAAGCAGCGTGGAAGTCAGCAGCAGCGCGGTGTCTGAGGGTGTTGGAAAGGCGTTTTTTCACCGATCTCACTGTTATTTGCTCTCTTTCTCCAGAGGAAAAGGAGGAATTAGACTGAGCGGGACTTGGCAGATCCAAACGAAATCAGGTGAGGAGCTTTCGGGAAGGTTTTCCACCAGCGGCAGGGCAGGGCAGAGCTGGACACGGCGACACCGGGCGGGCCCGTGTCTGTCTGTCCCGGAGGCTCGCTCGGAGTCTCTGCAATGCAGGGGCCGGGGCGGGGCGGAGGGGCCGCTCCTCCACCTCCTCAGGCGCGGGGGCCCTGCGGGAGCGGCGGCGGGGCCGGGGCGGGGCCGGGGGCGGTCCCGGGGGCTCGCGGCGCGCAGGCGGCCGCGTCCCGGCGACAGCCCCGAGAGCGGCGGGGCGGGTCGGCTGGAGCCGGGTACCCCGCGTCCTCCGTGTGCCCCGCGTCCTCCGTGTGCCCGTCGGTGCCGGCAGCCGCCGTGGCGCTCAGGTAAGCACCGTGCCGAGCCCCGTCGGAGGAGGAGGAGGGCCGGGCGGGGCGGGGGCGCGGGGCCGGCGCCGTTGCGGAGTGCGGGGAAAGGGGGGTGGGTGTGTGTGGGGGGGGCAGCCGCGCGCTTCCCGCCTTGAGGCTGTCGCGAGCCCTTTTTGGGGGCACCCCCGTCCTGAGGGTGCTCCCTCCGTCCGTCCTTCCGTCCCTTCTTTGGGCCCTTCAGTCCCGGAGCCGGACCGGAGTTCTCGGCGGGTCGCCCCCGCCCCACCTCACGGAGGTGAAAATGGAGCGGGGCGGCCGCCCGGTAACGCCCGCTCTGCCTTCACGGGGGCGGTTGCGCTGAGGGCTCAGAGCATCTCCGGGCTGTAAAAGCCCTCCGGGCTCCTGTCCTCTCCTGCCCCCACCCCTAAGCTCCTCTAAGGGGATCTGCGCGGCTGAACAAAGAACGTTGTGTGAGGCGAGGGCTGTAAGGGCTGGTAATTACCATCGGGGAGGGGGGGGGAAAGAAAACGCACCTAAAAAAATGATTCCCTGTATTGCATGGATCAGGGAGGAAAACAGCCGTGCGCGGGAGCCCAGCGGCGAACAATGCCTTTTTATGTGGGAGAAAATGATGTAGAATGTGCCTGGCTCAGATGGCTGCAGGTAGGAGCCGTAGGCGTGTGCTGCGCTGCGCTGCCGTGCTGCTGCACCGAGCCACAGATAAACCCTGCTCGCCTTCATCTGTCCTGTCTGTACCCATCCAAACGAGACCTCCGACCTGCCCTTTGGATAAAATGTGCTTTATGGAGCACCTTCGGGAAAGAAGGGGGTGTGCCGCATGCCGGGAGAATTGCTCTCCGTATTGAAAGATACAAACATGGGCAATTTCCCTGGGTTAAAGCAGGAACTTTCGGTTTTCCTTCGAATTAAAATATCCTCTCGTGGTTTTGGTGGGTTTTCATGTAGGGTTCTTCTTGAGTCAGAGGTGTAGGTTTTCACTTGTAAGTGAGCATTAGCATAGAGAACAGCATTTTAACATAGCAATTAACAGAATAGCAATTAACATGCAGTAGAATGGGATGTATGCACATGTATGTTGTCTTACTTATTCTAGGTCTTTCTCGCATCAATTTTCATAATTTGTCATGTCTCTGTGGTCATGCCAATAAATCATACTCCATCCTTCTTCAAAAAACCACTTGCTGTCCAGCATTTGTGCTGCTTATTGTTCAGAAAACCTGTCCCTTTTGTTTTCAGAAAGGTTCTTCCATGTGAAATTGAATCACATATTCTTTTGGTTCTGTTTCTTCCCATTTTCTCCACAAACCTTGGATTCCTCTCCATGAAGGAACCTGTTTCTTTTCACCTGGGCTAGTTTAGACTGGCAGGGATGTCTGGACTACAGATCTCGTAGCTGAAAGACTCAAGAAGAGGCTCAGCTGCAGAATGTATTTATTTTTCTATAGCTTCTTTCCTTTCCCTTCTGACTGGATGGCGTCAGCATCTCAGCCCTTGCCTGGGAAGGGAATGTGCTGAGAGGGCACAGCATAGTGAAGTTGTCCCTGTGTTACGTCATAGCTGATGAAGAAGTGATTAATGAGCAGTGAAAGACTGGCCACTTCCCCTGAGTGTGCTGCAAGCTCTCTTCACTTAGCCTGAGGGCAGTCCACTTAAGTCTGTGGATGGTTGTTCATTTCTCCAGCTGATGTTCTGAAAGTGTGATATGTGTAACAGAGCCCAAACTCACCTGTGTAGCACCCAGGACTGGGAACCACCAATGCCTCGCTGTCTGTTTCATTTGCAAGACGCTGGTGGTGCACTCAGCAGTGGGCAAGACCTCAGTCTTCATGAGGTACCAGTGTGCTGGAGCTCAGGCATTTACAGGTGAGCTGAAGTGACACACTGAACCCCAGTGGCTTTGTGAGGCTGTTCTGCATGGTAATGAAACGTGCAGGTGAGCCCTGGCACAGGGCTCTGGGAGGAGGGATGATCTCAGCAGTGGAGCACAGTGCCATAAATTCTATCTCTTCTCATCTTTTCTTATCTCATCAAGGGACAGGATTTGGTTTTTGGAACTTTTCAGTTTGTTGCACCCATATTGCACATTTCCTGGGGGTGTTTGAGAGAAGCCAAAGAGCTGTCATCCTGAGAATTAGGAGCTGCTGTTCTTCTGTGGAGGGTTTTAGCACACTGGAGGGCAGGTCATTGTGCTTATAATGCAGTTTGTTACGTAAAGCAGCATTTGCAGCATTGATTTAGAGGACTGATGTAATTATTATGGTATGTTATATCATACCCACTTAGCTGTGTTCTTTCATGTGTGTGGATGATAAAGAAATAGTTGTAATTTAATGACCCCTGAGGTGCTGTTCCTAGGCAGGAGCGATCTGGTCACAACAGTCCCTAAATGAATTGCTGCAATCTGTGGGTTAAGAGTTCCCTTGTTGCCAGATGTTTTTTCCAGAAGCATACCTTTCCTTTCAGTCTGTCATGCTCCTTTCTGTACAGGTTACCCTTTGCTAAACCATACACCTAAATATTCACAGAGGGAGCATTTGCTGTGTGTGCTGACAGAGTGGGCTCTGGCCCCTCCAGCTCTGGCACTGTGCTCACTTAACAACTGTCTGTGGAAGTTGCTAGAAATATCTAACCACAGAAACAGGGCTGAGGCCCATTGCAGATTCTGCTGGGCTGTTCCAGCTTCACCTCCCAGTGTGGCACGTCACACACGTGTTGGAGACAGGTTTGTTTTCTTAATGGGGTTGGGAGAAGAGGAAGAAGTCAAAAAGAATTCAGGTTGTGAGGACTTTATGATGGAGGCTTTCTGAAAGTCACCTTTTGATTACTAATGTCTCTACAAAGACACACGGTATGACAGAGCTTGTAACATATCTGCAGCAGATGAAGGATCTGAAATCTGATCTGCCATGGTGGGACAAATGATAATCAGCTTAAGAAAGGAAAATAAAAAGCTCTACTGGTGCCTAAAGCCTGGGTTCCTTGCAGATCTTTTGCCCACAGTGCAGGCAGTGGCTGTGCTGAGAACTGATCTGGTAAAACTTCTGGCTCACAGTCAAAGAAAAAAATCCACCCCTTGGCTTTATTTGGGTTTCATAAAAGGCATTTCTGGCTGCAGGACACTGGAAGCTGAACTCAAGCCTTAACTAGGAAGGGATTGGGGAGTGTTGCACTTAATATGCACACAAATAATGACCAGAAATTTGGAAAGGTCTAATAGGGGTCCTAAGACAAGGTGACTTCCCAAGGTCCTTTTTAAACTGAGTTATCTGATGATCTAGATATTTTGGATTTTGTGCTATCTTTAAATCCATGTGTGCACTTGATGAAGAAATAAAGGTATGCATGTGCTGATAAGCAGAATTGTTCCTTAAGACTCAAGGATGGGTCTCTTTGGGTCCATCTGTATTTATTCAGTTCAAACACATGTGTAGTTGTGCTTGAAAGTCAGCTTTAGGCACGTGTAAAAATTAAGCATGTTTTTACAGAAAAGAGAAAGAGGATAAATTCATGGTGTGTGGGCTCAGTGTTGTAAACCCCTTGATGATATTTAGAGATACCAAGTACTTCCAGAGAAAGCATGGAGATGTGCAGTGTTCTCTGATATCATGACATGGCTTATCTCTTCCCAAACACAGGTGCACACACTAAGGCAGAGTTTGGGTGGGTCTTGACATATTTGGGGTTGGTGCTTTTGCTTCCATCCTTCTGCTTCATGTACAAGTGTGCTCATTAGCAACAGTTCTGTACTGCATCTCAGTTAATAAGAAAACACAGCATGAGACTTATTTCCATGGGGTGGAGCTGATTTAGAGGATTGGTGCTGGAAAGCAGAGATGGTTTAAGCTGCCTGCCTCAGTAAAGGAAAAAGCTTTTATTTTATGGGAAGGTTTAATAGCAGGTTATGCTACTAAACTATACAAGGGTGTTTTAGAGGGATGTTCAGTGTGACATTTGTATTTGCTTTCTAGGTATCAGAGGAAAGAACTGATGTATCCATGGGGTTAATTTGGATTGTTGTGGCCACATGGGTTACTGTACTAGCTGTTAAGAGGATTTGAGGTCTTGATTGACCCATTTTACTTTAACACTAATTGTTTGCTGTTGTATTAAGGAGAAAAGATGAGCTAATCCTTATGGTTTTACACTCACTGCTGTTTTTCCCTACAGCAGTCTTGCAGATGAAACTGATCTTTGTTCTTTTGTCTTGGTTGGGGAGGTGGCAGAAAGGGATAACAGGCATCAGCTTCAGAGCAATGTTAGTGTTTGTTCTCAGCATCCTGCATCTTTGTTAGGGTGCCAGTTTGAAAGGAATTATGGTGAAAAGGTATGGTCAATTCTCCTTGTTTTCTGCAGTCTGAGACAGGTTAGTGCTGGTTGATAGGCTTGACCAGTGTTTTGATATGCTGTTTCTCTTCTAGCATTTTTAAAGTACACGTTTTTCTAACTTTCTGTGATGTAATGAGACTATTTATTACACCACAGAAACAATTTATTTATTTTAGCATATGATGCTTCCAGATAAAATATATATCTGTTTCCTATAGTATAAGGGAGACAATGGCCTTAGTACAACCAGCAAGGTTAAGTGGTGAAAATCAGAAACTGTGATGAGTTCATTGAATCTATACCTAACTTGCACCATCTGGAAAGAGACAATGCCATTTGCAGCTCTGTTTTCTGATTATTGAAAATCTGGGGTACTTTTTGCCATCAGGGAAATAATCAGTTTGCACCTGACAATTCTTAAGTTGTGGATTTGTAGGTAGAATTAAGGTCCTCTAGCAAATTTTCCTCCTTCATTTAGACTTGTCACTCATGGGTATGAGGAGCTGAGGAACATTCCTTGTCTTGTGCCAAGTCCCCAGCAAGAAGTAGGAAGATTTCTTTCTTTTAGCACTTCTAGTAGCTCTGAGACAGATTGCAGTAGCTTCCAGTGTGTTGAGTCTATGAAAAGTTACTTTTCTCTCTGTGAAACTTGTCATTTTATTCCCTGAGAGAGTTTTAAATTCAATTTCAATAGCTGTTTGCAAAATTAGCTGTATTTAAAGTATGTGCAACCTCTGGATAAACAAGACAAAACCCCCAAACAAACCAAACCCAGTAGTCCAATCATGTCAGCTAACTTGGCAGCATTTAATTATAGGACCTATTGATTCAATTAACCCTATGTTTTCACTTTGTTTTCTGGAGAGAATGACCAGGGTTTCTGGTTTAGAACTAGGAACTGCCAGTTCTATCTTTAGGAACATAGATTATCTCTTAGGACAGCTGCTTGGCTATACAAAACTTGCCACTTTTCCTGAGGCTCTGATCTTGGATGAACGAAGCTAGGAACTGTCTCAAAATGAAAAGGTATTGTGAAGGTTCTGAACAGAGTTTGGGATGTGCTTTTGAAACTCCTGCATTGGTCCAAAGTTGATCTAGAGATGAACAGTAGAAAAGGTTGTAGACATTCAAAAGTGGCCTGTGTGCTTCACTGCTGGGCCAGAATCCTGTATGTGCTGGCTGTGAGCAAGGATGAGTTGGCCTCCTTCTCTATGTGTCTCAACCACGGCTGTTCCTGGAGGAGCCTCAGCTGAGTTTGAGGTCCAGCTAAGTTTCTCTCCTTTTGTTCTCCTCGCTTTGTGTAGAAGGTATCTGAGCAGCTTGTGCAGCAAAGGCAATTGCAAGGTGCCAGACATTAAGTGCAAGGGCACCCTTTTCTCTGGGAAGGCTCAGAGTCTGAGAGGAAAGCATTTTTTCTGTGTCTGTTGTGAAATGGGCTGAAAGTGTGTGTTCAAAACCCTTTGGCTTTAAGAAGGGTTCAAGTGTGGATTTGAATTCTGGTTAGCTGGAAATTTGGTCGGCTTGTTTTAGCTAACCAGATCTTCTCGTGCCAAGTTACTCTGTTTTCCACAGCAGTCCCTCTGTGACCACCAGGTCTGAGCAGATAGATCTGATCCCCTCATGGGGACTTTGGCCAGACCCCAGGACAAATGCTGTGCCAGAGCCTACTGCTAACACTTGCTAATGTTAACATGCTTTTACTGTCCTCTGCCTGATTGTTGGACAAAGAGACCCCACAGAGACCCCTCCCTGCCTGATTCTTGCAGCTGATGTGTGATGTCTAAGGTGTGCCATGGCACCCCTTCCTCTTCTGACCCCCTGGTATGGCTCAGACAGCAAAGCTTCTCTTTTATTTGAAGTGCTGTGACTGTGGCTTGCTGACCAGCAGCTGTGTGCTCATGTGCAGGTTTCTGCTGACAGAGGACTGTGCTGACACATCCCTGCTTGTTCCTGATGTGCTCTCAGGTGCTGGGCTGCTCCTCCTGCAGGCTGTGTGTTCCAGGGTGTGCCGGGCAGGCAGCCTGCCCTGCCTGTTTGCAGCAAGGCTCTGGTCATGCGTGTAGGCATTTGTCTGCTTCCCTTGAGTATGCTGAAACTAATACTGCCTCTTGTTTCCATCAGCAATTAGAAGATTGTTCAGGGAGGCTGAGGGGAAATAAATCCCAAGGGCTCAAAAAGGAGACATGCAGGGGTGGAGCTGGATGATTTGGAAAGGAGGAGAACAGACCTTGCTAAAGGGGTGGTCTGGGTGGTTGGTCACTCATATCCCATCCTTCTTGTCTACCTGTAGCTTGGGGTGGGAGGGCATCACAGATGAAGGCAGATGTGATGGCCCTAAGCTGCTTGGATACTCTGTCCTCCTTCAGTGCTCCCCTGCTACCTGTATTACAAAATACATAGTTCAGGGAGCTATCCACAAGAATACAAGGGATATTTCTGAAATAAGAGTGTCAGCTCCTCCAGATTTGTATCAGAGTTCTTGATTTGCACTGTTGGGGCAGTGTTTGGGTCAAAAGTTGCTCACAGCATGCTCATAACAGACCTGCAGTCAGTGTCTGTGTTGCCAGGAGTCCAGAGCAGACCTAGATATTTAGGGTTGTGGCTAAGGGTGTCTGGAAGCCAAAATCTTGCCCTGTCTTTGCCCTTCCCAAGAGAAAAAAACGCAGCTAAGAGTAGCCAGCTGCACCCTTTCTCCCACCTGGGCCGCTTCTTTTGCCTCTTAAGTACCAATCGTTATCATCTCTTAGGCAACAAATAGGACAAAAGTCCCTGAGAGAAAAAAAAAAAAAAAAGAGAAAATCCTAACCTCCAACAAGAGTAATTAAAAAAAAAAAGAAAAGCAAAGCAAACAAACCCCTGTGTCTGTGTGTGTGTGTGGAATGCTTAATAACCTGATTCATTCCGAAGAGCAAAGGATAGAGTGTGGTAAATAAGCTTTCATTCCATGTTGTTCTGCAAAGTTAAGCTTTTTAGGCTGTAGAGAGCTGGTTGTGCTTCTGAATAAACCCAGCAGAGTATTGAATCTAAGTGTTTCTTATTACCCAGGTGCTGTCTGTTACAACATATAATAAATTTATGTTTAAACTTTTAATAAAAGCCATTTTGTATTACTGCAAATTAATATATATATATAGCTTTATACTCCAAAGGTTGCCAAAAACAGTAGAAGTGATTTATAGAGAATACTTGTAGTGTTTTAATTTAGATAATTTTTTTTGTGCTACTAGTGTTGCTTAAAACATTAGCAGTATTTTGAATGCACAATTAAAAATTCTTCTAAATTTACCTTTCAATACAAATAGTTGAGAACGTTTTTTGTGGAATGCATTTGGGAAAAAAAGTCCAGCTGTATGCACTTAGAATGACCTTTAATACTCTTCTCTGAGCAAAAAAAGCTGAATTCATTTAGGCTTTTTTTTCCCCTTCACTTGTTTTGGTCCACTGTAAGCTTCCAGCATCACTCTTAGCAATAAATGGAATTAATAATTTGTTGCAAAGTTCCAATTGATAATTACAGGCACTTGGAATTTAGAAACACATTTCTCATTTTACCATATTTGTGATATTGATACTTGAGATGCTGGGATGTGTGTTTATTTAGATGGCAATGCTGGTATCAGGGTGCCAGCACTGACCTGGATCATCACCTGTAATTACCAATAGGCACAGCCAGCCAGGCCTTTCCTGCCAGCCAGGCCTTTCCTGCCAGCCAGGCCTGCAGACCATGAGTCTGTTCAGACACTGGCCTTTGGGTGGGTGCTGACTTGTGAAAGTGCTGCCAGCGTTGCTTGATGTGCACTGAGCAGCTGTCATTGTGGGGACTTCTGTCCTTTGATTCCTCTGGACTAGGTCTTTGAACCCTGTATTGTAAGTTCAGGCTTTGTGACACTTCCAGTAACTAGCATCTGCTGAAAAAATGCTTTATTCAATGCTTTGAAATCTTTTTATGAACTTGATTCTACTTTTTTTTTGTTTGTTGTTTTTTAGCACAAATGGATTTGTACAGTGCTATTTATGAGAGAGTAGTCCTTGACTGTAATTAATTTATTTTATAAGAGATGCTGACAATGGCAATATTTAATTGGTGAAAAGTGTGTACCTCTCTGAGCCAGCAGATAAAAATGCTCCTGGCTATTTTAAGGCAGATACTCTATTTTTTGAATTTTCTGTTTTATTCCAGTGATGGGAACAGAGCATCTTGGTGAATGTGCACGCTGTACTTAAAGTAACTTGTACACCCTTTAAATTAAGTATTTTAGGACTGAATTCTTTTACCACCTATTACAAGCAGGAAGAGGGAAAAAATATTGGGCAAAACTAATGTGTTTCATATTTCAGGACATGAATCCATGTTTACTGCCAGGGTCAGAGAGACTTCCCTGCAGGTTTGGCATTATGGGGTTTTACTCTGAAATACCTCTGTGGTTGGCACCAGGTGATTTCCCCTTAATGCTCTGCCAAACTCATGTGAATTTAAGTACAGATGTTTCAGTTACTTGGATGATTTGAGTTATTTTTGTTTCTAATTTGTTTTATATACTGATAGAAGCTGTGATTTTTTTTTCTGAAGAGGATGGAATTTTCTTCTGCATTTTAAGTTATTGCAGGATTGGTCTCAATGGCACTGCTTATTCCAGTGTGCAGTGGAATAAGTGAGTTGTCTGTATCCTGGGATGGGGAGAGAATGAATATTTTACCTCTACTGTGTGTTTGTGTTTTCTGTAGCATGTTTTTGGTGCCTTTTTCTTGCTTGCCTAAGGGAGAGGGAAGGTAAGTGAAAAATGAGCTTTCTTCCAGTGAGAAAGGGATCTGGGGGCACATTAAAAAGGCAGGAAAAAAGACATCAGAGAAAAGTGCTATATTTTCACTTGAAAAACTAGCTATAGAGACTTGTTTCAGCTATTAGAGGCAGGTTCAGAGCTGACAGGTCAGTAGGAATAGAATTTGCCTGCTCTAGCAGCTGTTGAAGATCAGATAAAAAAGAAGTGGCTATCTCCTTATATTCACCTCTTTTTGCCATTCAAGCATGACATCATTTTCTTTAGGATTCTGTCCCTTTCATGCCTTTGCAGTTGGAAAATCTGGTGGATTTATCTGCCCTACTGCTCTTACCTGCAGGCAAAGGTTGATCTAGATTGAAGTGTAATCCTCCCAGATTAATAAATAAGCCCTGCCCCATGTCTGTGTCACTAAGCAGATGAGTAGCTCTTTGAAGAATGTTTTGAAGCTTGTGAAAACAATTTCTAGCAGAAACTTGTGGTTTAAAAGATATTAAAATATACAGACAGTAAAATGAATAAGCAAGTAAGTGTGCCTCAAGAATAAAGGTACTATATCTCTAATCACTTGTTAATATTTCCCTTTGTGTGATGGATTTACTTCGTAGCTGAACTTGAAAATCCTTCACAACTGGCACTGGTGCTGGGCAATTTCCCCTTCCAATGTAGGTCTCTCTGCATTTATCTCTTTCAGTTTGTTACCTTTAAGTTTACCTTTAAGTTTAATCACTCATTTTGTATTGAATCATAGTTCTGGGCAGAGCTCCACATAACTATGAAACCTGCTGTATAGATGAAACTGTGGAAAAGGAACATGTGATATTCTTCTGCTGGATTTTGTTTTGAAATGAGATATTGCTTGTTTTCTGAGGAGCTTGGGATCATGGGCAAGACAGCTGTGGGATGAGAAGTGCACATGAGCTTGGTGAGGCTCTTGGCATAGTGGTGAGAGTTGCTGGTTTGTCCATCACAGGTGTGCTTTTGGTTTTAGGTTGTCCTGTTTGCTTAGGTCTTGATCTGCAGCTGAGCTGGAGAAGCTCTTCTGGGCTTGGAAATGATTGGTGTTGCAATTTTCTGGGGAAATTTTAGCTTTGTCTCTCTATCCACCAATAAATCAATCTGCCTGTCATGTCCCCATAGGCAGTAAAGGCCTAGGGTGGCTACAGACTGTGCTGAGGACTGATGGGACAGTGGCTCTTTGGGATACTGGGGTGCCCAAGACCAGCAGAGCAGATTCCTGGCTGCTGGGCAGAGCAGGCGTTTTTGCCCTGTGTGTCTCTGAGCAGCAGCTGTTTGCATTTCGTAACCTGCTAATTCCCAAGCACAGATGGAGCATCCTGACTCTGTAGAGGCCCCAGCTCAGACTGCTTTTCCATGCACTGGAGGAGTCACAAGAGCTTCTGTCTTTGCTGTAAAAATGAGTTTTCCCTGTCATGTTTGAGAAATACTGACACAATTTTTCTGTGCATGCCACTGACCCTGTTACTTGTACATAACCAGTCTGAAACATTCCTGAGAACTGACTACTGCAAGTAAACAAATAAATATTTAAATAAATAAATACTTTCTGGATTTGGCCTGAAGAGAGATAAGGTGGAACTGAGATACAGGCTGTGAGATGCACCTGCTGAACTCCATGGCAGCAGAGAGAAGCTTGTCTCCGCCTGCCCCTGGCGGGAGGAGATGTGATGTGGCAGATGCTCTGCAGAGAGGAGCCTGGTGGAGAAGTGCTGTTGAGTCTGTGCAATTAGTTGTCACAAAGGGCAGCCAGACAGGGACTTAAATAGGCAGCTAGTGGCTGCACTGGTGATGATGCTCAGCTGAACTTTACAGGGGGCTGAAATGAAGCCCAGGGGTTGAAATGAAGCCCATGGTGCCAGCTGACCTTTCTGCAGGATGGAGGGTAAGCAGCCAAGAACTATGGGGAGTGATGTATCCCAGGAGCAAAAGGACATCCCAAAGACAATGCAACTGATTTTGAAAAAGTCAGGAAAAGTGAATCTACAGATTTGAATCTACAGACTCTTGTTACGGGCTAAAGACTGTGACCTGACTCTAAATGGCAGCAATGTTTTCGACCCTCAGACATGGGAGGCTTCAGGGGACTCTCTGTGGTACCAAATTACGTGGGGTGACAGAGAGCTGGCAGAGCTTTTGTGTCCATGGGTGGCAGCATTTGAGGTGCTCGTGCCACATGTGGCACCTGGAGGCTGGAAAAAGGAGGGCACTTGTGCCACCTCGACAGTTGCACTGGAGCCTTCTGTGCCACCAGTGAGTGAAGCACAACGTTCCAAACATAAGCTTGTTGGGGCTGTGGAAGGAGAACTGGACAGTGGCCCCTTTGCCCCTGATCCTTTTGATCCTGGGGGGCAGCTGGATCTTTTCCACCCCAATCTGCATGATCAATGGGTAGTGGTGAGAAAACAAGCTGCTGCAGAGGGGGATGTGGATTTATTGCATGCTTTTCTGGTTTTATACCAGCCCAGTCAACCACCTAGATGGAAAGGCTTGCCTTATGGTATCAGAAAAGAGCCCAGCAGCACTGCATCCCTGCTCCCTGCACATGGCAGGACTTACCTGGGGAAGGGAAGAAGAAGCATGACCAAGATGAACTGTATCCTGCTGATTGCCTGCATTGTTCTGATTGCTTCTTGAGATGGATGCTCCTGTAATAATCGTGATTTGAAAGTTGACCTCTCAAGCTGAAATTACACAAAACCATTAACTCTTTCCTATATTGCTTATTTTCAGTTCCTGTCCGTAGGCAGAAACATTCCCTTGTCATTTTGTTTCCCAGGGTTCTGTCTGTTAAATCACTGTCTCCATTCATGGGAAGGATGGTTACCAGTTATTGGGTGTTTTGATCTGTCTGCCTGTTCATGGGGAAAATAAGCTCTTGTGAAGTTATGTTATCTTATGGAGAGCCTGGGCAAGCTCCAGTGAGTGATGTGAAGGAGATAAATTATGAAATGCTAAGGAGTTGAAATGGCACATCACACATTTTACTTCCTCACCCTAGCTTTTGGGTTTTGCTGAAAACAGTCATGTGTAAACTTAACACTTTAAGCTCTAGAGATCTGGCAAACCAATGTTACACATTTTCCTGAATTTGGTAGGTTGAAATACATTCATGTTAGGATTGATACCTATTCCATGTATATTTTTGCTTCCACCCTGTCCTGGTTTCACCATACAGGTGAACGTGTGAAAGACATTCAGGCATTCAGCATCATTTTTTGTCTGCTTTTGCAGCCCTTGGAGTACCTGTCTCCATAAAGACTGATAATGGGCCAGCCTATACATCCAAACAGATGATTTTTTAAATTATGGGCAAGTGCTGTGTCACGGGTATTCCACATTCCCCTATGGGTCAAGCAATTGTTGAACAGGCCCATAGGACTCTCAAGTCCAAGTTGTTAATATAAAGTCCATTTTGAAAATAAAGTTGACAGGATCTAACCACTCTGACAGGTTGTGTTGCTCCCTGAAAGAAATCAAATTACCCTGGTTGCCAGTCTTGCTTAGTACATTTTAAATCACCTCTTTTCTGTATAAATGATGCTATTATACAAACTGCACTTACTTGGGAATTGGTTGTTTTTTTTTTTTTTTGTGAAGGACGCAAAGCATAGGGTCACAGTGAAAATGTTGCACTTCCTATTAATAGTCAGAAATAGTCCTGGCACAGTCTCTTGGTGATAGCCACAGGGATATATGTGGGGTAATAAACAGCCCTTCTAGGCTTTCTGCTGTGGGCTCTGAACTTTGCTGTATTGCAGCTGACTTGCTTGCAAAAAAGCCCTTGTCTGTGTCTTTAATGAGGGACTTTCCTGAGGTAGAAATTGCCTTCCTTGGAATTAGGGGAGGAGGAGTGATGTGTATTGTGAAGAAAAGCTAAGCCAGAAAACACCTGGCAACCAGATGGCCCCTAGCATGCTGCATTGTACCCACACCTTCATTAAGGATTACTTTGGCTGTCTCTGGGTAATAGATTTAGAGGTTTGGGGTCACAAAGAATTAGAAAATTGTAGCCAGTTGCAATTAAACATGAGTTATTTTTAGAGGACAAAGAACTGAGCTGAAAGCTGAATTAGAACTACTTGAAATGTTAGAGCTCAATACTAGGGTGGTATTTTCTAGGTGACTGACAAAGTAGCCCATGCACTCCAGTCAGAGGCACAAAGCCACCCAGGGTGGTGACAGGTGGGCTAGAGATGGCAGAGCTGTGAGCAATGGCAGCCATGTGCAAGTGACATTATTCTACTCCTTAGGGCAGCTGGTGTTAGGTACTTCCCTCTGAATATTCATGTGTGCAGCAGATAAAGGTTGCTTAGATTACTAGTAGAATAGAGCTGTGTGGTTTGCACTGTGATTTGTATAAGCCTGCCTCAGTATCTTACACTTATGTTCACCTACATTTAATTTTGTTTTGTGTTTCCTCATCAAAGTGCCTGCAGTCCAAAAACGGCAGGCTCAAGGTTATAAACTTTTCAGGTGAATGATAAGAGTTTTACTAGGGAAATAGACATCTGGGCAGAACAGTACACAGCACCATTTTTTATGTTGTTGACCACTTGGCAGCAGTCGGTGGCATGTGGGAGTCAGGAATTCAGGCTGACCCTGTCTGGTTGCCCAGAAGTGAGCAAGAGGAAGCTGCTCCCCCTCCTACATCCTCAATACTCACCTGCTTACTCCAGCAGGTAAAAAGAGCATGGCAGTACTGAGGTGTGTGGGTGTGTGTTGGCTGTGTCACAGCTGCTCTGGGAGATGCCTTTTCTTGAGGGAGCTGCTCTGTGAATAAGTGTGGGCACACAGTCTGTGGTGGTGGGAGTGGGACTGGCCCAGCCTCATCCCCAGTGGGCACAGCTGTGCAGGACAGGTGAATGCTATTGAAGGGAACGAGCCATGGAGTGCCCAGGGGCACTGAGCAACCACCAAAGGGAACAGAGGGCACACAGGTGCAGGGCATCAACAGGAGGGGATAAAAGGTTGGGCTGAAGAACAAGAAGGGCAGATGCCTGGAGCCTGCTGAAGAGGTGAGGTGTTACTGTGTATAGGTTGAAGCTTTCTGAAGTTGTGTGGTGATGCTCTGTGGCTGTCTCAACTGGGATATGTGCTGTGACAAGTAAGTGACAAATAACCAGATCTCCTGGTTCTTGCTGAATCCAGGCCTGATTGATGCTGCCTTGCAGCTCACCTGCTCATTGCCCTGCCTTAAAAGGTCTTTAGCCATCTTGGGAGAATAATACATGCCAAAGAAACTTTGCTAGTCCAGGGGCCATGTGAATGCAGGTTGCCTTCCTTACAAACACTTTGGAACATCTTGAGGAAGTTTGAAGTTTATTACTTTCATTCTTATGATGTTGCTGCAATAATAAGAGCATTACTGGCTTTTATCCTCTATATTCTTTTGAGCAGCTTTTTTGCAAAGAGTGTATCTCTTAGTCAGTTTCATGTTAAAATGTTTGTAAGCACAACTTGAAAGCACTTACAAATGGAACACCAATTTAATTACTTCTTAGCATTGATATCAAAGCTTATTGTGAGTTTATTGTAGTGAGTTCTGAGGAACCCACCTAGAAACCTTGCTTTATGTGTTGCTTCAGTTTTTAAGTCCACATCCTGTGGGGTTCGTTCTACAGCTGCAATCCTTGTTAAAGACAATCTTAACTTCCATTATGCAACTGAAGTGTTAGTATTTTATTAAAAAGAAGCCAATGGTACTCTACCACATGGTATGAGGCAGCCACATAAATATGTTCCACATATGGAACAACTGTCTTGAAAGGGTGGAGCAAGTTATCATTAAGACATTTCATTTTCTTGTCTCCCTGAATCTGAAAGACCAAAGGCAAAAATATTCTTTTGCTGTGTGTTGATGGTGTCTTCAACCAGTGAAAACCCCACAGCAACAGCTTGGAAAAAAAAGCAGGGGGAGTGTGCCTGAAGGATTTACTGTGCTGCTCTTGGTTTTCCCTTGAGAAAGCCCAGCTGTCTTGAAGTTGAAATTAAAATGTAAATCCTAAATTAGGCATAATTAGGGTACTTCCTTTAGACAATGTCTGATGCAGGCAGCTTTGGTTTTGGGAGCATGCAGGTTTTTTCAGTGTTTGAACAGTGAATGAGGGAGGAGATGATTAGCAATTAGCATATTGTGTTGGTGCTCTCCAAAGTTGGGACAAAAACAAGAACATGAGTTCTTTTTCCCCAGGAGTCCTGCTGCTAACAGTGTGTAGATCTGATGAAGACCTGTAATTCTAAACATACAGAATTCCTGCTCCAGTAGTGCATTGGTATTAAAGTGAGCAGAGGGTTGGGGTATGGGTCTTTCTGTATTCTGTGTGCATTTTGCAGAGTTGGAATGGAGAAGTCCTGGGATGTCTTGCCTTGGTGGAGGTTACCATGGGCCTGCCCAAGTGCTAAAGAGCTCTGTGAATTGGGTTGCAAGGTGGCTTGCCTTAGCTAGGAATCTTTACTTTGTCTCTGCTGGGCTTGGATTAGTCCTTGGAAGAAGCACATTTTGCAGAAACATTTGAAGTGGTAACTCAGGCACAATAACCTCATTTTTGTTAAGGAGCTGGAGTTATTTCCACTGTGTGGAACTTGCTGGAGGCATGAGCATGTATGAAACAGTAGAGAGAGTTTTGGTTGGAATGGGTTGGGGAAGCAGGCTGGGACTCATTCCCATCTGGAAGCTGAGTGACTGTGGTGTTTGTTATTCTTCAGTGTTGGGGTTTTGGCGCCTGCTTTCACACTAAATCAGCTGTTGAGAATGTTGTCAAGGTCTATAAATGCCTCTGTAAAGGTGCTTAGGGCTCTCTGCTTGTGTCTGACAACTTGAGGCTTCTCTCTGTCTCTTTCCCTCTTTCTGTCTCTCCCCTTCTTTCTCTCTTACCTTTTTTTTCCCCCAGAAGACTTGTGGTGTAGTCTAGGGGATGTTAAGGACAATGTTAATGACAAAACAGTTTCAAGACTTCAAACTTATAACCAATTAATAGTAGTAATTATTGTTTACAATATTACTTTTGCTATGGAATGTTATGAAGTACTTACACACAGACATTCATGGTCTAAAGAGATTGTAAATTGTCTTGGGTTTTATGGCTCAGACCAACATAATTTTTCAATCTAGAAAAAGACCTCTTTCAGCCTAGCTTTTAAATAGTGTTATGAAGTGGTCTTGTGTGTGATTTAATTGTGGTCCTGTACATTGATGTTTGATGGCTCAGGGACATAAATAATATTATAGCAGTGCTTTAAAATAGAGCTTTTCCACATTGTTTAGCTTAATATATTAACTGGGGAGGCAGAAAACAAAGGAGATGTTTGTTTTCCTTTTTCCATACTGAGAAAGCTGTTGTTCAATTTTGGTTTTGCCATGTAGATTTTTTTTTTTTTTTTGGTGACAACTGGTGAAATCATGCTGTTAGTCAGATGGAAAAGTGCATCTTTAGAAAATGTCATTTGAGATACTGGAAAATGCCTTGCTGGGCTAATGTTGTCACTTATTTTAAGCTAATAGCTTAGATACTTCCTGCTATATAGTCATATAATGGTCTACTTTAAGTCCTGTAATTGTGAATCTTGAGCTATGACTCAGGGATTTAATTTTTCTTTTCCATTTGGGGCTAAGACTAAAATAAAGATGATTTTCTACAAGTGACTCTGACAATTTTGTTGAGAATTACTATATTTCTGTGAATGTTTTAAACCAACTCAGTCTTTTACTGGAGAATTATTCCTGCTTCATAATGCCATCTGTTGCTTAGAAAAATTCTTCAGGAAGTCTTTTTTTTCCCCCAAAGTGCTAAGGATATTAAAAAATTCTTACAGAACTGATTTGCATTGCTGTGAAGTTCGCCAAGGATATTCCATATTGAGCAGCACTGATCCTTTTACTGATTTACAGTAAACTTTTAATTGTACATCCTTGCTCATAAAGCTGTTTATGCATGTGCATGTCTATGTGTGCACATATATGACTCCACTGAGCTGAATGGAACTCAATATACAAATACCACTGGATCTAATACTTGGATTGCGTTAAACAGAAACAGTGCCACAGTAGGGACATGACTGCCAGTACATGGAGCTGTCACCTGGACAGTTTTCAAGTGAAATATATTCTACCTGCAATCAATGCTACATCGTTGTTTTGCACTGATGTGCATGAATCACTAAACTCTTCTACATACTGCATTCACATGCCATGATAATGGCTCCTGAACATACAGAAAAACTCTAAATAGGAAGCTTTTCCTCTGGCAGCAATGACTTACACAGTAAAAATAATGTAGTGCTGTATCAAGAAATGTAAAGAATGATAGAATAACCTGTACATGTCTCTTGAAATATGAACATTCATATTATACCAATCTTTATGATCAATTGGCAAGAACTGTTAAATAATCGTATTAGATTCCTATTTTACCCCACTTGCCATGCTGATTTCTACAGTATAAATTGATGAGTATGTCCTTAGTCCTTTTCCCTCATTTGCTTGGTTGTATGAATCATAACTGTGAGGGCCTTAGATGGAATAGATAGGTTTTGTTTCTTGTTCTGTAAAGGAGAAGGTTCTGTGTTCTGCTTCCTGTTGCAGGAGAGGCTGATGTCAGCTCTGGTTGTGAGGCTCAGGTTCTTGATTGCCAGCTTTACTCTCCTTAAGGAAGGGAGCTGTCATGCAGAATTTTACCAAGGGCCCTGGATAGCAGATTGGGTCTGCAATTTCACTGTGAATTCATGAGGAGAGCAGGAAGGTAGGATAGAAAAGTGATGATGTGTAATCTAGAGCCTGTTTGATTCACTGAAAACAAATATTATAAATTATCATCTTCCATTGAAAGAGCTTCCAAAGGGAGATTAAATATTGTGGGGAGTTGTTGTCTCCTACTGAGCCATTCTTTACCTAGAATCCTCAGAAGAATTAAAGTCTGCTTTATATTCAGTTAAAATTAGTGCAGCATCCATTTTATAACAAGGCTATTGCTTTCATTTATTCTCTCCAAAGCTTGTGGGAGGGACAGTAGTAACTTGGATAAGATTGTTACTGATTTTTCCATAATTTTCTAGACTGTCCTACAAGTGAGCAGCATGGAAACCTTGCTAAAAATTATGGCATAATTACTGATGTATTGGGATTTATGAAGGGATTCCTTGCAGAGCAAGGACAACTTATAACAAAATTGATGGCCTGCCATCTGTAGATCTTTTTTTAAAGGGAGAAAGTGCAAAGTCTTCAGTGTCACTTATACATTATCACATGTAATTTGTATGGTGACTTTTGGGAAGGATGAGGGAGACTTCCTACCTGTTTAAACCATGAACATAAGCTGGCAAATGAATCTAAAAACGCAGATATGTGAATATGCATGCAGGTGAGCATTCATGTGGGTTTTGTTCGGTATTCATTGGAGCAGCAGAGAGAGAGAGATTAGTTTGTGCTGGGTCTGAAACTGCAGTGTTTCAAAGGAAAATGACATTTCTGTTCACTCTTTTTTTATAAGGTATTCTACAGACTTGATAGTTCAACAGTTAAGCCTGGACTGTAATCTCTGGAAGTCTTTTTATGAGAGTTTTTTTGCAGTAAAACCACATGCTTTATGAATCTTGATATGTCAGTGGAAGGTCATCTGCTCTAAGACCATCAATCAGGATTTACTCTCTAGGTGGAAGTGAAAGCTGCACCTGAATTACTAAATGCTGGACATCAGATAATTTTTAGTTACTGTATCACAGTTTGATTTTGGCATTTCCCAGTCAAAGACAAAATCTGTTTTGGAGTGTTTTTTTCCAGTTGTGGTTGAGCTCCTTCTCCTTTAGCAAGAAACAGATGCCTTGTGGCATCAATGCCAGCCTATTCTTTAGGGATAACAAGGAGCCTGTGCTTGTAGACTGTTGCAGGATTAACACCTAAAGTGTGGTTATTCCCTTTCCTGCTCTTCAAACAGTGCACACCCAGCTGTGGCACTGTCCTTGGAGCTGTCAAGCCTTTGGGGCAAAACTCATCCTTTGCTCAGAACAACCTGTGTTAGAAGAAGGTCTCTGGGTACAAACTTCAAAATTCTATGTGTATTATAAAAACCACAGGTTTCAGTCTGCTCTGAAGCTGGCTCCTAAATACGCAGGCAGAACTATGTTGATGCCAAGGGATCCAGAGGAGAAAGGTATTCTTGAACTGAGAATTTTGTTTGTGTTCTGTGGTCCTGGACTCCTGTGTTACTGTCTGAGGTAGGTGGTTGTGTGTCTCTTTGGGCAGGCAGGGGACTGCTGCCTTTTGGGAGAAACAGCATTTCATGGCCCCTCTGTCCTCCAAGGATGTCTGGGTGATTTTGTTATTTCCTTCATGGTTCTCATCTCTAGAGTATTATTTTGGTGCAGGTTCTTAAAGCCCTAACACTCTTCCCAGATGCACTGGTGATAACACCATGCACTGTCCAGGTACCTGTCCAGACTTCCTGATTCATAAATGTTCATTAGTTCATATCATGGACACTAATCACATAAGCCAGCTCCAATCAGCAGCTGAGCTGGGGCTGGATTTATGGGGAGAGCCAAGTCTCTCTTTGAGCACAGGGCACACAGAGGAGAAAAGGGCAGCTCTGAAATCAGTGTGTAATTGAATTGTTTTGGTTTTCTTGAGGCCTTGAAGCAATGCAATGCAGGTTTTTTGAAGCTGACATAACAAAATATGGGGATATGCTGCCAAGTCCATGTGGGTGGAGAAAACAAGAAGGTGTTACTGATTTTTATAAACACTTGTGCTCTCAAGAAAGAAAGAAAAAAAGGAACAGACTTTGCCAATGGTTCTTTGAGAATGTAAATGCCATGAGTATTTTGGTTAATGGCAGAAATGGCATTTCCTGTGCTGTTTTTATTGCTCAATTGCCTTGTCCTCGTTACATAAGTTGTAGTTTATCAACTGGAGCAGATGCATAGAAAACCAGTTGGAGAACTCTACGAGTCATTCATCACTTTCTCACAATTTACAGCTGAATTACTCATACTCACAGTTGCTGTGAGAAGAGAGCTCGGGTATTCTGCATCAAAGCCTTGAAGTTGCATCCTTTCACCTGTAAACTAAATATTTTTTGCCTTATATTTGATGATATTTAGGTGGAAAACTTGAAAATTAGCACAAACATCTATAGTTTCCCACAGAGACAAATCTCAAAAGTTTTTAGCAATTATGGGACTCTTCTTTTTCCTTGATAAAACCTTATTTCTTGCTGTGGTTGGAGACAAATTAATTGTCACACTTATGTTTACACCTTAGGTGGTGAGAGATGCTTGTCACCAGCCTACATAAACCATTTGCTTTACAGCAGTATATTGATCAGCCCAATATAATGTTTTATTTATGTAACCAAAGCTAAAGAAGATACTTTTTATCAAGAGGTTCTATGTGTAGATGATTAATTACTAGTGTTCAGGTAGTTTTGAGTTCTTTAAAAGAGGGCAGTGACTTTTAAAATATTTGGCAGTGCAGAGTGTAGCCAGGAAGTGGAGACTCTCTAGTGGATGTTCACTTGGATTTTTAGGAGAAGAGGATTAGAACTGCCTGGACTCATAGCACTGTTTGCTCTCCATTCTGGGCCTCTTGCTAGGCTGATACAAGATGGCCCTCTCAAGATGCTGAAGTTTTTATTAATCTTATTATTGAGTGCACTCTACATTAAAAGAGTGCTTTGCTGTTCAGAGCTCTGAGATGCTGCAGAGCTGGGGCAACATTACTTGAAATAGTAATGACCAACTCAGTTCCAGGCAATCACATGAAGGAAATATTGGAAGACAACAAACTAAAAAATCTAGCCCCAAATGGAGCAGAGGACACGGTGTTTAGAATAGCAGAAATGCTTGGTTTTGCCTCTTTTTGCAAGCCTGACCTGAACCTTCTTGCTGGTAGAAGCTGTTAGCTGTAGAGCTGTTGCTCCCAGCCTGTTGTAATAATCACTGGATCAGTAGTGGGACTGCTAGGTCTTGTTTGCCTAAATTGGCCTGGTAGTGCCTTTCAATCAGTGGCACTAGAGTGAATAATAAACTCAAGATGTGTCCTGGTGTCTTCATTGTAGGCCATAGGTCTTACATTGTAAGTTATTAAATTACTGTAGATGAAACACCAGAGAGATTGGTCCTTGAGTCCCTTGGGGACTGTGGAATTGCAAATGAACTCCTCACGATTTACTTAATCAGAGCATGTATTTATTTTTTTCAGAAAGCCTTCTCTTGTGACAAAAGTTCATGGAGCGGCTAATTGGAACAGAGGTACAGCTGGGACTCTCAGCTGCCTTCCCAGAGTAGCAAGCTCCTTTTGTGCATTTCTGTGCCAGCTTTCTATCATGTACTGATATACTGATGTGTATATATATATGATGTACTGTAAGGAATTCACATTGAACCTCTGTCAGGGACAGATGGGCCCAAAACTCCTCAGCACTCACTATGGAGGAAGACTACTGTGCTGACACAGTGCCTCACAGATAATCTGGCTTGCTCCCAGTTTCTAACATGCTCTTTCTTCTGACAACTCTTCTGTTCTTCTATAAATAATATTTTTGTTACTGTTAACTTACCTTTTAAAACAAAAATTTCTACTCTTTTGTGATACACCTTAAAGTGATATGTCTCCAAGTTCACTGGATCTGTGGTGTCAAGTATAGTTTGTATAGTTCAGATTGTAGGACAGCTTTAGAGCATGACATCTTTCCTGCCAGTCTGAAAAATCTAGATGCTCAAAGAAAATGAGTACAAATGTTTGACTCTTCTGTAAAGTGATCTGTTGCCTTTTATGTGCTTGCAGGTGTGGATGTAGGGGCCTAAACCCATAAGGCTGATGTTTTCAGAAGGATCTGAGTGAAATGTAGAGGGAATTGGGATGCACACAAATCCTGGATTTCTTTGTACACAAGCCCAGTAAATCATGTGCAGCCCATGGGGGCTGGCTGCTGCCCATGAGATGTGCTCCCTCATGTAATCCAAGTGAAAGGTTTTCCTTCTCACCAGCTCAGTGTCTGGGTGGGTGACTGCAGGGAGCTGTGTGAGGTGGACATCCAGGCTGCCCAGGTGCCACCTGGCTGAGGAACCTGCTGTCCTCCTCCCAGTTATCCCAGAGGACTTTGGTCCTGGTGTTCATGTCCTAATTGCCTCCATGCAGTGTTAGTAAGACCAAAAAAGATAAAAGCTCTTGGGTCTTGAGTACAGGGACAATGTGTGTCCTCAGAAAGTGTGGTGTTATTTCAGCTCATGAGATGGAATGAGGGAAAAGGCTTTAGTAGTCATAGTTAAGTTTTTATTTTGAGTGAAAGAGAACACGAGGTGAACTTGCCACTCAGTTTACTTTTCCTAATGCTCACTGAATTTATCTGCAGTGTATTTACATTATGTTCAGATTATCTAATGAGCTTGCAATTACTCCTTCTCTTTTTTTGTCCCCAGTTCTCATCTCTGCTACCGTCACCATGAAAAAAAGCATTCTATAGCAATAGGTTTGCTGCTCTAAATGAAGGGAGTTCTTTTTAACAAAAGTTGATTTAGTGTCTGAAACCAGAAGAGTTATGGTTTGTCTCCTGGATCAGGTGGCTCTAGTGGCGAAGACCAGCTGACACAGGAGCTTTTTGTTTTGTTCTTGAAGTGTTCTTCTGATAAAGAAGGATATGCAACTTTAGGAAATCAGGAATTATAACTACTTTCACATCTGGTGTCAACCAAAAAAAACAAGTGTGCTCAAATATCAGAATATTATTTTTCTGTAGTTAAGACTGTGTTTCCATCGTAAAGACTTTTAGTATCTCTAGGGATTACAGGATAATAATAACTTGGCAATAAAAAAAAGAAAAGAAAAATTTGCCAGTTGAAAGTTGGCTTCAGATATATTCTCCTGAGTATATTTTTTTAACCATATCATAACAAAACCAAATTGTTATATTTAGATTATATCAGATGAAAAAAATTCCTAGCAGTCTGTCATCTGGGCTTGGATGTTTATGGTGAGAACTGCCATCTCAAAAGGAGAGATTCCATTTTGGTGCTTTAAATGCCTGGTGGGGTTTTTTTTTTGTTGTTGTTTTGGTTTGGTTTTTTATACAGCATGCTTAGCTATCCTGTAGTTGCAAACAATCTGTGTGTCTCCAAATTCTAGCTCTGCTGGAAGTGCTGGGAAGTGAGGTTCCTGGGCGGTGTTGGTAGGTCCTGGCATGCATTTGTCTGCCCCTCTAGAGACACAGGTATGCTTAAAGTTGTGTCCTTGCATGCCATGGCTGTTAGTGAGGGCTAGCTTCTTCATCATGCTGTGACACTGCCACCTGGGTGCATGTTTATGGTTACTGATCCTGATCCTGTGCTCTGGAAAGTGGAACAAAAATTCTGGTTCCACTGCAGTGCTTCGAAAAAGAGTGGATTTCTCTGGGAAGCTGTGACTCCCCTGTGCCTCTGCCTGCTCCATTCCCCCTTCTCCCTTTGCCTTGAGGGGAACCAATGCCTTGCTCAAAACCCAGTGATTTTCAGGAAGTCATTCCAGTCTGCTTTGCAATAATTCTCTCTTTGAGTGAATTTGTTTGGTAAATTAGCAATGGTGTCTGGCATACTGAGTGCAGAGTTTCCTGAAGGGAAAACAAATACGAATTTAATATGAAGAGTTAATTTACATGTTTCTGTTTTGAAAATGAATTTTTTCACTGTTCTGGAAGCTGGATTGAATAGTCCTGGAAGCAGAGAGAAAAACAGGAATGGGAAACATGCAGCTTGAGTGCAACATTTGAGATACTGCCCTGTGCAGAGGCTGAGCTGGAGACTCCAGCCTGGCACTTGGGGGTGCAGCTGCTGAAACAATCCTCTCTAAATAACAGATCTTAAGAGTTTATTTTGCTTTTTTTGTAATAAGTCAGTCGTGAATCCTTGTTTGCACTATTCATCAGGCCTCAAAGATGAAGGAATAGCTTTTAAGGAATTCATGCACTAATATTTTTCCATCAATAACGGAGTCAATTCCTGGAAGGCAAGCATCTGTTTCCATTTGAGGTGTGTGACCATTCAGACCATGGCGTCTTTGCTGATGCTGCCACTGAAGAGGCCAGCTGCATGGATAATGGATCTTGGGATCTGCCTTTGTGCCTGTCAGCAGCTGGATTGCACCCTTGTGGAATTTCATGCAGGCCATTTGCATAATGGTTGGGTGAAGCAGCACAGTGAGTGAGGCCTGGGTAAAGATAGCCCAGATAGGCAGTGCTGTGGTACCTCCCAAAATAATAATTTGTTTGTCCTCTTCTTGGGGCACATGTGCCTGTGGCAGAGGTTACTGCTTCAGCCACTGGTGCCCATTCCTGGCTGAGACAGCTGTGCTGCAGGCTCTCTCCCCCATTTTGCTGAGCTGAGTAACTGTGCTAACTTAGCTGGGTTCAACACATTCCTGTGAGTAGCTGGATTGACAGCTCGTGGGGAGGCAGCCCCAGAAGGAGAGGGTGTTTATGGTGGCTGGGGAGTAGTAAGTGGAGAGCTACCAATGCATTTTCTTTTGTGGGCAGTATGGGAAGGCCAGCTTTGTGTTTATTTTTAAAAAAATCTTCCTTGCAGTTTAAAACCAGCTCTCTGTTTAGAGCAAGTGTTTGCATTTGAGCCTTTGGAAGTGCTTGTGGTCAGAGGCACCAGCAGCACCTGCAAGGGGACACCCAGCTAATGCTTGGTCCCTTTTCAGTTTTGTGACGTCTTGGGAAGGGAGATCAAAAGATTTGGGAAAACTGGTGGGGATGAGTGGGTGAATTGAAAACAAAATCATTTGGTCCAACTTGTGATTGGAGGAAGATGTGTTCCTCTGTTTTCTAGACAGAGTACTGTCAGGGCTTTGCTAGGACTCCATGGGCCATGTGACAATCAAGGGCATTCTCTGCTGTTTTAGGCACAGAGTTTGTGGTGATTGGGAGTGGGGCTCACCCCTAATGAGCTACAGGTGTGAGAAGCAGGTGAATGCTATTGAAGGGAACGAGCCATGGAGTGCCCAGGGGCACTGAGCAACCACCAAAGGGAACAGAGGGCACACAGGTGCAGGGCATCAACAGGAGGGGATAAAAGGCTGGGCTGAAGAACAGTAAAGAGCTGCAGATGCTTCAAGCCCTCTTTGGTGTCGGTTGTGCCTCCACTGTCATCCCAACAGTAGACCAGTGGCGAGTCATACCTGGATGGAACATTTAATTTCTTGCTGGCAGGTTAGGAATTTTTCCTGTAGGAGTCATAACTGGATGGGACATCTAATTTCTTGCTGGCAGGTTAGGAATTTTTCCTGTAGCTTGTACCCTCTCTTGTTACTAGGCCTTCTCTGCAGATTTAGCCTTGACTTGCCCCTATGCAGGGATGAGATTCTTGCTGGCAGCAACTGCATCGTTTGTCTGTGCAGGTTTGAGTGCTTGTCCTGAAAAGGCTGACAGAGTCAGATGGAATTCTTAGGTTTCACTGTCCGACCAAAAGTTGATGGTGATTTGTTTAAAGATACTCTTACTGCTTAGTTACATACTTGATTTTTAGAGGGTTGCAGTCACTTCAAGTGAGGGATCATGAACAGCTAAAATGTGTTCCTTTTCCAGACTGTTACATATCTAAATGGATTGCATGACACTAGACCAACCTCTCCAGCCCCTGGGATGCTCTTGCTGCACAGAGACTCAAGTTTGTTTTCAGAAGCTAGTAAGGGTTTTGCCTTTCACTCAGGCTGTTTTCTGAGTCACTTTGTGAAGTTTAACTATGTTTTCTTCTTGGTAGGGAGTCCCATCACTGAGAGTTCAAATGCTTGCTCCTTTTTGTGTGAGAAATATAGTCTGTCAAAGCAAGCAGTGTGGGTAGACCTGAACTCTGCATTACCACTGCATTTCTGGGAAATTCCAAAACAGTGGTATAATGTATCATTGGGAGCTACTGTGCTATTTCCTAGTAAGATTTAGCTCTAAGCTGGAGTTGTGGCCATAAAATACTTTTGTTCAGATGTAATACACTGCATCAGGGTGTTTCTTGCTCTCAAAACAGAAGTAAAGCATTGAATCTCCAAAATGCTTCACAATGGGAACAGAGGTCTCACTGCAAAGTAAATTAAGAGCAAAGGTTTGACAAAGTAAATCAGACTTTTTGGTAAGCATCTTATATCTGGTTTTGGGAGTGCCACTCTGCAGAATTGTAGTGCTTTCCTGTCTCAGTTACACACAGGTGCATTGTTTTTAGCTGAAACATGCTCCAACCCACCCTTCTGACAGATGAACTCTGGAATCACAGCTAAGTATGACTAGGACATGTGGTCAGTTTGAGGTTCTCCGGTGTAAAACCAACATTGATATCTACTGGAATGAATCCAGTGGGTGATTAAGGCGACCGTGAGGTTTGAGGAGAGACAGAGGGAGATGTTTTTCTTCCACCTGGCAAGAGGGGAGGTTATTCAGGAGTTTCAGTGCTGTCTTTAGCTACCTTGTGGGTAGGGAGGGTGTAAAACAGGTGCTGCCAAACTTTTCTTGAAGCTCATGATGAAGGAGCCAGGGCAAAGGATGCAAGTTGAAACAGGGTAAATTCCAAGTAGATATAAAAAACCCTTTTGTATCATGAGGGTGGTCAAACACTGGAACAGAGACACTAAGGGGTTGTACACTCTTTGGTCCCAGAGTTATTTTGAAGCTCAGCTGGATGAGGTCTGGGTGAACTGCTTGGGATAGGTACATAGACAAGAGACCTCAGGAGGCTCTTCCAGCCTGTGATTCTAGATCTGTGTGAAGGCTGTGGCCTCTTAAATGGAAACTGTTGAGGAGGATCAGATGTGCTTGATAGTAGTCAGCTCTTGTGTGACTCATGGGTTGATTTCTGGTATTGACTGAGTGTTACAGTAAAGCAGGTGTGCAAGTCCTCCTCCCATACTGGCTCATGCTCTGTTGCCATTCTGGTTTGTAGGGTTTGCTGTAAGCTGTTAAACAATAATTTTGTGTAATTAAATACCTATTATTAGTAGATATTTAGAATAGAGGCCTAACAAGGTAAAGGCCTTGTCAAGCTTCTAAAGGGGCAGAAATGATGCCTGAAGTTTCAGCTTTCATATTTTTCAGATTCTATGCCGCCTAGGGGTGTAGCTCTGAGCTTCATATTAAGTTTTAGTAGACAACACAATCCTTTTCTAGCTTAAGACCAAGGACAACCATTACAAGCTTCAGGCCAAAAGGTATAAACAGTGGGGAACTGAAGAAGAGCAAATGAGGAGGATGGGACTTTATAACCTGAAGCTGTAATTGGACAATTAACTCCAATATGCAAATGGACCAAAACTTGTGTGAGACTTGTGACCTGGTTGTGCATTTTGTGACCATTTTGGTTCATCTTGGGTGTAGCTCTGGCCAGGCTCTTGTACAGCCCAAGGTGTATCCTTTAAGGCCTTTCAATAAATACCTACTCATTCCTTTAGCTCTGTATAGTATCTGTTCCAGGTTCAGCCTCTCAAGGCATCAGATGTGGTGGAGTTGTGAAGAACAGCAAACAAACATCAGCAGATGTACAAAACTAGCAGAGTAGCTTTCTGAAGCAGACTAGGCTTTTTCCACTCCTATATTTGTATACCCTAGCTGCTTATTAAAAGGAACCCCTCCATGTGATGTTCCTGGCCTGGCAAAGAGTCTTTTTTAAGTGCCAGGGAAAGAAAGAGCTGTACTGCTTTTCCTCAAGAGAGAGGGCACAGCAGCCCAAAGGGGTCATCAGAAAATCATAGCAAAGATAGGAAGAGGGTGGTTTTGTTTACAACACTCAGCAATTTCCCTGCTGAACCACCACATGGTCCATGGGCAATTCATGGCCAAAACAGCTGATTCTGCACAGCAGCTATTCTGTCTAAGCATCAGAATGTGTCTACTGATTGTAGGCTGCTTTTTTCCTCCTTTGGCAAGTCTGTGGGAAACAAATGTTTCTACCAAGATCAAGCTGCTGGCTGTTTTTATAACTTGTGCCAAGGTTAAATGTCTTCTGCCTGGTTAAGACTGACTTTTATGAGGTAGGATGTGAAAAGTGAATGAACCTGGGAGAAAAACAGGAGCCATACCAGCTTCTGGTTTGTGTCTCAGTACCATCTTGGGAATCTGCTATGGAAATGTTTAGAATAAAAAATATTTTTCTTTAACAATTGGAAACATCTTTCAGGAGCTCTTAAAAAGTGTTTGAGATAACCAGCACCTTTCATTTGTGGCTAATATCAGACTGTTATTGAGATTTATTGCTTTCACAATGATCTCTTCATTCCAGTGCATTGCTGTGCTTGGGCTCTCTGCCAGGTCTGAGCCCTGCACAGTATCCCTTAGCAAATGAATATGGCATGGGAACATATGAACGTGGGTTTGTGTGACCATCACTCTATGAGCAGAATTTCACTGACCCCTGAAATTTTATCTGGTAGGTTCAGATCAGACAAAATTAGTCAGTGTAATTTCCCTGGTGCTGAAAGCTTCACATGCACTGCAAAATGGCTGTGAGATAATCTACCATAATGTATTTCCTGAACAAATCTCCTTGGTTCTCTGCCTTGGGGAAGTGTCAGTGATAATTCTCTAAATACATTTGTTTTCCCATCTGTCTTGGTGAGTGGGAAAGGGAGATGGAGTAGGAGATGTGAACTTTGTTTTCTGGGTCTCACAGGCAGCACTACCTGTAAGGCAGTGTGTTGTTTAACAACTCAGGGGCTGTACCACTTCACCCTTCTTAGTAATAGTATATTCTTGGGGAGTAAAATGTTTGTTTGTTTCTGCTGTCTCAGTGTTATTACTACACAGTAAAGCTTGATGTGTCCTTTGCATTTGTATTTAGTAGATGGATCACACATAGACAAAGAAACCAAACCAAAGGCAGCCAAACCAACAAGAAAATGAAAACATGTGTCTCTGGGTAGAGAGGTTTAATTAGTTCTCCCCTGTGGTCTCTTTCTTATCCTGCTAACATGGCTTTGGTCAGTATCAAAGCAACATACCTTGTAGTTTCCCAAATATCTATTTGGGTATTGGCGCAGCCAGCAGCTGTGGTGTGTGATTTGTTTGTGCGGGAGAAGGGACTGGGAGGTTTGGGAGGTGCTTGTGTGCCTGGATCTCAGCCTTCACTTCCCTGCAGGAACAGCTGGGAGCTGTGCTGCTCCCTTGGGAGAGCAGGGTTGTGTTTGGTGTCTTTAAATCAGAAACTCTTCAGAAGTTCTTACAGCATTTCTGATGCACCATGACTCAGATGAGGCCCTGATTTCATCTCTGGCTCCATGTCATGTGTCTAGTGTGAAAAAAAAATAATTTCATACTTGGTGAGTTGTTGCATACCACTAAGCTTTTCTTAACAAGATGTTATTTCCATTGATATTTACTATATTAAGACACAAAAAGAACAGTGTACTGCAGCCAGTAAAATTGGTCTGTGAGTGGTAAACAAAACATAATTTTTTAATGTCATGATACTAAATTAATTGCATCTGTGTGAAATAATCCTTTATTGCAGTTTCTGGTTTGCTATTTCTTTCCTGCTATTAAATGCTTAGTCATGTATGGTAGCTTTGTTTCACTGCCTTTGTACTACAGGTGAGGTTTGTGCAGGAAATAAAGAGCAATGAGTGCTCATTTGCTTTAGGATTTGTGTTTGCTTGCACAATTAACTATGTTCTAAAAGGCTGAAATACCTAGTACATTATTGCTGCCACTACAAAGCAACACATGCTGCTTACATGTTAAAAAATCATTATTTAGGGCTGACTGAATGACAAATTTCTTCCCCCATACTGGTTAAAAGTCTGAAAATATTAGAGTGTTTATTACAAAAATACCCTGTAGAGCTACTGATGGCTTAGACTTACAGTCCTTTAGAATGTTACCAATACCTTAAATAAACTGTGTGACTGCACAGCTAAACATATATTCTGCTGATAAACATATTTTTAGATGTTGATGTTCTTGACTAGGACTGACAGAACTGCACCAAATATAAATCCCAAATTTGTGAGAAAATTTATTGTCCAAGGAGAGAGATCATTTTCTTTGGGCCACTGTTATTGTGATCTTCTCGGAGCCATAATACATGAAGCCAGTTGTGTTTAAGGGTGTAAATATTGCTGTAAATGAGGCAATGATGCAATTCCTGTGAGAAACCTGACGGATAGTTGATGATCATTAATCAGTACTTTTTTCTTGTTTCTAAATAGAGTGGAGAACAAAGCAGCGTGTCTATCAAATGAGGCAGAAATTGTTGTTAATCCTTCTGAAGTGCCTTCTGGTGGTAATGAAAACTGCACACACAGTTAAAAAGAGCCAAAAATAAGTATTTGTCCAGATGAGAACTCGTGAGGAAGAGATAAACAAGGCAACATTAATGGGGCTGTCAGAATTGTCTGTAAGCCAAAAGAGCAGAGAATAAAGGACGCAACATCACTGAGGGCAGCAAGCCCCAAATTTTAACAGTATTTAGGGTATATTCTGATATTTCCAGGGTATGTGTTTATTTGCTGTTTTTCTTATTGAACTTGAAGATGTTTAGCTCCTAAAGCAGAGCTTTTTCTTTTTTTAATTCAGCTATATGAAAATTTAGTGTGTGCTGAGAGTTGTCAAGTGGAGTCTGTGGAGTTGCAGCAAGGCTGAGAAATATTTCAGTGTGATTGTTGAAATTGGGACTTAAGTTTTCCTGTGGCTTAAGGGATGCTGGAACTAAGTGTCCTCGCTATAAAACTGTTTAGCAGAAGCTGTGCTGCAAGGCCGGCTGCCTGGGCTAGGCAGCATAATTACTTGTGGCAAGATTTTGTTCTGGACTTCAGAGTAGGACATGGATGGAGGAGAGCTGAACTCTGATTCATCCAGAGTCACAGCTGTGCCCTGCTGTCCCCACACATCAGTAAAGTGTCTGCTCTCTGTTGTCCCCAAGCTGCACGTGTCCTTCCCTTTAAGGAGGACATTTGCCTTTCAAGGGCTGCAGAAGGTGGATTGTCCCTTGAGCTGGTCTTGCTGTCACAAGGGCTGAAAATGTAGAACTTTGGCTAATGGTACTTATTAAGGGGTGGGCTGGGGCAGCTCCAGTGTTAGTAGCAGAGCTGTGAACTCTGCTCCAAATGACTGAGGACCAGGTGTGAGGTGTTTGTGTTAGCCTTGGTGGGTAATGAGGTATGATGTCCTACCAGCTGCTCACTGCTCTGTACCATACCCATTCTCTCAAATTAACCCTTGTGGTGCATCTTTCTACTGAAATAATTCCTTGTCAGAGGACCTGCAGTAGCTGTTTCCTTTCCACATTGAAAGTTTTTACCTTTTTCTGTATGGACTGTTTTGTTTATTTGGTTGGGTTTTCTTCTTAAGATGTCTTCCTATTCCAGCCCCTGCCTTCCCACAGTGTTGGTTTTTTGGTCCCATCCTGTTAAATAGTCCTGGCATTCCATAGGCTGAGGAACACAGCGCATGGCTGGATGCTCCTGAAAAGAGAGGTCAAAGAGTAATAAATGATGCACAGTAGCCTAAATATGCCAGACAGCTGTGGACACTCTATGATGGACTTTAAGATGTCCAAAGAGGACATTTATGGTGTTAGGATGTTTTAACCAATTGCAGGGTCTAATTAAATTTATGTTAGTCTAAAACAGTTGATATTTTATCTGCATTTGAAAGGGGAACACTTTCCCCTTCAGACACTGCATTGAGTTCCTCGTGATCTTTACATCCCCACTTGCCTGAAATTGTTGACATCACCAGACACAGTACATGCTGGCAAACAAGGATGCTTTTATTAAAAAATGTAAATCAGGCCAGCCTGATAGTTACATTTTAAGGGTGGGGAGAGAAAGGCAGTGAGATGTCTGTGATTTAATCCCCTTATCATTGTTTTTGTGGCAGTGGGAGCTAGATAAGAAGTCAGGTTTGCAGGGCCAGCTGGTGAAAAGTTGTGTGCATGACTGGGTTGTTGCTGGGCTTTGCTTTGTACTGCCACAGCACAAGTAAAACTTGTGCACGTGCCACTTGGGTGTGTGCTGGCCAAGACCACCTTCTAATCAAAAACCAGCCCAGTTCCAAAGCTGGCATCAGCAGTGACAGACTCCCTTCCTGTACAGCAGAAGCAGAGCTCCACAGTATGCAGCAGATATTGCCCACTGGATGACAGATGCATTTAAAATCAATTGTAAAACTGGATTTGGGATTTTGCAAGTTAAATAGAGCAAGAACGCATGCTATTTGATGGTATGTGTGCTTAAAGAGAGAGAACTATATTTCTGACAGACTGAAGTTGTGTGCAAGAATAAAGACAAGTCTTGGAGTCTGGAGAAATAGGACACAGCATGGCACCTGGATGCTGGAAAGACAGGTTTAGTCCTTGTTTTGTAAATGAACCCCACGTGGGTGATCGTGTGTACCTACTTGGCTCTGTGATGCAAAGATCCCTGATGCTGTCCAAGACCAAGAAATGGGCATGTCAATGGAGAGGTGAAGACAATTAGGTGGTGAACAAACATTGCACTGTTGCAGCTGTAGAGCTGCTGGGATGTCAGATGTGTTTCTGGTCCCTGTGATCAGAGTAGCCACCTTTGGATTCTGTCACCCAGGACTCTATTCTGGTGTATTCTGCTGCCAGAGTGACTTGGTGGCAGTGAGGTAGCTGGGTACAGTTGTGGTAAGGTTCTCTAAAGCTGGGAAGTTACTTTGATTGTGTTCCAGACCAAACTTTTGAGGTCATATAGGTGCCAGTGTAGATTATGTTGCAGTAGCAGCGCTCTGGGTTTTGAAAAATTATTTTTATTTTTCATTTAGTTTTGGAGGGGTATGCTACATGTATGGGGAGAAGACCAGGCAAACGTCAGTGTGGGTCATTTTTGCGAACTGAGAGTTGAAACAGTTTGTACTGGTACATTTTGTTATTTCTCTGAAATAACACCTAAACTGAAATCAAACTTGTTAAAGAGTTATGTACTGGGAAGACCATTTTAAGGTGTAAAGAGTGGCTGAAAACCAGGGCATTTGCAGTACACAGTGCACTTCTCACCAAGGCCTTGAGGTGGAATGGTGGTGTGGCATTCTGCCACTATTTCTGTTTATTTTATCTTTTCAAGCATCTGTTGTTCCTGTGAAATACTTTCATTGTGTCCTTTTGAAGTATCATTTTGATGATTTGGTGATAGGTGGAAATAAGATGCTGTACCATATTGTGGCTGCCTGAATGGCTGAGTGGCTGTGCTGATGGGAAAATGATGGAGGGATCAAGAAATGACTGCTAAGTAGAATATCCCAGCTGTCCCAAGCACTGAGACTATAGCATATGATAGAGGCAAAACCCCTGGGTGTTGCAGAAAAGCACAGACCATAAAAGAAGTTATCACTTAAATGTATAAAACATAAGATAAATATACTTCTAAGAGGTGTCTTATCTTTGCTTATATTGCTTCTCATTTGAGAATGAGAAGGAAAACTGTGGTCAGGTTCCCAGCTCTTCAGTGATTGCTTTGAGGAATATCTGGTTCTTTCTGCTGCGCTGTGTGGGTGGATTGCCCTGCTTTGTCCTCACTTCTTGCCAACCTGGTAGAGATGCCATGAAAAAGAAAGTTGAGGAGTCATTGTGACCATCTCTGCCAGCCTACCATTGTACTGCATGGAGATATTTTCCTTTCTATTATGCTCCTGTATAATATACTGAAAATTCTCGTAGGAAAAAAAATCCCAACCAAAGTACTGACATCTTTTATAGTTTCAAAACATTCCTTTGGGATAGAGGGCATGGCAGTTGTCAAACATCTCTTTATGGTGAATTCAGTGCCCTCAAAACAAAGTGAAAAGAACAGAAGGAGTGAATAAAATGCCTTTCCCCAGAAGGCTGCTATTTGCAAAGGAAACTCTTGTAATGTATTGAACATGGAGATATTAATCTCCTTTTAATACTGTGATATGTTTAAGAGAAGAAAGGGAGGGATTTCCATTAGGGACACTTGAGATCTATGGAATAATTGCCAGGAATAGAATATAAAAAACCAAGATCTACATCTGATCTGCACAAAACTGAAATAGTTGGGAATGTTTTCAGAGTTTGTCATGTTATCACAGGAGATAATTTAGAAAAAAATCAAAAATATTTGTGTCTGATGGACAAATTTCAGAAATAGTATGTTTTTATTTATTTTGTAATATAAATTATTTTTCTGCAGCAGCAGGTATTAGTGAATATCTTCATTAAGTGTTACCATATAGCATTGTTGCAGAAACTAATTTTAATTTTATGTACCATAATGAGGATGGCTTGAATAATATAAGTGAACATTCAAAAGGATGGGAAGATTTCACTCCCGGAATTTAGAAGAAATATTTTAAATTTATTTTTCTTTGTTTCTCCTGAACTACTTGCACACTGTTTGAAACACTTTGAAATTCCAAATGTTTCAGTGCCTGGTCAAAGAAAATCAAGTGACCCTGAAGAATAAGGGAGACTTGACTCAAAATGGAAAGCTTTTTGCTGTTTTTATCTCATGCATTTTTCCAAGACTTTACCTGTTTTAATCTGCAGGCAAGACATAATTGAAAAAGAGTGTGTTCCCATGGTTGTTTCATTAATCATGATAAAATTAGATTTACCAAAAAAATTCATCCTCCTGTGTTTGTTTAAAAGTTTTAAATATGTAAATGGGCAGTAAGCCTATTCTGGACAACACAGAAGAGGTAATATTTTTATGACAGCTACCAAGGCAGCTCTATTAATTAGCCCTCTCCATTACAGCAGGAAAATACTGAGAATATTGATTTTTGTTTTTCCCATGGCATCTACAAAATGAGTATATTGTGCATTTTGTCAAAATGATACCTGCAAGCACAGATGTTGTTTTTAAAATAATAATAAACAGAATTATGCCTTTTTTGCTGTAAAACAACATTGAAGGGTATGTTATTGTCGAACAGAACATAATATGAAAATTCTTTATATCCCCTTGTAAGATGCAGTTTGAGTGGTCAAGTTTAGTTATTCTGATTATTTTTCCTTAGCTGTTGTCTAAATGTTTAATGGTGAATATAATTTGCCTTTGGAAATTGCATATAAAATTTATTTAGGCTCCTCTTCCTCCCATTGTAAAGCATAGTTCATGTGTGTGTGCTTTCCTGCAAAATTAGCTAATTTGAGAGTCTGATTCCTTGGTATGGAACTTCTACTTTAGTAGAAGGGCAAGGCTCTGGAAACTCGTGGTGAGGTATTTGCAATGAGAAAATGAAATCCAATGACTTTTTTGTTGTGTTAAATACCATAGTAAGATAAATATCACCAGTACAACATCTTTTAAATTGGAAGATTGCTGCTTTAAAATTAGTGAAGTAGTATAAAGAAAAACTGAAGTCTTTTTCTTGCAAGGTGGAGAAAAGAACAGAGTTATCCACAAAATGGCAGAAGAATAACAGATTTAACTTAAAATTTTCCACAAAAGTGATTTGTACCAGCATTACATACCACCAGATTGCTGTTAAAAGTTTATTTGATTACAGGATTAGCCAGGCCACAAACAATTTTTCACTTTTATTTTCCTTCAGAGGCTCTTGTTCCAAAAGAGAGCTGCCTTCCTGGGTGCTTTGTGCAGGTGAAAGTTGCTGCTGTGTGTTTAGCTGGACAGTTGTGGTCTCTGCTCTTGTAAAATCCACAAGGATTTTCCAGGCATCTGGGAAGGGAAGAGCAGAAAGGATATCTTGTGGTTCTTCTATAATATCTATATATATAGTATCTATCTATGTCTGTGTGTGCATGGTAACTCCTCAGTGGCTCATCCAAACTTGGTACATGCAAGGTCAAGATCCTTCACACAATTTAGCAGCACATTTTAGCTTTTTTTCCTTCTTAGTTGCAGAAATTGCTTGATGAAAGAATATGGTTCACAAGACCCAGTTCTGGGTCATTTTTTATGTGTATCTAGTCCCATTACCATCTTCAAAAGGCACAGAATATTAGAAGGTGTACTTTTTTTTTTGGAGGTGATTAGAAATTTGTAGTCTGTGGTCTGTACATGTTTTCAGAAATTTCTCCCCTAAAGCTAAGAAGTCTAAAGAATTGGTGTAACTTCAACCATTATATTCGAGAGCAAGTGTAATTTTATCAATTTATTTTCTAATCTGACAGGAAAATAAATCCTTTCATGTATTCCCTATATGCCATGTAAAGCAGGTCTTATCTAAAGAAATCTTTTTTGTAGCAGCTTACTGAATAATTCACATGATTTCAGAGATAGGGATAGAGTATGTGGGTGAGTATTTTAAGTGATGGTTGGTAAGCAGAACTGGTGTTCTGGACAGGTGTGAATGGCTAAAGCAAAGCTGTCAGTTCATATCATTAGAGTTAACACTGTAAAAGATGATGTGAATGGTTTCCTTGTAAAGATAAAACATGGAAATGAAGAAAACCCTGAGCAACCAGTGTGGTTTTTTTATTTACCCATCTCTTATTCTTCAAGAAAAGGACAAGTGAAGAAAGGCCAGTTCCCTGATGGGGATGATGAGGTGTGTTCTCTTTGCTTGTCTCATTTACCTTGGTTGGTATTTTATTTATGGTCTCAAGTGGGAAGTAGTGCTTTGCCTTAAGGCAAGTACTTTCTGAGCAAATGAGAGTGACAGAAAGCACACAGGCTGTGGCCACACAGCCAGTTCAGGTGTGCTGAGCATCTTAGTGATTGTGGTGCTTGCCTGCAGCTCCACTCAGTTCTGCTGCAGCCATGCTAGACCTGCCATGCTGTTGTGGTGGCCTCCTCTTCTGTGCCTTGGCAAAGTAACTCACGTGTGTTAACAGGATCTGTCCTCAGTGCTCAAGAGACCTGCAGGTAACAGTGAGTGCTGAAGCTTTCTCTTACTAGGGGTATTCCAGATTTTGAATCAGACTTGACCAGATGTTCTCTCCTTAGGGCAGAATTATCCAGTTCTTTGGTTCAGTTACCATTATTGCTGGCATATTTGCCTTTGAGCTAGGAGGCAAAGGAGGTTCTAGCCCTAAAGACACCATCAACTCAATGTACCCTTGTTTGTAACTCTGAGTGCATTTGATTTGAGTGATTTTTGCCAATTGCTGCATGGTCATTTGCTCTGTTGAATGTTCTTTCTTCCGTGGCCAAGTACAGAAGAGTCCTCTCTGAGGTATTTACAGCCATGTAGGGCTTTAGCACAGACATTTTGCCTCTCTGGTGTGCACACCCCATGTCTGCCTGAGGACCATGGTTGGCAGGACCATCCATATCTGCCTGAGGACCATGGATGGCAGGACTTTGTAGCAGTCAGCTGATGGGCAAAGCAATTTTTGTATTGAATTGTGATTGCTTATACTTTGAGTTTTGTAAGGTGGAAAGTTGAGATGAGATGTCAGGGCTAAGCAGAGAAATCATGGAGTTCTTGTGCCTTATCTGTTGGATGGTGATGATATTTCCCCTCAACTGTTACAGCACTTGGCTTACATCAGCCTCAGGATTTCTGGAAGCACTAGGAAAAAAGTGTGGGCAAGGACAAAAGTAGCTGGCCTTGTACCAGTGCACTGCTAATATTTAAGTGGTGTAGAGGAAAGGTCCTTGAGGATTGCAAGCAGATAGTGGGAAATCAGGGGAAAATGGGTAGAGCAATCTGTTGAGAAGGGAATGCTGAGGGAGAAGTCTTGGAAACTACAAACAAGTGTAGTTTGTCCAGGTGGATGATGACAGGTACTTGAGCACTGACTATCCTAGCCAAAGAAAGCTGATTTGAGCACTGACATAAGGTGGAGTAACCACCCATATCAAAGTTAGCTGACAGTACATGTGCTTCCTGATGTATTCCATGTTTTTATGCAGGGGCCATTAATTCTGCAGTATTCCTGGGGTCTGTGTGTCTGGGTAAGATCTCACACTTAACACATGAAGGGAGGAAGTGGGAAAAATCCTAACACTTGGACAGAAGAGACTGTATTTATTTGCTCTGTTTAGTTTTCAAACAATTTGTCACTCTGGAGATTCTTGACTGCATGTCTTAGAGAGTGCCTGCCTCAATTGGTCTTTACCAAAAGTGTCCAGCTCCACAAAACCACTGCCTGTCTCACTAATGTTACTCAAGAAGACTGGTGAAAGGATGAAAGTAGGAATTGCTTTGTCTGCTGAGACATTGCAAAAGGCTGCACAGTAAATTGAGAATGGTGAAAGGGAGGGAAAGTGTAAAACATAAAACCAGTATAGTGCTTTCAGATAGAAACTGAAAATTGGATGATGTGACTTAGCAGTAGGATGAGTGAATTCTTTTCTGAAGAACTGCAAGCTCACTGTATATAGCAGAGAAAAATTAACTTCAAGTGTAGAAGGGGGCAGTGAGACTGCAGAGTCATGAAGTCAGGTTTTCTGCAGCTCCCATGATTTCTGGGCTCTATTCAGCAGAGTGAGCTGCCGGAGACAGCCTGAGCAGCAGAGCTGTGCCCTTGGTGCAAGTGTCCAGATTGTCAGCAGCAGAGTTTTCAGCCCTTGTAGTGTGAGGTGTCTGTACCTAACTTTAGGGACTGGTACAGCACCTAGGATGTGGTTTATGCTTGCAGTGTGCTCTTACAGCTTGTTGGCTTACCACACCTCTGTGAAGCACATGCAGGTAATTCTGCCTGTGGTTTGATATTGCTGCTCCTGAGGAAATTGCAGCCACTAGGCTTTGCAGAGAAAGGATTTGGCATCTGTAGGCCTTTTCTTGTTGTGCTGTCCTCTGCATTGCTCTGTTAATGATCTTACTGGTGCTTTTTGAAACCTGTAATTAGAGTGGGCTTTTTGATTGATGGGAACCAGCATTAAAGGATTAATAGAGTAGAACTGAATATTTTGTGATCCTTGAAGTGTCAACATCAGCATGCATCAGCACATTGCTGATTAGCTTGATTTAGTTGTTGGCAGCCAGCACAAGGCTTTTTCCTGAGATAGTGTGCACTTCAGCCACTGCAGAGGGACTTGGTGTCAGAGTTACTGTGCTACAGGATTAACAAAAAAAGAGAAATCCTGAGCTGCATGCCTTTCCTGTATCAATTGACACAGTAGAAGGCTCAAATCAGTGATGCTCTTGGTTTCATCTCAGAGTGGAAGGGGTAATTCTCATGCAGTGGCAGTCTTGTGCTTATAGAAACCAGTGCTCAGAAAATAATTTTAACACCTACTATAATTGAATAGGATGTTTAATTTTTAATATGTTTGCTCTTTAGATGTTTGTGTCCTGGTTAACTTTCTTTTTCTACCCACTTTCCATTCTTACCTTCTTTAAAAAAAACAGTGATGGAGTTACTCAGTGGATGTGCGTGTGCATATATATATAGACAAATCCATGCAAACACATCTATCCATGCACACCCAAATACTGAGGACCTGAACTTGTGCAGCTTAGAAACAGTCTGCTCTCCTTCATCCTTCATGTGGGTCCTGAATATAATGACTTCAAGTGGCCTCTGTCTCTGTGGTTAGGTTAACATTGCACCTTCCCCATCTTAAACCAAGACATTGTCTAGAATTTTGACAACTGTATTCTAATTTATTTAATGCTGCAGCTATACTTGCCTGCTTACAATTGCTTTCTTTGTATCTTTTGAAACAAAACAACAACAACAAAAAAATAGGCTGTCAAAGAGATTATTCCAGAACCAAAAAGTGTTGGTGGAAATACTGCATGGGATCCCTTCAGCCCTGTGCTTGCTATGTCTTGATTTTGTGTGGTTCTGTGATAAGACCCAGGGAGGTTAGCAGGACTGTTTAAGTAGTGGAGGGACTATTTTCATGAATCACAGCTTGCTGAGCCAGAGCCCAGTTTCCTTTCTTGGCTTGCAGAATTGTTGCCACAGTTGCCATCTTAGGGCTACTGGGGCAGTTTTCTGAGTATCTGCTTTGAGTGACCAGTCCCTATGAAATCGAACTCCCTGTTTTGAAAGCTCCTTGAATGTTTGAAAATCTCAGTTCTGAAAAAAAGCTTAAGATGAATTATATATGTAGCATTTTGAAATGTACCTAGACAAGCTCTTTGCTCAGCACCTATAATTACAGTGTTCCAATCCTGAATAGAGGGTTTCAAAAGAAGATAACATTCAAAACTACTCATTAATTGTGTTACTGAGTGTCAGCCCTTTTAATAAAAGAAAAAGTGCATTCTTCCTTCACTGTAATACAAATACAATACAGATAATGTCACTTCTGAAGGAAGGATGATTTAGAACTAGGGTGATGCTTGTGCCTACTAATTAAAAGTTAATAAATCTGTAAAAAATGGGGTTTCTAAGCCAGATTTGAATGAGTTTGAAGTTGTTACTTGTAATGCAGGCCTCTCTGGTAAGGCATACAGAAAGCCCTACTGTGTGTCCTCGCCTTCCCCTATTGACTTTTGAGTGAGTAGTGTCATTAATGTGCTGTTTCTGTGATGCCATTCTCATATATGGTCTAGGAGGCCACCAAGGACTTTGTATTTATATATTTTATTCAGAATTTAAACACCTCATTTACAGAAAAAGTTTTAAAATGAATTCTAAGTTCTGTACACTTCCATGTGTGTTTACAGTATGGCTGTAGAAATAGGCTGAGTGCTGGTCAGCCCTTGCAGCTCAGACAGTGCCTCTTTTGTCACGCTGCAGCACAAAATGTTACACAGATTCTTAATGCACTCGACCTCAGTCACATCAGATGATGTATCACAGACCAAAAAAGGCTGTTAAAGGAACCTTTTAACATTGCTGAGTCAAATGGCTCATTTCAGGAAACACAGGAAAAGGGGTGTTTGTGCAGTCTTTGTGGCAGCCTTCTGCATACACATTACAAAGCAGTCTTTAATTATGGGATCACATTATTACTTGTTTCTGCAGCACTCCTGCCTCATTAAGCTCATGTTCCTCCATTTGGGAACAGCCACTCAGTGCTTTTGCTTTTCTCCTGTATTTTCAGAACACATTTTAAATCTTTGTTTTCTGCAAACTTTGTAAGACTGCTCTTCTGTATCAGTCATTCTTATAGTATCTTGTGTTTAGGAATTCATATTTCCGAGCCCTGCAGTGAATGGGTGGGCACTTCCACTGCAGAGGTGGAAAAAGTCATTTGAAGTCTGAGTAACTTTACATGTAGGTAACCAGTTTTAGCTGCTTGGGGTCACTGTGGAGTCGTCAGCACTGTGCTCTGGCCCTGTGTGAGTAATTTGGGCCTGGAGAAGGGGGTTGGTTACCAGAACCTGGCTAGAGGCTGGGAATGGAGCAGTTGTCTAAACTGTGCATCAGGAAACTGGGGTTTAAACTGCTCAGAAAAGTGAATTCTTTAACTTTTTGCTTTCTGGGATGGCAGGGTCTTTTTACTTTATTCAAGATTCATATATCACCCTATTTGAGTATTAAAAGCATAGATTCCCAGAAATTGAATTAATTTGTTATCTAATTAAGATTCCCCAGAGTAATTCTTCATGTGACTGCATATGACACGTAGAAACTCCAGAACTCTCATTGATTTCTGATATGAATGCCTTAAATTGAACTTGATTTTTGGAAGTGAGTGTCACTCTTCTCTGTATTATTGAAGCTTTGCATTTTATTCTTTGATTGGCTGTTTGTTGAAAGGAAGCTGCCTATGGTGGTGTTGAAAGATGTTTTTTTTTAAATATTAAACCTTAATAGTGCTGCTCCTAGACTTTTCAAAGTTGTGTAGCTGCCATGAGCCTGAGTAATGAGAGCTCATAGCATCAGCTGAGACTGTGAGAGATGTCATCTGACTTGAGGTCTGTAAATGCCCCCAAAGATTTTATAGGGAACTTGCAGCAAATAACTTAATTTCTCTGTGCTTCAGTAACCTGCTGTGCTGGGATAACAAAATCTTTGCTGTATGGTGCTAGAATTGGGAAGGTGAAGATTATAGGCTAGGAGGTGTTTGGACATTAAAATAGTAGGAGCCTGTAAAGGAGAAGGAAGACTGTTCATTTAGTACTTCCTCTTGAAAAGTTGTGATTGGCAGGGCTGAGTGTGGTGATGTGGTTGGAAAGTGGTGGTCAGTGGTGAGGCTCCAATTGACTTTGTGGGCTCAGAACCACATGTGAGAGTAACAGAAGAAATGCTGGAGGATTTTTTTTAGCAACATGTGGATTCTCAGCAAAAGAAGACAAAGATACTTCTCAAGCATGTTTTCATCACCATGGAGAAAAGAATAACTCACTTGTGGTTTCCTGACACAAGTGTCCAGGATGGATCTTTAACTCTTGTGAACTGGTGGGATTTCCTGAAATTTTGATAGAGCTGTGCTCATCTGTCCTAAGTAGGAGTCAGGCCTTTTTTTGAGTATGAAATCTGATGGAAGAAGAAAAAAATTCAGGTAATTCTTTTCCTCACAGAAAGCTTCTGACCATGTTAACTCTTACAATGTTCATGCCAATAAATCGAAATATTTTAAGAGGAGGTAATAAAAAAAATGGTTTAATGTTACTTGCAACTGGATAAACAGAATAAACTCTGGAAATGAGAACTGTGATGAGGAAGATATTGCCTATGAATGAGAATGGGGAACAATTAAAAATTTGCAGGCTCTTACGAACAGAAGTACCTTGTCGTGAGGATAAAGGAATTACTTGAATAGAAGGAATGGTAACAACACTGGTGTCTCTTCAAAGTCAGGGTTTTTGTTCGTTACATGTTGTCTTGCACTGTTGGTACCCTTGCAGTGTTTTGAGTTGCACCCTTGAAAATGTGTTCAAACATGAAAAGAAGGATAACAGGATCATCTAGAAAACCAAACTGAAGCTCTGAGGCTCTTTCACTGCAGAAATATTGACAGTGCTCAGTGTTTTTGTGTGAATTCACTTTTTGTGTGAATTCCTGTCCCTGAAACTGGCAGATTGAAGTTGAAAGGGTATGTGCTCCTGGAAAACTAGGCTCTTGGCTTTCATTAAAAGTGTTCAATATCTATCTAGTCCCTCTTTGCACAGCAGAGAAGGTGCCCTGCAGATCTGTTATGTTACTGCTGCTTCATTTCTGAGCCTCAGATAGATAGTTTCTTGTGTGTAAACAATCTCATATTTTCTGGGGGTTTTAGAACTCATTAAACTTTCCATTTCACTAGAAGTGGTAAGAGAGGCTATCAAAAGGCCCCACAGCAGATGAGGAATGGTTTTAGGTCAGTTAAAATGAGCATTGAAATTTGTCTTTTTCAGGAAATGGAAGATTGTTTTGTTCTTTCTTCACACAGACTGCAGTGAGCAGGCTGCTGAACCAGTAGGCTTCAAATGTGAACCCCAGTCCAAGATGTCATTTAGCTGAGTGTACCTTCAGGGCCAGGGCCTTCAGAGTGCAGCCACAGACAGCTCCTGCAGCTCAGCTCCATTGCCTGCAGGCAGGTGAACAGCCAGAATCCTGGGCTGTCCATTATCCTCAGTGAGCAGATCAAAGAACGCTAAATGCACAAGGCTGGAAGGAATTGAAAGAGATACAATGCAGATCTTGGTGGTGGCAGCAGGTTCCCATCACAGGATATCTCCATCCTGTTTACCTGGTTCTTTTTGACTGTCCAGTGAAGGCAACTGACAGCTTCAGAGGGTTCCTAATTTAGTTGGATTAGCCTAAATCGCCTTTGCAAGTCTTTCAGACATGTTGAACAACTGCTAGCTTTATACTTTGTAGGATTATCTCCTGGGCTAAGGCATGTCTGTGTGTCAGACAACACTTAACAGTATGAGGTTGATGGCTCTGACAGAAGAGCTCTGGAGAACCTGTTAGGAGCCACCTCCTCAGTGGAAGCTGAATATTCAATTGTTCACCTTGCTATTACTGTGGGGTGTGGCTTGCCTCCACCTAAAAGCCAGCACAGCAGAGAGGAATGTGGGCTTGCACTGGCTGAGCAGTGTTGTGTGCCTGGGATCAGCCTGTTGGGTCTCAAATAAGATGGTGGGTGAAGCTGTATGTGGAAATATTTCCTTTTTGCTGCCTCTGCAGCAGCACTTTGGATCAGTGAGCTCCATAGCATTGATTTTTGAATGTGATGAAATACTCATAAAACTCTCTCAGCTCAGTGTTTTTTTCTGGCTGCTCACACAAAGCATTGCAAGGAGGTGAGCCTCAGGCTCACTAACCCTACCCCCTTGGGCACACATTCAACCACCTGCCCCCCCAAGAATATAGGATCTATGTGCTGCCCTTTTCCAGTAAATATGTTAGATTGTAACATATAGAAAGCTAGGTCAGACCAGTTTGTTTTGGTTGGTTCTTTACAGAAGTAGATTTGCTGATGTGGGCCGTCTGTCCTTCAGATATCTATAACTAATTCACAGTTTGTTTTGGGAGGCTGAGTTAGGCTGACAGGTCTCCAATTCCCTGTGTGGTTATCATCCTCTTTCCTTTTTATGGTGGTTGGTCGTTCTGTGCTTGCTTTTAGGCAGTGCTTTGGGTCTTCCCCCATTTCCTGTTAGTTCACTGTGTCAGTGGTTTCATCTATTAGTGTGTGGTTGCTTTCAGTCTGTTGGTTGGGTTTTTTTTAATGATAAAAAAATTTTTAGTAAGATTTCATCTGCTTCAGTTGACTTTGCTGCATGAATCCCTTCTGTGGTCAACACTGTAGTCAGTTGATGTCCCACCTTTGTTTTACCATAAAATAGGTTTTCTCTGTATTTTTATTCCACCTCTAGCACTTTTCTGCACTTTTTTGGCCTCCTCTGAAACCTTACTGACCTGTGGGGAGTTGCTTAAAATCTGTCTTTTTTTCTTTGAGATTCACTGCCCTTAATCTGCTCTACTTGTTCCTTCCTTATATTTGAATAGTTGATGTTATCATTTTGTCATCACCATTGCCCAATCCACCTTCCACCTTCAGATTTCCAAACAGTTTCTCCCTTTTAGCCAAACCAGCTCCATCTTCTGAAGCGAACTGTCCCCAGGATGTTGGAAGATATATCCAGTTATGCCAATTAATTTTTTGGATAAGCTCAGCTGTCATTATAGTACGTGTCCATCTCTTGGGGCAGGTGTATACTGAAAGGTGGAAAACACTGGACAACTTGAATTTCCTTTGGGATCTTACTGGAAAGGACTTAGTGAAAGACTTTGGTAGCCAGAGCTGTCAGTGTGACTCCTTGTAGGAGCACCAACTTCTTCACATAAAAGCTGACAGCATTAGCAAATGCCACTGTAGTTACAGGAAAGGGGCAGATAGTTTTGTTCCGTGTAGACTTCAAAGACAGCTCCTTATTTTATCATCCAGCAAGTATTCAGAAGTCAAAATGTGAACATGTCACAGTGCTAATCTTGTTTTCTCTGAGTCAAGCAGTTGGCATGGTATTTTATTAGTTGTCTTTTCCAGAATATGTCCCCTGTTCACCACAGGCTGCATGAGTCAGGGCTGTGATTTGGAAAATCTTGATGCTTTTAAAGTGGAGTTAACTGAGTGTAACTGTAGCAGGAGTGTAAATAGGTGTCTGATTGGTATTTCATGGCCATTTTAGCAACAAGTCTGTTTCCGTTTTATTGTGACCACAGATAGGATGAGTCTGGAGTCTCTAAGGAGTAAATAATTGTGGACCAAGCTGTAAAAATTCTGGAAATTCTGCTTGCAGGAGGTGCCAGAGTTGTGTGCTTGTCCATCATTTGCTCATTGGAAGCTTGAGAAAAGGGATCCTGCTGGTACCATTCCTCCTTGTCTCTTGGTTCGGATGTGAAATGCGGGGCTCCTCAGAGATGGGAGGGTGCTGAATGGGGTTTTGCTCAAGAGGGGAATATTATGTATCAGTTGTTACATGGTTGTGTCTTGCTGACCATTACCAAGAGTGCCTGGATGAGTAGCAACTTCCCAAAGAATGCTCAATCTTTGGTGCATGGCTCTGCACCTGGGGGCGGCACCTTAGACAAACGTCATTGAGTGAGTCTAACCGGCTTACAGCTGATTTTCTTCTCAGACATGTGGAATTAACCAAAGACAATAAGATCCATGCCTGGCCAGTATGTTGTAAGAACTGACTTTTCATTTGCTGGTGTTGAGGGGAAAGAAGAAATAGCTGAGCTTGACTTCCCTTCTTCTCTTTTTCTGGTTACACCTCCATCTTCACCCTCAGTTATGACAGCAGTGTGCTGTAGAGACTTAAGTCTTTTTCTGCTTTTGGAAAGTTCCCCCGTGCTTAAAAGAAGGAGGGAGGGATGGGGTCCTTGCTTTCTGCTCATGAATCAGCTGCTGCTTCCTGTTAACTTTGGCAAGACATTGAATCTGTCCTTCTCTACCTTTCAGTGAAAGTAAATATTTTTCTTCTCTAGCTTTGGTAAAGTCAGAGATGAGACTCCCACTGCTTTCAGTGACACCCCCTATGTTTATGGGTACAGGGGGACATAGCAAACTTTGCTAGAAGTACGAGGTGCTTTTATTCCTGCTGACATTTATTTATCTTCTCCCCATCTTCCCCTGTGAAGCAATGAATATCTTAAATAGCTTTGTCCAAATGTGAGTTTTGTTACCCACATGTTGGCAGAAGTTAGTTCTGCAGGTAGAGTTCATGCTGATGGAAGATGATAACCTGGAAAATGATCCATTTGTTGGTTGTTGACATGAAGCTGGGTAGGGAAATCTGTGCTTCTTCCTTCTTAGGCAATTCTATTTGTTAATGCCAACAGGTTTGCAGTTTATAGGTGCTTCTCCCTTGCCTAGCCATTCCCAGCCCAGGATTTGCAAAGCAGTAATTAGTCCTTGTTTATGCCATTGTGATGGTATTATATCCATTGTTAGATGTTTAGCAACTTAAGCACAAGGCAGTTAAGGAGATGCCCAGGCTCCTGCAGTAAAACAGCTGTAGCACCAGAGAATTCTCTGTGACTGCTCAACAGCACTTCCCTGCTGCAGATTTTCTGTGGTACATGATACCACGTTACCTGATACTGAATTAATAGGTCCCATGAGTCTGGTCTGCAGCTTGTAAGCACATAATTTGTTACTGTGCAGTGTAACTGTGGGATTCCTGTCAACAGGCAAGCTTTTGGCAAATTGGGTTGTATTATCTGCATTGTTTGCTTGCTGACTCCTTGTCCTTAGGGCTCTTGCTGTTAGCGTCTTTCCTAATTTTTGGCAAATCATCCCGAGTGAATCTAGATACATGAAAGGTGTTCTGCCTTCAGATCATCTTCTTTCTGTAAAGAAGGAAGGGATTTAATTGTTTCTGCGAAACTCTGATCCTAACAGACACCATAGTGTAGCCTGTGCTTCAGAGGAATCAGCTTTTCCATGGCTTTATACACTTTATACAAAAACAGGCATTCTGGAGGCCTGGGCTCTTTGCTAAGACATGGTCTGATGCAAATCAGGGGATGTAAGCTATGATGGCAAGAGAGGTTCTAGCCACTGAAAAAGAGCATTGGGTGTATGTTTGTGCATGTTACTAAAAGCAGAGAAGGAAGGTGTTTTCTTATTAACATGTTGCAATTCATGAGTCTTTAATTCATATAATAAAAATAAAGCTTTTCCCTTTAACAACTGCCACTAACTGAGAGCTCTTGTTTTGTTTCAGATTGTGGAAACCTGAAATAAAATATCCTGTGACTGACAAGGTGACAACAACACTGCAAGGTGGGTTTTCTGTTTTTGTTGGTCTCATATCAGTCATTCCAGGGCTCTGGAAATGCTGCATCTTGACTTTACTGGGATGGATTGCCTAATGAATCTCTGGGGCTTGTTCAAACAAACACAAATGGTTTGACAGGACTCCTCCTATGGCTGCATGTACATGAGTTATGTATTGTTATGGTGTTTTGAACAAAGAAAATGTGTACATTTTCTGTGCTGTGTGGTGAAGGTGTTAATGGCACAGAGGTGGAAACAAGTGAAAATAAAAACATTGATGTTTTTGCCGATTTTTTTTATGTAGCCATCTTTTCTGTAGGAAATGTCTTCTTGTCATTGTGAGTTGAGCTGCTGCTGCTGCTGAGCACAAGCACTGGAAGTTGAATCTGTGACGTGGCATTTTTTTCTTTTCACACTTCAGATTTGGAGTTCACACTTAGCAAAAAAGTTCCCTACAACATGTGCTGATCACTTGTGTGTTAGTCACCACATGCTCACCTTGCCTGAGGATTCATTGCACTGTTCTGTTGAAATGTTTTATTGAGGTTGTTTATAGGATATGCACATTTGCAACACAGCCCAGATGCAGAGAGATGCTCATCCCAGGATTTCCCACTTTCACCCCTGGTATTATCTGCTGAGAGGGGAGTTTGTGCAATGGGTGCAGACAGCTTTTAGTTATTTGAATGACTCAAGTGAAAAACAGCACAGAGAGAGCTGGTAAATACTATTTTCACTTTATCCATTGGTTATTGGAAGAAGAATTATTTGGTCATTCTTCTTTCAAGAGAAGTTAAGTTTTCAAGCACCAGGTTTATTTGGTGACACTTCACAGTCATGATGAAGTTGGATTTTGTTCTTGGGTTTGGTTTTTACCTTTTCTATACCTGGTTCCTTTCTGTCTTCTTTATAGGGTGGGGAATGGAGTCGGGACTGGGACATGTATTGCCTGTATCTATGTACTGGGGGTGGTTTCTGGTGACAATATTGCTGCTCTTACTGCAGCCTCACATTTCTCTCTTGGAGGTCATAGTTTTTTCCTTTGTGTGAAGGTGTGAATCTTTCTGGAGGATGTGTCCACAGCCAGAGAGTGAGCAGCAGTATTTGAGTGCAGAGCAGCAGTATTTGAGTGCAGAGCAGCACTGTTTCTCTGCTGGGTGTTTCAGAGTGTGTTTCTTGTCACTAGCTCTGAAATACTGCATTATAGCTGTGATGGGCTGCAGTGCAGATGTACCACTTGTATTTCTCAAGATGTTTTAAAAAACTGTCGCAGTCATATAAGCTCCTCTCTTGCAGTGGGAGAATCAGGGGAGATGTGAGAATTTATCAGCAAGGCTCCTGTTGTCACTGTTCTTGAGTAGAAACTGCCAGGGGCCCTGCTCATGGTATTAATCCTTATCCAGTGAGAAGTGGTCTTAGCTTTTGTTTCAGTGAGGACATGAGGTTTCTTTTCTCTGCTCCTTGTCAGCCTCTGCATGTCATTGAACTTGAATCATTAGGCAAAAAGTTAAATGGTCAGGAAGAGATAGGTCTTTCAAAGCTCTAATAAGGTCAAATCCAAAAACTTAAATAGGAAGGAGCAATTGAGGATCTGAGCTAAAAGTGTAAGACAAAGCTGTTTGGTGGGTGCTTTTTGCAAAGAGCAGCAGGGGAGTTGAGGAGAACTCATTCTGCATTTCACCGTGCTGGTTTGTGCTTCAGTAGTCTTTGTGGCAGGAAAGCACTTTGAAAGTGCTGTCTGTTCTTACCAAAGATTTATCACAGCTGATGTGTCTAACCAGGAAAGTCAGAGCAGGCTGGTGAACTTCAGCTGAAAGGAGTAGGCAAACTCCTGTCTGCTCACAGAATTGAGCAGTAACCCACTTCTCCCAGTGCCTAGAATATTGGTACTTTCAGCTGCATTTGAGCTGCTCACAGTTTATCAATAGAAGCTGTGTTCTTGCATAAATGGAGAGCAAAAGACCTTCTTGTAATTAAATAATCAGTTGTCTAAATCTCATTTTATTAAGCTGAACACACAGTACAGACTAGAGGAGTGGTCCTGCTCCAAGGCTATTTGAACACATCAAACTTCTTCAATTTTATTAGGTTTTGTTCTTTCTCTTTCTGTCTTCTCCATGTGAATCTAGGGCACATGCAGATCATGCTAAGTTCTCTTCTTCTGTCTTGCTGGTCTTCCTTATAACCCTCTCTTAGGTGTGTACACAACCCATATAATGGCACAGAGAAGCTCTTCACCTGTTTATTGGTCTCAGACTATTCCATCACTTTCTGAACTGCCCCAAAGTACCTTTTTTGCTCATCAGACAGCAGTGTATCTTGCACAAAAGAATGAAAACAAGACTGTTGGTCTCAGGCTTGTCTCTGCAAACTTGGGCATGTGTTGAACATAAATAGTACCTAATTTTTCTTCACTTGAAGGGCAATAAAATCCCAATCCTCAAAAGAAAATATTAAATGTAAGCAGAACCATTGTTTTTTACTGGGAACCTGGGGGGAAAAAAGGCTACAAAAAGATGGTTTTATTTCTTATGAGAATATTTCACAGGAAGAATCTAAGTGTATGTAATGGTACCAAAGCCTGTACTTATTCATGGTAAATTTCTTTGTGGTATGAACAAAAAACAGAAGAGAATTTTATCAGAAGCCTGAAGACCTGCATTGCCTAGACTAACATTAGGCACTTTTATGTTATTATTGCTTGCAAGCAGTATGCTTACCCTGCTCACCTCCTGCAGAGAGCAGGGACTGTAGATGAGCATCTCAAGAAGCTGGGAAGGCAATTGTGGTATTTTCGGGGTGCCCCGTCGTGGGGAGAAAATGATGAATCTCACTCCATGTTCTTAGAAAGCTAATTTATTATTTTATGATATATTATATTAAAGAATGCTATACTAAAACTATACTAAAGAATAGAGAGAGGATCCTTACAGAAGGCTCAACAAGATACTAATGAAAAACCTGTGACTCTCCAGAGTCCTGACACTTCTGGACCATGATTGGTCATTAAGTAAAAACAATTCACATGTTGGATAACTAATCTCCAACCGCATTCCAAAGCAGCAAAACACAGGAGAAGCAATCAGATAATTATTGTTTTCATTTTTCTCTGAGGCTTCTCAGCTTCCCAGGACAAGAAATCCTGGTGAAGAGATTTTTCCAGAAAATATGACAGTGACAGGCAAAGTGGGACTGAGCCATTTTCTGAAGAACCTCTCTCTTTCCACTGACTCTAGAAGAAGAATAAAGAAATAAAGAATATGTAGAATGACAAATGAGTGAGCTGGTGTTCTTAGAAGCCCTATAAACAGACAGAGCTAGCTGAACATTTGCCTTTGTGTTGTTTTGAAAATATACAAGAACTGACATCACCACTTACACTGTGGAGTCTTGAATACTTCTGTCTTTAAATTGCTGCTGTTCTGGGCTGTTTCTCTTGTACAAGTGATCTGCTGTAGCCCAGCAAATAAAAAATTGTAATAAGGTACCTGATCTCTTGGAGAAATCTAAGTTTCATCCTACCAGGGTATACTGGTTCTCTAGTTCCCAGTGTAAGATTATGCACCTCAAGTTGTTTTGCAGAGCTGCTCATCTGTACACACCATTCCCATTCTCTTCTGTGCTAGGAACAGAAAATGTAAAGGGAGCTGTTCCTGAGGAAAGCAATGTCACATGTGGCACAGAGGAGTGAGAGCAGTCCACATGGTCAAAGAGCAGCATGTTATCCTTGGCCCCTACTTCTTTCTCTGTGACAGGTTTTCTGTATGATATTCTGCTTGTGCTAAAATTTAAAAAAAGGAAAAGAGAAAGTCAGACCCACCTGTTGAAACCATTGAGATTACATCCAACTTCCTTTGGAGAGAATTTCTTTGAGAGAGAATCATGTGAGGCAGAAGCTATTTAGACTAAGCCTTCACTATTTACAATGGAATTGTAAGCAACTTGAGCTTGCCCCAAAAATACCTGCCAGCATTCCAGTTGATGGGAGGTGTTCCTTGTCTTGTTGTTCCAAGTTCTCCTCTTGTAAGAAGGAGCCCTGCAGTGGGGTGTGGGGCAGAGGGGAGAGATTTTCTCCATGGAGAGTTCTCCTGTGGTGTTTGCCCCCAGCAGCACTTTGCTGGGATGTGCAGCACGCTGTCTTGCACTCTCAGTGAGCAATCCTGTTAGCTCTGGGCAGTGGGAGGGCAGTGTCCCAGCCACTGGGCTGCTGAGTTAGAAAAACACATGGCCTAGTCTGTTCAGGATGGAGGCATCAAACTGTGACATCAGCCAGCCCCAGCTTGTGGCCTTGCAGAACTGTGTGATGCTCCCTGTGTTCGTAGGTGGAAAAGCAGGAAAGATGTTGGTGTGATGTCTTCTTCCCCAGAAGCTTGTGGGTAGGATGGGGACCAGGGGTCCTGTAAGTCCTGTCTCAAGGAGGAAAAAAAGTGGCAGGTGCTGGATGAAGGTGGTGGCTGTAGAATTTCTGCAGACAAACCAGTTAGCACCCACATGACTCTGAAGCAGGTGTGCTTGTGGTATGAAGTCTGACAGAGCAGATTTCTCATTAGCAAGGCTTTACTGGAGTCATCACAAGTATGTTGTTACTGCACAGCAGCAGAACTGGGTTGTTGGTTTAGTTCTCTTTCAGGTGCATTTGGGTTACATGTCCAAACTCCACTTGCTGAAATAACCCAAAACCTGAGATTAGAAATGTACAGAAGTAGGTGTTCTTTTAATGGCCACTTTACTTTTCATCTTCTTTTCTGATTACATATGACATATAAAGATGCACTTTTCTGAGTAATACCAAATGCTTGGGTTACCATTCTACCAAACACCAGATGTGAAACCCAAAGGGTAGCAAGCTGTTTATTGAAGGAGTGTCTGAGCAAGCTGTTCTTATTGATGCCAGCAGCTCCTGAGTGCTAGTTAGTTAACCAAGTAAATGTTTGTGGGTTGTTTTTTAATGGCGAATTCCATTGCCAGCAGTGTCTTCAGAAAAAAAAAATAAGAGAAAAATGGAAGGAACAGGTGGTGCACAACTTCTCATTTAAAAGGAAACAGCATATTGTAGAACTGCAAGCATCTGCTTCTACTTAATGCTTAGTCTTCAGTCACTCTGAGATGCCATTCATTTATGTGGAATAAATTGCTATACCAGCTAGTAGGCCCTTACAATACTTTGTAACTTTATTTTATTCAGTGGGGCAAAACCACTTTCCTTAGTACCTCCTGTATATCATACTAGGAGGCTGGAAGGCAATAGGATAAACAGTTTTGATTATATCCTTTTGCAGAGCAGAAAGTAGGAGTTGTACTTTTGACTTCAATGGGAGTAGGAGCCAGATCTTTTTTGTGATGTGCAGCAATGATGTCTTCTGAGACAATCTTGAAGAAATGTTATGCTCTTTAATTCTAACCTGAAAGGTTTAAATTAAGCAAGATAAGTCTCTTTGGAGATAGAAAATATCTTCTATGAGATTATTTGATACAGCAGGAAAAATAGGTATGTTTGCAGGTGAATGATGAAGACCTGGATAGAAGTTTCGCTTCCTGAAAGGTTTTTTGGTATGTGTTTTTTCTCCCTGCCCCCCAGGTGTAAGAGATACTATCTTAATCTACAAGATTTGCTTCACTTACAACCTTTGTAAAGAGTGGCTGTGATGCCTTTACATCCTCAGTGTCTTTTATTATTGGTGGGGAGAGAGCATTTCAGTGTATGTAGCACTCAGAGGCACAAGCTCTTCTGTTGCTTAGAGCCCCGACTCATATCCTGTTTGTAGATTTTTATCTCCATTTCTTATGTCTTCACAGGTTTCTGGGCACATTACCACTTAACAATTGATATGTCAAAAGTCTTTCTTCCAAAAAGTCATTCATAGTTGTGTTTTTTTGGGTTTTTTCCTACTGGTACCAGTAATAGTACAACCAGGGTTAAAGCTGTTCAATCTGATAGGGCTGTATGAAGTGTCTCACTGGAGCTCTGCCTAAAGGCAATGTCAGATTTTCTGGTGTGGCCAGGTCTGCAAGATAAAAGGGTTGACATCCTGAGGAAAAAGAGATTACAGTCATAGGAAGAATCAGTTATTTTTCTTCCAGTTCTTAAATGCTGCAGGCATAAACATGCCTCATCATCTAAAGGTAATAGAGTTTTTCCTTTTGTGTTGCTTCTCACCTTGGAAGCCTATGGTATTAATGGGAAGCCATTCACCAAATTCTTGATTTTCAGGCTTTGGAAGGTGGACTGTAGAATTCACTTCATTTGTCTGAGCAATGTATCAATATAGGAGTTACTGACTTTAAAACTTTCTTTAAGTGAAACCAGTGAAACCCAACTGGTTTTGCTTGGAACTGATTTTCCTTATTACTAGTATAATATAGTGTGTGTATATATATGTAAAAAATATACAAATACATAATATAATATATTATTTGGTTGTTTTGTTCTGTGAATCAAACATATAACACTTTTAAGAATACACAAATCATACATCCTCTATTGCATCTCTGGATATTTTTGTGTAGCTGAAATAACTTTGTTAAGTTTGTATTCCTAGCCTGTTAAGACTAGTGTCTCAAATCCTGATAAAATCAAGTCAACTCTACACTTCTAGGAGACGGGATAATGTTTTGATTCTCATTAAAAAAGAGAAAAATACTTCTTTAGAATAGTCCATGTCTCTGTTGTCCATATTTACCCACTGCTGGCACATGGGGCTGCTTATGCTTTGCTGTGTTTCTCCATCCCCTAGGTTTGTAATCCAAATGCTGTGGTGCTTTACATTGCCAGGCATTGATATAAATGCACTTTTCTCACATTTTTTTGTTGTGGTTGCTTTGAGCTGAGCTTCCCAAGATTCATCATCTGAATAATAGTCAATGGGAATGGTGTGGCTGAAAACATGAAAACCTCAATCCTTAGTTTTTAAGTGCATTCTTAGGAGAGATTTAGTTGAGGTATGGAACTGTAGGCATGAATTCAACTGATTAATGTGCTTTTGACAGAGCTGTCTCACTCAGACTGGTCTTTCTAAATATTTCAATGAGAATCTCAGAGATAAGAGAAAAATCAGTGCTTCACAATGGTGCTGCATTTGAAATCCAGAGCTTTATAAGCTTCTGGTAATTACTTTTTTCCTTGAGGTACCTACTGAACTACATAATAATCCTTCCATAGAAAAGATGATGGAAATATGTGTGACAGGGTTAGGAGCCAGGTGGGTGGTGAGGCTCTGTGGTTGAATGTTTACATCTGAGAAAGGCTTTTGGACCTGGCTTAGAAAAACACCACTCAGGGAATAGTGCCTGCACAGAAAATCTGGCTGTGGAGGTGGGGTGGGAGGTAAAGGTGCAGGAGTCACAAATGAATCTGAACTCATCCAAGACTGTGGGTAGAGAGAAGCCCCTGTTCTCCAGCAGTGTGCAGTGTACAGATCTGTGTCTTTACTCACCTTGTGATGAGGAGGCCAAGTTTAGAAGCCAGAAAAATGCCATGTTACTCTTTTGTGCAGGTATTTTTTTCCATAGTTGGGGCAGTGAGGAAGGAGCATGCTTGGAGATCCAGTCCTGAAGTACAAAAATGTCTCCATTAGCAGACTCTGTTAGTTTTTCCAGTTTGCATCTCAGGAAATGAGGAACATTAGGATATTAATGTTATTAATTATTGCTGGCAATAAGTAGGCAAATCTGTGACCCTGCTGGGATCAGATTCCAAGCTCCTGAGCCTCATGCAGTGCTTTTTTTTTTTTTGTTCCACCAAAGTGGCTTTTTCTGTTGTATGTCTTAATTAGCAGCTTAGCCTGATCTAACAACTGAGAAATAGCTTCATAGTGCAAACAATAACAGTATGGGCAGATATGTGTATAAAATTGTATTTTGTCTCAGAGCAGGAGTGCGTGCCTCTGAGACACTTTGCAATGTGCTCAGAAGGAGAACATGGGGACTCCAGCCCATCAAGGAGGGAACTACTGCTTTGGATGAAAAGCTGATGCTTTTTTTCAGGCAAATTCAAAGGCAAACTTCATATGTGGGTCGTGGAAGCTGAGCTAGAAAGCTTGGACTTTTAAATACAATTCTGACTGATTCTGCCAGTGTTTTGTATTGACAATTATGCATATTCATAATAAGCAGGAGCTGAAGCTCAGGATTGCTGTACTCAAGCCCTTCATGTCAGAATGCAATTGTGCATGTTGTATTTGTGCTAGAAGCTTTGAAGCAACGGGGCCAGATGCTTTTTTATCTTTGAAATTGCTTCTGTCCATTGATTCCAATAGACTTGCACCCCCATGCAGTTACAGCCCGCAAAACCAGCTCCTGAGTCTCAAAAATACACCAAGAAGATACTGAACAACACCTGTAGCATAGCAACAGGAGAGCCTTCATGCCTTCATCATTTACAGCTGGTCTTGGGCCCTGGCAGTGATAGTGAGCATATGGTGGAGGGTTTGCTTTCTTTTTGGTCAGGCTGGTCAAATTGTTTGGGAGTGCAGTGCTGACAAAGTTTAAAACAGCCAGATACAGTGCAAGGGCTCAGCTTTGAGGAACCTCATCTTTGGTTCAGTGCTAAGGTTTGGGAAGACATCACACACCAGCATGACTCCATGATTTCTGCTTGCTCTCCATGACATTAGCCCATCTCCTGTGTCAAGTTTGGCCTTGCTGCTTCCATTGCAATCTATGCCAACAGGTTCTGGCATTTCCCAGTTTCCTCCTGGGCAGTTCCTTTGCATGCTCTATAGGCAGCAGAAGGCCCAGGCTGCCATTCCTAGGCCCTTTCTGGGAATGAAAAAAAGTGTCTTTTGTGCACAGCAGAGAAGGAGGTGCTGGAACTGGGAGGATAGTTGAGGGCTGTGAGCAGGCAATTAAATGTTCCTTGGGACCAGCATCTCTGCTTCTGGTAATCAGCATTGAGACCTGAGATCAGTGTGGCACCTGCTGATGCAGCTGCTTTTTGCCTGCTGTCAGGTGTCTCAGAGTCTTATGCAAATAAACCATTTAAGAAAATGGATTACTTAAGCCATTCTGTAAAAAATGTCACCAGATTCTGTATCAGGCAGCCAGACACCTGAAAGATGTCCTATATTTACACAAATGTAGCAAGTGTGTTTTCCCCAGTATCTTTTGTGGTTTTTATGTTATTTGCCTTTATTTTCTTGAAGTAGCAGGAGTGTCATAACTATGTCCTGTGGTTATACAAACAAAAGAAGTAGAAAAAAGCCTTCTGTGTGTCTTCTGCACCTTGGCATTTATTAGGTGTCCATGTACTGACAGAACAAGATGGGAAACTGCTTTCAGTGTTCAACTGTTACCATGTGGGTAGTGTAGTGCAAGAACTTGGCTTTTTTGTTTCTGCTCATCATGGACAATTCCCTCCCTTTGTTTAAAATGGTTTTCTGGTGTCTCAGTGAATGGACAAAAGTGATTCTGTTTTCCTAAGTGCAGTACCAGGGAGAGCACCTTACATATAAAGGGTTTTTCGGAACAAAATCTAGAGCTGAGTTTGAAGTGTTTGGTCTGTTCCTACAGCAGTGGTAATCATTAACCAGTAATAGAATAATTTGCAGTTCAGAGAAATGCTGTAATCTATTCATGGCTGTGGGAAAATATTGCTTTCACTGTGTTCTTTGGGGGAACTGCAATCATTTGAAGGAAAAGAGGTTAGGAAAGTGTGCTCTGCTGCATGTCAGCTGAAGCAGCTCTTTGTTTTTTTGGCTACTCCACTGATGTACATGACAAAACCCTCCATTCAGGAAGATTATAAAACCAAATGTGCAAACAGAAGCAGCTTGCCAGTCATCCTCCCAGTTCTGTGCTAGGAGCTGATGGATGAACTCAAACTGCCCAAGTGCTTGGGTTACCCCTGGCTGGAAGGGCCAGAGAGTAGTCAAAAGAGAAACAGGAGATGCCCAGACCCAGCTCCCTGTGGTGGGAGGACACACTCCAGGATCCCCAGAGTCAAACTGTTCTGTGTCATGTGCAGGTGTAAAGGTGGGTGGGCCTTGCAGCCTGTTTGCTGAGGCAAGAAGGTTCATTTTCTGTTGAGCCGTGCATGGAGAGCCTTCTGAGCTGGAGGAGACCTGTGGGTTTCATGGACAATGTGCCATTTCAGGCCCTGCAGGCTACCTGGACAAGCAGTGTGGTTGGTAATTTCTTTTGAAGTAGTGCCAAAGTCTGATATTTTTTAGCTAGAAGTTGGGAGCAGGATGTCAGTTTTCTTTATGCTGCCTTCACCTACCCTTCCTCTGCGAGTCCCCATGGCTGAGCAAAGACCTGACTGGCACAAGGGGGCTGCTCTTGTGTATGGACCCACTTCCTGTACTTCTCATTGAGAAGAGGAGTTTTGAAGATGCAAGCGCTCCTCTTTGGGAGCAGGATTCATAGGATGGATCATGGATGCTGGCCACTGATGCAGTTGATGCAGTCTTTTTGAAATTGCAATCTCTTTAGGCAGCTAAGGAATGAAGCTGAGGCTGAAGGTTACCCAGGTCTCCTCAAGGTTACAGACTATATTTGCAGGAGAAGCAATCTGCACCTCATCTTTAGAATTAGTGTCAATGCAGAAGAGAGCAGCAAGCCTCAAACAAGTTTATTGTGGTTATGAATCATGTGTCTGGGCACAGAAACTGTGATTTGTGGTTTCAGGGCATTTTTAAAGTGCATGACTCTGTGGATAAAACTTGCTCTTGCAAGGGGAGAAAAAAAAAGGACATTTAGATGAAGTGGAATGACTGAGATTTGGACCAGAAGTTTTATAAAAAGCAGTGGGGTATTTTTCAATATTAAACATCAGTTTAGAGTCTTTGAGCAGGAAAGCCCAAGATGAACTTTACCGGTCTGGAAATATTGCTGGCCTGTCTCCAAATCCTGTGGTTTCCCTCTTGCCCAGAGCCCTTTGTAGCCATAGCAGGGGATGGCATTTTGCAGACCCTTCCATCAGTGGGCAGCATCACCCAGCCCTGCTGCCAGGTCAGTGCAGGCTGCAGCCTTGCTGTGAGGGTGAGGGGGTGGTCAGTGCACAGTGGACACTGCCCTGCCTCTGCTAGGCTGTGTCTGCCTTCATCAGAAGCAGTATTTGCTCCCTAATTAGCTATATACAGCTGTATTAGTTGGAATTTAGGTATGACTTCAGTCATGGCATGTGTGGAATCAGAAAGACGTAGAGAAATGGGGTGAAAGTGTGAGTTTTGCTTTTGCAGGTGCAGACATGATGAAGGGGGATGTAAGCCCACAGAGTGTTTTTCATACCAGCTTTCACAAGGGCAGCACATCTCAGAAGGCTGTCATCTACCCTTTGGGTCTGAAATTAGACTTTTGAGAGCAAGGGATAAGCAAAAATGGTGCTGTGTTAATGAAAAAGTTTGGGACCTGGTCTGGTGACATTGCCCGTGGTCTGTTTTCCAGGCAGATTGAGCAAAATGTTTTAGCTGTGAAATCCTAAGAATCAGCCTGTAAAATGTCAGTGCTTGCATTTCTAGAAAGGCTAATTTCTTCAGCTCTGGTTGATTTCCTCTGCAAGAATGCTAAGTTTTGAAGGTTTATGTGAATTTGGTGTGTCTTCATACATATAGAGCAGGCTCTTTGCATGGGAGCTGTCACATTCATCACTTGGACTTGCAAACCTTGCAGTTAAAGCTGTCTTTAATTCTCCTGTTTAAATCTTGCCCTCCTCTGGAGATGTTTTCTGATTTCCCCTTGATGAACAAGTATTGCTGCAGACTCTCTTCTCCACCAGGGGCTATTGGTGAGTTGTTGGGAAGTGGGCACTGCTCTTGCCCCCATACACATCTTGTATTTCAGAGATACGCAGCCTGTGTGTTTTATGGGGCATTGTGTCTCTCCACAGAGCCCCTCTGGTTGTGTGTTTCCTCTTGGTCTTGTGTAATGTGGCTGTGCTAGGTCATGCTTTTAAACCACAGAATTTCTGAGTACTGATTGCAAATTGCAAAGGAAAACTGCTTGGATTATCAGCAGGAAAACAGTGAAAGGCGTGACCTTTCTTCTGCTCCTCAGGGTAAAGCAGAGATCCTTGTAGTGTTCTGCTTTGAAACAAATTGGTAAATAGCAGGGATATTTTGATCTGTAACAGGCTGGCTGCTGAGGTTTTTGTATGCTTCCTAGGTGCTGAAGGAGATGGAGTGGAAAAAACATTTCATAGGTATTAGAACTTGGAAAGAAAAGTCATGTAGAGATGTAGAAATAGCTTATTCAGGCAGGAGTAACAAAATCTAGGAAAGTTAGGCCAAATGAAGCGGTGCAGATGAAAATGTTGCCTGAGCTCAGAGAACAGGCTGTGTGACTATTTACCATGATGAGGTTAGATGGGGATGGTGTGAGCTGCAGGGAGTGCAGCAGCTGGAAATAAAAAGGGCCAAAAGGTCATTGCTCAGAGCCAGGTAAATGAGCCATGCCATAGGACAGGGCAGTGCCAGAGCTGCCTGGATGTGATTGCAGAGGTGATGTGCTCTGGTGGTGTCCTTGACAAGGACAGCAGGGCTGACAGACACTGGCTGCACCTGTGTGCTGGATTGAATTCAGAGGAATTGGGTGTGATGAAGTTAGCACACTATGGTCTGCACTGAAATGGTGCCTTGAGAGGCTGCCCAGAACAGGGGCTAGACAGTGTCAAAGGAATAAAGCAGGTATTTATTAAAAGGCCTTTAAAGGGTACACCTTGGGCACTATAAGAGCCTGGCCAAGGCTACACCCAATATGGGTGACAGGTCACATGTTTCCACACTTTTATAAACGTTTTGGTCCATTCCCATGTTGGGGTTAATTGTCCAATTACAGGTTATACAGTCCCATCTTCCCAGATTGCTCTCCTCAGTATGCTGTTATTTATAATTCTGGGGCCTGAAGCTGCAGTGGTGTCCTTGGTTCTCTGGCTGCAAAAGGATTGTTTTGTCTGACTAAACTGTGATGAGAGCTTGCTAACACTTTGTATGAAGTTCAGAGTTACATATTAATGCAGTACAGAAATCTGGAAAATATGAAAGCTAAAACTTAGGGCACCATAAAGAGTTGGTGAAAAACTTCAGGGTTCTGCCATGTCCATCTCTTTTAACAGTTTTCATACTTTGCAGTAGTCTGTAGCTGTGTATGATACAGGAGACAACTTTTCTCCCCAGGTGAGGGGGAATCTAGCAGACACAAGCCTTGTGGGGGTCTGGAGGAGCCCCTGACCTGCCTTTTGACAAGCGGCGTGTAAAATTGTTTTCAAGACTCTTCAGTGGAGAGAGACACTTTGTTCAGCCCCATATTGTCTAAGAACATGTCTTCATGTAGTGTGAACAGCACTGATTTCAGGTATTAAATGTTACAGGTGAATAAAGGGAGAGAAGATAGTGTCTTAAGCATCCTGAACTTAGTCTTCTAGTAAACATAACTGCCAGATCCCCTTTTCTGTTTGCTGGCTGTTGGAAGATGGATTTCTGTTATCAAACATGAGTATGACATGAGTATTTTTCCTGAGCTTTCAGTATTGATTTCATCACAAGTACTTGGGAAATACACAGTTCTACATGTTATGGGATACTTCTTTGGAATGTTTTCCTTTTAAATTAGCAAGTGGAACAAGATACCTGTTAGAGTGCTATAGGAGCAGTTGTTGCATTGATTGTATTATGAAGGGTCTAAACGAGGCCTAAGAATTACTTTAAAGCCTTACTTCTGAATTAGTGTAATTTTTGACTATTAGATAATTCTGAGAGTGAGCACCAGGAGGTGACAACACCTCCACATTCAGGTAGGGAGTTCTACCAACTCACCTACACTTCCTGGACAGGGTCTTTTATGTGTTACATGTTTAAACCTGCAGTTTCATATAATTTCTTCCCTAGAACAGTACTTGCTTATGGTCTAAATTTTGGCCTTCACACCCATGTCTGCAGCCCAGGCAACTTCTGTATTTTAGCATTGCTGCAGGTCCCTCACTGTTGTGCTGGCTGCAGGAGAGCCAAACTCTGCTGCAGCATGGGATTTGCAGGACAGCAGTGGGAGTGCTGGGGGAAGAAGGTGCTAGTTAGTGTGTGTGTGTGTGTGTGTGTGGGGAGCAGAATATGGTCCTTAACAAGTACAGAAAAAAGTGCTGGGGATGGAGGAGTTACTGAGTTCCTAGAAAACCTGGTGAAGGCTTTGGAATGGAAACAGTAGAACCAGCCTGAAAAATTGGCTCAGTGAGGTCAGGGAAGCTCAGCAAGTGGTAGAAAAAAGTCCTAGGTTTTTTTTGTTGTTTGTTAGTGTGGTGTCAGGATTGATTCTAAGTTTGCTGTGCATGTATACGTACATCTGTGACCATGGCTGGCTTTGAACACTGTGATGCAGAGCACAGTGATATCTCTGTGGATCTTGGTGTCATGGCCAGCAGAAAGGGTGAGTGGGTTTCAGGCAGGCTGTGCTCCAAGCCCAGCTCTGCTGTTGCTTTCCTGGGTGACCTCAAGCAGTGTAACAATACATTTAGCATGCTGCAGAGCCATGCAGCAAGTCTGCTGACTTAGATGTGCAATTAGTGGTGTTGCTGTTGGGAGAACTACTTTGATAAAATAAAGCTTTCATAGAACAGTTGGCATGATTTGAGAGAAGCCTGCAGTTTACTGCCTGCAGAACACTGAGGAGTAAGTAGTAAAAGCTGCTTGAAGTCCTAGCCAGATGATACAGCCAAATTGTCATTATCATTGCACATCACAAAAGCTGTTTGGGAGGAGATTTAGCTGTTTTCATTCATGGCTTAGACCAACAACATTTGTGCAATAGCAGCCACGTTTGTGCAAACATTTCCTCATTGTGAGACGAAAGCACTCATTGGCAAGTTAGGAAATTTTTGTATTAAAAGGCTTTGCCTGTAGCTGTGGACCTGGTTAAGTAATATGCTATTAAGCTCAATTAGAGTGGTACAATGAAAATAGATGCAATATTTCTGCAAGGAAAGAGCATGTAAAGACCTGAGTGAATGAGGTGCTATGAATAATGCCCCCTTATATGAGTAGAGCCATTGAAGTCAGGGGCTCTGTACCTCTGTTTCACGGTGTTACTGTTTTGTTGACTGAAATGTTTTAATGTTTTTATTTTAAAATTCAATAATTGAAACTTGCTAATGCAAATAAACCAAATGGACGAAGCATCTTCTGGAATCCTTCATGCTTTGCTGGTATGAACTGGAAATAGCCTCTCTGTTCCCTTTCTTCCCAACCATATAAAATTCAAGTTAGCTTATCCTGTGATAATGTGCCTTTTGAAGTGAGTGTAAAATCATCCTGTCCCTGCATGATGCATATAATACGTGGGAAAAAAATTTCTATCTAGTAACTGATGAGAACAATTTCCTGTTCTTGTGGTCTCTGGTCTCCAGCCAGATCTATTTTTACTGCCTTTTAATTTTTTTTCCCTTCCCCCCTAATTTATTTTTTCTTAAGAAGAAAAAAAGTGTTATTATCATGATTCTTACATGCAGACAGGCTGCAGTTCCAAAAGGCACCAGCAAAGGCTTGAAGGTAACATCTTCTGATCACCTTGAATTAAAGCTTTTGAGCCACATCATAAGGTCAGCACCAGTGCATGAGAGCAGAAGAGTGAGAGAGAGAGAGCCTCTGCTGGTTATCATTGTTGAGTTAAAGCCAGGTCCAAGTAATTTGGTATTACTGTAGCCAAAAGTGTTGTGCTCCTGACACTGCTGACACTTTGATGTCACCTAAGGATCAAGGAACACAGAAGGGTTCACAAGGATCAGGGAACACAGAAGTAGTTGCCTGATAATTCGCCTGACTAGTAAATAAAGCTGAGGAGACTTAAACTTACAAGAGAGATTTACACAAGAGGAGTCTGGCACTGTCCAGCCTGGTGTTAGTGAAGGAGGTCTGAATGTATGGAGAGAGTGAGTAAATTAAATGGGATCCAAGGAAAAGCTTGGAGGGTAAAGATGTGAGAGGGGAGTCATTTAGAACAGTCATTTTCCACTAATGTGACTGGAAATCCTGGCTGCAGCAATAGAAATGTTGTGCTGCAAAGTCATGTGTGTGTTTAAAACCAATCTCAGTCTGTTTGAGCTTTTTTCCCAAGTCTTAGGAAATTTAAAAAAGCAGTTAACATCAAGCAGGAGAGATATGAGGTATGAGTCTACGATGATAGAAATTAGGCTTCAAAGGCATTCTGAGAGCTAAGTTCTTAGGAGTGCCAAAGGAGAAGGGCAGGGCAATGCTGTGACACTTTCAGAGGTGATGGTGTCAGCTTTGGAGTGCTTTTTTTTTTCCCCCTCAACTTTGTAAATCTCGTTTCTGGACTGGGTCAAGAAAGCTGCACATTGTGCAAGCAAAAAGGCAGAAACATGCAATGTACACACAGGGCAAAGGGTGGGTTTCCTAATAAAGAACTGAGAATGTGTCAGTTGGTGCTTGCAAACAGATGCCCTCGTTAGTACCCACAGCGAGGTGATTAGACATTTAATTAGGAAGATGAGTACACTTACCTTCCCATAGGTAGTAACAGTTGACAAAAGACACAGAGACCTTAGCCTCATTTGGAGTAATTTGGATTCTGAAACACAGTTTGTACAAGTCAGATCTAGAAATAGTTGGATTTTCCTCCAATTACATTTGTGTGTTGAGTGGCTGTTGATTATGTTTTAAATGTTAACCTGGTTACTCTAGGATGAGCACACCTGGTCCTCTGATCTTGGAAATGGGAAGTATTTGAAAAATGGCCTTTAGGTTTTTCCTGTGGTTTCTGGATGCTGATCCTCAGAGCCACTGTGACACTTGTTAATTTTCAGTGGACAAGTGGTTTCATGTATTTTTAAGAAAGAGATTATATTCAGAAAAGCATGAGTTCAACTGATAAAATTTTTGTAAAATAAGATGTTGGCAAATTTGTTGTGCTCCAGTGACAACAAATCATCATTGGCAGATTCAAGAGGCCGTGTGACTCCTGCCCTCTTGACAAGGTGCCACTATTGCTTTGAAACTTTGCTGGGGGGTGGGAGGAGTGTTCCTGGTCTTCATTGGACACAGCTTCAACCTTCACAGCAATAGCATTGGACTGACATTTTGTTGCAGGAAATCATCTGGTTATTACATGTTATTCCTGACTTCAACTTAATACTGTTGGGCAAACTGGCAGTGATGTTTGCTGTGAATCATCCTCACTAATGAACCTATTTGATAGACAAACAATAGTTATTAGCAAGGTGACATTTCTCTTCTGAATCACTATGCCTTTTTAGCTTTATTATCTATGCTCTATTTTGCAAATTACCATTGGGCTGAAGGGCCTTATTCTCTTCCTTCTGGAAACAAATATGTTGGTGTGATTGGAAAATACCTTTAATTAACAGGAGGGGCTCTTTGTTAATTTTGTGCTCCAAAGGTGCTTGCTTCTGTTCTTGTTTTGATTCTGCTTAAATTGCACCTTTAAATAATCATGAATGACTGGCAAACCTTGAATCAGTGGTATTGGAGGTCCTGCAGGTAGAGTGTGTAATGGTATTTTTGAAGTGCTAAACTGAGGAACATGGACATTAAATGATAATATTGATTGATACAGTTGTTTTGGAATGCTTCTATTTTGCATCACTTTAGGAAATGATAGGCTCCTTCCCTCCAGAAAAATAATGAAATATAGTCCTAATTTTCAAGTATAGCTTCTTGAGAATGAAGTTATTCTCTTACATAAGAGCTTTTCCCTAGGCTGTGGCCTGAAGCCTAGGGAATATGAATGTTGCTGTTTGTCTGTCTGCTTAAACATCCTTTTTCTCCTGGCTCCTGGTTGTGCAGAAAAGATGTTAATGAGCTCAGTTCCTGTCCTAAGAAGATAAGTCTTATGGTCAGTGAAACTGCTGAGTGAAAATAACAAAATGTGCAAAAAATATTTAAAATGGAGATGATCTATTACATTGTCTGGAATCCACTATATCTGAGGATGGGGGTACAAGACTGGGGGGAGCACTGGTCATTCCAACATGGTAATGCTTACATTGCAAATATCATCCATGTGGTGCATTGAGAGCATAAGGAAATGTAGTATTTTTAGAAAGACATCTCTCTGTGCAACCCAGATTGCATCTCTCTAGAGAAAAAAAAGTGCTTATACCCCAAGAAAAGGGGAGTTTACAGCTGTTTAGCAACATGTCAGATAATAGGGACAGTTCCTTTCCAGTTGCTGCTGAAACACTTGAAGCTTTGGGTGGAACATGCTTGGGGTGTGTACACGCTCATCTGTGCAACTTTGTTTTTCCTTGCAAAATTGAGCTGCGCACTCTTGTCCCCATCTTTGGAAACACACTGATTCCTTATTGACTTTGGAATGATTTAGCTGCAGAATTCTGCTCTGCTCCCCAGTCTGATTTTAAATGTTCTCGATTAGGTCTAGGTAGGGTGAAGAGCATCAGTCCAAGAGATGCCTATGGATGCCGGTGTGGACCAGGCAGTGACAGCAGATTCTTTAGAAAATTGAGAATTAGCAGAGGAATTAAAGAGGTTTTGTGCTTCTGTAAGTGAAAACAAATTTGTGCTAGTGCTTCCAGGGCTGTCCTAGTGGTGGTTTAACTCGTGGGGAAACATCAAAGGCCTTGAGTAATTGCATTCTCCAAAGCTCCTTTCAAAAGCAGAAAACCATAATGGAAGTGATGCCACAAAGGCTCACCCAAATGGGTGGTTTTATCTACACAGTTTCTGGCCTTTAGGCAGCTGTCCTTCCAGTTTAATAATACTGAGTCATACCTTTTGTTTCCACCCTTCAAGTCACCAAGGTATCTCTCTTGTCCTCTTCTCATGCAAAGCGAGAAAGGATTCCAGACGCTTTGCAGCCAGGAGAGAGGGAAAGTTTCAGCAGCAAGGGGACCACTCCAGCTGGTGCTCAGTCTCAGGGCAAGGAGCACAGTCATGAGAGCTGTGTGAGGAGCTGAGTTTCTCAGCAGCAATGTGAGTCACATCCCTGCTTTCCCAGTGTGTGTGGGGCACTTGGCAAAGGAGTGGCTTTGCTGCCCATTTATTTGCTGGAGACTTTTCTGCTAAAGCAGAAGAGCTTAACCTTGGATTTCTAAAAATCACAATCCTGTGTCCTTTTTATTTCATTATCTGCTATGCATCTTGGACTTTGTCTTGTATCCTTTTCCATTTTTTTTCTATTTCCTTTCAGTTTCTTTTTCTCCTGATCCCTTTAATGGAAGGGATATGTGTAGTAGTGTAAGTTTTAGCAGTACTTCAGGAAACAGGTAGGTTTGCATTTGTATGGGAGACTTACATGCCTTTTTTGTGGTGTTCTTGTAGTAGGACAGCAATTGTGGTTTAATAAATAGGACATGAAACACCCATGTTTTGCTCAGCCTTTAATGACATGCAGTGTTTTATACAAGCTATGAAACTTGATACTGCCTCTTTCATTTAGAAGGCTGTGTGTGCTTTCTTTCTTTGATGTAATTCAGTTGACAGCAGTGGGGTTGTTCCTGATTTACACTTAGAGAAATGAATAGGCAGTCAAGAGCAGCACAAGTTCACACCCAGTTGTGTGTTGACTCATTTGCTCATTGTCTTCTGTGTAGCAGAAAATGCTTTTAGGGTACCCCTGAGGAATGCATCCAAGTAGAGCCAAGTTTGAGATGAGGTATGACTTTAGCTGAGGGCTGTGCAAAGCCAGGGATTATCATATGATTTTTAATGAAGGTGAAAATTGATGTTTTCATGTGGGAAAGGACTGACCATTCACTGACCTGACCAATTAACATGCAGGACTGTGGGTTTTTTAATTGCATTTCTAATTAAACTGAACCAAAGGGTTGCTTTAGCTTCTTCTGGATGAAGAGTTGCTGCTATGAACACATGCAACCCTGCTTGTGCACAGCAGTTGAACAAGGCAAATCTCCAGAGGCCTCTGCCAACCTCAACTAGTTAGTGGCTCTGTTCTGGAAATGCACAAGGACTTATGCTTTTATTGGAGTAGCTTGCTTTTTGCTCTCCTGAGTTTTCTGACAGTGTGTTTCATTTGGGACATTTCCAGTCTGTGAAGTTACCTCATCTCAAATTCCTCCTTGCCTTCTCCTTCCCTCTGCTGGGCCCTGATCTCAGATGTTGATGTTTGATCACTCTGCTCTAGGAAACTGTTGCCTTTTTATGGTAGTTCTTGAGCCTGTCTTAGCTCTGATTGATTTTGCAATGTGAAATAAGATGCAGGGTCTGGCACATCAGGCCTCACTGTGGCACACCAGAGCTTGGCTTTGCACCTGGATCAAGGCATCTGAAGTATGCTTAGGTGGGGCCATCTTCTCCAGTCTGCTGGTGGGCTGTCAGTAGCTTGCTTTACCTCTCCCATGTCAAAGCTTTCTAGATCCCTTTAAATGGTCTGGGCCTGTGTCTGAGATGCTGAACATGACTAATCCCCTTGTCCAGAGAGCTTGGGCTGAAGCATCCTCTCATCCTCAGCCAAGGACTTGCAGTATGGATGATGGGCAAATCCAGTCTTGACAGCAGGCTCTTAAATGATGGTGTAGCTGTGTGCTCAGTGTCTTCTGTTCTCTGGGGCTCCCTGAAGACAGCTTGGTCCTGCCTCTGTGTCCTTCTGGCTCAGTTTTCTCTTCAGCCAATGCTCTGTTGTGTCCTAGTTAGTTCTTCTTCTGTGTACACAAAAACTGTGTAGCTCTGAAAGAGAAACAGCTTGCTCTCCTGTGTACAGCATTTCTGAGTTAATAACCAGAGATGTTGCCATTGCTCATCTAGGGGAAGAAGTAGCACTAAAACTGGTAAAGTAAGTTATTGTTTAGGGCTGTAATTAAACTTCCAGACTTAGGCAATTAAAGGTCAATATACCAAAGGTTTGTGCCTGGGAATTCAGAGCCCTTTTTTTTTTTTCTTCCTTTTAATTAAGGAGTATTTTGTTTGATGATTAGATGAATGGGACCAGAAGTAACTAAATCAGCCAGCAAACCTGCCAGTGACTGGTGGGTTTGTTGTGAAAACTGTCAAATAGTTGACACACAGCTCAGACTGCACACAGTGCTCAGTGCCAAAGTAAATCATATAGTCTATTACCCCTGGGACCTGTAAAAGGGTAAAATACAGAGCCTTGCTGGTTGGAGCACCTGTAGTAGCTCAGCATATGTGTGGAGGAGGCTTCTAAATAAATGCCTAATGTCAGATTGGCTGAAAGGGAATGTAAGGGAGAGGGGTAAGTATCTTATACCTTTAGAGGTGTTGCCATGGTGACATGAGCCAATAAACTAGAGCAAGCCAGGGAGTAATCTATAATTGAGAAGTATAGGAGAGGCAAAGTGGCATTGCTGTTTGCAGAGATTCAGGTGCATGATGCTGAACCTAATGCTACATTTGTTGTGCTCAGTCCTGCCCTCATTCTGAAGAGTACTTACAGTTTACTTGCTGCTGGTTTTCAAAGGCTCCCTGTCCCTTGAAACACATGAATTTGTTTCATTTCACAGCAAGTTGCTGACCCTTGCCAACAGCTGATCCCAATCAGGGGTTTTTATGTACTGCACAAAGAGGAGATACATGCTGCATCTGGTAACCATACTGTAAAAGCCAAGCAGATTTTGGTCTGGAGCTCCTGGAGCTGCTGGTTCTGTATTTCAGTTGCACTTTGGAAGTCCTGTAAAGACACAACAGTAAAGCCTGGAGTCAGCAATGCCACCAAGCGCATGATTTAGTCTAAGTGCTTAAGTGCTCTAAGTGAGGATGGATAGCCCAAGTGCTCAGAGTTACACAGATGCTTAAATGCCTTGTAAACTCAGTGTTTAAGGGCTTTATCCCAAAGGATGCTGCAGAAACTTCCACTGAAGTAAGTGAGGATGAAGGAGTCCTCATGCAGTGCCAGCAGCTATAAGAATTGTGTGAAAGAAAGCAAGCATGTTATTGCTATTGTGTTTTTGCATGCTTTACCATGGAAAAAATAATCACCAGACTTACTTCTGGGTTTGGTTTTAGTTTTGGGGTTTTTTTGGGGGGCTCGGGGGTGCATGGCAGAACGGAGATGTATTGTATGGTAAGTATTTGGATAATTTAATCAGCTTAAAATTTATAAAACCAGTATAGGTGGGAAATGGAACAGAATTCCACAGCCAATCCATCCTTTTGAGGTCAGGAATAGCTCTTTTAATTTACATAGGGTTTTATAAAAAACGTTAAAATAGGAAGCAACTATTTTCATTCAAAATTGTATCTATGATCCATCCTTTACAGCAATTTCCAAACTGATGTTAAACAGACTGAGGTACTTGCCTTTATCATTACTTATAAATGTTACTGGAATTGTGCACTTTGTTTTACTTGTGTTTTAAACATGAGGAATGCTTTACAACAAACAAAACATTCCTGGTATAAAATGTTGACCGTCCACCACATCTAGGGTTTTGCTCTCTAGCCCAAGTTGTTTAAAATAATAAAATAATCTGCTGCTTTCATCAGAAGTTGCAGTATTTAAAGTAGTAGTCTGTGTCTAGAGAAACTGTGCATTTGCACCATGTAAATGAAGAACTTGTTTGTTGTTTTCCTCCCTCTTTGATATTTAATGATGACTGAGATAGCAGACTCGTTGGGACAGAGATCTTCCACTGTCTTTCAGTAATACTTACAATTCCAGGGTTTTTTTATGCCACACAAGTTCCCACCAAATGAAAATAAGTATGTATAGCTTCAGGCAAAGCAGTGTTTTTACCCCACTACAAGAGTCCTGGAGTTGCTAGAAAATCTGTTTGTGATATGTTTTTACTACTCATTTTCCACAAAAACATCAATCCTGTATAACACCTATGTATCTATGTAAATATTCTTGCTGTGTGTTTGTACAGTGCCTGCTACAAGGCAGACCCATTCTCAGCAGTTTGCTAAACGCTGTTGTGATCAAAATAAGCAGTAATAAGGTTTGTTTGAGGTTTTTTTAATAGGTGTAACCTTCCACAAAGCAGTGTTGGGGAGAAGCCTGGTCCTGGCAAGAATGGGAGAAGCTGTAATTGTACAGGGATTATAAAGAACATAAAATTCCAAGATGCAAACACTTCTGCAGAACAACTGAGCACCAATATGAGCTTGTTTGTGGTTGTATAGCTGGGTTTTTAGTACTGCTGGTGAGCTGAGAAAGCTGTGCCAAGCCTTGATGTGTAGAAGGCAAATCAAGTCATTCCTCATTGAGTAAATCATAACTCCACACTTCCTAAAGGAATGTTTTTCACATTGGTCTGACTGGTTCAATGTGAGACATTTCAGGAAAGAAAAATTCTGTGAATGAACAAGATGTTACAGCTTCATTGCAGTTTCTCTTTGATTTGGGGGCAGGAGTAGCAAAACCCAAATAAATAAACAAGGAAAAGAGCTGAAGGTTTATGGATGATTTATTCTTGCACTTCCTTTTCATGTTTTTCATGTTGAGATACTGTGTATCCCTTGAACTCAAGTATTTACCCCAGTATTTCCAAGGCTCAAAATTATATGCACGTGGAGGAAAAGGGCCCTGCATTTTCTTTCCCTCCTGCCCACCCCTCTGTACTCTGCTCAATTATTTTCTGTGCTCATACAGATAAAAAAGATAATTGTTTTCCTCTCAACCTTACTGGAAAACAGCCCTCATTAAACTCCTTAGTGGGAAAAGGGTTGGATAGGATGCCAGTGTGTTAAAGGGCTCCTCTGTCTGTCTGGGAAGTGCCTTATGTAAGGAGCTATCACACGGGGACAGACGGAGCCTTGGAACGTGACCCCAGCTGGGATCCCTCATGGAGATGGTGCAGCCGCTCTGGTGGCCCTGGGAAAACAAAGTGCTGCTTCTTCCCCACCATCCCAAGTGCATTTGTGCTCTCCCAGCTTGGAGCTACGTGTTGGTGTGACCTTTGTGCTGCCTGCTGGGGTGGCATTGGCACAGAGCTGCCTGCAGCCCTTTTACTGCAGACAGGCAGTGCAAGGGAGACAGGACTTTATCTAACACCATCCCACTCCTTGAAGAAAGGGCATATATAGAGTTTTTCTCATGTTCTCTTAGCTGCTTTTTCCCACCAAACAACCCAGCTAGTGCCTAGAAGATGTTCATGGGATTGCTTCTGAATTAAAACTTCCTGCAGTGTGCATGAAGTGGTGCACATCTTGCAGAGTGGAGGGTTACCATCCAGCAGATGTGCTCTGTGCTGCCCCTGGAAGCAGGATATTAGCTCGGAGGGAATGTAACAGGACAAAAGGATGGTGTATTAAATTGAAAATCACAGCAATGGAGGGGAGAAGCAGCTGTGTTGGGAACTGGCAAAGTTGCAAATAAAATGATTTGGCTGGGTTAAGGAAGGTGGTTAGCCAGAAGTTAGAGCTTGTTCCCCAGTCCCTTGGCTGTAGTTCAGAGATGCAGTGCATAGAGTGGTGCTGCTGCTGCTCAACTTTTGATTCATTGTCCTTACTGGTAGAAAGTTCCTTCAATGCTATTTAGATTTTTAATGCTTTAATGATGTGTTTTTCATGTCCACTGCATGTGTTCTCTGTTGTGCATGGTAATCTTGTGAATATTTGAATATGATACTTTAATCTCTGCTACTATCTGAACTTATGTTCATTTAGTCTTTCTTCATAGGTCTTGCTCTATTGAAGTAGAGCTATTTTTATTGCTGCAGCAAACTGGATAGCCAGAGGGAATGAACTCTAGATAATCCTCCCAGAGAAATGGCTCTTGGTCTGTGGCAGTCATGGGAGGGCTGCCCTGGCCTTGGCAGCTGTGCTGAGCAGAGCTGCAGCTGTGGGACCCAGGTGAGGAGGGGATGCTGCTGAAGCACCAGTGAAACCAAGATGTGTCTGGTCATGTTCTCGAGTGCCATCCTCAGCTGTGCTCGGTTCAGTGGTTCAGCAATTGATTGAAAATCCGAGGGGTTTTTCTGCCCTGTCGGCTTTATTCTTGGCCACATCAAGTACTCTGAGCAAGCTGCCTTGGAGAATTCAGCCTTTGGGTGCTTCTAGTTCAGAAAACAGATTTTCTGGATTGTGAATAACATGTTTGTGTCCTTGTATTTCCCCGTGGTTCTGTCAAAGTGAAGTTTTTATTTTTCAGCTTACAAAGACAGTGAGAGGTGGAAGAGTTGGAAAAGGGAAGAGCTGCATTCAGTTCAGGAAGAAATGTGGTGCTGTGCACCATGCCAGAGTGCTGTGAGCAGCGATGGTCCTGCTGCTTGTCCTGCAGCCTGACACAGCCTTTGGTGAGCATGGGAGTGAAGGAGCACTTGTTCACCACTGAGAGCCTTGTCTTTCTCTAATATGAGTACAGCCCTTCTGCAGCACAGCAAACCAGCCTGGATTGGGCACTAGGAGTTTTGCTGCAATCCTTTAGATATTTATGGGGTTTTTGTATGTAGACATGCCTCACTCTGCTGGAGAGGTACCAGGATAGTGATTTAACAGGACACACATTGCGTGTGTGACAATGTAGCACTACTCAAGCAAACAAGCTACTTTGTACTCTGTAGTAGTTTACTTTTTGTATGTGAATTTCACACAGAAGTCTCATGGTCCTCTGCTGGGCTCTGGGGAGAGAGCAGGGGGAATCACAGGGTCACATCACCGTGCTTTTTATGGTGGTGACTTTTATGGGATGAAGGCTGATGGTGCGTGTGTGTATGGCTGTCGCTGCATCACTGTGAGCTCGTGGCAGTCTGGGCTTTGAGAGCAAACCTCAAAACCTTCTCTAAGTGAAAGGAAGTGTGTGTGTCCTGGGTGAGCAAGCTGTGGGGGCTGCTGCATGCTGGTGCAGCTGTCACACCTGAGTGTGAAGTGGAAAAGGCTGCTACAACAAAGTGATTCACGTTTATTTAGCAAGTGCTCCTGAGTAATTTGGTGGGCTGATACCAGATTGTGGCAATACATGTTGAAGGGTTACTGGTATCATCAATCAACTTCTGCTTGGCTGCTGCTCTGTTGTGGCTTCTCTTGCCCTATTTCTTCTTGAAGAACTGCATAGCTGTAGTAATTTAAGTTTTATCTTTATCCTAACCACAGGAGATAAATGTGATGTGGTTGATATGACACATCAGATTCCCTTGGTCCCTTCACTGGCTTCTCATTTGGTTTAATAATGGCTATAAATCTATCAGTTCCTGCTTCCACACAGAGCATACACCTATGTTTTCTGTCATCCATGGCTATAAGAAAACAGGTAGGTGAGGCCAGGATATGAAAAAGCAATCGATAAATGGCTGGTTGTCAGAGCTGTGTTTCCCTCATGAATTTATGGTGGTATAAAAGTGAATGACTAATTTTGTTTGGTCCATGAAACATTAGAATAGAGCCAATTTGGACATGTAGCATTGTAAAGCACATAATGCCATCTCTGAAAAAATTCTGATTTCTTAACATGTTATGCACATGTGCTTCTGAAGCAGCTCTTGGTACAGGGTGTTTAAGAAACTGTTTCAGGTATCTTCCTCAACAAGTTTAGTTCATGTTCCTTACCCCTAGGTTACAGTGCTCTCATCTGCTAAAGTCTTACTGAAAAATGCCCTTACTTAACTAAGATTAGTTTTGCATTTAAAATTATGGGTATGTTGGTGCTCTTCTTGAAGATGGAGGTTGTTTTTTTAGTTATCCAGTGTCTTATGAAATATTCTTTTAGGCAGTGATGTAAACAGCCATTAGCTTTCCATAGTAGTTAGAAAGAGAGGTGAAAGGCAGGGCAGGCAGAGATGAGTGAGTTAAATTGAATGTTGGGTTACATGAAATGATGAGTGGAGAGTGCTGGTGTCCCATGCAGACTGGGTCAAAGACACACCACTACAAGCAGCTGTAGGGACTCTCCATCATTTGAGATGACAGAAGTCCTGTGCTTTGAAGCCAAGGACTTGGAGTCCTGATTTTCCACCAGCATGAGGATGAAACATCCACAGTAATTTTATTTATCTGAATATTTGTTATGTTGATTCACAACATTGGCATCAGGTTTTGGATTAAAAGTTGTTTGACTCTAGACACGCTTTGTACTCCTGAGAGCACAGAGGTGCTGCTTTGTGTGTGATTGTGCAAATGGGACCCTGATGTGTCTGGGTGAAACAAAAGTGTAGAGCTTATTTCTACCAGTCAGGCTTCTGGAAAAAAAACTTACCTGCAGAAATGAAAGAATCTGGTCCTGGGGTCCACCCATGAGAAGCATCCAAGTGCTTTTCAATAACATGATGGAGGTATAGAGCATTTGGCATAACATCCTGATGTGAGGAGGTGCTGCCTCAGGGAGTGTGGAAAGAGTCTCAGCAGAGGCACAGGACTCTTGTGTGGCTACAAACTCTGGAGAGAAGGAATAAAGCAGTCAGAGTCACATGTCATGTTCTGAGGGTCCCTTTAGGTAAAGTTTATTTAGCTTTCTAGGAAGCTGCAGTATTTAATCTGACCTGAAGCAGCAAACAGATGGAGGGATGTATTCTGTCAGAGAAGAGAGCTGTATTTTTGGCTTTCACTTCAAGCAAGAGATTTGTAGGTGGCTCGCTTAGTGTTCTATGAATCTGATGCTCTCTATATTTCTAAACTGATCCTATCTTTTGTAAGCAACATAATTTTACAACCTCCTTATGCTTAAACTACTTCTTTGCCCAGGAGTTAAAAACAGGTTCCTTCCAAATGTGATTTCCTGTTAGACCATACGTTCTGCTGCTGCAGGGAGCAAGTCTTTCATGTCAGTCAGTCAGCCCTTGGCTTGACTGGGAGTTACTTGTATCCTCCAGTGGAACCATGTATTTCACTTTACAGATGAGCCAGTGTATTCTGGTTTTGTGTTTACATCTCTGAAAGGCAGGATTCTTTCAGGGTTCATTTCTTTATAAGGCTTTTAACTGAACTGAGGCTCTTTCCTGTTAAATTGAACTCAACTTCCACAAGTGCATATGTATGCAAATTTCCCCTTCCCCCAAAACCATGCCCAGTTTAGAGGAGGAGAAATGTGAACATTCTTGGGAATGTTTGTTCTCCTCATGTAATAGCCTCTTATGAAATAGAAACAAAACTAAAATTGTTGCAATGCTGCTTACGTGAGTAACAGTCTAGGTTGGGGCTGAAAATAGTTGGTTCTCCCTTTTTTTCAGGGTAAGCTATTCAGCATTCCAAACTGACTTGTGCTGGGAGCAGACATCACCAGCAAGGTATTTCCTGTCTCCTTTTGCCAAATGCTAATAATAATAACAACAACAACAATAAAGATTTAAAAAAATATACTCAGATCAGAACTATGCCACACATGACTTCATTTGGCAGCGCAGGGCTTGCTTCACATAACTTCTGGCTTTATTTTTTTACTTATATGCCTGCCAAGAGCTTCTGAATTAATTTGCCCTCTTCCCACTCCCTGTCTTCCCCCTGCTGAAGGGAAGGCAGAGTGGATCACACTCTGAGCCAGAGGAACATATGGGATGGGGGAGCTCCACCTGACCAGTTCAAGGGCTCTGCTGTCATGTGAGGGCAGTGCCTTGGTCACTGAAGCTGAGCTCTCTCTCCCCCTGGGCTCCATCTCAGGCACGCTGCCTCTCCCCAGCACTACTGCTTCTTCAAGGTTTAATTTTCTTACTGGCTTTTTCTGGTGCTTGTGTCTCAACTTGGGCATCTTTCCCAGTTGAGTTTGGCCACACTGACCCTAAGAATAGGTGCCCACTTCTTCTTCCTGGAAGAAGGAAGAGTAGAAACCTGTTTTTTGTTTGTTTTTTTTTTTTTTTTTTGTGGAGCACAGGTTCTCTATTCCTTTACATGGGTGCCTAATCCATGACGAATTCCAGTTGTGCTCTAAAATGTTTCAGATCCCTTGATCTATGGTTACATCAGGAAAAATGAAATAAAATCTCTGGTACTGAGTGATGAAGAGAAAAGGGAGTTTGCCTGTAAAGAGTAGAAACCTGATACACAAGAAAGCACAGCCTTGCCAGCAAATCTCACTGTCACAGGGAAAACCATGAGAATGTTTCTGAAGTTTCAGTCCTGCAGAGAGTAGCCAGGAAGAAATGAGTGGGAATTTCTTTTTCATTGAGGGCAAAAGAAGTATGTGAAAGTATTTTAAGTGTGAGACTCTGAGCTGCCTCTGCGTGTGAAATGGTGGTACCCTGAAGAGGCTGGCTTAGATTTGTGGCACATTCAAATGAAGTAACAGTTTCATGGTAGTTGATAGTAGTTTATGACACATCAGTTCCAGTTTCTGCTTTGTTAAACGTTTTTCAAGCTGCTTCAGTGTGCCCAGCTTCCCCTCCTTAACTACTGGGAACTCTGTGAATCTCTGGCTTGTTTGTATCCAGCCACAGCTGGAAATGCTGGATAGGTCCCAGCATCCCATTTTGCTTAGGCAGCACCTGTGTTTTCTGAAGTAAAATCTAATATACAAATATGAATGTAATTTCTGGAATCAGTTAGAAACTGTGCATCCATCTGTGTATGTGTGAATTTTCTTTTTCCTTCTTCAATTCATTATAGAAGAAAAGCTTTCCAGTGGAGCCCATTTCTGATGTGCCTGTACAGGTTAAAAGGAAAGAACTAGTTACTGTCCAAAATGACTTTATTTTGGCATGTGTTCCCCCAAGTCCTTTGTGAGCTCACCTGAAGGTTTTTATCTGATACTGGTTTTGGATTGAGTGTGCATTGCTGATGGTGCATTGGGCTGTAAAGATGAGGTTTGATTGATTTTCAAGGGTAGGAGAAAATGATGTTCTTGATAACCATGGCAATCTCAGGTAATGTATGCTGACACTGATGTGGGAGCTGCTCAGAGCAATAATAACTGGCCGACCTGACCTGCCTTGGCTTTAAAATGCCTAGTAAAACTTGCTGTGGCCTTGTAAAGAGATTCTTCATTTTGTGTCTGTCTGCTGATGGATCTCTAATGTACATCTCCCTAGCTTTGTGTCAGGATTAATAATCAACATACAAACAAATCAGGTTGCTCCAATTATTTCTCCTCCTAAGACTTTGGCACCCTAAGAAAAAAACCCTAAGGGGGGGTTTTCAAGAGTAGGTGAAAAAGCTGAATATCTTCCCAGTTTGTACCAGAGGACAATAAAAACCCATATAGACTCTTTTTCTGTCCATTTCCTAAGGCAGCAGATGATTTGTGTGTCTCCATGACATTTCATGAAAGCTCAGGGCAACAGCCCCACATAATTGATTAATAAATGCCTTGGTAGCTTTGACAGGGAAAACTGGGCATCTCATGGCTACTGCAGAAGGGCAGCAGCAGGCTGGAAAAACTGCAGTGTGCTAACTCTCCCCTGACCTGCTATTCCTGCAAAGTTCCCACCAAAGAACTCTCCTGGAAACTGAGTTTCATTTCAGAACACCAAGGAAAAATTTGGAAGAGTTTGAAGTGCTGGAAGTGGGGCTTGCCAGAAGTAGTAACAGGCCAAACTTGTAAGGCAAACAATGCTGCACCACGGACTGCCAATATCCCCCCATAATCTGTATTAAAAATAGAATTTGCAGGCTCCAGTTTTAGCATGATCCATTCAGTAATTCATATGGCATTCCCATATGTTAGGGTGAGAGGAAGGTGGAAATAGTGGGAGTTGGGGAAAAAGACACTGAGTGATCCTTATGCCATTTCAGTTCAGTTAATTGCATGTGTTTAAAATGTTGTAACGTGAGCAGATGGGGTGTTTCACAGTTATGTGCTCTGTGTCTGGTTATATATACACACACACATATATATGTGAGGTTCTCTAGCACTTGATTCCTGTGCTGAGGCTTTACCAACAACAATGGGTGAGAGGATGGCATCTGTGCTGGGAGGGGATGGCTGATCTAATATTGGTGTCCCCAAAACCACGTGAGATGTGCACGTGGTTCAGTGAGCAGTCCCAGAGCTCATGGCTGCGTTGCATTTGGTGACAGCCTCAAAGGTTGTCTTGTGTCTTGTTTGAAGCCACACAGCTCTGAAATCAGTAAACAATTTTTTTTCAGGAATCTGGGCCTCAAATGTGCTTAGTCCTTTAATATCAGGGTAGTTTTGAATCTGGGAATAACTTCTAGAAGAAGAAGTGTTGTCCCTGGAAGCAGTGGCTGTGTATCCTGCAAAGGTGCAAGAATGTGGGGTCCCTCCTCTTGCTAAGATTGCTGGAGCAGCCCAAGCTCTGGCACACCAGTCAGCACCATCCAGCTTGGGCAGTACTCTGGTTTCAGCTGGGATAATGGGTGTTCTTCTGCCCATGCTGAAACCCCTCTCCAGTCCTGGCTCTGCTGCCTTCTTGCTCCCTTCTGCTGAGCTTGGGATGGGTCTCCAAGTCACCTGGCTGCTTTCCTCAGCTCTTTTCTGATCTCATTCCCTCACTTCTGTCCCTCTTGCCTGCCCTGCAGCCTGGCCCCTTCCACACAGGTTGTTTTGGGGAAGGATCAGCCTCCTCTCCCCTCAGAGCAGCCTGCCTGTGCTGTGCTCCTCAGCAGGAGGGTGGCAAACAGGCTCTGTTCCTCCTTGCTGCTACAGCCCTCCAAGGATGGAGTAAAGCAGATGGCACCAGCATGAATGAACAGCCAGCAGCTGAGTGAGCCTGTTTGTCAGCTTGGGCTTTGCTCTGCCTGTGTATCCCATGTTTGCCAAAGCTGGGCTTTTCAGTTGGAGCCTCTGCTCCTGCTGGGATCTCACTGGGAAGATGAGGGGCTCCTCCTCTCTCTCCCCAAACTCTGGTCCCTAAGATCAGCCTTGGTTCAGATTGGCTCTTCCCTGAGAGCAGCCAGGCTCGCAGCAGGACCTCTGTGTATAGCTGGGCTTCACTTCCTGCAATGTAGTTTCTCTGAATCTTCAGGTAAGGCAAATCTTCTATTTAAAATCCATCTTTCTTTTCTATTTTTCTTAACATGTTGTTTGGGGTAGTCTTTTGCTTTTAAGAGCTTGAAGACACCTGGCTGAACCCAGGGGTTTTGCTTTCTTTCACTTAGAGAGAGTGGCAGAGACCTTCTTGGTTGATTTCAGCATGAGCTGTAGGTGATTTGGACCCAGCTGCTCTTTGCTTGTTGGGGTGTTTTGTGTATTAGTTCTAGGACCAGTCCATACAGCATTTGCTCTCAATTTTCAAGCTGCATCCTCTTTGCATTCTTTCCTGCTCCCCCTCCACATGGACTGGGAGGTGTGAGGAGGGCTCTTGTGGCAGCCAAACCACTGTGCTGTTCTCAGAGATTGCTTTGTCATGCAATACCAGCTGAAAGTGCCTCAGCAGGTCCCCTCTGAGACTTCACCTCACCTGCAGCTGGCAGGTGTTGTCCATCTGTATTTACACATGTGACAGTGAGCTGGTACAGGTGCATGCAGGACCTCAGACTCTGGGTCTGGTCTGGAGCTGAGGTCTCAAGCTGTTGCTGTGTGGACAAAATGGAAACAATACAATAACCTTCTGCCCTGCTGTTGGGTAAGAAAGGCCAAATGTGTAGTGAAGCTGGGTTGGACAAATATTCCCTCACTGACTTTCTGGAAGTCAGGGCAGAGATGCAGGAGCTGGGCAGAGCTGTTGCCTCTGGTTCCAGTGAGCTACTTGGTGCCTTACAGCCCCTTTCCTCCTCCCACCCATTATTTTGTCTCATGCATTAATTTCTTAGCAGGTGCTCTCACACTGGGAGAGCTTTCAGTACTGCAGAGTCTTTGTGGGCTTCAGAAGGAAAATAAGAATAATTGACTGGGCAGTATAGGCAAGGATCAGCTGTCACTACCCTTGGTATACCCAGGGGAAATAAGGGGATTCAATCCAGTGCCATTCAAGAATAAAAGATTAGTTCAGGATGAGAGAACCTTTTGGTCTTTTAAAGGGGCAAAACCTTGAGCCACAGAAATTAAATAGCAACGTGTAGAGTGGAAGTTCAATAAAAATAAAATGAAAGCACAAAAAAAGAAAGCCTTAAGCTCTTTAGTTTATCTTACTCTCCAAGTTCTCTATCAGATGGCAAGCTTCTGGATATTAGGGGCATGCAGTCAGGAGATTTTTTATCTTCAGCTGATACCTGCCTTTGCACTCTGCCTTCCATTCATCTGCTGATCACATGTTGCAGGGTAGAAAGCATTTTCTGGTCACAGTAGCTTGTTTTTCAAGTTACTGAAGTGTAAAATCATTTCTACCAAGGCATTACAAAATAAAATCGTTTCCAGTTATTTCTGTCTTGGCTGCATGTTGGAGTCAATCTGAACCAATGCGTGTGTTTAAACTTATTAATAAAATATAGCTTTATATAGAGAATGTCCCAGACATAGTTTCTTCCTTGTTCAAGGGAATGAAAAGAGACAAGGAAAAAGGCTTTAAGGTAACAGATGGATGAAAGCCAAAGGCAGAGAATTTTATAAATTTCAGCAAACAGGTTGAAGAAGAAGGGAAAACAAATGGAAAAAATGGAGCGTTAGCAATGTGAGTGTGTATTACATTTATTTAATTTTAAATTTACTTACATTTGCTTCTATATTTATAGCACAGAAGCATTTCAGAATTATTCTGAATCTCTGAGGAGAAGACAATGTTTTCTTGCCTCAAAGCATCAGGTGTGACCCCTAGGAAGGGCCTCTAGAAGCAGACATCAGAGGATAAGCTAAGCTCATGCCTTTTTTCTTTTTTCTTCCTCAAAAGGTTTTAATGCTTCTAAATATTCACAGTGTTTAACTGTGTTTAATGGTTGATAGATCCTGTTAAACTCTGGAGTAATAGAGTATTTTGCATTTTGGGAGAGGTGAGTGTTGTGGTTTGACACTGGCCCAACACCAGACACCCATGAAAGTTGCTCACTTGCCCTCCCTGCCACAGCTGGGCAGAGGAGAGGGAAAAAATTAATGAAGTGTTCATGAGTTGAAATAAGGATTGGGAGGTAATGCTCCAAGGGCAAAACAGGCTCAATTTAAAGGTACAAAGTGAATTTATTACTAAAAAAGTCAGAGGAGCATAATGAGAAGTAAAACAAGCTCTTAAAACCGCCTTTTTTCCTCCAGCCCTTCCCTCCTTCCCACCTACAGCTCAGAGAGATGGGGCTGGAGGGTTTTGGTCAGTTTGTCACCTGAGGTTTTCTTCTGCTGCTCTGGAGAGGAGTCCTTCCCCTGTCCATGGGGGCCCTGCCATGGGAGACAGTTCTCCATGAACTTCGCCAGCCTGGATCCATTCTGATGAGCAGCAGTCCTGCCCAAACTGCTCTGGTATGGGTTACTGCCCAAAATCCAGAGCTTACAAAGGTGAGCCTTTATGAGGAAAACATCTCAAACAAGATCCCCAGCAGCTAAAAAATAATACAAAAACATCCAGTTTCCTCATAAACTAGATTCTGTTTATTGGGCTTTTGGCTCTGTGTGTGTTTCTGCAGACAAACTACAGCCAAGGGCAGGGTCTGTCGGGTCCATTCTGCCTCACTCACCTGGGTCAGTGGCTGCTACAGCTCCTGCCATCCTGCTAATGGCAGTGGGGATCTTCAGGGGATGGCAAAAGATGATTTGAGCAAAGCCAGCAGACCAGAAAATACAATCTTTGTGTGGAGCTGGGAAGAAGTCCCATCAACATGTGAAGGGTTGCAGGAGGACACCGCCCTGTGCATGGCTTCTGTTCAGGTGGAGCTGCAGACAGGCTGAGCCATGCTCTGTTGCATTTTCTGTTATACCTTCTTGCTAGTTGCTGCTCGTTGAGTTAGCTGTGGTGAGTGATGATGTTACAGTGTGAATCTGAAAAGCCCTTGGTGGTTTGCACTGTCACAAGCCCCACTCTGGGACTTGGGAAGGTTTGCAAGGATAGCTTTAGGGGATCAGTAGTTAATTTGGAGTTGGTTACTCTGGTAATGTGAGCTTTTGGTTCACACTAGGATCCTAGTAGTTTCTGTAAATGATGTGGTGTTGTGCATTGGTTTTACAGAGGTTTTGGTTGCTTGGTTTTGTTTGTTTTTATTTTTTTTTTCCTTTTTGTTTCTTTGTTTTTGACTTTTCCTCCTCTTAAGAAATTTCTCTAGTCTGATCTTTCTGTTTTTGAAATTGTAGCTTTGTATTCTTTTTGAGGAAAACAATCCATTTCAGTCTTACTGAGTTCCATTAACATCTTTGCCCTCGAATATGGCAGCAAGCCAGTGAAATTAATGTGCTGTTTGTTTGTCTCTTAGCACAGTTCATTTGCTCAGAAACTGTCTGGTGCAAAACTCCAGGCCTTGAGCTAGAGGCTGACACGAGTGTGCCTGTCTCCCCTGCTGATGGGCATTTAGAAGGTGTCAGTGGAAATTCCTCTGTACAAGATTCAGCTCCTAAGAAGGGATAACCCCCGTGTTTTGCTGCTGATGTTGGTCCTGACTTTGTCTGCAGGGCCAACTTCCAAAAGCAATGAAAGCTCAAGCTTCCATCAACTATGTGCAGAGAATCATCAGTTAAAAAAGGCACAGAAAACTGGCTGCTTGTTAATATTCATCCTTAAATGATTTATGAAGCTAAAAAGAATAAACAAGTGACACTTTATATTTTGTTACAGCAGTCTCCTATCCTTGTTTAGTATTGTTAGTGGAGAGCTTGTGTCCAGAAGGGTGTTTGGTGACACCATCAGCTGAATAAGGTCTTTCAGATGTGTCTGTCTGCATTAGTAATGAGAATGCTTGCTCTTGTCTTACAAAGGAACCATTTCTTTAAAATATAACCTCCTCCTTTCCAGTCCCTCCGCAAATGATTCCGTCATCAGAACTCTCATTACAGCCGTCTTTCATCCCTTTAACGTTGGATGAAAATCTCTTTGTCTTCAAGTTCCTTCAATTATTAATGATTCAGTTGTATTCTTTTTGCCAATTGGTGCAGAGAGAACCTTGGAGCAAATGTATTAGTTATTCCATTTATTCTCTCCTCTTCGTTCCTTCTGTGGTCTTTCTTAATAGTGCCCTTCTCCTGATTTCTCACTCCCAGGTTCTGCATCATCACATGGGTTTTTTTGCTCAGATACAGGAGCCCTTGTGCCCCAAAGACTAACTTGCTTTTTGAAACCTTCTAAAAAGAGGCAGGGAGCCTTCTTGCAAATGCTGGGAGTATCTTTATTTTTCAGTCTTTACAGTGGTGTTAATAAGTCGTCAGACACCTTTATCTGAACCAGTTGCACCCTATGGACCAGGTGGAAGTCTGGGGGATGGCATGTCACAGACCCAGTAAAATTGTTGGCTCCAGATCCTAATGTACAATCTGAGTGGCATTGTGGAGAGGCAGGGGCCAGCCTTGGTGCCCTCTCCACCCAGTGAGGTCCTCTGGCAGCAAAGAGGGAAGGAGTAGGTGGGGTTCACATGGAAGAGCCACAGGTCTTGTCCTCTGAGAGACTGAGCTGATGTAGTGGGAGCCCTGTAGCAGCTCCCCTTGGCATCCCTTTTCCAGCCCCAGTGTCCCTGAATCTGTAGGCTTTGCAGCTCTCTGGACCCTAATGGCAGATTGGGGCTGAGATTGCCAGTACTCCAGCTAGGAATTAAGAGAGTCCTGTGTCAGTGCTGTACTCTGCTCCAGCAATTCTCATTAAGCTTGAGAAGGATGGAGGGAAGGCAATGTAAGTTAGTCCTGTGGCCAGCTGAGTTTTGCTGGAGGCTGTACCAGTTGCCCAGTTAAAGAAACTAGATGCCTGGAGGACAACAGGATCCTTATTCTCTTCAAGGAGGATGCCAGCCTGTCTAGGCCCTGCTCTTGGTGCTCTTTGTATAAAAATAAATCATTTAACCTTCCTTAGTATCAGGGGTTCTAGTTACCACACGCACAGAGATTTGCTTTTAGTTAGCCCAGTGAATTACTCTTTTATTCCCCCTTCCTTGATCCCCCTCACTCATCTCCCCACTGATTTAGAATGTAATTGTTCTCTTCCTTTATCTTCAAAAATTATATTATCTGAAATATTTTTGTTACTGCTTGGATTTTCTGTACTTTGGAGAAACCTATCTGAAAACATGTGCTTTACAAGGAAAGATTAGAAGAATGTTTTCCCAAACTCTCCCTTTTGCTTATCTGGACTCTCCCAAGTTTGCCAGTATCTATCTTACTGTGCAAACCCCACATTTTGGCATTTCTCCAGCTGAGACACCACCACCAAAGAAAATGGAATAATTATCCCAGTGTTTTAGGGATAGCATTCCCATTAGGATAAACAAAACTGTGGTTTGTCTTTTTTTTTGCCCACAGTAAGCCTTTTCTTGTCCTACTAGTGCTGAGCCACTTACTCCTGATTTGTCTAGTTATGTGTTTGAGGCCTTGTCTCTCAATGTGCTGTTCAGTCCTTTTTTCTTGGTTTCCTGCTTTTAGATCTGGGAGCTGCTGTGAACCAATGGTCTTGGTTTTAGAAGATGCTTTCCTGTGACAAACTCATCCTAACTTGGGGTGAAACCCAAATTTTACAAAAGCAAAATCAGGAGTGGGGAGATCCATTTGTTGGCATTTGTTACTGACAAACTGATATTGCCAGAAATATTTTTTAAGTTGTGCTCTTGCCCTGTAGGTATTTAGGTACTTGGAAACATCTTGGTTTATTTTTTCCAAAGTCTTTGCAAAGATGGCGCTTGACTGATTTGTTTGTAATTTTGCACAGCTTCAACAGACCCTTCAAGAGAGAATATGGGGTTTGGGAAGATGTTTGTGAAGATAAAGCAGACTCTTGTCTGGTTTGTTCTGAAGTCTGAAATACTCTTCTTGCGTCAGGGAGGATCCACACAACTTTCTAATCTGCATCTTCCTTGTTCTGAGTGTTTCTTTAGTTGCTCTTTCCTATTCTAACCTGAAGTTCTGCTTCTTTTTAAAACAATCATATGCAGTAGTTGCTCACTGTTGGTCTTGTGAAAGTTGAGCAATGTTGAGCTGTAGCCTTCTGTGCGTCATCTTTGCTCTGCCTCTCTGTGACCGATAACTTGTCCTGTCTGCTGTTCAGATCTTTCTTCAGATTCTTTTGTTGCCTTTTTATGTTCCTGGCTAATCATAATTCAGTTGTTCCTTAGCTTTTCTGATTATATTCCCATAGTTCTGCTTTCCCTCATTTATGGGATTTGTCTCTGTTTTTGGCATGATTTTTATTTGACTATTCAGGCTCTTAAAAAGCTTAGCATATTCTTCCTATGTACTTGGAGAGTTTGTTAAAGCTGCTAAACTCGCTTAGTTCTGCCTTTCCTTTCTAGTTATGTGTATCTCTAGAGCCTTGCACAGAGCACAGACCCTTATTGTTTGAGGTGTCCATGCTTCTGTTCCCTGCCAAACTGAATGGAAGTCTTCTGAAGAAACTCAGGTAGGATGGTAGAGGAGACAAGACTGGCAACTCCTCTCTCCATCCTCCCCTCTACCTTTTAAATCCAGATCATATTCTCCCACAGTCCTAGAATTGCTGTGGGATCACTTCTCTGCTAAACAGTACTATCCTTTGAAACCAGGGTGAATCAGTGTCTGGATGGCTTATGGTAGCAAGAAGTCCTGTGTCAGTCCTTGAAACAGCAGAAGTTTCCTGACTTACTGGCCACACTGCCATTTGGGCCTGTCATTTAAAATCCCATGGATCAAAGTACTACTTCATCTAAAAGAAGGTCATGTCCCTTGAGTTATATGAGATAAGTTCTAAGGTCTTTCATTTATCCAAAAATCCCTTTTGTCTAATGACTTTCATGTTTTCTACCCCGTTCAGATAAACTAGGTTTGACTATAATCACATTACGCTTCCCAAAAGTCTCCCTGGTGATGGTGATTGGATGTGGCACCCTTCACTTTGTACCCTGAGCTCATGGACAGTATGAGTGCTGTGAAATAGCTACTGTCTCTCAGGCAACTACCTGGTCCAGATGAGAGAAATAAGTTATATGCACAAACAGCTTAAAAATAATTGTGGACAGTGCTGTGAGACCAGGGTGAATGAAGGCTGTGTTTAAGTTACCTAATCTAACTCTCCAGACATTAAACCCATTTTAGTCTTGATGTGGTAAATGCTGTGGGGTCAGTGGAGCAGTGGCTGGCTCAAATGTGTGTAAGCAAAGAGGGAATTGGAATCATTGTGGTAACCACAGGAAGTCTGCTTTTATGATGATGAAAACAAGAATCAATCATAAGTAGCTAATGAATTAGCCCACAGTATCTGCTGTGTTCATTTCACAGTGAATGTGATAGAATCCATTAAGAAGCCCTTGCAAGGGGGTCCTGTGCAAAGGCAGTAGTGTCTGTAATGTGCAGTGCACGCTGCCAGCCCTCCTTACCTCTCTCTGAAATGCTACAGGAGTGTGCATAAATACAAATTCTGATCCAAGGAGGATCTAAGGGGAAGATTCTGGTGTCAAGGAAGGGCTTCTGGTGGTTTTTGCAGGTTTTTGTCTTGGAGCTCAGCGTGGCTGCTGGCTGGGGTTGGTTTTACTGGAAATCTGCAGGGCAGGCACTGGGCAGGCTCAGCCTGGCTGCCCATGTCAGGAGGGGATAAGCTGTTACATCATTCTGGCAGTGCCATGTCTGGGCCCATGTGGGTCAGGCTGAGGGCCAGCAGTGTGCTCATAAGGCTGCTTTTGTTGTCTGTCCTCTGAGGTGAGCAGGGAGCTGCTTCCCCTCGGCGCGGCTCCGCTGCCGGGAGCTCTTCCATGGGTTTCTGCCTCACTGCCTTCCTTACATGAAGTGTTGCTAAGTGAGAAGCTGTTGAAACCAATTGTGCTACATGTTACTACATGTTTCTGCAATTCCCATTGCCTGTCTGGTTGGTTTTGCTGTCGAGGAACAGCAGTTAGCTGAGCTAACCAAATTAAAAAAATATTTCTTGAAGGAACGTCTGGACGTAAGAGAAAATAATCATCTGGCAGCTTTTAGGAAGGCTGTACTTAGCTGCTAGAGAGCAGATTGATCTTTAAGTTGGCCTAAATCAAGATTAAGTTGATCAATCTAAAGATTGATCTTTAAGCAAATATCTTTTCACTGGAAAGGGTAACAGATACCAACCTGTTTCAGGTAAACCTCTATTTTCATTACTGCATTAACTATATACCAATGTCCTATTGACTGAAAAACCATGTTTTCCTAAATATAAATAGTATTTGAATTGAAATACCATCCAAAACCTATAATTAGACAAACAGCTAAATCTGTGTATTTTGCATTGCAGTTACTGCTTTATATGTCTTTAAGACCATGCCAGCTTTGTTTATATTTTAATTGCATGTTTTGCAAAATCTGCTTCAACAAATGATTCATTAGTTTAGAATATTTTATTTATAAATTCAATATTGAATAATAGCTAAGACTTCTGTTAAAAGTTATGATGTGACATTTAATTTAAAAGCATTAGGTTACCTGATTAAGTGAAGTACAAACTGATACATTAATAAATTCTATTACAGTAGCTGTGATATTTTACAGTAAGCAAGTTTTTGTCTTGACTCATCACCCCACTGGTAGGCCAGGAGAGAAAAAAGGTGAGAACAAGTGGTACAGATTCTATCTGCAGTATTTTCTTAGTCATGAACCATGTGATAGGATGGAGAAACAGTTGGTGTTTCTCTGTGATGCGCAGCTTGTCACGTGGACACCCATCAGGACCAGGGCTGTGTGTTCGCTGGTGTGATCTTTGAGCCTCCCACTAATGCAGTGCTGCCTGCACAGCCCCGTCTCTCAGCCTTCAGAGCCATCCCTGGCTGTGTGCGCTGCTGTCATCTGGTTTTGTGGAAAGTCACTCTCAGGTGGCATTAGTTTCTGCAGGAGGGTTGGTGCCACCAACTGCTTCTGATTCTGAGGGAAACCCAGGCAATCAGCTGAAAATTTGGGTGGCCTTCCAGGAGCAGTGCAGTCACACTTTTGGGCTGTACCACTTGAGACACATCAGTTGTCTTTACAATATTCCAGTGATTCTCTGAGCCGGAGGTTTGCTTTTGCTGTGTCAAAATTTGGGGTGTGATTGCTCACTCAGCTCTTTGCTTTTCCTTTGTGGATGGATTTTGAGGTTGTTTTGAAGGGTGTTTGTTTTTGCCCAGCTGTCAGTGACAATAGCACCCCAGAAACAGCAGGCTGAACAAGCAGTGAGATGAAGCTGTTCCCCATCTCAGGCAGTACCCAGGACAGAGGGGAGGGTTTATTTTGGGGTAACTACACAAAAACTTGTGTTGCAGCTGTTACTAGTATCTCTACCACATACAGATGCAAGGTTTAGGGACTAACAGACACATACAATGAATTTTGCTTTCTTATTCTTTTGTTCTCACTGGTCTCTAAGCTAGAAGTGAAGGATTTCCTCAGAAAGCCAAAGAATTTGGTGGCTTCAAAGTGTTAAGTGCAGTATTGGTTGTTCTGAAAAGCAGACCTGGGAGTATTTGAATATCCTACATCTTCCAGCTTGATTTTAGTGACATGCTGGCACAGAGAGAAATAGAAAATCCTTTTCTAGATATTCCACATATCAATTATTTAGTTGAGGAGAGTCAGCTAGGATTCACAAAAGAGAGATTATGCCTGAAAATATCTGTCTCACATGTTTAAAACAAATAAGCTGAAGTAGGAGAAAGAGAGGCCGTAATATGCCTGGGATTTGAAGATTCTTTGTAGAATCATGCTGCACAGAACCCCATGTTTTATCAGCTGGTGTGTCAGTGGGTGCCAGAGAGCTGGTCTCAATAGGGGGTGACTTTGGATGCAATGTCACCAGGACAGGCCTGTTTTACTGGGGGCCTGGGAGGAAGGACAGAGGAGTCCTGTAAAGATGTTGGGATGTGCTGTGGACACAAAGCTGGTGGCACCACTGGTGGAAAGGAAATGGTATGATTGAAGGGCCCTGGACTGGCTGCATGAGGTGGGCAAAGCAGCTCCTGCATGCTTGTACTTTAAGGAGACTAAAAACAAAGCCAGGGTCCTCGTGCATCCTGAAACTTTCTAGTGTGCCTTGAAATCCTTGTTACCCACAGAGGCTGCTAATTCAGCCTGTGGCTTTTCATTACTGCTCCACATCCATCCTGTGTTTTGTCAGTAACCACAGAGAGGAAGACAGTGACTCCAACCTTCCTCACACATAGTCCTGGTGGAAGAGTTAATGTGCTAAACTGCGTCTGCTTTTCTTGAATTAATTAACACTCTTCTATTTTGGTTTTCCCCTGCCTTGAGAAGGGGAAAAAAATAAAACCAAGTTTTTCCCCTCAAATGGATGGTAAAATAGATAGTCTGATATTTATTACTACTGCAGAAGATCAGACAATATTTAGAGAGTCTGGTGAAGCATTTGTCTCCTCTCAGGCTCTCCAGAAGGCAGTCATCCCTGTTTCAAGTGCTAAGACAATAGTGAATAAAAAGAAAATTCCCTGTTCCAGGGCTATTTTTACCAGAGTGGTGCAGTTCCTGTTCAGTAGACCTATGCCTCTTAATCTACATCACTGATGATATTGGAAGCTATTTTAGGCATTGCATAAAATGTTAATCCAGTCTTTGCTAAAAAAGAAGCAACCAACCCACAAGTCCTTTGTTAAACACTGGTTGCAAGGCTTCAGCAGTGATTTGGGCAGGAAGATCTTAGGCTGAGGTTGTGGAAGTATCTTGCTTTGTTTGGGAGCAGAGGTTGTGTGTGACCTTGGGAAAGCCCAAACTGATGATTCTTCTTTCCTCCCCCCACCTCCTCATTATCCTGAAAATGTGGAGAATACTACCAATATCTATTTAGGGGTTTGGCTCTTCTAATTTGTAATGGCAGCTGTCTGCTGTTTTGCTCAGCATCTTGCACAGAGGGACCCAGTTTGCAGCTGGACAGTAATGAAATTGAGTTCATTATCTTGTGTGAATGTGATAATGAAATGAAATAAAACCCACCTGAACCAGCAAAATCTTGTAGAGTTTAGATCAGGCCTCAGTCACAGTGGTGAGATTTACTGAGATGGTAAATATCTTTACTCCTCTTTGAGAAATACAATGCTGAAAATGTAATTTAATAATTTCCAGAATTTTGACTTGTCAACTTCCTTACATTTGTGTTTTCACTGTGTTGGGATGCATTGATTTTATGTGATGAGTTTCCTACTTCTGTGAGTAAGGCAGATAAACATGAGGTTAAATCTCAGACAGGGCTGAGTGTTCTCCGTGTTCCAGCATTTATCTGGATTAGGCTCTTCATCCCTGTCTCCTCCTATGCCTTTTGTCCTCTCAGAAGTATTTTTATAGGTGTGAAAACATATCTCAGGGCAGCCAGAACAAACTTGATGATTAAGCTGGTTTTTATTTGCAGTATCTTAAGGTGAAGCCATTTGCCATGGGCTGTTTCAGCAGCCACTGTGTCTCTGGAAATGCTGGCATGGGCAGCCTGCAGGTGGTTTGGGTAGCTGGTTCACGGTCCATCCCCAGGCTCCAGGGTGCAGGACACAGCCTGGCAATGTGTATCCATCCCTTTGAGCCACAGGAGTTCTGTTAGGAACCTCTGAGAGAGATTACAGGACAGTTTTCAAGATTTCCTATTCTCCCACCATCCCAGCTCCATGATGGTTTTGCTCCCAGAGCTCCTGGTTGCTTTGGCCGGTGAAGGTGAGCTGGAGAAGTGACGGAGAGATCATAGCAAGGCTATGAACAAGTAGCAACTGGTAAATGGTGGAACTGAGGAGGCTGAGGCAGGATTAGGGAGGGTTTCCTTGGTCTCTGCAGCGGATGATCTTTGCAGTGGCAGCAGCAGGCACCCCTTCCCGTGAGTCACAGGAAGCTTTTTCAGAGGAAAGGTCAAAGAATTGCATTAGTGCCACTCTGGCTTGTTTTTTCCTGCTCCTTCCAAAGGCCTTTTTGCTGCCGTGTCCACTGTCATCCTTGTCCCATACAGCCTGCCTTCCTCCATTTCCTCATCCTTCTCACTGCTGTGGTGGTTGAGAGAGTGGGGAAAAGCTGTCAGCTCAGGAAAGATGCTCATAAGTTACTAAGATCTGTTTATAGCAGTGAGGGTGGAATTTCTGTTTGATGCAAGGGTTGATGGATGTGTGAAGTCATCCTGTGGTTGTGGGGGAAGGCAGAAGGGAATTGATTCCCTTTGTAGCCCTCTACCCCCAGAATTTTGGGAGACAACCCCTGGAAATCAATGGGGAATTTGTTACTCCTTCCTGTAAGCCCCTTGGCACTCTCAGGTAAACGGGGTTTGTTGGACCTCTCCCAAATTTTGTGGTGGGGAGATGTTTCACTTTCCTGTTGACAGCCTTCCCTGTCAGGTGCTCTGCTGTCACAGGGACTGAGAAACACCAGGTTACTGCTGGGGAGTGAACCTAGTTGACTTGTGTGTCCTGAGTGCAGGGAAATTTTATCTTGTCTTCAGTCCTTAAGCGAGTGCTGGGCTCATTGGTTACTCCTGACTGACTGCTCCTTTGCTATGTGTGCTGTTTTATTACAAACTAAAAATGCTTGAAAACAAACCAGTTCATCTTTTAATTCTTCTCATATTCTTTTAAAAAATTCATTTATCTATCCCTCCCCAGCTGAGCTGTTCAGCACCTCAGCTCCTGACAGGACACAGGGTGATTTCCAAATTCACAGGTTCCTTTTCCTACTGAGATTAATGTTGTCCTAAAGAAAGCCTTGGAATAAGGCAATGAGATCGAAGCAGACACAGCAAATGAATAGTGGCAGTAAAACTGAAGTCCTCACTTCACAAAGAACTTGTTTCTGAGCTGAACTGTGCAGTGAGCCCTGTTATACTCTTGTATGAGTCCTGAAGGGTTCTTGCTTGCCCCTGCAGTCCTGCAGCACTTCTGCATTTTCCCTGGTTTTATTTCCCCTCAGTGTGAATAATCAAATGCAAGGATCAAATAGCGTAGTCAGGCTGGTTCCAACACATGAACAGCACTAGACAGAAAAATAAAAGAGGGAGAGCCAATTCCCTTCTTGATCTGTAAAGCAGAAAATACTAAATTCTTCCAGTCCTCCTTTTTGTCACGTACCATCCATAAACCCCGTTTGGGGTTCGGATCGGCATCACGGCAGAACCCGGCTGCGCTGCTGCCTGTGTGCAGTGCAGCCTTGTGTGTGTCTGGTAGCAGCACAAAAGGAACCAGCTGATGATATTCACAGCATTAAAGGCCTGATTCCTGGGGACACACTTGGCTGGATGCAATTAAAATGCCTGTCAGGCATTTGATACCAGCAGCCCCTTGACAAACCGCCTCAGCAGCCGCGAGGTGCAGCATCCTATTGTAAGTGGATGATGGCGGAGCCGGCTGCCTTGGCGTCGTTCTCGAAATTTCTGTGGCCAGTGAACTCCCTCTTCCTCTCCCACTCACCCTCTTTTCCTTTTCACCACTGCGGGGACTTGTGCTAATTTGCAGTTTTCCTTTTCCTGGCGTGCACATGGTAGAGACAAGCTGGTGGCTTGCAGACTGCGTCTGGCTGGAGACAGGCAGCGAGCCGATGGATAACAACACTCCGGGAGAATGATTATGCAGCAGTTATTTAAGGATAGGCTTTTGGGGTATGGCAGCAGCATATGAGCTGGTAATCATTTTATTCCAAAAAATGTCAGCTTTGTTTGTTTGCTTGTTGAGGATTTGAGAGAGTTGTTCCTTTATGCTGAAGCTTTTTGGGTTTTGTCTGCTGTAGATTAAAATCTGTAGCAGTGCACGCTGGATGAATTCAAATGAATAGGTAATAAACTTCTGTGGAATTGTTTATACACGGATGCATGCCTAGTGTGTCTTATATGCAGACACACCTTGATATACGGTATGGATATCTTTATGCTTTTTTTGTCTTTGTATGATAGAAAAAAAACTTTGCTCATAGGTAAAAACTGTTTTTCAGCAAAAATTCAGTGTTTTCAGGGTTTTTTTGCCCCTCCCTTTGTTTTGTATTAGCAGATTCTTCAGGGTGTAGTCTTGGACGCAGCGTGCTGATTGGAATCTTCTTGTTCAAAGATCGCAAAGGTAGGATGCCTCTCTTTGAATGTGGGAATGAATGTGGCACAGGGTGTGGGCTGCTCTTTGTTATTTTGTTTTTCCTTTTTGATTTAAATAATAGTTGGTGGTTTGGGGGTTTTTTTGTTTGTTTTTGTCAGCTTTGCAGAGATTTTCAAATTGTCGTGCCAGGCACTGTGAAGTTATTTTTGATGTGTAAATATATGCTTGAGGTAACTAATTAGCCCTTTTGGCTGCAGCTACCATAATGTGAGATACAAACCTGAATGCTTGCCTATTGTCTTGTGTTAGTACAGGTGCAAGCTGCCCTCTGTCATTTGGGATTGTCTTAATACTGATTTTAGCACCAGCAAGGACAGGGTTAAACTGGCAGGCTTGTTCCAAGCAGGTACAATCTCTCCCAGGAAAGCAGCTCCTGGTTCCAGCAGCCTGTCAGTGCTGGGTGAGCATCTGTCTGATGGCTTTTTCACATACCACTGGCACTTGAGAAATGATGTCTGCTATCAAGAGGAGGAAAGCAAGCTGGGTTTTTCTGGCAATGTCATTGCTAATTCCCAGGAGTAGCAGTTTATTGTCCTCTTCCCCTAGTTCCTTTTGGCTCTGGTTGCTTTAAGCCTTTGCCTCTGTAAAGGAAAGAGGGAGGTAAAATGTTACAGAATAAAATCTAGAAGTTAACTTGTATTGGACTTCTGGGTATGTAAGGTGGCTAAGGAATACAAATTTCATTGATTTGCAGTGAGGACTGTGCTAAAAAAAAAAAAAATCCAGTCAGGATTGAAAATCTGCTCCCTTCACCTTGATGGAGAGAGGAAAAGGTATATCCATCTTGAATTAACTTCTCAGGTGCCAGTTCTCACCCAACACCTTCCAGAGCAGACTTTATGATATTGTTCTCTGTTATGGTGCCCTACAGGGGATCATATTTCTTGGGTCTGCATTTGGACCTGGAGGGAATGTGTGCAATCACAATATGCATGTGTCTTTAGTCTGAAGTTTTAGGGGGCCTTTTAAAAACCTGAAAAAAAAACCCCACAGATTTTTTTTTTCTGCAAAGGTGGTTATGTTTCACTCTTTGAGAAAGCCTGGGCTTCTGAAATGGCCATTGTGGCTCCCTAGACAGGGAGGAATCCCAAGCCAGAGCCTGGGTACTGGCAAAGGTGTGTGTGGGCCACTGCTAACAGCAAAGCATGCCTCAGAAAGGTGGTGAATAACCAGTATCATTGAACCATAGGACTGCTTGATAGATGCTGTTTCCTGAGGGAAAGCATTGTGAGTTTTTCCAGATATTCTCTCTCCTCTTTTCTTACATACAATTCTCTTATTGTTTCCCTTTTCTACACATCTTTCCATTCTCTTGGCCCTTGTAGTTTTTCTATCTTTGGCAGAAGGCTTTTACCTAATAGATTTTCCTGGCTGAATGCAATTTTTTGAAAGGAATTCTTTACTTGCTAGTTTATCATAGCTGCTTTTAATAGTTTCCTCCTGGTATCAGTTATCACTAGACTAATTGAAATAGGAAAGCCTGTAGTAAATAGTGTTTAAAATGCTTTAATTTGAGAAAAATGCATTCAATTATTTAATTTTAGCTGAGAGCAAGTCCCTTCTCTTCCCTCTACTTTTAATTTCACTTCCACTGTCCAAGGCAAGAAGCCAAACTGCAGTCTCACTCTGATTTCATTAATGTTTTGCAAACTCTGTTTCAAGGACTAATATTGCTTGCTGGGCTTGATGTCAGAATCCGAGGTTTTGCTGCAGCATTGGAGAAGGGGAAGGGAAGGCTCTGTCACAAATAGAAATGGTGGCCTTGTTAGCAGACAATTAGAACTGCCTGGTTTTTATAGTATTGGTGGAAAAAGAGCCCAATTTTTTGTCCATGTGATCCCTTCAGATCCCAGCAGGTTTTCATCTGCTATGAAAATGACTCTTATCTCCTGTGCACAGCATCTTATCAGTCCTCTATGGCATCCTAAAAACAAAGAAAGGGCATCAGCTGTTTGTTATTGAATCAGAGTTGGTGCAGACTGGATTCTTTTACTATGTATAAAAATGCATGTACATTTCTTGTACTTCTGATTTAGCAGTCATTTTGGCCTCCTCCTTTTATCTGGGTTTTGAAGATGCATGTTACAAATCTTTCCTTTGGGCTACAAAGAAGAAAATGAGATGTTATACTGGCAAAAATGGAAATTATTTCCAACAATATAATTTTCGTGACGAAGACGCAAGGAGCACTTAGGCTGTAAGAAGAGATTTAATTCGAGAGATTGACAGGACTTAAAAAATCTGTGGCCCACAGGGTTGGCTTGGAATATCAGAAAGAGATGAAAAGGAAAAGAATATCAAAGGAAAAACATTTTGTTAGCTGATACAAAAGGCAACAGAGGCCAGAGTGTGCAGCAGCAATGAGGTGTGCTGGATTAGAGTGTGTGGGCTCCAAGGCATTCACCCAGGGTGATGTGATGGTTGGCACCCACCTTCCATTAAACAGATGACATGGTGGCCAAATGAGCCAAGAGCATCCAGAGAGAGCCACGTGGTGCCAGTTCACCCCCAGGGCTCTCCTGCAGGGAGCAGCTTCAGGGCTGAATTTGGGCCTCTGTGGCTGCCCCTGCCCTGAGATGGTCATCTGGCTTTTGACCCTGCTCCTAGTGACCCTCACAGCGGAGGTAAAGAGGCTTTATGGCTGTTCTAGGCTGGGTCTAAACATCCTTGGTTTGTTTGCCAGGGTTAGATCACCGGGAATGATGATGTCTTGTGCTGTGATTACGTGGAGCAAGTGGTGGTTTGAGCATTGGAGTGTGAATGGTGCTGGTTTTGATTTGTCTTGTGCTTGATGATGAACAATTCTTTACTGATTAGCAAGACTGTCTCCTAGGCAAATAGTTTGGTGGCAAATAAGGGTCCTGTATTATGGCTTTTCTTTCAGCTGCAATGTGAGCAGGGTCACTTGCAGGATCTGCTTTTTCTACTTGAATGTCAGTTTTTCATGGGACTTGTAGGAAGGCAGCTACCTGTAACAAAACAGGCTGAAATTGGTCAAGGGACTCAAAAGTTACTATCTGCAGAGAATATAATCTACATCAAACTTTCAGTGACTAAGACTGGAGCTGATACACCATGATGAAAGTTCTTCCATATGCATTTGCATCTTGTGTCCTCTCCTCCCATGCCAGAGCTTCCACTGTTCCAGTTTCTGTGTGGCCATGTGCTGCCAGCTGGGCAGGGCCTGGCACGCTCCAGAGCTGCTCTGGCCATGGTGTATGTGTGTGCTGCCTGTCTGGAAGGTCAGAGGCACTGAGTGGTGAGGTTATGGCAGTGCTTTCTTCATGTAAAGGAAGAATTCAGTTTAATTTTTTCCAGGAAGAAGGGTTTCCTTAATTCTCTGTCAAGCTACATTTAAATATTAAAAGCTAGGGATAGTTAGCAGAGGTTTGGTTTAGTAATGTTAGAAAGGACCTTGTGTAACCTGTCAAGAAAATAATCATAAAACCCCAAGAATCCAGTGGAGGATGAACTGGACCAGGAGCTGGGCTGACATGGCCTCAACTGGAGGAAGAAGGTGCACCTGATTAGGTGCAGGCCTGTGGTTCCTGTGAATGGCTGTAAAACTGCCAGGTTAATCCCTGGAAGTTTGTGTCCTCTTTCTCTTCCTTATTTTCTTTGTCTCTAAAACAGACAAAGAAATGCCAGTGTATTTCTCAGGAGAAGTATTCAGCTTTGCAAAATGATTGAGATCCTTGGTTACAGGAAGCTGTGAAATTTGACCACTAGACTTAGGATGGTGGGTTTTGTCTTGGCTGCAGTACCAAAAGTGTTTGTGGCATTACTGCAGTAGCAGTAACAATAAAAAGGTTAAAATACATTTACTAAGATTTGATTTCTCCCAGCTTTACTCATCCACTTAACTTTTTCTTCTTCTTTGCTGCACTGATGATCATAGAGGTCAGTGATGACATTTAAGATGCTAATGAATAAATAGTAATCAGTTAATCTGTCCCATTTCATCCAAAAGAACGGCTGTTTCCTGATGGACACTCAGCTGGCATACCAAAGCTGTGAAGGGCAGAGTCTGTGTTGCCAGTAGCATGCTAGGAGAATCCTGTGTAGCAGCAATGCTGCTGACTCATGCTTTACAACATTCCCTGGAACATTCTCTGACAGACTGGAGGTGCAGATTAACTTCCTTTCCCATCCTGCTCAGGGGACAATTCATTCCATTATTTGCCACCAGGTGAAGCCTCTAGATAGTTATGCACTGCTGCTGTTATCACTGACCTTTTATGGGGTGCATTAGCACGGAGCTTGCGAGAAATCACGGGCAATTTATTTTAATACTTTGGGTGTCAGTCGCTGCTAAATCACAGGAGCTATTTGCATTTATTTTCTGAGTCATCCCAGTTCTTGTGATAAGGTGATTTTTTCAGTGTATGTGGTTTTTTCAGTGTATGTGGTTAGTAAACTGCATTTATCTCTACTTTTTCTTATTTGGTATATATATTTTGCTTAAAAATGCAAATGTACGCCTTAATTGGCTAAAAGAAAATTACTCACGTGTAAGGAGGTGCCTTTCTTTGCCTTCTCCTTGTCAAGAGGAAGGGGTTCATGACTGCTGGAGACAGGAATAGAGAGCAGTGGGTGAAAGATCAGAGGTGTGTATTAAGTGACAGCATAAAAAGTCCCTGTATCGTGCAGTTGCCTCTGTCTCTGTGGTTCCCAAGTTGCTTCCTTCCACATGCCCAAAGGGACCTGAGCGCTTTGCTGCTCCTCAGCAAGGTAGCATTTGATACTGAGAAGCTTGATCTTGTGGTAGAATTCATAGCCCTGAATTTGCCTGGGGAGAAGGAGATACATGGGGCAGCTCTGGGGACTTGCACATCCTCAAACATTTATTTCAGGGGTTTGAAGTACAGATGTGGAAACAAGGTCACAACACATCTCTGTGGAAAGTTCCTTGACAAATCACTGCTGACTGCAAGCGCAGGGCAGCACAGTCCAAGCATAGAGGAGATTCTGCTGAACTGGTTTCTCATTTTTGCTCTGGAGAAAGCCCCTGGTTCTTCCTGCTCTGCAGTGCCAGGAGCTCTGCTCACCTGCTTGTGCATCCCTGTGCAGCTGGGCTGTAGTGTTGGTCAGGGTGTTCTCATGCCCCACATGAGCTTCTGGCAGCACTGCACAGGCCAGGGGGATGCCTCAGGTTTTAGCTTTTATATTTTTCAGATTCTGTGCTGCTTTAGTGTGTAACTCTGAGCTTCATATTAGGGGATGGTGAGCTCTCTTCACAGAGTAGAGAGACAAAACAATTCCTTCTCTAGCTGGGGACCAGGCACAGCTGATCTAAATTTCAGGCCCAAGAGCATAAACAACGTGGACTGAAGAGAGCAAACAAGAAGGGTGGGAATTCATCATCTAAAGTTCTAATTGGACAATTAACTCCAATATGCAAATGGACCAGAAATTATAAAAGTGAGAGACCCCATGACCAGGTGTCCATTTTGTGACCATTTTGGTTCATCTTGGGTGTAGCCCTGGCTGGGCTCTTGTGCTGCCCAAGGTGGATCCATTGAGGCCTTTTATTAAATCCCTGCTTTATTCTTTAACTCTGCCCAGCCTCTGCTCTAGGTCAGCTTTCACAAAACACCAAGGGACTGCTGCTCTCTTGCAGCTGTGTTCTACACCTTCTCTGGGCATTGGGAGGGGCTTTATTGACATTTCTGAGCTGATAATTTGCAGTATAAGATGTCAGTGAAGTTGATTTGGAGTTTCTCAGGCTTAGAAGTCTCTCTTGCCAGGGTGGATTTTTCTAAACCCACACTCTCCTCACCCCCCCTGTTTTTTAAGTTTGGTTTCTTCTTGGGTAGATGTGCAGTGCCTGGGAGAATTGAGTCCTCTTCTTGGACAGTTGCCATGAAGTATGGCTGCAGTGCAGCTATGCATATTAACAATCACTGAAGTAAGAATTGGTGCCATTATTAGTGGAGGTGGTGTTACATAATAAGAACAGCAGTACTTGTGAGGTCAGAGTGAGGCACGGGCAGAACTGCTCACTGCACCAACCTTCCCTGAGAGAAATGCCCTTGAGGGTCTAAATGAATGAGCTCACTCTCAGGTTCCTGCTGTTTGGTGTCCATTAGTAAACATGTCTTTCAGCAAACACTTGTGGAAGTCATTGTGGAAAGGTAAGTTCAAGGCTAATGTATACAACTACTAAAAGGAGTTTGACAATTGTATTCTAGCTGGTGTAAAAACTTTAAACACCGATGTGTGCGTAACAAGGGGGAAACTTGAGCACTTCAGTGAGTAATTATAGAACAAAAGAGATGGAAACCATGCTCAGACACAAGTAAGGCATCCATGCAGCTCATAGTTTGCAAGTCATAAATAACTCCCTGAAATACCTCACTAAAGAATCAAAATCCCCGAAGAAAATCAAAAGAGAAGAAAACAAACAAATCAAAGACAGAGTTCTCTGTGGTTGTCTGGCACTATCATCTGAACTGATGCCCATCTCTTGGTTCCCATTAATTCTGCTGTGTCCCCTAAGGGTTTTGTTTTGTAACTCTTGGAGTGGGTGGGTAGGTGTAAGAGCAGAGTAGTCAGAAATTCTGATCTTCATAAACCTGTTACTTCAATGTGGTGGGATGGCTCTTAGTTCATGGAACTGGCTAGGCTGGATTCTTGGGAGTGTTTGAGTGGGCATATTGTTATTGTGGTGAAGTCCTGTTATTTTCAGTATTGTTGTCCTGTAACTTTTACCTCAGAATGATATTTACAGATTGAGCAAAGCCTAGAGCCTACCTTTCCTTGTGTGCTGTCATTTCTCATTTTGTGTGTCTGTAGGAAAGGCAATGTGTTTAATCTTACTTAGCATATTGAATGGAGGGAACCAGAGCAGAAGGGAGTGCTGAATCTAACATTTCCTGCTCCTGGGCATTTGTGCTTGGCAGCCCAGGTGCAGGTCAGAAGGCTCTGCACAGCTGTACTGCTGTGGTTTGCCGGCACAAGTTGGACATGGATGTCTTTAGGCAGGAGAGTCTGCACATGACCAAAGAAATGCCTCCTGATTCTGCTGTGCCTGTGCTGCTGGTGGTGTTCTCCACCACATGTGGAGGCCACATCTGTGCCTTTTGCTGAAGGTCATGTTAAGTTTTTCTTCTCTCACTTGTGGAGAGTTCTGTGCAGGAAAAATTCCTCTAACTTCTGCTGCTGTGTTTGAAAAAGGTTGCACAGAAGCTTAGGGCTGTTGTGATATCCTTTATGGGCAACCTGGCAGATGATTGTGGTTCTGCTTCAGAGATGTCCCCAGCACCAGAGCCACCTCAGTTACCTTTTGGATTGTGGTTTGCAACTGTGCTACAAAATACTTGTTGGATGTGCAACCCAAAAGTTTTTTGTTCTTATTCTTCTTCATATGTTAAAGGTTAATCTGAGCCCAGCAGGCCAAACGTAAGTATTCATCCATGGTGAATGGCTTTGAAAAATATTTGTGATTTCCCCCCTAAAATACCAATCTCTCATTAACAGTGGAGAAAAATAGTGAGATGTACAAAAAAGGGGACACAGTGAAATCATTGCATCTGTGTCCACATGTTCATGTACATTTTGTTAGTGTTTGTGTTTGCATTTTTTGGAGCTCTCTTTATTACAGATAGCCCTTGTAATAACAGTGTTGTCACCTACAAAATTCCTTTCTGCAGTATCCAAATGGGCATGAGAAATACCAAAACAAACTCTTCTATCTAATATCAGTGAAGGAGTGCTGAACTTAGAAATACTTTTATGAGATCAGTTGCAGTAAAGTACCATGAACAGACTAATTCCTGGAACAAATAAGCTTCTTCCTGTAACCAAATATGTGTGTATATATAATGTGTGCATAATCAAATGCAATATAGAAGTGTATATAAAACCATGGAGTCAGAAGGGGAAGAAAATAGTCTATCTTCTTTCACTCACCCAGAATTTCACTCAGTTTATAAAACCCCAGTGTTTGGGATGTTTTAGGGTGGGTTTTTTTAAAGCTTTCTATATCTGTCCAAGGGGAGATGGTTGTTTCTGTCTTGTCAGGCAGGTTATTTATGTGTTCTGAAATATTGTTACTGAACTAAATTTAAAAAATACTCTTCCTGGGCCTAGAGTAGCAACTATGGAATTGACTGATAACATGAAAAATCTTAGACAAGGCTTGCAGTGAAGGATAATCTCAGATGTGGACATCTCCTTTCCACATGTGTTTCTGTTTGAGTAGTTTACTAAATGTAATGGAAGGCCCAAATTGTTCATGCATTCTGTCAGAAATATGTTACCACCCGTTATGAACAGGTTTAAACACAAAGTACAAAGAAAGCAAAGTCTCTGTGTAAAAAATGGAAAGAACTTGGAAGGTTCAAAATACTCCCAAAACTGAGATTAAAACCAGACGAGATTAAATGTTGATACAAAATATCAATATATTTGTATTTAATAGTAAGAGAGGCAAAGAGAAAAGTAGAGAAAAGTTATAAAAAAGCCAAGGTTACTTTAAAAAGCATGGGATAGATCATCACCACGCTACTTTGCACCAGTTTTGCCTTCCTTTTTATGGGCCTCAAGGTGGGGTACTCGCAGTCCAATCCTGTGTGTAGTTTTCAGGTGTTAGAGTGACTGTGATAGGCAGGCATAATGAAAAAACACTTTTTGAAGCCTTCCTTTCAGGTGTTAAGCAGTCATAATGACAAAGCACTTTTTGAAGCCTGTACCTTATTATTAGACTCTTACACCACCTTTGGATTCTTGTTATGATGCTAATATGCTTTCTTGCAGTTTAGCTCCTTTCTCCTTTAATCAATAGAAGGAAATAGTTGTATAATAAACTATGCTGTGAGAAAGTCATATATTATGGCCAAGCTTAAAAAGGGTTTTGAGGATTTTTTTATGAGAACTGGACTCATTTTGATTTCCCAGCAATCCTGTTTGCAGAGATCATCGGGTATCTATAAAGATGAAGTAGTGCAGGGGGTCAGAAGGTGGGAAGCAGGGACCCTCAGCTCCTGCAGGAAGCTGCTGGCCATGTCTGAAATGCTGACTGGCAGGGCTGTGGCTCATGGGCTGCCTGCCAGCACAAAGACAGCGGCATTGTCTCTGCAGGTTTGCTGTAGGAAGGTTAAGCCTATGGATTGGAGTAATCCCTACAATATTAAAAGCCCCAGTCTTGCAGTGTCTGATGGGGAAGGGCCTGCCAGACAGCACAGAAACTTGCTGAGATATTTCTGATTGAGTTTCTCTCACCAGCCCCTCCAATGTGTCCCCTGCAGTTTTTTGGTTGTCTCTGGCAGTTGGTTTGTCATCAGCAGCTTTTGCTTTTGGTAAAATGCTTCCCCAGAGCAGAAATTGGCCTTGGATCTGAGCCCCTTGGCTGCTTAGTGGAATTGTGGAATTAAGTCTTTCACTGATTCACGTCATTCAATAGTCACTGCAGCCCACTGGCTCTGGCTACCCCAGCTGACGCTGGTTTCCTGGTCCTTTTGCCCTGCATCTGTCACTGATCCTCCTCTATGTGCACAAAGTTTGTATCTCTGAAGTGAAATGAGGGGGTTTTTTTTTCTTTTTTTTTTCTTTTTTTTTTTTTTTTTTTGTGTGTGTGTGTGTTTTTTGTTTTTTGGTGGTTTTTTTTGGCACTCTGCTGTCCATGGCAGCTTGTCTCAAAACCCCAATGAAACACTGGGCTTGCCTCCCCCATTTCCAACACAATGTGGCCCTGCCTTTCCCAGAGCTGGGCTGTTCTGTCCCTGAGTCTGAAGCATGTGTTTGCAAGGCACAGAGGCATAGCTTATCACTGCTGGGCAGGAGCATCTGTCCCAGGCTCTGCTCATGGTGTGCTTGATGGAGAATGGGTGAATTGCTAAATGAAAGCGTGGAAGGAAACCCCATGACCTCTGCACCTGTTTTAGGTTAGAGGGCTCCATGGGACAAGAGCCAGCCTTTGAATCAGCTTGTCTAGAGCTGGGCTGGGCATAGGAAAACTACTTATCTGTTTAAATAGACTTGATGGCTATTGTGTGGCTGCCATCTGTCCTATTTCACCCACAATGACATTGTTTTATTGTCACCTTTAACCATGTCTTACTAGGTCTCTAAACTGCTGGTCAGTCTGCATTCATTGTTGAATAAAGAGGCTGCCACTTTTTTTACCAGAAAATAATCTTACTACAGTAGTGGTAAATGAGCCTTTTCCCCCTGTTTTGGCATGAGTGCCTTTCTGCACAAGAAATGTGATTGATAGAGGGACCTCACTGCAGCATTTATTATCCTGATTAATCACAGCACTTTAATAGGGCCCTTTGCTTTAAACAGAATACAGTGGCCATCTAAACAGTAGCTGGAGCATTAAGCATTGAAAGACAAAATGCATGTTATGGTGTTGTTTTTATATTAGGAGGGGGGAAAAAAGCAGGATTTCAAGGAGAATGAGTGTTGAGTGTGGAGGATGCTTTGGGGAACGCTGTAAAAAGTTTCTTAGCAAGAGTTAAGAGGTTTGAAGGGCTAACAGTAATAAAAATGTAATGGCAAATGTGTAATGCACTGTAAATATGGTTTGTTGTGCCAGTTCAAATCATCTCATCTTGCCATAAACTTCTGTGTGTGTTTGTGTGCAGTCAGCTCTTAAAGGCTTGTCTGCATGCAAAACCCATAGGTGTATTAAGGGGCTGTGGATAATTAAACAAGTGTGTACTTTCTTTGTTGTATGCCCAAGAAAGACTGAAGTTTTCTTCACTCTGGGACCACATCCCTTCTCAGTCAATCTGACTCTTAGGTCTGTAGAGATTTTGGTGTTATGTGACACCTGTGTGGTATCACTTGGGTATGATGGTTTATGTGGTTTCAGGTTTGACACAGGAGCTCCCTTTTGGGAGAGAAATCACTCCCTGGCAAAGGGGCAGGGACTGGAGGTGGTATTCAAATACTCAGCTGCAGCTGTCTCTGCATGACAGCATCCAGGATGGAAGCAGGTGCTTTCTGTGAGGATATATCCCACATTACCATTGTGTCTCTTTTCAGCTGGTAGCTCTCATTGCACTGTGCCCAGCTGTAAACCAGCCTGGGATGGACTTCTGAAACCACCTCTGGCATTCTAAACACTCCTGATGTAACAGAATGAGCCCTCTGACCACCCCTTTCTTAAGGGCAGGGGAACCCAGGATTGCATAAAGCAGATTCTCCCCCTTTTCTCTCTGTGTTACTTGTGAGGAGTGTGTGATACTGCCAAGAGAACGTGGTTCAAAGCCTGCTGGAACTCAGGTGAAAACTTTGATCAGCTTCAATGGGATTTGGATTGGTCCCCCAAGGACCTGCTTTGATCAGTAAAGAGAGTGCACGGGGCAAATTCAGGTACTGGCATGAGAAGGGCTGCTCTTGCTGTGGGACTGATTTCTGCTGAGGTTTGCAGGTGAAGACAATGGCCCTTAGGGGTCCCTCCCATGCTGAGGGAAGGAGAGGCAGGCTGTCTGCAAGGCACGAGGCAGCTGGGCAGGAAGGCATGTCAGGTGCCAGCTCAAACAACATGCAGAGTGACTTGTACAAAGTGGAGCTAGCTTAGATGGCATGACCTGCTTGACTTAGAACACCACTTCACCTCAGCTGCAGTCAGTCTTCCTCAGGGAGAAGATGGAGTAAACATGCATTTTTTAACAGGTGACAGGTGAGATAAAGATGAGGAAAGTTAATTGGAATTGTCACTGCAGAGCCTTTTGCCAGAGGCTGGCATTATGCTGAAAAGTGACATTAATAATGTTGGCAGGATGGGACAATCTATTGTTTAATATTAACGACTAAAATTCACCTTCTAATTATTCACTTAAATTGAGGTGGGAGAGCTTTGGCTTGCTTTAGTTTCCAAACTGCCATTTCCTCTAAAGTGCTCATGGCTGCCACAGACAGTACTTTAATGTAACCCTTACATCTGAAAAGCTCTCAGCATTTTGCTGGGGATGTCTGTTGCTTGGTTGATCACCTTCAGTGGTGTAAATTAGTATAATGATCCATACATCATTAATCAGCTAAGTTATAGCTAAGGGGCAGTTGGGTGTGAATGTAGAGGTGTTTGAGTGTGTGCTCTATGTATACAAATTAAGGTGCTTTAATTAACATATTTACATCATTATAACAAATACTTAGTAATTGTGCTGCACCTGGCTGAATGTTAAAGGTAAGAGTGGTTAGGGAAAATACCAGAAAGGCCCTTTAAAATAAATTGTTACTTACAAGTGGCTTAATAGCAACACATGGCTGTGTGGCTCAACCTAAAAAAATTTACACTGAAATGCTTTCATTGTTCTATTCAAACAGATTTGTGTAAGGTTTTATTCACTGGTTGCAAATGGTACATTTAAAGCATATGCAGTCAAAATGGTGTGGACTTTGGGGATGTCTTTTAGCTTCCTTGTGTGTGTTTCAGTATTTCCTAACATGTTAGAAATTATTATTTGCCATTTGGGCATATTTTCAGCTGTTGGGGGAAGGCTGAAAATTGGGTGCAAGTTTTTGAGCTCATGGCATTTGTAGGGCAGGCCACAGTGACTATTTCCCCTCTCACTTCCTTGTGAGCTTCTTTGGCTGCTGCCACTTGAGGATGGTTTCCTGTTAAATTGCCTGTGTCACTTTTGGAGATGATTTTCCATAAGTTGGTGCTTTTAATGATCCATAGGAGAGAGTAATGTTATGGAAAAGACTTCTAGTAGGGATGCGCATCTCATTTTCAGAGGTGAAGCCATAGTTGGCCTTTAAAGGCAGTCACTGTTTGTGTGCTGCACACTGTTTCTGTGCTGCAGTAGGAAATAGGCTTTTTGTGGCCTGGTGGCTCTTAGTTTATCACCTCTGGAAGCCAAAACACATGCTAGCCCTCACCATGCACGATTTTGCCTCTTGTGTAGTGTAGTTCAGTTTTTAGTTCCAGTAATAAAATATCTTTTGCAAGTTTGGTTTTTTTTAATATAACTAGCAAGATTAGGGTGGATTGTTTATTAAAACTAGTTACCTCATTTTTCCTAGGAATAAAAAGATTGGAACAGGTAATTCACAACATGCAGTTGATCCAAAAGAATAGGTTCCCTTTTCCAACCCTCAAGGCATCTAAGCACCCATTAGTCTCTTAGCATTAAATAGCTTGATGGAGTAGTGTTAGCAAGACTGCTTCTTCATAGGCTGTTAACAACTGAAAAGAGCTGAAGCAAATTTATTACAAGTGTATTAAATTTGTATTTATTACATATAAATATAGTAAATTGTTCTGTAATGTTATTTTGCATTTAATTTTTAAACTTTCTTTATACATTTTTCATCATTATATATTACAGTGTATTTATTACATATAAATAAGTAAATTGTTTTGTAGTATTCTTTTCTTGCTTTAAACAGTTACCTTCATACCAAGAACGTGCTCGATCTTTATTTTGGCATTTCTTCATTTCACTTTTTTTGAGGTTTGGGCTAACTGGTTAAATCCTCTTGATCTTTCCAAGCTGTTACTGGTGAAGTGATGAGTAAAATATACCATCTCATATATCCATCTGAATTGAAAATACCCTGGCTTCCTTTACAGAGCAGGCCATTGAGATACTGGAATATGGCAAAATTTTATGCACTAGTTACTGATACATAAGGGGTTGTTTTCACCCAGCTGTGCAGTTGCCAAGTAGAGGTTGTGTGACAGCAGGAGGATGTAGCCTAATTGAGGCAAATTGATTATTTATTTTGTGACAGTGAGCACATATACTGGGTTACAGGGGATTAATTCTGTCCTGGGTTTCACAGACTTTATGGCCCCACTGTCACACGTGTTCAGGATGAGTTGTGTCCGTATTTACTTCTGGTGGAGCCTGTGGCTAGGATGCCATATGTCCCTACAGAATTCAGACACACATTTTAGGTAATGTTAAATTGGTGGCAGCTTCTCCTCTCAAGTGCATTTTTTTTTCCCCTGAGTGAAGAGCACCGTGTTGCAGTTCTGCCTTTGTAAGTCAGACTACACTTGGTATGAAGCCTTTGAACTTGTATGTCTCAGCCTTGATTCTTGTTTCCCAATATCCCCATCATTACATTGGGATGTGGCACAGCTTGGAGCGCATGCCTGTGGGCTCTTTGGCCAAAAGCTGTAGGTTCCCTCCAGCAGTTTTGGGTTAACACCTCCATGACTGGGGTCTTGCATCGAAGACCATGACAGTCAGCAAGGAGGGCAAAATACAGCTTTAGAAAAATATGCCCAGCCAAGAGGCAATTAATTTCAAAAACTGTTTTAATTAATTTGTAGGGGTGAGCTGTTTCACATGGCATATGTTTTCTGGGAAATGGTCCAGCTCAGTATTAAGAAGCTACAAGAAAATTGGCACTAAACATATGTGGATGCAAGGGGCTTGAAGGAATGAAACCTTAATAAAGGCCAATACTGTTGATTTACCTCAAGGAGGCTCAGTTCAGGTGCCTTTTAGATTCCAGGATTACTGACAGTTCTGTTGCCTTAAACAAGTATTGTATTGTATGGTGATCAAATTTTGAGTTCTACCTGAACTGGTAGAACTGAATATGGTTTAAGGCCACACTCTCACCTGATAGTCTAGAGTTGTGCCATTTAGGTCACTGTGCCTGTTTTGAGCTGAGCCAGGTCTGGTAACAATATACCTCTCTAGGAAGAGATAGAGCACTGACCAGGTGAGCAAAGAGAAGTGCAAGTGATAGGTGTAGTTGTATTGATGGGGTGCAGTTGTATCCTTCTGTATCCAGTGATGTCATCACTGCTTAGGGAATCGCCCTTTCTTTGGAAGCTCAAACCCAGTCCTGTTCCCATAGTCTTAGAGTATCTTCCCCAAAACACGCTTAGAGCTGAGGAGACCATCTCCCAAAGGAGGGAATGAGTGTTTGTGCAGGGTGTGTGTCACCTGGCATTGTCCATCCTCTTCCAGCAGGAAGGAGAAAGCATACCATGCCATGGCCAGTCCCATGAGGTGTGCCTTCTCTTTGGTGGTGTTCAGTGAAATGCCCTAGTGTGTGCCCAGAAGGAAAGGTGGAATAAGGAGTGGCTGTCCATTTGTAATAGTAACTGAGCAAGGTGTTCATTCCTTCCACACCTCTCGTTTGGCTGTTGCCTCCTTTAATCTCCAGTCAATGTTTTCTGATTAAAATGGAGCTGGAGAGTGTCCTTCACTCTTCAAGAGATGTGGAAGGAGGAGGTGGACAAAGCTCCCTGCTACTCCATTGCTCATTTCCTGTTTTCGTGCATTTCCCCAATTCCTACAAAACTCAGAGAAATTTGTTTCTTAATGCCTTAGAATAAGAAGCAGCAAAGCACTGGGATTTCTTAGTTTGCATCCAAAATACCATCTCTTCTAATCATCTCAGAGCAGCAGACATGAAGGCTCCTTCCAAAGAGATGTCACCAAGGTCACACGTTTTCCTTTGAATAATGAGCTGTGCTTTTAAAGGAGCTTAAGATAGACTTCAGGCCTATGGCCCATATGATCTGTTTACTGCATATAAAGACTGCAGCCCTTAGCTAAGCAGGAGCAATGATTCTGTCACTAGAGCTTGGATTGAAACTCCAAAAATCTTGCATGTGCTTTCCTGATATACCATAGAGCCTGTGCATGTTTTTAGACAAGGCCTCTTATCTTACTTAGCTTCAATTCATAATCTTTAAAAAAAAATGGGCACAATAGCACAGTACAACACAGTTCTTAACTGTTTTTGAAAATGATTCCACATAAAATCCTCAAAAATCAGAGGCAGGGAGCAGGCAATAGTGGAAACAGCTGGGGAATGGGAATCAGGTTATGGAAGAACAAACATAGATAAGTCTCCTCTTGTGTAACTTGCATCTGAACATATTCTGCACTGCTGCTGAAGGACAAGTTGTTTGATTATTGCAGGGAGACTCTGCAACATAAATACAGGTACATAGGAACAGCTGGGGTTTCCTTTTCTCTCTTTTGTTTACCTATATTTGGATATAAACTGTTCAAGGATCAATGCCTTTTCTCAGCATGGGCACTGCCTACTTTTAAGGGGTGCCATTGTCAGCCACAGCCTACATGTGTTAAGGATGTACTTGGCATTTGGGTATAAACTAGAAATCAGTAAAACCAGATCCTCCAATGTTGTTGGTGTGTTCTTCTCTGCTGATTAGAACCATAGAATCACAGACTATTTGGGTTACGAGGGACCTTAAAGAGAAGAAGAGAGGAAGTTCCAGCCCCCTCTGCCATGGGCAGGGACATTTTCTGCTAGACCAGGTTGCTCCAAGTCCTGTCCAACCTGGCCTTTTACTCTTCCAGGGATGGGGCATCAACAACGTCCCTGGACAACTTGTTCCAGTGCCTCACCACCCTCCCAATGAAGAATTTTTTCCTAATATCCAATCTAAACCTCTTCTCTGTTAGTGTGAAGCCATTCCCCTTTTCTGTCACTCAATGCTTATATACATAGTCTTTCTTATTGGCTCCCTTCATGTACTGCAGTTAGGTCATCCCAAAGCCTTCTCTTTTCAAGGCTGAACAATCCCAATTCTTTCAGCCTTTCCTCACAGGAGAGGTGCTCTAGCCCTCTAATCAACTTGGTGTCCCTCCTCTGGACTTGCTCCATCATTTTAGAGCTGATAGAACTGTGGGATACCAAACTCAGAGGCAGTCTGCTGAAAAAATGAAGTCTTTCAGGCCCTGTGGTTGAAAGGAAAACCTTTTTCTCAGAGTTGGGGTGCCTCAGTCCTGGTCCTGAGGTACAAAAAGCCAGCTAGAAACAGGTGGGTTGGTTTGGCTCCATAAGGGAGATGGGGCTCAGTCTGCACGGGGCTGTATGAACTGACTCCAGCAGTGGTTCTCCAGCACTGTAGATCTCTGTGCTCTCTCTGTGTAGGGAATCTGTGGCTGTGGTGTGTGGCAGCCACTGTCTGCCTAATTTCTTGCTGGGATCTGGTGGTACCTTTATTATATACAGGAAAAGCTGCTTCCTTCAGCTCTGGGAGTGTATGGAGGTTTCTGCCTTTGCACAGCAGCCATGGAAGTTTGCTGTTCCTCTTGGCTGAGAAGGTTTTGATGCACCACACACCTTGCTTATGTTTCTCTAGCACAGAAGTTTGCCCTCAGCAGAGTTCATTGCCTGACAGGTGCTCACCCAGGATCAATCCCTGAACTTTGGACTGAGAGCTGCAAGTGTTGTCACATCCTCCTGCATGTGATGTAAAGGACAGGACAGTTCTGCAGCTGAAAGTAAAACCTTTTCTTCTGGCATCATGTTAAGCAGGGTGATCATCCTCTTCTTTTAAGGAGATCTATTATGTCTTTACATTTATGGAAATAATTTTTGAGCTATAGGGTGGGATTATAAATGTTAATAGCCTCAAAATAGCATAGATTTTGATAGCAAATGCATCAGTGCAGAAATTGAGATTCTCCTTACTGTGTTTATCGTTGCTGTCCACAAATGTTTTTAAACAGCTTTTTACTTTAAACAGCAATGTAATCTTGTCTCCAGATCTTGGAAACCATTTTCAAATGTGTGAATTGAAAGTGTGGATTTGGAATGTAAAAAAAATTTCTCCTAGGGGGGCAGAATTGCTGGTCTCTGTATAACTGAGTTTTCTTTTAAGTCTTCCCACTATGTGTGACTCATCATTGTGCTAAAGTATCCCAAATCCTTTGTTACAGAAGCTTGCAGCTCTTGTGCTCAAATGGGTCAGTAATCTTTGATTTCAGGCACTTTGCTTAATCTTAAATAAGGTATTTCTTAACAGAGCATAGTATTTTAAGAAAGCTCTTATGTGCTTTTGAGTAATGGCCTTCTGCTTTCAAAGACCCACAAGTTTTACAAGCTAGCTTTAAAAAACAGGCAAGTTTGCTATGTGAATAAGGGAATAGAATGCTTATTTTGAAAATTGTTCCAACAGTTGTTAATGGCTTTGCTGTGATGCATAAAGTCCATAATCTTAAGGTCAAAACACTATTTTTCACTCGTTCTGTCTTCCTAAAAGTGGTGCAATCAGTGTTGGCTTTTGTTGGAGAAAGCATGGCACTGTGAGGTACTGATGCAGCCTGTGCTGGTAATCTCCAATAAGTGAAGTACAGCTTTTCACCATGCAAGTAATTACCCCAGGATTGGTCCACTTAGGGTAAAGCATTGTTATTTTGATGCGTTTTGATGCATGTGGTGCTGAGAGAGAATAGTAATTTTCTTTATGGGGATTTAATTTCAAAAAGTTAGGAATCTGTATTTGTCCAGCTTTTCTTGTTGGCTTCCACTTGTTAAGTGTTTTCAGTTGCACCATACAGTTCTTCTGGGGGAGCAAATAAGGCATCTTAATTATTTCTATTGTGTTACCCCATGTTTTCTCATCTCCTTAGCATTGCCTGTTTGCTTACTCAAAACCAAATTAAAGTGTAGTAGTGGAACACACTTTAGAACTGCTAATAAATGAAGGGAATTATCAGAAAGGCTAAAAGAAAATTAGGAGGAGTAGCATTTTGTGAGCATTTTGGCTGGCAATATAGTCTGTCCCTCCTGCAGTGCTAGCTATCAGTGTTCCTGGTGAGTTTGTCTGATTTTGAGCCCTCAAGCTGCTCAGCAAGTTCCCCACAGATTCTGGCTAATAACAAAAGTAGTTATGAGTTTGTGTTATTTTTTAAGTATGTGGGGGAAAAAAAGCCCAACAGTTCCTCTTGAACTCACAATATAGTGGTTTTCCACTTCTGGCAGCTTCTAGTTATTTTAAACTTTGTGAAAGATGTGGGGTATTTTGTTAAAGTAAACAAGCTATCTGCAATGGGTGCTCTAAAAGAAAAACACTCCTATTTTTCAAAAACTCTAAACTTCAATAAGGACACAGAAGTGTGTATTCTTTATGGGCACTTAGCTTGACCTCAGCCAGCCCAATTTCTTAGTAGCATACATCCTGCTGAATTGGGTTTTTATAAGTTATAACTTAAGATATTAAATATAGATAATTTGGTTTCCTATGAACCACATAATTTTCAAATAAACAAGTGTTTTGAATATATACATTACTGGGAGAGTCCTTACAGCAAACTCATCTCCCAGGTGAAAGCTGGTCAGTTTATTCTGTCTTGTCTCTGGAGAAAGTAAGAAAGTTTTTGAGAATCCTTTACAAACCCATTTCTCACATCAGGCAGAATGGATTGATGACAGGATGCACTTGGAAATGGCCACGAGCCCCAAACCCAGCTGAGAAGTGTGGTGGCTGCTCCAAGCCATGAGGCTGGCCCTGTGTTCCCAGATTCCTTGTGAATTGCATAAATGGAGAGTGACATACTTGCTGAGTGTAACGGTGTAAACTTTGTGAGTAGAAATTGTTTACAGATCTGTTTTGGAGAGAACATTTGAGCCTGGCCTTTACAGCCTCTCAGGGAGCACCCACAGTCTGTTTTGGACCCTCTAACCCAGCTTGAAATTCTCTTTTATGGTATCCCTCTGCCCAATCCAAACATTCTATTTACAGATTTATTACCTGCCTTTAGTAAGATATCTGTGTCTCAATACTTATCAGCAGAGCCCACCTTTACTGAAAATAGACAAGGGCTTCCATGAGACTGGGACAGCAGGAAAACAGGCTTTGCTGCTGTTTTTCTCGTTTCTTTGTTAGATACAAAAGTCAGAGATTGGGGATTTTTTTTGAATTCCACGTCTGAGGCTCTTAAGGAGAGCTATCTTACTGTAGTCTATTCGGACAATTTTCCTGCTGTCACACCTCTGTGGCTGACATGACTGTGACACTTGTGGGACCCATGTCCCATAAGCATTAATCACCTTTGAATGAAATGAAATTTGGTACTTCTTACAAAATGCCTGATGACAGGCAAATGTCACTTGAGTTTGCTGCTCTTGAGCAAAGACAAGAGAGAAGACATGAGGAATGAAGGGAAAATACTGAAGGGGGCAAGGCTGGATGTGGAGGCGCAGGTGCCAGCCATCCTGAGTCCTGGAGGTGATAATGTGACTGCTGGCGAGTCCTGTTTCACAATGGAAACATCTCTTCCTGGCTGGTTCTGGTATCACATTGTCTCTGCCATGGAGCACTGCTTATTTGCATAAGTCATCAGCAGGGTACTACTTTTTCCACAAAGCAGGATGCATGCTAAGAGGAATTTTAGGGCAGCTGTAGTTGCTTCAGCACTGCCCACCTGGGAGAGACACTCTGCTTTTGTGAGCATTGGCTTTGGTTGAGCAGAAAACCAAGTGATGCTGTTTCAGATGTAGCTTGGATGTGCTGTGAGTGGTGGTGGGCATTTCTAGGGACTCTCAAGGTGCAGACCTTCAGGCAGGCCTGGAGGAAATGATGGCAGGGCATGTCTGGAAAATCCCCAAAAAAGCAAGCAAAAAGCTTTCTGTTTTCAGCTACTGAAAGACTCTGCTTTGCTTAATTCCCCTTCATCCTATGACAGGTAACTTGTGCATTCCAGATTGCTAATGGAGATAAGTGGTTTAGAGGTGACTTCAGAAATAACAGGTTTAAAGCCTCTGGGAGATTTTGCTCGGTAGTTGTGTATAGGAAGTGCATGTATTACAGGAATATGTGTTAAATGGGTTTTTCAGTATGATCCTGAACAAAGCTCATATCATTCTCTGGTTCTTTCTAAAACAGTTGCAGTAAAACTTCCAGAATGTGCCGTGGGATGGGCTCAGTACTGCAACAGTACTGCTTGGCTGTAATGCTCTAAACTGGGGAGAAGGAAAAAACAGAAATCCAAAGTATGTATAAAAATTTCTTTCAAAAGCTGGGGAGCACTGTACTGTGTTCCCTGTCATGTTTACTCCCAGGTGGAGGTCTTCAGGCAATGTTTTTATGCCACTTGTCGTTATCTTGGAGGTCTCTGGTGGCAAATAAGCCATGACATTGGAGCTGTGTCTTTGAGGATGTGTTCTAGCAAATGTGTTCTGTGTGCCTTCCTCACTGAATATGATGCTTTGGGCTTCTGATCTCAAGGACATCCATATCAGTGCAGAAATCTGCAGCTTAAGCTCAGTTTCCAGAGTACTGCACAGCTTGCACAGTTTGCTCTTGACTCCTCCAAGTTAACTTCAGTGCACTTGGAATTAGAGATAACATAGAGTCAGCTGATTACAGAACCCATGTACTAGCCATAGGCTAACATGGCTTCCCCCTGCAGTCCCAGAGCAGCCTTGCATCCTGAACCTTTGCTGTTCTCTTTCCATCATTTCCACTGGCACACTGGGAAAAGGCTGCACTTGGTTACTGCAGGATTATAGAGCTACAGACAGTTGTTACATCATGGCTGTGCTGGGCGTGTATGTTTAACCTTACCATTAGGTGCAGGAGCTGAGAGACCTTGGTTTTGGTCCTGTCTGAGACAGTAACCTGCTTTGTTACACACAGAAAGTCTCTCAGTCTACAATCCTGTCAAAGAGGATTTTCACTTTTTCAGGAGAATCATCTGAAGTTTTATTGACACCCTTAAATTGTGTAATATCACATGGATGATAAGAAAAATAAACTCATCCCCAACCAAAAAAAGTGATATATTTTATTGTGTATTATTTTGTATTTCCATCACATCTCTGATAGAGCAAGTTGACTCTTGGGTTATAGGATGTACTGAGGAAATTTTCTATCTGCCTGGACAGGAAAATCTTCAGGATAAACAGAACTGGTGTGCCAGAAGAAAATACACAAGCAAGAGGATGGACCCAAACCAGTGCAGCAGTTGTTGCTTTCTAACCCTGTCTAATATGCTCATGTCCTTCATTTCTTACTGGCATAAGACTTGCCCTGTCAATAAGGCAAAAGGCTCCTGTGCTGTCCTTTGGAGTATGGTTCTTTCATCTGCCTCCACTCCATGCATGGGCTGTAGATGTGTTACAGTCCTGGATATGCTGCAGGGGAAGGAAACACACCTTTAATTTTGGACAAGGGAGCCTGGAAGCCAAAGCAACAACGAGCTTAGCATGGAGCAGCATTTGCTGCTTTCCTTCTGTGGTGAGTGTCCTAGAGCTCTGGGAGGAGGGGCTCAAAGCAGCAGCTGAGGAAATGCCCTCACTGAGGGCTGCTGAGCTGGAGTGTGTCCCTGGAGTGGGGCAGCACAGACCTGAGGCCAGTCTGTAGTGTGTGCTCCTGCCAGGCTTGTCTGGATGTGCAGCATCCTGAAATCCATGCTTGGCAAAGCTGAAGTGGCTCTGGCCAGCTGTCAGTCTCATTGTGATGCTTTGTCCTGACACTTCATCCCAGCTCCTCAGGTCCTTTTCTTGTGTCCTATCCTCCCTGCCTTTTTCCTCCCTCTGAATTACTGTGATGACTGAGGGAAAGACTCTTTTATACTTGCTGGTTTGCACCAGCCTGGCTGTCAAGGTGTTTGTAAGGAGATGAAAGGCAGTGGCTGATTTTCTCTGTTGATTGTGTCTGTCACTCATGAATGAAAGCCCTTTGCAGTCTTGGCACGTCCTGGCTTTATTTGTTGCATGAACTCTGCCTGGGAACAGCCTGATTTCAACGCACACTCTGGGATTTGCATCCATGAGCTAACTCAGGGCTAGGGGTTGTTTGAGAAAGTGCTATTAGTCCAAAGACAGGTTAAAAGCAGAGTTTAATAAGATGCATATAGTACAATACCTGTATTTTGAAGTAGGTTATTCTTTTTTATTTGCTGTTCAGTGAAAAAAGAAAGAAATTGTAGTAACTTCTTAAAACTTCTTAGTAGTGTTTTTCATTGTCGTGGCTCTGAGAGGTAGGGGAAATGTAAAGTCAAGTCTCAAATTTAAAATTCTCCAGCTTCCAATGGGAACTCCTTTATGTGGTGCTGGACCAAAGTATGAAAACATATCAAACATATCTTCCATGTGTGTGATATTGAGGTGAGGATGGTGTGTCCCTAATAGGTGGAAGATTTCTCAGTCCTGGATCTTGAATAAATATTTTCTCTTGCATACCAACTTGTAGGGCTGGTGGTTTCTGTTTCACTAAATGACTATTAGAGAGTCCCTGTCCAGAATCTCTAGTGAGCTTTTCCTCTCCACCATGTGCAGATATAGCTTGTGCCCATACAACCATTTCATGGGTGTCTGAAATAGCTGGGGCCTCCTAAAGTCAATGCAAAGACTGTAGTACATTGCTATCCAGCATCTTCATTAGCAGTGAGAGTCTTAGGACAGCCTTTCTTCTGGAGGTAAGATCCTTCAGTGGAGGGAGATGGCTGATCTGTGGCCAAGGTGGGTGACAAGAGGAACTCAGGGACTCTCTCTGCTTTGCTGACAAGCTGAGAAAAAAAACAGGCCAGCAATCCATCTTGCAAGTCTCTTAAGCTATCATAAGGATTTATAGGAACTCATTATGCAATAAATTATAGATATAAAATAGCAGGTGGTACATCTTTCAAGCAGTATGTATTAAAATTCAGCTTGACAAGACCAGGAAAACAGCCCCCAGACCTATCTTCAATAACCACAGGGGGAGTAAGCTGTGGTTAAGAGAAGTGGAGTGTAAATGACAGCTCTGTGCCAGTAAACACAACAAAATGCCTCAGTGGTAATTGTCATCAGAACGATTTCCTTCCCTGCTAGTTACAAAATCAGATAAACTATTAGAAACACCATTTGTAAAACCCAGACACCATATATTTCCATCAAATGTAGCAGTTGTTTCTGTCTCTGAGATTCCTGACAAAAACCCCTTGGGGTTCTAGCTGGGCTGCTGAATACAAGCTGTGAAAATATTGGCATGCTCATTTTATCCTTTGCTATCCTTGTCCTTCTCTGTTTCCATTCTTTAATCCTTACTTAGTGGCAGCCACTAATGCAGCCCGGTTACTTCTGCGTCAAGAGGATCAGAAAACTGTTTTCTCTCAGGCCAAATGTGCTGACACTGCTAACCTTGATTTCTATAAATGATTGAACAGTGTCTCCTGTCTGCTGTGTATTTCAGGCCCCACTTAGCCAAGATTCTTGGATGCTGAGACAGCTTTTCATCTTCCCTGTCTCCTCCTCAGAGTCATAACCAAGCCAGGCTTTGTCTCCTCTACCTTCATGACTGTGAGCTGCTTAGGCTGGCAGTATGTTTTTCCCCATGAATAGACCTTTCTCAATTTGCAGGGTTTTAAAATTGTCTTTTAACTATTGAAAGATTTGATGTGGATGTTTTAGTGAAAATGAGTCACCAGGCAAGCAATGGGAATTAAGTGTTGGGAGTAATCCATTTCAATGCAGATGCAGTGCAGTAGTTTTTGGAATAAACAAATTTGTGATGGTACTATCAGCATTGCTTGTTCTTGAATCATTTAAAGCTTTTATAAATCAGCTTGGTCAAAAGGGAACATGCTGAACTGGCTTTCAGAGGCAGCATGTTCCAGGAGTGAGGGAAGGACTGAGTTATGTGCTGCCCAAAGCCAACTCAAACTGGTGGTGAAAACCTCAGCACAGGTTTTTCCTCGGTCAGTGTGGCTTTGGAGGCTTGATTCTCAAGTTGAGGCAACATCTACTGCAGTCCTTGCTGAATTTCAGGCCACATCTACAGCCATGGTAAGCTGCTGGCTTCTGCTGATGGTCAGTGATTTAGAGCAGCACAGCCTGGCCTCTGCTTTGCCTCCTTTAGCTGAAGTGGTTTAAAGCTATTTGCTCTCTGCATCAACCCTAGCTGAAGTTCAGATATAATTGACCTTCATTTCCTAGCACTTTGGAAACTGAATAATAATAAATGTGTAGTGAATTCTGCCCTGCAGATAACCAGATTGGTTTTTTGCATCCCTTTGAAAGATGTCTGTTATTTTAAGCCTCTGCTGCCAAGGGGAAAGCATAGGGACATGGAAAGTAGGAAGGAGGAGGAGAGTGTGGAGTGTAAAAGGAAGAAGCTGTGGGGAAAGGTTTGATGCTAATAGATTGGATCCATTTGCAGCATTGTTGGGCAAAGCACTAGATGCTGAAAAGTAATTTGTGGCAATTTAGGCTTTTATCATAGCATGTATGTTGCTCTTGAGGTATATATAGCAAAAGGCAAGCTCCCAGACTGCAGAGTTAATAACCTTAAATGTGCATTTCTGCAGGCAGATGGCTGAAGCTAATAGATATCTATCTAGATATCTCTGCAAGGCAGAGTCAGGGCCTCAGGTGGATGGGCTGACCCTTCAGGATAACAGCTCCTTTCTCAGGAGAACAAGTGGAACAGCTTAGGAAAAGAATGTACTTAGTCCTTACAATTTTCATTGCAGATGACTCTGCAGAACAGGTGTGTTGTTGGGTAGATCATACAGAAGTATTTGAACATACACAAGTCCTGAAATGAGAAAGGAAAGCAGCTACTGAAAAAGAGATATTTTTAAAATTAGTACAATGTATTAATTTATCAATCCTGTTGGTTTTAAGAGTTCTATAAGAGGAGGAGTAACTTTAATGAAGAGTAGTTACAAATACCTTGTGCATAAAATAGAACCTCAGTCCTCTGTTGTGCATGTGTATGCACACTGGGTTTTTTCTATCAGTTTTTGTAGGTAGAAGCCAAAGTGATTACCAAAAAGAGGAAAAGGCAATCCCTAGTGGATACAGCAGAGGAAGTAGCATGCTTGATCCACAGACAAATGGCAGAGCCAGAATGAGCAGATTTCCTTGACTGTTTGATGCTAGGTCACAGTGCATCCAGCCTAGAGCTGTCAGCCCTTGGTTGGTCTGCATCAACAGAGAATCTGTCAGATGTACTTCAGTGCTGAATGCACTTACCAGGCTGTATTTGTGGATGAGACTAAAAGTTTTCTTCATTGTGATAAGCTTGCATGTCCTGACATAGATTTCCATATCCAAGGTAGAAGTTATTAATCATAGCTTCTCGTTAGGAGTGAAACAAACCAGCTCATCTGTTTTGTGCCCTCTCCCTTGTGGAAAGTGTCACTTGGAGCTGCCAAAGTGCCATCCCCTGCCATCCTGGCTCTAGGGCATCAATAAAACAGCCTGTCCATTCATCTGAGCACAGAGCTTTTCTAAAGACACTGCCAGTTTCAAGTAATTCCTTATTAGGACAGGTTCTTCTTGATTTTTGTCTCAAGCAACAGGGTTTGGGAGAAATACAAACAAAAAGAAACTCTTCCTGATGCATTCTGCACTGTGATTATTAGAGAATGCTTACAGGAGGTGGAAAGCCCCATTGATGTATCTGGTGCCACATTCTGACCAGGCACTTAAATGTTAACTTCTTGCTTTTTATTTAAATGCCCTGAACGTGGAGTTGTGGGCATCTCTGAGTGGGTGGGTGTCTCTTCTGTTCTCTAGCAGAAGAACTTTTGAATCATCTCATTTTCTTCCCTTGCTTCTTCCTCAGCAAGAGGTGGAAATGGTGATAACAGCCTGAATCCAGCAAATTTGTGGGCAGCAAAAATGCTGCCCACTTCTGGCATCTGTATTTTGATTGTCTGGTATTTTTGGTATTCTGCTGGTGGCTAAAATCACATTTATTGCAGTGGACTTTCAACAGACTACTGGGACAAGTATTTAATGGTGGTAGAATAGATAATGAAAGCGCAAAGCCAAGTTTGTTTTTTGTAAAAATGCCATCTGACCATCTGGCATTCAAGTAGCAGGTGTCTCCATCCCTCTGTTAATGTCCCTGTTGAGTGCCTCTGTCTCCTTGCCCCTCCCCAGAGGGGTGTTCCACCTCCTCTGGTTCTGGCTTGTGTCACAGTGGTGGCACATCAGAGGGCTGGGATTGGGATGCCACGTGCTGAACCCTCGGCTGTCAAGAGCATTGATCTTTCTGCTGAGGCAGGGAAAATTTAATTAGCTTATTTTAACATTCATCTTTGTCCTGTGGCTTGGTGGAGTTGATGCTGGCTGGAGCCTCAGTTCCACACAGCTCATTTACTGTAACTAATTATTGCTCATAAGTGAATGGTGCACTCAGCTGGCAGCCTCTGCAGTAAGGTGGAATTTATTCCATTGCAAGTTTTTCATTTATTTGCTGTCAGAACCATATGAAACCTTCCCCCTTCAGGGCAGCAAAACCTTTCTGTTCTTGTTGGGTGTTAACTGGGCAAACTGGTGGAAAGCTGTAGTTAGCACAACCCCATGCCAGTGATGTGGTACAGACAAGGTGACTAATTCAGTGACAAAGGATGAGAGTCCAGGAAATAGAATGAACCTGAACTGCTCTCTAGCTTAAGGTTAGTTGCCTTTCTGAGTATGCATTATGATTGTCTCTGATTTCACACTTACATCTTACTTTTTGTCATTACCTTCTATCCTTCTTTTTAATTTGGTTTAGTTATATGTTTCTTACTACTCTAGCTCCTGGCAATGCCTGCCCTATTGTTGCTGAAGCTTTAAAACAGTGAACACTCAAACAAAAGCATTAACTTGAGTCAGTTACCCTATACAGGGAATTAATTTCTGAACAACTAAAGTCAAAAAATTTACAAGTGTCTTGGCCATGAGAAGCTGCAGCCTTAAATATAGGTGACAGTACTAGCTGGCTTCATAATCCTTGGGGATACTCAAGGACATGTGGTGAGGAGACCCCTTTGCCCCTGATGGGAGACACTTGGTTTTCTGTCTGCTGCTTGCACCTGGAATGTTTTCCTCAGTGTGTTCTGGTGGAAGCCTTAGAGAAAGGAGAGAGGATGGATGGTGGGGCAGGCAGAGGCTGTTTCAGCAAGCTAACTGCATTTTCTGCCGAGGCATTTCTCTCTGATTAAAGAGGGTCACAAAAAGGGCACTAACATCTGTGGGAACCTTTCTTACTTATCCCAGCTAAACTTAAGACCCCCTCTGCTACAACTTTGGCAAGAAAAATAGTTGGAAGAAGAAATTGTAGTAGTTCCCTGCCTTGGTATCTTCAGCTGTTTTGAATGTCATACTGGGAAGTCAGTGAGGGACTCTTGCTCTTCTTCCATTAATTTCTGTGCATCTCAGCAACCATTTTCCTCCACTTTCCTCATTCCTGCTTGGGATTGCCCTGCAGCAGAGTCTCTGCATAGAGCAGCTCTGACAGTTCTCCCAGTCTGGAGGGAGTCTGGCTGGAATTGTGCTGTGCTCCATTTCCCTTCCCTGATGGACAGGTTTTTGGAGTCAGTGCCAGCTTTTTTTACTGCTGGCCTAGGGAGTAAGCAGCTCCTTGGTGGTCCCCAAAGCAGGCTGGACATAACAGGGAATCTGAATTACTGAGTCTTGGGAAATAAAGCTGAGAGAAAAAGGCTCAGACAGAAATGTACACATGAGATGTAAGGACATTTTATAGTCCCTTTCAATGTTGAGTTTATGCTAAATTCACTGCATAGAGACTAGTGAGCATATTTTTCTATTTCTTTGTAGGAACAGAGGGTTTCCCTTGTTTAACAATCAGACTCAGCATCCCATCATCTGCTTACCCAGGTATGACCTTTTAACTTGTTGGCATAGTTTAACAAGCAGGCTGCTTCAACAAAATAAGAAGGCTTGAGAAAACTTCTCTAGTTCCTGGAATACTTAATTTTTCTGGGGCTACTTCCTGTATTTGCAACACTCCTACTTTTAGAAAGTAGGAGTATTTTAAGTAGATTTTTTCCCAAAAAGTCTCTTGCATCTCATGGGAGCCACAGTATCCATTGTCAAAGCAGCTGTCTCACTTTTGCCTTAGCAAGAACCTGCTTACAGCCCTGGGTGGAAAGGGCCTAAGATGGTGATGATCCAAAGGCAGAGCATCTGAGAGAGGTGACAGTGCTCCTGCACTCTGCTCTCGTTTGTCTCTTCCTGCTGCTGCACTCGGTTGTACTACAGGAAAGATGAGAATGATTTGGCAGAGTAATCACAAGCACAATGATTCCTGATCTCCAGAATCAAAAATGATTGGGTTAGATCAAAGAAATGCATTTTTTCTGCTTTTTGGAAAGAGAAAACATTCAGAAGACTCCTGTCCAGAAGAATAAAAACAAGCATTAGAGAAAACCTGTGTCATGTGGATGAGTAGATACATGTTTTGTCAGTATTTCTGTATTCACATGTATTCATTCCAGTTTGATTTTCAAGTGAGCATAGTTGCTATATTCACAAGCATGAATTTTAAATGTTAAAGACAAAATACTGAACTCCAGCAAAAGGGAACAGAGTTTGATTGCAAAACTGCATCTGAAGCATAAGGAAGAAATGCAGTTGTGAGCAGGGTGGCAAAGTGCTGGAGCTTCTGCTGGTGTAACTTCATTTGGGCAGGGCAGGGGGAAACACTGCCATTATTTTGGGGAGAAGGGGTGTGTTTGCTCTGGCCTTGCAACACAAGCAGAATGAAGGTTTCAGTGAGCACAGATGCCTGTAGAAGATCATGTAACCTCTCAGCCCAACAAGCCAGAGGAGGTTCAGACTCTGCATCCTATGAAGAGTAGCATGAACACATAAGCAAAGTTTTATTCAGGTGGTAAAAGTACCTACTTTGCCTTGTCACTAATAAATAGGAAGGTGTTGGTTATGGCAGTTTAGGACACATTTTTGTGAGATCATTCTTGAACAGTGAGCAAAATCAATCTCCCGTATTCTCCTTGAGTAGTTGGCCTATCTGAGGCTGCCTGGATACTTAAAGATGGAAAATTGAAGGATCAAGCACAGGCTTAAAGGAAAGGAAGCTGATGCTACAGGATGAAAAAAGGTAATAGTGTATGTTGTAGGATTTGTGTGGACATGTACATGTGCACTTCTGTATGTATGTATTGGGTACAAGGCTGCTTTTGGGCTTGAGCTATTATAAGCCTGTAAATCTATCAATTTCCCAACCAGCCCCAAGTTTACTTCTGCATGTAGTCTCTCCTGGATTTATGAACTTGAAGGAAATGGAAATAGAGAATCAAATTTGGCTGTCTGCATTTGTAGGCTGTAAAAAGCAGACGCATAAGTTGATTTTCCATACGTGAACTTTTCTCTCTCACAAGCCATGGCACCACAGGCCTGACATGGGCTGTGGGGGCACATAAAATGTGTGTGTGTGCCAGCCTCTCCTGTCTTGAGCCATATGATGTGCCTGAGGATTAAGGTGCTTCTTGTTGTTTGCTATTCCTCCTCCTGGAAAGCACAGCACAGCCACCCCAGCAGTTTTGGAAGCAGCCATTTGCCTTCTGGGCCTCAACCTGTGGGAGGGCAGGAGCCACCCCAGCCCTGGCATTTGCTCCCATCAGGATCCCTTTGCTCCTGGAGGCTGCCAGCACATCCAGCACCCTGCAGGCTCCTGCCAGCCTCTGCTAGGCAGGAGGGGCACCATAAGCAGTGATCCTGCACGCTTCAGGAATTTTCCCATGGCCTCAGAATACCCCTGCAGCAGTGCAAGTACTAAATGAAGGATTAAATTAGCCTGCAAGACTTAAAGTACCAGGCAGTTTTTATTGCAGTTGCCATTTTGCTGTTGATAATGTTCCAGTAGTGATAAAGTAAGTTCTCAGTTGTCTGCTGTGCACAGCTTAAATTGTCTCTGCAGATCCCACCCTTAACTGCCAGACCTAAATGATTGCTCTTGGAATAAAGAGTATATCCATGGAGTGCTCCATAGCCTCTTGATGCTGCTCAGAGGCCACAAATAGTTTAAGAAGTTGGCAAGTCTGAAATGAAAAGAGACAGAAACAGTCATAGATCAGAAATAGCATTTTCTTCACAGGGTTTCTGCATCAGTGATTAGAAAATCAAATACAGGTGTAAGATGCTGTGAGCATTGCTGTCTCTCCTTTGTCTCTGTGTGACTAACAGTGAGAATTTGCAGTGGAAATAATGTATCACAGGTGTTGGACAGGGAAAGCTGTGAGGTGGGGGTCAGCAAAAGGAGATGTGTTTGCCCCCTCCCTGTGTAAGAGCATCCCCCAAGGCTGGGCTGCTGGATGGGGAGGAGGAATAGCAGAACCAGGAGTTTGGCACAGAGGGCATCAGGAATGGGTGATAAAGCTCTCTGAGCTGGGATGTCAGTACAGCCTGTGTGCAGCATTTGGAGCTGGGGACTCAGCTTTGGGAGAGTTGCAGCATTCTTCTGATACTGTGGTTTTGCTTCTGGGGCTGCTGCAGAAACTCCTCATGCTGGTCACTGGGCCCTGTGGTTCCCTGTGCATTGTGAACAAACTCAGCATCTCCTTCTGACACGAGCTTTTCTGTGTGTGAGCTGTCTCTCTGAAGGGACCCCAAAACACAAAGGTGCCAAGAGCATTTACTCATCTGGGGCTGTTTCTAAGCAGGAGAGGGGAACTTTTAGCACCCTTGTAAGGCTCTGTCACATTGAGATTACAGGTAATGTTGAGTAACCTTTTGAGTGTAAGCATTGTTTGAATTTCTTTTTCTGCTGTGAACCTCCTAATGCTCAGAAGGGGAGGCACGGAGATGGGGATGAAGCTTGGCAGCAGCCATCTGGAGCAGAGCCTTGAGGGCAGCAGGAGGTCAAGCTGAGCATGCAATGCACTCAGGGAGAGCATTTGTGTATTGATACTTTGTTCAATTAGGGTGGAACCCCTTTGGATACAGGCTCATCTTAGCTGAATTTTGTACAGGGCATACCTACACCGTAGCTTGTATTTTAGGGTTAGAAATTTCCCTCATCAGAAAGATGTCAGTGAGGAATGATTAGAATATCTTTTAGAAAAGAAATATGAATTGATACTCACTAGAAGGGTTTCTTGTAGTCTTGTAGTAGCTGCAGAAGAAATGTTGGTTTGGTTTCTGAGGAGTAAAAAATTCTAGTGGTTCTTGTTTTTTATTTTGCTAACTTTGGGGTTGTTTGTTTGTTTTGGTTTTTGGGCTTTTTTGCAGTGGTTGTTGTAGCACTAGGGAAAGTTGGCAAGTGGGCAGAGTGCAAGGTGGAGCTTAGTGGCATTTTTGGTGTTGTTTTCTCCTTTCTTTTCCCATGCAGTTGGCTTGAGTGTCTCCTGCTTGGCATTGGGAGGGCTGCAATGAGGCATCCCCACTGGGTGGTTCTGACATGGGACTGAAGGAGGCTCTTGGCACACTTATGTCACAGTCAGTGTGACATCCATTCCTCCTTCATCAGCCTTCCTCTTAAAAATAGTCTCCTGCCAACCAGTAAGCTGCTCTGCGATCTCACTTGAAAGAAACTTTGAGCTTCCAGGTCAAACTTACAAAAGGTCCATGTACCAAACCAGCCTTTGGGATTTCCTCTTTTGTGTTTATCACTTAGCATCAATCCACCTCTTTCCTCCTTTGAAAGGAGGGCTGTCATCCGTTCTGTAATCAACTTCTCTTCCCTCCTGTCTTCTGATTGTCCTAATAGCCATTATCTGCACATTCATTCCTTTGCAAACGCCTGTTTTGAACACAACCTGTTTTGAATATTTTGTTAATTGTATCTGTGAACTAGCAAAGGTAGAATTTGCTACATTTTGAAAGGCTTGAGACGTGATCATTAAGCAGTGGGAAGGACACAGAATGTCCTTTGTTACTGTCAAATCATGATGATGACGGTTCCGGTGTTAGTAATGTTGCTGTGTAGCAGGCTGAGTCACTAGTAGATGCTTAAAACCTGTTTACAGCCAAAAAGCAAAGCAATTCAGGCAGAAATTGACAGACAGGTTACCTGACTTGCTGCAGCTTTTCAGCCAACCTCTTCCCAACTCTTGGGATGCAAGAGGTGGGCCAGAGAGAGCAGGAGTGGAGAGGAAGAAGGAAATGTCACCCTTCCTTTCCCCTCTGTTGTGATGAGCCACAGAGTTTAATTTCAAGGAAGGGAAACAGTGTCCTGTGTGTTGCAGCTTATGCTTGATTCCTTTGTCAGGGTCAGCAGGCAACCCCAATACAGAACTTTTCCATTTCTGTGCAGTACTTAAGTGACTTTATAGAGGAGCAAAATGAAGGAAGTGATGGTAGTTGCTGAGTTGCATTTTGGTTTTGTGAACCCTTACTGCGGTTGTTTCTGCATCTCCAGCAGTCAAGTCAACATAATCCCTCTTGCAGCTCAGGAACCAGCTCAGTGTGCTAGTGCTGAATTTTCACAATTGTGATTTTGTCCCCTGGATGACATGGAGGGAAGGAAAACACCATGGAATAGAAGCTCATCTCTTCTAAAGGCAGTTGAATTTTTGCTGTGTACATCCTTTTTGAGAACTAATGATCTTGCTAAGGATTATAGCTTTACAGCTATATGAAAAAGAAATTGCTCACACTTGTAAAAATTACAGTTTCAGTTTTCAAAAGTCCTTGCTGAGTGGTGCACATCAGCCCTTTTTTTTGCAGGTATGACTGCTCTGGGGGCCTGCTCACAAAGGCCTTGTATCACCTGTCTCCTCCAGTGGTCTGACATGTCCCTTGCTCATCCTCACAGCAAACCCTGCTGCTGTCTACAAACACTTAGTCCTCCTACCACGTTCTCTTGAACTTTCCTGAGGAGCATCTGGTTCTGGCTGGTGTCAGGACAAGGATGCAGCACCCAGGGAGGTGCTCGTGTCTCTCACTGAGGGGGGAGCTGGAAGTCAGTGTTGCCTGCAAAGCAGCTGGGGAGAAAATGATCCTGTTCACACTTAATACCTGTAAATAATTTTGTAATGCAAGTCACAAGTTCCTAAGCAATACTGCCTGTAAGTTCAGTGTTAGGGAACCTGACACTCAGGAGTTAAGCCTTCTTTAACTGTAGTTAAGCAGTTGTGATGGCAAATATGCTTTTCAAAGAGGTAGTGGGAATAATGGAAGTGCTGTGAGCATTCTCCTTGAGAGAAGTTTGAGAGGCACAGATTTGCCACTTATGAGAAGAACAGATGTTTGAATCCTCATGTCTTTTTCCAGCCTAGTTGATAAAACCTTTCATAATAACAACCAAAAAATACTGTAGTTTTCATCTTTAAGATGAATCTTTTTTTTTCTCTTATTGTTAATCCCTCTGAGACTTTGGGCCCTTCTGAAGCTGGAAGTTATAATTCAGTGCAGTCTCTAGCCATGACAGTTTGGACAGCTGGAATAATTATACAGGGAGTGGGGTGTAATACACATGGAATTAATGTTCAAGTGAGGTCTTGATGTGAGAAGTGAGATCCTCTCATGGCTTGTCTCTCTGTTTTCTAAATCATCCTTGAATTTTACATTAGAAGACTTCAGGACATTACTGTAAGATTGCTGGTTGTTCTGCCTTTTGCCATGTCTGTGTGGGAAAGCTGGGGTAAATTGCAAGGCACTTTGATCAGGAGTCCTTCTTCAATGACTAATTCCTAATGTTGGACTTAACCTGCATCTCTGTGAGTTTCCTGCAGCATACTCTTAGTAACAGCTCGTTAGTATTCTTATTTTCACTTGTAACTTCTTTGGAGCAAGAAAAAATGTTTTGCTTTTTTATACAGTTACTCTTGCATCAATTTGTCTGCTAATAATCATAAGAACATCCACTCTGTGCTGAAAACAGAATTAGACACAACAGGATTTTGAGTCTAAGGTTAATAATGGTGGCATGCCTGGGAACTAGATACTGTGTACAACAGCTTTTGCTGTGATTCTTCTTAATGCTACATGATTCATTGCTGTAGCTATCATAATATTAGTGACTAGGTGTCCAAGTCTGGATTAGATCACTGTTGTGCTGGATGCTGTGTGCTCAAACAGCAGAGTTGCTGCAGACCCTAAGGAGCTTACAGTCAATCTCCACTGAGGCATGGAGCTCTGGGCAGCCAGAAAGGACACTCTGGAGGGACAGTATTTGCCAGTGTAATTAGTACCTTAGAGACTCCATAATTCATGCTGGGAAATTGTAACCTCATGGGATATACAGCTTACAAGGGATCAAATCCTAATTTACTCGGGGGGTGTTGCAATTTAAAATCCAATGTATAGTGAAGTGTAGAAAAAGGAGGTCAGCTTCACCTCTTGTTTGTCTCTGCTGTTTCAGTATGTTTTCCCTAATATAGCAAAAGTCTAGTTAGTAATGCAGCTCTATTTCTGCAAATTGTTCACTGTAGGAAGTAACAGAAATGGGCAAGATAGTTCAGCTCCATTTAAAACAAATGTAAATGTTGGCCTTAGAACAGAATTGGATCACCCTGCTGCCCCTTTTTTCCCCTAGGTTCTGAATGCTCAGATAACTGGCTTCCAGCTAGCAGTAAAACCATCAAATAAAGGTGAGAAAACCTATTTCTTTCTGGCCTGAGTGAGGAAGATTTGATAAAGTCATGAAAGTGCCTTCTCTTGCAGTCTGAAAGGCATCTAGACCTCCCAGAGTAGATCTGTATTTTGAAATGCCTGAAGTCAGGACTTGCTCTTAGTTTCAGTTCAGCTCAGTGCTGGAAATGGTGTTGCCAATTGAACTGGTTTTGAAATGAAAATAATGAGTATTATTTGTCAGTGTGGGGTGGCATCCAGTATTGGCTCTCTGCTTAGAGCTTGTGATGTTTATCACTACTCTATGCACAATCTCTACACCACCTCTCCAGCCCCTGTATTCCCTTCCTGTGGTACTAGGTACTGCTGGTTTTCTCATCTTCTTGGTTCCCTGTGGAAAATTCCCACACTCTACTGTGATCTTTCAGATTCCCAGCATCTGATTATTTCTTTCATACCCACTTTGCCTTACTAGTGTTGTTTTCTCTCATTCTTCATTGAATTATCTCCATTTACTCCTTGGACCTTTGGGATTTCTTGACTTTCTTTCAATTTTCTCAGCAACTTTCTGTGTCCTCTGTGCAGTGACTTCTCTCTCTCTGTGGGTTAACCAGCACCTGTTTCATCCTTAACCTGTCTGTGCTTAGGCAGTTACTTTGGCCTGGAAGAATATGTGCTGTGGCTGCATGTGAGCTCCACATCTACTGAGTAGACTACCAGGACACTGCCAGACAGGAGAAATACAGGCTGAGCTCTTCTCCTTGTTTTTTTTTGTTTTTTTTTTTAACTTTGTAGAAGCATTTATCCTCTCTCTCTTTTATCCATCTGTGGATTTCCTATGGTGGCTGGTAGGAGTTTCGAATCTTCTGTCAAACGTGGTAGAAATTGGCCAGTGTAGCTGACAATTAGGAGTGTGGATAGACACAGCAGACAGGCAGGGACAGGAAACAGGAGCACAAGTAGTGTAAGAGAATTAAGGAATTTGTGTGTTCAGCTGTATCTTCAGCTAAGGTGAGCAGCAGAACCAACCAGGCAGTTTACAATACTGGTTTGACATCAGGGAGAAATCTGAAGGACCTGTTTTGTATATATGGAGGCAGATTGGTATCAGGGACTTGATGCATACCTTGTGCTTTATGTTTTCTTAAATGAATTCTGGGACTATATTGTGTCACCTTTTTAATTCCTACAGTTCTTTGTACAAGTATTTTTAGAAATGAGCATCCATCAGAAGAAGGAATGCAGCAAGCTTTATATAGATTCCTGGAGGAAAGATGTGGGAAGTGCTGTGGAGTATCTGTGAAAGAAGTCATTTAGAGACAAGCCAGTTGGTCAGGCCAGCAGCCCTATGGAGTCGAAATAAGAATCTACATTTCTGATTGTTTTTATGATAATACCAACAGCAGGGGACTCCTTAATGTAGTTTGTAGTCTGCAGTCTTCATCAGAGACTTCACATCCACATTTTAAACTGTGGCTATTCTGTCAGTCCTGGCTGATGATGGAGAGTTTTAAGGGATCGAGTTCCCTTTCAGCAGCACCAGAGGCCTGAGCTGAGCTTTGAGGCACGCAGGGACTGGAGCTGTTTGGCAGCCTCTGTCCCCAGAGCTGTCAAGCAGGCACACAGTGCCCCAGATCCCTCTGTTTCCCCTCTGTGCTCTGGTGGCCACTGTTGCAGTCCTTCCTTTTGAGTCTCCTTTTTGTGGCTTCAGGTTTGCTGTGCCGCCTTCAGGCAGATGCTGTGTCTGATAAATGTCCTTCCTTGAGCAAAACTTTCTGAAACCTGGATCCAAAGGCTTTGGTTGCCCAGCCCTTGGCCTGAAGGGTTTGCAGCATAAATAGGCAAGTTACACACCATGTGAATATTGTAGTATGTATTTTACAGATGGGAGCACTGAGGTATGGGCTTGTTTAGTCATAAGTTCAAGGTAATAGTGCCAGGTGAGCAGCAGAGTCCTGGACTAATTCTAATCTTGGATCTCAGTGCCTTAACCACAAAACTGCTCTGCCTTTCTAAAAATCCTTGTGATTGTAGGAATATCTTTATTACACCACAATTGTATGAGGAAGAAGACTTCTTTTTGAGTGAAATAATCTTGAAGGCACTTCGATTGGTGCATGAAATTTTTCATCCCTTGATCAACTTTAGCAAATTCTGTGCAGGTAATGCCTAATAGAAGAAGACAAATTACCAGAAAAAAATAAATTAACAATAATCCATAGAAGACATGAAACAATCATGGTCTTAGCAGCCTATAGATAATAAGAGGGAAATCTCTTCATTTAAAATTCCTAATGTTACTAATCTCCTGGTAAATCCATGCCTATGAAGGATAAGTCAAGCTTTTTCTTAAACACAGAGTTCTTTTGTCAGTGGGAGGTTTGGATGATCATAAGCATTATTCTTCTCCTCTTTGCAACTCTATGGGGGCATGATCCCAGAGTCACTGGGATCATGAAAGAGAAGAGGAGGAAAGAGAGAAGGAGAGGAGGAAAATCAGAAAGCAAGAGAGAAGGAGAGGAGGAAAAGCAATAGAAAATGATGCCATTGAGCCAAGGGTCTGTCTGAGCTGGTCCTGCTGGCCTAAAGTGGCACAGACACTGTGTTGTGGGTCATCAGTGTGAAAGTGGGCTGCATAGAGATCAGCCATGGCTAATGTCAGTCTGATTGTTCTGTTTGTTATCAGCTCAGCCTCTTCTCATATCTCTTTCCACCACATCTCACCCTCCTGTATGAGATGCCCATGGTTTTCTCAGTATACAGGATCAAGCTTTGCTCATGTTTTGCCTGTGTGGTGTACAACCCATGGAAGTTGGTGGGAGTCAGTTCTGTACATGTGCAGGAGCAGGAAGGGGTTGACATAGAAGCTCCAATCAGTCAGTGGGTACAAATTTGGAGGTGGGGTAAGTCAATGTAGTTCTCTTGACCTCAATGAAATTACCTCTGATAGATGCTCCTTACAATTCTTCACCAAAGTACGGCTGACAGCAATCTAAGAAGTCTCTTTTAGGATCTTGTCTGGTGGGGGTTGTAACACTCTCCACATCTGATGTTCTAAGTTCAGGCAAATGCACTTGTATATTTTTGCATGGCTGAGAGCCTCTGGTGTTACTGGAAGATGTTTGTGCCTCCCCCAGCCTAGGTGGTGCAATCCTGCCATGGAGCCTGTGAGATTCAGATAGGACATCTCTGTCTTTATGGTGTCCCTGCTGCTGGTGCATGGGTTTGTTCCTTCCTCTGGTGGAACCCTCTATCGTCTGTGATGCTTTACTTGTGGCAGGTGAAAGTACAGCTGCAGGGGCACACATCACACAGAACATTCAAAATGGAGAGAGCAACTATTAATGTTGTGTAAAGGTGCAAGTGAAGGACTGGGAGACCTGCCTGCTCCACCGAAGCTATCTCAAAGGTCTGTTTTATCCCCCTTGTTTCAACTGAATTTACATTTTCCTTTTGAGATGGTGGTATCCAGGGTTTCTGGCATAGTTCATATTCATGCCATCTCTCTCTGTCTCTCTGACTGATAGAGTTTTCCTCATGGAGCTGCTGCTTTTGAAGCCTGAAGGATGCCTAGTGTTCCAACATGGATGATGTTGTGGAGAGGGTGATTGATCTTTCATGGGGAAATTAATTCTGTTCTCACCTTCAATGAGATACCATTTAGGTGGTCTCTTAATTGTAACAGCAATCGTTTCCCTCCTGTGGAGAAGTTGATATATCTTTAAAGGGAGAGCTCTGTGGCTCCTTTTGAGCAAGTGCTTAGTGAGTAGTTCTGATCAGAGGTGGGAAACTCTTCCATTTTCTTGCCCACCACTGCCTGCAGGCCATTCCTACAGTCTGCATCACTTGTGGCATTTCACACATTCAAGCTGCTGACCAAGCTGCTTGGTGTGGTTTGTTGCTGGTTTTTGTTTCAGCCACAGTGTAATTATCTGATTTGTCATGGCTGAAGGCTTGGGGTGCAAACTCTGGCTCCTAGTCAGGAATGCAGTGTCCATGTCCATTAATCCAAATGTAAGGGTGTAAATTAAAAAGAAAAAGAAGCAAGAAGCCTAGAAGATACAGTGCTATCACTTGAGTTTCTAGAAGTAAATATTCTTAAAAATCAGCATAAATGTATAAAGCTAACAAATTGGTAAGGATGAAGGGGAAAGCAGAGGGTTTCATAGCTTTGATTTATCTCAGCTATCAACCGAAAACCTTTTTGTCCTGGGTGGCTGTCGGAGTTGCTCTCACATTTAACATACATGTAATTGTCTGGATTTCAAATCAAACCTTGTATCATGGTGCAGTACATGTATGTGCTTTATCTTCCTCAAATGGAGTATTGCATAAAAGTACTGGACAGCAACTGAACCGTCAACTAAATTTTTTCCTGAATAAAGTATTCAGCAAAATAAATCTCTCTGGGTGTCTCTGCTGCCTCTTACTGCAGAAGGCTGGGGAGCTTGTGAGAATGCTGCAATGCAGCAAGTGTACTACCACTGATTAAAAGTAGATTTTTTTCATTTTGTTTTGTTTTGTTGTTGTTTTTACCCCCTTTCTGCAAGCTTGTGGGAGGCATTTTAATCGAGTTCTCATGGTAACAAACATAATTTAAAAGCACCAAAGCCTACAAAATTAGGCTTTTTTCTGTATGTGATTGAGGTGGGTGTTCAAGTCATTACAACTGCAGTGATGCTGGTTATTTCAGGGTTTCTGGTGCAGAGATGACAAGGGAAGTAAAATGGAAGCAGGTGGTGCTAAATGCAGAAAACATTCATCATCTTTTTACCAGGTTCCATTGTTGTGCTCTCTGTAAAGAGGGTGCAATTAAAGTAGTGTGTAATGTACTCCTTATGTTGCTACTTCATTCTTTCAGATGTATTCTGGCATCACAGTTATGCCATATTTGTACTTCCTGAGGAAGGCAGTTTTAGTGACTGATGTTTTGATTCACTATTGCAAGCATGAGTCCCCATCAAAGCACGCATGAAAATGCTTGAAGAACTGTGGAATTTGTGTGGAGTTATATGTATTTCTTATGTAGGAAAAGATGCAGAGAAAAATGTAGAAAGAAGGGGTTAAAATGAAGCCATGAAGGATCTGATTTGAATGCCTAACCTCCTGTTAATGAATTGATCTTGAAAACACTATGTGACTAAAACATGCTAACTCATGGAAGTCACTTGGTTGTGTCTAGGGCTTTGCCATGTATGGTGTAAATGTGTTGTGTTTGATGCTGTATTGCACCCAGTAATTTTCTAGTGCCCTGTATTTGCAGTCCTGCAAGTAGGCAGTGAACCAAGGTAGTGCAGCTCAGTAATCCTGTGGGGGTGTTAGAAAATTTAAGATAGAGTTCACTCTAAGCTGCTGAGGAAGAAAAACTTGATTTACAATGAGAAAATGTACTGAGTATTTCCAGCTCTTATATACATGAAATTCCATTTTTCTGTGGTGTGGTTTGGTGTTTCTTTTGTTTTGTTATTACAGCTTGCTTACAGGACATGAGCAGTGAAGGATTGAAGGATCTAACAGTGTAACACCCCAAATATCCTTGCCTAGCTTACTTGCAGAAGATTTATATCCTTGTCCCAGGAGCAGTATGTCAGGGATTGTAGATGCATGTTGGTGATTTCCTAGCAGACATGCCTGGCTCTGTTGGTAGGACCAAGCCCACACCTTCAGAAAAGTGTTGAAAGTAGAATTTTCAGAAGCACGAGGATTGCCAGTAAGACAGAATGCTGCACTTAGGGGTTGGGTAAGGATAGAGACATCTTGATGTGGAGAAAAAAAGCTCTTGTCTCCCTGGCTTTCCACACAGGTATTATTGATCTGTTTTGCTGCAAGGCTGGACTGGCTCAGCTCTTCCTCCTGCCCAAGAACATGTTGAGTGCTTGGACTTCTTCCTGCCAAGGGACTGGCTATACAATTTATTGTACAAAAGTCCAGTTCTGCCCTTTTGTGCCTAATTTGGCTTTGCATTGACACTGCATAATGATTTGCAGAGATTGGGAATGTCCAGGGGCTTTAATGTATATTCTGTACCACAGCTGTAGCACTGGGCTTTGCTGCTGCCCCCGTTCTTATGATCATCTGTCTTGTTTGGCAGTTGCTGAGATGGAAAATGAATGTTGGGAGTTAAATTGCAGAGAGTTTTTAATCTAGATTTTAAAAAGAGGTGGAGTGAGAACTTTTCTTGTACCATGCCTTTTTTTAAATTTTCTTTATTTTTTATACCATTGCCTGAGACCTAGTCTGGGAATTTGAGTAGAAGACTATGAATACTGCACTGATCGTCCCTAATGTGAGCTCTTTCTTTACCTTTCTGGCTGCAGAACATTGTTCTGGCATGATAAGGTGAGCTTTGGACAATGTTCATGAATCTTCCTGTTGTCTTTGGGAATCTTTCACATTAAAGCCTCCTGGGGTTTTGAACAGGTAAATCAGTAAAAAAAGGAATAAAAGGTCAAGAGCCAAAGAAAATAGAGCCATGTTGGGTTTCATGCTAGGGAACAAAGAGAGCAATGAAATATTAACTATATGGAGAGAACTCATTATACAGTAAGTTCCTGTCACCTTTGTGTTAATTTAGTATTGATATAAATCTTCCATTTAAAAGCACACCTTGGTAGTTCCTTGCTGTGGCTAAAAGAGGAACAGCACCTGCATTTCAGAAGCTGCAGGTGGATATGAGCAATGCTCCTTGGAAATGGTACAGCAAAGTCAAGTGCACTGCATTCTTCAAAGCAGCCTGTCATGTGAATGTTCCACGTCTGAAACATCAACTGTATTTTTTAAATGGTAATTTTTTTTTCACTGATCATGGGCTTTATGTCAAATATAATGAAGTGGATGTTGTCTTTATTAGCCTGATGTTAACAATATGCATATCACAAGTAAAGCCCTCTAAACTGGTCAGAAATTTGAAGAAAATTGAACTGTCTTGAGGACTGCAAAAATTTGTTTCAAGAAAAATCTTCTGATGTTTTTTTAATATTCACAGAGGAACACTGACAAAGCACCAGAGTAAATCCTCTCTGAAGATCTTTGCCAATTGGGATGCACGCTGTAGGGTTTGATCCTAGCAGTGCTTCAGGAAAAGGAGCTTTTAGGATTTCATTATTCTAGTTTGTGCTGCAGCCCCACTCACGTAAAGTCTTTCAAATTGGTAGCAGCTAAAAGGACAGCAGCAAAGACATTCTTTTTATAATATGGTGAGTATATGGACACTAAGTATTCTGTCAAAAAAAAAAAAAAAGTGGTTTTCATAATTTCTTGGTCTTTGACAGTGCATATGTAGGGTACCCAGTGATGCTGGAAAAAACTTCAATCCTCTACCCTGGAAAAATGCCTCCAAATGCCACATCAGCCTAATAAAGAGCAGACATCAGCTGTGGGGTGGGAGGGAACTATGACAATCTGTGAATTGATCAGGAAGTCTCTATCCCTGAACCTGTGTCTTCATCTGCATTTTCATGGCTGTAGGGGTGTTTCAGAGATGGGTGTTGGGCTGGACATGGGCTGTGTGCTGAGGCAGATCTCCTGTGCCCAGAGAGGGGCTAAGAGTAGTGAAGCTGAAGAGGGACACATTGGCATAGGTGCACTTAGTTTGTATCTTAGTGAACTTAATGCCTATTTATTCATGGATGCATTCTCACAGTTTTGAAAGAGTCTCCAACATTTGATGGGAGGGGGTCTTTTGTTTCCCATGGTGCAAGTCTAGGTGCAGAGAAAGCAATGGTGGTTTATTGCTTGTGATAATTTTTGGAGGTGTGTGGGGAGGGGTCTGTGGACTTCAGAAAAAGGTGTCCTGATGTTCTGCATGGGGTCTGTTGTATGGGCTGTTAGGAGCCTCAGTGTGACTTTTTGTGCTACAGTCTGTGCACTGCCCTGGACAAACCTCATCTCAGGGCTCAGGCTGAGTAAATTCAGGTAATTTCATACCTTTGAGACTGGATCTGGGACAACTGTCTTGCTGCCTGTTACTCAACACTGGCTCCCTGAAAGATGAGGGAGAGGCCTTGGAATGTTGTGTCCCTTTTGATAGCCAGCACCTGCCTGGTGAAGTGGTGTGCTTCAACGAGACCCTGACAAATGTCAGTACAGTCAATATTTGGTGTTGTCCCATCTGGTGTCCGTAAAAGTGCTGGTTTTGCTGCATCTTTTACATCTTTAACACAGTCGGGGAAGGTCTATTGCCTGATCTTCTGGCTTAGTGAAATCTCCCTCCCTGGCTAAATGGTCTAATGTTTAGTGTGCCTGTCCATCTTTTTGGGCATAGTCCTTTAATAGTTGTTGTAGTTGTTTTTTCCATTCTCCCTTACACAAGACGGATTCATTGGGGGAGAGTTGGATGTGCATAAAAAGTCTCGAGTCGTGGGGCGCCATAACATGGGCCACAAACACAGCATTTAGCAGGTTGTTAAAATAGGGTGAGTTCCTTCCATGATTTTTTGCAGCTTTAAAATGTCTTCCATTTCCCTGTGGTAGATGGATTCCCAGCGCGGATTAGCTCCCCTGCGATACCACGCTGGTGCCGCTTGAATTTGGGACACCAGTTCCCAATCCCCCTCCTTTACCGCTGGTTTCTGCATTTTCTGCCATGAGCCTTCAGGCTCATCTTCAAATCTGGATGAACCCTCACTTTCTTCCCCAGAAGAGGAAGTTTGTCTCTTGGCAGAAGAGCGGGTTCTTGGGCTGACCGGCATGGCCCGTTGTTTGGGGCCTGTGGTAGCCAAGATGGCTGCCTTCCACTCAGCGTCAGATGTGCTTCCAGTGGTGTGGGAAGGGGAAAGGACAGAATCAGAGGAGGTGGGGCCTGCCCTGAAGGGCCTTGTATCAAAATGGTGGGGTTCTAGGTGTGGAGGTGGGCTCCAGGATGGAAGGGGGGAGGGTCCCAACGAGAGAACGAAGAGTGGGAGCAAACTCAACATGGCGGCCCTCCTCACGGGGTGGGCGCCATTGTCTAAACCATAGGAAGGGAGGTAGGAATGAGGGATAATGGGATGTGGGCCAGGGTAGATCCAGAGTGGTATGGCCAGTACAGCCCTGGGGAGGGGATAGAAATGAGGGGAGATGGCAGACAGCGGGTGGCTCACCTGTGCCTCATCGCAGGTTCCATCTCCTGTCCTGTTCTCAGGGTTTTTGGGGTTAGGGCCATGGGGGCAGAACATGAGAACTGGCAACGTGTCAGCACAACAGGCTAGGACATTGTAATAAATTACATAGACTCCATGCATTTACAGAAGGCTGATCATTTTCTTTGTTAAGAAACCCATACTTTTATATCCTAGTTTGCAGGTGGGCCTAATTGGTCCTTCAATCCAAACACCATCACCATTGGTTAATTAAGAAACCACCCTTCGGCAAACACATCTCCATAACACATTCCACATGTTTACAATATCAGGTGCAGCAAGTCAAGATAAGAATTTTTTCTCATTCTTTTGTCTGATCTTCTCACAGTCTTTCCCAGAATGCTGCCTGGGAAAGTTGTCTGTTGCTCTCTGTGACCAGAGAGCTGCTGCCACAGGGAGGAATATCAGAACTTTGAACATTGGAAACAGCCCCATAAACGAAACGAAAGGTAGGGTAAATTTTAGCAACTCTTAACACCTCTTGGGTTTGTAAAAAAATGAAGTCTTTCCCCAACAGTATCCCAAAATGCCAGCTGGTGAACAGAATCAACAGAAATGTCTGGAAATTCCTTAATTAACCAATGAACAAAAAATTTCAAAATCCTCTTGTGAAAATTTTTCCCCCCGAAAATCAGAACTTTCCTAACCTGCCTTGGGGGACAGCTGTGGCTCAGACACTTTGTGATGGCAGTGCCAGAGGAAAAGACCAGAGATTATGGAATCCACAACAGGAAAAATGAACACTGCATTATTCTCAGCAAGAGGGGCCCAGAGAGTCCAAAACCATTCTCTTTGAACTTCTAGAATTCAAGTTGATTTTTCCTGGAAACCATTCCAGCAGCACCAGGAGTTTGGACAGGATTAGAGGCCAGATCTGAGTGGCAGGCACCGCTCTGAAGAGACTATAGCAAAGCCTTTGATATGCCTGTGTTGGGAGTTCTTAGCTTTCCCATGACTGAATCTGTACTTGCTTTTATGGCCAAGAACTTGTTGAAGCAGGGAGTGACAGGCAGAAGAGACAGATTTGATAAAAGTTGTGTGGGGAAAGGTGAGCATGGAAAAGCAGTGAAATAGTGGCAGATTGGAGAGAGGAGCTGAATGGGACAGAAGCCCAGGAAGGAAAACTGTAAGTTAATAAAGGATTGGGAAACTGTTGCTTGGAATGAAACCTGCAGGAGAGGACCTGGAAGTGGACATTGGTGTGGGAAGGCTAACACTGGCAAGGTCTGCAGTGGTGGGAGCTGCAGACAGGACAGCAAACACAGACAGGTCCTGGGTGAGGGACTGAAGCCCATGGGGCAGTGGCGGGGCAGCTGGTGCAGTAGGTACTGAGATAATCCAGACAGAGGGAATGTGAAGAATAAAATATGTTTCTTGACCTAGGCAGTAGCCTATATATGCAGAAGGATACCCAGTTAGGATTATGCAGTTTTCCCAGCTCAGTTCCTGAAGTGTAACTGTGCAACCCTAATGGCAATTCAGATAGCTCTGTATGTGTGATAGATGTTGATGCACCTCTAGACAAAGCCTGATTTGTGACAGTTACTTGTTTTGCTCCTTTTGCATTATTGGCAAATAATGCAAATTATTTTTAGTATGCTCTATCAACAGAAGCAGAACAGAACTTGCTATTCCTAAACAAATGAAGTTAAGCACTACCCAGATGTGTACATTCAAGTGGCTGCCATGGCTGGATTTTGTTGCTGCCTGATAGATAGTGATTTATTCTGTAAGTTTTGTGCCCTGAGCTTTCAGAAATACACTACTTTTCATCATGAAGCCCTGCAGAAGTCTAGCGGTGATAATTAGCAAGCCATAAAAATCGACCTGATTTGTGGGAAGCACTGAAGAATGCAAGGAGACATTTCTGTTCAAGGAGCTAGGAACAAAAGCGCGTGGTTACTGACCCAGTCATGTCAGACCTAAATTTTGAGGGAATCCCAAGTGATAAGTGTTCTGCAGTCTGAATACTGCCTATTCATTCAGCCCTTCTGGCAGAGTGAATGAATCATCTTTTCAAGCAGAGACAGCCCCTCTGGGTCAGAGTCGAGGTCATTGGTGGGACATGTGTTCCAGACTGCTTGCCCTACATGAAAAAGAAAATATACAAGACTTTGCTTGCACTGTTGGAGCTTTGAGCCTCTGAGCCATAAAACATTTACATACTCTATCTCAGCAGCCCTCTTACAAGTAGTGCCTTTGGATACATAACCAGGGCCATTTGTCTTCCTTGCTGCCCATGTGCTGTTCCTCTTCAGCAGCACCCCTGATGCAGAACATTTTTCTCAGCTGATCTTCCTGGTGATGTCCCCCACCTGATAATTACCTCTGTGTCACTGTAGTCACCTCAGTGCTGCCTCTGGATTTTTAACATGAGGTGATCAAGTTGATTCCACAGAATGAGTTGAAAATGGGCACCCCCTTTCTCGATGTAGCGATCCAGCTGTGTGCAAAGAGCAAGGCATGGTCTGTAGAGCCTGTTTTGCTGCATCAGCAGAGGGATATCTGGGATTAATGTTGTGTTTCAGTTAGAAACTTATCAGACCAACAAAGCTGTTCATTTGCTAGAGCCTGTCTGATCAATAGGTGCTTTTCACTTGCAGAGCAATAGTCTATGTCATACAGTGTTTTTTCATTAGAAGTTGTTAAACTTTGTGATGCTCAGAGAGGGGATGTGACATTTCATCACACATAAAGACCTTTAAAAATGAATGACAAGAAACCACACGATTAATTCAAGTCAATATTAAAATACCAAACAAAGCTGCTAATCCACATTAGAGCTACATATCATTTATGTGGTAAAAACATTGCTTTCCCCAAAAAGGCTCTCAGATTGAGAAACCATGGGGAAAACAAAGAAAGGAAAATTCAACAGTTTGCTTTTAAACCTGTGTAAAATTCCATCATGCACCCCCTGCTATACATTCCATACAGTGGGAAGAATCACTGCTGTATTTTTTTGCAGGGAGCCCGTCACTGGTGAGTTCTGTTTGATGCACTGTAGCTCTTTGTGGAGAGAGGATTGTTTGTTTTTTTTCTTCTCTGCTTATCTTCTCTCTGCACACTTGTGTGCATTTTTGTAAACATTTATCACATTCCCTTCTCTTCCAGGATGAAGAGTTAGCATGTCTAGTCACTCCTTTCACAGAAGCTTCTCTAGGTCTTTTATCATCCTTGTTGAGCTCTCTGTGCCTTTTCCAGGTCTTCTTTATTTCATTTGTGATTAATAATTAATGTTTTCAGGTATCCTAAACAAGCATCAGCATTAGTGCTGCTGCCAGACTTTGCAAAAGGAAATGTACAGAGAAATTCAAGACAAATCCAAGATCCAGCTTGGATCCTGGGTACCTTTCAGAAAAGAATCAGAAGCCCTCAAGCGCATGGGTGAATATTCTGTGTCCATCAGTGCTCTGATGACCTATTCTACCTGTTGTGCTTTTTGTGCCTTCTTGGCCTTTTAGTGGACATCTCTGGCTGCAATCCATGGAAGGAGATAGGATATTTTCCTTGTCCAGAAAGTCTCCTTGGGGCTACTTTCTGTGTGTGGTGCCAAGTATTGGAAAGAGCCTGATGATGTGGGTCCTTGCAGACATGAAGGCACCTGACTCTGATGGAAATCACCAGAACTGTGTCACTTGCATTGGGAAAATGCAGATGTTTGGCCTGAGCTCTGTGGAGCTCCTTGCTCCTCCTTCGTCTGGAGCCGCTCATGCTGCCCACTGCTAATGGCAGGAGTGGTTTGGTCAGAGATCAGCCTAGCTTTCCTCCTTCCCACCATTTGTCTCTCTGTATTAAAAAAACACACACTCTGCCCCACAGCTTGGGGTTTTTCCAGACCTCTTCTTACCATTCTTGACTTGCTGTTCCTTCATGCAATGCAAATTTCTTACCTTTCCCTACTCCCTGGGCCTGGGCTTGTTCAGTACCTCACACAGACTCATTCACTCTTCATCTTATCCCAGGAGCGTGCCACTGATTTAACATTCATCAGCTCCTTGGCACTGGGGGCAAGAAGAGGGGTGGCAGCAGAACAAGATTAAACTCAACCTGTAGCAAGGATTAGGTAGTTGCACACACCCACAGGAGTTTAGGGAGGAAACAAGTCTCTGGAATAGGTTTTTGCTGTGACAAAAAATCCTGCAGTTAAGATTTCAGAAAGGCTCAGTGACTTGGTTCCTGCTTATGCTTTAGATACCTGAATTTTCTAAGTTCAAAACCACAAGGAATTAAAAATTAAACTTTTAAAATATCACTGTAATTCAAGTACAGGCTGAGGCACTTTCAGTGCACAGTCTAAGAGCTTAATTGAAACTTTTGAAGGAAAAACTTCCTCTGAAAGCGAGAGCTGAAAAATCAGCTCCTGTGGCTCCAAGTTCCTTCAATACTGTCTCTGTCCTCCCTGCCCTCTTGTCTCCTTGCCTGAACAGGCTAGAGAATGACTGCCTGCTTTATTTTCTTTTGTAGGTTGGTTGAGTAAAGATTTGGTAGGGTAAACCTATGATAAAACTATACCCCAAATATTGTGATTTTACTATCTAGACCATTCAGAGCACAGAAGATTTTGGGTATTCTCATTTTGAGATAGGGAGAGATTATTTTATTTGCCAGGGTATACAGTCATTGGTCATACAAGTGGGTGGCTGAGTGTGGGTGGGCAGCATATTTTTAAGTCATACAAGTATAAGGGTGTATTTAAAAGAAGTTCTTTATTTGTAACATCACTAGTTAGAAAATAGTATGAAGGGATGAAATAATCTTACCACTTCTGATCAAGGTTTTGCAGTACAAGAAACACTACTCAGGCATTCCCTAGGAAAGAAAATTCTAGCACTAACTAATCAATGCCAAGTTTGTTGTAAATATAGAAACAAGCTGAATTTTTGGATAACCTCTTTCCCAACCAGTTTTCCAAAGCCTTGTCTCCTTATTTCTCTTTATTTGTTTACAGTTAGAAGCTTTGTGCCACAGCCAAAAGCTTTGACTCCTGTTGGCTGTAATGGGTTCCTGGGCCCTCTAAGTTTTCCTGGCCATGAAACTGAGAATCAAAGCTGCTTAAGTGAGTCTGGCTGGAGGGGCCTGGGCACCAGCTTTCTTTTGCCTGATGCTCTTTTTCTGCATGAATGAACAATGTCTCTGGTAGACAATGCAATGCTTTTACTTTACTGTGTGCCTGGCATGATTGCCTGGTGTGTCTGAATGTTCGGAAGGGAAGCTCAGAGCATTCTCAGCAGAAGAATAATCTGCTGCCCTTGACTTGGGGAGGAAACTTCTTTCACACCAGCAGGAATTTTTACCCAAACAAGCTGGAGCAGCTTGAAGATCCTTTCCTGTTATCCCCTTTATACTTCATTTTAGCATCATCATCTTTGTGCTGCTTCTTCAGCTATAGAACAATTGACCATATTCCTTTAACTCAGCATATGGAAGGACAGAATTAAGTTAGGATGGCAGCTGGATCAGGAGCTCCATCCCTGGATCCCCTTTTGGGTTCATGGCCTTGGAGGGGATGCAGAGAGCTGTGTTTCAGAATTCTACTGTGGGCTGGTTCCCCTGCATGTAGTTAGAGGGAAGAATCTGCCAGAAATTAACCCAGGACATATGTTATGCCATTTGTAGTAGCTGACATGATGATGTTCCCAAAGATAGCGTCTGTGTTTTTTCAAAGATTGTGTTGTAGCCGGAGTAGAATTAGTTTTCAGAGGTAGGTAAGACCTTTGAAAAATCAAAATGTGCAGAGACATTTATAGGGGCAGCATTTTTTTTAAATATAATTAAAAGCTCACTGAATAAAGACAAGATCATGTGTAAATGTGTCATGCTTGATGAGATCTTGGTGAAACCAGAAGAAACGAGGGTTGTGTCAATAAGTTATGTGTGCAGAGAAGGCAAAGATGTACCAGTGTAGTTCAACTGCTTTATTCTGGGTAAATGAGATTGTGTTGTGTGTGTTTTTGCTTAGCAGACAAGTTTGTATCACCTCTGATGAGTGGTCCAGTTTGCCTCATCTGCATGAAGAGCAGCTCATCTACAGTTGGCAGGTGGAGAGCATACATGTAATATATTAGCATAATTAAATAATTTTCACTGCCTAATGTGAGCTGTCATTCATCCTGGAACCTCTTGAGAGAAGAGATGCAACATCAAATCAATGTGTCTTAGTAAGGTCAGTGTGGGGAAAACAAACCCTTAAGATTTTCACTCCAGTCTTTTTGTGGGTTACCTTTACCAGCCCCTGTCCAAGCACAAGTGCTGATCAATTGTAACCTGAGAGCAAAGGAAGCACATAGCTGTGCAGCCTGTTTGTAGGGTCTGTGGCAAATACCCAATTTGGCTGGCACTTCATCAGAAAACAGGTTTGAAAATGTGAGGGTGAGAATTAGATAATTGTACTGTGTAGTGTTTGCTGTAGTGTCTTCATGTACCTGTGCAATAAATAAGATGATGATGCCTCACCTGTTTATAAGCACTAAAAGTTATAGTGGAAATGGCAGTGGGGAAGGGGAATCCAGCATTCAATATTTATCTCTGTTAGCCAGCCAAGGTTTTAGCTGGCCAAACTGGTGGAATGCTGGCAGCATTAGCAGTGCTTTTAGTGTGGTATCTCTGTGAGTATTTCTTGTAGTTTTACTTTGCTTTCCCTAGCCTGCAATGGTTATATCACATTGTACACTTTTTCCCTGACCAGTGAAGGATTTTCCTCCTTAAATAGTATTTTGAGTACTCTTGTCTTATATAGCCCATCCTCCAGCTCAGCCATGGTGTTGTCATGGATCTTCAACTGTCTTCTTACTGAGGTTTGAAGTGACTGGTAAGAGGGAAATATGAAAAAAACTTTTCTTCATTTGGAGTCAGATTTTCTGGGTGCAATCTGAATCATCTTTTGCCTTCAAAATCACCTCCATAAACTAAAGGTTTCTTCTGTTCTTCTTAGCTCTTTGAAGATTTTGTTGTAATAAATGGGGCTAATATTTTATAATTATTTTGGTAGGATAAAACAGACTCTAAAAGTACAAGTAAGGGCTGAGTTGTTGAGTATTTATTTCATTAAGCCTTCAGTATAGACCTGAAAATCTCTGAAGTGTACAATGAAGAAAGGTTTGTTTTCCAGTTAGATTATTGCAGTGTCTTAAAGAACAAGGGGGTTAAAAGAGGAAAGCTGTGCAGAGGGTGACAAAGTGTTTGAACTGGGATAGGACCCACTGCTTGGTGTGCCTATGCTGGCAATCCTGTGTATCAACCCAGTGAGGTGAATTCCCTGTGAAAAGCCCTAAGAGGGCCATGTCTTTGAATGTTTCCCTGTCTGATCACACCCCCAGTGACTTCATCTGCCACAGCCCTTGGAGCTAGTGCTGTTTGTTTGTGGTGGGTTTTAATGTGCCTTCTGCACTGAGGGTGAAAAAGCTGATGTAGCCACAAATGGTGGTGAATCTTTTTCTCTGCCAGAACTGAAGTCAGAGCCTTGGCACAGGTTGTTTAGATGGTTGCTGGCTGAAGGCTGCAGAGCCTCCTGTTCCAGACAAGCCTGCCAACTGCAGTTCCTTGTCTGAAGTTCATGGTGCCCATTTGAAATTGTTCTTGGTGGAAAAGTCAATGCAGTGTGTCTGACTCAGAGATGCTCCCCCGAGGGGAACCCTGTTCTTGTTCAGGCCTTGTTTCAGTGACTCTCGTGGGAACAAAAAAGCTCCACTGAGAAATTTGGGAGCTGCCAGGAAACCTCCTGGCTTCTCAGAAGCACTCCTTCCATCCTTCAGTCCTTCCTGTTAAGACAGGAGAGATCTGAGGCAGGATTGAGCAGACACTGCCTTCTCTGTTTCCTGATCGGGAGGCAGCGTTGTCATGGTGCCTCATCTTAAGATGAGGAGTTAAGATAAGGACTGCATGCAGTTTAATCCAGGGACACTCGTGCTTCTTTGTGTTGACACCTGAACTAACTGCTATGGCTGCTTTGGTGCTTTTCCCATCCTTATTGTGGACCAAATTTATCAGTAATAAGTTCTTGCTGTATTTCATGTTTCAGATATCACTTGTAGTTGTCATGGTGCTGTTGTTATGGTTACCATCTCCTTCACCAGCTCAAATACCTTTCCTGTATCCTGCAGGAAGCAATTATGATAGATAGGAGTGCAAGGGTTTGTTGGAAAGGGTTGGTGTTGAAGCAAGAAGGGGTGTACAGGGATTCTTTTTATCTAGAAGTGAGCTCTAGTAGGTTTTTTATTGGGGTATTTTTGAGTCACAAGCTGCTAATACTATGATGTCGCCATTTCAAGAGAGAAGGGCGTGCAGTTTTACATTTCTGGTGTCTGAGTAAGTGGATATATGGTCCCTGAGCATGGGAGTGAGGGCAGCCCTCCAAGCTGGGCAAAAATGTCTCAGAGGAGTCAGCTGAGGTGCTTTGCAGCAGCCCAGAGAAATGAACACCTTCCCAAGGGAGGAAGGAGTAACAGCTGAATGGCTCATTCACCTGTGCCTGTGTTCTGCCAGTGGAAATGCAGCACGCTGCTTCTCATCCCTTCTGTACAGCACCTGGCCCAGCAGGGTCTGCAGCTCAGCACAGAGCAGGGCTTGCTCAGATAAACATTTCTCCAAGTGAAAGCATTCCCCTTTCTTTAGGAGCTGGGCAGTTTCTGCAATAGGATGACCCTCCCTTCCCACCTGCCTGGCTCCACTGGTGTCCAGCTCAGCTGCTGGGAGCTCTGGGAAGGGTTTAAATCTCTGCTGTCACAGGCCTGGACACTGTGCAGGAAGGATCAGAGGCCTTGTCTCTGCTGTGCCAGTGCTGCAGATCTGATCCACTGCTTTTGAGGCTGCAGCCATCCCTCATTCTCAGCTGTGCCAGGCATGCAGATTGGAAAAAAAATTCTCATTTTCTTCATCTTTCCCCAGTAAGCTTCCTTTGCTCAGCCTCTGGTGCAGGCATCATCTGTTATTTTCATCTGTTTTGTAATCCAAGGTACAATCAAAAGGATTGTCTACAGAGAATATGTGGCTATTGACAAACTGTTTGCAGTGTGGAAATGGAAAAGCCTTTAAAACCCACCAAATGCTGGTACAAGTTAGAGGAAATGAACACTGCCTGTGTTTTTAAGGGATGCAAGGTGGTGTTTAAGGGGATAGTCTTGCTCCTGTTGTTGAGAAAGAGGGATCTAGCTGAAAGCTAATAATTCAAGCAGTGGACAAGGAAGAAATAAATCATATTTGTTCTAAAATATCAGAGAAATTTGTTCATCGTTTTTTATTCAGCTAGAGAGGTGAAGTGGAGAGAATGTATAATTCTCTCTAATAATATTCCATATCACTGCAATTACAGCACTTTGGCATTTAGCATCAAGTGTAGCTTTGGTTAATTGTTTTGTGGCTCACATCTGAAAATTATCACATTAATTTGAGAGATGTATGTTAGCTGAAATGCAGGAGTGAAATGGCAACCAAAATTGGCCTTTTTGTTTTGTGGATCTGTGGAGAGTCCATGAAGACAACAGTGTTGGTAAGGTTTGTTTACTATATGCTACAGCCTGAGCTTTAATGGTGGCAGGAGGTTATTGGAACTTGTCCATCTAAATTTCCCACCTTCTGCCTCTTGTTTCTATTCCAGCCTCCTGATACCTCCCTGCTTTCCTTGGCTCTTCTAGATGTAAGTTGTTAGTAAGTTAAATTTACTGGAAAATTCCATTGGGACCTTTTAAATCACTGTGACTAGTATTTAATATTTAGATCCATCATCCCTGTTGGACAGTTGGTGTGTGGTCATGAAATTTCTTTTGTTGTGTTATTTACTAGTTTAAGTTCAATTGCACCCTATTTGTGTAGAGTGTAACTCATTTTTAAGATATATTAATTTCTTCTTTAATTCTTGGTGCTCTTTTTTCTGCAAAAAAAATTATGAATATGTCACTTGATTAATTTATTTTCTCTGAAAGAAATTCTCTGAATTTCTTAAATTTCTTTAAAAAATCTCTTGTAGGCAGTCTAGCTGAGGAGTTTTAGAAGCCCTGGATACCTGAGTTCTTTAGCCATATCTGTGCACTCCAGATTAGGGAGAAATCCCCTCCCTTTTCTGGCTCTGGACTTGGAAGCAGCTGCAGCTCAGGGCAACTGAGTCAGTGCTCTGGTGAATCTGAGTTAAATTGCCCTGTGAGAGCCAGGATTTGGTCCTGGAGCCATACATTGGGCACATCCCCTCTTTTTCCCACTGAGCTCAGGATGTGGCCATACACCCTACCAGGGTTTGGTTTTCTGTTTTTAAAGAGTGTATTGTCTCTCCTTTCAGGAACCTCCAGTGATAATTTTTGCCTGAACTAGAATTGTAGCTCTTCTTCCATGTATCCAGGTAGCTGTTTCTTTTAGTTGTTGAATTAGCTTCTCTGAAATGAAATATCCTCATTTCACTCTGAACGGGCTCATAGATACAAGAGCAGGTAAAAACATGGCTTGAAACAGGAAGGCAGTCCACTTGAAAAAGTCTTCAGTATTGGCCTAATTCTGTTGTCTTAACAAGTAAGAAATTTATCAGTTTATATGCAAAGGCAGTGTTAATACAACACTAAGATGATTCTGGACAGCTAGCACGACAGGAAATTTAAATCAGCATTATCTTGGGTTTTGCATATCATGGTCTCATGCTGTATTACTGTGGGTGATTTGCTATGCATAGAGTTCAAAGCATTCAGGCTTGGTTCAACCCAGCCATGGCAGCAGGAGCTGGTGTCACATGAAAGAGCATATGGATTCATAAATATGTGTAGAGTGCCTGCAAAAGGAGGAGGTAACTGCAGAGTCAGACCACATATCCCCCACGAGATTTGTCCCTCTGTGTTTAAGTATTTTCTGTCTCTGTACAGTTCCCACATGGCTGAAAAAGCTGGGAGGGTTCATTTTTATCATAGTTTCTCCTCCAGGTTATTAGTTCAGAAGATAAGATGTCCAGTTCAGATCCATGATGCTGTCCCCTCAGTGCACTGCCTGAGTTACAATGCCATGAACTTCAAGTCTGTCAAGGATCTCTTCACTGCTGCTGCCAGTGGAGCACAATCTCTCCAGACAAGCAATGGCTCAGTAGTGTTCTCCATGTCACTCTGGACAAGGAAAGCCTTTTTGGGAGGGCTGTATGGCCCATGGGTGTGGGTCAGCATCACTGCTGTGATCTGTGGGGCTCAACAGCACCTACTTGATCCCTCTGGAAGGAGGGGACATGCCCCACCCCAGTCCTACACTGTGATTTGCATGCGTGGCCTTGGTTAGACTTGAAGGTGAGGAACATCCTGAGGGAGGAGGGTTACCTGTGCTGTGTGGCTGCCACAGCCTGCTCCATGGTTTGTGGGCATGGTGTGGGCCAGAATGGCTCTGGAGTAAGGGGCTGTGCTGGTGGGCTGGCTGTGAGCCTCCACTGCCCTTTCTGCTGTGGTCAAGCACCTCCTTGGTCACCCCCTCCCTACCACTAATCCTAGACAAAGAGTGAGAACTTGCTGGAAGATTGCTGCTGTTTCTTCCCTGATAAAACAGTTCTGTTGTAATGGTTAGCAAAGAAAGGCTCATAAAGATCCAAATCAATTTGAACTAAAGCAGCATGACGTTTTAGAGGACTGGCTGTGCCTTCTTATCTGTGTCTTTTTGAAAGCCTTCATTGCAGCTTATGCAAAGAATAAGAAACTCATGGTAAAAAGGACTGTTTGCTTCCCTGAAGTACAGTGTTTCCCTAGGTTGTCCAAATTATTCCAGGTTTTTTCTTGTTACATAGCTGTCACTATTTAAATTCTGCTGTATTGTCTGGCCACTTGAGTACTTCTGTCAATATTTACATTACCTGATTAATTTAATTCTATTGTATGCTAATGAAATGAAAGAAAAACAGCTCACTTGATGGTGCAAAGCACACCTGTGTATTCTGGATTTTAACCCAAGCTGTGGATGAATCACAGCACACAGCAGATAGTCATTGCTAAATTGCTGAGTACAAAGATGCATTGTGTGACTCACTCCCTGTTTCTCTCCTACCATTATAAACCCTGAGAGCACTTGATGAATAACAGAGAGGCAAGAATGAATTCATCCATGCTTTACTCTGTAACCATCTTTTATAAATACTGAGCCAAATTCTGCCTCCAGATACACGCAGCTCGCATTGAAGTCTGCCCACTGTATTTATTTTTAAAGATAAAAGCACTTTTGTTATTTTCACTGGGGACTTGTGTGACACAGTCCATTGTGAGGATGTGAATATCCTTCCTCAAGAGTTTCAAGTGAGGCAGGGAGTGTCTGCCTGCAACCCAGGAAGGATACTTCATGGATAATAGCTACCAAACTGTGGTGCAGGAATAGAACCATTACATTTGTCCCAGTGATTTTCAGAGCCACATTCCTTACACTTGGCTCTTTCATAACCCTCCCTGTCCTGCTGTGCCTCTGGGCTCCTCTCATGGGTCACCAGGGGCTGGACTGGTGAAGCTGGTGGGCAGGTTCATCCTGCTCCTGGCTCTTGCTCTCATCTTCAAAGCACATTGGGTTGCTGAGGGAGCCTTGAGTTAGGGCTTGGGCTTTTTCTTTGGTTGTTTTTTCTGGGTTTTTTGTAGTTCTTCCCTGAGCTTCTCCAAGGGACATAAATGAGAATTGCCTTCATTTTTTCCTGCAGAACAGAATTGTTCTGCCCTCACATCTCGAATGTTGGTGGCTTTGAGTGTGTGCTGCTCATTGCTGTAAAAAGGGAGACATTTGTCTCATGGACTTATGTTTTGGAAAGGCTCTATCAGAAAATGTTCTTTAGAATCATGCAGTAAACAGATCTAGAGGCAGAGGTATATTTTTTTTTGTTTGTAGGAGGGGGTTTTTGCCCATCTTGGGCGGCTGGTATGATGTGAGATGGCTGATTTAAAGCTCTGTCTGTACAGGCAGAATGTCTCCCTGTTGAGTTTCCCATTAGGATAACAGAGGTGGGGAAAGCAAAGGGATATGGAGTGTGTTCACTCTTTTCTTACCTCTGGTTGACTTAGGCTTGTCTCCTCTCTTTGTGATACTGCTCATCCCATCATTTTCAGTACAGCTTGAAGGAAAACCTGGGCTGTGAAACTTGCTCACTGCAAGTTTCACCAGCTCCTTCAGTCTGTATGCAGTTAGTTACCTGTAGCCATGATATTTTCTGAAAAATCCTTTCCTTAGGATTTTTTCTCCTGAGAAGCTGAGAGGCCTCAGGAACAAAATGTAACCAATGATTATCTGCTGCTGTGGAATGCAACAGGTGGATCTGTGATTGGTCTCATGTGGTTGTTTCTAATCAATGGCCAATCACAGCCCAGCTGGCTTGGACTCTGTCCGAGACAGAAGCTTATCATTCTTTGTTTTTCTATTCTTAGCTAGCCTTCTGATGAAATCCTTTCTTCTATTCTTTTAGTATAGTTTTAATATAATATATATCATAAAATAATAAATCAAGCCTTCTGAAACATGGAGTCAGATCCTTGTCTCTTCCTTTATCCTGGGACCCCTGTGAACACTGTCACAGTTACCTCCAGGGAATGCTGCTGGCTCAGGGTGAGAGCAGGCAGAGCACTTTGTAAAAACAGCATGATTTCACTGTGAGGAGGAAGAGTTATTAGTCCTTTTTGATATGGAACTCCAGTTTGAGTCACGTATTATGAATGAAATCTAATTTTGTGGTTCACCATGGTTTTTTAAAAATCTGCAGCAGCTCTGAAAGCTGTTATTAATAAATTATAATGTCTGATCAGAAAGAGGTCAAATTATCAATTATGAATGATTATCTGGTAAATAGCCTTTTCTCATGTTTAGAGGTTTTCTTCAAACTGACCTGACATTATGGAAACTAGTTTCTTTTTCTGGTTTTTGTTAAATATCTGCAGAATGTATGCACTATCTAGTTTGTGCTGCCTTTTCTAGACTGCTCAGCCTCTGTGAAATGTGGCTGGTTGACTGCATTCAGCTCACTGCTTTTATGTTATTTTCTCCCAGGGAAAAAAGGAGGTGGCAAGTGCTTTTGGAAAAGGCCTGCTGGTTTCCACTTTGAAGTAGCTAACTCAGGGCAGGTCGCCTTCCCCTCTCCAGAGGCTACTGTATCATCAAAACATTATTATGGTTTCTTGCCTTCCTAGGTTTACATATTGAGGAGCTCCTGCTGCATTTATCTGTGAGGAATAGTCAAGTGCTATGGCTTATGCAATGGCTTCTCCTTGGCTTGGACAAAAGAGATCTAACTAACAGGAGTGAAATATGTGTGAAGTAGCAAATAATGATTTGTTTTATTTCTGTATAAATACTGATAGTCAAAAAAGAATGTAAATGCTTGTGTGAGAAACAAACTGTTCCCCATGGACTGTTTTGGACAAAAGGGTTGGACAAGTGTGTGTGTGAATGTTCACATGACAGCAAGTAAGTGGGGATTTAACTGGGGTCAAACAGCATGGATGTTCAGGAACCCAGTGCGCATTCCCAGACTTGGCTTCTGTCATGACAAGGAGCAGATTGCATGTGCTGGTGAGGCCATGTCACCTTGTGCTGCTGTGCCTGGCAAGCACCTTCACTTCAGCAGCAGCTTCACTTGTAGCAGTTGTGGCATTCTTCCTTCTCTGCCCTGGAAATGGGTCGTGGCACTGAGATGACAGATTCACTTCTTGTTAATTGGGTTGATATTTTAACTGTAATTAATGCGTTAAAATGAGATTAATGAATGGGCAGCCATCAAGAAAATGGTGCTAATAATTGCAAGGCATGTGAGAGTCAGGGAGGACTTGACCCATACTTTTTACTGCTGGTGGTTTCTTTTGGGTTTAAATCAGTTCACTCACGGCTAGGACAAACACACAGGGATAATTCTTTCTTCTGCTGGACTTGAATTAACCAGCAGCACTGCTGGTGACGTGCTTGTGCTGGCAGTGAGGGACACAGTCACCCACCTGGAGCTGATCTCTCCCGCTCATGTCGTTACAGGCCACGCGCTGAAGGCAAGGAGCCATGGCTGAGGATAGGAAAGACGAAGCCAAGGCACCACACTGGACTTCAGGTCAGCTAACAGAGGCTTCTTCACACCCACATTCACCTGAAATGAAGGATCAGGGTGGCGCGAGCGCTGGACTGGTCAGAAGTGCCAATGGATTTTCGTACCGAGAGGATGAGGAGCTGAGGCTGGGCAGCCACGAGCAGCCAGGGACGTATGCTCAGACCAAAGAGAATGGCATCAATGGAGAGCTGTCATCAGGGAGCAGGGAGACTGCAGGTAATGCACCTCCATGCCCTGCTGCCGAGAACAGGGCTCTGCAGACCCTGGGGCCTTCTCCAAGAGGAAATGTTAGGTGGAGTCAACATGCCATGGGGGAGCTGGCATGAGGAGGGTGTAGGTGCTTTGGGAGGGCACTTGCTCTCCACTGCAAGGACTGCATCTTCACCCAGATACATAGTCAGAATTCTGGGCAGGGCTCTGAGAAGGCTCTTTGTAAATGAGACAGGGTCACCCATCAAGGGATGTGGCAACAGACTGGTACAGAGCAGCTGCTCAGATCCTCTGGGCTACCAGGGAGTAGGAAACTGCCCAAATGTTGTGCATGGATGGCTCATGCATTTGTGTGTGCAGGAAGGATGGATTCTCCTGTTATTGCTCACAAGTATCAAGACCTTCTTGAAACCATGTACTGTTTGCAAAATAATGCATTGCTCATTCTGGCTGGGAACACCACAATTCAGTATCAGCATTTTTTCATCCTTGCCCAACCATATTTCACTGGGTGCTCATTGGGACTTAGTCTATTTGTAAACGATGTAAGGTTTTTAGAATTCAGCTTGTTATTTGCAGAGAAAAAAAAAAAAAGAGTGTGACTGTGTCAAAATGAAATATGCAAAGCAAGTTTCCTGTTTTAGAAGTAAATGCTAATTATCTTTATGCAGAGTTCCCACTCCAAACCCCAAAAGCACAGTGCAAGAAGAATTTCTCTTGTATAGACACAACTGCCCTTGATGCATCCATTCATGCATGCTAAAGAGATCTTTCTAGCAATGTTTTTTTGGCTGTTGACAGCATTTGGAGATGCTATCCATAATTTCTCAGAGGCTGGAGAATTGTAAGGCTCCTGGACCATACAATAATTTCGTAAGCAAATGTTCTGGAAATGGAGATATCTGCTAAAAGTAAATGTTTATATTTTAAGTCTCTTCTTGCACATTGGCTTTCAAATGTTGGCCAAGGTAAAAGAAATCATGTGTGAGCATTCAGGTGGACACAGTGTTGATGACTGGGGAGATGATAATGAGGTCTTGTCTCTTTGCTCTAACCCAGCTTTATTCTGTGTTTAGCCAGCAAATAGAGACTGAGTGTGTGTCTCATCTTTGCCACCCCGTGTTGGTCACCCCGTGTTGGACAAGTCCCCCCATACATTTGCAAAAGGGGGGATTACAGGATGAAGAGGAATTTCATGTCCTTAGGAAGGGAGGAGAGAAATGCTTTTCTCATGCTCTCTCAAGCTCGGGTTCTCAGTGCTGGTCAGAGAGATCCAAACATTTGAGTTTGCAGCTAATGGGTGACAGGAAGAAGAAAACCACTGCTGGCATCAGCAGGCATTACAGTAATGCCTTTTCATGTTGCTTTTTGAGGCAAGTGGTTAAAAGCAGAACAAGACAAAATGAGGAAGCATGTTCTAGGGCATACAGTAGTGCTGGGGACACACATTTGCTAAGGGGACAAGATTACTCTTCATCCAGGTGAAGTTTGCTTCAGTCACCACTTTGTGGCCTCATTTCCTCCTTTCCTGCAGTTTTCTCACTGTCTGCTCAGACTCTAAGATCTCTGGTGTGGAGACTTGCTGTCAATATGTACAGCTTTTGTTTGGGAGTCTTAATATAGCTTATCTCATGACATCTTTGTCCTTGAGCACTGGAAAAGTCCCTAGAGCCGCTTGCCTGGCTCTCTGGAAACTTGTGTACTGCACACTCAGGCACTGGCTAAGCCCACATTTAATCAGGGCAATGTAAACCGTTGTAGGGTACTTAAGATACATTTATTTCAATATTTTTTTCCTCTTTTGAAGGAGAAACCAGTTAGCAACTTACTGTAGTGGTAGAAAGAGACCAGAGTGTGTTTTGCCTCTTCAAACTAGTATTTACTAGCTGGATGTGCTAAATGCAGTGTGGGAGCAGGACTTGAAGATTTTTGATGTTCAATTCAGAATTTGATCTTGAAATTAGGATTCTTATTCACAACAAAATTTAGTCATCTTTGCTGTGTTTGTCTGCAAATTGTAGCTTCAGCGGGGTATTGCATCAGGTAGGGTTTTTAAATGCCACTCTGATACACATAATTATCAATAATGTGAATAATTTAATCATTTGTAGTAGCTTACTGACTCCAAACATCTGAGGAGAAAGTGCACAGGAAGCCACAGTTGATGGAGATCATTAACCAAGCTGTGGCTTTCAGTAGATGTACAGGGATTTTATTTTCTCTGGTACAAGTCCAGCGCTGTAACCTAGGAAGATCTTTGGCTTCTCAACCTTCATGTTGGAGTCTGTAAATCCCCAGCAACTGCCACAACCTTATGCACAGCAGAGCACCAGTTCAAACAGGGATTTCCCAGGCAGCTGTCCATCACCCAATCCCTGGTGCATTTTGAGGTGTTTCTCCTAAGGAAGGGCTGCTGCATCTGCCTGACCCAGGAGCTGGGATTTAACCATAAAATGGCCCTCTCCAAGGGAGAGGTGTTCTGTAGCAGGGCAATTGATCCTTCAAGGCACAGCTAAGCAGCAGGACACCCATTCACAGGGCTTGTGCTGTAAAATCAGAGGACTGTGTGTTAAGGGAAAAGTTAGGATAAGGCCACCAGGACAAAGACACCTTATGCCACAGTGATGCAGAGGCAAGGGATGGTAGTGGGGGAGGAAGTGACAGTTCTTCCTGAAACACATCCAATCCATCACTGCTAGTGACATTTTTAGATTTGCACAGTTAAAATTTGCCTTTGTGTATATTTGTCTCTCTCAGTGTCTAAGAGTTGCTGAGTCTGACCTCAATGTTTGGAATCCTCTGGATCTGGCTGTTGTATTGCCTTTGATTGATCTGTCTCAGCATTGTGCTGGTAATGGCTGCATGATGGAGACACATCAATGCCCTCCTTTCAAAGGGACCGATGGGAACGTGGCAGAGTGCACAGAGCTGAGGGCAGGGCAGCCTCAGGGCCTGATCCAGCAGGCACCCAAGTCAAAGGCAGATACGTGCAGGAGAACAGCCCTGGTTTTTTGGCATAGCCCACAGGAATCTATTTAGGGGTGTGATATAAGTGTGGGTGGTAAAGCACCTATATCTTTTTGGATGCATTTTGTGGATATAAATTTGTATATTTACCTGGGCTGATGCCTTGTGAAGGCTTACCTAGAACTGAGGCTAGATGGAGTTAAAGAAAATAAAGTAGGGATTTATTAGGAGGCCTCAGTGGATGCACCTTGGGCAGCACAAGAGCCCAGCCAGGGCTACACCCCAGGTGAACCCAAAATGGTCACAAAATGGACGACTGGTCATGGCGTCTCTCACTTTTATAAGTTCTGGTGCATTTGCATATTGGAGTTAATTGTCCAATTACAGCTTTAACTTATAAAGCCCCACCCTTCTTGTTTTTCTCTCCTCAGCCCATTTTATTTATGCTCTTGGGCCTGAGATTTGGATCATTTGTCCTTGGTCCCCAGCTAGAGAAGGAATTGTTTTGTCTCCCTGCTCTGTGAAGAGAGCTCACCATGCCCTAATATGAAGCTCAGAGCTACACGCTAAAGCAGCACAAAATCTGAAAAATATAAAAGCTAAAACCTGAGGATTCATTTCCCCCTTTAGAGGGCTTGACAGGGCCTTTACCATGTTGAGTCTCTATTCTAAATATTTACTAATAATAGGTATTTAATTACAGATAAGTATCTAAGATAAGTATCTCCCTACCTCTGGCAGACCAGCTGAGCCCTGTGCTTCTGCCAGACACAAATCCCACGCTGTTCTGGAGGTGCTCCTGAACCCACCTTGCCTTTGGTGCAGTCTGCAGCATCCCACAGCCTGAGACCACCGAGTTTTGATGTGTTCTTCCTGCTTCATGCCTGTCCATGTCCCTTCTCACTTGCACACACAGAGCATCTTTGGTGAAGACCATGGAATTATTAAGAGTGAAGAATGAGACCTTTAGATTTTGTCAAGCCAAACATTTTCATGTTGTATGAAATGTGTTATGCAGAGGGACATGATAGTGTAATCCTCAGAAGCTCACTCTGAAGTGGGCTGACAAGGAAAGCTTTGGACTGGACCCAGTGGTAGAGCACAGGATGTGTCTGACTTGCAGTGAAACATGGGAGTGGCAGCCTTTTCTTTGCTCACTGGAAATTTGTGGTCAGCTAACTGGGAAAAGCTGTGAGGAGGGCTACAGATATGCTGCAGCATTCTCTGGGAACTAGCAATTCAACATAATCCATTCTATTTGAATTGCAAGAATGCCAAACTACAAAGGTTTGGCTTTTTGCACTTAAAATGCATCTATTTTTTCAGTAATACAGTCAAATTTACCAGTCAAATTTATATAATTAGGGATAATAGTGGTGAACATTGTGAAGCATCTTCTACAATATGTCTTTATATACAGTGACTCAACTGATTAAGTGCTTTCTTCATTATATGCCAAATTCAGATTTGTAATTGGAGGGGGTTTGGATTATCCACACTGTTATTTGATGAATTATTTTTTTGACAGATGAAGGGAAAGCATTTCCTGAAATCCTATTACCAGAGCCTCAGGACAGTGTCTGTGTCCTGGTGGCAGACAGTGTTAAGGACGGTAACATGTCATACCAGGGTGACAAAATGTAGCCCTTCAGTGAACCCAAGCCATGTGGGATGCAAAGGGACTGTGGTGAGCTGTAACAAGTTCCCTGACAGGGCACAGCAATCCCACTGCAGGCTGGGCACTTTGGGGTCACGAGGAAGGTGGGTGAGAGGCAGCCCATGGCAGATCCATGAGAGACCTGTGAGGAGGAATGAAGAAGTGGCAGTGCTGATGTGAGGGGCTGAGCAATGTGGGGAAATGCTCAGCAGGAGAGCTGGTGAGTTGGAGGCTATGAGGGAGCAAAGCAGGAGTGGGAAGAGGCAGGGGAAAAAGGAAAATTGTAAGATAAGCTAAGGACAAGAGAAAAAGGTCCAGTTTTATCTGCTGATCCAGAGAAAAACTTGTTTTTTTGTGATGGCAGATACTACCCCAGAAAGGAGGGGATTCAGACAGCAGGAAACAACTGAAGAGAAAACTGGGAAGGGACAAACCACATTACAACTTGGAATGTAATTTAACTTAATTCAGCCTTTTGTTTCAGGCTTTGTAAAGCTGGACTAAGTGGGTATGTGGAACAGACTTATTCCTCTGACCATCTACTCTTTTAAACAAGCATATTTCTATAAGGTGCAGGGAGTGTGAGTCTGAAAGACTGCCCTGTTACAGCAAGTAGTACTTTGGCAGAATCCCTTTAGGTTAGCTATGCAAAAAAACCCCAAAAACATGTTGAAGGTGGGAATTGTGCTTGTTTCAGCCTCCTGCTGTGTCTCAAGGAAACAGTCTGTATCCCATTGTCTTCCATAACCTTGCCTTGCAGTAGTCAGTCTCCAGGTCAAGAGGATCTTGTTCACAGCCCACATCAGCACAGCACTGTTAGAAAATCACCATGGTGGTTAAAACATCACTGTGGTGCTTTGTTGTGCAGGCTGAGGGCCCTCAGTCCCTCTGGAGTAGCCCTGGAGCAGAATGGCAGCTCTGTGTTTGGGGTCACTGAATGCAAGAGCCTTTCCAGGCTGAAATGCACTGAGAGCCATACCCTGCTCCCATGGTGTGCTAGTGGTTTGTTCCCTCCTCTAGTGACATCTCACTTAATCTCCTTTTCCTTCCTCTCTCTTTTGCCATACAAGTGGTAATATTCTGATGGCACTGGCAGTAGACACACAAACAGGCCTTCTTTGTGTGGAGGCATTTTTGTTCTTTCCAACAGGACTGCTTTTGTCAGAGCTTTGCTTTTCATTTGGCTGTTTGCACTGGCTGTCCTGCTGCTGCCCAAGTCCTTGTGGAGCTGTAAGTCCCCTGATAAGCTCCCTGAATGCCTGTTTCCCAAAGGAGCCTCCCAGCCTTGTTGTCAGATGTGCATTTTCAGCAAGCGGCGTGTCTTGAGCAATGCAGACAAAATGCACAGAAGGATGCAAAATCAATGACATTCAGAGCTGAATGTGACTGCTGGGTTTGTCCCATTTCTGTTATTTATTTTACAGAGCTGGAAGAAGGTATCTTACTATGTCATTGATGGCTCCCATGGGAAAGAAGCTGTTAATTAGGCATTTTGATCTCCCTCCCCTTGCCCAGGAAATGTGACAGTAATTACTGTACACCATCCTCTTTGCCAGTTTAGATTCAGGCAAACACACCAGGCATCTGAAACTTTTCTTCTCTGTGTTAAGTGTAGTACAAGTGTCATTTTCTGGGACACGTTACTGGAATATTATAGACATATTCAAAGTGTGTTGCTGAAGACTGTGTGGGTGGGGGCAGCAGAACCCCTCTGGGGAACTTGTAAAAAATGCTGGGGGTTTTACTATTCTCTGTTAACCTTGCTATAAAGGAGTAAAGGCACAGAAATTCCATCTTTTCACATTCCCTACCCACAGCTATCTTCTCCCTGACCCTTAAAATATTCCATAACTACTATATAGACCATTCTCTGTGGGTTTTTCTGTGGCTGGCCCTATCAGTCAATCCAGTAAGACATCTTTTCTTGTCCAGTCATGACCTCTCCAAGGGGCTGGCTCTGCCCTCCCACCTCCTCTTAGGGCTTTAGAAATCAGTCAGTGATTGACATATCTTGGTAGGAGCTGGAGGGTCTGGCACAGTTGTGGGCAGAATGCAAAAATTACTGTCTGAAAAGGGAGGAGGGTGAGATAACCTGGTGTGCAGGCGCTGTTGGTTCCCATGGCTGGGAGTCAGCCACTTAGAGAACACCAGCCATCAGGCTTTTTAAACCCTAAGCTCCTCTGGAAGTCTGTAGTTCAGATCTGCTTTTGAAAACTGTATCTCAAACCAGGTGCTGTAACACCATCAGAGCCAATTGCTGCATTCTACCACATCAGTGCTGCTTTTGGCCCAGGGAAGGCATCCACAGCCATTTCCTCAGGCTCCCTGTTGCTGTTTCAATTCACTTTGCTGTTTCCTTGTTACAATACAAGCAGTGCAAAAGCAGCTGTGCTTCTTTAAGAAGTGAGAGCAGAGTGCCTGTGAGCGTGTTGGCTTGGCAACCAGCACGCACTTGATGCTGTCAGTGCTCCCAGAAAACATAATCTATAACCTCAGAGATGTAACAAGGAACAACAAGGCTGGGATATGGAAGAAGCATCTTTCATAACATGTTTCAGCCACACCTTAGTTTAGACTGTATGCCATGAGCTCTGTTTGTCAAAGTTGCCTTTTGGGAGCATCTGCAGCCCTTCTTGGGGGACTGCTGTGAGCAGGAGAGTTATTGCTGCTGAAAATGTCAAATACTGAAGGCATTCTGGGAGTTTCATTTTTGCCTTGTCTCTGCTTTTTGCTTGCCTCTGCCCTCCCTCCCCACCATCCATGTTTCAGTACCTGTTCTAATGAGGGCTGTAAATGCAGATTTCCCTGTCTCTGTTGGTCAGATCTCAACCATCCAGCAGTGGCATTAGCTGAGTGACTGGTGGGGCAGCTGTGCCCAGAAAACATTCTAATTTATGGCCTGTTCTGCTGGAGTCCTCTTAATTTTATAAAGTATGTGGTAGGAAACAGCTTGTGCATTTATCAATCACATAAAGTAGACAGGACTTTAAAAGCCCTGTCTTTTAAAGGCCCCAGGGTGGAGAGAGCCACCCCAGGTGAGCCAGAAGCTCTGTGCAGAGCCATGGACAGGTGGCCCAGCACTGTGCAGGACTGTGTGCCACCTCCCCACAGGCTTCTGCCCTCTGGGCTGGGCTCAGCTCTGCCCCTTGAGAAGGGGTAGAGATGGGGTGCTTCAAAGGCTCATTACTGTTGTGTTTAAAGGGTCTGTCATGGTCTCCATCACCATGATGGCATCATAAAGGACATTCAGAAACACTGGGCAATATTTGGCACTGAGCAGCTGGTATTGCTGGGGACTGTGCCAGCATATAATCTTTCATTCCAGTTTTGGTCTGAGGGCAGAAAGATTTGGAAGAAGGTTCATTACTAAACAACAGAGCCTTGTTTTGCAGGCACACAGCTACTCTTGTTTCAGGCAGAGCTGAAATGGCATCTTCCCCTCCAAAGTCACCTTGGAAGGGAAGCAGCAGGTTCTTAGGTGACAGCAGGGGATGTGCTGGTGAGCACTGCTGGCCTCATTTCCAGCTCCCTTGCCCTGGGTCATGAGGGCAGTCATTAACCCACTCAGCCCCACACTTCACAAATCCTTCCCTCCTGTTTTTCCACTGTGGAAGCTCAGGTGTAGGGTTGATGCACTTTCCAGCCCAGGACAAGGCGTCCCCAGGTCCTGCCAGCACACAGAGTGGACATGAGCCCTTCCTCACCCACTGGGCACAGGTTGAACCCTTGGTGGAGAGGAGGTAGGTGCCATCACATCCCTCACAAAACTGAGAGTCACACAAAGTCTCCTCCAGGCTTGCTGATTCCTTTTTCCCCCCCGTTGCCATGCCAACGTGGCCCTGCTCAAAGTGAGATCTCTTTCTAAGCTCCACTGAGAGAAAGTATGTAGCCTAGGAGATTATTTAGCATTCAGGAGTGCACAGGCTCCCTGTGACGTCTGTGAGCCACAGTCAGGCTGGCTGACAAAGGAAAGGAGGATTTAGTTTTTCTCCTCTTTTCCTCTAGCATTTGCTTCTCAAGGTTAAGGGAGATAAGGAAGAGACTCCAAGCACTTTGTGATCGGGGCCCCACTCTGAAGTCCTCACTGAGGCACCACTTTCATGGAAATGAAAAGAAAATGTTACTTTGGGGTATATTTTCTGTACAAAGTACAAGTATGAGAGAGATATATATGCAAACTCCTTGATTTGACTAACCACGATTAGCTACTCTCTATTAAAATTGGAAAGCAAAGGCAATCTGGGTTTGAATTTGAGTGAGAAACTCGAAGGAAATAGTAGAAGGAAGCAAGGGACAACCCCCTGTCTTTGTCTTTCTTGCTGTTTTAATCTGTGAGGTTACAGTATAGAGAAGAAACCATCTCTTCTCTTCCTGTATTCATATCCTGGGTAAGGACAGCAAAACTCAGTGTGTACTAATGTTTTGGTTAGGGCTTTTTGTTCTGTGGAGTTGCTACTGGTAGATTAACTGCTCACTTGAAATTCAATCCTTATAATGGTAATAGAGATTTGCTTGCCTTTGCCAGCTGAAGAGATGGAAATCAGCACACAACAGCTGGCATTGGCTGGCAGCTGAGCACTGATGGTCCCGTGCCTGTGGCTGATCCAATGGCTGATCTGGAAATTCATAGGCACTCCAAGTGAGATGTCTCTGTGATGGTGTTTACACTGTTATTTGTTCTTTGGGAGATTCTGAGCAAAATATTTACATTTTCTCTGCTGTTTCACAGACTGACTACAGAGCACAGTAAATGGTGCTTGGAAAACCTCTGCTGAAGTGATGACTTAGAAATGCAGTTTTGGTTGTTTTGTGGGATTTTGTTATATTGAGGCATTCCTCATGATGTGCAAAAAGTGCAGGAAACTCAAGGCACTCCAGCTGTGTACATTAGATCATGGGAGTGAGCCCTTCTCCTGTGTGTGGAAAATAACTCTCCAGAACTTTAGTTTTAGTTGCATGCAGTTTTATTTTATGGAAAATAACTGAAAGATATCATTAGCTCCAGGGCAGGAAAACCTCTTAGCTGCTTCTCAGAGTCATTTCACTCAGGACTAAGTAGATTGAATGGTTCATGGAAATCAGATTCACTGGGAAGCACTGTGTATTTTGAGAGAGGAAAATAAACTCCAGGTACTTTGCTTTTTGTTTCTATTTCCTTCCTTGAGACTAATTCATAATGACACGTGATCAGTTTGGTAGAGCTTCCAGCAACCCCTATAACCTCTGGCAGTTAGGATAAAACTGATTTACAGTCTGGTTCTCTGCCCATGCATCTGTCCAGACAGATAATTCTGCTCCTCTTTTTGAATGTATCAGCTGCCAGTGCTGTGTAGATGGGGCAGTCTTGCTGCTGTACTGAAACTGATTTCATCCACAGCCTTGCACCACATATGGGGAGAGGGAATAGGATTCAGTGGTGACTGTTCCTTTTTTACCCCAAATTCAGAGTATGTGCTACATCTGGGGTAACACAGCCTGCAGAGGATGTTGGTGAGCTGAAACTAATCGCTGGCTGTTCCTGTGTATGAGTTGCTTTCTTTTTCCTTCCCTGTCATCCTTTCTCTCTATTTGAGAATATGTCATCCTTCTCAACAATTGCTCTGTCAGCTCTTCCTTCTCTTTCTCCTTTCTCACTTATGTTGTCTCTTTTTTTAGTCTTGTTCTCTGTATGTGCTCCCAGCTTTATCCCAGCCATCCAGTGTAGCTGCTCTGCAACCTGGAATTTCCACAACTGCTCCTCATTCTCAGTACACTAAGGAGCTCAGCCTCTGGATGCAGCTCTCTTGGAGGCTGCAGTGCCCCCAGCCCTGGTCTCAGCTCTCCCCTCAGCAGCTGGACATCTCTAGCACTGTGGCTGCAGAAGCTTGCAGCTATTTAGGTGCCAGAGAAGACAGCTTTGGCAAAAGTGGAATAGGTAGTTCAGAAGGTCACTGAACCATAGAATGGTTTGGGTGGGAAGGGAACTTAAAGCTCATTCATTCCAATCCCAGGCTGCTCCAAGCCCTGTCCAACCTGACCTTGGACACTTGCAAGGATGAGGCAGCCACAGCTTCTCTGGGCAACCTGTGCCAGGACACTGAAGCTGCACTGAGGGCTTGGATGTACATCTCTCACATTTTCCATCTTCGAGTGTAGGTGCACGTTTCTCTTTCCTAATACATTGCACACACAGAGCTGTGAGCTGGCAGTCCCCAGGGGTGGGCAGGCAGTGGATGGGAGCAGGATTCAGGGATGAGTCCTGGTAAGGCAAGGCTCCCTTCAGCTGGGGCAGGGCCAGAAAAGAGGGGGAGAGATGGGAGAACTGCTGACCTTGGCTGAGAATTGCTCTGAAAGTGAATCTGTACATGACACAGGCGACTGTCTGTCTGTGGGGACACCTGCACATGTTCCTTTGGAAGGATGCAGCACCATTCCTTGTTGGCAGGAGAAACACCCCTGCCTTGGTACAGGTGCAGGCTGGACTGGGAAGCAGGGCTTGGGAGAGATCAGCCATGCAGCTGCTGCTGCAGTGCAGAGCTGGGCTGGACCAGCAGCGTGAGCACTGAGGTGAGCAGGGCATGGCATCGCTGCATTTTATGTGTTAAACATCCCCCCGTGGGTTAAACCAGCATCCTGTTGGCATTGACAGGTTGATCTTCAGTCATCCTGACCAGGCATGACTAAATCCCACACAATATGTGCATGGGTTAATGTTAATTTTAAGCTTAAATCCAGCAAAGTTTCTGTAGCACACTGTGAATCCTTTTTTAAAAACATCAGAGAAAGCACTGTAAAATTGTTTAAAATCATCCCAAAAGGAGCTAAAAATGAACTTTAAGGGATGCATCACCTCCTTATGTAGGTGGCTGATGCTTCATTGACTTTTGTAGAGGTTCTTAAAAGTCGGTTTGTTTAAAATGTTAACTTGTACTGAAGCCCAAAGCTAATATTGATTTTAAAGTGACTTACCCATTATGTGCATTTACTCACACTGAAAGGATGAAATATCTGGTTCTTTGTTTTGAAGCCAAAGTGGTTTCTTCTGTGTGAGTCCTAGGGAATTAATACTTCTGGGAAAGATAGATATAGCTGCTTTGTGCGTGCAGGTGTTGTTCTGAGCTGATGCCAAGTCTCAGGAAAGGCAGTGGAACATCACTGCCCTGCCCTGGCTGTGGGTTTGGTGTTGTCAGCTTCAATATTGCTCTAAATTGTGTTGCCCATGCATCAGACAAAACAGAACTGATAGCTTTTCCCACCTCTGATTTGGCTGGGAAATGCTGACAGTAAATATTTTGTTCCAGGCAATAGACTTAAGAAGATGGACTCAGGGGATGCACAGGAAACAAGTATTGCAGTAACGAGGGCTCATTTTCAAAGTGTTGCATTATTGTACTGACATTGGTTTGACTCCTTTTTAACAGACTTACATATTCCAGGGGGTACTGAGGAGGGGACTGGTCCCTTGCTGTTTTGTTCTAGAGCTGCTTGATAGTGTGGCAGAGGCCTCTGCCTAATAAATGTGCTAGGGAGCCAAAGGAGGGGGCTCACTGGAGCTTTCAGAACGGCTCCTGGTTCCTAGCATGAGTCTCTTTAGGTTTCCCACTGTGTGCCTTGGAGATTTGTACTATGTGTCCAACTCTCCCACTGAAGAAAGCGATCAGGGAAATTCAGTCAGAGCAGGGCAACTGAAACATGTGGAAGCAATCCAGGGACAGGCAGCCTGAGCTTCCCTGCTGCTTCCTTGAGTGCTGCAGAGCAGCTGAGGGTGCCCAGGAAAGCCACCCTGTGTTTGTAGCAGAGCACAGCCAGGCCAGCACTGCTCAGCTGCAGCCAGGACTCCAGCTGTACACCAGATTTACTCTGATATAAAGCCGATAGCACAAGAGTCATAGAACCACTGAGGGTGGAAAAGACCTCCAAGATCATCACGTTCAAAAGTGTTAAAGAGCTGGGTGGTGGTGGGTCAGATTTACAATCTAGAGATTGAGGACAGCAAAGGGAGGGGCTGTTGAATACCCCAAAACACAGAGGTGTAATGCATTTGCAGTGGGGCTCACCAGGGTATGAAGCTGCTGTGCCAGGTACTCAGCTGTAGCTCCACCTGCTCTGCCCTTCTCACACAGTGACTGCAATACATCTTTCCCCAACGTTAATCTGAATGTTTGTACCTTGGGAATCCAGTGCATTAAACTGTCAGAGCTTTTTCTTTCCCAAAACACAGACCTTTTCTGGCCTGTTTTGCTGGTTAGCTGGTGAATCCTGGTGATTAAATTAATCTGTCGCTATCCTCATGGATGCTGCCGTAGCTTAAAGTCAATGAGTTTATTAGGGAAATGATACTTGTCTGTTGTGTTGTGGCTGCATTTCATTTAAAAGCTGATGTTCATGTTATTTGCCTTCATAACTCCTGCCAATTATTGTTAATATTGCCAACATCCAGATCAAGGACCTACTTACAGCAAAATATTTACACTCACAAAAGCCGTTTGAAAGCCAGTATTTGAATTCTGCAAAGCTATGTTATGGCTTTTTTTCTTCAATCTCAAGCACTAATCTGTTGGCACTTTTGGGGGTTTATATAACTTATTCATGATACTTTGATAGCTGCTGTGCATTTGTTTTTTAATCTGCATGCAGAAAGGCAGTATTTAGAGCTGTCATCATCCCAGAGATCAAGTCCAAGGTGTATCTTTGCTTTTTCCACCCCAAATGCCACTGGGTGATGCCTGCATCTCTTTTTTTCCTCCAACATTTCAGTAGTCTTGAGTGAAACAAGTCATCCACCAGCTTCCAGGAGAGTTGTGCATGGATTCAGGACCTGTCCTTAGGGGACTGGCTAATGCCTCTAAACAAATCGAATCGCTATTTGCTTTACAGCCTGGCTGCACTCAGAACTGCAGGACTCGGGGGGGAAAAATCCATAGGTCCTGTTTTGCTTTTCAAATCATCAAAGACAGCAAATAGCCATTTTGTATCTTCTCTTTCTGCAGGAATATGTGGGGTGTTTTGCCTCACAAGGCGGTGCAGGTTGCTTTGTGCTTTTGTTGTTGACTCGATTGCACTGTGCCAACAATTAGTGCTGGTTACCTTGGAAACTGCTCTGAATCCCACTGAGGATTTTGACAGGCACATCTTGACTGAAATTGCTTTGTTTTCACAGTTCTGCAAGTATACATGTAGCTAATCCTTTTGTTGTGCCCTGCCTGTGTTGTTTCCTTAAAATGTAGCAAAATTAATGAAACATATTATTTTACCCTTTCCATCTCATTGCAGCTTTCTTTAATCCCTTATTCTGCCTCAGTGCTCCAGGAACATTAATTACCCTTTACTTTAACTGAGCTCACTGCTTTTTCTTTCTTGGTAGGTGTTTGATGGGTGACCCCATGAATGCGTGTGAAGTTTTGACACAATTTGCAGTCTCCTTCTTTCTGTTCCTCCTTCCTGTCATCCCTTTTCTTTGGTTTTCTCCTGGAGCAGAAGGGGCTAGAATGCTTAGGAGATAAATGAAAACAAATAAGAGCAGGGATTCTGCACACTACTCATCAGGCAGTTGGTTATTGGTGTCTTCTACTGAGCTGCAATCCTTTATTTGGAGAATTGGATTTGAAAGTGTTCACCTTACCTCTTCCTAGAACAGGAATCCTTCCCTCTGCTTTCGAAAAGAACAGTTTTATTCCCTCAAGAGGGATTCTTTCAGTCTGGTGCATAATGCATCAGTTCAAAATATTCAGCCCAGAAATGAGAATGGCCATGCAGTTCAAATAGGTAAACTTCATTTATGCCTTTAACAAGTTATGCTTTACAGAGATCAGGTGGCATCTTCTGTGGCCACAGGACACTCAAGGTCTTGCTGCCACCCTGGTGGCATTGGGTAGTGCTCTTGCCAGAAAGAGGAAGACATGATGTTGCTCTAGTCTGGGAAGATTGTCCTGATGAAATTGTGGAGATGTGGTACGCATTTCATATTAGGAGGCACTGTCCCAGTTGCTGTGAAATGGATTCTCAAGGTGGGAAGGAGCAATAGATAAGTGGGCCCTGTGATCTTGCTGAGTGGCAGTCATGAAACACAGGTGACTGCAGGCAGGAAAGGAGAAGAGCTAAGGAGAAACACTCTGATCTGACTGGAGGAACTGTGGCCTGATTAATCTCTGACACTGTTACATGAGGTGACTAGCAGGCTGTTCTCAGGGCAGGCTGCACCAGCTCCCAGTTCACTACCAGCAGGATCCTTGCATCAGTGCCAGTCACACACCTGTGAGGCAGGGAGAGGCTGTGAGCCCTGCCCATCCTGTCAAAACCAGTCCTCAGAGTAATCATTGCACAGAGGGACAGGGGAGAGAAGATAAAAGGCATTGCTGGATGAAACAAAGCAGCTGAACAGTTTCACCTAAGAAGTGGTGTTCATAGCAAACTCAGCTTCTCCATGAGTTGAGTCTGAGGTTGCGGTAGGTTGAAAGAGAAAAAAGTGCTAGAGGCTGAAGGACAACCATTAAAAGGGCATGTAAAGAACAGACATCACAGATGTCTCACAGATCTGATTTATGCTCTTGCCTTTATAGTTGCAGATTTTAAAAAACCCTATATTTTAAAACTATTTTGTGGAAATGTTTATGTCAGGACCTGAAAGCTCAGACACCTATTTTAAAATACTCTTGCCACTGTCTGTATATCTGTCTCTGGGGCTGGTAAACATGTCTGTTATAAAAGTTAATGGAATGGAAAGCTGTCATGGGAAATAGAAGTATTGTAGGTAATGTGCCAGTGGAGACATCTGCAGTCCAATGACAAATGCAGCAGGATCAATAAGGAACCAAGGAGAGCTTTGAAATTACATCTTGGCCTTGTACAGGATCTGATCCCAGATACTGCATTGTGCTGTAGCCAGTCTTTGGCATGTAACCTCATTTACCAGCCCCTGTCTGAGTCTCTGTCTGGGAAGGGGGCTCAGCTATCAGGAGGGAGTGCAGGAATGAAGAATTTCAAGTTGGAATTACACCTGCTTCAGTGTAATTCTCAGTGCTGGAGTGGCTGGGCTGGGGATTGGGCAGCTCCTGTGCCTGTGGGTGTACTTGTGAGGAGGGCAGCAGCCTTTGGAGGCATCAGGTCTTCTAAACCAAGAGGGAAGGCTGTGGCTCCCCATCACAGCTGGTTCAGCATCCTCTGTGCATCTCAGTACTCTGGAAAGGGTTTGTGTCCCCAAGTCATCCCTGGGACATGGAGATTGCTGATCTCCTGATTTGGTATGCTGGGGTTGGGAGAAGAATTGGGCTGACTTCCAAAACCAGGAACACAGAGTGCTTAGTTCATTTGAGTTTTAACTTTGGTTTAAATTAGTGTGGTGCCCCAGACAGGGCTCTGTCCTCTGTGCCTGCCACAGAAGAGCTGTGGCACTGGCAGCAGCTGGCCAGAGGTGACCTGGCAGCCCTGTTGGAGTGTGGTCTGAAGTGACCTTTGAGGGAGCAGCAGAACTGCCATCCTGGTGTGTCAGCCCTGGCCTCTCAGCTCAGCCTGCTCCTTGTCAGGGCTTTGAAGAGCTCATGCTGAGGGTTTTCACTGTGTTTTCCCTCTGTTATGGACATCCCATTCAAGGGCTGCCTATACCTTAGGTTTCTGTATTCCCTAAAATCAAGCTGTGAAGCTCATTCTGTGTCCTGTGCCATGAACAGCTGGCATCTTGGTAAAAGGAGCAACATCTACAAAATGCAAAAAAAGGCATGTTGCTGTTCTTTGTTCTGCTGGAGTCTAAGGTAAAGCCATGCTCCTTGTTGCTTTTAAGAAATAAATCTATTTGTTGTAAATTGTTTTGCATGTTAATGCCATTTCTGTGGCATGAAGTAGAGTCAGAGAGAGTCTGCCTGTTTAAAGAGAGGGAAAATTAATGTCTACAAGCAAAACCATGTCTGGTGAATAGATAGCCCAGCATCCACAGCATTCAAGCTGCCTAATTTTCCCCTTTTTTTTGGTCTTTGGTCTTGGTTTTTTTGTTTGTTTGTTCTTTATCATTAGGCTGCCTTGAACTTTAACTGAACCATAAGAAAACTATGAAAAGTCTCAATAGCAGCCCTGGGAGGATTTGACTTACCCACTGGATCTTCTATTTATAGTGTCCATTAGTATAGAGAAGTCTGTCCTTTTGCAGCAGTCATGTATGGCAAAAGCACTGTTCTGATGAACTGCCCATGCCCCCTGTGTCACCCAAAATATCCATCAGCAGAGTGTTCAGAAATAAGCCTTTCTTGATTAAAGAACACTGCCAAATAAAACAAACGGAACAAAACATACAAGCCCGGAGGCCATTTTTATTTTTATTTACTTATTTTGCGTAGCCTGAAATAGAAATTTCTATTTAACTGGAGACAACCTTTCACCCTCCCTCATAGCTCCCTGTGGAGCATTGTCTTTGTCCCAAGCAAATTAAATCAGGAAGAGAGCTGAGAGGGTGAGAACTGTTTTCTGAGCTTGTAGAGTCCATTTGTGGTAGAGAACCAGGCTGGATGGGAACAAGTGTAAATTCTATTAAAAAGGAGGCAGTTTTTAATGATTTATCTTAACCCTGCTGGGAGGAGAGTTGCTTGGCTCATGGAAAGTAGTTGACCAAGGGGATTTCCTTTGGATATGCTCCAGAGTACTAAACCTGATAGGGGTTTGCATATTCTATATCAGAAATTAATTGGAGCCTCTCGTTAAAATTTTCACGTGAACATAAGCTTCAAAAATGGATTCTTATAACAGTCTTCCTCATTGAGTCTTGATTTGTTGATCTGAGCCAATAGTACAGTCTTGATGATGTTGTCATTAGTAGCTTGGTGGAAGTTTTGACAGGAGGGCCACGTGTCACATCCTTCAGGTGGCAGGAATTGGTGTGGGGTCTTCTGTAGCTGCGGCACTCAGTGAAGCTCTGTGCTGTCCTCCTCACTAGAGCTGTCTTGGTGATGCTCTTTCCTGCTCTGAAAGAGCAGAATCTGCACAGGGATACACCAGCTATCCAAGTTTGCTTTGTGGAAGAGGAGGAGTTTGTCTCTCCCCAGCCCATGGAAGGTGCTGCAGCACGCTGTGGTGTGGGGAGGGCCCCAGGAGCAGGGTGGGCCATGCTGCAGATTCCTTCTCCCAGGCTTTCCCAGCTCGTGCTTTGCAGGCTGCCTGTGCCTCACAACACAGGGAGCTGTCAGGACCTGTAAGGATTCCACATTTCTGTCCAGTCCACTGGTCTGCAGCAGCAGCAGCACCATGTGAGAGTCTGGGAGGTCTGGGAAGTGTCTGCTTTGTGTTTCTCACGCGAGGTAGGAACCAAGAGGTGGCAAGAAGCACCCCCAGCATCCAGCAAGTGTGGAAGCAGCCCAAAATGAGGTGCAAAGCCCCAAAATGAGGTGCAGGCCCCTGAAAGGCAGCTGGGAGGATTGCTGGGTTTTAAATCAATATCCCTGTTCTTTGATCTATAGGACTGGCCACATGCATGACTTGATTGGTGGGGTTATGGTGCTCCATTTGATCTGCTTAACCACAGAGGGGACTTTGATCTCATACTAGGGATGTGTTGTTAAACAGAAGAGCAGAGCTAGAGCTGCTATTCGTATTCTCCTCCTACGGGCACCTTTATCATACGTAGCCTCATCTCAAAAACACTTGATTTATTTCTTCCAATGTGGAAGGCTGCCAGAACTTCTCACCCCTGACAGCAGGAAAGCAGCATCTTTAGACTTCTAATCTGAATTTATCCTCAAGTTTATATCCATGTATTTCAAATGTTTTTTTCAAATTCATGTTTTTCAAATCAGCTTGTTTTTTTCATTGCTTGGTAGTTGTTCTGGTGTATTCCTCTATCTACTTTTGTTGTTGGCAGCAGCCAATGGAGCTGTTGCAGTCACTGCCCTCCAGGTAACCAGCCAGGAGTGCAGTGAATTGTAGGGTATAAACACCAACAATTAGGAATGTTCTTAGCCAGTGGGTGGGGATTTTTAATATCTCGTTAAATAGTTTGTGTAAAAGAAAGATTAACCTAGCACTTTGGTTTTAGACAAACATGGCTGTGGCAATTCACATCTGTGTTTTTTAGGAAAAACAATTGACTTTTCTAAAGGACAAATGAAGAGGAATAGCTTCACATTAAAAGTACAAGGGAATTCTGTAAGAGTAACTGTGAAAATAAATCATTATTAATCTAATGGACAGTCCCTTGTCAGAGTGGTTGCTGTGAAGTTACATGTAGGGCATTGATTTAAACATACTTGCCCTTCCCAGCCAGTTCTTGCCTGAAGGATGTGGTAATGAGTGAGCAGAGCTTTTATTCCTGCCCTCAGGATGGTGACTAATGGGGGCTCTGGCAGGAGCAGGGTGTATTGACATCTGCCATTACAAACCTCTGTCTCCACACAAGGGCTGGAGAAGCAGTGAAGTTTTGCTCTGTTCCCAGGTGTGCCCAGCTGTGCAGCTGGTGGGTTGTGACTGTGCAGCTTGTGGCCTTCCCTGGGGGTCAGCTCCATTGTGTTGGGAACAGCTGTCGGACAGCACTTGGATATAGCTGGAGAGGGAAGGGGTTTATTTCCACTGAGCTTGGCTGAGAGAGAGAAATACATTGATTAATGACTAAGGGAGAGCAGACTCACATACAGATAAGAACCACAAACCCTTTGCTCTCTGAATGTTGCTGGACCAGCCCTTAACATCTTGATTTGTTACATCAAAGGCACCTGAACTTCCAGAGGGGAGGAAACTTCTCTGGTTGCTTCCATATGCATCTGTGTGCCTGATGAGGTTTCACTGCACCTTTGAGTGCATCTGGAGTCAAGCTGAGACACTTTCTCAGTTTGGAAGCATTCACTCCTTGAGTGGTCCTACTACTACATTCTGCTCACTAGAGCAGCCCCTTCCCAGCCCTTCTCTGGTGTGCTACAGCTTGTGGGCAGTGGGGAAGAGCAGAGTGTGGGTTCTGTGGCACCCAGCTCTGTCAAGCATGCAGTGCCTGAGTCAGCTCCATGCACAGAGCAGCTTGGGGGCCAGCAGCAAGGAGCCCATTCCACCAAAAAAATGTCATCTCTGCCATCCCTCTGCATGGTACTCACACCTACTGTTTAAATAAAGCTTTGTGTGGCAGCCTTCAAAGGGGTGAGGAAGATGAAGTATTGATTTTAACCATGCAAGAATGCTGTTTGGCCCTTCAAGTCCCTCAGCAGCATAGATGGCTGTCTGGGAAGTGCCTTTAATGCATACTGTATGCTGCTGAGGAGGAATTAGAGTCCAAAGGGCGTGTTGGAATGCAGCTAACTTTGTATATTAAATGTCAAAAAATTACATTGCTCAGCTGCCCATTCTATCCTTGTTTGCAAAACAATACCTGCAGACGTTTTTCTAGACATTTAAAAATGATTGTCTTAAAATATTGCAGTTGCTGCACATTGTCCCTAATAGAAAGAACATTTAATAATGATGCTTTGTGCATCCTGATTAGAGCAAGCTCCTGATTTTTATAAATACTTGGCATTTTTCACTGAAACCTTTGGAATATCTAGTCCTTCTCTTTTATTTTTAATGATTTCCTTATATTTCAGGAAAAAAGATTACCTTTTAAAAATGGATTAAATCAGCCTCTGGTTTTTTATTGTTTAAGCTAATCTTTCTGATTTCAAAACACCATTCTGATCAGTATGCTTTTCTTTCTTTTTTTCTGACTTTGCTGCTGCCACAGAAGAAGTGTCTGCAAGGATAGTACAAGTAGTAACAGCTGAAGCTGTAGCAGTCCTGAAAGGTGAACAGGAAAAAGAAGCCCAGCACAAAGATCAGCCTGGATCGCTACCTTTAGGTAAAATGAGACAAAGAATGTTCCAGGTATCCTTGTGTCTGCAGATGTCTGTATGTATATTAAAAAATGCAGTTCCAGCTGTGTATTCACGTTGCTTATGGTTGTGGTTGTAAACCATAGCCACCAGTGGATAAATGCTGGGACCACAGGATTATAGCAGGATCCTTGTTCTTCATGGCCCTGTGACTGCCTCATTCCCTGTTTGCTCTAACAGCACTTCTCCACCTTGGTTTTGACTCATGGTTGAGTAGCCATGAGTGTGTTTGGTGGTAGGGTTTGTCATCGTGTTGATTGGGACTGTTTGTGTTCAGCCATGTGAAGGATTAAGGTCTGAAGAGGCAAAGATGGAGTGACAAATAAAAAGAAAGTGAGGCTTTGCTGGTTGGGTGGTAGCTGCTCAAATAGATGGAGGGGGAATATCTTCACAGGAAGCAGAAAGGAATGAATGGGGCACACCAGGTTGAGAGCACCAGGCAGAGTGAGGGCAGATTGTGGAAGAAGGAGTCACATGGTAAAAGCAAATTCCAGCAGTCTGTACTGGAAGGGGTAAGAATGCCACTGGTCTGTGCTGTGTCTCCATCCTCCTCTTGCCTCCTTTGTTTAATACCTCTGAAATATACATGTCTGTGTATCTATCTTATCTATCTATAAAAGAAGGTAGGTGTAAAGCCATTTGTACCTAAAGTGCTTGCTCCTTGCCAGAAAACTTTTGCAGTAGCTCAAAACATGTCCACCAAAGGCCAGAGAAAGGACATACTTCATCTTGAGGTAAGGAAGTCATGCAAGCCTGTCCTGGGATAGATTCTGCTGAGTGCATGTTCATTGTGATTAAATCAAAACAATGCCCTGCAGTGTTTCCCCACAGGTGGTAATCTGCTTGTTTTGGTGCAGTGCTTGGCCTTGCCTAGGAATGAATTAAAGTCAATGACTAATTTAGAATATTTGTTGGAAATTTGGTTCCCACGGTTTTTTGCTTCATTGAACTAACTTAGAACTGCAGCAGGGAGATGTGTTGGTTGGTAATTCCCTTCTTTGCAGAGACTCAGTTTTACATGGAAGACCCCAATTCTCCAAATCACTTCACTCAGGCCTGGGAGAGGCAAAATGGATATTCAGTTCCATCTAGTCAGATAAGTAATTTAAAAGGCATTGTGAGAAGGATGTCTTCAGTTAACAACTGTTGGTGTTACAGTTCCTGTGGTCGGATGCATTTGATGAGTTTATAAATACTCTGTCCCTGAACAGCACATCTTAAGGACAAGTCACATATGGTCTTCTCCAAATCACACTGAAATCAATAGGAGGAAGCCTGGAAAATTCTGTTGGGGCTTTTGAAAAATTCTGCCTATGCTTGGAAAGAAGCCCTGAACAGTAAACTGAAATCTGCCTGTTGAAAGGTGCTGTTGATGAGACAGAGCTGTTAAAACAAATCTGTTTGGTTTTTTTTTTTTTTTTAACATTGGTTAAGTCCCAGGAGTGGATCTGTTTTTAAAGAGAAAATTCTCTAAGTTATTGGTATGAGATCAAATGCAAAGGTCATGCTGAGTTCATTTAAGAAGTTTGTTTAGAATTTCAACATACTTGAATTGAAGTAATTGAAAAAAATAAATTATTTTCAGCATCTGGTCTCATGACTGGGTATGAATGTAAATCCCAGTCCAAGTGCATCTAAGTTTTCACTGTGCCTTGCTCAGCTGAATCACTGTTATGTCACAGCTGATATAAGTTCCCTGTGCTGATATCTTTTGCATTTAGACAAACAATATTTGCATGTGTTCTGCTATTAACCTTGAACGCAGCAGAAGAAAAAAAATTGCGCAGAATGGAGTTTTTTCATGTACTCAAGGTGGATTAAAGAGATTGGGTGCCAGTTTCTGATAGTTGGTGTGAATTTATAATAACTCTGTGCTCATAAGCTTTTTTATTGTTGCCTTGGGTGATTGAACACTTTTTAAGAGGCAGTACGGATTTAAAAGAGTATCTCATATTTGATTTTTATATTGTGCTCTATAACCAGGATTTTGTTCGTAATTCATCCCATTAGAAAACAACAACAGAAGAATAAATCCTTTTATTTTATAAAGTCCATGTATTCTGCAAGGGTCTGTCTAAAAATCTGGCAGGCATGAGTCCCCATCAGATAATTCCTCAGCTGGGCAGAACAGGCTGAGTGCAGCTTACATCATGTATTGGTCTTCCTGGAATTAATGATTCTATCTCATTTTTACTGTTTGATTTCTAGCAGTTGAAGAGTCAGCCAACCTGCCTCCTTCCCCACCTCCATCACCAGCTTCTGAGCAGACTGGAGTTCTGGAGGAAGGTAAGGGTCTCCTGGACATTGCAGTGCAGAGCTGTCAGCAGAGGGATGAGATGTGAATTTAAAGGATGGGGGAATCAGAAAATGGAGATACTTTCTGCCGTGGAGATACTTCTCACGTGGAAAAATAAGGCATTCTCAGCAATAACTCCCCATCTGCAAACCAGCTGCAGTGCATGGATGAGGTAGATGCATGCACAGAGGTAGATGAGGGATATGCTAAGTACATCCATGCTAAAGAAAAAGATAGTGTTGCTCACTTTTTTGTCTGTTGTATGCAATATGAGCCACTGCTGTTCCAGTGTGGTCACCAAAACTATGATTAAGTATAGGTCATTGTTTGTTTCTTGAGATTTGTCTGGCTGCATTTCTAATATTACCATTGCCTTTTGGTTTGGAATCTTAAATGCATGAAAGCAAGGAGATTCAGAGCTGGATCATTTCTTTGGCCCTTGACCTGTAATTCATGCTCCAGTGCCTGCATGTATTGGAAGTTCTGCCCACAAAGTGCAGCAATCACATTCTAGTCTTACCAAGCAAGTTTCTGTTCTATTCTGCACGAGTGTTCAGTTTCAGTAGCCCGTGATCACTGCATTTTCCTCCTGCTGAAACCTCCTCCAGCAAAGAACTGAAGTGTTGCCTTGATGTTGAGCAGAGGCCTGAATCCCTGGAAGCTGCCGCAGTGTAGGCGTGTGCGTGAGTGCTTTGTTCAGCAGAAGACAACTGCTGCATCAAGGCCAGCAGCACAGGGAGACTGCAGGGTGTTCCAACTGAGCTGTATCGTGGGGATAAGGAGGATTTGGGTTCAGAATCTCCAGGGGATTGTCAGTTGAACTCATGTCAGTCACATTTTTATGTCTCCACTTACTTCCTTCTTGGATTTTCTTTCAGCATTTTCTCTTTGTTACATAAGTGCATGAAAATAATTTCCTATCATCTGCTGAACAAACTTTGTTGGTATTTTAACACAGAGCCTCTATGAATTTATCAAGGAGATGATTGCTATTTCACATGCTAGCATTCTCTGACTCAGTTAATGATGACACTGCAATTAGGCGTGTTCCATCACGCAGTCATTTTTGACACAAAGAAATTACAGGCTGTGTTAACAACAACATTTGTCAGTCCACTCTACTGGAAGGGCCCACTGGGTGTGGTTAGTAACAGTTATAAAGAACTTTAATAATTTGTTGTTGTTTTTAACAAAACAAACAAACAAACAAACAAAATCTGCCTGTTGTGTGTTTAAAAAACAATACAACAGTTCCTAGACTCATCACAAAGAGGTAATGGCAATCAAAACTATTAACTGAAAAGAGAACTGGTAAGGCATTAGCAAAGATTTTTAGAATTGTTACCAGGGCTTTATCACTATTTTTAAATACATAATTCACTTGGCTAGTCCTGTGTATGCTTTTTGATTTTTCATATAATGGTAGAGGACTTGTTTTTCTGCTTCAGTCCAATGTCAAGGTTCTTTCATTAACCTCAGGTTTAGGTTTGGCTTTGTGTGCTGCTTGTGTCAGCTGTATATTTTCATGTAGTTTAGGATTTTATAGTACTTACATTGTTTAATTGACAGGAGGTTGTAGATTGGCCCCACAGCAAATGGAAAGCATTTTGCTAGTTGTACTAACACAGGAAAGTGGAAAACACTCTACAACTTGAGGTTATTATCTACTGCCAGACTGCAGCTCCCAACTGTGCAAATGACTCAGCAAGTCACTGAACATTGTAGCTTTTCTCTTTCCTAGCATGTAGAATTGAATTAATATAATAGCACTTACCCTGCAGAGGTGGTTGCAAGGGCTGAAAGGACAGTGCTTGGGAGATGTTTCAATGATTTACACAATGTCCTTGGTTTTAATTACTTTCCAATAATTTTTTTTAACATTAATCAAAAGAGACTTTTCCACAACATGGAAGATTTTGATTCAATGCTTCATTTTTAAGAGCAGATGGCAGTTTTGTAAGGGAAGTACGGACAGAAGTCATGTCCTGAGTCTTTAATGAACTGTGCTGGAAGGTTCTTGTTTATGTCTGGCTCTCAAACAGGAACTCACAGTAGAGTTGTTTGAAGCAACAGAAAAAACTTAGAAATAATTTCACTACAAATTTATTATGTTGCTTTTTACGAAAATATCAGTATTGTCAGTTCAGTGTAGTAAAAATGGCAGTAAAAATCTTGTGCTCTGCTCTGTATTAGAAGATACAGTCCTTTTTTTCTGTGGGTAAGTTCAGCTTTTGCTGACCTGAGTGAGCCAGACCTGTCAATTTTATTCAGGCAAAGTTCCCATTCAGAAGAGTTTGCCTCAGTAGGGTTTGACCCAGTTTTCCTGTACTTGTTTAAACCTCCTGTTCCTTATACCATCTGGCAATCCATCCTCATGCATCTTTACATTGTCCATCTTTCTGCTTAGTAAAATACAGTTTATTAATTAATTGAACAAAAAAAAGGTGAGCACTTGGTGTGTCTGCCTCAGACCTTTTTTTTCCCTTCTCCTAGAAGCTCTTCCTAATGCACTTGTCAGTGTGTGTCGCATTGCTTTGAATCCAAGAGACTTCTTCAGTCAATGTAGGAAAGAAAATCACTGTTGTAGACTGACAAAGGTGGATGTGGCCAGCCATGCAGCAAACACAAATTAAAAGGGAAAAAAATAAAGGTAGGAAAGGCAGAGAGGTTTGTGGGTCAGGTTTATTTCATGAGAGAAAGGAGTCGGTTGGATGTAGGTTTCTTGGATTTGCTGCAGGAAAACATTCAAATGAACCTGTCCCTTTTTACTCCTGCGGAAGGTAAGAGAACTGATTTGCCTTATTGAAATTATTATATTCATTTCAACTATAATAACATAATTTTGTTCAGGAAATTAAATTCTTCCTAGCACCCTCTAATCCTTTTTCAGTTGTATCTGCTCTTGCAGGAATGACTTAATATTCTAATTTCTTGGCATTTCTTTTGTGCTCTTTGCCTTTTGATGATGGTCCACAATGTCTTCATGTAAAAAAATTTTAAACATTAAGGAAAAGAAGGGTGCCTCTGATGGACTGTCTTCCACTTTGAAATAGGCAGATCAGCCTTTAAATACCAAGTAAGAATGTTTTGTAAACTGAAAAGAATCACGTTTTGTAAAATGGATCTGTTGACAGTGAAAATTACTTCTTGAAAGGCATTCTCAAAATATACAAGGAAAGTAAAGCAGAATTAGCCTTTGTGAGAAGTGATTTTAATCTCGGACTTTAAAATGCATTAGGGATTTTCCCATGTATTGAGACGGAAAAGATTAGAAGGGACTATAATAACAAAGGATTTTTCTTGTTGCTGAAATAAAAGCACAGCCTCCTTAGAAGACATCATTATCCTGTTAATGAAATTATCTGCATTAATTCTGAAAATATCTTCAAACTGATAAAAAACCAGTGTAAATCTGTAAAATAGCCACAGATGTAACAGCCCCAAACAGCAGCAGCCTTTGCACTCCTGGTGACTTTGGACCATCACAATAGCAAGTATTAACCATTTGTACTGCTGTCAGTTCCTGCAGTTTTAGGGAGCAGAGGCAAGGCCTCTGTTTTCTCTCCTACAATCTGTTCAGAGCCTATAAAAAGAGATTTTCAGCCTTGTTTGCAACAGTATAGACAAGTGCTGGGATTTCACCTTCACTCTTTTTGATGCATTTTGCTTTTGAAGGGGCCCCTGGGTAAATAAACCCACAGCTGGAAGGAGAACCTCCCCTTCTGCACATCTTCCTTCTCTGAGTTCAGCTTCTTGACCGTATCAACCCTCCCTTTTCTTCATGTCCCAGTTCCAGCTGAATAAGTGGCAAGTGCTTCTGTTCCTTCAGCTCTTGTCTTCAGTAATTCATGGGCTGGTGTGAGGGCAGAGAAGGGAGAGTTGAAGTTTTGAACCTTCTGGATTTAGGAAGGAGTTGATTCCTGGTCTCTCGTGCCCTGAGGTGTGGGCTCACCCCCTGTAATTTGCCTTTTGCAAATTCTGAACCCCCTCAGATCTGTTACAGAATTTTGTAGATGTTTTTGTGGAGAAGAAATCCACAGGTTCTGCGCTGCAAGTAGATTGAGATGATTCCCTGAAACCTTGCTTCTGGCTCTTAAGGAGAAAATGGGAAGCTTGGGCACAGTGCTGTGCTTAGCATTTCTTACTGCAGTGCTCTGCAGAGCTTCCTGCTTGGCAGAAGTGGGTTGCCAGGTTTTCTTTCCACACCTGCCTCTTTTAATATTGCATAAACCCCTGAATATGAGGGTTGGATTCCACTACAGAAGAGAAGTAGCCAAACTATCAGTGGTTTGTGCACTCTTTGTTCCCTGAAACAATCTGTGAATACAGTTCTCCTAACTGAGTTCCATGTAGGGTCTTTGTGCACACAGCATGCCTTTGGTCCCAGCCAGCCTCAGGGCTGGCACCAGTTTTAAACATGGACCCATGGAATTGATTTCTCCTACAGCAATCCTGTCCCAGGCAGAAGAAATCCATGCCATGCCATTACAGGATACTTGCTGCCAGTTACTTGAGAAAGCAGAGGAGCTTTTTGTAAAGACACAGATGTTGTTTTGTCATGATGTACTGTAGAAAAAAACTTAAAACTTCCTGTTGTTTGCCAGGAAGAACCTTAAAGCTCTTATGAATGGGATTGTTTTGGATCAAAATTGTTTCCAAGGCTTGGGTAATCACAGTTAGGGTAGCATTCCTGAGCCCTCTTATTTTGGCGTCCCACAAAGAGATCTGTTAACACTGCCTGTGTTAAAGCCTTGCTTTCTGTTTTGAATCTAAGAGTGACAGTTTTGGGGGCTCTGGGGGAAATCCTCTAAGTTATAATTGCCTTTAGAAAGGCCAGGGACACAAAGTATGGACTTGTACTTGAAGCTGGTAGGAAATCCAGTGGCACAGCGGCAGCTGCTTAAGGCACCCTGTGAATCAGTGTTCATTGAACTACCAGGTTTCATACACTGAGAATGGACTTAAACCTCTTTTCTCTAGCACTAGATGTTTAGTTTTTCATAGCTTTATTCGTGATGAGAGGATTCCTCAGCCTACAGAAGGTCCCAAGTGTACCCTCTAGGCTTGTATGGGTGAGGTGGTAGGCCAGTCATTTTCATTGGGTAGTGTTATTTTTCTTTGTCTTGCAAAAACTGCCCCTCCCTGTACTTGTCAGTAACTGGTGTAGTCCCACTAATGTGATTTTCTGCAAGGCTACAGTGATGGGAATAAGCCTGTCATTCCAAAGCATTAGCAAACACTGAGGTGGGAGCTAGTTCACCCATGGAAACATGACACAACAGCATAAAATATAGGACTAACAGAGACTGCTGTGGACAGCACTTTGTGGCCTTTATCAGGGAAAAAAAAAAGGTAGATAGCTATTTGGGTAAGGGTTTTTTTCATTGTTGTTTAAATGCTGCTTAGTTATAGGAAAAAGAAAATTGGGGAATTTTGAAACAGGTACAATGAAAAATAAAATCACCACTGGCCAAAATGTAAGCTGGCTTTCTTTTTAATTAAAGATTTTTTTTTAAATTTTACACTTTTAAGTAATAAATCTGAATATTACGAGGAATACAGTTATGTCAGGACACTTCAGAGGTTTTTAGTACAGTCAGTCAGGTGTGTAATACGTGTGAGTATAGTGTGGGTTGTGAGATGTGATTTGTGCACAGCATGTGTTCTTCTAAGCAATTAGTGTGTAGTTTTGAAATTCACTTACTCCTAGGAATGGTTTCTGATGTTGGTAAACCCAGCAGAAAGGACCAGGTACATGCTTCCTGTGTTAAAATGCACAACTGCCTCATTCCTCCATCCTGCATTAACCAATAGCCTGGCTGGTGTCATCCACTCCAGCATGGAAGTGGCTGGTGCTGCTAGAAGCATGTGTCCATCCTGTTTTATTTTTCCTGTGTGTGTCTGTCTGTCTGTCCTGCAGCCTTTGTCTGTCTGTGTGTGTTTGTAAATGCAGGGGCGGAGGATAAGGTGGGGCTGCTCCAGCACTGCCCTGGCTGTGGGGGAGTCACTGCAGGAGCCAGCAGGCAGTGGCACCTGGCCCCCTCCATTTCAGTGTCTGTGGCCCAGGAGGAGCCCTGCAGTTCAGATGAGGAGTACTATGAACACCCTTTGTTCAGCTCAGAGTGGGCTGGCTCTAGTACACACCCCAGTGCCACAGTGAAGAGCACAGAGGTCTTGTTGGGCCATGATGAAGGTGAACTGAGCATGGTCCCATTTGGTTCCTCTTCCCCTCTACTCACCTGCCATCCATTCCATTCCTTATGTGTCTGGCATTGCTGCTTTCTGGGGAGGGAAACCCGGTTGTGTTTTCTCCCCAGATGGAAGTGATGCCCTTCCAAGAGTCTCTCCATGCCTTGGTAAAGCTGCAGCATGAGCAGCTTTGGGGTCAGTGTAGCTGTGGTTCCCACTTAAATCAGGGATCTTGTTCTTCAGGCCTGGCTTAGAGCAGAAGCAAAAGGAGCAGCTAGCTAAAAGAACTGGAAGATAATTTGTTCTTTGTGCTAGAGAAATACTGCCAAGGACAATATGCAGAGTAGGCCACAATATTGTTACTGAAAGTAAGTCAATTGTTTACACAATGGTGGGAAGATATGTCTATACCAAAGATAGCCCTGAAAGGATTTTAATTCTCCAGCAGGTGAAGTAAGTGAGTTTTACCCCAGTGTACACAGGTAATTTCAGGCCATATTGGATCATGTTTGATTTCCAGTTGTTTTGTGGACATGCTCCATTTGCATTGTGCCAGCTGACTGCACACACAGAGGGGAAAAAAGCCTCTCTGTACCTCCTGTTTCTATGACCTGAGCACATCAGTAAGTAGCATTTCATCAGTAGGGGCTATGTAAAAGTAAAATCAAGGGAGAATCTTCTTCACTGACTAACAGAAGAGCTGACTTCTCAAAGGTGAAATAGTTGTAGTTTCATTTCACAGCACTCAGTCTTGGCAGCCGAAGTCAAAAATAGTACTGGATCCTCTAAAGGTCTGTGTCTCAGGAGGATGGAGCTGTCTCCCTGAAACTGGTCACTGGCTCATTTTAAGAAAACCAGAGTTGTTTAGAATTAACAGCATCAGTAAGAGATAAGCACTAATAATTGAAGATTGTTCATGTCAGCATATCTAACCAAGGGTACGAAGATAGAAAAATCACAGGGGTAGCCTTACTTTAGCTGTGTGCCTAGAGCTGTACATAACAGCCTGATTAGTTCATGGGCAACTTCCTTTCCTGTCATATAATCTGCCTCTGGTGAGAGTGTAAGATCTCAGAACATCTATATGGAGGAGAAAAAAGGCAGATAAGCTGGATCATGAGTGCAAAGATAGGCATTATGGGACCCTGGGGTCCTCTCAGCTGGTGAGAGCACGGTGCTAAAATGCCAAGATTCAATCCCTGAATGGGTTGGTCACTTAAGAGTTGGACTTGATGATACTGCTGTGTGTGAAGGATCCTTCCTGCCCTTCCAACTGAGACTGTTGTGTGAAACAGCTGTCCTTGCTGGCAGCAGTCTGCTGGGCATAAGAGTCTGCCGCACAAGGAGAGGCTATATGATTCTTTTGTTAAATCAAGGAAAACTTTCTAGTTGGAGTAATTATTTTTATTCATGTGGCCTTGTGTAAAATGTTCCAGGAAATGAAGGAGTATTGCTCAGAGTAAAATAAAAGACTGTCCTTACCATTTTTTAATTAAGAGGGAAGCACATACAAAAGTACATAAAAATAGAAAAAGAAAAGTAAAGCAAGTTATTCAAGTCAGGGTCTCTTGTAGCTGGAGACCTGTTGTCCTGCAAGGCTGCTTTTACAATCTGCCCATGTGTAAATATTTCTGCATTGTTCAGGCATTGGTCAGGGTCTGATTCTGAATCTTCTGGCTTCTGTTCATTTAAGATACAGTATCTAACCTTAATTATTTTATGTTATTAATAATGTGTTGTTCTTTACATACTGATATTTTCTCAGCCTCAAATAGTTTTTATGTTCCTTAAATCATTCTTTTAAGGCCATAGCTGAAAGGAATGATTGATTGTCTGGTTTTCACTGGAACAGTCTCAAGAGAAAAACAAAGCCCTTGTAATTCCAAGAGGATGGATACAGCCACTTCCAGATTTGAAAATGCTTTGTTTTAGGTCTGATTCAGCAAAGTACTTCATTGTGAGACGCATTTTAAACTCAGGGATGCCATCAGGTTGCCTGCAGCATGGCTGCTGGTCAGCTCCTTGAGTACATTGCTGAATCACAGGATTCACACTTAATCCTTACTTATTATCAGAGGGAATGCTAATAGCACACAGTAATTTTTGTCTGAGTCACAGTGGCAGGAGTACAAGCCTGGAATGGAGATTTTTCTAATAATTCTTCTGCCATGGCACAAGCAAAAAGACTGTTCTTGATTCTACTTTACTGATCCTAACAGCCTATAGGCTGAGTAGTATGTTTTAGAAATTTGGATTAACAAATAGTTGTATTGCATTCATTGGTTTCTTTGACTTAATTGATGGTGAGGAGCCTGGGGATAAGAGGGGAAACAGCAAAGAAAACGAAGAGTCCTTATGTTAAAATAGTGACTTTCACATACAGATTTCAGATGTCAGACAGAGTAAGGGAGAAATTGTTTATAAACCCATTCAGTATAGGAAACTTGGCAGAAATCTTGCAAAAGCCATTAATCATTAGCCATGCACAAGGCCTGTTATGACTATGAAAGTTCTCAGTATTTTGCCAAATCCAGGATTCATACAGTAGATTGACTTGCTGGCATTCAGCAGTCAGTATTACCAAGGTCAGCAGAAAGAAATCAATGCCTCATACCTTCCTCCACCTCAGCTGAATGTCATTTACTGGACTAAACAGTACATTTATTAGAAAAATATCAGTGTACTTGGAGCTCATTGATGCATTAGTGTTGTCAGAGCCATCCATCATTCCATTCCATCTCCATTTCCAATGACTATTTCACCCACTGTTATCCTTGGGAGAGGTATGCCTGTAAAACACTTTCAGCTCTCATCTTGTGGCATAAACATGCTTGTCTGGGGGGAGGCAGGCTTTTGGTTTGGTTTTTTCCCTAAGGAAAATTCAGTTCCATGGTGGCTAAAATGAACCGGGTACTGGCAGTCCTTTACAGACTTAAATAGAGACTATTGAGCTGAAAGGGTTATGTAAATGCAGTCCTGAAAGGGTTATGTAAAAGCAGTCCTGTTCAGCTGTGTGCTTGGTGTTTACTGTTGGTGGGGATGTCCCCTGTTCTGTCCATCTCCAAGAAGAAGAACCAGTAAAGGGTCTGATGGCTGTGGAAGTGAAATCTGCTGCTCTTCCTGGGAAGCAAATGGGGAAAGAGCACAGGCCCCTTAAGCCTTTGGACCAGGCAAAGGCCCTCTCTGAGGGTCAGTCAGATTCTGTTCAGTGTGTCATGAAGAAGAAGTGCCAAATGTGGCATCCAGCAGGGAGAGTGTGACCTCTGTGGTGGGACCACTCTTTCTTGAAAGACACACCCTCCTCCTTGGCTGAGGAAGGTGTGTCCTCCTTAGGTTTGCATGTGTTTGCTGCCAGCAAATCCTTCTCCAGCTTTCTCCAGTGCTTTCCAAGCCTGCTTCATTTTCTGTTTTGCCCATTTATTAGTATGACTGCTCTTGTTATTATGCTTGAAGAGTGTGTAGTGGATAATTTGATTGTGTAGGTGCTGTATGACAACATGGTTTCCCACCGCTGAGGCTGATTCCTGAGTTTTTTACTTTGCCATGATAAAATATTGCTTTGCAGCTAAGCTTATTCCTCTGTGTAAGCCTTTTTTCCCCATCTCAGATGTGTTTGCCAGTCACATTGCTAATCTATGTATTTTTTTTCTTTTTGGTGCAGAGGTTCATCTGCATTTCTTTCAAACAGCAGATTTGCCGCCTTTGACTATGACATAAAGATGCTTAAACTGTAGAAATGTTTTCATTTGCAGTGTGCAGGATTTTTGTTTGGTTGGTTTGGTTTTTTTGTGTGTGCTTCAGTGCATTCTGGTTTAGCTTCCTTAAAGCTATTGCTTCTTACATCATACCCTTGTCATCCATTGCAATCCACCCCTCCTCTCCTCAGTCATTGCCAGAACTCTTATTTTTTGCGTGTGCCACTTTATTACAAATGTTGAACCCTGCTGGAGTGCCCTTCTTAGGCAAAATCTCCATCGCTTCCACTGGGACATTTGCCTTCAAAGTGGAGGTTAGGACTGGGTGAAGTTTAGACTTAGCCTCTGAACAAAATGTTTACTGCAGTCATCTTGCAGTACGTAAGAACTAGGCTTCAGTATTTTTGTTTTAATGGTATTTCTCTTCAGCCAGTGCAACAAGGTGCAAAGACACCTTGTGTGGAGTAGTGAGGTACCCGCTCCCTGCCTGGCTAAGGAATGCTGTATTAGGAGGCTTGTGTTCTGAATGGCCCAGCTGAAGAACACTAAATTGCTTTGGCAGTCAGAATATGCTTTGATGCCATTGGTATTGTTTGCTTGCACTACAGGAAGAGAGACAGCAGGATACACGGAGAAAAGCAGTATCTAGCTATTTAATTTCTGTGAAATGAGGATGTCATCAGCCCAGTGGCCATGCTTTATACTTCATGGGGATTGCAAGTCAGTCACCACATGTAAAAACATAAAGGAGCAAAATTATTGTAGGTGTAGATTTCTAGTTTGGTTACCTGTGGATTTTAGAATGGCAGTTGCTTTTTTGACTCAGTATTAACATATGCAAATATTTAAATAATGAGCAATACTTCGATACTAATTATTCTAAAACCAGTCAAATTTGTCAGAGCAAAAAGATGCCTCCATGGACTTCAGATCTGAAGAAATTTGGAGTTGGCCCAATGCTAGTTGTAACAAGCTTCAGAAAAAACTCATAAAAAAATTTTAAAAAACTATTTTACAGATTAGTGCAGAAAGATATGCCACATTCTGCAGTCATTCTCTTCATATATTCCATTATAGGAAGACTTCAAGGAGATAGGAATCATTATCTTCCACAGGACATTAAAAAAAGATCGAAATATTAATGATTAACAGAGTAGGTATAAAAAAAAAAACCTAGGTATTTGCCTCTGAAAATAAAGTGGCAGAGTATAAGAGTAGCCTTTTTAGTTTCAAATTAACTTAATTAGCACCTAATCTAGAGTCACAGAAACATGCCAAGAATTCTTTGACTTCAGCTACTTCACCTACAGCTTTGTAGGTGACTGGCCATTTTGAAGACCAGACCTTCAAGATCTGGGAGTATTAATAGGTCTGTTGCTGATTTTCATGTGCTGGTTTGGTGACAGCAGTGAGATTTTGGTCATTTGACAAAGAGCAAGTGTTATAAACTGGCACAGTTAAAAAAACAGCCTCTTCTGAAACTTGCAAAACCCTTTGCAGGCATTATCTCTAGTTTAGGCTGCATGTGGAAGAAAAAAGTATAAAAATACATAGAAATGTATAACTGTGTATGTTTTAAATATCAGCAACACGCAAAGGTACCACTGATTCCTTTGAAGTTGCAGACTTCACTAACACAAAACTAGCATAAGCTACAGAGTCCACCAAAGTTTCTAATGAAGTGAGGTTATTTGTGATTTTGCCGTTGTATACAAATCATGAAGACAAAGAATTTACATGAAATCATCTCATTTCAGTGCTCACATTTATATATGTACAGCTCACATTTTTCTCAGAAAACCTTATATATTGAAAGGAAACTAGTATTTAACACAGCAGATTTCTAGAGGGATGCCTTGCTGCATGCTCACATCTTTCTCCCTTTCCATTCCATCATTCATATTAAAATGTTGTAGGCCACGTGACTGCCTGCCTGTAAGTGCTTTAAATAATTTTGCTATAAAACCCAAACAAATTACTTCAGATTTACTTGCAGCCACGAAGATGGAATTCCGTGTCCAGGAGGGCACATGCCCTTTTGCAGCAGAACCATTAGACACAAAGCAACGTGAATCTGGGAAGGACAGTAAGACTGTTGAGCAACCTAAATATGATGCCTTAGTTCCACAGTCAGCAAAAACAGAGGCTGCAGATAAAAAGGATTTGGAGAGCAAAGACAAAGACAAAGTGCTTTCACCTCCATCAGAATGGATGTTGAAAACTGATTCACAGATGAAAGGGGAAGCCAGTTTTGCTGAACCTGCTGCTAAGCCTCCTGCTCCTCAAGAACAAGAGCACTTGTCATCTCAGCTGCCTGAAGTGAGCAGGGCGGAAGAAAGGACTGCAGGCGTGCCCTCATCGACCAACCAAGTTATGGGTATCAAATTTCAAGACAACCTCAAAGATATCCAGGGTGGTGCCATCAGCTATGAGGAAAGTCCTCTATTGCTACCAGAACCCAAGGCAGAAGCAGCCAAAAGTGAACTTCCTTCAGGCTCATCTCCTGCTCTCCCCCAGGAGCTTTCACTCAAAGACAGTTTCAAAACACATCAGGAACCTACTGACCAACTGTTTGCCAAAGATCTCAGTAAAGATGAACAGATCCACAAAGACAGGACATTATCTCTCCAAGAAGTCTCAGCAGTAACTGTAGATGGATTGAAAACTCCAAGCACCCCAAAAATCCCTCCATGGGGAGAGGAAAAGGACATGACTAAGGATGAGAGTGATGAGGAAGAAAGATACGACTTCTGTGATAAAGGGGAGGCTCAAATATTAGATGATGGTAAAATGACCACAAAATCAGAAGTTAAGACACCTTCCCCAGACAAAACAGACTTTCAAAAGGATGGTGAAGCTAAAAAGTCACCTGATACTCTCAAAGCAGAAAAAGAAATGGACCAAAGTGGGCTCTCAGCAGCAGATGTGAAAAAGGAGGTACAGCGAAGCACACAGGTACCCCCAGCTAAGTTGAGCCATGAACTGAGTCATGAGCAAACAGCGGAGCACCCTGATACCACTCAGTTATCCAGAGTAACAGAGAAAGCCCCTGAGGCACCAGGTCTAACCACTGAGAAGACTCCTACTCTAGAAGCTTCTCAAGAGAAAGATGTTAAAAAAGATACTGAGGAGGATAAGACAAGTCTAGCAGCTCCTCATCAAATTAAGGAAGAGGAGGATCAGTCAGGAATGTCAAAGTATTTTGAAACCTCTGCTCTGAAAGAGGAAGCCTTCAAAGCAGATAGTCTGAAACAAAGCAGTGATTACTATGAGCTAAGTGACACTAAAGAGAGTAAATATGAGCCTTATCAGAGAGGTCCTCTAATACCTGAAGATGAAGAGGAGGAGGAAGAGGAAGAATTAAATCAGCAGCAGAGTGTGCATGCTCGTGAAATGGGGTACAGTACCCTGGCTCAGAGCTATACACCAGACACATCTGAAGAACCCAGTTCTCCAACAGAAAGAATGTTCACTATTGACCCCAAAGTCTATGGGGATAAGAGAGAACTTCACAGTAAAAATAAAGATGACCTAACTCTGAGCAGGAGCTTGGGACTTGGGGGGAGATCTGCCATTGAACAGAGAAGTATGTCTATTAACTTGCCCATGTCCTGTCTGGACTCAATAGCTCTAGGATTTAGTTTTGGTCGTGCACATGATCTTTCTCCCCTCGCTTCAGATATTCTAACTAACACTAGTGGAAGTATGGATGAAGGTGATGACTACTTGCCAGCAACCACACCAGCAGTGGAGAAGGCCCCCTGCTTCCCCATTGAAAGTAGAGAGGAAGATGAGCACACAGAAGAGGAAAAAGCGACGGTAGAAGAAAAAGTCCAGCCTGATACCTTGGCTGAACCGTCTCTCCAGGCCAAAGATTACTACAAAAATGGGGCTGTCCTGGCTCCTGACCTGCCTGAAATGTTAGACTTGGCAGGGACAAGATCGAGATTAGCCTCTGTGAGTGCAGATGCTGAGGTGGCACAGAAGAAGCCAGTTCCTTCTGACACTGTTGTGGAAGACAGCAGCACAGCCCTGCCACCTGTGACAAATGAAAACCATGTAATTCTGAAAGCTGAAAGCCAGCTGGAAGACTTAGGCTACTGTGTTTTCAATAAGTACACAGTACCACTCCCCTCTCCAGTTCAGGACAGTGAGAATTTAACAAGTGAAACCTGTCCCTTCTACGAAGGCACAGACGAAAAACTGAGACGTGGCCTCGCTCCTGACTTGTCTTTAATAGAAGTGAAGCTGGCAGCTGCTGAAAAATCAAAAGAAGACTTCCTCAGTGAAAGAGATTTAGGTCAGCATGGTGAGTCCACTCTGGTGAGGGACTTTGAGGAGGAGAAAAAAGAGAAACTGGATACTGTGCTAGAAAAAAGTGAAGATCAAGTTGACTCTAAAGAGGTCTGTCCCATTAAAGGAGCAGAACCAGAGAAGACAAGAGCTGAGGCAGCGTTAGAAAGGAAAGAAGAAAGTGTGGCTAGTAAAGTTCATTTACCTGCTGACACAATGTATGACAGAATTTCTTCTTCAGAGATAGCAATAGAAAAGGATTCTATTTGTGTGTTGCTGGAGAAGGAGAAGACCCTTAGTGTTGTTCATGAAATAGCTGAGATAGCTGATATAGAAGCTCCAATTAAACCAGATTACGATGCTATTAAGCATGATATGGAGGTAGCTGCAAGGAGAGCTGACCAAGAATATCAGAGTAAGTTAGACACTAAGATCAGTGAGGTTGTTTCTCTTCCATTAGGGAAGGACAAAGCCTCTCTTAAAAAAGCAGAGCCTGAACCCAAAGACACTCAGCAGAAAGAGGAGACCATCTTCCCCAGAGAAGCAAAGGATGCAGATGTACTTTCCAAGACTGAGCCTAGTTATGCAAAGGACAGCACCAAACTGTCAGAAATTGAAATTAAGGAAAAAGTAACTAAGCCAGATCTGGTACATCAAGAGGCAGTTGATAAGGAGGAATCTTACGAATCTAGTGGAGAGCATGATCAAGCCCAAGAAAGTTTGAATGGAGAATCTGTGAAACCAGAGGATATCAAAGCAGAACATCCAAAACCTCCTGTGTCTGGGGAAGAGATGCCTACACAGTTACCAGCTAAGGGGGCTTCTGTGGAGCCCCTCTTTCCAAAAGCTGAGCCAATCCGAGAGGAGCCTGCTGAGATTCAGATGGAGAGCATACCACAACTTGTAGAAGGAGCTGAAGAGAGTCTTGATAGAGCTGTGAAACCTACAGAAACCCAAAAGCTGCTGCCATGTGAACTGGCAGCTGGGGCCCCGAAAGAGGAAGAATATGAGGAAGAAGAGGTGGAAGCAGGGCAAGAAGCAAAAGAAGAGGATAAAGAGCATCTTGTATCAGAAATGCCCCCAGACTTTGGTGAGCCTGCTGCAGAAGAAATGGGAGCCAAGGGTAGCCCAGAAGCCCTGCCTGAGCTGAAAGGCATTATTGAATCAGTGGTGACAGTGGAGGATGACTTTATCACAGTGGTGCAGACAACAGTTGATGAGGGTGAATCTGCTTCTCACAGCGTGCGCTTCGCTGCCACTCAGCAGGAAGACATTGAAACAGGAGACTCCCAGGCTGAGGAGGAGCTGGATGTTGAAGAAGTGGAAGTTGAGCCCAAGGAGGGCTCCCGAGAGGCTCCTGCTTCACCCCAGAGAGAAGAAATCCTGCTCACTAACTACAAAACAGAGACGTGTGATGATTACAAAGATGAAACAACAATTGATGACTCCATCATGGACACAGACAGTCTCTGGGCAGACACTCAAGGTGTGCATTATCCTTTCTGTTTTGTCTGTTGAATATTTTTGCTTCCAAATCATAATGATTGAAAAGCAAAATTATTACAGTTATAATAGTAATCTCAGCATGTTTCAGAGAAATGGTAAAAATAGTTTGCTTTTTTAAAATTAATCATCTGCTCTGTCTTCAACTATTTTTTCCCTGCTCCTCTGAAGTATTGTTAACATTTGTTACTAATCTTTTGTTTGTTGTTGTAATTTGCTCTGATCCTACAGATGATGATAGGAGCATCATGACTGAACAGTTAGAGACTGTTCCTAAAGAGGAGAAAGCAGAGAGAGAATTGCGAAGATCATCTCTTGATAAGCATAAAAAAGAGAAACCTTTTAAAACTGGGAGAGGCAGGATTTCTACTCCTGAAAGGAAAATAGCTAAAAAGGAACCTAGCACACTCTCCAGAGATGAAGTGAGAAGGAAAAAAGGTTCATTTCACACTCCTATTACAATTTTTTTTTTTTATTTTCTTACTATTTTACAGTACTGTCTGGTTACTCTGCTGTAGATTATGTGCACCATGGCATTATTAATGATAGTGTTTTATAATGAGATTTTGTACAACTATGTGAGAAGCCATGTCCAAGGCTCACTGCTCCACTGGTCCTATTTCATTGTGGACATCCCCACTGATTACTGGGTAATGCACCTGAGCCAATGCACCAGTGCTCCCCCTCTTGCAGCATAGGATTTGCTCCCCTCGGAAGAAGCAACGCGTTGGGTTGGAGTTGTGGGGCAGTGGGCCTGACGCTTGACATATTGATCATATGAAATGGTTTGCTGGGTTTTTTTCTGATTCTGTGTTTTTGTGTTCTTTTTGTCCATAGCAGTGTATAAGAAAGCTGAACTTGCTAAAAAAACTGAAGTTCAGGGCCACTCTCCCTCCAGGAAAATAATTTTAAAACCTGCTATCAAATATACTAGACCAACTCATCTCTCCTGTGTTAAACGGAAGCAGACAGGTGACTGCATTCTGTTCAGTTATGCAATGTGGCTGGCAAACATAGACATTTTCTTTTGTAAATCTCATAGCTCTAGCAGCTTCTCTATTTTTTTTTCTTCCAAGAGTGTCAATCTTCACAAATAGTATTGCTTTTTTAGTGTTTTGTACCATTTTTCTTTTATTCTTTCTTTCTTTCCTGGTATTTGTTTGTTTGTTTGATGGAGGCCATGATCATGTATGCTTGTCATTGCTTGGGCCTCCAAGTGCTGTGGTTGTAACTTGGCATCGTGCTTAGAGTGTGGTGTTCTAGGAATCTCTACTCATCTTTTAATTTGTGGATGATTTTTTTCTTTATTTTTTTTAATTTTTTTTAAATTATGCTTTATTTTTTTTCTGGTGGGAAAATGTTGGCAACTTAAACCATGGTATGCATTTCCATTATTCTGCTTTTTTACTCTCATGCATAATAAGAAGTGTTTCAGACTTATATTTTGTTTATTGATGTTATCTGCATTGACAATTCCCACTCTGTCACTGATGTTTATGCTGTACAGTCAAAATCCACAGGGAGAATCAAGCCACATGCAGCATGGAGCTGAGAGAGAAGAAATCTGGGCTCACACTGCGAAATGCATTGCAAGCAAAAATCTTAATATTTGGTAGAGGAAGATGAAAGGAAGAAAGAAATGATTCCTGTTACGACTTCATAGGTGTATCATTATTTAGAGGACCAAAATAACTCTTCCAGCATTTTCACATATTATTCATGGTTCCTATGAGTTCCACGTGGAAGGATAAACATATTGACTTTCATTGTGATATTAAAAAAAAAATTGCTAAAAGAGGCCAGGTTTTCTGTCGTGTAACATAGCCACATGCTGTAAGTGTGGTTGTTTGGAACTAGGGTTAATGAGAGAAGAACCAGGCACAGCAATGCAGAAATGCAGAGGCATCTTCTCACAGCTTAGGAATTAACAGGAACATTCATTACCACCTTATGGTTAAGCAGAGCAATACTAGAAGTGTCCCTAGGCAGTCATTCCCCTGCAGTTTTGCACCTCTTGTTGTGAATGCAGACTAGCCCCAGCAGGGAGGTCTGAGCAGTGAAAATGCAGTAAGAGGATGGTGTAGAGCAGGTTTGGTCTCATGCCTCTGCTGTCTGAAGTGTGGATTGTATCCTGGCTGTGTTCCATTGGGAGACCAGAACGATCCCATCCCCTTGCTCGTGTGACAGAATCTCACCCTTTTACTTCCCCCTCTCAGGAGACATGGAACCAGCAAAGGAAAGGCTGGTTCAGTCCCCTTTGTGTTGCACTGATGGCTCCCCCTCAGTTTGCAGTCTCTGGGCTGTCCTAACTTGCACTCTGAACCAGAACTACCCAACAGGGAGGAATTTTAAAACAGAATTAAAACATTTCCTCTTGCTATCTCTTGCTGCTTGCTGAAGCACAGCTTGATAGCTCAGGAGTTACAACCCATAATTCTCATGTTCTTTCAAAAGCCCCAGGGGATTCAATAAGCTGTGGACATGGGAGGGGGAAAGGCACTGGCTTTGTAGTGTTCTCAACCTCATCTACACTTGTACAGCTGTGTGGTCAGAGCTGTCATGCCCTCAGCTACCAGGGCATGACAGCTCTGACCACAGGCTACTCACTCTACCCCTACCTGCTCTGACCCTTAGGAGCCCAAAAAGAACTGAGTCATACCAGTGGACTTGGATAAAATCTGCCCTGTGCCTGAAACTTGTGCTGCCTTGGCAAACCTCAGAGGTTTTTCTCCCTCACTGCAATGCACAGTGAAGCAGATGTATTAGTCAAAGTGAGAAATATAATACAACAGCTACCTCCCTTACTCAAGTCCTCCCTTATTTAAGTTCTGAGGTGGAGAGCAACCAAAATAATGGACCCAGACTCATCATAAAACTTTGAGAAATGTGTCTTGAACTTTGAGCTCTAAAGCAGAGGAGCTGAAACCATGCCAGAAAGTGACCAAAAATATTTCTTAGAATGCTTCAGCACACTCACTGTTGCTGGAAAAATTACAGTATGCCTTATTTTCTTCTACCTCCCATTTTTATACTTCCTTATGGGACTTGGGGGGAGACCATGAGAAAGACTGCAATGCTGTGTCATATTCTGCGACATGTGTTATCTTACATATCCCTGAGCCTGATTGTGTCATGCAGGTCTCTCCAGGATCTGGAATCTAGAGGGACATTGTCTCTCTCCCATTTTCTTTTTATGTGAAATATAGCACCATTTCTTGAAGCCAGTTTTGACTGTCAGTGCATCCTGTTTGGAGTGGTCTTTTCAGCTTTAGTGATGCCTGGGTAATGAAGCCCCCCTAAAGTTCTTGGCAGTGTAGTCTACAGAGCTTTGAGTGTGTTGCAGTCAGTTAAAATCTCCATACTGCATTTACCATGACTTCAAAATGAAACATGTCCAGTCATAAGATACAAATATCTACCAAAATAAGTTCACGTTTTGCACAATGGCCTGGAAAAGTACATTTTTCCCTTAATGCCCCTCAATACCTGAAAAAAATTCCCACATCACTGGTAAGCACTGGGAAGTACCAGTAACTTAAACCACCATATCCATGAGGCAGGGACTGGTTTTTGAGAGACTTGTCCTTGCCATTTGAAAAAGAAATTGCAAGGCCAACCCTGATGAGAGAGTTGGGAAGTCTTTGCCTTGGCTGGTGTAGCTCCATGAGTGAAGCCCCCAGCCTGGCCTGGGTTTTGTTGGTGGCTTTGAGATGCTACTGCAGGTGTGTTATCAGAGCAGCGTTGTTGGAGGCAAGGCCAGGACAATGACCTGGCCATGCTATGTTTGTTTCTTGTTTTCAGTTCTGGGGTCACCCCCTAAGCTGAAACATGTTTGTAGGACCTGTAGAAATCTTGTGTTCAGAGGGAGGAGTTGTGGCTGTTACCAGGCACAAGGGACACAGCTTTTTTACCAGCCCCCAGTGGTGACTGGTTAGGGTTGAATGCCAAGGGAAGGAGGAAAGGAGCTGTTTGTGGTTATCTAGAAGAGATGGAAACCAGACCCAAACCAGCAGTAACAGCTGTGTTGAAGTGTGACACGGGAAGGCTCTGCTGTACTTGCCTCTCTTAAAAATTCAGAAGAACTGAAGTAGGCAGTTACATATTCTTTTCCTCCTCACAAGTTCTCTCTCCTACACCTTGGGCTAGAGTGGGTAGTGAGACAGAAAACCAGGAATAACCTTACCACACCTGGGAGCTGCATAAGAAATGGGAAAAATTAACCTGACCTTTGCTGTATGAGGAATTAGGGTTGGTTTAAAGTTGGAAAACAGTTGGGTTTATAGCAGAAGGTTGTCATTTGTGATTGTTTCCTACTTCTGCTTTTACCAAGGGCATCCTGGCACAGATGCCAAGAGATTTCATGTTAGTTGTTAAGTGGCACATCACTTCCTAAGCAGCAGCCTTAGAGTGAAGCTAATAACCTGCTTTCCAAAAAGCTGTCCCATTCAGAAACCGGTGTGGATGGATTTGAACTCCAAGAGAAACATTTGATACCTCAAACCATGTATCAAATAAATGAAATACTGGATTAACATTCTTAATGTCCCAGATAAACCTTCAGTTTCTAAATTCTTGAGAGCTTAGTTGACCATGACACACTGACTTTGTTGACACAACTAGGATGAAAATTCAACAGTGAATCTCTCTCTATCCATTATGAATGTTGGCTAATATTTTGAAAGTGGTGGTTATAGAGGCCTCTCTTAATATTTTAATTTGTGGATGATGTAAAGGAACTTGATTTTTAGAGAACAGTCCTGAAAATCAGGATGCTAAGTTTTCTGAGGATTGAACAGAAACTTATATTTGTCAGCTATTTCTGGAACTTTTTTCTTTTTGTTTATAGACTTTTAGGAACATGAATACAAAATTTCATTTTGTTCAAAACACATAGAATACCATTTTACCTCAAGTAAGATGAATGCAGAAAAATTTCAAGGCACGTAAATGTCTGCATACAGTTCAGGGTATTGCACAAAGTACTCACTTTGCACAGTAGTTTCAAGGCATTTAATTGGTCTAACAAGTGTACTGAATGGAAATGCTTTTTATTACTGTCTTTAACTATCAAGTCTTTCTTTGGATTTCTCAGCAGCAGGTGGTGAAACAAACCAGGCTCCTGCTGTATTTAAACAAGCAAAGGAAAAACTCTCAGTGAGTAAAATAATCTTATTGTTCATTTTTATAATCTCCTTTTGCCCTTCTTTCATATCTTTTTGTCTTAATTCAGTAAGTAATTGTGTGTTCCATTTAAAATTTGTTCACCATATTCATTATTCATTTAAAAGGGTAATTAAAACCACCTTTCCTGAATAACCTTAGAAGTCTAGTCTCAAGTGGTAGATGGTGACAGTTTGCAGACCCACAGAGGGCACACAGACTCCAAACTGCAGGACTTGAAGTCTGGGCAGCATTTTGAGCCAGGCCATTCTGTAGGATAAGCTGCATGTCCTGGCCCTTCTTGCAGCACCCAACTTGCCTTGGCACCTTGCTGGACTGTTGGGTTTTCCAAAACCACAGAAGGCAGAAGCCCCCGCCCGGGACTGGTGTGCCATTCCACAGCCCAGTGTTCTGCAGGGGCCATGCCTGTGTAGGAGATACTGGCCAGTAGAATTTACATTTACTGCTTTCACTATGGCCACTGTCTGTGCTATAATCTGTCAGATTACAACCTTGCCTTGCCTTGCCTTGCCTTCATCTGCTCTACAGCTTTTCCTGCCTCCTGTGTCTGGCTCTCTTAAGCAAAGACTCCCTTGCTCCTTGCTGACCCTGCACTGTTTCTGTCCCATCCCTCCAAAATCCCCAGGAAGCCAATCTCTATTCACTCTCCACTATGTAATTATTTTAGCCATGACAGTGACACGTGCCAATTCACTGCAGCGCAACACTTTGTCATTGTTATCACAGAATCATAGAAAGTGTTGAGATGCAAGGGACCCATCAGGATCATCAAGTCCAACTCCTGACCCTGAGCAGGACCACCCCCCAGCATTACCAATTAACAATTTCTTTAAATTTTTCTAAATTTCCTAATATATTTCCCCAGTATATTCCATGGGTGATTTCTTTCATTTGTTGAACAAGACTCTCAGTTCTTTGGGGAGCAAAAAGCTGTGTCACATGAAGTGCTACACACTGTTTATGAATTGTAAGAAGCTGGTAGTGCTGAGAGCACTTTTGGAGGCTTTGGAGGAACCATGGTTTTTCAGGTCTGACCCATTCCAGCTCAGAACTGGGAAACTATTAGAGCTTCTTTACAAGTGACTAAGATCTGGGCAGGTTTGTGGGCTGAGTCTGAGCATGTTTTATTACTGTCTTTTCTTGACAGACCATCAACACTTGCACAAGAGAAGCCAATACTTGCCCATTTTCAGTGTTTATGAAGTGCTCTAGTACAAGCACTACAAAATCATTCTGTGAAATTGTCTTTCTGTACATCTTTCCTATTCCTGCCCCTTATGTTACAGCACACATCAGAAAGCTGTCCCCTGCTTACTTTCTCTCTTTGTTGCCTTGCCTCTCTGGTTGCCACACCTCTTGGATATTTTCTATTCTGTGCTTTGCCTTTGCCTCTGCTTTTAGAAAGATCTCTCTCTATTTTTGTCATTTTGTTTCTTTGTGGTTTTCAGCTTTTATGTCCTTCAAGTGCAGCCTTTTCCTCTCCGCTGGTAATGTTAGATCATCCAGCCTGGTCAGTTTTGTTATTCACATTCAGACTGCAGTTTACACAGGGCAAGTTCAGGAAAAGCTAAACAGTTCCATCTGCTGGAAGCAGCTGTATACCTGCAGTTCACAGAGAAGTGATGAAAACCTGTGCCATGTGTTAGGAGCACCTTGAAATAAAATGAGGGTTGTGCATCCCCACTTCAGCAGTCCCTGAGAGTCACATAGATCTTTGTCCTCTGGGCACCTGACCCTTCCAGCAGCATAAATTAAAACAGAGGTCAGAGGTGAAGTATTGCTAACAGAGACTGAGTTTTCCTGCAGGGATTGAGACACGGTTTCTTTGCTTGCTCAACCACCTCTGGGCAGATTCTGCTGCTATTCCTGATGCTAAAAAGTGCCTTGTTACCTAAGTAACATGGAGGGACTCTAGACTGTGATAACCAAAGCTGTGCAGTAGCTCAAAGCCATGCCTTTTCCCCATCTGTTCTATTGACAGATCTCAGTGCTGTCCATCTTTAGCATCCACACTAGATACATGAATTCACAGAGGACACTGAGCCATATGAGTGAAAAGTCTTTGCCCTGTGACTAGAACCTTAATCTACAAGAGTTTTTCAGTCTCATTGTAGGGGTAGTTCCTTGCATGCAAGTTGAAAATGGTGAAAACCACAGAATGAAGATTTGAGCCTCAAGCTATGTGTGCTTAGTTCTATCTCTAGTTCAGAAAGCCAGGTGAAAGGTGCTTGCAGAATGTCTGCTTCTTGGGGCACCCAACATAAATATTCCACAGAGTTTCAGCATCAGTAAATACCTTCATGGATTTCTAAACATGATCCAAAGTTTCACAAATGGATGAGACCCATAAACTGAACTATGACAAAACAGTCAAAGTCTGGAAAAGCCTTTGATTTGGCAGAAACCTCATATTCTGTAGTTTCTTTGTAAAATAATTATTCACTGGTTTCCCTCTGTTTGTTCTCAGACAGTAAAATAAGTATTGAAAAAGAAAGAGGCATAAATATGCTGCAGAACTCATTATGGGACTATGTTCTTGCTAGTAAAGCACTTCCATCCTAATTTCTTGTCTTGCTACTTGGTCTGGAAGATGACATCCAATGGAACTCCTCTCAGCTGTACTGTGGGACTGGAATTGCTTGATACACAGTTCTGCAGCTCTTAATCCCATGGGTGATGTCACAGATGACATTCAGCACACCAGCCTCACTTTTCCATAGGCTGAGCATATAGCCTAAGCCAGAGGCCAACATATGTAAAAGGACACTTAAGTTGGACAGAGGCCTGTCAGAGCTGGACAGCCCATTCTTATTTTCTAACAAGACAACTTTAAAGCAGCTCCTCGTGTACCTTTTCTGAACATTGGAAAAGTCTAGGGGATTGATTGAGATCAAATGCCAAGTTCAGTGCTAAAGTTCAGTGCAAATCCCAGGAGGACAGACCCATTGGGATTGCTCCTGTGAGGAATTTCATTCTAGTATGACTACAGAGAGGATAAGGACTACCTTTGCAACTGCTCTTTGTAATATCAGTTACACCTACAGGAAAAAAAAAAAAAAGGTGTTTCTTAAGCAAGTAGCCCTATTCTGTTTCAAGGAGATTGCTTTTTGTAAAGCAGTAAGATGCTTCTAAGTATTAACAAAGATTTTCTGTCTGTCCTGTTGGTGTTTAATTGTTCTTTCAATGGGATGTTGTCATTATTTGGTATCAAACAAGTATTTGTTCACAATAACATACCATGTAAGCCTTCCAGCCATATATGCTTTTCTCATCCCAGGACTCCATACTGCCAATATAAATTCATGAATTTCTATGTAGTGACACCAAATGCACAGAGCAATATCTGGGGTGTGTTAGAGATTTTATCTGTACACAGTAGCAAAAGAAGGAATGACTGTTGTTCTGCTGTTGTGGGAATACTGGTGTAACATTGCTTCTAAGATTCCCACTGGTTTATTCTTGATTTTAGCCTGGAGGGATATACTTTGACTTTAAAGGGCTGGGGTCCCTTGGTGCTCCTGTAGCTTTGCACTTGTTTCTAATGCAGCAGTTGTACCAGTTAAATGCCACACCTGGAACCAGGTTTTTTCCTAATAACACAAGACCCAAATATTATCTGCAGAAAAAGGCGGATTCCTAGAATTGGTAACTCTGTCCAGACCAAGGTGGTTTCAGTCAAACAACACAAAACTGAAACTTCCATGATTGTCAGATCTGCTAGACCATTACCAGACACAGGAAAAGTATTAGTCATAGCTTGGCTTTTTTTTTTTTTTGGTCCATGTTGCATGTGTTTTCATTTTGTCCAGCTTCATGTTGTGTTTTGTTTGTTTTCTCATGACTAGACTGCCTCTTTGTCAAAGATTCCTGCCTCAAAGTCTAGAGCAAAGTCATTGCTTCCTCCAAGACCCAGCTCAGCTTGCTCATTAACCACTAAAAGGGCCACATGTCTGGATACAGACAGTTTTATTGTTCGGCCCTCCTCTGCAGGCCCAAGAGACTCAAAATCAGATGCTAAGGTAAGGTAGCAGAGTTGGTGGAGAGAGTCAGAGATGCACAGGTGAACTCCATGAAACACATTATCTACCCACTGAATTTGAGTAATTCTCTGTGAAGCTCCTGTGGGATTACTTAGATCCAGTGGCAGGAAAACTGATTAGCAGGCTACAAGATGGATAAAAATGGAGATACTCCACAGAAAATGTAAGTGAAATTACAACTGGAAAGACATATCTTCTTTCTGTTGATCATATGGATGCTACTTCATTAACTGCCAAGAAGTTACGCCCATTTGCAAGTGGGTAGGTGGTAAAGAGCAGCAGGACCAATTTGCCCTCCAAGTTTAAAAAACTGTAATTTTTGACCTGTTAATATTCTTCAAAATCAAGTTCAGCCTCCAGCATAAGAGGGTGCAGTTCTAATTACCAGCAGCAGGGGATAGAATAGGGCAGAATCCAAATGTCAAGGACCAAATTTAGTCAGTGCATAGGGACTTTGTGAAGAAGTTGCAGTATAAATTTAAAAAGATGATTGGCAATCCATTCCAGCTTCTCCATGTTTACATTTAACTTGTATTTCAAATCTACATTATGGTGACTTAACTATCCCCGTTTAAAGTTTGGTTTTGCATTGACTTACATTTTTTGTTTAATGCCATACTTGGTGTGTCTTTTACTGTTTGGGACCATCATCATTTTGTCTTTAGGAAGAATGTCTGCTTATGCTGGTCTGTTTTTGACTGCACATCAAGAGCTCATAAAGCTCAAAGCTCAAAAATATTCTAACATAAGCTCAAAAATATTCTAACATTCATGTCCATTGCCCTAATGGTAAAGAGGAGTTTACTCTGGTAAAGAGAAAGTATGCACTGATTTCAAAAAGTAAACATTTTATTATGGAAGGAATTAAAACAACAGGATTTATAATCCCACACTCAGGGGAAAAAAAAAGAAAAAACCAACAAAACCTGAAGCTAAGAATTTATCTCCATAAGAAATTTATAAGTTAGTATTTGCCTATGCAAAAATCACACAACACCTACCAATCTAGTGTCTGGACACCAGTAGTGCAGTTACTCTGCAGGTAAATTCACATAGGAATTCCACACTTGAGCTCTAGAGAGTTCTTTTACTTTCACTTTGCACTTAAAAGCCCCACTTTTTTTCCTTAGTAAGAGCCAACTGTGGAATCCATCCATATTTGGATCCAAGAATATCCCTAGATGTCTCAGGATAGTCATCAAACGCCGTTTGGATGTAGTAAAGAAGCACCATGGAGCTAAAGCAGAGCATGGAGGGTGACTGATCCCTGCAGGTTCCTGTGTCAGGAGCAAACTGGGCGCACAGGATTAGGTTTCCCCCTCTGTGTGTAGATACAGGAAATCATAGCCTAAAGAGTGAGTTTTGCAAACTAAACCTTCCTTTGTTCTTGTGCTGCTGTTAGGATGGAGTAAGCAAGAGCCCTGAGAAGCGTTCATCTCTGCCGAGGCCTTCCTCCATCCTTCCTCCTCGGCGAGGTGTTTCAGGAGACAGAGACAGAGAGGAGAACTCGCTGTCCCTCACCTCTTCTCTCTCCTCCTCAGTACGACGGACTACCCGTGAGTTGTCTCTTTATTTTGCATATTAACCTTCTCCTGCTTCTGTGGTTGTCTCCATCCTCAGTAGATTTGTCACATTGCACAGCCTTTGACGCAGAGGAGTGGATCTGGGGTGTGGTGTAGAACTGATTTTGTTCACATGCCAAGTGCCTGAAAGCAGGGGCAGGATGCACCTGCAGTGCCCAGAGCGAGGTCTGCTGCCCAGACTAATTGCTGAGATTAGAAAATGCCTTTGCAGAGAGCTCAGAGCTGGGTGAGGTACTTAACACAGAGCATTTACAAATAGCAGCAAGAAATAATGAGTCAAAGCTGAAGCAGACAACCTGAAATATTCTGATGGGTCTTGGAAAAGTGAACCTGATAGTTACAGTCATTTATTTGCTGCTTCCCAGTAATTATCTCCCTATGCTCTACTCCTAGGGTAAAATTTCTGCTGAGAATTGAGATGTTAAGTAGCAGAGTGACTCACTGGGGGCAGTGAACCAGCTAGGTTTCTTTTATGAGAAACTTTTTTTCCAAAGTTATCAAATCACAAGCCAAAATAAATTACAGGACAAAGACAATTTACTAAATAACCCCAGAACTTTTAGCCAGGCCTTAGAACCTACATGTGGCTTCCTGCTTTCCACTAGGAGTTCCTCTGTCTTCTCTCTTTAGAAACCAATCTCAGCCCTTTTTAAGACAGCTTAAAAGAAGTAGATTATTAAATTCTGCAAAAAAAGTCCTTTGAAATTCATAAGTGATGCTCCAAAGGTGAAACAGAGACCCTTTGAAAGCAGAGTGACCTCCAGCTGCCACAACAGCCAGCCCATTCTCCTGATTTAGGAGTAAGAAGCTATTAAGCATTTGGCAGGTGGTGAAGGGCTGAGGAATGAAAAGTGAATACACCAGACCTGCAAGGAGGTGGGGGAAAAAAAAATCACTTTCTGTCTCAGATGGTATAGTGAGAAGCTTTAGGGTTGGTTTGGAAAGAAAGAAACCTGTTCAGGGAAATGGGAGGTGAGTGGAGTACTGTTCAGTCTGCCTAATGAGTCATGTAGAGCAAGGAGTGTCTCCGGAGCCCCAGGGACAGGAGTGCATTGGGTTTGGGCCACCATCATTGCACAAACAGAATGATAACACTTAAAATAAAAATGTGTTTAGTCCCACTGGATGGTTTTGAGGGGCCCATTGGATTTATAATTTCTGAATATTTGAAGCGTGAAAGCATACATGCAGCCATTTGGCATTGGGGTTCCCAGGTTTTGAGAGTTACCTTGATCTTTCTCTCCATAAGTATTCTCAGCAAAATTTTACTTTGGAGATATCTCAGCTTCTGTTTATTTATGTTTGAGAGTTAGAAGCAGAGCTGGCTGCGGAAAGGACAGCTAGACTGATCCTTGTGCCCAGTGAAAAGGACTGGCAATGCCATAAACACTGAATGGAACTGCTACAAAATGATAGTGTTGGGGTTTTTTTACTTGCATGCAAATATAAGTAGAATGTGACTTTTTATCAAGGTTGTCTCTGGTAATGGTTTTCTTTCACAGCACTGATGAAAAATAGCAATTGAATGTAAGGACATCTACCCATCCACACAACAGAGCTATAGCTTGTGCATCAGTTGAATGCCCACCTGGGGTTCATCTGCACTTTTCCAGCAGTGGTATGAGAAACAGCTCCAGCCAGGCACTCACAGCTTTTTATTTCAGGAATATCAGCAGAATTTTTACTGCTCTCTAGTTTCTTGCCCAGATCCACTGAAATTGGTTAGATCAAGTCTCAGAGGTTGGGTTCCAAGGATGCTTCTCGTCCTTTGCCCAAAATGGAAATAAATGTGATGATGTGCCTTGTTTAGGCAGCTTTGCAGGAAGCAGAGGTATTGTGGGAAGCACTTCTGTGGTACAGAATGGAGAGCTCAGTCACTCTGGGGGCATTAGCTCAACCTCTCATGGCCGGGTAGTTCCTGGCAGGTTGATTAGCCAAGTAAGACACAGAGAGACCCATTCCAGCTGCTGTTCCAGCAGCAGCACTGCCACCTGAAGAGCTGTGTCTTGCTTGGCACACAGGGATGCACTCTTGGGAGTACAAAGGGAAGAAGAGCTGTACTTCTGTGCCTCTAAAGCTGTTTGTTTTTTTCTTTTTCTTGCATGTAGGATCAGAGCCAATTCGTAGCAGAACGGGAAAAAGTGGAACTTCTACCCCCACTACTCCTGGCTCCACTGCCATCACTCCAGGGACACCACCAAGCTATGCCTCCCGTACCCCAGGCACTCCAGGGACACCCAGTTACTCCAGAACTCCCCACACTCCTGGGACCCCCAAATCTGCAATACTGGTACCTACTGAGAAAAAAGTTGCCATAATTCGCACTCCTCCTAAATCTCCAGCAACTCCAAAGCAGCTACGAGTTATTAACCAGCCTCTACCTGACCTCAAGAATGTCAGGTCCAAAATTGGGTCAACAGATAATATCAAATACCAGCCTAAAGGAGGGCAGGTAAGGATTCCATTCTTTATGTTCACCCATATGTTATTTACTCTTTAGTGTGCACCTTTGTGATAGGAGACATTTTGAGTTGCCTTATAAAGCTATTTGTGTTCTCCAAATCCCTTGATTGTTTAAGTGATGTTAAATGGCAAAGAAGATGACAATCTTCAAAACTTAACTGTGCCTGCTGTAGGTCTTCCAGAGAAAAAGAACAGGCTCATATTATAAACAGTAGGTGTGGATCCTGTTTTCATGGTAAATTAGCACATCCAATACTTTCCAGGATTTGCACAGTAGCCAGTTACTCCTAAAGTCAAGGAGATAATGCCTCAGCAAAGGTATTTCTGCCTTTATTTTGACAGGTAGGATTATTTTGCATGGGAGCTCCACTCCATTTGCCATACCATGTAGCAGATGGGGGTGTGCAGGGGCTCCAGCAACACAAATTCAGACTGTGCTCCTGGATTGGCATTCCTCTTACAGGCCCAGCTGTTGGACGTAGGGCCCAAAACCAGCACCATGGTACCCTGTCCTCCTCCTCTCTGTCACTCTCTCTGGATTGTAACAATTATACAAGAACCAGGAGGTCACAGCAAGTTGTGTTTCTTTGTAGACAGCATGCCTAGACAGCTGAATTTCCTTAGCAGCTCTAAAGAGCTGCTCAGAGTCCTTGCTGAGCAGTGAAGGATGGCACAGGATGGCATTTCACTACTGTGGGCATTACAGGGGAAATCTGCACATCACTGAAGCAGTGATGCTTCAGATCACATCACTGAAGCAGTGATGCTTCAGATTTTTTAGTTCTAGTGGTATGTAGCCACTGAGCTGTGGGTTAGGCAAAGAGAAGCTCACTAAATTTTTCCTTCATGTCTCCTTTATGCCATAGTTGCTCAGTCTACTCAAGAGGTTTTAGGATAATTCTTTTCCAGTTTCTACAGTTGAATTTTATAGGGTCTTTGAGAGCAGCACATGAAAGCTAATTTCATTTCCTTGTGTCTGCTCAGTTCTTTAATGTCTGGTAGTAATATTACACTGGCTGAAATGAGCTGTTATCTGCTATTTGCTTTTAGTGATGATACATGAAACAAACAGAAAGCTTCTTGTTACATGAAACAAACAGAAAGCTTCTTGTTAACCTGAACTGGAAGTGCTGATAGCAACAGGAAAAACAAGCAGAGAAAAACCCAGCATATATTTGGGCAAGTACATAAACATAGCATGCAAATCATTAAAGGAGTACAGATAGGCAGCCCAAAAGTGTCATCTCGAGACAGAGTATCCTTTTACCAGTGGTATATTTGAGCCTGGCACAAGGATTTATCTTAACTTTGAGCTGCTCTAGAGAAAGCTGCACTCTGAAACTGCCAGAGGCTGGGTTGCAAAACTGAAGAAGCTCTTGCGGATGTATGAATGCTAAATAAATCAAGAGGTGCAGTGCTTCAGCCTGGAATTTTATCAAAAGCTCATCAGACAGCAGACTGATTTTCCTTCAGTTCTGACTTGCCAGCCACAGAAACAAAGAAAAGGGGAGAAATCATTCCACCTGATGGGGGTTGTGTGAGTGTGAAGAGAATGCTTTTAGGGGAAGAAACAAGCTAACTTTTCACTGCATTAAGCTCCTACTAGGAATAGATGGCTTGAAACATTTTAGTGTTTTAATTGGTATTCTGCAGCGGGGAGAAATGAGGCCTTCTCTGCTCTGTGGTGCAGCCAGGAGGTGCTTGTCTGGTTTTCTCTTTATGGTACAGTATGGTGAAATGGATCATTGCTGGCAAAGCTCAGAGGACTTGCTCATGGGTATGTCTGCTGGGCTTCAGATGGATTTTCACACTGCATCAGCTGAGGAGGAAATGCTGTGCTTTCAAAAGTAACCCATTTGCATCTGTTATTTCTCAGACAGCCCAAGGGAAGCATGGGGAGCTGGGAGAGGGTGTTGGAAATCTATTTCAGATGCCAAGACTGACTTTTTTGTTCTATTTTTTTGGTTCAGATTTTTGGTTTTCCTTTTGAAATTCTGTCTATGGATGTGGTTGGTACCATATCAGAGTACAGAAGTGCACCAATTGAGTATTTTCATTCCTGGCAAGGCAGAGTATTTAGAATGCTTCATGGACCAGCAACCAAGGATAAAACTAACCTACATTTCTCTTAATTTTATCTTAAAATGTATACCTAAAATCTCAGCCACAGGCAAGAACTTCAGTGGATGTGAAGGAGCAGAGCTTCATCAAAGTGAATGGAGCTGCACAGACTAGAATTACATGCATAAGCTTTAAAATGCCACTAATTATAGTGACAGGAAGGCACCTTGTAAGAAGTAAGATGACACATAGAAAAAAGAAATATCTAAGCCATGCTAAAGAATGAAATGTTCCATGAAGGTTTTTAGGAAGATTAAGGGAGAACTTCACCATCTTCCCTAAACTGTAGAAAACAAAATGCAATAAGTAATGAGTCAGAAAGTTTGAACAAATTGATGACACCACTATTTAGTAGATGCTTTCCAGAAACCACAGAAATGCTTGCAAGGAGAATAGGCTTGTTCATTAGGTGATAAAATAGACTGGCACTGGTAAGACATCTCAGAGGTGGGCAGATGAAGAGGCTTGAATGGATATCTTAGCTTCAAAATCAGTTTGGATTAATGATGAATTGATTTTTTTTTTTTGCCTTGTCTTCTTTTATATATTCTCTGTGTTCTTTACACATAAATTTTGTCTTGGTTTGAAAAGACAGGTGTCTGCTAAGGAAGGCAGGAGCTTCTCTTGAAATGGAAAATGTAAACCCTCTCCCTCTGAATTATTATGATTTTGAAATTAAGGGGCTCTTGGGCAAAGATACAGGAGTAGGAATAACAGTTCTTTATACGGAAAAATAAAAATGCAATAATAAAAATAAAAAAAAAAAAACACAAAAAAACACTACCAGAGTCAGAACAGGAGCTGACCCCCTGTGTGTCAGGGTGATGGCACAGTCCCATTCCATGGTGGCTCAGCCCTCCTGCAGTGCCAGCTGTGGTTCTGCTGGAGCAGGGATCTTGCACAAGGGGGGAGTTTTCCTCTGAGGCTCCAGGGCTGCTGGAGATGGGCCTGGTGTCCCTCTGGGAATGCAGTGGAGAAGAAAGCTGCTCCTCTGGGAATGCAGGGGAGAAGAAAGCTGCTCCTCTGGGAATGCAGGGAAGCAGAAAGCTGCTCCTCTGGGAATGCAGGGGAGAAGAAAGCTGCTCCTCTGGGAATGCAGGGAAGCAGAAAGCTGCTCCTCTGGGAATGCAGGGGAGAAGAAAGCTGCTCCTCTGGGAGTGCAGTGGAGAAGAAAGCTGCTCCTCTGGGAATGCAGTGGGCAAAGGCTGCTGTGGTGTCCCAAATGTCAGATTGTATCCAGGCAGGAATGCTTGGCTCCTCCCCTGGGCAGAGCATCTCCCAGTGGGATGATGGAATTTGATCAGCCATGCAGGGACACTCAGTGGCCATGAACAGAAGAGATCTCCTGGAGGGAGGATGGGTTGTGGAAGAGATAAAGAAAACTGCCCCTCCTGGTTTTAACAGGTGGCCCAATTAACAGAAGATGGCTGCCCCACCTGTTTCCAACAGATGGCCACAGAATACACACCCCCAGCCACATCTTGCATTTCCAACCTAAGACAATTTGTAGCTCTGTATCCTATTATTGTATTTGTAGCTTATCTTCAGTACTTTTCCTGATTCTACCCAATTAACAGAAAGACAACACATTCCAAAGGTTCCAAGCGGGGGATCTGAGGCTCCTGTCTTATCTTGGTTCTTCCTGGGAACCAAGGTTGAAACTGGCTCTTCCAGACATATTTTTATAAACAGTTTAGTCCCTATCTAAAGGAGGGGGAATTTGAAAAAGAGTTGAAATGGGGGGATTACCTCACCAACCATGCTTCTAACTGGGGATTTTTGTCAGAGATACTAATTGGTAAACCCTATAAGAAATGTATACACATTATGCTGTGTGTACAACTTAGGTGCACAATTCACCAGGTGGAAAACACCAAAGGATCCTTACAAAGGTAACCCATTTTTACCACCCTAACTGTGTCTGGCTGCTGATTTTAGGACCAGTGAAAAGGCATCAAGATGGCAGGAGAGATTCCCCCCAGCACACACCCCAGACCCCCATCATCATGATTTACAACCCCGTCTGCAGAGATGTGGGCTTCTCACATGTTCCCTGCCTCAGTGACAGCTTGCTAGGGTGCAGTCAGTACAGACACAGACTGATCTGGTTGGTGCACCAGACAAAGTTCTCAGTTAACTTCCCCTTGAGGTGGCATCTTGTAGTTCCTCCCCATTCTGCTGTTTCACATGTCTTTGCACCACATTATGAACACTCATGACTGCCCAAAATCTGCAAGTCTTTAAGTTATGTACTGTTGCTGCAATGACTGCTGAAGAGTGTCTAAAAAGATGGTGGAGAGCAAGGCTTCACATAAGGTGCAGTCTGAGCTGTTGCTGGATCCCACTCTCCTTCCAGCACATCATGTGCTTTTTCTCCAGTCCATTGTAACAACATAGGTGAATCAAAACCACTTAGGCCCACGTTAAGAGGATGTTCTTGCACAGGTCAGTGATGAACATAAATGAGCTTACAAGGGCCAAACTTGGTGCATTCCCCAGCCAGAGGCACCTGAGGCAGCTGTACAGGGAGGTGTGGATTGACAGGGAGCATGGCTGCTGTTACATGATGCAGCTGAGAGACTGGGAGACAGTTGTTTCCACACTGTTGGCTTCACTCATTGGAATAAGTTTGTGCATTTGTCAACTCAACAATTCAGAGCTGTAAAATAAATTAATCTCTGTCAGTCTACTCTTGCTTTCTTTGTACATTCCCAAGTCTGGGGATTTGCAAGACATTTGAAGGGATTTATTCTGCACTGAAAATTAGAAATGAATTCACCACTTGTTAATTGCAGATCTACAAATGTGAAGAGAAATTAGGAGTTTCAGGTACACCTTCAAACCTCTGTCAGAGCTCAAACCTGTAATTTTTAAGTCTATGAAATTTAGAATTTTGGCTGAAAATTGCAGATTGGACAGAAATAACATCTTGCAGCTCCAGTGTTCAGACTGCACTTGTTTAAAGGAAGGCTTGCCTGAGTACAGTCTGTACAGTTAAGCCTTGAATTATTCTGGATAAAAAGCTAGATGTTCTTCCTGACTCATATTTTAGAAAAATTAAGCAATCACTGCCAGCCTCTAGCAAGTGTCAGAAGGGCTTTTTTGGGGAAAGGTGTTTGGTTGCTAGAACTGAGCAGAGAATTAGGACAGAGTAACATCACTGCAGTACCTAACCCATCTGTAAAATATGCACCCTGCCTGTGAGGCAAACTGTGAAGCACAATCAGGATGCTCCCAAGCAGTCTCATGGGCTCCAGCCACTAAGAGAACTTCTACCCACTGCAGCAGCCATATGTGTCTCTCAGTTTTTTGTAGGCAGTGAGCAGCAGTGCCCTGATTTCTGCCACTCAGATGCTCAGTCTAGGGCTGAAGGTGCCACTTTCTGGAGGATTCAGTATCTTTCCACCAACTACAGTTGGCAGCTTAAGCAACCAGTTCCATCTCTTAGCTGGCTAATGTTAGAAGAGTCAAATCCCAGCTGTGATGGTACCATGTGGTGTTGTTCTCTCATTAATAACTATGGGGAGAAGCTGTATTTTTTTTTTTCTTAGAGTAGGTTGAAATTACCAGGATGTAAATTCCTGTGAAAGTCTGAGTTATCCCAGCAGCAAGCTCAGCAAAGGAGGTGTTTCCAGCTGAGCTCTAAGTAGCCTAAATTTTGAGAAATAAAATGAGAAAGGTTGTTGTTTTGGGAATAATGGTCAGGGAATACATAATCTGGATCAAAGCTGTTTCATCATATAATAGTGTTCCATTTTGCATGGAAAGGTTAGAAAAAAATTGTTTTGCTAGACAGGAAAGGCAGGAAAGAAAAGAATAGAAGATTTTGTATTGGAAATTTGGATTTCAACAATAAAATGCTAAGGGGCATATCTGCTGACTGTTGGGAAAGCCAGCTTACATGAAGAGATGACTGCAAGATATTTTTGAATTGAACTGAACAACCTAATTGTCTCCATTATGCTGGAGTAAAGAAATTCCAGAGGTAGTGGTTCAAAATTCAGCTCTTCTCAAAGACACAGAAACTGATTTGGAAACTGACACCTGATGCTCAACACTTGATATTTGAAGCTAATAGTACTCTTTCCATGAGTAGGAACTGTTGTGTCAAAGGTTTAAGCATTGGATTCTGAATTTTAGCAAAATCTGTTGGTTTGATTGTTGTTGGGATGTTGTTGCTGTTAAAGGGAGTACTAAACCAAGGATTTTGTGTTTTAGGTGAATTAATTGCACTCCCAGGATTTTTTTAATTTGGTGTGAATCTTCAATACTTTTTTACAATTCTTTTGATCAGCTCCCCAGCTTTAGTGAGGAGTGTGATTGCAGAACGTGCTACAGTTCATCTGACAGGGAGCTTGCACTTCCTTGAACTTTCTGTTAAATTCACTTTTGACTGTATTGACTGTAAACTCTTTGGCATGGAAAATGGTTGTTTAATTTTGTACTAGTACCATAATTATGCAGACCCTCTAAGTATTTGTGCACAGGCCTTTCCTCCCCTGATTGGTAGGGACATGCCTTGTTCAGCATGGCCATCTTGTTATTTACTTTAGTACAGTGATGTGAGGGTAGGTGTAAAGAAGCTTGTAAATCAGCCACTCTTGTCCCATGCAAGGATTCAGGACTTGGCTGATGACAATATTATCTGCTCAGTGTCTGCCTCTCAGTATGTTTTTAAAAGTCAGAAATGACTGTGCCTTGCTCACCCTTTACTAAGAGCAGGGTGAGAACGGGACATTGTTTTGCCTATGTCCAGCACAGCCTTTTATTTTGAGTATCACTAGATTCTGGATTGGCAGCCTTGCTGGTGTGTGTATCCACTTATTCCAGGAGTGCAAAGGCTGAACATCATCACAAGCCCTGTCTGTAGGTGTGGAAAATCTGAGGCACAGTATTTCTCTTCAAGGACTTTACTAGGCCAAATAAATACCCTCTGTCTCCCTTTCCTCTCCCTGTAGCCTCTGGCAGGAGCATGAAGACTGGTATCATCTGTCCTTGGCAGCAGATAAATTTGGAAGCACTTTGAACTCTCTCTTGATTCTAATCAGTTTTAACCTTAACCTTACTTCCTGTGCAAGATCAATTCTTGTCTCACTTATATACCTGTGTTAACCTGGAGATCAAACACTGAAAGATTGTCTAGTTCCTGGGATATAGCTTAGTCAAAGTGCTGTGGTAGATAGAAGGAAGCTTTCCTTTTTGATAAGCTGTTAGGAGTCTGGAAGCTTTTCCCAGTGTCACAGCTCCACAGCATGTTCAAACAGCCAAGTAGAGCCAAGCTAGAGTATTTTTAAATGCTTTAGGCAGTATTTGTGGCAGAGCTTCTCAGAGGCCCTAATTGCAAGGCAGGGAGAACATAAGCCATCATTTCCTTGGAAAAAATATTCAGAGCCTGTAATATCATCAGCATCACCTTTTTTGTTCTTCAAATATCCGTTTCAATGTGTACCAGTGTAGTATGCCATAGAAGGGAAGCTGTTTATGGACTCTGCCCAGATGTTGGTAAGTTAGGGGCTTTTCCTCTTCTTGTGAAAAGCAGCTGAACTGAATTATTCTAGGCAGCAATGGAACATAATTCTTTCTCTTGCATAAGCAGCTTTTGGACATTGGTGTTGTCTTTAGCAGTGAACTAAACTGCTAAATACAACTGAACTAAATTCTCTGAGGCATTTCTCTGCCTTCCTCTGAATGTTTCTACAAATTTCTGCTCATCACGAACACAGTGGTGTAGTGCTGGCAGAGGAGGACCTGCAAACTGTTGTACAGGGAGTCTTTGAAATCCAACTCATATTCTACTTAACAGGAGGCATATATCTGCCTGGAAGATTAACAAGTATTGTGTCTCATAGCCTGTCTGCTTCTTCTTGTGCCAGCAAGCTTAACCCAAAACTATTCCCTGTGCTCCAGTGTAGATGTTTCCCTTAGACCACAACCCCCAGCTGCTCTGATTGTCAGTCAGGCCACTGAAGGAGTAGGAAGGGAGCCAATTAACTGGGCTGAGTGCAGAGCAATATAGGCCTCATCTAAATCAACTCTGAGAAAAATACCTTCTGCACTTGTTTTCCTTGCAGACTATGCATCATAAATGTTCCACATTGCCCAGAGCTCTGACAGGCAGCATTCCAGCTGCGTGGGTGGGTGTTGGAGTGCACTCTCCCAGTCCTGCTGGGGACTCTCTGGAAGCAGTGGGAATCACTGGGGCCGTGCTGTGTGCATGCTGGCACACAGTCTGCCTTGGGCTTCAGTTCTGGACCACTGCTGAGGAGTCAGCAGAAGACAGAGTGAGGGGAAGGCCTGTCAGACATCTAGGGCTTCAGACAGAATCCAGTTTTCTCTTGGGCAATATGGTTTTATAGAATAAACATTGCATTGTCTGTAAGGCTTTAATTTTCCACTGTGGTTTAATTACACATAATTATGACAAGTGCTGAGGAACCTCTGCTTCGTCTTAATCCAAATACTGACTTCCAGGCCCTTTCCAGCATACCTGGGCAAACCAGTATCGCATCAGAAGAGAAGGTACCCACTTCAAACTGGCAGGTCAGAACAGGGGTTACAAGGTACTCTGTCCCAACATTATCTTGTTGGGATTTCTAGAGAGTGTGGATAGAAAGCTGTCCTGTTTCTGCCACAGACTTTCATTTTGCCACACACAAAATGTTCCCCCTTTCCTGAATGAGAGCATGAGCGGGCTTGATCTTTCATTTAACTTTCAGCACAACTGAAGTGCATATATGTGCATCCCTACCACACCTCCACCCACACACAAGATGTACATACACATTTGGAACACAGAGAACCTTCCTGGTGAGTCATTGTGTTTGTGCTGCCTCTGTTGCAGGCAGCTGCATCATCTAATTCCTTTCATCAAGTGCCATCATGAAAGTTTGCCATTTTCTTGTAGCTGTGCTCCCTCACGTGGCAATTCCTTGCTCTGATAGTTAAAGATTTCCCTCCAGATGCCAGCTTCAATTGATTCATAGTCAGTTTACCTTCTTTGTTTGCAAGCCAAAATTTCTCTTTAGCCTGAATGGTTCCTGTCCCTTTCTGGTAAGTTCCCTCTCCTGATTGCAATGATTCCTCAAACAAAACTGCTCCTGCAGTCACATTGGCTGGCTGGCAAGCTCAGCCTCTCTCAACTCATTTGGAACTTGTTGGACAATTTCAGCTGGTGCTGGCAAGGGAGCAGTGGTGAGAAATACAGGTGGTTCCTCCACACAGAGTGATGGCTGTTGACAGAGTATGGAGCAGGGACTCAGCATAACACCATCACTGGGGTAAAGGCAGTGAACTTAGCCCTTCTCCACAATCAGGGACAGCAAATAGTTGGCTGGTTGTGTATTATACTGCCTGTTGGCCCAGTCTAGCAGAACTGGAAGAATGCTTGGGACAAAATGCTGGCTGGAAGGGATAGGGATAGGGCTTGCTGGAGTATACAGGATGGATGAATTAAGCAGTTTAAGCCCTTATTTACAGGAAACAAAGCCCTGATCATTTGTGGAACACTTAGTTATAGAGGGTGGTTATGATTTGAATATGTGCAGGGATACTGATATATCCCAGGAAAGGGAGAAACAGATCATCAGGGAAAACCTGAATCAGTTCAGTTCTTCTCTGTGCCATATGAGCAGCAGAATGCATGCATGTCCTTCAGCTCTCTCCAGCCCTCAGCCCAGGACACAAATGATGCATAGGTCTCCTGCTGGCCCTGCTGCGCAGGGGCGCATTTCACCCAGTGAGATGGAGAGATAATTGAGATGATTGGTTCTTTATATATCTGCTAGCTGGGTCCATGGGCCATGAGACTCACGAACTGTCAGACTTCTGAGTGCAAATCAGCCTTTAGGCACTTGATCAAAGGCACTCTCTCAACTTTTCACCTTGCTTTGGCTCTATTTTAAGCTACAGGCCCGGAGTGCAGAGGTCTTGCCATGACCCATAAGTCAGCATTTTCAGAGCAGATGAATCCCTGTGGCCATAGTTAAGAAGTGCTGCTGATCCATCATTGAGAGATGTGCTCAGAAAGTGCCAGGAAGGCTTTCCTTCTGTTTGCCCAATTGTGTCTAGCCAGAAGCTGTCTGAGAGCCAGATCTGAATACACATCTGATGTGTGGTTCTGTAACTGATGTGACATGTGTCTCATATAGTACTGGGGTACATTTTTAAACAAACATCATATTGAAAGAAAGCACAAGCATGAAAATCCAAAGGCATTTGCTTTCATATTTCAGTGTACGTTGGTTTACTTGGACAGATAAGCAGATGGGAGGGGGAAAGACAGAAATCAGTTTGACTATTGAAGATGCCCTTCTGAAGGTGACCTACCAGTTGTGTGGGGTTGGCTGGTGCTGTCATCATTGGTGGGTTGAAATACCTCAGGATTTCAGCCTGTGCCTGTGCTGGCTGGATCTGGGATTTCTGCATCAAAGGCTGGAGTGGTGAGCTGTGGGAAGGTGGGTTCCCATCTTCTTGTGGCCAGTTCAGTAGAAATACTGAACATCACTCAATAGACCCTAGGACAGGCTGTCCAAAGACCAGGCCTAGTCCAAGCAAGCATGGAGTTCTTTAAATTTTTCAGGGAAAAGCCACCTCTCATACCTCACAGTATAGAACTTTCCCCTTTGTATCTCACCACCACTTTGTGAGGTAGAAAAAGAGCAGCACGATATATTTACAGATGCTGTGTGAACATACTAAGAGATTGACAGGGTTTATTTTCTCACATTTCAATACACGTGTCTGAAGAAGGAGTCACTGTAGGAGGCAAATTACCCTGGTTTCCTTGTCCTGCACCCCCAACTGAGTGTGTATATGGTATATAGTAAGTTACCTCCAATTCCTTTTAGGTTAGGATTTTAAACAAGAAGATCGATTTTAGCGATATTCAGTCCCGGTGTGGTTCCAGAGATAACATCAAACATTCTGCAGGGGGAGGAAATGTAAGTAGTATGGACACCCTGGGAACAGGCACTTCCACTGTGGTGAAGCACCTCACACAGGCAGAAGCCTCTGTCTCCCTTCCTCTGAGCATTGCTTTCCTTCTTGCTGCTGTTTCACATGTGAGTTTGTCTGGTAGTCGAGTGAGCCCTGTGTTTGCAGTGGTGGCCTCCTGATCTTTCCCCAGAGAGCACAACACATTTTCAGAACTTGGACAGGGAAGGGAAATTATAAAAGAAGGGTTATCATCTCTAAATGATAAAATAAGGGTTATCTCTAAATGCCCAAGTCAAAGTGCAGTCTGAGCCAAAATGGTTCAGTGCCTTTCTTTCATGGGAGGAGCCCAAGAAAGTAGTTTCCAGAAGAGACTGCAGCTTGCAGTGAGACTCCAGCCTCCCCACTGGGCATTTTCTGTGCACCAGTCCTTCCTCAGCTAACCTTTCAGTTATGTGCATTCAGCAGAGGGGAAGAAGAAAAATAAAACAGGAGGACAAAGAAAGCTCAGAGAAGAGGGTGTGATCAGCCAGCATGCTGAGTGCTGATGTCACAGCATTATTCCAGTATAAGAAACTGAGGTGGCCCAGGGTTTGACCAGACACCTGCTGGTTTTATTGGGCACACTGGAGTAGCTTAAGGTGGATATGACTGTCCTGATGGAAATGATCAGATGGAAGAGCTGATGGTGTGGGCACCTCTGATCCAGGCAGGGTCAATACAGCAGCCAGTGCTGCCTAAGCCACTGGGGGTGTGGTGAGCAAGCCAGTGGCATTGCAGTTACCCTGGAGCTCCTGGATGGCTGTGACTTCTTGGGGCCTGCCAGCTCTGTGCCTGTGGGCCACATCTTGGAGCTATTTGGGAGTGTCACTCTGTGGCTGTTCCCAAGCTGGGCTCAGCACAGCCATGGCAAGGTGGCAGCAGGAGGAGGGAGGGTGCCTGACCTGCTGCTCTGCAGTGAGCACTGAGCCAGCTGGCTGAACCTCAGCCTGCTCAGGTACAGCTGCAGGAGGCACATGTGTAGATTACTCAGACTCTGCATAGTGGATTGACAGGAAATGGATACCATATATAGATACAGAAAAATACAAAACAGATGGTAGAGAAAAAAGCAGTCACCAAAATATCCTAGTTGCCAGGATGCATAATCGAGACAGAAGTAAATTGAATGGGTCCTGCTGTGTGCAGGGCTTTGGAGCACCCACTCTGAAAGGAGGAGGCTCAGAAACATTTTAGAAAGAACCCACAAGCTGATCTCCTTTATCCTCCTCTTCATTTTGCTAATAGTAAAGCTTAACCCAGCTTTGTCATCTCCCTGTGTGGGAGGTTTCCTCTTTTGTGGCATGCTCTGTTTTCTACTAACCATTTCTCCTTTTGCAGTGGTTTATAGAAGCATCTCACTCTTTCTCTGAAGGGCTTGGCTTTTAACATGTTTTTTTTATTTTATTATTTTCATTCTTGTAATTTTTGTATGTGTGCACTTTTGACAGGTACAAATTGTAACCAAGAAGATTGACTTGAGTCATGTGACTTCCAAGTGTGGCTCACTCAAGAATATCCACCACAAACCAGGTACTGTAGGAATTTATGGGTTGTGGGACAAAGCAAGAACCCAATACTGTTATTTGAGCTCAGAATCATGGATGATACTGTTCTCTTTTACAGTCAAAGAGAAAAGAAATACTCTTTAGTAATAAAAATACATTAAATTACTTGACTAAATATATAAAGGCATAAAGGTATGAGACCACCTAGTTTTGGGAGGTGATAAAAAAATACTGCCAAAGGATGTTTCTCTGGCATAAAATTGAATTATAGGCTGAAGTCAGTGAAAAACTTAAGCATGTGCTTAAACCCATGAGAACCAGTAGGACTGCAGCACCTGCTTACAGTTTAAATATATGTTGAAGATTTTATATTTTACTGAACATGCAGAGCATTATTCTGTGCTTCTCCAAAACCATTAGATCTCAACTAAAAAGGAGGTAATGTGAGTGCATTCGTGCTTCAGGTCACACTTTCTCCTGCACCATTTCAATTTCTTAATGTATGTTTCCTTTTCCTCTGTAGGAGGTGGGCGTGTGAAAATTGAGAGTGTGAAACTGGATTTCAAAGAAAAAGCTCAGGCTAAAGTTGGTTCACTGGAAAATGCCCACCATGTACCTGGTGGTGGTAACGTCAAGGTAAAGGAACAGCTGTCAGTAAAGGCTCCCACTGTGCCCCTGGCCCAGTGAAATTACTAGGGCTGTAAATTCAGTGATGGCTCTGAATTGAGTAGGAAACATCCTGTCTGTCCTCCTTCAAGCACACTCATATACCAATTTGTTCCCTTGGAAATTTGGAATGACCCGTCTTGCATCTGCATCTAAGCTGAGAGTGAAATGTCATGTAGTTTGTGCACTGTCTTTTCCCCCTAAAGACAAACCTTGTTTGGGACTGAGGGACAGGTATGATCTGAGAGGAGGACTCCATTGTGAAACAGGAGGAAAACATCCTGAAAGTAAAATCCCTCCCACAAACATTTGAAAATACAGATTTTGAAAACAAATCATACTTCCCATACAATGCTTATGAAATTTGTACACCTAGGAACTTCTCTTGAAAGCATCTATCAGAGGCAGAAATGGTAAGAGAATGTAACATAGTGCACCAGTAGCTATTAAACAAGGTGAAAATACAATTTTCTAAGGAGCAAAGAAGCTTTGATCCTTCTAATAGTTTTTAAAAGTAAGCAAAATGCTGCCCAAATGATGATCTATAACGACACAATTTAGTGAGCATATAATGTGTGAAATTCTTTCTTTTCCTGGAGCAGATTGACAGCCAGAAGCTGAACTTCAGAGAGCACGCCAAGGCCCGTGTTGACCACGGGGCTGAGATCATCACGCAGTCACCAGGCAGGTCCAGCATGGCCTCGCCACGCAGACTCAGCAACGTCTCATCCTCTGGAAGCATCAACCTGCTTGAATCACCCCAGCTTGCTACCCTTGCTGAAGATGTCACAGCAGCCCTTGCCAAGCAGGGGTTATGAATTTGCTCATTTTGCATTGTATGAAGTAATAATATTTAGGCATGAGCTCTTGGCAGGAATGGGCTCAGAGCAGGTGTCACGTTCATTCTTTACCATGTCTAAAACTAAGTTACATCCCAAGACTTGTAGTTACCATACAGTTTAAAAGAAAAAAAACAGAAAAAAATAAATTCCATAGATGCAGAAATTGGCCTGACCTCCATTTACAACAGGAAGACACTGGCTTTATATGGGTATACAGCGGTATGTTACATTGGACAATTATTGTTGCTCTGCTCTGTCTTGCATGGAGTACTGTAGTATGATAAAAATGCATTTTTACCTTTCATGTGCCTGAAGGCCATCCACCTCTTTCTGAAGAGCCTTGTTAATATCCCAAGTTGCTCATTTCACAGTTCTTTTGATCGATGGGGAAATAAAAAAGAAAAGTTGCCCATTGTAAGTTATTACAGGTTAAATTAACAGTCTGCTTACCAGAAGGAAGGGCATATAGGGAAATTCAACTTTAATTAAAAAAAAATATGTTACTTTGTATAAATGAGTAGAACAAAAGTTGAATTAAGTTATTAACATTTTTTGAACCTGGTTAATTATGTCAGTGTATAGCTGAAAAGCCAATAAATTATTTAAATAATAACTAAAAATACTAGCTGAAAACATTTGAATCGTGCTTTGGGAAGTGACATAAAAAAGCTGCTGAAAGCGAGCACTCATACCCCAACAGACTTGTGTCTGATTAGAAAAGTTGGTTAAGCAGCTAGATTTGTGTGCATACCACCAGTTCCACATTCTTTCCATCTGTTTGATACAGTATTATAGATATATATATTTCTCTGTGGCCATTTGTGATATGCCCTCCTCATATACTTGAATATTCTACTTCTTTATTCACAGTATCTGTGTCTCTTGCACCCTTTGGTGTTGCAATTTTAGGTATGTAAAAGTAGATGTTAGCAGGGGGTTTTTTCCCTATTCATAAGAATACATTTAAAAAAGAAGAAAATTGTAGCATGAAGTTGCTTTCTGTAACAACTAAAAGCCGTGACCCTGTTTTAGTGACAGATGCAAGTCTATTCTGTGATGCTAGAAAAAGGATTCCTTCCTTCTTCCCTTCCTTTCTTCACAAAGAAATGATTTTTGTGGGGTCCAGATGTTTGTAAAAGAGTCTCCAAAGAAGGCTGAGTTTGGACTATGGATTTTTTAAAAATCCACAATAGTTTGGTTCTTTCTTTCGTTCTTTCCTTTCTCTCTTTCTTTCTCTCTCTTTCTCTCTCTCTCTCTTTCCTTTCTTTCTTTCCTTTCTCTTTCCCTCCCTTCCTTCCTCATTTTTTCTTCATTCCCATAGTAACAATGAATGTTTGATTTATTGTTTTTCTTTTGCTAAAGTTGAAACACAGAAAAAATATTAAGATGTTGTTTCCACTCCTTTAGTGATGTCTCACATGTACACTCAGGCACTCAGATAACAGTGATAATCATAGCAGAGATGCCTGTAAATTACAATACATGAATAAATAAAAATCAGCTCCCTAGACTGGTTGTCATAGTGATTCATCAATTAAATAGGGCATCTTAAAATCTGAGCAAAGTGGGATTATGTTGACTATAAAAAGTGTAAGAAAAAACGTGCATGAAAGATAAAAGGCAGATGCACAACCAACAGATCTAGTGGAGTTACCTGAGAGAACACTGGTGATGGGGATGATCCTCAGCCGCAGATCATCACCTGCTGGTGCCCTATGTACATGAGACATTAAGGAATGAGCAGTTTACATTCTTGCAGATTGTTTTATCTTTTCCTTTTGAAACCTCCTAACTGAACTTTGCACTGTCAGTTGAGCTATACTTGATGTATGTATTAGGTTAATGATGTGGTTTGGAAACTTCCAATCTGTTCTTTTTCCTTCTTAATTTTCGTGTGTGTGTGTGTGTGTGTGTTGGGGTTTGGTCTGAAAAGACTCACAGAGATTTTTATGTCTGTGGAGATTCTACAAATTAATGGCACAGGATTCCCCATCATTACATTCAGGTAGTAATGCAGTTACTGGTCAGTAAATATTCAGTGGACCAAAGTGGGGTTTTGGCTAAACTGCCACAGCAGTACAAACACAAAACAGAGTCGTTACATCTCTCAAACGTCTACTAAATATGAACTTCTGACAGCCCCACACATGACATTTCAGCTCTGCAAAAAGCTTTTTCACACAATAAAGTACCTAACACTGTTTGTAAGTCAGTTGTTTCATATAAAGGACAGTGAGTTTAGAACCATCCCAAGTGCAATTGGAGGATTCTGATTTCTGCCTTGTATTTGTTACACTTCTGCTTAAAGTAATCCTAAGAATTCACATGGAAACAGTGTCAAGTGAGGTGCAATAAAATCTTCTTCCCATTTTTTCAGAAAAACAACAGACAGAAAGGAAAACTGACAGTATTTGTATCACTTTGCTCTGATTATGCTATTGAGGAATATAAATTAGCTTTGCAGTGGTTTTTGTTTCTATTCCTTTTGCCAGTGTAGGAGAAGAACTATGGTACTACTGAACCTCTGCTCTCTGAACCCGAGCAGCATCTCATGGGAACAGTGTTAACCTGAGACTCAAGTGTTTTTATTCTGCTTTTAAAATTGGCATACTCTAGAAAATAAGGCTTAGTTAATCCACCTATGAGTCCAAAGTTAGAGTGTGTAACACACCAAGTCATTTATTTCATGCATTAAAATGAGCTTTCTTGTTTTGACTGAAGCAAAGACCTTTGTAATCATTATCATCCTTCCATAGAAAGAATCCTAGAATGCTGTGGAGTTAGATGAAAAGAAATTAAGAGGTTTGTGCTTTTGAATAATAATTAAAAAAAAAAAGTTATGTTACATGACTCTAGATGTTCACTGAAAAGCTCATATTAATCTTAACTTTCTCAAGAAGAGTGTTCGTTTCAAAAACAACAGTTTGTAAATATGTAATGCCCACTAAAGAGGATAGAGCCAGCTTCCTGGAAACTGCATCTGTTGTGTTTCTTTTCCACAGGCATGTTGAGCCAGCAGGTTTGTTGGGTGCCTGAGACCCAATTGTGTAACAAAGCAGAGGTAATCCAGACAAAAGGAATGGTGAAACCTTGTTTGGGTACCTAGGGGAGCACCCCAAATTTAACATCCATCGGGTTGTAGAGATGAAAGAGTGCTTCTGCCTCATCTGCAGAGTTCTGTTTCTATGTAACCACAAGCTGAAACAAATCAAAGTTGAGCAAACCTCTGTCCAGCAAGAGTAAAGGAAAAACTAAACCTGATGAGGAAAATTATGAGCCCATGAGGGCAATATATATTTTCACTGTACAGCAGTAAATGGAATTAATTATTCAGTCCTCTGCTATGGTACAGTAGTAACCTCATCATGACTGCTCACACATCTAAGTTTGCCTAAATACACGACTCAAAGGGAGTCAAAAGGCAGCCTGTGTTGGCTACCACATGAGCAGAAGTTTTTTCCATGCTGGAATAAATACTGTTTGAAACCCAAGTATATGTCCCTTCAAAGGCAAATGCCTTGAAGAGTAGATCACATTAGCTGTGAAAATCAATGCTGGTAGATTTCTAGCCTAGGTGTCTGTGAGTTCACTCAGATAGTCAGATTGCTAAAGCAACTCCCTCTGCAACTCCAGCAATTCCCACTGCAGGAAGGTAAATTAGTTTCACACTGGGAAAACTCAAGTGTATAAAAGCCACTTCAACTTTAGCAAAGAGAAAAAGCCAACAAGTAAACATGCTGTATGCTGGGATATCAAGGAATACAGTCTGCTGTTACAAACCTGTGTTTTTTCTGATAATTCTAGAGCCTGTTACCATAAAAGAGGCATTTCTTGAATGGCTGGTGGTAGGTAGTTCATGTTTTTCAATCCGATTTGCAATTGTATTTGTTGCTGTATAGTGATTGTTTTGCAAAATAAACTCGCTTGTCATCTAATCACATGTGTTACCTTCCTGTGTTTGTGATCCAGTTCCTCCTGAATCCAAGCCCTGCACAGCCAGCACCTGCTGGTACTGCCCTCAGTCTGCCCAGGAGCAGTCACGGCAGATCCAGTTGTATTGTTCAGCCAATCCCTCTTGCTTTTATACAAAAGGATCAGGTTTTATGGCTTGCATCCTCTTCTGCGGGTCAGTATCTCCCTGCTGGGTACAAATTTCTTCTCTGAGAGGGTGATTAGACATTGGAACTGGCTGCCAGGGAGGTGGTGGAGTCACTGTCCCCGAAGGTGTTTAAGGACAGCCTGGATGTAGCACTTGGTGCCACAGCCTGGTTGACAAGGCAGTGTAGGTTCATAGTGTTGGTTGGACTCAGTAATCTCAGACGTCTCGAGATGATCTCCCAACCAAACTGGACTTGTGATTCTGTGGTCAGGACCTGTGGACCTGTGATCCAGGTCCCTGGATCAGGGATCCCTGAGGGCCTTTGTACACCAGGGAAATGGCGGCCCCAGGCTGCCAATGTGGCCCAGCCACACACCGGCCCTCAGGGCCTTTGTACATGAGGGAAATGGCGGCCCCAGGCTGCCAATGTGGCACTGCCACACACTGGCCCTCAGGGCCCTTGTACACCAGGGAAATGGCAGCCCCAGGCTACCAATGTGGCCCAGCCACACACCGGCCCTCAGGGCTGTTGTACACCAGGGAAATGGCTGCCAATGTGGCCCAGCCACACACCGGCCCTCAGGGCCTTTGTACATGAGGGAAATGGCGGCCCCAGGCTGCCAATGTGGCCCAGCCACACACCGGCCCTCAGGGCCCTTGTACACCAGGGAAATGATGGCCCCAGGCTGCCAATGTGGCCCAGCCACACACTGGCCCTCAGGGCCCTTGTACACCAGGGAAATGATGGCCCCAGGCTGCCAATGTGGCCCAGCCACACACTGGCCCTCAGGGCCCTTGCACACCAGGGAAATGGCGGCCCTGGGTCGCCAGTGTGGTGCGGCCTCCTCTGCCCACCCACCCTGCCGATCCCCTCAGCCAGCTGGATCTCAGCAGGAGCGTGTGGACAGTGCCAGGGTGGTGAAGGTGACAGAAGTTGGGGCTTGGGGGTGAGCTTTTGGATCTGTTTTGGAAACTAACCGGAAACAGCACAGGGGTGCTGAGGGGTGCTTGGAGTTTGTCATCACGGATCCGCAGTGGATGCTCAGCCCCAGCCTGAACTCAGGCTGAGGGGAGTGCGGCTCTGTGCTCTGGGTGGAACAGAGAAATCATAGATTGGTTTGGAAGGGACCTTGCCCCTGATAAGTCACAGCTGTACTAATTCCCAAAGAAGAGCAGCCTTGCCCTTAATGGGTTGCAGCTGTGACTAATAAAGATAAGTGTGATAAAAAGGTGGGTTGGCAGGTCAGAGAGTGCCTTGACAAATGAAACAAGGGAGAGAGTTGCTGCTGTAGAAGATGTGCTGTGAGGTCAGCCTGGGTCTGATGAAGTTAGAGCTGCTGTTGGAGCCTGCAGTCACAGCTGAGCCAGGTAAAAGCCTGTGGTCAGAGGCAGCAGGGAAATACTTGCAGTCATATTCCAGCAGGAATAGCCAGCAGTCAGGGTCTGTCAGAGAAGCTAACAGCAGGAGTTTGCTGTTGTCAGAGTAAGCATGGCTAAGCTGTAAAGGAAAGTTAACCAGAACCCTTTTCAGGTTGTTAATGAGAGTCTGTGTCTTGGCTTATTTCTACCCCTAATGAGAGGTCTACTGCAACACTGAGTGTCTCCTTAGCACAGGGGTGTGGTGTAGGAGGGAAATACAACTGAGTAGAGTGCCTTAAGTATCCCAAGCCTTCAGCAAGCTGGACTTCACACACAATGCTGCAATGTTCTTAAGTAAATGCTGTCAAATGACCTGGAGGAATGATAAAATGCCATTAATTATCCAATAGAAGCACCCTCCTAAGCATGCTTAGGTACAAGGCAGAGCTAATGCATCCTCTATCTCTGGAAAGGGAGAGGATTAAGAAGCTAAGTACAAAAGGGCAAATAATGATTTAAGCATTCATAGCTAGAACAATGGTTGAGGACAACTGGTAAGAATCTGTTGCTCCCTTTCAAAGTGACCAAGGAACAGATGATATTTCTGTGATTGTTGAGTCTTATTAACAGCATGTGGAAGGTGATCTATTTCATAATTTTAATAGTAGATTGTGGTGCTGGAGTGTAGGCACACAGTTTGTGGTAATTGGGAGTGGGGCTGTGGCTAAGCCTCATCCCTAATGGGCTACAGCTGAGAGAAGCAGGTGAGCAGCATTGAAGGTAATGAGACATGGTGCACTGACCAACCACCAAAGGGAACAGAGGGCACACAGGTGCAGGGCATCAACAGGAGGGGATAAAAGGCTGGGCTGAAGAACAAGAAGGGCAGTTGCCTGGAGCCTTCTGAAGTGGTAAGATGTTACTATGTGTGGGTCGAACTTTTCTGAAATTGTGTGGTGATACTCTGTGTATTGTGGTTGTATCAACTGTGACCTGTGCTGAGACATTGGAGCATTGAGATGAGTAAAACTTGTGAACAGAATCTTGATTACCTACTTGTTATTGGAAGGGGGGAATCCTGCTACAGTGTTTGTTAGAGGTACAGAGCATCTGTCCCTCCTGTGCCTGTCTTAGCTCATGGGGTGTTCCTTGCCTTGTACAGGAGGAGGGCAGAAGGTGAGATGTTGATAAGAGGCAGAAGGCCTTCCACCTAGAGGTATTTGGCTATGCAGAAGTCCTAGTTGCTGGGATTAAAAAACAGTGTGGCCCTGGTAGAGGGATTCCCAAACCTGGTTTTGTGTGAGCACTCTTGCTCTGGACAGAGAAGCATGCTGGGGAGGAAGTGCTCAGCTCTCTCTGAGGAACAGAGAGGAAGGCATGTTTGGTGACTCAGTGGCTCAAGAGATCCACACTTCCTTCTCTAGAAAGAAGGTAAAAAAGGTTGGGTGGGGCAGGGTTTGAGGGGAGGAGGTTTGTTGCCTTTTTTCCCCAAAAGAAGCAAAGGTTTTTCACCTACTACTTGAGCATGGTGAGTCCTCAGCAAGGGATGATAATCTGACTGTGAAAGCTGAGGGTTTTTTTTTTTTTTTCTTTTCCCCCAATCTTGTCCAGATAATCCCCCTAGGTCATCTCCAGGTTTTTGTTTCTTCCCATCCTGTCCTATCTAGCTGTGCCTGTAGTGCATGTAACTGCAGTTAAATATCTATGTGAATCTGTTCTGTTGCTTGAACATTATGCAAAGGCAGTAATTTACTGCATGAGGTGTGGAGGGCCTGTGTTTCTTGCTCTGTTTAGAGATAGAATTCTCAGATGCATGAGTGCTGTGCTACTCTACTGGTCCTGCCTAAATGTGGCTGAGGGGTTAAATATCTAACTGCTCTTGTGGAATCTGATCCAGCTGAACTGCAGTCCACTCCTGCCTGAATTCATGCAGCAACAGCAGCTAGACTTGTCTTTTTAGGGGATCCTTGCAGTTTTAGGGATTATTTATCCTTGTCTCTGAGCACAGTTGTGTTGTGTTTGAGCAGGGCGAACTAGAAGACCTGTGAAGGAGACTTCAGAAGAACCTTAGTTGAAATGTTTTCATGCTGTTTAACAGCAAAACAGGGCTTTCCTAGGCTTCTCTCAATTTTTACATTCCTTCTCCCTGACAGACCCATATGGGAAAGGATCAAACTAGTGACATCCATCAGTGTTGATCTTCTATGACTGGTTGTCCCTAGAGAGAAAGGGTTTTCCTTCATGATGGGTCTGTTCAGCCAGGACAGAAGCCTGCTGACAGCCAGTGGAAGAGTAAGATCTTGAGGGTGTGGGCAAATGTTTTTTTTCCCTGCTCTGGAATCTGCATTTAGGAGCTGTTTGCAGCTTTGCTCTTGGAAAGGCTGCTGCACAACAGAGTGGCTTGACATACTCTTGAGAGCCTGGATTCTGCACAGAGTTCAGATAAATAAGATGTGAATTCTTAGGAGTGTGTACAGCAGGGATTGATTAAGAGTGGGAACTTGGAGAGCATAACCATGGAAACAAGTGCAAGGCAGTGAGTTTGAGCAGCTCCCTGCTCTGAGCGCTCCTGTGTGAGGTGGGGGCTTCATGCTCAGGTTCTGCTCTGTGTTCCCACTCTGTGCTATCCTGCCAGCCCTGACTGTTTCTGGATCAAGACTAAATCCTGCTTTGCTGTAAACAACTGTTTGGTGAATAAAGGAGTGATCAAGCAGAATCCTGTGATCTGGAGGCATGTCAGACTCCTCCTGCCTGCAGTGAGAGAGGAAATGGCTGGTTAGTGTCATGGGCATCTTCTGTGCCTGAGCAGCTGGCATGGGCTAGGAATTGTTGGAGTAATGCAGAGCTTTCTCCACTTTTTCCTCACCTGCTTTGACTTTTTGCAGTAATCCTGATCATTTTGCAGTGACTTTTTGCAGTAGTCTTGATCTTTTTGCAGGCAGACCGACCTGTGTTTCTGTGCCAGCCCAAGATGCCAGTGTAGACTAGAGAGCAGAGCACAGGTGAATTTTCAGGCCACTTTGCTGTTGTCCTCCTGTAATGGCCTCTCTGAAGACTACTTTTTTCCTCTCTAACCCCACTGTAAGGGAAGACAGAGGACTCATTTGCAGGACTTTCCCTTTGTAGCATCCACTGTAGTGTTAGTATTCAAGTGTGGTGAAATGCTAACTGCAAATCTGAGAGCCTCTGCTGCCAGCAGAAATTCAGTACAGAGATAAATAAAATCTTCCAGATGGTAAAATTTCTTCTTCTTTTACATGTGCAATTAATTTTACTCACAGAGATACAGCTTTGTTGTGGTAGGCATTGTCTTCAAAACAAGGTGAGAACAAAGCTTGACTCTAGCCACTGTCAAACTTAATGTAAACTACCTTTGCCACCTCCTGGGTTTAGTGCTGGTCATGGCCTGTCTGGATTTGAGATCTGCATCTTTTTCATGCCTGCAGTTCTTATGACAGAGCCAGCTGTTGATAATGTTTCCTTTCCATCTGATTTATTTTGCATCAGAACTTTAAATCTCTGTACAAAGAAAGGGATTTGTGTCTTTTGTGACTGGATGTTGTTGGAGAGCAACATGCTGCACTCAAATGGCAAGCTTGACTGGAACTGCAGTTTGCAGTTCTATTTCCAATTACTACAAAGTAATCATAAACAAAATTCCAAGTAGTGATTTAGTTTCCTCTCTCTGCTGGGCTATGTGACCCCACTTGCTATTGGTTTGTGGCAGGGCAAAGCACTGGCTATGCACGAAGGAAGAATAAGGAAAATAATCCTGAACTTCAAAGCTATTTTTTTTTCCTCTAAAGAGTCTTCATATAAGCAACAGAATGTCACTTTGTTTTCTGTGAAAACTGTTTGGGGTGAACTTGCATTGGTCTTGGATTTTATTCTGTTAATTATTTGTTGTAGTATACTATCCTCTTATATTCTTAGGTAGAGAAGGAGAGCTAATCTAGCAGTGCCTGAGAAATGCTTCTAGCAAACCTGACTCAAACAAGTACTTGTATTAGTCAAATCAGTCTGGTGTCTAATTGGAAACACCAGTAAATCTGCTTTGGCTCTTCCCATCCTCTCCACCTCAGCTCTTCTGTGTAAGAAAAATCTGTGGGATAACTACCCTGAAGTTCCTCTGTTTCCACCACCTGTTGGATTAGACCCTTTTCTGACCCAGAGATGGGGCAACTGAGAGAGTTTTAAAAACTTTTATTCTATTTTTAGTCTCATGTGAAAGGTGAGACAATACAGATGTTTTAGTTCATGCCATCACAATTAGAAGTCAACTATTTCCTAATTACAGTACATGATAAGCATTTCTTGGACTATCAGCTTTAGCCACGCCATGCTGTAAATGCCTTAAATCATCTAATCATCTGAAATTACCTCTCGTGGGTCATGATACAATGCACCTTTCATAGTTCTATTTCTCCAAAGTATCCAGTCTTATTTGTAAGGCCACCTTTCAAACTTGTTTCTAGTTCCATTTCTCTCTCGACAATGTCTCTCCTGTTCCATGGCATTTCTAAGTTGGCATTCCTTATCTCAAAGTTTGCATAGAGATGCACACACTATGTGAGCCTTCTGTCAGGCTTTGAGAACTCTCTACAAACCCATTTCCCGCAATCACCAATCTGCACTTTCATGGGGTGTTAGTGCCTTGCTTCCCTTCTCTGCCCATTTGGGAAGGAAGAAGAGAGGATAGGAAGGGAGGTAGAGGGAGGGAGTGTCTCTGAGGACTCGGCAGGCTCTGGGATGCTCCGGGAATGCCTCTCCGTGCCGGGGCTGCCCAAGTTCCCGGCGGCGCAGCCCTGTTGCTGCGGAGCGCGGTGCGGGAAGTTTGGCGGGCGGCGCCTCCTCCCGCCGCCCTCCCCCGGCACCGCCCGCTCCGGGCACCGGGAGCTGGCCACAGAGGGAGGTGCTGAAGGCTCGGAGGAAGCTGAAGGACGCGGACGTCTTCGCTCCCCCTAATTTCCTCCTCCCTGCCTTCTCTGCAGCCATCTTGCACCGGCGGGGCTGAGGGAGGGGGCGGGCTGCGGGCAATGGAGGGGAGAGGGTGAAGAGTTGCGGGAGCCGGAGGCGGCCATGGGAGACCCCGGCTGGCGCGTCTGCTGAGGCTGCGGCAGCTCTCACCGGCACCATGGTGAAAAGGAAAAGCTCCGAGGGCCAGGAGCAGGAGAGTGGCCGTGGCATCCCTCTGCCCATCCAGACCTTCCTGTGGAGGCAAACCAGGTAAGAGCAGGGCGCTTGGGATGCGGCTGCAACAGGGCACTGCGAGTGCGGAGGGGATGCGGGCCGCCCCAGTGGCGGGGAGGATGCAGTTAGTACTGCAGCTGCAATGTGAAGCCGTGAAAAAAAAACAACCCTGTTTTTTGGGTTTTTTTTAAACTCAGTATAGAGCAATTTGTGTGTATTGGCTGTGGGAAGAGGTCTCAAGGCAGCTAAACCTAGAGGCAGTCCCAGGCAGCTTCTTGCTTTGACTTTAAACCATCCATGTCTGTTTGTCCATGCACCTTTCCCTCCATCCCTGTCCTGTGCTCCCCATCCCCTCCATCCCCCATCTTTGAAGAGAACTCACGGAGCCCTTGTAGCAGAGGCAGCATCCGTCAGTGCTGCACCAGACCTGCAGCTGTGCTTCTGTCTGTATTTGCAGCTGTCCTGGAAGTGTAATCTGTGCTGAGAGAGGCCAGCATACAAACAGACATGTCCCCAAGTCTCCCCTCATTTCACAGGGCTGCAGAGTGAGGGACTGGAGATGAGTGAGGGGCTAGCTCAGTGTATGACTGGTGCTTTATGTTCCTTCTGAGTCCTGTCAGCCTCCTGTCCTAGCAGGATTCTAGATTGAAAACATTGTGGGGGAGGTTGGAAGATTTGAAGGTTGTGGCTCTAATTTAAGGCCTCGGTCACAAAATCCCCTTATGCCACAGCCAGTGTCCTTCAAAATAAAATTTAAAAAAAAGGAAAAACTGCAATAAGGTGACCTGATTATTTTTTTAATATTTACTCTGATCTCATTCTGGAGGAGAATGATAGAGGATGGGTGCTCTGTACATACAGCATACAGGCCTGCACTTCACCATGAGCCTTCCACATCAGCAGCTGTGCAGAAAAAAATATTTCATACGGAGCTGGCAAGTTGATCTCTGGCTTAAAATAGAGGCAAGGCAAATTTCAGTAATATTTAATAAATTTTATTCAGGATATGTTGAAAATCTTTCACTGAGGTAAAATGGCTGAAAATTGTCTGCTGGAAGATTTTATCCCTGGGAATGTGTGGGCTGAATTAAATGCCTCTTGGCATATCGGGGTGGGCACTTTTTCTTATGGAAAAGATAACAGCATTTATCTGATGTCATCAACAGGTATCTGAACCTAGTTTTGGCTTATGTTTTCCTTTACAATGAGTTTCTCAGCCTTTTGACAACATTCTGACTTGAGAAGAATCCTGAAAATAACTGAGAAAAATACATGTTGATGTACTAGGTCTGTAATGCTGCTTCTCCTTTCTTTCAGTGCATTTTTAAGACCTAAACTGGGGAAACAATATGAAGCTTCCTGTGTGGTATGTACATGTGTCTGGTTTTCAATGCTTGTTAGTCACTAACTTTTTCATGCAGTTCAATCTGACCACTGAGCACCCAGTTCTGGTGCTCAGCTTGCACCAGAACTGGGTTTAGTTCACTCAGCTTCATTTTGTACTTCTATCATGTGAAGGATTTGAAATTGTTCCCCTATAGAGAATGCATATCATGTCCATCTTTAGACAAAACAAAAATAATTTATTTGGATATTAGTAATAAATATTTCATTAGTAAAGCTGTAGCAATGAAATAAATAATGACGTAGACAAACTGAGCTATGACAGTCTCTGAGTCTAACCTTGCAGTTCATCCTGTGTGGATGTGCTTTTTGCATGAGACTGATGTAATTTCAATTTATGATTGCCAAAGGTGCTTCCAGCTTATAATATGGAAAATCTAAACAATATTAACAGGCTTTGAACAATACTTTTATCATTGTGCAACATGGGAAACACTTCTACTGGAAATTAGAGGGAGCATATCTTATCAGAATTATTAAGGAGAGGCTATTATGCAGATACAAATAACTCTTATTTCTAAATGTACTTCAAATAAAGCCTCAAGGTACTGCCAAAAAGGAGGAAAAGGGGAAGACATGAAGCAAGTTCAAATAAGATGGGTATCTAAAGAACTTGAGAATTCCTTGAATGGTTGCTGGTCTTTGGATTACTTAAAGTACATTAGTCAGCTGCAGCCAAACTTGACAGAGTGGAAAAATTTGGTCTGGACATGTATCTTAATAGTTTAAAGTTCTAAGGTCTCTCTGCAGCAGTTTTCTGACTTTCTTCTCACAAGGCATTATGCTGGAGAAGCTTTATCTGTTGCTGAGTCATTTTCTTCTAAGAAATCCATGAATTTTTCAGAGTTTTTGCTAGATACCAGATAGAGATAGAGGAGTGCTGGCTTAGTGTGTTGGTGAGTAAAATGTTGAATTCTAGCATATGCAGCATGCTATAAACCAGTGATGACTGGTTTTAATGCCCACTGACAGTGTCTGGAAAATGGAGCTTGTTGTTTTATGTCCTTCACCAGGAGCCATGACTTGGAGCACCTCTAACCTGGGGCTGTGGCTTCTTCTGTGGGCTCATACCTGTTATTATTGGGTAGAGGGGCAGAGCTCCCTGTGCTGCACCTCTCTGCCTGTAACTCCTTTTCCTTCCTGCTGTGCTGTTGGCATCAGGTCCCCGAGGAAAATTCCAAATCACCTTTCTTCTGGGAGCGCATACTGGAATTTACTGAGTGTAAAAAACAAACTACACCCAAAAAACCCCTCAACTGTGAGACAACATAAATCACATGCTTCAGCCAAGAGAAAGGGAGCTCTGATAGCAGGCATTTCATAAAGATCCAATAAATTTCCACCTCTTGGATGAAGAACTTGATTCTTCTCTGGTTCTTAACATAATCATTAAATTATGGTAGAAAATTTTCAAAGGTGGAACTTGGCTTTGAGGAACTTTTGGGTAAGAGGCTGAACTGACACATTTACTGCCTTCTGCTTCATCCATTTCCTCTGCCTACTGGTGTGCCCATACCAACACATTCTGTATTATCCAGTGGGGCAGCAGAGTGCTGCATGCATGGGTGAGACAGGGTTTCTGGAACTTGACAGGTATTTGATCTGCCTTCTGAAACCTCCTGCTCACCATCTAACACCCCTCTATTGACTAGTGTGCCTGAAATTCCTATACACCTCCTACAGGATCTATCCTTTGGTGATTCTCTAGCCAGAATTGCTGTAGGCATATCCATAGGCTGAGGCTTGAATTCTTCTGCTCTGGTTTGCATTGGCCAACTTGGAGCAACTCAAATGTTTTCTGGAGGATCCTGCAAATTCCAAGTTTCCTTCTTTTTCTGAGTTTTGTGCAGTTTTTTGGTGGGGGGTTTTTGTGGTTGGCTTGTTTGTTTGTTGGGTTTGGGTTTTTGTTTGTTTATCTTGTTTTTGAAAATGTAATTACATGTTTTGATATTATGGATAATTAAAGTATAGCTGTGGAACGAAGTTCAGAAAGAACCTTTATTTTTTGATCCAGCCAATGGACATGGCTGCAGAAAACTGAATTTCTGTGAGTCAAGTGTTTGGCATCTGTGTTTCACTACTTGTGAATGTTTATACTATTGCTTTGTTTATTAAACAATGGAGTCTTACCATCCCTTGTGCTATGAACTCCCAGATTCCTAGATCTTTCCAGGAGCTCTTCCTTGCCCAGTGGACCTGACCCAGACTGACAGTACTCTCTGCCTCCACCTCAAACGCTTTCCAGTCAGTCTGAAGTGACTTCAGCAGTGGTCTCAGCTTTCCTCCACGATGCAGGCTGAGCTTTGGAAGGACAGGGCATTAAGGTCCCCTCCAAGGAGACAAGTAGAGTTCAAGAAGCACTAACTGTTTATCTGTGCTTCTGCCATGGCCTTTCTGTACCTGCACTGGGCAGTCCTGTAGGGATGCTCCCTGGCACTCCTGAGAGGATGTAACAGGAGGTGCTGAGATTCCCTAGGTAACCTCTGGGCACCCTCTGCCAACCCCAGGCTGACCTCTTCCTGCCTTATGCAATTCACTGCAGGTACAGCTTCCTTGGGCTTAGAGCAGGGGAAGTTCAGGCAAAGCTGTTTAGGAAGCCATGACAAAGGCCAGCCAGAATGCTGCTGGAATGGGAACATGTAGGGACACAGTTTGTGGTGATTGGGAGTGGGGCTGGGCCCAGCCTCATCCCCAGTGGGCACAGCTGTGCAGGGCATCAACAGGAGGGGATAAGAGGTTGGGCTGAAGAACAAGAAGGGGTAGATGCCTGGAGCCTTCTGAACAGGTGAGGTGTTACTGTGTATGGGTTGAAGCTTTTTGAAATTGTGTAGTGGTACTCTGTGTATTGTGGCCATCTCAACTGTGACATGTGCTGTGACAAGAAGAGATAGCCTGAAAATGCCTGGACAGAGCAGACAGTGACCCACAGGCTGATCCTGGTCACAAGGTATTTGGCAGTGCCTTTGGTTCTCGGTGGACATGAAGGTAAAAGGAGAACAGCAGCAGTGGGAAGGCAGCCAGACAAGGCTGGCCACCATTCCCTGTGAAAACAGCTGTCACCACCAGGCTAGAAGGAAAAATGCTTGTGTAAGTGGTCCTGAGGGAGCTGAACACACACACAGCCCTGCTGAAAGGGACTGTTTCTCCAGCCAAGGCACCAACTTCCCTCACTATCCCCTTGGCAGATGTTCTTTATCTGCCTTTGGTGTGGGGGGTGATGCAGGCTTGAACAAGCCTGCTGGAAGTAGGTAGCTGTTTTCTTAGCCAAGCTGCAGCCCTGAGGCTGTGGCTCTAGACATACCCAGAGCATGACAGTATCTGTCTTCTGACTCACTCACCTTTCTCAGACATTCTCTTTCAGCCTTCTTGTTTGAGCATGGAGCTCCTCTCAGCTCTAGCAGCAGTTGCTTAGTTCATGCAGGGTGAAAAGTAGGTCTTCTGCCCCTATAGCAGGTCCTAAAAGAGAAGAGCCAGCACACTGAAAAAGAGGCTCAGGAACAACACAGGACCTTGCATCTGGAGTATCTGGAGAGAACTCCAGGCAAATTCCACAGGAAGGCTTTCCAAAGAACTGCATGTTCCTGTTGGGCATTCAGTGGCTTCCTTACAGCAGCTTTTGTGTTTGCATTTTTCTGGCAACATATGGTACTTGTGTCTCAGATGCTTCTGATCAGATAAGCTATTCCAGAAGCTAATCTTTTATTGTAGTACAGAAATATTTTGCTTTCTGCTCAGGCCTGGAAAGAGCAGAAGAATCTGGTGGTTAACCACATAGGGAAGTCTTCACAAGGGCTCTGCAGCCCAAAATGTTGTGATAAATACAAGAATAATCTAAAGATAAAATTGCAAACTCCTTGGCTGCCTCTTGAGTTTCTGAAGCATGCAGACAGTGGGGCAGAGCTTGCAGAAGGTAATTGCTGGGGAACTTTCTATCTGATGCTATTGAAGTACCCGGGAATGAGACCTTGAATAGAAAGCCAGGGAGCAACAAGGTGTTTTCTGTCACGCTTCAGAATAGGGTTGGTGATCCCAGTGATTTTTTTTTTTTCTCCTCCCCGTTGCCCTGCAGGCTGAACAGCTTTGTCAACTCTAGTAAAGTGTGAGCTTATGGTTTGGCTTCTGTGCTGGAGGTGAGATCATTCAATTCAGTGAGGTCAGCACTGGTGCTTGGCAGGCCTTACAGGGAGCTAGTCCAGCTCACTAACATGGGTAGGAACTGCTTACCTCTGCACTGACCTTCCTTTTGGCTTGTGTAGGGGCTTGGCTTGGTTGAATGAAGGATTCAGTGAGCCCCAGAGCTAAGGGATGAGTGGGAATAGGAGTGTGTGGCTGGAGCAAAGACTAAGGAGTGGTCCCTGTCCTCTTTTGATAAAAATAAGTAAATCCTCATGTTTTTCACTGGCTCTTTCAAACGTTGTGGTATTTGTAACAATGCGCCTCTTGTTCTTCTGGGGATACTTTGCTGCTTTGCTCCCCCCCTTTGGTTATGTGATAATCCCTTTTCTGGGATATTTACTCTAAACCTCTGTTGTCTTTATACTAATGCACTCTCTGTCCTCTGTGAATTCTGACTGGAATCAGGCCTTACAATGGGTACTTTTCTCCCTGTCCTGTCTGGGCTTTCAGAGCATCAGTATCCCTTCATTTTGCCCCCATTCCTGAGCTGATAGGATTGAACGGCAGGAGACTTTTCCTTTCACATGCTGTGGCCCCCAGTAGATCACTGTAAGGGTGAGTTGAAGCATCCCTTCCCTGGAAGACAGGTTATTTGTTCCTGGTGCTGAGAAACACATGTGTCTGGTAACAAGATCCATGGCACATTATTTTTGACTAATCCTCAGGAAGCCTCCTTTTGGCAGTAACTTGAGGCTTTATTTGAAGTACATTTAGAAATAAGAGTTATTTGGGTTTTTTTCCCATGCATTACAGCAAATGCCCTCTAATTTCAGCCATTTGTAGTCCACAAGAAAAGTGTATTGCATTTTCTGACTGCATCCTGGTGTTTCAAGTAGGTGAGCAGTGTGACCTTCTGCACACTGGTATTTGCTGGCAGCTCTGGTGGTTATTGTCAGTATTTCAGGGTTCAGGCTGTTGGCATAGTCCTCTCTAAAGGATAGATGTGTGTTTCTGTGCCTCTGAGCAGGACTGGGTGCTGTAAAACTACAGTGGTGTGGCACTGTGCTTGCACCAGGACACCCAAACCACTCCTCTTGGTAGAGGAGCTCCTGTCTGCCCACACCAGCAAATGGGGCTGCAAAAACTGAGAGAACAGATGTGCCCAGCTGCTGGCACAGGCAGGAGGGTGCCTGTTAGCACAGGTTAGCATGTCATGCTTGGGAGTGGTTGCTCATTCAGGAGAGCGTGTTTTGACATACTTGTTTTGCTCTTCTTCTTTGTAACTGAGTCTATTCTTATTACCACGCCCTCAATTTTACAGGGAAAAAAATTGGTATGGCTGGTGTTGCAGGATAAATTTTGTGAATCTGGAGTGAGGGCCTCTGAAGCATCTTTTGGGCAACAGTTTGCCCAGAGCTTGGTAAAATTGGTGAAACAGCAAATAGGTAACCATGAGGTTAAGTTGGTTTATGTAAAGAATGTTCATTGTCATTATCTTTGCTGTAGGTACTTCAGTGAAGGAATATAACTGCACTTGTGACCTATAATGGGATCTTTGTATCTGACCACAGCAACAATTTATTGAAACAGTTGGAGCAGATAACAATAAGGAGATTCCTTAGGGATTTCAGTTGTAGATAGCCTTATTTTGTGTTGATTGAGGTGGAAGTAATGAACTTGCTGCAGCCATCAGCTCTGTAAGTGCTCACAAAACCATTACATCATAGCTCGACAAAAAAAAATTTGTACACTGATTATTTTTTGTGACAGGGTGTGAAAACATTTCCTAAGGCCCATATACCTTTAGTGGTTTGCCCTTTATGTTACAGTAAACTGAGAGAGCATGTGTGTTAAAGAACATCCAGCACTCAGCAGCTCCACAAATACAGGCTTTCCTAGCTCCTGTGACTTCTACCAGGATTGCTGGCTTTACCCAGCACAGCTGCAAGTCTAGCTTGATGTCAGCACTGACTTATATACAGATGGTACTTCAATTCTCTTATATTGCAAAAAAATATATTATGTGGTCCATTCATTTCTTAGTCAAGCATGTCCCTATGTCTGGTGAGCTTTAGTTGCAGTCTGTATTTTTCAGGACAAATATTATAAAATTTGCTTCAGTTATACAATTAGAGATTTTTAAAAAGAGGATGTTCATGTACTGGAAAGAATATGAAGAAATAGACATAATGTCTTTTTTTCCCTTGGTTTTAGTCTTTTGAAAGAGTTTTAGTGGAAAACAAGCTGCATGGCCTTTCTCCAGCTCTCTCTGAAGCCATCCAGAGCATTTCTCGCTGGGAGCTTGTCCAAGCTGCTCTCCCTCATGTGCTGCACTGCACTGCAACACTGCTCTCCAACAGGAATAAGCTAGGTCAGTGCTTGTGTGAACTTGTTTTCATTATTGAAGCTATCAGTCAAAATGTGACAGATTGCTGCTCAGGGTGCCAACACATTCCAAATCCTTGAATCCTAATTAGTTTCTTCTGGGGATTGTCTTTCTTGATGTTTGTCTTTCTCTTTTATGGAAGGATAACCTGTGAAATCTTCCCTGGTGAAGTTAGTGGTCTGATAAGCTATTCAGTAATATTTTGCTCGTTATTTCCCAGCAATAATAGAACTTATTTTAGCACCCAGCAGGCATGGATTCCTTGAAGGAATATGTATTTCTTTCCAGGCATGCTGCAGTGGCCAGTTGCAGCAGGTACTTTGAATATCTTCTGTTTTTTGGGGGTTTTTCTTCCTATTTTTATTTAGAGCAATGCATGTGACTCTCAGCAGATAGTCAATCAGACAATAGAGAGGCAGGTCCAAATCCAACTTACTTTGGTACTGACTTCAGCAGGAATTTGCTTCCTGAGACATGCCAGTAGGGAGCATTAACAAGACACAGGCTTGAGCACCTTGCAGTGCTCACTGGCATTTTGTCTTATTCAATAAAGTCAGACAAGAGTGTTGAGTTAGTTTCTTTGGGGACCACTCTGTGTTCATGCTGCTGTCATTGCAGAGACTGAACTCCAAATGCTGGGAAATAAATGGAGGCTTCTGATTTAGGAGGCCTCAAATATAATGAGAGAGAATGCTGGTGCTTTTCATTGTAGAATTTTAATTTTCAAATGGTTATCTGGGAGTTGGATGTCCAGCCTCCAGTGCAACTCTGAGCAGTATCATTAATGGAAACCCTGTGAGATAATGTGATGCATTTTTCCAAACAGGACATCAGGATAAGCTAGGAGTAGCTGAAACAAAGCTGCTTCACACTCTTCACTGGATGCTGCTGGAGGCTCCTCAGGACTGCAGCAATGACAGATTTGGAGGAGACAGAGGCTCCAGCTGGGGAGGGAGCAGTAGTGGCTTTATCCACCAGGCTGAAAACCAAGGATCACCAGGGCATCCCCGGCCCGGCGCCGTGACCGATGAGGAGGAGAATAACAGGAGGAAGTTCTTCCAGAATTCCATGGCCACAGTAGAGCTGTTTGTGTTCCTCTTTGCTCCCCTCGTGCACAGGATTAGAGTAAGTGGCACACTGGTGGGGTTCTTGTGTGGAGACAGCTCTGGGCAGGAAAGGAATGATTCTGCCTTTGTGGTTGTTATTTAATTCAGCTCACAGTGCACACTGGGGTACTGCTGGAAATATTTTACCAAGCTGGCAGAATACTGCTGCCATTGGGAAGAAATTCTTCCAGTGCCATGAACAATGACCACAGCATCAGGCAGGCACAAAGACAAAAATATACAAAGTAAGGCATTCTTAGCCTTTGGGAATGGCAAAGATCTGTGGCCCCTGTGAAGTCTGGGATCCTGAAAACTGCAGAAAGGATTATGAGCTTTAACTTGCTCCAGTGATTCTCAGCCATTGCTCAGAAAAGCCTTGCTGGAATTTCAGGGATTCCACAGTGGGGCTGCCACTGGGGTTTGTTGTTGTCATTACTAATCATCTTGATGCTAATTAGCAGGACAATGTTACAAGCATGGCAGTGGCAAAGGCAATGGAGCATTCCTTTGTTCTGAAGTGTGAAGCAGGCTGCAGGCCTCCTGTCTACTGGGGTTCCTCTGTTACTTTTAATTTATTAGCTTTGCAGAGTGATGTGATGAAAAGACATTTTCTTCATGCTCTGGGAGGCTGCCATTTAGCCTTTATGTTTCCAGCTAGGCCTTGAAAAAGAATAGGTCCTTGAAAAAAGGACCATAAAGTCATGAAATGATGGGGCTATCTGTTCTAATCCTGCCTTCTATGCTGCAACAGTAGGAAGGAACAGGAGATAAGTCTTTTGATTAAGGCAGGTAAAAGTGAGACTGGATAATTAGATTATTTCTCTACTTCTGCTACTGAGTTCCTGTAAAGAAGTGTTTAATTTATTTAGCCCAGATTTTTCATACTTGTTTAGTAGTTGTCTGTGGGCTGCTGGGACAGGACAGGAAGAAACACTGAATTCTTCCCTGCCCTACACACAACAATGCAGGCTGCTGTTTGAATAAGTGGAATGAAACTGGGGGTAGACCTTGGTTATTAGAGATTGGAGTTCCAATCTTTAATATTAATCTTTCTGGCATGTTGTTTTCAAGATGGGGTTAATAACAGTACCTCAAGTCTACCTTGAGTATCTCAGATCTCTGGAACACTGTGATGATGAACATTGAAAAGCCAATTAAAGCATGCACATTTGTGTCATCAAAATGAAGTGCAGGAAAGGAGTTAAATGAGGCATGTAAGTGGTTCACTAAGTGAGCAGTGTCCTCTTGGTGTCTTCTGAGTCTCAGGGGAAGAACACTACCTGATAGCCAGAGTAATGCATGGGCTCAAGGAAGTAATGCATGTTCACATAGACAGACCTAAACTGTTCAATTCCTAACTTCTGGGAGGATTTTTGTCTTCAGCAAAATGTTTTTAAGTCAGGCTTTGGGGGCTGCATGTAGTTCTTTAAGTGCATAGCTGTAGGTAGGAGTGTTGGCATGTCACCGCAAGCTGGCAGTGCCAAGTGAAAATGCAGTGTCACTGCTGGCAGCTCTGAAAGCTTTGCAAGCTGCTATTAGTAGAAACAGTAATTAAAACCAAGCTTGTGAGTTGATTATGATGAGAGAGCACTAACAGAGGGGGGGAATAGAAGGGCTGGGGAGCTACAAGCAGTGGGTTCCTGCCATTCCTGTAGCTCTGTCTGCATCATCCATTCCAAATGCCAAGGCATCTGGGGCTGTCTCAATAGGAGAGTGCTGTGCACCTGAGATTACACCACCAAAACTGCTGTTACCGTGTTTGTTTGCCTCATGGGGGTAGCTGGGGCTGTACTGACCATGTAGATCTGACATGAGGTCAGGTAAGTGCATAGCTGCCCCCTTGATCCTGCTAAGATTTACTTGTGTACTAATTGATATGATTTCAGCTGCTTGCATATGTAAAGCAGGGTTAGCACAAGGGTGGAAGTAGTACCAGTCTCTATGTATTGACAGAGTTCAAGTACTAACAGTGCTAATGATAATGACAGTAACATGTACCACTACTTCACAGTAATCTGTTACATGTTTCCTCAATTTCTAAGTAATGCTTAAGTATTTAATATTCTTTTGGGGAAGCAGTTCAAGACTTTGAGTGTAAATCCTAAAGTTGAGCTTGAATACTAAATAAAGTGATTATGTATAATTAAAAGGGATACTTTGTAACAAGAATGGCCTTTTCTATTACAGCTTAATGTCCAGGGAAAACCAGGGTTCATTGACTAGGATAGGAATTTCACTTGAAAAAAGCCTTTGCGTATTTTTGGACTGAAGCTTCCCTGTGATTTTTTACTACCTGTAGTTGGCATGTGTAGACCCTGCTGAATACTGTCAGTAGCCCTTGAGTTAGCATGTACTGACTGGACAGCTGCACATGGTATCCTGTAAGAAATGACAGGCTTTGCAGAGCGAAAACAAGGTTTTGTTTGTTTTGTTTTTCTCTTTAGGAGTCCGACCTGACGTTCCGGTTGGCTAGCGGCCTTGTCATTTGGCAGCCAATGTGGGAACATAGGCAGCCTGAAGTTTCTGCCTTCAATGCTCTTGTGAAACCCATCAGGAACATCGTTACAGGTCTGTGACTTTGCTGTGGTGGTGGAGCTCCTGAGACCTGGGAAAGCTTTGCCTTTGCTTGCCTGGTGCTGCCCTTGCATTCTGTACATGGAGGAATATGTTGATCCTGCAGGAACTAGTCAAACCTCAGAGTAGTTTAAGGTTGTTCCCCTCAGAGTCAATTGGCATTTGCATAATAATTAAATAGGAGATGGGAGAACCATCACAGATGGGAAATTAGTAACTTTTCAGTAGTTATCATTTGTCAGCCTCATATAATTTCTGTTAGCCTTATCTTCCCTAGTTGCTAAGAAGGGTGAAGATAGGACCTCACTGCAGCCTGACATGAGTGAGGAAATCTTTCCCAAACTGGCACTGGACAAAAATGAACAGTGAAGAGTACACAGGTGGTTCTGCTGTCTAAAATTTGATTTATAGCATGTTATGAAATTAGAAAACATAGTTTCAAGAGAGTCCAAAGAAGGCCTAGGTTGTAAATTCACTTTTGAATACTGGAAGGGGGTTACTTTTCCTTTGTGCTTCAGCCATAGTGAGATTGGAGTTGGATGCTGAGGCTTCCCGGGCTTTGGCTTTCAAGTATTTTTGTCTGGCCTAGTCCTAAAAAACCCCCCATTTTTGCTGTTGTCTTTGAGACAATACTTTTTTATAATTCCTGCATGGTGTTGAATTGAAAGTGAGCAAGATGTACTGCTGTACCATTGCTTCCAGTTCTCAAAAGCACGAAACTGTAGTTTTCACCATAGTGAAAATGTAATTCACTAAATTAGTTTTTTCTGATAACAGGTCATTTTGGATGCCATGTTTTGTTATGAAGACTTAGTAGACCTACTGGGAAAGTCCAGAATTAACAAGATTCAGGTCTTCCAAATGATTTAAAACAGTCTTTTACACCTTACTCTTTGTCCCTCTTCTTCAACTTCTAGAATTAAAATATAGTATTTCAGCCCTAGAACTAACAGAGGAAATTTTCTTTGGCTATTGGATTTTTTCTATAGGTCTATGTGAAAATCCCTAAAAATTCCAGACGTGAAGTCTGGAAGGAAAATATTTTTTTATGTTTTGAAAGTTTTTTCAGCAGGACAGAAATACTAATTGGAATGAGGCCTTTTATGTGTAGGAAGATTCTGCTATCTTAGCATTTTCTCAAGGTGGGAAAAAAAAAAGTCAAATTTACTTAAATTTTCCTTCAAACAACAAATAAAAAAAATGAATGAAGAAGCTTTGCAGTATTTGTTTTGCAGTCTGATTCAGTCATATCTGCACTGCTTTCAACACAGGATTTCAAGACTTGTCATCCCAGTCTGTGTGTTACCCTTGGTCTGCTACAGTATTATAGTTCAAATTTTGTGTGACATCCATGTATTTCCTGTGCTGAAGGCATTTGGCAAATTGTGAATCACAATACACTCTGAGTGATGTAACCTAGAAAAGGACCTGAATATATGTACAAATAGGATGAAAAGATCCAAAATAAAAGGGACTACTCCGCACGGGAAAACACAATTGGTGGTGAATGGATTTAGGGTGAAATTTATATTCAAATTTAATTTTAAAGAAATAGAGATTTTTCAGTAGACAGTGTTGTTGACAACACAATAGAAAGAGTTGAAAAAACTAACAGTCCTATTTTCTTTTTATGGCTGTGACTAGTGCCTAGGAAGTTTGCAGCAGATAGATGGCTGGCTTTGCTTTTTTGGTTTATCCTTTTATTATAATACTTTATACTAGGTACATTATAGAGCAGGAGGCATTTCCTGAAGTGTCCTGCTTTGACTTCTTTCCTCAGCCAAGAGAAGTTCTCCCACCAATAATCAAAGTGTGACCTGTGAATCCCCTAATCTGGACAGTGGACGTACTGAGGTAAGTTCTGTGCTAAGGTTTGACAAGCTTGAATAAGGTGCTGAGGGAGGGGCGAATAAATATTGAAAGAGAACTTGCAGTTACCACCCTAAAGTATTTCATCTCCAGAAATTGCACTTATTCACAGCTAAGGCTCCCAGCCTTGTTTGCAGTGGAACCAAAGGCTGTGGGGTATATTTATCTGGATCCTCCTTGGCCTTTTCCTGTCTTATAGGATGGAAGCCTGTTCTTGTGTATGGCAGGAGGGTTGGAGTCTGATTTTAAGGTCCCTTCCATCCCAAATCATTCTCCTGGGCAAGAGACCTGTACAATGTACCCTTTGTCTGTACAATGCCTTGTATTGAGAAGCCCCAGGCTTGATCAGTTTTTCCATGGTTTTATGGTGTAAAAGTAACTAAACTCAATGTTTAAACTCAAATGTCTAAACTCAAATTGCAGTTATACAACTAACATGAGAGCAATAAATGTTTATATACCTATGTTGGTGTGCCTATTTTCTTTTTTGCAACTATCTCAAGGGACTGCAGGTGGTCTGTGAGACAACACAGCCAGATCCTGTACCTCCAAAGGCTTCTGGTTCAGCATGTCACCCTGGAAATTCCTTGGAGGGAAGTGTGTCCTCCCAGACCTCCCAGGAGAGAAGTTCTGCACATCCCAGGTACAAAGGCTTTCAGGAGAAACTTGGGCTCGTGTGATTTAGCGGTGGAGGTCACACAAGTCCATCTTGCATGCACTTTTGTCTGGACATGCTGAGGGTGTTGGATGTTGGTATCAAATTCTTAATTCAACAGATCTCAGCTCTGGGTGATGAAAAAGATGGCAGCACTTGTTACTCAATGCTTCTCTCTTCAGAGAAATCTCTAGCTGGCCTGTTGGGACAGTTTCTTTGGTCTGTTCTAGAATGCTGGAATTCAAGACTCAAAAAATAACCCTCAGGTTCACCCCTTCCAGGCTAGTTTCACCTTCAGGCAACTGGTATATTATCTGGCTTCCTTCTGACCAGATTTTCTTTCCCCCTAGCAAAGAATTTCTGCAAGCCTCTTTCCACTGCCTTCATTATGTCTCCTTTGCATCCTGCTGCATGGCTGGCTTTACTGACCCAAAGGAACAGACTAACAAAGAAGCACAGCTATGAAAATGTGCTTCCAGCTTGTCCTACAATGCTCAGACTCTGGTTCCCAGCTTGGCACTAATAAATTCATCTAAATTTTGGCACAGAAAGATAGAAGTAGATTTTCAGTAGCGCTGGACGCTCAGTAGGGCCATAAAGTAAATCAGGATGATGAGTGTTTTCAGAGATTTTGCTGAGGGAGGGCTGTAATTTTAAGTCTCTGTGGATTTAGGAGTGTCACTTGAACACCTGAAAACGCTGGTCCTGTTGCTTCTCCTTGGGGAAATATCATATCCAAAACACTGCATTTTTAAGAAATGGCTTCATTACAGTGACAGAAATATAGGATGGAGTGATTTTTCTGAGTATCAGCTAGTACCAGCTCTGATCTCTCAAATGGGAGCTCAGGGCATCTTTTCATTGGTGCAAAGGAAAAAACTATTCCTTAAGGCTCTCATCCCATCAGGAATGAGATAAAAAAAATCCCTTGGGGTTTTTTTATCAAGCCTGTTGTCAGTTCTGGATCTGTATTTAATTTGTATTACTGTGAACCAGTAAAACTGAAGGTGGGGACAGAGCTGCCTTTCTGTGTGTGAACAGTACTGCTCAGAGAGTGCACTGCTGCTGTAAGAAATAAGCAACCTTTTAAGAAGACAGAATCAGGTGATCAATTTATCAAGCAGGGTCTGGTGGTTGCCATGGGGATGAAGCTCCAGACAGGCTTTGAAGAGAGCATCATTATGCCTCCTCATTTGCAGAACTCATTGATGAGTTAAGGCTGTACAGGGAGCTTTGGTTGCCAAGCAACAGATAACTGTGGAACAAATGTTGTTTACTCTGCTTACCAACAGCCAAAGTATTCCTTTGTCCTTGGCCAGGGGTTGAAGGAAGGCTGCATTTCCACTTTCCCTGCAGTCACAGGCAACCATCAGCTGATTATACAAGCACTAGATTTTTCCTCTCAATGAACTACAGAGTTGAATTTCTGGTTCTTCAGAAACTGTCAAAACAAATGGCTTGTTCTGATCCTAGCTGAGTGTGGCTCCTCCATGCAGTGTAATTCTCCATAAAGAGATGATTCAGTTTAATCCTGAAGCAAATAAACCACAGCCCTTTATCCAGCTGCTACCTTGAACAGGCTGCCTGGGAAATAGACTTTGCAGGAAGTCAGAAATATTTCATAAGGAGAACATGCCTTGCTCCAGCCTGTGTCATGCCTCAGGTTCGCCTGTGTCACAGATAGGGGAGTATGAAAAGCTGTTTATTTAGCCCCATACACTGCTCAGGGTCCTGCAGAGGCCTTTCACAATTGCTGCTGGGATGACAGGTTTTTATTTCCTTTGCTGGGATACTTTGGGTATACTTCTGGCTTTTTGCAGGCTAGATCTATGTGGCACAGCCTAAACTTTGACAAAACCACCTTTCACATCAGGTTTATGGGGAAAATGTTACAGCATATTCCCATTTCATGTTGTTTTCTTTCCTAAATCAGTTTTTCAGGTTTTTGTGACAGCTCATTTCAAAGTTGTCAAACTTGCAGCCTTTTTACCTGGAATACAGCACTAGGGGAGAAACTTTGAGTGTGTGTATTTTGTGTAGTGTGGCATATGCTGACACAGGCTGGTCTGCAGTTTCCAAGTGCCTCCAGCATTGGCTTGTGGGGCTGGCAGCAAACCATCTTCTGCAAGTTTGAGCTCTGGATCCACGTGTTGATCCAAGCCCAGCCCTGACACCTGCTCCCTGTTTCCAGGCATGTAAGATGGAGCAGGGTTCGTGTGATTCCAGTTGGTGTCAGTGTTCCATGCACACTTCTTTCTCCTTTGCCAGCTCCATGCCTGCCTTGGGGCTACAGGGCAGAGATCCAGCAAAGCACTCGAGCTCTCAGAGGTCCCAGGGCTCAGTGTTGCTGCTGTTCCCTAGGGCTTTCCTGGACCATGGCCTTGGATCCATCTGTTCAGAATGTGGTGGAGATGGGGATGACCTGTCCACACTACTTGCAGAGCTGATAATAAAAATGGCTTTTAACAAAAAATAGAACACCAGCTTGATATTCTTGTGATGATTCTCAAATGCCTGGGAATATAGGGCATGAAAGCACTCTTAATTTTTATAGAATCCCAGAAATAAACAGGTCACAGAGGTCTGTTTCTAATCTAGAGTGGAAACTTTCAAAATGTGTATTCAGCAGACAAAAAAAAAAAAAAGAAAAAAATTTCCAGAGTTCCTGCACCACCCCCAGGATTTCACACCTCTTACCATGTGATTCTTATTCCTGTGACTGCCTTTCACTTGCTCCTTTCTGACAGATTGTCTCCTGACAGCTAGTGACTGTCCAGAGGGTAGATCAGGCCAGTTGTACTCTGCTGGGAGAAAAGTTGTGTAAAAGATTAGGAATAAAAACTTTAGGGCAATTTATTGCAACAGCATTGTCTATGAATTACATACAGCTGCTTTCTAGATTCTCATCTATGAAGCTCACTTACAGATGCCTTGCTTTTGTGTGCACTAATTTCTCCAATACTTAGGAAATCCACTGGGAAATGGATAGGGCACTAAAATTATAATGAGGGTTTTAAAAGGTGCTTTTCTCTAGAACACCTTGGCAAAGAATGCTCATAATAGTAGCTTTTATTTATATAGGAATTGATTTAATTAGTTTAAAAGGTTAACCAACTTAGCTGCCTTGCCTGCTTTTTCTTAAGTAAGGCCCGATATGAGCAAATGTAAACCATTCCTAAATATTATGAGTATCAGAGCTGCAGATGCATGAGGGTTGTCTTTTTCCTGCTGAACAAATTACTGAGCACAGGTACTGGAGGTTTATCTTCAGATCACAGTTTAAGAAAGCACCCCTATCCCAGAAAACCCCTGACAGCATGTGTTGGAGTCCTCTGGGCACCTGAAAGCCAAATATCCAGTTAGATGCCTTCAATAATGCTTTCCTCAGTTAGGCACCTTAATCCCAAAGGACTTTATGCAGAGAGCTGAGTATCTGAGAAGGCCTAAGGAGTCTGAGGACTGACATTTCTATCCCTGCCTTTTGGAACAGGGTGTCCTTGGTGATTCCACCATGCCAGAAGTCTCGCTACGCCACCTATTTCGACGTGGCTGTGCTGCGCTGCCTGCTGCAGCCCCACTGGTCTGAGGAGGGCACGCAGTGGTCGCTGATGTACTACCTGCAGAGGCTGAGGCACATGCTGCAGGAGAAACCTGAGAAGCCCCCTGAGCCTGAGGTTACCCCTCTGCCAAGGCCTCGTAGCAGCTCCATGGTGGCTGCTGCACCCTCTCTGGTGAACACCCACAAAACCCAGGTGAGGAGTTGCTGGTGGTGAGAAAGTAATTGCTGTGGTGGTGATGCTGTGGGGTGGTTGCTGAACAGGTAGTGGTGGGCTCAGCTTTGGTATGGGCTCACTTCCAGATCAGTCTTACAGTCAGGTACCTGCATTGATTCAGAAGGACAGAATCTGATGCAGAGGGTCACAGCTGGTGATGGCTGAGAGCTGTAGTGTTGATTTGGGATAATTAATCTAGGGTGAACTGGGATAACATTAGTTTTTAATGTGAGAATTCCTTTTAATTTCCTCACATTAGTTTTTAATGTGAGAATGTGCTAATGCAGTTGTCAGAAGAAATGGTTACCAATGCCTTTGCATTACAGTGTAATGGTCAGGACCCACTGAGCTTCTCTGGTGTACTCCCTCAAATGAGAGAAATGGAACTGTGTTTAGCACAGGACTGCACACTTCAGACAAACTCTTGTGCTAAAATATTGAATTAGGCTTGGCAAACAGTGGCAGTGAGCAAAAGCTCTCCATGTTGGTACTTGTGCTGTTATTACATAACTTTTATATTTGCAAAAAAAAAAAAAGTCTTAGTAGAGAAACTGTCCTAATAGGTGTCAAGTCTTGCTCCCTGTTTGCTGGACAGTGAGCCCTGTCTGCCTGACCTTGCTGCAGTAAAGAGCTTTGTGTTTGAGCTTAAATATTTTTTTGTGTTGTTGACCTGTTCCAGAGTTAAAAAAGGAATGTTGTTGCATTTTCAGTTAATCTCCTTGTGGATTTGTGTTACTTTTACGTTGTGCCCTCTCTTCCTGTCATGTGCAGCAAATGCCGATTTACTTAGTTGATGGAGCTGCCTTACAAAATTTACCAGAGATTCTACTTTTGCCTTCCAATTTTATGTCACACTTGAATAAAAGATGTGTTTATTTTGCTATCAAATGTCTTTTTTGGAGTTGGAAATCTCAGAATTCTTGGTGTTTTTCCTAAAACTGCTGCTTTTGGGACTCTGACAGGTATTGAGTGGAAGGAAGGTGAAATATTTTTTTTCCAGTAGACCCCAGATGCTCAAAATCTGGAAGACAAGCATAAACTCTTTCACTTGCAGAAGACTCCTTTGCTCTTCTCTAATATTGTTCTGTTAAATCCATTTGGCAATTCCACTGGGTACATTGTGGCTGTTCATGTGAGGACTGTCCAGGGCATGCTTCTCTCCAAGGCTGAGTTTGAGTGCTTTTGGTGACCTCTGTGTCAGTCTGGTGTATTTTTGCCATACTTCTTTAATATAGAATCCTGTTCCAGGGTTCCAGTTTGTTAAGCATAACAGCTGTGATGGAGGAAGTGAAACGGTCTTCCAGGCAGCAAAACTTTCAACTCATGCCCCCCTTCTTTACAACTTTGAGGACTGAAACACACAGAAGCAGCTGGGTTCTAGTTCATCCCAGCCAACAGCAGGAATTTTACTGCTATTCTTACATAAGTCTCATCAAACAAGGCTGTTCACAGCAGAGAGTGCCACCTCCCAAAGGCTGGGATTTGTCCTTTCTGTTAACACAAGGGGTTGTATGCTGAGGCTTCTCAAGCTTGTCTGACACAGGGTTATGCTTAAAGCCTGGTTTTTCAGTCTTGACCTGAAATTCCTAACACACTGTCATCATTTCTACTCAGTTGATCAATAACTTCTCAAAAACATTGGCACACTGTGTTTCAGCAGGAAAGATGTAAAGTGGCAGGCAAAAACTGAGTAAAGAAAAACCACCTGGTATACACTGACTTAGTAACCAATGGACAAAGATACTTAATCCAAAATAATTTCATACAATGTTTTATAGCCAGCAGGGGCCAGAGAGCCATAAAGGCTAAGAAAAAAGCCATATGGAGTACTTGCTGGCCTCACTGTTGAGAGTGGCTAGGGTTGAATCCTGATTTACTGTGTATTGGATTTTACGTGTGACTCCTCTGACTCTTTAATCATAGATGCAAAGTGGTAGATATGTATACCTTTGTTCTACAAACAGTGGTGAGGAGGAGACTTGCTGCTGTGTGTCTCATTCTTGTCCTGATAAAATTAAGAGGGAGGATTCAAGGGTAGTTTCTGATTAGTCTGAAAAGTTTCTGAAAAATTTGTGACCCCCCCAATATTTGGTACTGCAAACACTGTAACTGCTGTCAGGCTTCAGCTGCAAAGGCTTCATCAGGTCCTTCTGGACCTTGTTGCGCATAAAACTGCACACTTGTGTGCTGCAGAAGCTGGCTCTGCAATTTGCAGTCTGGCTAGGCAGACTCTAAACCTGTCACAGTGGTCACTTCATCTATCCCTGACATATGGCTATCTTTGCGTTGAAAGCAGAAAGGTGTTTTAACCTGACCTGCTTTTTCAGCTGAATATTTCTGGTGGGACAGCAAAGAAAAAGAGCATTCAATTGGAAAAAAGCTGATATTTAGGCAGAAGCAAATTACCCTGAGGGAGTTTGGTCAGGTCAGCTGCACAAACATCTCATGGAAGATGGGCATTAGGTCTCTACTGAGAGCAGATGGCTGGAGGCTGAGTTTGTGCCAGTTTCCTTCTTTGCAGCAGGCAGGTATGGCATGTGTTGTTTGATGCAGAGGTGAATTGAGTGAGCTCTACTGAAGCTGGGGTGAGTGAGCCTCGTGGTTTTTGCTGTTGTGGGACATCTGTGATACAGCAAAGTGGGGAGGTTTCATATGAAAAATGATGGACGGGGAGCCCTCTTATTACAAGTGGAGCATGTTTAATGATTTAGAAGTCTTAGATTTCTTTGAGTAAATAAATTTTCTGAAAATTAAGTTTCTTGAAGGGACAGTGTTGCTTATTTGCAGTTTAGTCCCAAAATATGTATTTAAAAGTGTGTGTTATTAAGGGCATGGATCTTAAATGAAGCACTTTACAAAGGGTAACCATTATGATTGCTCATGGACTTAAACCAAGATCTCAAAGACCTCATCAGTTACTTCGAGTCTTACCTGGGATCACAATCAAACATGTTCTTCCATGCCACCACACCAGGCTGACAGCAATGCCTGAGGCTTTCCCTACAGTGTGCTGTACTTTTTTCCTTTGGTGACTGAAAGGTTAGTCAAAGTAAATAATTCTGGAAGTTTCTAAATTTTGTTCATTTATTTTCTTTAAATGTGTAAATGTTTTTGTGTAATGAATGGAGTATTTTTCTTCTACAGGGCTCCTATGATAGTTCTAGGAAGCAGCTCCTTTTTCAAGGCTGATTATCCTCTATTTCTCCTTGTGTTTGTCTTCTTTTGGGAGCTGCAGGATCTTACAATAAAGTGTAATGAGGAAGAAAAGTCACTAAGCACAGAGGCATTTTCCAAGGTTTCACTGACCAACTTGCGTAGACCAGCAGTTCCAGATCTCTCCACAGACCTGGGAATGAACATCTTCAAAAAGGTGAGTGAAAGAAAACTGCACTTTAATTTACCTATGATTCAGCAGCTCAGTGTCTCCCTAAGTAGCTGCTGAAGTTCTGCTTGGAACATATATTCATGCCATATGTGAGATCATCATCCCTTTTCACTGGAGTTGATTCTGCATGTTATTATGTTGGTTTTTATATGCGCATACTGAAGTCTTTATTCAAGTAATTGTCCTGATGGAACTGCATGAGAGGAGGCTACTCAGCCAGTGCTGAATTTTAAGTGCCAGTGCTCACTGTAATTCCAGCTAATTCAGTGAGTTGTGCTTTTTTTACCTCGTCTTAGCTCTGGGTTTCCAACCATCCATTCCATGCTCAAGGTCAAAGAATGATATAAAATTATTTGAGGGCATCCATCCCAGCCTCGGGCAAGACTGAACTCCTTCAAATGCTCACAGGACCCCAGCATGCAATTAGACTCTGCCATGGGAAATGGCCAAGATAAAATGCTCCGAGTGCAAATTATACTTGGGGAAATATATCTGTGTTATCTTTTTCCCTGAAGTGGTTGTTTTCCATGCCTCAAAGCTTCTTAACTGCTCTTGCTGCAGTTCAAGAGCCGCAAAGAGGACAGGGAGCGTGAGCGCAAGGGGTCGATTCCGTTCCACCACGCCGGGAAGAAGCGGCAGCGGCGGATGGGGGTGCCCTTCCTGCTCCACGAGGATCACCTGGATGTCTCCCCCACTCGCAGCACTTTCTCCTTCGGCAGCTTCTCTGGAATTGGAGAGGACCGGCGTGGCATGGAGAGGGGAGGGTGGCCAACCACCATCTTAGGTGAGGTATCGCTGGTCTGCCCCGGGCTCCATGTCACTCCTCCTGCGAACATTCAGACAACAGCAGGGGCTGTTTCTTCATCCAGTCCTTCTGTCACCCTCTGTTCCCGGTTCTGTTCGCTTAGTTAAAAAAACCCTCTTAATTCCAAGACTGTTGTTGAGTGGAATTGAAGGCTGTGAGAAACAGAGGCTGAAGGATATTTGTGTGGATGGAAGAGCGAGGAAGTATCCATGTGAAAAGATTGGGCAGAATGTTAAAGCATAAGTGAGTACACTGCGTGTGTTTTCACTAGGATAACAGGGCCTGGTGAAAGGATGTGACCCAATAGTTTATTTACAGCTTCAGAGGCCTTTGAAAGTAAAAATGGACTATGTGGATGAGTGGCAAATAACCACTGTGACTGGTCATCATGACCAGTGATAACCTGTGCATTGCATTGTAGCTTGTGCTAAGCATTAGCATTTTCAGTGCCTTGAAGGGAAGCAGTGAAGAAGTCTAGGAAAAGGAGGAGATTGCATTCCTGAGAGTGGGAAGCTACCAGGGCATAAATGTTTGCATTACACATCCACATCTGTTGGTAACTGTGTGGTGGGGTGCGTACGGGTACAAGGACGAGGAAAGAGATGAGAATCTTGACTCCATGTTTCAGAAGGCTGATTTATTATTTTATGATATATATTATATGAAAAGAAAATTATATACTAAAACTACACTAAAGAATAGAGAGAAAATTATTTCATCAGAAGGCTAGCAAAGAATGGAATGATAATAAAATCTTGTGACTGCTCAGAGTCCCGACAGAGCTGTACCTGTGATTGGTCATTAATTAAAAACAATCACATGAGGCCAATCAAATATACACCTGTTTTATTCCACAGTGGCAGATAATTATTGTTTTTCTTTTCCTCTGAGGCTTCTCAGCTTCTCAGGAGAAAAAATCGTGGCAAAATGATTTTTCATAAAATATGTCTGTGACATAACTGCTCACAGCAGACCTTGAAGGACTTGTGCTTCAGTTCACTTTTTCTCTGAAAACTTCTTTACTGGCATAATAGCTACTCTGGGAGCCTGTAGTGATCTCTTTTCCACTTGAATACCACTGTTCCTGTGTGGTAGCAAGCACTACACAAGCATTGCATCTTCAAATAGATCCAAAGAATTTTTGTATTCCCTTCTTTAAAAGAGAAATCTTTGAAGAGGCAGCAGTATCATTATTATGACAATTATTACAACAGCATGACAATTGTTAGCAGCAGTGTCATTAGTGTCATTAACAAAGTCATTAGTATGCTGAAAAGTTCTATTCACAGTGTTCCTGGAGTGCATATTGGACAGAATATAAATAGGCTATTTTCTCAATGAGGCTTATACTGTCTTGATATTGCAGAGGTACAGTGTTTGAACCTAAAAATTTGTTACTTCAAATTTCTAAGTTCACTAAGCAGTGTTTTTTTGTATTCTTGAAGAATTTAGTTTGCCTTAGCACTCCTCTAAAACGATATACTTAGCTTCCTCTCCTCTTTCCCCCAAAAATAAATTCCTATAGTATACCTCAAAGGGAGGAGTCATACAGTGCTGACCAGTTTTATTTTCTTGAAGGTGCAGTTGGTTAAGAATGCAGGTGTCAGCTAAACCAGTATGTGCTGAGGGGAAGAGCCTTGCAGAGAGTTTGGACCATTTAGTCTCTATGTCAATGAACCCACATAAGGAATCCCACCATAATCTTTGGTTCTGCTTCACAGCGTGATGAAAAACCTTGATTTTTACAGACTTCAATCCTTTAAATTTTAACCACAGCTGCTGTCTCCAGCCACCTCTCAGGTAGCTAAATGAAATCTCTGTTTCTTGTTGTCTCTCTAGGGAAGTTTACCAGGAGGGGAAGCTCTGACACAGCCACGGAGATGGAGGGGCTGAGCGCCCGGCACTCGCACTCCCATCACACGCTGGTCTCTGAACTGCCAGACCCCTCCAACAGCCATGGAGACAACACAGTCAAAGAAGGTAAATTTAACACATCAGGACAGGTGTTTCGTTGAAATATCAACCAAAAAAAGTGGAAGGAAGAGTTACTGTTTCTGCATGTGTGTGACTAATTGATTTTTCCTTTTTTGTTTCCGTATCTCTTGAGGGGTTTTATGTACTATGAAGAAAAAGGTTTCAAACGGTTCATGTTTTTCTGGAGCAGTTGTTAAAACAATTGGTGGCCATCAGCAGGGAGAAAACCTCAAACCATGCCTTCTTGCCTTACCACAACACAACACAAAAGTGTGAACAGAAGCTTGGTATTGCTGTCTTTAATGGCAGCTAGCACAACTGCACAAGCTGTCAGGAAATGTGATTGCCACTCTGGCGAGTTGCTATGTATAACCAGTCCATCACTGAGTCATTGCTCATTAGATGTATTAGATGTCATTAGTTCATTAATTAGACTACATTTATATTTAATAGCCATAGGAAGAGATTCTTTGTTAGTCTCTAGCCCTGTTACTGTACTGTCTGGCAGATGGTGGTCTAAACAACCCTATGGGTGTCTTTCTACACTACAGGGTATATAAACTTACTTACAAAGCACTAGGTGTGGGAAATTATGAGCACTGGGGCCTGGAAATCAGCATGCATTTTAAAAATATGAGGCACCCTTGATAAAAATTTGCTCTTAAAGCCAGCTTGCTGACCTGAGTAATTCAAAGTTCCTGTCTCTGAATGCTGTGAGCTTAAGACTGCAGTGCCTTTCTCATCAGACAGCTATGCATTGTGGAGAGGGTTTAGACTGTCACAGGTACTGTTTTCTTCAACTGGTGTGATGAAATTTTCCAGATTGATGTGACTTGGAAAGCTGTTTCAAATTTGTGCTGTGGTGCTGCTACCTTGACCCCTACCGTCTTTCAGCTGTAGAGTTCTTTCTCTTTGCCTTGCAGGGGCAAACTGCTGCTTTTAAGATGAGGCACTGGATTAATGCAAGGAGAAAAATCCTTTTGGATTAGATTTAGAATGTCTGAGTTGCCTGATCTACTTGACTGCCCATTTAACATCAGCTTGAGCTGCCAGAGAACTGAACTGCTAGAACAAGCTTGGGGTTGTTCTAATTTACACTGTGTTAAAAGAAGAAACGAGTTTACCTTTGGTCCCTGTGCACATGATAGGAATTAGGAGCTTGTTATTTCTTTTGGCGTTACAAACCACTTTAGGAGCTGCTGTCTTTAGACAAGCTCAGCCTCAGTCTTCTATTGTGTAGCTATAGAGATAGAAATTTATTTTCAGGTAGCTGTTTTCCTCCCTGCAGTGCGGTCCCAGATCTCCACCATCACCGTGGCCACCTTCAACACCACCCTGGCCTCGTTCAACGTGGGCTACGCCGATTTTTTCAGCGAGCACATGAGGAAGCTTTGCAACCAGGTGCCCATCCCCGAGATGCCCCATGAGCCACTGGCATGTGCCAACCTCCCACGGAGCCTGACAGACTCCTGCATCAATTACAGCTGCTTGGAGGATACGGATCACATTGATGGAACCAACAGCTTTGTCCACAAGAATGGCATGCTGGATCTCTCGGTAATTGGCAAGGAACAAGGAAAGCCAGGTCCCTCTTCTGTCAATGTAGCTGTTCCATTGAGATCAGGGGTTTGATGGGCTTTTCCTCCACCTCTTTATATGACTTCTCTCAGCAGTATATAAAGGTCAGTCAGATACATTTGTGCATATCCTAAAAGTCTCCTCTGAGAAACTGCAACTCCTGTTACTCCTTGCAAGGAGCGCATGTGCATGTGGAATGCACACATCAGATTTTGAGTAGTATTATGTAATGGCTGTGTTCCTGGGGCATGCACCAAATTCCCTTTGAAATAGTGTAAGACTGAGTAGCACCTTTCTTCTAGCACCTTAAAACCTCACTTTTTCTGCTTTCCCCTCAATGACTTGCCAGCTCTTGGTGCACTGAAGCAGTGTTCTCAGGCTCACAGATGTCATCTCATGGTTTCCTTTTCAGCCTGACTGTGCCCAGCCTGTGGTTTCTTGTCTGACATCTAGGTTGTAGGCTTTTGGTATTTAGGGTTGTGTATTATTTGTTCAGCGTTTGTACTGTGCCCGCTGTAACGAGTTTCTGGAATCTAGAATTTCTAAATATTACTGGGAGAGGAAATAATTCTGGCTTTAAATATGATCTTTGAATCCCTCAGGTGGTGCTGAAGGCTGTTTACTTGGTTCTGAACCACGACATCAGTTCGCGGATTTGTGACGTGGCGCTGAACATTGTGGAATGCTTGCTGCAGCTTGGTGTGGTGCCCTGTGTGGAGAAAGTTCGCAGGAAGAGTGAGAACAAAGAAAACGAGGCCCCTGAAAAGAGACCAAGTGAAGGCTCCTTCCAGCTTAAAGGGGCTGCTTGTGGTTCAGCCTGTGGATTTGGGCCACCTCCAATTAGTGGAGCTGGAGATGGAGAAGAAGAAGGAGGTGGTGGAGGAGGAGGTGGAGGAGGTGGAGGTGGTGGAGGAGGAGGAGGCCCATATGAGAAGAATGACAGAAAACAAGAAAAGGTTTGTTTTGCTTCTCTCTTTATACAATTCCAAATGTACTTTAATGTCTGCTAAGATTGAGTTTGCATGTGTATGGAGCTGCCCGTCTATTTTGCTCTGATTCTCACTTGGGGTTCTGATGAGGAAAAATGATTAGCAATTCAAGCACTGTAGCTACTGCAGAGAAGCAGCTGCCAAAAATGGAGTTTGTGAGCCTGGCACGGACATTTTCAATATCTTGACAAAGTGTTTGCAGCCCTCAATGACAATGTTTTTTTTCAGGTTTATTATTCATAGCTTGTAAAGGAAAAACGGAACCCAGTGTGTGAGCACAGTTTCTTTTTTATTTGATTACTAGAAGTCTTAAATTTTTCAGTATTGCTATGAGAATTGGACAAGAGATGCTATATTGCTGGCCTCTGAAGCTGCAACTTATAGTAACATAATATCTAAGACATTTTAAAAAGATGTTTGGTTTTCTACTCAGCCAAGCCAACTCTCTGTTTTTCAGGGTTAATTTTTTGAAGTCAGTTCTGAATGGTATGCATAGCAGCATGTAGGGGCTTTACTTTTATAGCATAACTTTTTGATGGGAACTAAAAAGGAGGGGGCTGGTCTCTAAACTTGAAAAATAATTGGAGTAAACACTTCAAGAATACCAACACAGAAATGGAGTGTCTGAGATGAGAAATGGAAAGCAGCTTGTCAAAAATAAAATGCTAGCAAAATGCCAGTGGTTGTGCCAGGGTTACCCACTGTCCTTCCCTCTGTGACCCTCAGGATGAAGGCCCATCTATCAGCACCCATAGGCTGGCACTCACAATGCTGATCAAAATTGTGAAGTCCTTGGGCTGTGCCTATGGTTGTGGAGAAGGACACCGAGGGCTCTCTGGAGATCGCCTGAGACTCCAGGTATTTCGGGAGAATGTAAGAGAATTAAAGCTCATTAAAGTGTCCCCCCTTGTACTGCTGAGATGGCTGCCTGCCCCCTCTGTAGCTTTCCCTGTATTGACAGTAAATGTGTTGCTTTTTGCCCTAGCTCACAGACTGTGTTGCAGCCCAGCCGTAGCAGATTTTCAGCTGTAGTGTTGCCTTCCAGTCCCTGGGGCTTTCTAAGGGCACACCTGGGGCCCAGGGTGCTTCTGGCCACCCCAGCAGATGGGTTGGGACAATACATGGGAGCAAATTCCATGTGTGAGCTGGTGTTAGTAATTTTTCACAGGACAGTACCCCAAAAGAGTATGCTACTTACAAGAGGTGCAGCTATCTTGGGTTGCCTACATGAATCCAAAATCTGAGGTGTAAGTACATCCACCTTTGCTAGTGGTGATTTTGACTGATTGCTGCTGGGCTGCTCCATCAGCTCCTGATGGTTGGAGTGCTCTGTATTTGCACTGTACTTGTTCTGTTGTTCTGCAAGGAAGTAAAAGACTCACTTGTGCCCTTTTGAAGGATATGGTGGATCATCACTGTTAATTCCTAACATTTTTGTTTCTGCCCCAGTTAAGACATTGGAAAGTGCCCAGAGTGTAGCCCAGACATCAGCTTTAATCCAGACGAGTTTGTCTCCTTGAGATCAGTCCAACTGCTCATTAAATGGGAGCCTTTCAAAGGCCTTCTCAGTGCATGACTCCTCCTCACCATGTGTGCTTGCAGAAGGGGGCATTTTTCATGACTATGATAATCAGAGTTTACTAATCCCATGCGACGTGTGTGAACCATGGCTTCTCCATGGCTTTGGTTAGCTTGAGCTGTGCCAACAGAGCTGTAATTAAGTTCTGGGCTCTGAGGTTCATTTCTCAGAGATGGATTGGCTGCTCTGTGTCCTTGCAGTCTTCTTGTGTTAGCTAGACTTCCAGGTCCTGCAGGACTGGACACAATTGGACAAGATGGGGTGAGAGAGTCCCAGTGGTAGCAGTAGAAAGGCTCTGCACAGAACACTGGTTGAACAGGTACCATATTCATCACCATGTCAGTTAGATTTTTCTGTTGGAGCTGAGCCATTTAGACCTATGCATAACATCAAGTATAAATAAATAAACCTCTTGGAACCAAGATTCTTATCAGGCCCATTGAATTGAGGGAAACATTTCTCTACATGTGTAAGTCTGTTGCATTTTCTGTGTGTTTGTCTGGCCAAACTGCTTTGCATGCAGCGTTTGTGTTGACTGCGTGGACAATCATGTCTGAGTTTACTGGAAAGTTAAGCACCCTATTGTAGAAAAGAGGAGAGTTCATGTTTCCTGTAGAGATGATATTTTAGATTATTTTAGATTATTTAGATTATTTTAACTCCAGGCTTCATGGGGCCCCAGTAGGATGGGTAGTTTTGTGATAAGAAGTTGACAATTATAATTTTTAAGTAAAAAGTTAGTGTTCTGTGTGATGTAAATTGGGTATAGGGGCATGCAATAGGTTGGGTCTGAGCTGGAGGGTGACACTCAGATGCCTGAGGCGAAAAACATGTTCCACCAAGGCACTGAGCATTGACAGAGGTGGTACATTCCCAGTTCATTTACATCCAGTGAGATTTTGCTTTGGGATTGGGCAGAGGAAGAGAGGACAGGAGATATAGCTGGTAGTGGCTTTATCACCACTTCAAACAGTGGTGCCCATACTGGTGCACTCTCTTTGGTGCTGAATTTCTTGTTGGCTCCAGAGGTGAACCTGTCCTGTTATGGGACCATTCAGAGACAGCTAAGTGCAAAATTACCTTGCTCTTGCTAGCAAAACTTGAGCATGTACTTTGATGTGATATGATTTGATGGGGACTGTTGCAGGCCCAGAACTGCCTGACCAAGCTGTACAAACTGGACAAGATGCAGTTCCGGCAGACCGTGAGAGATTACGTGAATAAGGATTCTCTCAATAACGTGGTGGATTTCCTGCATGCTTTACTGGGATTCTGCATGGAGCCAGTCACTGATAGTAAGTACTCCTGGCATCAGTCACTTGCATGTCTTAAACAGTGCCATCAGAAAGAAGCCACATTCCTGTCCTTTGCAAACTACAAAATGTGATTTGCTGTTCTCTGTTTATTCTCAGTTTGTATCTGGATATATAAACGGAATCCTTAGGCAGTGGGGGTCAAGGGAGTTGGACCTCTTTGGATCTGACCAGCCACTGACCTTGCCTCAAGATCTTGTAGCACACAGTGCACCTGAAATTGAAGGACTCCCTTTGATTCATCCTACCTCTTGTTCATGGCTCTTCACAGAGGAGATTTGCATTAAACCATGCCTCGGGCAGGAAGTTTTCTGCTTCATGACATGACAAGGCACCAGGGGGAATGGCCAGTTTAATACACAGTTTATTCTGAATGGAGGTATAATTGAGCTTTAAAACCCTCTGTGGGTGCCTCAGAGCTTAAAAGGCAGCACAGTAAGCAGCAAGAACTGCTTGAATGAATGAGAATATGGACACGCAGATGCATATGCCTGCAGTTACAAATGTGCATGCATGTGTGTACATAGCAGGTTTTGAGGATTTTTTTAAGTTAGGAAAATTATGTTCTGTATTAGAACAGGCAAACATTTATGCTTGGTCACTGCATGAAACAACATTTAAGAGTGGCTGTTTACAGAGTAGAAATAGGTCCTCTGAAACACTCAGAGAGTCTGACTAATTTATTAGCCTGTCTTTGATGCCAGGAATTTCAGGGAAAGCATCAAAGAACATTATATAGCCAGCTTTCATGAGGAAGATTCCCATATGACATTTCCCTAAGTATTCATCAATTATTGACTGGCTTATTCTTTGAAACATGACAGCTTAGGCAGCTCTTGAGAGTCTTATCTCCCATCTCAGGAAACTGGGATGTTTTTTGTAATTCATTGAAATGCCTAATTCTTTTTTGAGTCTTTCTGAAAGCTTGGTGTTCTTGTGCACCTTCCAAGAAAAGCATTCCTATAGTTTAGAAGATATTTGTTTCATGGGTGTTGTCACTTTGCAGCTTAATCAAACACCTCTTATCCCTTAAAATGGTAACTAGAAAAACTGGAGTTATTATTCAAATTTTAAGTCTTATTCTGCACTTCTTTATATGAGAGGTGTGAATGGTGCAAAACTAGAATTGTCCTGATATTTTCAATCCTTTTTCATAATACAGCTATTTCTTGGAAATACTTCCATATTTATAATTCATTTTACCCTTTGCTTCTGCTATATTTTTTGTGGGGTGGGACTGAGACAACTGAGCATTGGATATTAGGTGGCAACTTGTCTCATATATCATAATCATAATCCCTTTGTGTGTCTGTAAGCCCTCTCTTTTAAACTGTTCCCAACAAGATGGCTTGCTTACACTTGAATTTTACAGATAAGGCTGGATTTGGGAATAACTTCACCACAGTGGACAACAAGTCTACAGCCCAGAGTGTGGAAGGTATTATTGTGAGTGCCATGTTCAAGTCATTGATCACTCGCTGTGCATCCACTACACACGAGCTCCACAGCCCAGAAAACCTGGTAAGCCCTCGGTACCAAGTTAACAAAGTGATTGTCTCCTTGTATTGGGCACTAGTGAAGCTGCATCTCAGAATCTGGGGAGACATTCAGAAGTTTCTTCCCTAAAAAATGGAAATGGGCTGGGAAAGAGTCTGGAGCACATGTCTTACGAGGAACAGCTGAGGGAAACAGAGTTGCTTAGCCTGGAGAAAAGGAGGCTCAGGGGAGAGCTTCTTGCTCTCTACAGCTTCCTGACAGAGGTTGTATCAAGGTGTGGGTCAGTCTCTTATCACAGGTAAAAGTGACAGGAAAAAAGGAAATGGTCTCAAGATGTATCAGAGGAGGTTTACATTAGATATTAGGAAAAAACTTCTTCACTGAAATGGGAGGTCAGGTATTGGAACAGGCTGCTCAGGGAAGTGGTGAAATTGATGCCTTGTGAAGGCTGACCTGGAACAGAGGCTGGACAGAGTTAAAGAATAAAGCAGGGATTTATTAAAAGGCCTCAATGGATGCATCTTGAGCAGCACAAGAGCCCAGCCAGGGCTGCACCCAAGATGAACCAAAATGGTCACAAAATGAACAACTGGTCATGGGGTCTGTCACTTTTATAAGTTCTGCTCCATTGCATATTGGAGTTAATTGTCCCTTTATAGGTTTAGGTTAGGAAGTCCCATCCTTTTTTTTCTCTCTTCAGTCCACGTTGTTTATGCTCTTGGGTCTGAGATTTGGATTATTTGTCCTTGGTCCCCAGCTAGATAAGGAGTTGTTTTGTCTCCCTACTGTGTGAAGAGAGCTCACCATCCTCTCATATGAAAAATACAAAAGCTAAAACCAGAGGCATCAAAATCACTATCCCTGCAGGGATTTAAAAGATAGGGATGTGTATGTAGAAGCAGGGACATGGTTTTTTGGTGGACCTGACAGTGTTGTGTTAATGGTTGGATTCAAAGATCTTAGTGGTCATTTCCAACCTCAGTTCTATGATTCTAAGACCACAGCTGCAATGAATCACCTTCCAGCAAAGTCAAAGGCAGTTCACTTGGTTAACCACGTGGCCCTCTGGTGCCAGACTATGTGAATTATTGAACAGCATCTTGGTAGATCTTCCCAAGGTTTACACAAACATTCAATTTACTGAACACGTGGAGGAAAGGAAGGTGTTGCTTTTTGCTATGTATGTGCTGTCTTCCCAGAGCAGTCAGTAGACTGAGTGACATGAGTGCTCTTCTCCCAAATTGGTGTACTGTAGCAGCTAGTCTCAGGCCTGCTTTATTATCAGAAATTAGGATTTTTCATGGAAGCAAACAAGAAACATTCTTGTATTCCATCGTCCTCACAGCAGAACTGTGAGGACACTGAAGTCCAGCTGAAGGGGCAGTAGTGCTCTGTGAGGTGAAGGGAGTAGGAGAAGGAAAGCCACATTAATGCCTTAAACCAGCAGTGTAGTCTTCCTATGTCCAAATCCTCTAGTTCTTAGGAATATTCCTCCTTTGGAATGTTTCTCATAAGAGATTATTTGGTGGCATACAGAAAAAAATGCCCATTATTGGACTTAGATTAGGAGCACCAAGGGTAAATTTTTCTTATAAATCCTGTTTCTTTCTAGAGTCTATTTTAATGTGAAAGGTGAAACTTATCCCTGAGGGTAACACTGTTAATTGTGCCTGTATGAAGAATATAGCATGTAGAACATGTGTGCAGATTTGTTGTTGCTTTGTCATTGTTTAAAGTCAATCTTGTGGTCAATATCCTGCTTTTAAAAAAAAACTTTATCAGGATACAGGTGAAATTATAAACTTTCGTTGGGGTTTTTTTGTTTGTTTGGGTTTTTTTTCCTGTTCCTTGCTGGGAATTTTCAGAATAATCCAAGGTCTTTCAGGAAAGCTCACAGATCAAAAATCAAGCCCTGTAAAACTGTTCTCTCCATCTCCTTGCCCTCAGATATAGAGGTGATTTGCACATCACAGATGTGTATGAATGTTCAGAACTAAAAAGGGCCTTGAGTGTAGGAGGGAGGTTGGGGAATGAGTGAGTCATTCCTATTCCTCTCTCTTCATGTGATGTGAAGCTCTAAAATAATGAAAAAAAATCCCAAGATACCCACTGGTTCTGAAAAAAACATGCAGTTGTTTGCACTCTACATCCTCTCACATACACCTGAGGTATTTAATGCCTTTTAAGTTTGTGGTCTATATAAATGGTATAAAACAAACTTTAAGTCATCTTTGTAGCTCCCTCATTTCACAGGTCTTTTAGCCTCTGATACCTCTCCATCTGCTGTATCCCATTGCAGATCATGTTCCATAATAATGCTTCTCCTTGTCTGCTTCTTCTGAGTGCACTATGAGTTTCCAGCCAAAACCACAAACCATACACCTGAGGCGTAGATCACACAAGAGCCAGGGGAGAAGTAATGGCCTGGTGAAGTACCTCACAAAGTACTGACTCTCACTGCTTCTTTAGAAACTGCAGACTGAATTTGTTTTTGTTTTTGTTTTTTTTTTTTTCCCTGTTGTGTCTTGCTGCTCAGGGCTTGTACTGTGATATCCGACAGCTGGTGCAGTTTATCAAGGAGGCCCATGGGAATGTATTTAGGAGAGTGGCACTCAGTGCCCTCTTGGACAGTGCTGAAAAGTTAATACCAGGAAAAAAGACCGAGGAAACAGAGCAAGAGCCAAAACCTTCTGGGAGCAAAAGGTGGGTGTCAGGAGGGAGAAAGTAAATGATTGACTTGCATATGACTCTATGGCTATCTGTGCCAAACACAAATACAGGAAGTCCCAAGGGATTGTTTTATATTTATAGCATGTCAGTTCTTGATGTACAGACTTTTGCTGTGGCAGCAACCTCCTTTAAAGTTTAATGATCTGATACTGCAACAAATTTGCAGAGAAAATCATTGGCAGTCTCATATAAGAGGCATAAGAGAACAGTACCATGAAAACACTGGGATGAGGACAGGTTAAGAACTAAGAAGCATAGTGTCCCTCCCAAAACACTCAGTGCCTGTACTTTATAATATGCATCACATCCTTTGGGATGTGTACCTGTTTTTCTGACAGGCAAACCCTGGTATGCAAAACAAGTCCCAGAAGAAATCTAATACTGACATGCTTATTTATCAAAAAGAAATTTCCTCTGGTGCTTTGAGGAATTTGTCTTATTAAAATGTTGGGGAGAAGGATTAAGAGAGTTGAAAAAGTCCTGAAAACCTTGGTTTTGTTGCTAGGAGCTGATGCCTTTTTTTTGGGAATAACATGTGAGTTGCTAAGGAGAGGGTGCCTCTCTAAAGCTACTTTGCAGGTTTCCATATGCAGTTCTATGTGATGACCATGAGATGGGCCATCCATTTGCTTTGGCTGATGATTTGTCTTGTCTTATCTTGTGTAGATCTTATCTTTATCTTATCTTGTGTAGATCTGAGGCAGGAAGTGTCATCATTGACAAAGGGCAGGCCTCGGCTGCCCCTGATGAGTGCCGGAGTTACGTCTCAAGCCGCCCCATGCAGACTCCAGAGCAGTAAGTAAATCTTGAATTGTTCAATGTGTTCATGCCAGCAGTTCCCTCCTGGGGTTGGTGCAAAGGGGCAGGAGAGCTTACCTGTTTGGATGAAACAACAAACTGTTGAGTGTTTACACAGGAGCTTCTGCAACCATCTGGGTAATGCCTGTTTTCAGTGCTGCCAACTTTGACCCATCCTGGTTTTGACAGGGAAACAGCAGAGGTTTGCAAATGACAGTGCAGGAGATTTGTCAATATTGTGCACCATGCTACCATAGCATGTTAATTCCTCAGAGATTTAACCACAACTGTTCTCCAAGCTTTGTTTGTACTCCCAGGTGATGATTTTATTGATTTTCAGCTTCCGAGTTGTTGCGAAGAGTCATCAATGCTTCAGTGGGAGCCAGCCCATTCCTGACCTGCCTTGGGCTCCAAAGATTGCTGTAGTTCCCTTTTCAGCACAGGGAATCAACCTGCTGTTGGCATTGTGCCAACATCTGAAATCTATGTCCAAAGAATTCTGCCATTTACTATTGAATTAAAATTAGACAATACTCTTAAGAATTTTAGAAAATTATACAAATGGCCACTGGTCCCTAAGTAATTTTTGGGCAAGTCATTTAACTCCTCTGAATACACGTCTGTCTTGTTAAAGAGCTTTGAGATGCACTGTATGAAGACATTACTTGCACAAGGGCCCAGAGCTCTACATCACATCCTGCCTTAATTGAGCCTGCAAAGTCTCACTCTTGCTGAGACAGCAAGGATAACACAAAGCCTTTTACTGCTCTGCAGGATTGTAGCAAGTTGTTCCTCTCTGAGCCCTGCCATAGCTGTGGGACGTCTCAAGAATACAGTAAAAAAATGTTGTCTCAATTCCAGTTCTAAATGAGCAGGTTCACAAATGGCTGTCATGATGCCCTAAAGCTTTCTGGTACAAACACTTGTAGAAATTACTAATGTGGTCTTGTAAGTCTAGTTCATTTTGACATAAAGAAGGTGGTTTACTTTCATGTGTAGAAAGTAAAAATTGGAATGACCTGTTCAATGGATGTTATAAAAGGAGATGAGAGCTTAAACAAGTCCTGTCTTTGACTCAGATCTCTGGCAGTAACTAATGGGCAGCCTGCACCCCAGATTACTCTCACTCCTCAGGTTCTTCCTAACAGCCAATTAGGTCTATTACAAAATGTATTTAATGGACACAAATTTAACTGTCATAAGACTTTAACAGATTGCTTACCATACAGGATAAACAAAAAGAAACAACTAGTAGATGAACAATTTGGTGCACTGTAATAATAAGGTGACAGCTAGAGAAGAAATAGTTTAGATTAGGATTCAATGTATCTTACCATGTGTTTCTGGTGAGGCATACATAAAACATCTTTTGCTATCAATTTCTGGAGAAGTAACCATGAAGATGCATCCAAGCTTGGGGAAAGAGCCCTAAAGTTTTCCAGGGAGTGTGTAGGAGACTTCTGCCTCCATGAAAACTTGTGTAGCTTTTATAGTTGTAAAGTATCTCTCAGCTAATGATTGCTCACTTATCTCTTTACGTCTCACTCTCAAGGTGAGGCATGTTCATTGTCAGCTGGGGGTCTGATAATAACCAGAGATAACTCCCTCTAGGGCATCTGTCTGGCCTGGGTTATCTCACCCATGTGCACCATGTGTCTGATGGACAGAGCAGATAAGCTGTCTGTGGTAGAGGGGGGTGATGTTCTGCCTCAGTGCCTAAGGGCAGAAATGATGGTTATTTTGTGTCTTGAACAACGCTGAGTGTGTTGTCAAGCTTATGTCCCACTAAGAGCAGTATATTTGGAATTCAAAATGAAACAACCTCAAGCAATAGAGAGGTTAAGGAGTGTGCTGCAGAAAGGAGATTTTGTTTCCCTGAGCATCCAAACTTCACTGAAATGCAGTTCACGCTTTGCATACCTTCTGTTCCAGTGATGAGCAGATCCAAGGGGCCAATCTGGGACGCAAGGACTTCTGGAGGAAGATGTTTAAGTCACAAAGTGCAGCGAGTGACACCAGCAGTCAATCTGAGCAGGACACATCCGAGTGCACCACGGCTCACTCTGGAACCACCACAGACAGGCGCTCCCGCTCTCGCTCCCGCCGAATCTCCCTCCGAAAGAAACTCAAACTTCCCATAGGTAAATGTATGTCTCTTTCTATTCTATATACATATTGCATGTGCAGAGAAACACAGCTAGACATAGCTGTCTTAAGAAATGCTGCAGCACAGTTCCTTATTGTCTGTATGTTCTCCAAAAGGAAGCTGTGATTTGCTGCTCCATTTTGCAGATGTGGAAATGAGGCAAAGGGAAATATAAGCAGTTTGCCAAAGATATCAGGGGATATTTTTGTCAAAATAGATTAGTGAAACTTTTCCTCCAATATAGTAGGCTAGTACTGTAATCCCACAGGCAGTGTTCCTATCTGTGGGAGAGAAATATTCCAAATTAACATTTGTTTGACAGAGAATATATCCGTTAAAATTCCCAAACCTGGCCTGTCATGGTAGTTAATACATGTTACATGAAAATGTTACCTTTTGCTTGTCTCTCCTTTTCCCACACCTTAGTGTGGCCACTGTGGAGAAATAAATTATTCTAGGAAGACAGCTTAGATTTGTACTGAGTGGCTCATTCTGTGACAGGGAACTGGCTGAAGCGCTCCTCCCTTTCTGGCCTGGCTGATGGGGTGGAAGATCTCCTGGATATCAGCTCTGTTGACCGTCTCTCCTTCATCAGGCAGAGCTCCAAGGTAAATGTGTCAGGCTGGATTACAGAGAGCTTCTTAAAAAGACAGGATCTGGCTGGTTTTAGCTGCACAGGGGAACATTTTTATTCAATATGGACTTTGCAGCTAACAAGACTGTCAGAGAAGTCTCCAGAGTATAGCCATGGGAATTTGACACTGGACTTCTGCACCTCAAGGTGAAGACTAGGTTAAACTTACACCATACTGGTCAGTCTGCTCTGCTGCACTGAGAGGGAAGTGCAGGCTCTGTCAACACACTGAAGCTTTAATTTTTGGTCACACTTCTCCTTCCTCCTTTGTCCTTCCACAGCCTCTCAAGAAAGACCAATCCTTTAAGCAGAAAGCTTAAAAGATGAAGTGCTTCTGCGTATGTAAATCCGTGCCCAGACCCAGCTGTGTTACTCTGGTGACCCTCACAGCCCTTCTGTAGATGTTTGTGTCCAACCAATGAGTGTCTAACCAAGCTCCCCAGGCTGACCAGCCCCTCTGTCCCTGCACAGGTGAAGTTTACCAGCGCAGTGAAGCTGTCAGAAGGAGGGGGGCCAGGAGGAGGCCTGGACAACGGGCGAGACGAAGAGGAGAATTTCTTCAAGCGTCTTGGTAAATGGCGCACCTGCCGAAGACACCCATCCAAGCTCCATCACACAGAAGAAAAAGATGGTTAGAAATCAGGGTTCTCGTCTCCTTTTTGCTTTCTTTTTATCATTTTTTAAAAATATATTTCTTTCTGTATTTTACCCCTTTCCCTTTTTTCCTGCTTTCTCCATGGTTTTTGTCTCCATCGTAGCCTTCTACAATTTTTTAGTCTTTGTAAATGTTTTCTTTCCCTTCCTTCTTGCTTTTGTTTTGATTTAGAAAAAAGCTGTGGTAAATTTTTTTCCTAGAAAAAAATCAGACTATCCAAATAAAAATTATAAAATACAACATTTGGGCTTTTAAAATCAAATCAAATTTGAAAAATTAATACTTGCTTCAAAGCACTTATTCAGTTCAAAATTAGGTGTGTAAATCTTCTGTTGTCCAATACAACAATTCCATCCGTTTTTTTGTTTAGTTTTGTTTTTTCGATTTGTAACTGTTTAACAGTTTTAGCAAATATCAGCACAGAAATGGAAAACCCTACACAAACCTTGTTGTAATTATCTCTTTTCTTCTGTGTTTGCATGTCTAGTCTCTGCATACCATTCGTTAGGGATGCTGTCCCTTTTTCTTAGCACACAACATAAGAATAAAAACACTCCTTTTCTGTTCCACAGAAGTGTATTTAATTGTTACGTATTTTCAAAGTCAGCAATGTCTGAAAAGTGCTTTTATGAATAATACAAGGTCATGGTATAATCTGTTGTAAGGTATCTTGCAGTCATTGATATACTCATGTTGTCAGCTCAAAGCACATCCTTCTTGTCAGGGGGATAACCTTGTCTCTTGAAGTTCTGTTACTTTTTTTTAAGGCAACACAACTGGATTCCCAAAAACACACAAAAAGGAGTCAATTTTATTTTTTAACATGATTTCTGTAGTTTTATAATCTGCTACATTTTCTGGCATTTTGTTTGGTTTTCTTCTGACATTAGACTTTGACATTGCATTGTGTGTATTTTGCCATCACCTGTCCCAGGCCTGCAGTGTAGTGCATTTAAGGCATTTTTAAGGCAAGTGATAATTACAAAATATTAGCAGATCTTGTCACTGTAAACTGGTCATTATCTGCCGCTGGTGAATGGTGGTGCCTTTCTGTTAGCTCCTAGATGAAAAGTATTGTTCCTTTGTGATAATGCATCAGTTCAGCACCTTGTTGTGGTCTGGTAGCATTCCCCAGCAATGGAAGAAATTAGTTTCTTCATCCACTGTTTTGTGCTGAAGTGGGTGTGAAGTACTTCCACCATATTTTAAAAATGGTTACAAATGGCTGAGGGGCAGTGAGAACTTTACAGACTGACACAGCTATTTCTGCAGTGTGCCTGAGATGACCTTCATATTTTGCTGTAGAAAATTACTTTTTTTAAATCTTGCTAATACAAGAGTAATAAAAGTTTATGAGGCAAAGTGTGACAGTTAAGGAAGCTGTATCACTGTATCTACAAGGGTCTCTGATATTGAATGAAAGCCATGTATTTTTAGCAAAGTTAATTATATCTGCCCTGTGTATGGCTGTGCTTGCATGTGCACAGTGATATCAGTGTGAGGCCTGTTCATGGTGGAACAGTTTTTAACCCAGTAGAATTCTACAGAAGCAGTGCTTCCTTGTCTTCCATATAGATCAATTTTTCTGTTCTTAATGAGGAGAGAATAAAAGCGTTTTTAATGGCAGATGGTGGGTGTACTGTTAAATCCCTCAAGATCTGACCATAAGCATTATACTGGAACCTCTCTCTGTCTTCTCATTTCTGTCGTTCATGGTGTTATGCTATTACTTTGCTCTTGTTTTTTCCATGTGGTGTTTCCTCCTGTGTTTTTGGGTTTTTTAACAGTAGGCCAAATTTAAGAGGTAATGGATAAAGGAGAAGTAAATTGCATTAGAAATTATAAAAGGTAGAACAATTTATGGCATCATTTATGAACGGTAATCTTCATTGTGATTTATCATGTAGACCACTGGAAATTCTGTGTTATAGATGTATGTAAGCATACATGTGTGTGTATCTGTATGCGTGCATATGTATACATATATCTACACATATATATTTACACATTCATGTGTAAAAATATTTATTTTAAAGTAAATAAATATTTACTTATACCTCTTTTTACCTATACTGAGAGCACATAGCCATGTATAGAGTTACAGTGCTTTTATGTGAGACACATAATGTTCCTTTGGGCACTTACTGAAGATGCTGTGAGTGACCACAGAAGTTGTCCAAGTGTTCAAGGCACAGCAGCTCGAGCTTGCTCTGGAGGATGAGCTCATGGTCACAGAAGGAGCAACTGTGGGGCAGGAGCTTGTGTGTACCAGGAAATGGTCTCTGCTCTTTGGGTGAGGTCTTCTGCCGGGCTGAGTCACATGAATTAGGTCAGGGCTGATCACAGCAAGGCTACTCCAGGATGAGCATGACAAGGGACAGCCACCAGCTGCCTCTGGAGAATTGTCTTGTAAAGCTTCAACAAAATGCAGGAGGTGCCACTGAGCTCAGAGGGACAAAAGCTCTGCTGGCTCTTTATAGTGTGGGTTAGGGACATGCCTTAGGCAAATTTCTCTTCTTTAACTCATACAGGCACAGCCTTAACAGGGCCCTGAATAGGGAACATTTGTTTGTACCTCAAATGAATTAGTGTTATGGCAGTTATAGCAGGGAGGCTCAGATAAGATATAAAAGCTATAAGGAAGCAGGAGGACTTGGAAGGATGTTTGTAACTGCTCACATGTGTAAGTGTTCTACTTGTTCTTTCCACTTGGTTTGATCCATTTCAACGGAGTATTTTCCCAACATAGGAACATCTTGTTTGCTGGTAACTAGGTACAGCTCCACTGGAGAAAAAAAAAGACAAGGAATTTGTAAAGAGGTCTCTTGAAATTTGATATACTTCTGTCTTCAAGGGAAAAGTGAGGATCTACGTTGTTATTTTCTGTTGTGGCTTTTTTTTGTGGTGCATAAATGCTTTCCAAGTAATTCTAGGAAGTGCCTGCCCCAAAGAACTTCAAGTTTCAGTCATTCTTCTTTCCTGAAGTAGACAAAAAGTTATGTGGAGCTGATGTTTTTACTCTTGTCTTTCAAATAATCTATATTTAAAACTGATTTTGAATTCTCTACTCTGTGTTCTCTTCTTTAGTGCTTTATCCTTCAGTGTTCTGTAAACTTTTGTACTTTCAGATGTAAACAGGGAGAGTATTATGGGCAAAGACAAAAACCCTGGAAACTGACTATCCTTTTTTTGACCAAACACTTTGGCCTTCAAACAGCTTTCCTCATTTCTAATCTCCGTCTTTCTACCATTCTCTCAACTCTGTCATTACCAACTGCATAATGATCTTCTGCACTAGAAGTGCTAATTTGGATTAGTTGATTTAGGATGTGAACTCTATACATAGAATTTAAAATTGTCCCCAGGGCGGGATGCCATCTTCATTTTTGAACTGAACTCTCTTCCTTCTCAAAGCATACAAGACCCTTCAAAGGAGAGAGGCTGGAATGATGATATCTAGGAGTTGAGGCCAGTCTCACTTTCCTCTTCACTCTTGTGAAGATTGCAGATGTTTGCCTGAAAAAAGTGCTTGATTTCCACATAGACTATGCATTCACTACTGATTTTTCTGTCCTAGTAGATGATATATTACTAAATTGATCCATGGGGAATAAGGGTTATGCATGCTGCACTTTAAACTTAAAGGTAATAGAGAAGTAAGGAAAAAAAGACTGTGAGCGAGATGATCTGTGTTAAAGAGGTGTGGAGGAAAGACAACATCCTAGTTCACCTGTGTTGGAGTAGGTCCTGGGCTCCCACACTGAGTATGGTGGAACTGTTCTGGGCAGATATCACTATGACTTATGCCAGAGTCTGACTAGCTGTATGTCTGTTTCATGGAAGTCAGGAATGTTGTAAAAATGAACCTGTTATCTTCAAGATAACACAAGGAGAGAAAGGGATTTATACTGAGGCTGTACTCATCGAGATTTTTTGTTCCCCATTTTTAACTGGTGAGAGACTGTGTTCCCTTCTCTCTACCCCTCCCTGCATCCCTTCTGTACTCTCTACCTCTTTAGGTTGCCATAGCTTTGATGATCACTTGACCTCCAAACAAGAAGGAGGAAAATCCAAGAACGTTGTGAACCTGGGAGCGATCCGCCAAGGCATGAAGCGCTTTCAGTTTCTGCTGAACTGCTGTGAACCAGGCACCATCCCCGATGCCTCCATCCTGGCAGCAGCCCTGGACCTTGTAAGTGATGATTGCTCTGTTGTTTCCTGCTGAGAGCATGTGCATATGTGGTGGTCCACTGTCATTCACTAATGCTCTTTGTGCCCCACAGACAGAGTGTAAAGCATCACAGCCATGCCAGCTGCTGCTGCTGGTGTTAGCTGGAGCTTTAGCATCTGTGAGTGGACAAGTTTGCAGACAAAATGGATCTTTTTTTTTTCTTACATGGCTCCCCATAACTACATTATTGCCAGTGAAAAGCTTGTATTGTTGTCTCAGTACTTCTCTCACAGACACTCTGTTTCTGCTCCTAGTGTCAATCTACAGAATAAGGATTGAAGATTGGATAACTACTTGGGGAGGTGCAGGAATTCCACTCTTGAGTTCTGATAGAGTTATAAGTACATTAGGCAACTCTGAGCTATTAGTCACCAGAGCCAGTCAGTGGAAAAAAATTATATCAGGGTGTAAATGCTTTTAAATGTGGATATTGCTGATTTGCCAGTGCAAATCAAAGAAGTGACACAATTCAATCCCTTCTTCCTGATATTCTGTATCTCCTTCCTTCTTATCCTTGCAGTTGTGTTTTTTAACAATCCCTCCCATTTCTAAAGCTGTGGCCTTCACCCTGTGATTCACAAGCCAGTGGGGCTCTGTGAGGTGTTTAAGTGACAAGCAAGGAGTGTGACAAATAGAGCTGTGAAAAAACAGCCAAATATTAGCAATTTCTCTGCATGCTGCTTTTTACTTCCTTCTGTGAGTGTTTGGCTGTGTGCAAGCTGAAAAAAGATTGACATCCACATGCTCTCTATCCCTTTTCTTCCCACACCCCACCTCTCACCTGTGTGACTCCTGTGCCATTTGTGCTCAAATTCAGTTTTTTTGCTCACTGCTGGGGGACTCTGCCTTCCTGCTAGTGCTGTGCCCTGACCTTTGCTGCATTGCCTGCTCCATGGCTGGAGGGATGTTATGCTCTATGCACCTCTCCTCTGGACCTTCACCTTGATCTTGCACCCTTGGTCTGCAGATCCAAGCACGTCTGCATTAGAGTTGGTCTGCAGTTGCTGTTGCTGTCAGTTCCCATCCAGCTCTGCTGTTTGGAGTGCTCCTCACCCATCTTCCAACAGACACAGGCTCCATTCACTGTTCCCCACACCTCCTGCCAGGGATTGTTGTTCCTCTGGATGGAAGCTGTGGATGCAGTGGCTGACAGAGTGCCCTTCCTGGTGGCTCTTACCTGTCAGGGTTGCAGTGAGCTACAAGGTGGCTTTCAGCCTGCTGTGTGCGTGACACCCAACTTCAGTCTTCAAGGCTTCCAGGCTGCCACCCTGTTCCAAATTCTAAACCAACACAGGAAGGTATGAGGTGCATGGGCAGGAAAGAGCTCATTCCCAGCAAGTTTGTCACCAGCAGCCTTCTGAAGATGTACTACTTCTCTGTTCTGATAAATCAGATGGTAAAATGGGGCTTGGCAATTATGTCCCTTTTTCCTGTTAATATCTTAGTTAATTTTTAAATTTCCCAAATGCCTAAGCACAGACCAGCTTACTCTGCCCATGCATGAAGTCAGCTGGAAACTGCCAGGCAGTGAACTGTTTGAAGATGTCTGACCTCCAGAGCTGACTTCTACAAACTAAAATGTAACTGTCTCTCCATTCCACTGAGTGATGCAGAAAATGTTGGTATTAGAATTTCTAAAAGGTCTTCAGCTAAAGATGAAGGAAGCCTTGCTCTAATTATAGCCTTGGGAGACTCCAAGTACCTGTTCAGTTGGCATTTTGTCTACAAAGTATGGGAGATATATAGAACTTAGGCAGTCACATGCAGTGTATATCCTAAAAGGTGAAAGCCTGTCATCTCACTATATTTCTTAATGGCAATGGAAAATTCCCACACTGCACGTCAGCAGAGTATACCAAAAATGAAGTATTCTGGGTGTTTTAACTTCTGTTTTCAGGCTTTTGAAGTAATAGTTTGAATCAGGTCTGATGCAAATGAAAAGCTTCTTAAGACATTTTATCCAGCCTGGTTGCTAAAGCAACCTTTAAAAATTGAAAGGCAAACAGTTCCAGTTTCAGTTCTCCCATAGTTTTTCTGAGCATGCTTTATCATTCAGGTTTGCAAAATTCTATCCTTACAGCAACTTTGAAATCTTTGATCAGCCTGGATGTTTGTTTAAAGAAATTAGAGCGGTAAAACAAATGATGCTTCCTTATGGAGCTAATAATTTGTTTGTGTATTGAAATGAGTGTTGCCTTAGGTTTAGTGGCTGTGCAGTTAACATATTTTCCTAGAAGCAGCATCCATTCTTGACTAAATATATTAAAACCACAGTCAATATATGGATGTGCAAACATTCAGTGATAATTGATACATTGCAGACAGCTTCATCCTTATGGCCCCGGCTTAAATCCAGACTTTGCAATAGTAAAATTGATTTACTTTGGGATACTTTAGTCTATGCTTAAGTTCATGTTGAGAGTTACAATATACTGCTGTCCAGGATTGTGTTACTATGTTGCCTGAAGTATCCTAATTAGTGTGCTATAAATTACCAGCTTTTCTTTGACCAATATAACAGTGTGTGACACCTGCCAGCATTACATTTCTCCAATAAGATGTGTGAGCTCATTTGTTGTGACATGTAAATCTTTTATCCTTGTTGAAATGCAATAGTTGTACTGTTTTCTGGTAGGATTGTGTTTGAGATGACCTCTGAAGTACTGGGACAGTAGAAGCAAAGTCTGAACTGCAATAATACTTTTAAATATCCTGGCTCCATGTCACCCTGGGTCTTAGGCATACTGGATTGTTCCCATGTCCCTGCTTCCATGGCAGAAATATTTCTCTGTGGAAGTGCTCGTGCTTGGGAAGGAAGTAAGAGATTACTACAAACAGGTCCCAGAGTAAAAGACTGGGACCAAAACCAAAGAACTGTGTCATGGATTGTACTTGACCATTTTGTAGCTATAACCAGAGGAGTCTGAACTTATTGAAACAGGCAATTCTCCAAGACACTGATTAATAATTTACTTGCAACCTGTCTTCATGTCCCTGCTAAGACAACTTTCATGTCAGACTCACTTTTGCTTAGACAAAGCAGAGCTACCCAGTCAGCGCCTTTTGAGAGTACTCAAATTTACCTTGGCATCTGTTAAAAGCAGGTTATTGGTATTACATGCCTTTTTTTTTTCTGTCTTGAAAAGAACAGAGCCAAAAATGAATTTTTGCTCAAAGTACCATGTGAACTTTAAGAAGGGACTGAAGAAAAGTTACCACTGATTGATTAGTGCCATAAAAGTCACTGTTCTTGAAAACAAAACTGGACATAAGTACTCTGTAGTGATAAAGCTGCAGAATCAGGTTTACATGACCAATAATGTGATGCTCTGAAATTCCAAATCCACTCTATATTTGGTTCCTTCCACCCAGGTCATTTTTAGAACAAATCAGGTTATCTGTTGAAAAAATTCACTGGGATGACTTGAATTGTTAACAAAGTGGTGAATTAATGTAAATTTATACAGTACAAGAACAGCTTTCAAGGTGCAAAACAATAGAGTAGGTCTAATGTTAAAACAGGACTTGTGAGCAGTTGCATAGGCATGGACAGACTTGTGAGAGTATTGCTGCTTTGTCAGGTTTTGACAGTGACCACGGTAACTTGTGTTCTTTTCAGCTGCTCATCACCTGCCTGATTAATTTCTCTCCATTTGTGATGTGTTTCTCTGTTGTGTGAATCCATCTCTGTTCATTCTGTCACATCTTCATCTTTCTCTTGCTGCTGCTGCTTCAGGTTTCTCAGAGCCTCAGGTAAGCGATCACAGGGAGCTTGTGCCCTATCATGTTCCTTCATACAGGAGGTCTTTGCAGTGATTTTAAAATGATGTAGTGATTTTTAATTAATCCTGCTCCTCCCTTTGCTCCCCATCCTACATATCCTCCTTTAATTGTGGTAGCTGTGTGCTTTCATCATGTTTACAATACTTTTCTTTTCAGGATTCCGGTATGCTAAGAAATTTTGACTTCATTGCTAGTGAAGTAAACCAATAGTAGGCTAAGGCTGGGACTTTATCTCTTCAAGTATGTCTCCATGGTTAAGGTTTTACTTTGTGAGAATAAAAGAATAAAATCCTCAGCTATTGTGTTCCATATTGCATGTGATCAGCAAGTATTTAGTAATGTTTTTCCAGTGCTAAATACTAGTTTTGTTTCTGGTTAGTGAGTGTCTGCATTCAGATTTCTGCCTTCTTCATCAGAACATCATGGCTGCTTAAATTTTCCTGTTCAAGAGAATCACTTTTTTCCCCCAATGTTTGTAAGAATGTGAGCAAAAGCTGCAAATGGATGTTGTGTCAGTAATTTTTTAAATCAAACTTTAGGGACATTGGTCCAAAATTTCTTGTTTTGAATTTTTGATTAAAACACTCTTGGAGGCTCTATTTAATCAAGTTCAACAGATCATCTTACAGGGTTTCAGGGCCTGTCTAGTATTTATAGACCACATTTGACAAGCTTCTTTATAATTAAGTGCGGAACTGCTTAAATTATTTCGTTAAAGCTGTCAGCAACTAAAAGTGTGTAACACATGTTTGTGCTCTGTGAAATCCCTGTTAGTGAACCTTTTAAAGCCAGCTGGTGAACTGTAGGCATTGTTGTATTAGTTTTACAAGCTGCTGATTGCAGGAGTTTTGGTTGTACAAATTGCAGGAAGAAAGCGGAAAATTAAATGGAAATTAGGAAATCCATTTGCTTTTTAGTCCCTTTCCATGTCTGTAAGGATGTTTTTTTGGCTGTTTAGACTGCTGGGGAAAAAAGCTACTCCTGAGTCTAAGCTACCCTTTAGGAAACAAAATTACTGTGTCCATCTTCTGAACATTTCAGGAAGTTTCAGAAGCATTCTTTATTGGTCTAACATTTTTCCTGCTGGGTGATTTAATACAAACTAAGATACACTCAATATAATTTCTCCCATTAAAGTGATTCTTCCAAGGCAGGGACAGCAGCATTTTCCTCTGAAAACTAATCAGTCCTTTCAAAACTCAGCTTCCTGTGCTGAATTGCCTGACACTTGCTAAGGCGATTGAAATTTGGTCAGTAAAATTTTGTTGACTTACACCAGAGTAATATATTTCTGTCTCCATGGATATTAATGATAACACCCAAACAGTGCTTTTCCTAGTTTTAACAAGCCTTCATTTATGCTCTCATCCCCAAAATTCAGAAGCAGAACCTAAAGTGGCAGATGCTAGGATTTGTGTGGCCATAGTGTCATTTGTTCCTGCAATATTTGCAGCCTCAGTAGCAAAGGTGGAACTAAAACTTGACTTTTTTGTGCAGTAACAGTGCCATGGGGTCATTTGTTCCTGCAGTATTTGCAGCCTCAGTAGCAAAGGTGGAACTAAAACTTGACTTGTTTGTACAGTGACAGTGCTAGATGCACGCTTCTGCTTTTGCAGTTAGGTGGTTCCTGAAGGAGAGCATTACAGAGGGGTATAATGTTCTTTTTAAGTTTATATTGTGTTTCTTTCTGCCCCTCTAGTGGACTGAGCAAGACTGCTCAGTGTTTGTGAGCTCAAGAGGTGAGATGATGCAGAGAGACTCTGGTGTCACCTTTTTATGGAGACACTGCTCATACTGTGTGACTCCTTGGCAAGCTTGCCGAGCAATTTTTAAAGCACAGAATACTCTAATATTCAGAGAGCTTCTCCAATGTGTGTTTTGCTTCTAAGGTGATTCTTTTGCAAACGTTTCAGGAAGCTCCTGTGGTGGCACGAGCAGCCCTGTTCCTCGAGTGCGCGCGCTTTGTGCACCGCTGCAATCGTGGCAACTGGCCCGAGTGGATGAAGGGCCACCACGTCAACATCACTAAGAAAGGGCTGTCCCGTGGTCGTTCTCCCATTGTGGGCAACAAAAGGAACCAGAAGCTGCAGTGGAATGCAGCCAAGCTCTTCTACCAGTGGGGAGATGTAAGTGTTTGCTTCTCTTCTGCTTACATTAAAAAATATGGCAAAATATGAAGGTGATTGGATCCTATACAGGATTTTAGTCCTTGTAGGATGGGGATTCAGAAGCCTTCCTTCCAACCTGCACTTCACAGCTTGCCAGGATCCCCCTTCTCCTAATGGAAGTGACTTTGCTAGGACATGTTATCCCCAAGGATCTGTTTGGCCCGTTCTCCTTTTTCCAGCACTTGTTGTATGTGAATGGCTAAGGAAGAAAGAAGATGTGGGCTGTGATACTACTTTCTATTTTTCTTACTTCCAAATATATTTAGCCTAGGGCTCCTTGAACTAGGTGTGGTGCTGTATATTTAGTAATGGGTTTCTCTTTGCTGTACTTAATTCAGTTTCTCTTTGCACCCATACAGACTGTTAGCACTTATAATTCTTTGGCAAGGAATTCTACATAGCTACTATGAGTCATGTAAAGAATTGTCTGTTTTTGTCTGGCACTTGAATCCTTCAAGTTTTATTTGATTGTGATCTCTTACCATGCAGGAAGGAGGCAATTGCCTTATCTGGCCCTGGGAATGCCACTTGTAATTTCCTTGTAAAGCCCCCGGGATATAATTGCTGAACATCTGACATGTATACAGGTCATTTCTCACAACTCAAAATAGTGGGAGAAGTTCCTTTGACTGGTATCAGATGTCTTTCTGGAAGTGAGCTTTGTGCTTCTCATCTCTTCTAAAATTCAATGGTTTTTATAATGAGCACCATCCCCCCCAGAAAAAGACATAAAATCCAATGCTTATGGAAATTTAAAAATCATGTTCTGCCTTGCTGACTTGAATTCTTGTAGGTTAAACCAACATGTGCTTGTCAGGGGAGCATATTGCAGGGAACCTCAAAATAAAGCTGCCCATATCAGCACAGCCCAGGGGGAGAATCCAACTTGGGTCTTAGAACCTGAGCTTAGTGTCTTTGCAGATCTCCTCCTTCCATTCCTAAAGCCAACTCAGAAAATGCTACCTGGTCACCATACTCTGTTAAAGTCTCAAGCACAGGAGATATCTTAATAACAGCACAAATACCAAAGTTCCTTGATAAAGTACATAGGGTGAAGATATTTCCTTCTATATTCCATGAAGTCACTGCCTTAGCCTGACTCCTTTGAGAACTCCTGTTAAGTGGAGAGCATAGGATTACATGGTCATTGAATTTTTGCATGCTTTCAGAGAGCCAGAACTACCCATCTCTGTTTGTAGATGCTATGCTTCTAGACATTCCCTTTTCTCAGATTCTAAAAAAAATGAAAACAAGAAAGACAGTAACTGTTGGAAGCCAGTTAGATTCCCCCTCAGTCATCATTTTTAGTAGCTGATATACCTGACCTGGATAAAGTCCAGGAAGGCTTTCTTTTCATAATGTCAAAAGTACTGCCATGTGATTCAAGGTCATAAGAAAGGAGCCAGGGGAATCTGATCATAGGCAATTTAGCCTAAATGTCTTCCCCTTGGCTTTACTGCATCATAAGACTCATCTGGATGCATTCTCCATTCTAAAACTAGTGTGTGTTTGCTGCTGCTCAGGAACATTTCAGAAGGGAAAATCCTTGCATTTACTAACTGTAAGGCAGGATAAGATCTGGGGAGAAGTTTTAGAGTGCATTATTTTTTTCCTTTTCCTGCAAGGTGTCTTGCTGTTCACTTATATCTCTGATTCTTCTCACTGAAGGCCAGAAGAATTTATTTACCCCCAGCCTCCCTAAAAACCATCAGAGAATCACAGTGGGGAGCTCTTTCCACAGGAGGTGAGACTTGGACTGCCCATGGCAGGGATGAACCTTTTGAATCAAAAGACCCAACTTGTTCTGCTGTCTTTTGAAATAATACAATGTTAAATCTATTCTGATTAGGTTAGTCTGCCACTTCCTTTGACTGCTTCTTTTAAGAGGACTTTTGGTTTTGCTTCTCTGTTTGCTAGAAAACTGAAAATACAGAAAACACATGTCAGGAATTCAGTGCTCATTAAATGGAAAACTGTGGGATTATGTCTTACTGCTTTAACATTAGGATGGGCTACACAGCATAAATAATACGTGATAAATTACTGTTTCGTGAACAGGCATGCAGAACATTTCTTCCTTTAAATGCAGAAATTTCTTCCTTGAAATGCCTGAAATATGAAAGGCAAAAGCTTGAGACATGTGCAGCTCCTTTAGCAATGTACTGGCTCAGAGACAGCTGAGATTGACACCTATTTGTGTCAGCATGCAAACCACAACAAACCTCATTCTCTCTAGGAAGCAGAGTCTACCCTTTCCCCTGTTGCTGGGTTTCAGAGGAAGTGTTTAATAGCAAGAATAAGTGACCATTTATGTATTTCTGGTCACTTCAGCCATGTGCTGGCATGACTATCAGTTCTGACTTGCAAAATATTTAGAAAACCTCCTTAGTATCTTTTGTCTAAAGCTATCCCATACTCAAATGAATAGTACTGATGAAAAGTCTATAATTTAAAACATCTCTTCCCTCACAAAGTGAAGATCTCACAGAATACAATTTCACATACTTATCTGTGCTCATGTACATGCAGCAACGAAAATCAAGACAGTTCTTGAGAGCTCTCAAGTGTCCTAGCAGGAAAGCAATCTCCTTGCTAACACACCCTTACCTGGAGCTTGCTGACAACACCACGAGGGCTATTGACATGCTGATAGTGATGCTGGCAAACAGCCATGATAAACAATCTGTTTAATCAATCAGTTTAAACAATCAATTGCTGGAGAATGCAGGATGGAAATCTGACTGACTCTGCTCTTTCCATGGATCCTCTGTACACCATTATGCTTGCACCTTCCCAGCTCCTCTAAGCATACGTTCAGCTCATTTTGGGGAATTGCATTGTTTCTCCTTTGAAGATGGAAGCAGGCTTTCCCTTGGGAATTTAACTGTCCTGTGGAGGATAGAAGGACTGTTACTGGTTTCCTAATTCACAGCGTGTTTCCTTTAGCAGAAGACCTACATTCTCAGTGGAAAGACATAGCAAAAATCTGGAATAAATATATCAAAGAAACAAAGAAAAGTGGAAGAAATTAATACTTCACAATGACCTAATCTCCTTCTGCCTGTTATGTGCCAGTTTGGAGTGGTTTATTGTTTAACTAAACTTACTGAAAATTTTCATCCTGAAATTTTGACCTCTTGACACTTGGCAAATTTTTGTTGACAAAAAGGGGGAAGTAATTTATAGGTTTGATACTAATTTGCCTTCTGTCATCCCTTTCTCCCCTTCAAACAGTAAAAATAAACCCAGGGCATTGTGGTTGGGCTGAAATCCTCACCTGCTGTGCTTGTCTTTGTCCATCTGCAGGCCATCGGTGTCCGCCTCAACGAGCTGTGCCACGCTGAGAGTGAGAGCCCTGCCAACCTGCTTGGCCTCATCTATGATGAGGAGACCAAGAGGCGCCTGAGAAAGGAGGATGAGGAGGAAGACTTTTTAGATGACAGTAAGGAGACTCCCTTTACTACAAGAACCCCTGCTTGTAAGAACCTCTGCTTTAGGAGCACTTATTATTTTTTTCTCTTTTCATTTTCTTGCCACCCAGCTGTATTTCCCAGTCCCTCACTTTCCCCCCAGCTTCCTCCCCTGCTCTTTTTATGCCTGGGTGTAGAACGTGACAGATGTAACAGTACTGAAAGACTTGGATGGGAAAGGGAAGGGGAAACCAGGCAGTGAGCTGCAATTCCTGCACACAGAAACTGCAGTTGTAAGCAGGGTCATAATTTGTTTCTTGAGCCCTGCTGTCACCTGAGTGTCAAAAGTGGTTCAGGCTCCATTCCTCACAGTTACTTCTGCCAAAATATTTATATAAGATCAGCCATTTTTCAGTTTCTGAACATTGAAGGGTCAACTCAGCTGATGTGAATTGGCACAGCTCTGCTAAAGACTTTTAAATATTGCCTTCAGTGTAGTGCCTGATTTTCAGGCAGAAATGAAAAAAAAAGTATTATTAAAAATCTGTATAACAACAAGATGGTGAAACCACATACATTTGTGCCTTGCGTACGTAAGTGTGGAAGAGCTGTGTCAGATCACTGATTCTGAATGTCTGTATAGGCATGCAAGTTATAGCAAACCCTGTGAACCAAAATAAATTGTCAAAACACATCCTGTTGTAGCTGAAGGTGGTAACAAACATGATGTGCTCTTTAGACCATTTGTGTATGCATGTGTGCTGCAGTTTACTGGTGCTTGTCTGCCTGTACTGTTGTTCCCAGTTGGATGTAGTGTTTTATCTTCTGCTTTCTCTTCCCATGGTTCTGGATTTGTTTTTAGCACTGAATAAAGGCCCACTTTGGGCAGTGATATAGCACACGGATTGCTTGCACAATTACAGAAGCTTGACTTCAAAGGAAGCTACCTTTTCTAGTTATCAGGGTAGTAATTAATAATAACAGGAGTAAATATCTCTTTAACAGCTAGTCATAACTCCATTTATTTAAGATAATTTTCTATATTTGAAAATTTCTGTATTTTCCAAAACTTCAAAAGATTTGACTGAATGCAAAACTGAAAAATAAAAGAAGGGTATCTACTTAACCTGTATTAGCCTTAAATGACATGTGTAGAAAATGTCACAAACTTGTGGTTAGTTTAGTAGGTACTTCAGCATAACATACTATAATGTTATCAATGTAAATAATCATGGGAATATCAATGTAGACAATATCAATGTAATGCAGTCTAATATAATAAATAATACAATATAATATATAATTAATAGAATATATAACATAATACAATACAATATATAATTAATATAATATATAATGTAATATAACATAATATGATATAATCAACTTAACATAAATATTAGTATTATTTCACATGCTGGTAAATACATGGTTTGCTATTTGATTGATTCTGTTTCTTTTAGTAGGAAAGATGGCACAGAAGTGTGGGTTTTCCTATTTTTCAGTGCAGCTTGCATCGTGCACCATGTGTGACAATGTCCATCACCTCTTGGCTCCAGATCTCGCATTAACCCCTTGCTCATGACAAAAATATTCTTTCCTAGGCACTGTGAATCCTACCAAATGTTGTTGTCCCTTTGCACTAAAAATGGCAGCCTGTCAGCTTCTCCTGGAGATAACCACGTTCCTGAGAGAGACCTTTCCCTACATGCCCAGACCACGCACTGAGCCTCTTGTGGTAAGTGGGCCACACACACTGGAGAGGGATTTGCCTACAGAATCCCAAATTCCAGGCTCTGAGGAGAGGTAGAGTGGGGTAAAAACTCCAGTGGATCTCTGCAGGGAGAAAGGAGCCATTGTGTGGTGAATAGAAGATGGTCGGGGTACATGAAATGGGTTGGTTAAGAAGGTAAGGCCATGGAAGCACAACATGTGCTGCTGAAAGTTAAAGAAAGTTTCCAAAGGGAAAAGAGGGATTGAGAAAAAAAGACTGGGGGACTTGGGAAGTGTGGGAGATAGACTATAGGAAGTGACAAGCTGAAATGCTCACTTGCTGTTTAGAAGTGGCCAGGGATTGGAACAGGACATTTGGGGGAAGGGAACAGAATGGTTTGCAGGGAATTTGCCAGAGCTTTAAAGCTGCAGATTGGTTTGGGTCAGACCCAGAGAATTGCAGGGAGAATGGGAAGAAAGGAAAGAGATGGGGACAAAGAAGCAAAGAAAGAAAAAAAAACTCCATGAGACTCAGAGGCAAATCCTGGCATAAACAGTAAACTAAGCAACTGGTTAGCTGACACTAACCTGTGTCACCTGTGGATAGCAGAACACATGAAAACTGATTTTCAGTGATTAATTCTTGTGTGGATTTTCTTATGTCTAATACTGTGGTTTAACATTACCTTTAGCCTGTTGTTTCAAAAAACACACATGCACACAGTCATCTGTTGACAAGTTGTGAGAAACAACTGCTCACTTTGAAAATTTAAAAAGGCTTATTAAACCTTGAGAAAAATACAACAAAAGGACTACATAAGGAAAAATTCTCAGTGCTGGGAACTGCCCTATGGGAAGAACAAGGGACATCTAAACTACAATGACTATACATCACTAAAACTTTCCTAAATATTCACACAATAGTCATCCCTTAATTGCAAGAGCCAACCATCTCATTATCCATCTATAACAAAGTTGAGTTGACTGTGACCCTGTTAACATAGAATGAGATTAGAATTGAATGGCTGACATAGGTTCAGCTTTTAAGCCAAATTTCTTTAAGAAACCAGGATAAAAATTATAAAAATTATAAAGAAAAAAAGAGAAGTTAAATCTCCATGAAGGATTTAGCCCTCCTATCCTGGCTTTTGTTAATGACAGATCAAATTTTAGTCATGGCACTTATGCTTGACAGGCTGATTTATCTAGATAGCATTGTAATTAGGTTCTGAAAAGGGTTCCAAAGGCTGTAGATGACCTCTGATGAAGTGGCTCAGCCCCAAGGTATGCAAGAAGGACAATTTTAAAAAGCAATAAATTCAGCAAAATCCTCCTTAAATGCACTGGTGATATTACAGCATAATTAATGACTGCATCCACAAGCAGGATAATACCATGGTTTAGAATTCATGTCATTAAGTAGTTAGGCTTGGAACTAAGAATATGTTGAATAATGAACAAAAATCAGTGCTTTTATGTGAGCTAGAAGTGCAACTGGTTAATCACTTTCTAGACTTGTGTATGGGAGACAAGGAGGAGTAATTATTCTGTGAGCTATAGGTGAAAGAAATTTCAAGGGCACATTATGTAAGAGTGTAAGAAAAAATGGCCATAGAGTGCTGCTTCTAACTATGTACAGAGGGGAAAAAAGAGGTAACAATAATCCAGATTAAAATATTAATTCTGTATTTTTGGAGTGATGCTTCCTTTCCAAGAAGATCAGGTACATAATGTTGTGATCCATATAGCTGGAGTTTCAGGAGAGCAGATCTCACTTGCACTGGTGTTTGTGGGCATACCTGTTCCATAGATAGGAGCACAGCCTTGGAAGCCTTGAAGAACTGAAACATTTGCCACTGAACTAGTTATGGTGAGCTAGTTTAAGTAACAATAGAGCAGGCAGACTTGCCAAGGCTGTGGACTGAGTGAGGTCCTGTGTGTGGGTCCTGACTGAAGTTTCACCCAAAGCCTTTTACTGATCATGGAGCAGATACAAGCTCATTTTGCTCACAGCTGGAGCCATTCCAAACCCACCTGGTTGTATTCTTGTGTCACCTGCTCTGAGTGACCTTGATTTGAGAGGGGGAGTGGACCAGATGATCTTCAGAGGTCCCTTCCAATCCTAATAATTCAGTGGTTAGTAACTCTTCCATCCTGGCAGGTGGCTCAGCCTGCTGCAAGGCCAAAGAGCAGGTGGCTTAGGTGTGATTAAAATAAACCCCATCTGAAGCAGTTCTTCCTGAAGAGCTGGGGCTGTTTAGCCTGGAGAAAAGGAGACTCAGAGGTGACCTTATCACTCTCTGCAACTCCCTGAAAAGTGGCTGTGGTCAGGTGGGGTTGGGCTCTTTCTCCAGACAGCACTGACAGAATGAGAGGACACAGCCTTAAGCTGCACCAAGGGAAATATAGGTTGGATATTAGGAAAAAGTTTTTTTAAAAAGCAAGAGTGATAAAGTTCTGGAATGGCCTGCCCCTGGAGGTGGTGGAGTCACCATCCCTGGGTGTGTTTAAAAAAAGCCTGGATGTGGCACTGGATGTCAGGGTTTAGTTGAGGTGTTGGGGCATGGGTTGGACTCCTGATCTTTAAGGTCTCTTCCAACCCAGCGATTCAGTGAATTCTGTGAAGCTTCTCTGGTTGCAGTGGGAGCTCATACTGCTGGCACATCTGTGTGGTCTCCATTCTGCTGCAGGACCTGGAGAGCTGCAGGCTGCGGCTGGATCCTGAGATGGACCGACACAGGTATGAGAGAAAGATCAGCTTTGCTGGGGTTCTGGACGAAAATGAAGATTCAAAGGACTCCCTGCACAGCAGCAGCCACACCCTCAAATCTGAGGCTGGCTTCGAGGAGAAAAAAGGTTTGTCAGAACAATAAGGCTTTTGTACTCTCAGGGCTTGTGAAGTGGCGCTTGATTTTGTGTTTTCATTTGCATAGACTGTGTTAAAAAGCAGGCAGCCATGGAGTCACGTGGCTTTAAATCATTTCTGAGACGCTTTTGCCTTCAGGGTTCAATATAATGAATGTGAGAAGCAAAGATGTTAAATTTTATAAAAGAGTGCTATGACTGAAATCGATTGAAAGCTTTGCACAACTGCTAAAAAGGAGCAAACCTTGTTTGAAACTGCCTCTAAGTGGGATGCTGAGAGAAGAAGCATCACTATTTGATTCACTGTAAAAATAAAGATCAAAAGTGGTGTTTGTTTTTTTTCTGATCACAGTTTTTAACTTTGGGGAGATCACAGATAGAAGGGAAGATTGGTATTTTTTCCATGGAAAACCTGTACGGGTTTGGAAGTCATGGCATCACAACAAATTAGTGTGATTGGCCTCTTGAATTCTTTGCTACCACATGAAAAATACACTGTGTGGCTTTTGATGGCTAGCAGATTGATGTTACCAACATCCTCTATACTGTACAAGCAGACTTCAAGCTCACTGTGTTTGCTGAGAGTAGCAGATCGTTTCCATTTTTGAGCCATCTCATGCAAGACTCACATTCTATCTGATGGTACAAGTGTTGCAATACAATATAGTCATTGTGTGTATTTGCAATTAGAGACTAAACTGCCAGATAACTCTAGATCACCCTCTAACAGGTTTCCTAGAACTATTTACATTCTGTCTCATAGTAGTAATTCACAGGTGCAGGGATTTGAATGATAACTTTGATGATTGCTTGAAAAGGATAAATGTTTAATGATTGTTTCACAACAGTGAGGTCTGTGGCTGGTTTTCCTCTAAGAACTGTCATGTCTGTTAATGATTTGGAGGAGCTTTTACTGACTTCTGCAGGCTTTGGATAAAGTTTGTGTTGTCTTCAGCGGTGACCTTGCCATAATTACTGGAGAAAATACTAGAAATGCTTCCAAGACTTGTGTGGTGTAAAACTTACCCCAAAATTGTGTGTCTGGTGAGCCAGTTCCTTCACCTAGGAAAGGTGAGCTGGATAAATTGATGCTCAACCTCATTTTGTCTACTCTTGCTATATTGGCAGCCCAGAAAAATACACAGCCTTATGGTCTGACTGATAGTCTTAAGATGTGTGGGATAAGATGTCTCTTTGCCTGTTTAGATGAGAAGAAGTTTAGGTTGGGGTTGGGTTTTTTTTTTTTTTGAGGATACCTTCAAGCAGGCACTCCTGCTGGAAATTGCTGGTGGAAAGTCTCTAACTATCTTCTTTTTCTTAGAGACAATGCTGACTTAGCTTTTCCTTTGCATGTTACTGTACTACAGGTGTGATGTATTTTTTGCAAAGATAGTATTGACTTTCTGCAACCTTTTCCCCATTAAACTACATTTTCCTGCAGCTTTATTTGAGTTTTCTTTCCATTTTCCCTTTTCCCTAAGCTGTCATGTAGTTTTCCTTTACTAAAGCTGCCTCGTTACTGCATTTTAGGCATGGGGAAAGTGACTATGATAGGAAAGTTGAATCCTAATATACCTTATCAAAAATGTAATTCCAGTATTTTAGAAGCTTAATAAATGCAAGGTAATGTTATATTTTAAAATTACAATAATTATGTTCTTCTCTTTGGCCACAGCATATTCTTCTGGGAATCCACCTGGGCCAAACACTGCAGATGCAGAGGCATCTTTCATAATCTACACTTTCCTAGATAAGAAACCATTGTTGTGTGAATGTAACTAAGTTTTGCTTGCCTGCAGTGAGGAGTTTCTTTATCTCAAACTCTTTGATGAGTACTAATCTTTTTCCCTTCGTTTTTCTGGAGTGTTAAAAACTTTGCTCTCATTGCTCCCCCCAGGCATGGCTTAGCAGCTCCCCAAAAGCCACGGGTTTACTGTATAGAATCTGCTCCAGGTAGGTCTGAAATGCAGACACCACAGCTAGGTAGATGCAGGCTCTCAGATGATCACATGTACTCTTTGGGTGCCAGAATGGGATTCTGCAGACCTCACGAAATGCAGTTACATGTGCTGAAGCAGTTTGGGATTCGTGGAGCTGACGTGAACATTGTTCAAGCAGTAGTGATTGCTGAGGAACTTAGCATGGTCACTTGGAGGGAGATTCTTTGATCACCCAGCAGAGGTTTGCCAACTGGTTTGTGAGGACTGAGGGGTAGCTCCCAAAATATCCAGCTGCCTTTGACCAGAATGCTAGCCACTGGAAATGGGAGTGAGAATTCCATTCTGGAGGAGCTGGGGGAAATCTCAGGAGTAAAGGTGTGTTTGCTTTATCCTGAAGCCAAAATACAATTCCATTTAAATATTCTGCTTACCCATAGCATCCAAAAAGCTCTGTGCTGTTGGTTCCTAACCACACGCCAAAGGTAATTGATCACACGTGGCCTTGCCTGGTTAGATCTGCAGTAAAATGACTGAGTGTTGCAACATTTGGACTGACATACTGTCATGTACTGCCTTTGAACTAGGAGGAGAATGAAAGTGCAAACAGTTGGTGCTTTAAACATTGAACCATTCCATGTCTGTGCTCATCAAAAATGCAGAGTGTCAGTGGATGTTGTTAATGCCTGAAAGCTGCTGATTTGTCTGAAGGAGAAGATCTACGTGCTTCTGTTTCCTCTAAAGCATTCTAATGATGAAGAGTAACATGCAGAGACACGGACTTATGCAAACCTCACTTCAAAGAAGCCTTGAGTGCTAGCCTCTGGAGCAGACTCCCCTCTTGTATAAATAAATCATTGATCCTACTGCAGAGCTCAGGGAGGTTTACAGAGCCCAGGCCCGTGGGAAAATAGGTTTGTCCAAGGCGCCTTGCTCATGCTTGGGATTCAGCCAGCTATCCATAGCAAGAGGTGGTGCTGCACTAATGTAAACTCCAAGGACTGGCAAAGAAAATGCAATTCACATCCATTGGGCAGATCCTGCTTCCTGGCAGGAATTGATTCAGTTTGGTGTGAATTGTAGGATTTTCTTGTCCACGCTTTGGGTTTCTGTTAGCGCAGATGACTCTACTTGCTGGTGGTTGAACAAGGGCTAATTCCAAATACAGACAAGGCCTGAGGTGGTGTACCAGATCTCCAGGATTTGAGGTGTTGACCACATTTTTGTGAAGCATCTTAAACTCCCCGATTGATCGAGCTGCATTGGCGTTGGCTTTGGAGGGAGCCTCTGACCCCACTCTGATTCCTTGGCAGAAGACGCTGCAAATACAGGCTGGCAGCAAAGGGCTGGGAGGGCGGGGAGGGCCAGCATCTCTTTCTTTTTTAAATGGGGAAAAATTAAGGGGAAAAAAGTCCTCTTTTATTCTTTCAATACAGTTCCCAGCAGGAAGATCAGGATAGGAGGCTCTCGCTTGCTCCAGATTAAAGGAACCCGCAGTTTCCGGGTGAAGAAGGGGGGTTCCCTTTCCAGCATTCGCCGGGCCGGCAGCCTAAAGAGCACCAAGTTATCACGGCAGGACTCAGAGTCTGAGAATGAGGAGCTGCAGCTGTCCCACAGCAGGGACACTGTCACTGATATAGGTAACTTAGATGAGCGGGTGGAAAGGGAGGGGACACTAGGAAGGACCTTAAACTCTTGATGTGATCCCAGCAGAGCTAGATATGACTAGAGATCCCCACCTCTGCAGGCTAGGAAAAATGTAGAGTTCTCTTCAGGGGCTGCCTGGGCCAGGGCCTGGGAGGAGCACGGTACAAATCCTGGGTGCAGTGTCAGCTCCACGCACAGATTGTCAGTTCAGAACTGTGTTAAAGCATGAGCTCTTAGAATGCTGGCCTGCCAGCTGAACGCTTGCTGTCTGTAGGGGAGCACATGCACCTGTGCACATGCACATACACACACACCCTTAAATCACAGGATATCATGAATACATGAGGTGATATGTATATATGATATTTTATTGTCCATAGCAACAGATTGGCTATATGTGTGTATATATTTATATATAAACACATATATATTTAGGCATGTACTTCATATTCTGTGTCAGATATGATGTCATAAGCATGTCTGGTGACATGTAAAACATGTATTCATATATGCAGAACATAACATTCACATGCTGCATACTATATTTCTACATACTGGCATATAGATCTATTTTTGTGGTTTGCAGCTGCTTTCCTCAGTATTTAAAAGATGGATGTCTGTACATTTATCTTATGGAAACAAGATGTGCATCCTACTCTGTGAAATCTCCATCACAGTTGAATTAAAGGGCTTCCCTTCACTATTGGTGTTAACCAAAAGCTGTGGATCCATTTGGAGCTGGAATAATCTCCCAAGTTTAATGGTCATTTTTATGTTGCCCAAAAGATGCTTCAGTAGGAGAACATGGAGAGTGAGATTGTCAATTCTGTAAACTTTGACGAGTCACAGTTCACTTAAAGAAGAGAAAAAGGGTAAACTAAAAGTAATTTCCAGCCAAGCCCTAATATCATTAGTATTACTTTTATAGGAGGCCCTTAGGGTATGAAGTGGTTAGGAGACACCCAGGGGTCAGTGAAATTCTCAGGGAAATCTCTCCCTTGGCTGAGTTCTGAAGTGTTTTAGTGTTCTAGTATCAGGATTTTTTTCCCCTTTCATCCCCATGACATTAGCAGTTTCTATGGGCAATTAGCAGGGGCTTTTCCTGTTGGCATTTCCGGTGGGATGCCACTTCTGGTTGGATTTTTGTTGACGTTTTTAACCACAGAGCCCAGTCAATGCAGATCACTAAACCAACCATTTGCAGCATCTGAATGGTGCAAAGAATTTGTTTATGATGGTTTTGGATTATCCATTTCCCTTCCATTAAAGGAAAAAAAAAATAAAATGGAGAGACAATGACAAGATGGGTCAAGTCCAAATAGTTCTTGTAGGTGTCAAGCCAGCACAGGACTGGGGAGGGATGTCCAGATGCAGTCTTTCCAGTGTGACATATTCTGTGTACTCTCATCTGTTCCCACAAGGCTGGCCTGGCTTACAAGTGCTGTCCCTAGTCTTAAAGCACATAGGGAGCAGTAAAAACAACAACCTTTTGGGTGTTTTTCTTTTGAAGAAGGGAGCCCTTGGAGCGCGAGCGAGCCCAGCATTGAACCCGAGGTACTGAGCAGCACGGGCATGGAGGAGAACTATCACCGGAATATGTCCTGGCTGCACGTAAGTACAAGCTGCCAGAAGTGCTCCCAAGGATGGCATTTTCAACTAAAAACACCTTTGTCTGGCAAAAACCAGATCACAGTTTGTGCTTTTCCCATATAGCGTAAAGTGTAAGCAAGCTGCGACCTTTGGAAATTGTGTGTTTGCCATTTCTAAAATGTAATTAAACCTCCTTCTCTCTAGTTCATATATTTGATTTGTTTTCTCCTTAGGTGTGCAGGGACAGCCATACTGCCCCAGCTGAAAAATACATTAGCTCAGTACATTATCTCCAGCATGGCCAGTAGTGTGTGTTTCAGAGAGAGCAACAGAATGCACTGCAGTGTGAGCTGGGCTTCTGGGAAGTGGCATTTCAGAAGCTGCTCATGTAAGCCAACAGAGCCTTGTGTAGTCTTGACTCTGATCAGCAGCATTCAGGGAGTACAACAGTGCAGGTGTGGTTTGGTCATGCAGGGTCTAAGTCATCCCTCTGGGCAATCTCTGTGCCTTAGACTTAAATCTCTGTGATTTAGACTTGCCAGAAGTCATTTGGGCAAGTCTGCATTGCTGTGCCATGATTGATGGTGTCCTGTGTGAGCACAGACACCCTTTGACTTTTGAGTTGCCTTTGGGAATGACAGCTTGATATCTGACTTAATATCTTCATTTTTCAATACTGACTTGATGTCTTCATTTTTTCCCCAGGTATTTCACCTAGGCTGCTCTCAGCTGCCCCATTCCTATGGGGTGTGGGCAAAAATAGGCTTAATCTAATAGTTTGATGTCAGAAAAAGTTTTTGATAGTTTTCTTTTTCAGATGAGTCTGGCAGGGCAGGGAACTTGAATGCCATGTCTTCCAATCTAGTACCTCAATCTCTGGACCAGCCTGCTTTCTTTAGTACTTTAATGCTCTTGGTAATGGTTATACCTCATTTGGAAATTCCAGTGTACTAAACTGAGTGTGTTAGACATATGTGTATGTATTAGATGCTGTATCAGTAGTGGATAAGGGAATTTCCCTGGTTAGCAGCTTAAAATACACCATGGTGCCCTTGCTCAGTGTGGGAGGCTGCTTTCACATGAACTCATGAATTCTGAAAGAAGGTTGAGATGTTTGTCTCACTTTACATAGGATTAGCTTGCATAGGGGAAAGGTAAATTTGAAAAATCACCTGGTACAGTTAATGACACACAAATACTTAATATTACATGACAATGCTATTGTTTTTTCCATTTGTTAGAAAGAAGGTGTGGGTAGATGGTCACTAAAACTACAGGCAAAACAAAAGCCTGCTTTACTGAGTTGCCACAAGCAAACAACTCCAAAGGATCACTGGTTCCAATTGCTGCTATGAAGGCACCAACGTTTCCTTTAGCTGTCCTTTAGGGAGCCTGGTGACCTCACTCTGTGTCAGTGTACATTACAGCAACTTATAAGAGTGGACCAGAGGCTGGTAGAAGCTCTACAGTGCTGCTGTATAATTTGCACATTGATACAAATATTGAGGTATTCTTGATTGGCCCCAAAATTTTAGGAGGCCAGAACAAGGAGGCAAACACAGGAATCCCACAAACATTACACAGATTTGTTTTAGGTTAAGCTCCTGTCATTTTTAGAAGCTTCAGTATTTTAAGGTTGAGAATGATGTGGCAGCCTGGAGAGAGAGCCATCAGACTGCTGCTGCACAGACATAGACACAGTGGATGGAAAATGGGGATAGATTCCTTCTGTAGTTCTGGGTAATTCTGCACTGGATTGTAGGGGGAACACAAAGATTCATAAAGGCCTTTTAAGACCTACAGTGTGAATGGCTTGGAGATGCCTGTGTGTTTTCCTCAGTGGTAATAAGAGGTTGGGTTTGTGTGTAACGTGAAGATTAATGTACAAAGAACTGCTGGGATGAGCTTTGCTCCTCTGGCAAGAAACCATCTGAGTTACACCAGAGAGTGGTCACTCAAGGGTAGACTTGCCAGAGCAATCTTTAATGAAGTAGCTTAGGGACTAATACCAGTGTTTCTGCAGCAGAGCAGGGCTCAGAATAGCTAAATTCCAAAATATTTACCTGATTTCTAGGAAAGTTTTACTACTCTTTGCTGCCATATGGCAACACTAATAGAAATAGCAACTGAGCCAGCTACCATAGAGCTGGGCTGGATGGATCTGCCCAATGACATGCAGAGCAGCTGACACAGCCTATTTCTACCTGAGAGCATACTGAGATATTTCCCTCTGCACCCCTTGAAGGAAACTAACCCCAAGCATGGTGGGTTTGCAGCTTTAATAACAATTGGACAGTTGATGGTTTCCAGTCCAAGCTCTCATCTCAGAGTGGTGATAAAATATCTTTTCTGCAAACTGAGAGGATGCTGTTTTCCTCACCCTTAACCTTGCCACCAGCCAAATATATGCATCTATAGCAGCTCTGTTCCTTTTCTTTGTTGGCGCTAATATTTCTTTAACCATGCCCAGCTAGTTTGCAAGCCTCTTGTCAGTATGAAGGCTGTGTTGAGCTTCACACCTCCCTAGCTAGGCTGAGGAAAAGCTGGCTTGACTGTCCCAGTCCCTGCCTGTGTAGCTCCATTTTCTTTAGGTAACTATTTATGCTTTAATTTCCAGGTTATGATCCTGTTGTGCAACCAGCAAAGTTTCATCTGCACACACATTGACTACTGTCACCCCCACTGCTACCTCCACCACAGCCGCTCCTGTGCTCGCCTTGTCCGCGCCATCAAACTGCTCTATGGGGACACAGTGGACTCCCTGAGGGAAAACAGCACTCTGAACAACGTGGCAAGAGGCAAAAAGCAGAAAGAAGTGAGTAAATGGAAAAAGCAGAATGTTTTAGGGTTGGTCCAGACACATCACGTTGCCTTTGAAAACTGCGTGATGCACTCATACAGTTCTTTCATGACAAAATGAATACAGGTTTTTCTAAGCTTGGCTTTGCTGTAAAAAACCCCTGAATGCCGAATTAAGTCATTCAGGATTATGTAAGGAATGTCATCTGTATTGACTGGGATGAATCTTAGTTGCTGATAAGGTCATTTCAAAAGCTTACAACCTGACTTCAATTTTAATGCTATTTTCTGGCCTCTACTTACTACCCTGTGGATTCTGTCTCTCTTTGTTCATGTTTTTTCTTGTCTGTTAGTAAGAATCACTCTTGAAATTCTTGTAAAATCTTATATAGTTTCTTTCTTTTAGGTCTGAGCTCTCAGCTGTTCCAAGAATTGTACACATTAATCTTTAATGTTTGTCTCCTTTTAATGACCATTTCAGCAGGGTATTCAGACAACTTTGTGCCTTTTTATATGTAAAAGTGTATTTTTAACTTTCCTGAAAGCAGAAATGTATTTTCACTGAAGTGCCTACCCAGGCACCAACTGAATTGTGCTAACAGTTAAACCACAGCAGAAACAGACTACAGTTATCCTGAATAATTGTAATGGCAGAGCCATTCAACTGCTTTGCAGTAACACTGAAAACAAAAGTGTTCACGGAACTGTCATGAAGCTTTCAGCTGGGTAAACAGGCTGGAAGTGGCATATGAAGGGGAAAAATTCATTATGTTTCTTCATCAACCGGGAGATTGTTTATTTCCTGTCAAGTTAGAAAATTGAAGGAAGTTTTCCTGGAATAAAGCACAGAGCAGGTGAAACAGAAGCTAATATTTCTGCTTTCCTGAAAACTGTAAACCTCACATTTTTCCTCTAGCACAAAAAAGCAAGAGTTGTTTAGAAAGAGAGGCAGCTATTTCCTCTGCAGAAGGCAGGCAAGAGATGAGTAGCTGGTATGTTTCATGAAAGGTAGCAAAAGAACTGTGCATTTCTCTGGCTCGTTTCATCCCTAACTCTGAATTGCAAGAGATGTGCATTTCATCAGACATCAAACCATCAAAGCATTTAAGAAACAGCAGCAAGAAAGAATTGGAGAGGCAGGGAAGTCTCCTACAAAGACGTGCAGGGCCTTTGCACAGTCCTCTCTTCCAGAGAGCAATTGACAATCTTTGCTTTTTTTCATAGTCCAAGAAGGACATGGAAGTGTGTCCAGAGAAGGGAATGGAGATGAGGAAGGGGCTGGAGCACCAGGAGTAGCTGAGGGAGTTGGGGGAACTCAGCCTGGAGAAAAGGAGGCTCAAGGGGAGTTCCTCAGTCTCCACAACTCTCTGACAGGAGGGTGCAGCCAGGTGGATGTTGAGCTTTGCTCCAAAAAAATAAGGGACATGACTGAGAGGAAATGGCCTCAGGACCATTTCAGTTGTACCAGGAGACGTTCAGATTGAATATTACAAAAAACTTCTTCTCTGAATGGTTTGTCCAGCCCTGGCACAGGCTGCCCAGTGAGGCAGTGGAGTCACCATCCCTGGAGGACTTAAAAAAAAGCAAGGATGTGGCACTTGGGGACATGATTTAGTGGTGGACTTGGCAGCATTAGACTACTGGTTTGACTCAATGATTTTAGAGGTCTTTTCCCACATCAATGATTCTATGATTGCATGAGAGGAATAATTCTGTACACTGAACACTTCCATTGGTAATTTTTTAGCGAGAAGCTGCAGACTTTTTGCCTCTAACCTACTTAACTAAATACATGAGTGTGCCACCAGTGAAGATTACGCAGAGAACATTCACATTGTTCATTTGGTTTACTGTCTCCTGCCTTAAGATTTTATTAGGAAAAGCATTGTTAAAAATAGAAGAAAATTGGATGAAATGTGTTGTCTCACTGATCCTGGGCCTGTTGCCAGCAAAGAAGAAGGCTTTGTGCTACAGCTCTGGTACTAGATGGTTTCTAGTATATGGAAATTCCTCTTGTACATAATCACCTTTTCCACATTTTGAGAAATATAAAAGTGAACTCCACTTTGTTTTTATTTCCTTCCAGTGCTCAGACAAGTCATGCTTGAGAACTCCTTCTCTTAAAAAGAGAGTGATCGATATCAACTTGGAAGGGAAGAAGGACTCTGGAATGCTAAAATACATCAGGAATCAGGTACTGATTAGGCCATATGCTAGTTAGGGAGGCAGATAGATAGGTGCCAGGTTAAAATGCAACAAGAGGGAAAATATATATGGATCTACAAGCCCATGTGAAGAACTGTTCCTGAATATCCATCAGTTCAGCCCTACATCTTTTCCCAATCTGAGTAATACTAAATTTAAACCTCTTAGGGAAACATGGTCAAAGAATCCTTTAAATATTTACCATTAAATCAGTCTGTATCTCTGGCTTTCCATAGTGACATATGCACCAGAGCTGAGGATACAAAAAACCAAAGAATTCACAGATATGTTTAACTGCAGCCTGTCAGTTTACAGTGTTTGTTTTCTTTCTACTTACTTGTTCAAAGTTCCTGAAGAAGCAACAGCCTGTTCTTAGTGAGAGATTAATGGACCTGTATTGCTGGTTGTGCACCACTTTGGGAGAGTTTGGCTTTCCTTCTGTCCTCTTTTTTGGTGCTTTGGTGATGTGAGAGACAAGCAAAAGACTTTAGTTGGAAACACTGCCCTTTTAGTATAGGCTGAAGGCCATGTCCCATCTATGGAGCATTTTCTGAAATGGATGAACCTAGAAGTTATTGGTGGGTAATTTGCAGACCAAACCCAGGGTAAAATCACTGAGTGTGTTCTCCCCTGTGGATAATTTGGTCAGCCCTAAGGCATGGCTTGGTTTGTTGCAGGTGATGAGCCTGTCCCCTGCCCCTCTGTCGCTGCTGATCAAGGCAGCTCCCATCCTCACCGAGGAGATGTACGGGGACATCCAGCCAGCAGCCTGGGAGCTCCTGCTCAGCGTGGATGAGCACATGGCTGGGGCAGCAGGTGAGACAACCACACCACTCAGGGTGGCTGCTGTGGCTGCACAACTCACAGCACTTGGCAGTTCTGTAGTGGAGGAATTTGAATGGCACCAGGTGTTTCTTGGTTTTCATAGACCTTTGTGTGCTCTGAGGAAAAGAGGTGGTCAGAAGGATCAGGAGGGCACTCTCTCTGAGGCCCTGCATGTGGTGCATGTTTGGAGAATATTAAAATTAGTATCTGTATTCAATTGGGTTTGTAGGCAGATGAAACACAGTGATTCAGTCTGTCCAGAGTCTACTGAAGCATTCTGTGTGTTGCCTCATGGAAATGTTAGTACTGATGCCTTGTGAAGGCTGACCTGGAACAGAGGCTGGATGGAGTTAAAAAATAAAGCAGGGATTTATTAAAAGGCCTCAATGGATCTACCTTGGGCAGCACAAGAGCCCAGCCAGGGCCACACCCAAGATGAACCAAAATGGTCACAAAATGGACACCCGGTCACAGGGTCACTCACTTTTATAAGTTCTGGTCCATTTCCATATTGGAGTTAATTGTCCAATTACAGCTCCAGCCCATGAAGTCCCATACTTCTTGTTTTTCTCTCTTCAGTCCACGTTATTCATGCTCTTGGACCTGAGATTTGGGTCATGTGTCCTTGGTCCCCAGCTAGAGAAGGAATTGTTTTGTCTCCCTGCTCTGTGCAGAGAGCTCAGCATCCCCTAACATGAAGCTCAGACCTACATAGTAAAGCAGCATAGAATCTGAAAAATATAAAAGCTAAAACCTAAAGTATCAGTACTAATTGAGAGCCCATACCAAAACTGACACAGGGAATGACAGTCATATCTCCTGTCAGGCTGAAAGGAAAATTCCCATGTTGCTTGGAGACAGCAGCATTGCTCATTAAGTACTGTTATTGTATGGTATTATCTAAATTTTCCATTTCCACTTGGTTTTAAAGTACAGAGATGATTGCTGATGACACATAGTTGAGAAGTATCTTTAAGACAGATGATTAGGACATCATATACCTGTGAAAGTAGTACTTGGAAATTCTGCACCTGGGATGAAATTTATTACAATAAAATATAAAATCATATATGTTGTTGCAAAGTAGTAATAAGAATGTTTCTGCTATGAGCTTGGATCTTCTCCCATGGAAATTATCTAGGTTCAGAGTTTATTGCTTGGCCAAAAGATGACTGACCTAATGACCAGCTGTGAAAAAATAAACAGGATGTGTCAGAAGAAGTATTTCCTTAGCAATTCAAAGTATTAATGCTACTGTAAAGCATGATGTACAATTACCTGGAACACAGCACTTAAATGCACAGTTTTGGTCCCTAAAGTGAGATATTTATGTGTAACAGATGCTGTTAGGACAGCAGGAAGAATGAAGAGCCTATATGATATATAGGATATTCATTTAATGGATTCAGATGAAGAAGTAATCTGCCTGATGCAGTACTCCTTTCCCTGCTTCAAGTCCCTTTCTGAGGGAATAATTTTGGATACTTTTTAAACTTTATGATTTTAGAGGTCCTTTTAAGCCTTAATGATTCTGTGATTCTAATAAAAAATTTGCATGGGCTACTGGGAATGGGATGAGGAGTGCAATCTGGCTGCTGCTCCAAAGCAGCCTCTGAAATACATCTTCCTTCTTCTCCCTTTCCTGCAGGGAGAATTAAAATCCATTTGAGGGTCTGTAGTAGCTTTTTTTGGTAGCAGGTGAATACAGCCCAAGCATAAATTGCATTTATTGAGGTCAAACCCTGAAAACCCCAGTGTTGCTATAGAGAAACTGGATAAAAAAAAGAAGATGGATTAAAAGAATGCCTTGTTCATGTATTACAGCACCATCTGCTGACCTCTCCCAAGGCTCTGTTTCTGTTCTTGGTTGCTTCAGAATGAACTCACCCTTTTACAAGTGTCCTACTAAGACTTGTTATAGTTTGAGAAGATCAGAGAGCAGAAGGAACTGTCTGGAGGTCCCCACAGATTTTCAGCAGCACCAGGAGCCCAGGCAGTCAGAGAGTAGCCTTGTTGTCCTGTCCTCCCACAAACGCTGCTCTGGGGCCTGGCACCTGCTGAATAAGCATTGAAGGAAACATTTGGCAAATGTCTTCTTGCTACTGTGGAGGAGCAGCCACCAAATCTAGAGAAATTGTCTTCAGTGCTCTGCAGTGAGCTGCTGGTCAAGGAAGCCATGGATTCTCTGACACCTCTGAGCTCCCACAGAAACAGGAATCCCTCTGCTTCTGCCTCCTGCAGTGCCCCTCAGACACCATCTGCATTCACTGGCCTCCATCAGTCTGTACTTTCATTAATGTCTCTTTATATATATTGAAATATGATCCATTGAAGCAACTATTACAAATAGAGATGGGAGCTTAGATAAGTCCCTGCCTTTTGCCCAGGCCTCTGGCAGCAGGCAATAGCTTTGTAGGGGTGGCCAGCAAAACCCACTCTCACTCTCAAGTTCTTTAATAATGGCTGATTTGCTTCATTATAGAATAAATTATTTATTTAATAGACACAAACTAAAGAGAGATAATATTTTAAACAGACTATTTGCTACACAGGAATAAAACAAAAAGAACTACTAGTAGAGAACATACAGTGCACAATAGAGGTACCTATATTACAGCTAGGAAAGAAACAGTACAGCTTAAACTCCAATGTACTTACCACCTAACTGGTAATGGGGTAAGCATGGCATCTCTCCTTTCAATTCCCAGGGAAAGTATCTGTGGAGTCACATCTGACCTTGCAGGAGAAGATCCCCTGTACGCTTCATGGAGTGTGTAGGAAATTCTGTCTCTGTAGAAATTTGTGTAGCTTTTATAAATTATAAAGCTGTCTCTCAGTCAGGAATTTGTAGCTTATTTCCTCCCATCTTGTTTCACGCTCAGTTGTTTATTTGGAGTTGCACTCCTGGTACCAGGGATAACTCTGCTTGACCTTTATCTGGCCTGAGTCACCTCAATTCTTCATGGAGGGGTGGGGAAGGATGTCCAGAGCTGTTCGCCAGGTGGTGGACAGGCCAGATAAACTTTTCTGTGGTATTGGGGAGTGTCCTGCCTCAGCTACCCTCATGCTGTTTTGCATGGTCCTTTGTCTTGGAGACAGACTGGGATCATTGCATGGAGCCCAAACTGAAATAAAATCTGTTTTTTCCCATGAAAATATCTGGGTGACTTCTACTGGGACTCTGTCTCCTGTTCCAGAGCTTCTGCTAAAGGCAGAGTTTCTGTTAAATCAGCCTTGATTAATCAACACAGAAATCACTTGGAAGTGGAGCCTTTGAAAGCCAAACTCAATTAGTCCCTTTACTTCAAGAGATGTTCTTATTTTGAACAAGTCATGGTTGAGAAGATCAAAGATGTACTCTATTTCAAAAAGCAGGTTTTCCAGAAGAATTTGCAAGCTTCAGCTGTAACGCTGCGTGGCTCCAAAAGGTGGAATCACACGTGCTTGGTTTCATGAAGCAATACAGTTTTTTCTAGGCCTGGTAGATTGGTGATCCTGTTTATGGGGTTTCTTTTGGTGTGGGTTTGTACACCAGCAGTTTTTCCTTGCCAAATATAAACACATTATTGAGAAACACAGGTGATCAGATATTGTCTCCCTGCAGCTGCCATGTTCCTGCTGTGTGCTGTGAAAGTACCAGAGGCTGTTTCTGACATGCTGATGTCCGAATTCCATCACCCAGAAACAGTGCAAAGACTGAATGCCATCCTTAAATTTCACACACTCTGGAGGTTCAGATATCAAGTGTGGCCAAGGATGGAAGAGGGAGCACAGCAGATCTTCAAGGTAGATAAGACACATGAAGCTTAATGATGATATTTACAGCTTGCCTTGTGGGATAGATGTGTAATGACAGACTGCCATGAAATTTCCTGGAACTCTGTTTAGGGAAAAAAGATTGTATAACTCTGACGAGTGGGGGAGATGATATGGAGAAGTCCTGTTAAAAATAGGAAGAATAAAATGGGGACTCAGGTCAGGAAATATGAGAGAAGATGAGTGTCATACATGTTGCTACAGTCCAGTGAGATACAGAGGTGGGAAAAATTGGCAGAGTTAATTTATTCCTTGGGTACTTGTGTTCATGTTTGATTAACAATACTGACAATAGTTTGCTGTAACAAAATGTCTTTCATGGTTTTGTTTAGATTCCTCCTCCAAGTATAAACTTCACTCTGCCTTCTCCTGTGCTGGGGATGCCATCTGTGCCAATGTTTGACCCTCCCTGGGTCCCTCAGTGCAGTGGGAGTGTGCAGGATCCTATAAATGAAGATCAGTCGGTAAGCAGACATCCTGAGAGTAAGAACTGCTTCTTCTCTGGAGAGATGTGTGGTAAATTAAGCCAAAAGATGTGGATTAATCTCTGAGATTCTTTCCCAGCTGGGAAAAATCTAGTGTAGTCATGTAGGACACAGAATTTTCTACATGGGCATCAAGCTTTTCTGTTTGTTCACTGAGGTACTGCACTGCACCTCATATCCCTGTGAGAGACACTGACTTAGATCTTGGGAGCACACAGCTGCTCTCTCTCCAAGAGAAGATTTTTTTCTCTAGAACTGCCTGAGAGACAATTTAGTCTGCACTGGTTCCTATGGTGTCTCCTGGGAGGAGTTTGCACCAAAGCTTATTGTAGGTATATTTCCAATAATTCTCCTGGTGAATCTCTGTTCAGCTGGCACTAGTCTGATTTATATTTAGAAACTGCGCTGCTGAACATCACTGAGGTGAAGCCTTTGTCAGAAAATCTGTGTGCACCTTACCTAACAGCTTCAGGCTTTGTTTCTTCTCTCTTGCTCCCAACAGAAGTCGTTTTCTGCCCGAGCTGTGTCCCGTTCCCATCAGCGAGCAGAGCATATCCTGAAGAACCTGCAGCAGGAGGAAGAGAAGAAGCGCCTGGGCAGGGAAGCCAGTCTCATCACTGCCATCCCCATCACTCAGGAGGCCTGCTACGAGCCATCCTGTACACCAAGCTCTGAGCAGGAAGAAGAAGGTGTGCTCTGGGACCAGGAACTGCATTCCAGCAACCTGAGACCATTTCCCACAAACATAGAGCACTGCTTAGGGCAGTGATGTCCAGGAAAATTGATTTTTAGTGTTGGGAAGGTCTCAACCACATCCAGTTGTTGAAGAGTCCAAGTCATTGAGAAAAAGTGTGTTTGAAAACTATGGAGCACTGCTTAGGGGAGTGATGTCCAGGAAAATTGATTTTTAGTGTTGGGAAGGTCCCAGCCCACATCCAGTTGTTGATGAGTCCAAGTCATTGAGAAAAAGTGTATTTGAAAATTAGTACAAAAAAAGGGACAAACCCTTGGATATATTGAGTTCTTACTGGGTGATAAAGATACTGACTCCATCTGCCCCAACTTCAGTGGAACTTGACAGCATTTAACATCCCAAAACTCCCAGTTTATTGCAGGATTTAACACAAGAGAATATGCAACACTAGGAATGAAATCCATCTTTCCTAACTTTAACTCTTTAATAATTAAAGGGTGGGAGGAATTGCTCTTTGGCTGTATCTGTCTTAAGAAACAGGGCTGTATCTGTCTTAAGAAACAGAACTTAGGATATACTGAATTGCCCCTGGGGTTTTCTACCTTTGTGGTGAATATTGGGGGAGCCCAGGTGACCAGATCAAGCTCAGTACCAGACTTTGAGTCAGCCAAAGTTGCATGGCACGAGTCACAAGAAGCTTAGTCTGTGGGTGAGGGGTTTTACTGGCCCAGGCTAACAGAGCACAAAGACTTCATTAAAGGCATTCCAAGGTATGGGCCATTAGGTGAGTAGAGAGTAGATGAGATCTAAGCTTACACTGGAAAATCTGTGAGCAGAAATCCTAGTTCCTAAGAAAAACTGAGCACCAGCAACAATGATGGCTAACAGGGAGTGGATGAAAAGGTTTTTTCAGGGGCTTTTCCAGGGTTTTTTCCTGTGTTCTTCCAGAGGTTTTTCCAGGTTTTTTCCAGAGTGTTTTTTCTGGGGTTTATAGGGTTTTTTTTCCCAGGGGATTTTCCAGAGGTTTTCCCAGTGTTTTTCCAAGATTTTCCCACGATTATTCCAGGGGTTTTTCCAATGTTTTTCTAGGGCTTTTTCTAGGGTTTTTTTAGGGTTTTTTGAAGGCCTTTTCCAGAGGTTTTTCCAGGATTTTTCCAGAGTTTTTTTCCTAGGGTTTAATGGATTTTTCCAGGGTTTTTTTCAGGGCTTTCCCAGGGATTTTCAGGGTTTTCTCTCTTAAAATGTGATGCACCAGGGCACTGAACACTCTTATGGACCAATGTTCTGCTGTTTCCCAAAGCAGGAGCAAATTACCTCTCTGACTGATCTTTAGAGCTTTTAAATTGTCTCTCCTGACAAAATTACCTGACTTGACTCTTCAGCATTCTGATTGGGTTGCAATTGCTATCCTTCAAAAGCTTCCTTGAAGCCTGGATCGGGATTGACATTTCCTGTTCTCTTTGTCAGTAGAAGAAGTTGCCAACCTGGCCTCCCGCCGCCTGTCTGTGAGCCCGTCCTGCACCTCCAGCACCTCCCACAGGAATTATTCCTTCCGCCGTGGCTCTGTGTGGTCAGTGCGCTCAGCAGTCAGTGCAGAAGGTGGGTGACTTCACTTTGCAGCATTCCCTCCTAGGATTTCATTCACTGGAGCCTTTCCTATTGACCCATAAAGCTCTGGTGTTCCCTTTTGTCAAATATATTCCCAAGCTTGAGCTCCTTTATAATAAATTACTGCCCTTCATTATTTTATTCACCCCTGTTGTCTCTTACCTCTCGTGTTCTGCTTGGAGAGTAGTGCTACAGGGAGCACTCTAGCTGAAAAAAAGAGATTTTGGCAAAAGGAACTGGTTGCCTACAAGAAAAGAAATGTAAATTGAAAAATTATGCATTTGCAGTGAAAATTCTTGATCAAGAAATCGGCTGGAGGCTCCATTTGTACTTTGAAATAGCAGCAAACCTGTCATGCTTGCACAGTGAACAGTGTTCTGATCTTTGTTCTGTGTGTAGAGCCACTAACATAAATGTTTATCTAACCTGCATGGATAGCAGCACAGTGTATTCCCTAACTCCTCTTCCTCTCGCTGCTCCAGATGAAGAACACACTACGGAGCACACTCCAAACCACCACGTGCCCCAGCCCCCCCAGGCTGTGTTTCCAGCATGCATCTGTGCAGCAGTGCTCCCCATTGTCCATCTGATGGAAGATGGAGAAGTCCGGGAGGATGGAGTAGCTGGTATTGACCTCGATTAAACTTCATGGGATTGTTGCTTAAGGATGGCAGAACCACTTTCAAAATTGTTTGAATGCAGATTTGTAATAGAAATGTACCTTTGTAGGGTTTTCCTTTTTATTTTCTACATAATTTGTGTTTGGCATTGAGGGGCTTTTGCCCTTTCAGGACCCTAAAAAAGCCCCTACTTAAAAACAAGTATTGAGAAGCTGAAAAAAATTGAGTGGGGGGGGATACAAGGATGGTAAGAGGCCCAAAAGAAATATTGAGAAGCTGAAAAAATTTAGTGGGGGATACAAGGATGGTAAGAGGCCTAACACAAGTGTTCTTTGAGGAGTACTTGTAGGAGCTAGGCTTGTTTGGTGTGATTCAAAGGAAACAGAGAGTTAGAAGAACGCTGACTTAGAGTTTACAACCTGGGAAGTTCAGTTTAGAAATGGTGAAGGAAGTTAATCACCAGGAGCTTAATTTCTGTAGATTCTCCATGCACAGGGGTTATCAAACCCTGGCTAGTCATAGCTGTGGTTACCATACCCAGTGTAGGTGACAGCCCTGCTCCAAGCAGAGCTAGGACTGAAGACCTCTGGAGATCTATTCCCACTCAGATTTTTGTGTTCCTATGACAAGCAGAAAGCCACCTATACACAGCCTGAACATTTTGGTGATTGGCCTATGATGGCTTTGTAAATTAATAGTACATTTCCTTGTATTTGTTTTATTGAAAGTGGTAATACCTGATGGGCTTGGTGGGCTGCTCTGCTTCCTTCATCTCTGGCTAGTCATGTCAGCCAGTTGTGCATTTAACTTCCTGTTACATTTTGTATTCAGTTTCAGCTGTATGTAGCCAGCCCTCTAAACAATGTATGTGTGATTTTGTGATCAGGAGCTGACTACTGAAAACAAAATAATGAATAATTCTATGTTGTTGTTGACCTTCAGAGAATTGCAATTAATTGCACTTCAGGGAGTTGATCATCAACACAATTCCCTGCTGATTATCTAATACTGTTCACCAACACCAGATCAAATCATTCTATGAATCACCGTGAAATTGAACTTATGTGCATGAACAAAACAAACTAAACGAATTTATATCTCTCAGTTGCTGGGTTTTTTTCCATCTGGAGCTAAGAATTCAATCAGTTATTTCTTTATCATTCCTTAACAGTCCTGAAGGGCTTCCTGTGATATCACCAGTAGTTAGGGAAGGTTCAGAAATAGTAGACTTGTGATTATTATTACTGGGATCACTGCACTGGTTACCAGGAGTTCCAGTGCATCAAATGGTGTCTTGGGTGTTCAGTGTAAAATATAACCGAGGAAGGAAGGGGACTAATAAGGTTTTTTTAAGTATAGCAGTTCGTGGCTTTTCCAAGAGACTGTTCTGACCTGGTTTCCTCTCTCTCTCCCAGTCAGTGCTGTTGCTCAGCAGGTCCTGTGGAACTGCTTGATTGAGGACCCCTCTACAGTTCTGCGGCACTTCCTGGAGAAGCTCACCATCAGCAATCGACAGGTACCCTCTGCCCCTGCCAGCAGGGACACAGCTCCTCAGGGCAGGGGAGCACAGCTGCCAGCACAGGCACTCCAGGGACATCACTGGAGAAAGAACATGTGCTATTATAATGCAGCATGCCATCATTTGGCTTCAGTCTTTGTCCCCTGATGTAAACAGGACACAGCTGATTGATCAGCTCTAAGCAATGCTTTTGCTCCCAGCCAAGCTTTGAGCAGTTGTTTAGTGAACATGGCATAGGCCGTATTGCCTTCACTCATGCCACTCTATTCAGGTTCTCTGAAAGATGGGGTGGCATTGTGTCTCTGTGGCTTATCCAAGATTTATGGAAGAAAAGCATGTTGCTTCTGACCATGTAGAAGGCAGGGAGACTCTCCATATCACTTTCTCAGCTGCATATTTGGTGTATGACATCAATAGTATCACTGGCCTCAGCTTTCAAGCCACTACCTAAGAACTGACTCTAAAATGAATATTAAACCTGAGAAATGTCAGGAAAGGTTGTCCTTTTGTTCCTTGAGCAAGCCAAGGTGTTGGTGGACTTATTATTCCTGAGACTTCTCAGCTATTGCCCACAAAGCTTTCATTTAAGGTCAGAAGGTTGTGTCTGTTTCACAGAACTTTTTGGGTTGGAAGCAACCTTAAATATCACCTACTTCCAGCCCCCCACCACTGGCAGGGATACCTTTTACTGCACCAGGCTGCTCAAACCTGTGGTCACCAATCGTTGCAGTGTTTTGAGGGTCCCCAGGACAAGGTGAGAGATGAATTGAGTCCAAAGTTCTCAGAAGGCTGATTTATTATTCTATGATATTATATTATATTAAAAGAAAATCATATACTAAAATTATACTAAAGAAAGAGAAAGGAATACATCAGAAGGCTAGACAAGATTGATAATAAAAACCTGTGACTGACCAGAGTCCTGACACAGCTAGACTGGGATTGGTCATTAAGTAAAAACAATTCACATGCTGGGTAAACAATTCTCTAAATCACATTCCAGAGGAACAAAACATGGAGAACCTGAGGCTTCTCATCTTGCCAGGAGAAGAAATCCTGACGAAGGGATTTTTTAGAAAATATCATGGTGACACAAACCCCTTCTGAATCTCCCCTTAAACACTTCCAGGGATGGGGCATCCACACTATCTCTGGTCAGAGAGGTTGTGTGTTCAGTACCTTTGAGAAGAAAGCTGTCATCTGTCCAACCTCAGAGGCCTCTGAGCCATTGCAAGCTGTTTCACCATCTCTTCATACAACCACAAGTACAGAACACAGAGAACAGGTGTATTTCCCTACAGGTGTATCCCTGGCATGGATTATCCTGTGCATATCCATGCCTACAACATTGGCTCAAACCTGCTGTGGGGTTGGAGGATAAGGGCCAAAGAAGACATTTGTGATACCATCTGTCTCTTTTCAGCTGGCAATGAGATTCTGTCCCTTCTATAATCCCTTCACACCATGAGGAATATTTTAGCCTACATTTAAGGCAGGCACTCTCCAAAAGAAGGGAAGATAGATTCTGCCCACTCCTCCCACCCCACAGCCACAGCTGGTGAGGTGAGATGAACCAGAGTTCAAAGATCATCTGGGATAAGCACAGGGACAGCAGTGCACAGTCACTAGTGTTACAGTCAGCACAAATTGCAACAGGAGGTACTGGCCTCTCTGAGGTAAAATGGGAAAAAGACACTGGCCGGGTGCAGTGCTCTGGGTCTTATTTTGCAATTTTTGGGAGCAGTAACAGGTGTATAGTTTTACCTCATGCACTGAGAGACAAAGCTGAAAAAGGGACTGTGGAAAAATGGGGGGAAACAAAGCAAGAAAGGATAAAAGGGAGAAATCTGTTCTTCACTTTTGGTGGGAAGAAAAAACTTTTGCTTTTCTTCCAGGATGAGCTGATGTATATGCTAAGGAAGCTTTTGTTGAATATTGGAGACTTTCCTGCCCAGACATCTCATATCCTCTTTAACTACTTGGTGAGTAGCTTGTGGGCTCACCTTGCAGCCCAGAATCTCTGCTCTGCCTTCATGTGTGAAATAAATGCACTCAATTTTTCTTATATAGCTCATACTTGCTCCTGGTTGTGGGTGCACACAGGCTTCCATGAGGCTTTCTGGCCTTCTGGGGAGAGGAAAAGGAACCTTTCTGTTTTCATTAAACCCCTAAGCAACCTGTCATGGATTTCTGAACTGAACCTTGGCCAATGAGCTGAAGACAATTAGAAGGGTCCCAGCACCAGAAACCTTTAATTATTTTACTTAATTTGGGTTCAGAAAGTGCTTTGCTGACAGACAATCCTCTTGGAGCAGATCTAGCAACTTCTTTCAAGACTGTGGACAAATGTAGTTAGGAGGTGAAGCAGACAAGATGTATGCTTCTCCGGGGAGCCTTCTACAGTTTGTGAGTTGTCCACATGGCAGCACTTCAGAGCATAAAAAATATGAAATCTTTAACTGCAGATATTCTCCCTTCTCCTCATCTGCAGTGGTGCTTAAGGCAAGAGTACTTTTTGTCCCCAGTCCTCATAATCTCTAGAAAAAAGGAAGAATAGTGCAGGCAGATTGTTCTTTAATACATATAAAATTTCAGGATGAAAGTTTAATGGGTTTATCCCTCTGAATGAAGAAAGGTAGAACAATACTGTTATTCTGTGTTTATGCAGCACTCTGCACAGTTTAAAAAGTGTATACAACCTGGTATTCCTCTTTCTCATTACCTGCAGGTAGGATTGATCATGTATTTTGTACGGACTCCATGTGAATGGGGCATGGATGCCATTTCTGCTACTCTCACCTTCCTTTGGGAAGTGGTGGGTTATGTTGAAGGACTCTTCTTCAAGGATCTCAAACAGACCATGAAGAAGGAACAGTGTGAAGTGAAGCTGCTGGTGACTGCCTCAATGCCAGGTATAAGAAATAAGTCTTTAAATTTCCTTCACTTCAAAGTTTATGGCCCACTTTACCAAAAGTAAGATACATCACAACTGGATCAGAAAAAAACCTCTTACAAATGGCTGCATATTTTAAGGCAGTTTTCCTTCAGTTGAGTATTCAGTCAGTAAATTCTACTGCTGATTCCTTGAGATTCAGAAAACCACTTTAAGAGCTCTAAAAGAAGCAGACAGAAAGTGAATTAGAACAGTATTTCAGCCCAGAGCTTTGTGCCAGTTGGGCTGTGAAAGGTTGGCAGGAGCATCATAGTAAAACTCTATCATTCAGGCTTGAGATAGCTTGCTGATAAACAGGTTTGACCTTTTGCATGTTTCTTCCTCAGAGCTGACAGCTGCTGCTAAGGTCAGCTCATCCTTTAAGAACAGATCAATTTCTCATTAAACTGTGGAAGTGTGAGAATATGTTCTGCATACACTGCTTAATGTTTCTAGACAGGACTCACTTAGTCTGCCTGTCCACGAATGAATTTCAAGTACCACTTTTCCTCCATGGGCAGTCTCTTGAAATTGAGTTAATTAAAGTGGCCAGGAAAATGCAACAACTTTTCTTCCTCCAGGCACAAAAACCCTTGTTGTGCACGGACAGAATGAGTGTGACATCCCCACGCAGTTACCAGTCCACGAGGACACACAGTTTGAGGCTCTGCTGAAGGTAGGTGTGAGTGTTTGAGCTGGACAAACTTAAATTTACCAGCCATACCTACATGCCAGCTATCCATTCTGCCTGATCATCCTGTCCCAGGGTCAGGGAGGGATATTCTCCTCACAGGGATGTCTGTCTTCCTATCAGGGGACCTTGGTTGGAATAAACAGGATCTCACATTTAAGGATAATAGAAATACTCTGAAATCAAACCTCACAAATGTAACTACATTTGGAGACACTGCAGCTTGCTGGGTATTTGTTGTATATTTTTGATAAATACACAAATCATTTAAATGTTTGGGTTTATCAGCACTAGAGAGGAGAGACTGATCAAGATCAGAGTGAAAACGATGGCTCAGTAGCCACAACAGTATTTTAGTATCTAGGAGCTATTATGCAGTCACTTTCTCCTTCTGCCAAAAAATTCCTGGGTGGTTTTAATTGAGCCACATAGAAAACAGATTTGTAAAAGCCTTCAGTTTGACTGATTGTGTTAAATTTTACTGGGAATCACAATCTTGACTGATTGTGTTAAATTTTACTGGGAATCCCATCTCAGTGTTTTGAAGTGCCAGAACTTCAGTGTCTCTGCATGCCACCTATCACTAAATCTTGATAAATACCCAGGCCCACATGGCTCATACAGTCAGACAAATATGTGTGATATCAAGATAATTAACACCAGTCTTCAGGATTGTGAGGTCAGCATGCCTTGATTGTCTCAAACATACTCAGGTACTTCATGATTAACAAAAGAAATAAATAATCAAAGCCACACCAGTGTGCCAGTCTGATTGAGCCATGCATGCTTGTGCCTTTATAAATTATTAGATGGATATTCTTCTTTTGGATGTTGTGGTATTTATACAAAACAACTAAAAAGTAACAGGATATTTTGATTTCTTTCTTTTCAGGAGTGTTTGGAGTTTTTTAACATACCTGAAACTCAGTCTTCTCATTATTTTTTAATGGATAAGCGTTGGAATCTCATTCATTACAATAAGGTGAGGCAAAGATCAAGTTTGTGTGACTTTTCATCTGGCTTCTTTTTAAACATCAGGGTTATCTAAAGAAGAACAAACATCCTATAAATAGAGTTCTGTCTGTGGGCATCACATCTTTAACTGTGTGTGGTGAAAGATTGGAATTTGAGAGAAGAGGGAGAGGCAGAGGACAAGAATGTCCAGTTTTCTTGGAACAGATCAAATTTCTCTTCTGTTTGTGCTTTTTCATGATGCCTGACACTGTCTGAAAGCCCCTGCCCTTCAGGAAGGGCTAAAGAGCCCTTTTTTCCATTCTGTTGAGTGATGCCATAGTGATTGCATTTGTTTAAAATGCACTTTTTTCCCTTTCCTGGCAGACCTACGTCCGTGATATTTATCCTTTCCGGAGGTCAGTTTCTCCCCAGCTCAACCTGGTGCAGATGCATCCAGAAAAGGGTCAAGAGCTCATTCAGAAACAGGTAACTCATACCTCTAACCAGAAACAAACCCCGAAAATATTTTTGTTCCCCTTTTAAAGGCTTTTTTCCATGCTGCATGCAGATCAAAAGCTTTGCTGGAGAAGTAGCAGTCAGGGTGAAATCTGCCTTGAGGCCATATATTCTGTACATTATTGCAGGAAGATTAGAGTGGGGTGTGAATTCCCCCCTCCCCAACTCTGTCCAGCCAGTTTCCTTATAATGGATCATTTTGCAGAAAATTTAAAAAAGGATGTGCAGGAATGTGTTTAAGCATTATGCATTTAATATTAACAGTTGTGTTTTTGTAGCCAAAAATCAGCTATTGTAGTTGTGTTCTTACTGAGAGTAGGAAAATGCCATCATGAGTGGTTATAAAAGGCAGCTATAAAGCTGCTTAAGAGCTACTAGCAGCTAAAATAATGGAAAATAAAGTTAATGCCATCTCATATGTCTATGGCACAGAATAGGACAATATTTAATGTGCTGCATCTGTCAGTAGAGAGTCATTAAAAATCTGAAATTACTTGGGATCAACTTGGTTGTGTCTCTGACAGAAATTACTCTGGTTCTAGGAGGCGTCCACAAATAAATGAGTTTAATACACTCTACATGATCCAAAAATATTTAAATGGGCTTCACATTTTTGTCAGGGCATTATTTTGCTTTCCACATTTTTATATCTAGAGCACTCAGAGCCCAAAATATTTCTAAGGTAAAACTTGTATCACATATTTGCTAGCCTCTCTGTAGTCATGCAAGATGTTGCTGGAAAACATCCAGCTTCAGCAAAGAAAGCAACACTGTAGTAACCACCACTGAGCAGCAAAAAAAGTACTTTTTTACTTGGAAGAGTACTTGCTTTGTTCTATTGGCTACTTTTCATTCACAGTTGTACAAATACTTTCCATGGCCAGGTGTCTTATCCCAGAAGGTAGATAGCAATCCCAGCTTCTTGTTGACTCTAGTCTAGGGCCTTGAAGAGAGGAAATACAAACATGTGGCTTTCAGCTTGGGGTTGGTTTCTCTGACCACCTTGGGGCTTACATTAATCTACAGAAAAACCCATGGCAAAGTGGAAAATTGTTTCGCAACCATTTCGGGTCCTCCAGAAGACTGAACGTGTTGTTAGATCCATTTTTACAAACACAATCCACCTTTGAGACCTGGGCTGGAGAACAGTGGCACACAAATTCTGGCAAGAGGAACAGCACCAGCTCTATGAATTTCACCGTGATCCTCTGAGCCATGAGTGCAGCACCCCTCGGATCAGAGCTGTCAGAACCTAAGAAATTCCTCCAGCTGCCCTGGAGGACTCGAAACCCTAACAGAGAGCTCAAAAACCTTAGCACAGAGTCAAAACCACCTGTGCCTTCGATTTTAACCCATAGAAACAATTACCAACTTTGTACAAAGAGTTACAAACCATGAGAGTTTGAATAAAATAATGGTGAATTTATCACAAAGTAGAAAAGTAAAATTTTGGAGTTTTAGAATGATGATTCAAGAAGCAAAATAGAAGAATTTAGGCGTGTCCTATCCTTCCCTCTACTTCTTCTTAGCCTCTTCTACTGTGATAGTAGCACTTCTACATTAATTTAGAGACAATCTAACATAAGTAATAAGTATTAAAAATTATTGTAAATAAAATACACATAGTTTTTAATATAAAAAGATAACCACACTTGAGGGCGGTCAGTGTGCCTCAACCCGACCTGCCACCTCGGCCGGTCTGGGAAAAAATGTTATAGAAAAATGAAATAAACAACCTTGAGAACGAGAGCCAAAGAATCCTGTTTTCTTCTTCAATCTCAAGGCTGGGAAAAAAAGATTTTCTAACACCTTGGAGTCATCTCAACAGCAGAAACCTTGTCAAGAGTAAGCCCTAGAAATGAACCTGCTGAAGTCATGGGCATTTTCAAAGTTTCTGGACTAGGCTGATGTAGATCTTTGTCTCTGTTTCCCTGCCAGGTGTTCACCCGCAAGCTGGAGGAGGTGGGGCGGGTGCTGTTCCTGATCTCACTGACCCAGAAGATCCCTCCAGCCCACAAGCAGTCCCATGTGTCCATGCTCCAGGAGGACCTGCTCCGCCTGCCCTCCTTCCCCCGCAGCGCCATCGACGCAGAGTTCTCGCTCTTCAGTGACCCCCGAGGTATGAGCCCCTGGCAGCTCTCCTGGAGGGCTGGACGAGGCAGAAAGGTTTCAGTTGATCCCTCAGGTTTTAGCTTTTATATTTTTCAGGTTCTGTGCTGCTTTAGAGTGTGGGTCTGGGCTTCATGTTAGGGGATAGTGAGCTCTCTGCACAGAGTAGGGAGACAAAACAATTCCTTCTCAAGGACAACTGATCCAAATCTCAGGCCCAAGAGCATAAACAAGGGTGGACTGAAGAGAGAAAAACAAGAAGGATGGGACTTCATGGGCTGGAGCTGTAATTGGACAATTAGCTCTAATATGCTAATGGACCAAAACTTACAAAAATGTGAGATCTCGTGACCAAGCTCTCTTCTGCTTCCACTTTGGAGCCATCCAGGCAGAGCCACAGCTGTGGCTCCCGTACTGCCAGGGTGTGGCCTTTGAAGGCACTTCAACAAATGTCCTCTTTATTCCTCTCAACTCTGTCTAGCCTCTCTTCCAGCTCCTTAAGGCCCCACAGTGAGTGCTTCATTTGCCTTAGAAGCATACAGGCTTGCAGCTTTTCTGGAAGCTGATGAATCTCTTCCTAGGGAAACCGATGTCAGAACCCAAGCTGTTGTTTGTAAGCACAGCAACAGAAAGGGCTTCACTGTTGGAATTCTCCAGGCAAGGCTACTTGTTTTGGACCCAAATGATAACAAGTTTTAATTGACTATTAAAATTATGTGTGAGACTACCTAAAAAGGATTGTTCAAAGTCCTTTGCCATCTGCTTTGAGGAAGCAGTTGACATCCAAGGAAAACTGGGCAGATTCTGCAGCAGGGATGAAGTAACAGTCCACTCAGAAACTTATCTCTGGATGTAAAGCAGGTTTTCCACCCTGATGCTAAATAGGTTAAATAGACCATTGTTGCATAGTAGTAAGCATTGGCAAGTTCTGTACCAGCTCTTAAGGCACTTGATTTCAGAGGCATTATTGTAACCCTGCATCAGTTTCCTGTAATGTGTGGGACACCTGGGACATAAAACCTGAGCATAAATCTGCACAGCCTCTGTGTGGGGCAAATGATGCACGTGCAAGCTCAGATCTTCCACTTTTTAAGGGAAGAGTGTCCAACCAGCAGATTAATGAACTGTGTGATATTTATCATTCTTCGTCTTCATATTGATGCTTTCAGTCGAGGTTTGCTCAAGTCCTGTGGGCACTTAAAGAAACACAGGATGGGTGAAATAATTTTTAAAAGGCAGAAGGGTGGTCATGGGGTTGTGGTGATGGTTGTGGGATGGTTCTTTGCAGTGAGGTGAGGCTGGCTGTGGTGGACAGAACTGACTGCTGTTGATTGCTCTTCTCCCCTGCAGCCGGCAAAGAGCTCTTTGGTCTAGACACCCTTCAGAAAAGCTTGTGGATTAAGCTGCTGGAAGAGATGTTCCTTGGCATGCCCAGCGAGTTCCCGTGGGGGGATGAGATCATGCTGTTCCTGAACGTGTTCAACGGTGCCCTGATCCTGCACCCTGAGGACAGTGCCCTGCTCAGGCAGTATGCCGCCACCGTCATCAACACGGCCGTGCACTTCAACCACCTCTTCTCCCTCAGTGGCTACCAGTGGGTGCTGCCCAGCATGCTGCAGGTGAGCCATGCCCAGGGGCAATCCCAGGGAATGCTGCCTGCTGACAGGGAGCAGCTGCAGGTCAGAACTTGGCAGAAATTGTTCCTGTGAGAACTTAATGTGAGTTCTTCCCTGCGAGCCTGCTGAGGTCCTGGCAAAAGCTGCCCAGGGAAGCTGTGGCTGCCCCATCCCTGTGAAAGTTCAAGGTCAGCTTGAACAGGGCTTGGAGCAGCCTGGGGTAGTGGAAAGTGTCCCTGCCCATGGCACAGGGTGGAACTGGATGGGGTTTAAAGTCCCTTACAACCATCCTGTGATTCCATGATGGAATTGACAACAGGGAAATTTTGATCTGCTGAGTCCTCATGAGAGCTTTTAGATTCCCCAAGAAGGCAACAGAGGGATGGCCCAAATTAGCTCTCTATTTCCTGCTTGAGTAAATTGCTAAATTTTCTGATCTCCATTGTGTTAGGTAAATAAATGTCTGTTTTCCTTTCTCTGTACTTCCACACAGAAATGTGAAAGGTTCGGGCAATTTTTGAACCTTGGGCATCTCTCCATGGTTTTTGCTTCTGGGATGGCTGAAGTTTGGGAAATAGTTGAAATATCTGGATTTACTACTTGCTAATTGAAACTAAATTACATTAACTTTTAAAGTATGAAAATAACTCAAAACATTTATGAAAAACTGCATGTTGTCTTTTCTTGTGAGTGATGACAAATATTGGAAGTGTCAGAGGTGGAGTTTCTCTTCAATTTGAGATTATCAAGTGGGCCTCTTTTTCTGTTGATTCTTGAAAAAAAATCAGCAACTGAAAATAAAATATAAAAAATAGTTCTTTTAAAGATAGAAAGGATTATTTCTCTAGGGCTCAAAGGCATATCTAAGTAGAGATTTAGTATTATAATGCAGATACAGAAAAAGAAGAATCCCTATACATGTTCATTTTCACATGGTTAACAGAGAACAATAATTAGACCCAGTGATTACTTTAGCTATCTAAACAAGCTCTGTAGTAGCTGGAAAGTCTGATATCCTGCCTTACATGATTAGGTAAGTATGAATTGGATCCAATTAAGCAGTGCATGAGTTTATTAATGAGAAACAAGACATTTTGAAATAAAATAGCCAAAAAACATAATTTGAAGTTCTCAACAGTAACCATTCAGTCCTGCAAAGCATTCTCCCTTCATTATTGCTTCATATTGAGAGAAATTAGTTTGTAATTCTTCCCTATCCTCACCCTCAATTATTGTCAACTACTGAATTATTACAATACCACTCCTAGGAGGTAAAAAAGCAATTCCAAAGAAAAGGGGCTCTCAGAAAAAGATATGGGAGTAGGAATAACAGTTCTTTATTAGGGAAGGAAAAAAAAAAAACCATAAACAATGCAGTAATACAAAACACCACTGCCAGAGTCAGAACAGGAGCTGATCCCCTGTGTGTCAGGGTGGTGGCTCAGTCCCATTCCATGGTGGCTCAGCCCTCCTGCAGTGCCAGCTGTGGTTCTGCTGGAGCAGGGATCCTGCACAAGGGTGGAGTTTTCCTCTGAAGCTCCAGGCCTGCTGGAGATGGGCCTGGTGTCCCTCTGGGAATGCAGGAGAGAAGAAAGCTGCTCCTCTGGGAATGCAGTGGAGAAGAAAGCTGCTCCTCTGGGAATGCAGGGGAGAAGAAAGCTGCTCCTCTGGGAATGCAGGGGAGAAGAAAGCTGCTCCTCTGGGAATGCAGGGCAGCAGAAAGCTGCTCCTCTGGGAATGCAGTGGGCAAAGGCTGCTGTGGTGTTCCCAGGGTCAGATTGTATCCAGGTAGGAATGCTTGGCTCCTCCCCTGGGTGGAGCATCCTCCAGTGGGATGATGGAATTTGATCAGCCATGCAGGGACACTCAGTGGCCATGAAGCACTGAGTTCATGAAGAAGAAGAGATCTCCTGGAGGGAGGATGGGTTGTGGAAGGGATAAAGAAAACTGCCCAATGAACAGAAGAGAACTGCCCCACCTCTGACAGATGGTGATAGAACACACAGCCCCAGCCACAACTTGTAACCCAAGACACCATGAAATGCATTGCCAGGGAGGAGTGGTCCTTAACAGTGTGTTAGACAAACCTGTCAGGACTGCCAGTGCTCTAATTGATTGAATCTGGGCTCAGGAGGTGGAGAGTTGGAGCAGAGCCTCCATGTCTTTTTCCATGTGCCCAGGTGTACTCTGACTACGAGAGCAACCCGCAGCTGCGCCAGGCCATCGAGTTCGCGTGCCGCCAGTTCTACGTCCTGCACCGCAAGCCCTTCATCCTGCAGCTCTTTGCCAGTGTGGCTCCTCTCCTGGAGTTCCCTGTGAGTCAGAGCCATCCTCCTATCTTGGGGGGGAAACCTGTGAGTGCAGCCAGCCCCCATCAGAGGTCACAGGCAAAGAGCTCTCAGTGCTGCACAGAACCAGGTCCAGATTTATTTCTGAATGCTTCTGTGCGTCACTTGATGGAGCAGGGCACTGAGATGGCAGACTGCTGGTGTCCAGGCCAGTAAATGTGGTCTCACTTTAAATTTCTGTGTATAAATATATTATAAAAGGACTTACACATGGCTATTTAAAGAGTTATAATGGCTTATAAGTCTTTAGGAGTCATAATGGTTTATAACTCTTTAAATGCAAATCCATTCTTAGAATGCAGCAATAGGAATTAGAGGCTTAATACCAAGTTTTAGTACTTGTGAAGTCTAAGACTAGATTAGTCATGTTTTGAAATATTCATTAATGATGTTCTAACATTTTAGGCATGTTAATGGGATCTTAATTTGAAATCAGCACGCCTATCTTTGTCCTTCACATGGCAGTAAAGATCTGTGTGCAGTTTTCAGATCCTGCTCCCACTGTAGCATCAGTCTGTTGAGTCAGGCAAGGCTCACTGGTTGAAAGCAATGAGTTCTTGAACTCCATGTAGACCCTTTGTCGAAAACAAAGGTTGTCCACACCTCCAGATAAGCATTCCTGGGATGACATGAATGTCTCTTGTTGGAATAGGATGCTACAAACAATGGAACCAGCAAAGGAGTGTCAGCTCAGTGCCTGTTTGACCTGCTGCAGTCTTTGGAGGGAGAGACTCCAGACATTTTGGACATCTTAGAGCTGGTGAAAGCAGAAAAGCCTCTCAAGTCATTAGGTAATAGTAAAGCATCCTGTATTTGGTAATTCTGGTTTATTGTTTATTGAGTCAACAGACATTTGATGCAGCATGATTTCTTCAGAGCCCTTCTCTTCTTTAGGAATGTCCTATCTGTCTCCTATGCCTCATGGGGCTTTTAAGATTGGCTTTATCACCATCATCCTTTTGATATTTTCTGCAGGAGGGGAATTATTAATTAATTTTATTGCAAAGCTACTTTTCTTGCTTAAAGCCTTCTAGTCTGAGACTAGGCTCTGGCATTTTGAATTTTAACATGTGTGAGTGAAGAATGAAGGTGCCTGATAAACTGTGTTATGCTGTCAGGATCAGTGTCATCCTGTGCTCTGCTCCACATGGACAGGAAACAAAAGCATCCTCTCCCATGGCAGACTGTGACTAGTGAATGATGATGGATATAATTCAGACATCCAGCAGTGCTGAGCTCCTGGGGAGGCTGTTGATTTATCATAAAGCAGAATATATATGGCTCTATGGTGTATCCAGGACATTCTGTCTTTTGATGTAATCCATGCAAGGCTGCATTTAAGAATTTGGATGCTTTGTGATTTTTATAAGGATCTTCAACTTGTTTTCCAAATTTGCACTTCTCTTAAATACTGGTTATCTTGATGCACTGTGAAGCCTGTCTGGCCTCAGAGTTAAAGCTTTGTAATAAAGTGGGATTATATTATATAGAAAGCTTTAATATAAAGTCATACAGAAACAGAAGATATTTCTTCCTCATTGTGGATTGTACCAAACATTTGTGTAAAATCTTGGAGGTTTCTGTGGAGAAAAATTAAAAACATCTCTGAAAATTCTCAAGTATGAGTTGATGATGAGACTTTAGATGGGTATGTTGTGTGTCTGGTATCTTCCATATGAAGATCAGAATTATTATTTACATGTTTTAGGACCTCAACTTTGACATGGGCTCCTGCCCAAAGGCACTTCTGAAAACAGGACTATTGTTCTATTAAAAATGTTTTTCTTGTACAAATATTATTCTTTCTGGTTTCTTAATGCCGAGAACTAAGTATGACCAAAGCGATATTTGTAGTATATGACTTAAGTGCTTTTGAAACCTTTTTCTGAAATCACTAGCAAAACAGAGTCACTTCTGTGCTGGCACCTATCTGGCTATGAGTATAAAAGGGACTTGATTTTTGAGATATAAAACTGTCTCCTGCCATCAGTGGTGCAGCAGCATCACTTTTTGTGTGGTTGGAACATCTAAGAAAAAAAGCACACGGAGCATAAAAATTATCATTAATTTGACATGTGTCCTTGCCATATATGAGCTTAAGACTTAGCTTTTGAGGGGTGATGTTTGAAACAGGACTCTGTAGGTATTTTGCAGCAGCAGGTGACCTGCTCAGAGCTGTTTCACCTCCTGAGTTCCTGGGCAGTAGGTTCAAGTAGGAGTGCAGCATTTGTTTCTTTTACAGAGAGAGATTTTTATCTGTCCAAAAGCCTATTTTAACGCGTTGTTAACATGAAAAGCAAGCAAGAGGAGAAGGGGAAAAGGAAATGTGTTAGCTCCTTTCATACTTAGTGTGATTGTGTGATAGTCCTCTCATATTGCTTTACTCCCTCAGACTTCTGCTATGGGAATGAAGACCTGACCTTCTCCATCAGTGAAGCCATCAAGCTGTGTGTGACAGTGGTGGCTTATGCTCCTGAGTCATTCAGAAGGTGAAAATCTGTTGTCTTGATTTGTGCACACTCAGAAAAGCCATAAAAGCTGCGTATGGTATGTGAAAGCAAGGCTGGCAAATGGAGGCAGAGGATAAAGAATTCCAAGTGTGGGGCTTCTCTGAGGCCAAGCCTCTGCCTGTTACCCCTTCCTAGGCGTAACACCAGCTCCAAAGTACATCTGTTAGTTTGCAAGAGGGAATCGGGGAAGAAAAGAGTCTTTGGAAGGGAAAATGCTTGTTAGGAAATGGATGATACATTTGGAGGATAACAGTGGGGTATCCAGGTCCAGGGGGTTTTTATTATTATTTGTAGTAGTTGTAGTAGTAGTAGTGTTGTTGTTGTTATTATCGTTATTATCGTTTCATGCATCATCCAGTTTCCCCCTGAAGTTCCTAATCCAATTGTTTCTTTGGTTCATGACTTATAGTGAGAGGCAATAAAATCCTTGCCTAGTTACAGATCCAGGGTCTTCAGACAGAAACCTAAGCCTCTACCTAATGTGAGCTCAGGAATGACAAGACAAAACCGACCAAGAATTGTTATTTTCCCAGCCTCCAGATGCTGATGGTCCTGGAAGCCCTGGTTCCCTGTTACTTGCAGAAGCTGAAGCGCCAGACGTCTCAGGTGGACACAGGGACAGCAGCTCGTGAGGAGATTGCTTCCATGGGTGCCCTTGCCACCTCTTTGCAGGCCCTCCTGTACAGTGTAGAAGTTCTCACCAGGTAACACACGTGGGCCAAGGGGCTGAGCCTGCATTTTCTTGTCTGTGCAGGGACAGGGAGTGTCCAGGAGGCCACAACACGCAGCTGAGCTTGAGTTTTTCAGGCTTGGTAAAAGTAGTGCAAGTTCTCAGAGCAAAAGGAGAATTTCTGTGCGCTTGTTAGATTTAATGTGTAGTGTGCTGTTCACCTCCTCTCTGCCAGGCCTATGACAGCCCCACAGATGAGCCGATGTGACCAAGGCCATAAAGGGACCACAACAGCAAACCACACCATGTCAGCAGGTGTGAACACCAGGTAAGGCTTTTCTTTCTTTTTTCATTTTCTGAAACAGTTGTTTGTTTTGTTCTTTGGGTTTGCTCAGAGTGCTTGGCCTCAGACAGCTTGAAGGAGTGCTCTGGGTACTGTACTGTGGGAGAAAAGAGTCACATCCAAAGAGTACATTCCCCAGGACTGCTTTTCTGATGATAACCAAAAGACTAGGATTTCTAGTTTAAATCCACAGAAGACCAGAGTATCAAAATGGAGGACACACATCCTAAATGATTCATTCCCCTTTCGGCCCTCTGGAAGTATATTGCTGAAGCTCTCTCATTCTCTGCTTTGCTTCCTGATGAGTCCAGTGTCAAAGTGACCAGTGGGCAGAGCATGCTTGGCCAGCAGAAGGGTCAGCTCCTTCTGGCCTTGTTCTAAGGGGCTGAACACCTGTACAAACTCAAACTGCCTATCAGCTGAGGCGCTCAGACAGACACTGGCACCTCCTCTAGTTTTATTTTGCTCCCTTTCCCATTTTCTTGTACATTCCCTGTGATGTCTTTGCTCCACATTGGTCTGGGGTTTTTTTGCAGTTACAGATAGCACAGGAAGGGTAACTGACAGCTTGAGAGAAGTGGAAAGAATGCCTGGAAATATTCTTGTCCTTCTTAAAAAACCCCAACAAAACAAAACACCAAAGAACTTTGTAACAGAAGAAGGAAACAAAGAAGGGACATGGCACCAGTGAACTGTAATTTTGATCTTTGGCCATAGTGGCCATTCCAGTTAGGCTGCTGCAAAATAAACAAGGCCACTGACAATTTACTTGGCCATAGAGGAAGGGCCTAATCCACCCACAAGCATTTGAGATTGTGAAGTTTTTTTTGCAGCGGCATCCTTGCTTTCTTCTGGCCAGACTATGCATTAGTTTGCTAAAAATCTGAATGTTTGTGCTGCCCTGGAGGGGAATTGTAGCCTAGCAAAAGCTGGGGTAGCTGTTTTTCTGGGGTTTTCCAAGTAATTATCTGTCTTTTTTTTAATTCAAGAGATTTAAAAATCAATTTCTGCATGGATCATCCAAGGGCTATTATGTCAGTTTATAAATGTGTATGCATCTTGGTTGGTAACTCCTGGCATGAGTCTGTTATTCTTTAAAATCTATTCAGTCATGGTTAAAACATGGCTTTGACTTTCAGTCCCTGATCTGAGAAGCAGATAAACTCCACACATGACAAACCAGCAGATAAACCAGACATGCTGAAGTCTGAAGTGGGCATATGCCATTTACTTCATTTGCAAGATTGCTCACTCTAAGGAGAATAAGGTGTAATGGAAAATAGTATTTTATTATCTGTCTGCTGATTGTGGAGAGCAGTTAATATGTATCTGCTGACAGACAATGTAGACATTGCCAGTGCAGTGAGACTCAGGCATCTTGACTTAAATTTCCAAATTTTTCTCATTATCAGACATTCAGCCTCTGATCCAAAATATTTTTGCACTGCTCCAGGTTTCCTTATTTCTTCTGTTCTGTTTTCATTGCAACAGACATCTGCTAGCAACAACAGGAGTCTCACAATGTTAGAATGATTGCTGTTTAAGTCTTGGACATAGTAGCCAAGTGGTGCAGGGTCTATTAATGCTTTCTCAAAAAGAAGTAACAAGAGAAAATTATAAATAAAACAAAAAAACCCACTCTGAGGTATTCTTTTCATTTGGTGAGCTCTGGTTTTGTGAAAGAGATTGACCACTGGGGTGAAAATCAGTAAGAGAAATCACTTGAAGAGAGCTATGGTTTTTAAACCTGAATTTTTCCTTTCAGAATAAGGCAAATAACTCTAGGAATATGTTTTTTTGATGAAAGTTGGGAGATAAAGGCAATTGAGTGTGGTCAGTAACTATGCGTAGGCATTGTTCCAGTGGCACAAGATACCATTCTGACCATGGTGCATAAACCCCTGGGCTGGAACAGTGTCCCTTTCTTCTAGAAAGGCAAATTTAGGCACTACTAAGTAGCTGTTTGCAACCTCACTGTTTCTGTTTTCCCAGGTACCCAGAACAGGGAGCCAAACTACACTTTATCAGGTACAGTAAAATTTTATCCCAGTCTCCCCTGATGTGTGATGAAACGTTCCCACACACGGTTGCTGTGACAGACAGCCTTTTGTCAGGGAAGGTATCAAAAGATAGTTGATACAGAAAATATTTACATTTTTAGCAAGACTTGGAAGATTATAACTTCCCTTTTTTTTTGTTTTTCAATTGCAGATGCAACTACCTTTCTTTCAATTGCAGAGGAAAGCATCTGTTACAAAAAGAAGATGGAGAGGTTGTTGTAATCTATCCCTGATGATCCACAGCATATAACAGTCTCTACTGTGTCTTACTTTGTATCCTCCAGGGAGAACCTTCACTTAATGGAGGAGGGCCAGGGTCTTCCCCGAGAGGAGCTGGATGAAAGAATTGCCAGGGAGGAGTTCAGGAGACCCCGGGAGTCGTTGCTGAATATCTGCACAGAGTTCTACAAGCACTGCGGTCCGAGGCTGAAGATTTTGCAGAATCTGGCTGGTGAGCCCCGGGTGACTTCTCTGGAGCTGCTGGATGTGAAGTCCCACATGAGGTATTCCACAGGCATTCTGCTTTTACTTGTTCATCTCAGGGGGATTCCTTTCTTTTAGCTCTTTCTTTTTCATAGTAACAGATGGAATCGCTTTTTTGTTGTGTAGTTGCATGTTTTTGTCTGAAACACGCAGAAGCTGTTGTGGATGTTCCTCAGATTGTACTGATGCTGCTTGTGTATAAAGAAAGTTTCTTGAGCTTTCCTCTGGTCTCATTCTGACCCTCATCTGAAACAGCTCCCTCTGATGTATCAGGACAAGATAAGTCTGTCTCCGCAGGGCAAGGGCTGGGGAAGCTGCCCACCTGGTTGAATACAACATTTATCCTCTCCAGTGGCACTGCGCATTGGAGCCAGCAGCTCACAAGCAAGAAAAGCACAACAGCCACTTTCTAAGTGCCTGAAATGCAGGGGAGGATGGGACAGAGGGCATTTACAGGCCCAGCACCTCAGCATGTGATGCAGCAGATGCACAAGTCTTTTCCTGAAGTGCTGCACTGAGTCCAGCTCAGGGGTTGGATGCTCACTGCAAATGGTTTCACATGGTGCTGACCTGGAAGATGTTGGGGGTAGGGCCTCCTAGCACTTTGGGCCTGATTCTCTGAGTTTGCTGTTCATGGTAAACACAAAATAACATAAATTGCTGCTGGGAAGCAATAACTGGGACAAGGGGGAATAGATCTGATTGTTTTGTCACTTTTTCATTTACACTAGCAGCTGGCAAATACTTTTCTCTTTTCAAGAGAGAAAACCTCTGACTCTCATGGTCAGAGGTTACAGCAGTAAAGCTGACATTGATTTACAGCAGATAATGCGTTGTGCTCTGATTCCTTTAAGTCTCCTGGAAAGTGCTGGAAATAGCTGCTTTGTCAGGGTTGTGACCTAAAATGCTTAATCACAGTTATCTCTAAATAAAAGCAACATATTTCCATCTTTATATAAATTCATAAGTATCAGTGACATGACTGACAGGATTTAACCACTGTAGGACAAACACAGTTCTTCATGGAGAGCAGATTGAACAGGATGTGATGGGACACTCACTCATGGTCTTGGGAGGCTGACAGGTGCCATTTCAGAGGCTTCAGAAAACAGAATAATATGCTAGCCACTTCAGACAGAATTTACCCAATTTTAATAATTTAAAAAATAAAATATTTAGTCTGCAAAAGTCATAAAGATCTTTTTTTCACCCAGTGGAAAGAAGAAAGATGTGCATCCAACTGTTTATCCCAGTATTTCAGGAAGATAAAAATTCCCCAGGTTGCTTATTTCTGCTAGGAAGGAGCTGGCAGATTAATTGAGATTGATGTTTCAAGTTGGATGAAATGGATCTCATATTTTATAATGCATAAGGAAGTTTTTATATATCATTGCATGGAACTGATACTGTATTGCTGGCAAGAAGCTTAATTATATGATAATTTAAATTTCACAGCACTTGAGAAAGCAGACCTACTTCATAGTAGGACAAAGCAGTTTAAAAAAAGGAATAATAAAGAAATACTGGATAAAACACCAATTTTCTACCAGTTTTGGTTAATCTGAGGAACTTGTTGCCCTTGATATTACTAGGCAGATTATAAAGAGAATAGAAATATGTTCCATTAGTTGGATGCATTTCAGAAAAAGCCCCCACAATATGGATAGGATTGTACTGTAATCATCCAATACAAAGTCTGTTGATGTTTCATGGTTTATTTTTGGTCTTTGCTTACCACAAATATCCAAGTATTTCAGTCGATTTTTGTCAAACTGCAAGTGTAAGTCAAATGCTGCCATGATATTTTACAAAAAAATGCCATTGGCAAGGCCATCTGGGATAGTGGAAAAAGCAACAGCAACACAATCTGTAGAGGTGTTAGGAGAAACAAATAAAAACTGCAGGGAGCAATCCTACAAAGGACATGTTGTGTAAACCTGTGGACGCTTTATTTTTAAAACTTGACACCTGAAAATGGCACGGTGATATCTCCTAAAGTGGTAATGCTGAAAACAAGCACAGAACAAAACCAAATCACTCATTAGCTGACAAACAGGTGGTGTCAGGTCTATATTTCACAGGTATTTTCAATTTTGTCGTCTTACTGCCAGCACAGGTACTCTGGTTTTAGCCACCCAAATCTGTGATTCCTGATGTTCCCTTGGTGCATTTAATGTCAATGTAATATTTAGACCATTCATATGTTCATAAATATAAACAGTGATTCCAGCAAAACAGACCAGAACTGTGGTATCAGATTTAAGAGTATAAATAGCAGCACGTTTGACTTTTGCACCATTTTTTTTTCACTAGGATCATGAATATTTATATGCTAGTTCATTAGCACGTGTGTAGAAATGTTGGAATCCTGGATGCTGAGAATTTTGTCAGCACTTTCTGTGCTGACAGACACTGACCCCCAAAAGAACCCTGCATTTGACCTGAGGCCGTGGAGAAGGCTTCCAAAATTGAATTATAGAACTGGGATTGTGGGTGTGGAGTTTAAATAGAAGTTTGTAATAGCACATGGTGGAAAATGTAAGAGTTTAAGGTTTTAGAATATAGTAATATATTTAAAGCAAGATGAAGGTTTTAGAGTGGTTGGTCCTTCTTCTTCACCTTCTTTTTCACCTTCTTCTTCACCTTCTTTTTCACCTTCTTCTTCACCTTCTTTTTCACCTTCTTCTTCACCTTCTTTCTGGGTTTGGGAAGTATTGTGTAACTGGATAAAAAAAAATCAGCATTGCAGGCATGGGTGGTTGGTTATTGGGTTAAAAGTAAAAATAATTTAGGTGTCAGTTCTTAATTGGACAGTTTATCCTTAAAAGGCCTTGTAGAGGAAGAGATGGGGCTCCATTTTTACTTTGTAAGAGAGAAGTGCTGTAGAACTCATGGCTTGTAAGATTGTAACATAGATAAGAACTGATGAACATCTGAGTCCCAACGAGAAATACCATCTTGCTATTGAATCCTGACCTTGGCAGAAAAGAAGCCAAAGAGTGGGCACAGGAATGCAGGTTGTATTTACTTTCCTCCCGATTCCCTGTGGTTTCAGGCTGGCAGAAATCGCCCACTCCCTGCTGAAGCTGGCTCCTTACGACACGCAGACCATGGAGAGCCGCGGGCTCCGGCGCTACATCATGGAGATGCTGCCCATCACCGACTGGACAGCCGAGGCGGTGAGACCTGCCCTGATCCTCATCCTAAAGAGATTGGATCGTATGTTCAATAAAATTCACAAGATGCCTACTCTGAGGTGAGCAGGTGGTCTGGAAACCCTCTGGGGTCCGTTTCTGATGTTGCAAGCCTTGAAGTGTGGGTACGTCATCTGCTGTTGTGTTGCAGTGAGTCTTTACAACACACCAGAAAATTACAGGTGTTTTTATCTCTGTAAGTGTGTTTATGTTGATGTTTTTGTTGTGTCTTCTGGTAGCAGTGTGGTTATTAAGAGCTAAAGAGAGAACTTCCAGAAATGTCATTTTTATTTCCCAAAAAGAAGTCTTCAAATTTTTTTTCCATCTCATTGCCCTTTTAATTAACTTCTGCTGTGAGTTTTTTAAAGTTAGACAGTAGTAAGAGTATTTCTAGCATGGCAATACTGTTATGTCCTCTGTAAAGACAAAAATAGTCAGAAGCTATGCAGTAGATTCTGATTGCTCCCTAGTAAAAGGCAAAGATCTGCATCAGCTGCTTCAGGTCCATGCCTAGTGGAAGCCTGGTAGATCACACAGTGGCATTATGGAATGTACAGGCTCTGGAAATTTCAAGAAATATTGACTGTGGAGCATCCCTGATTGGAGGCAGTGGTACAAATCCAGTCTGGGTGGTATAAAATCACTCAGAATTGTGAATTTTCCAGTGATCTGAGTAAAAAGAGGCATTGGTCTTGGTCACCCTCATGGCACCCTCATGTCCTCAACTGCTTGAATGGTACTTCATTGGCAGTCTCAGCTGAGAAGCCAAATCATGTTAGAGAACATCAGAATTATGTCCCAGTAGGAATTAAAGAAGGAACAATAATAGGGAGATGATATCTTCTTTCTGGCATCACTGTCCTTTTCTTTGGCTAACTTGCTTCAAAAAACTCCACCCTTCTAGAGAATTCAGAGGCAGAAATTTTGGTGTTTCTCTGTCCTGTTGGTTTGATTCTTTGCCATGTCTTGCCTGTTTCTCATTCATTTCTTCTCTCCCTGCTCGTACTTTCTTCTGCTTCAAAGGCACATAGGGCTTTCTGTTCCTGAAGATCTTTCTTCCTCATGTAAGCTGAATGGACATCCGTAAATTAAAATTCCTTTCATATTCTCTCTCTCTATGGCTGTACCTATGCTTGGCTTAAATTACTCTTTTGTCCACAAAAGGACAGCAAAGCCACTGGACCAAATGCAGCTACTAGATTTGAGCATCACTGAGTCAAGCAGTCTCTTTGGGATGGGTCTGGGTGCAGGAGCCCAGGAGCCATCCCTTGGGGTACTCAGGGATCAGAATCTTACACACTGCCTCCTGTGGGCATCCCACTCCAAACCCAGTGCCTGCTGGAGCAGTGGGTGTGTAAGAACCAGAACAAACCTCTGCTCTGGGGATTTAGTGACAGTGGATGCCCAAAGGTGAGATTTATGTTGGTCTGGAGAAGAGCTTGCATAGCGAACACTTGATTCCCCATGTGGCTCTGAGAAGTTACCTGAAGAGCTTAACTTGGGTACTGTTTAAGGCTTGAGCTAGCAAGCTGTGCCAGCCTTTTGTCTTTGTGTGCCAGTAAATGCAGTCAGCTGCTGGCTTGTGAACTACAATGCCTGCAGTCAGGCCCTGAGATGAAGGGGGTGAACCACTTTGATGTTACCTATGCTTATGATTAGGAAGGGAAATCCTTTCAGCATCTGGAGTAATCCCTAAATTTTGTTTTGGTGAAGAAAGCAAAGTGTCGGGAAGAAAGGATCCTGGAATGAAGGACTTGGGTGCTTCAGGAGGTGGAGATGAAGATTATACACCTGGGCCAATTTACATTTAGGGCAGTGTGTTTGGGAGTGACACTGAGGAGCAGCCAGAGGAGCTGCAGAGGTTCCCACTGAGGGCACTCAGGCTGATGGGGTTTGTTCATGCCAGCGGGAACACCCACAAGGCACACGAGATGGAGTGCATGGTGTCGGCACAGCAGACCTTTCCCCACACAGGCACAGCACTGTGTGCCCTCCCTCTTCAGCGGCAGGGAAGCACCAGGGAGTGAGAGCAGCTCCTGCCGCGAGGGGAGGGCTGAGTGAAGGCAGCCCCAGCCCGCTGTGCCGAGTCTCTCGTCTCTGCGCTGTGCTCTGTGCCTTTCCCCACACAGGCACACCTGAGGCCGCTGTGTGGCCTCCCTCAGTGGCAGGGAAGCATCAGGGAGTGAACTGCAGCTCCCGCCCCGCTCCTGCCGTGACGGGAGGGGTGCGTGTGGGCAGCCCCAGCCCGCTGTGCAGCGACTCTGGTCTCTGCTCTATGCCTTTCCCCACACAGGCACACCGCTGTGTGGCCTCCCTCCTCAGTGACAAGGAAGCACCAGGGAGTGAGAGCAGCTCCCGCCATGAGGGGAGGGATGTGTGTGGGCAGCCCCAGGCCGCTGTGCCGCGTCTCTCGTCTCTGCTCTGTGCCTCTGTGCCCTCCCGGACCAGCGCTCTCCCTGCGGGCACTCCGTGCTGCTCCCGGACACCCATCGTGGCTGTGTGACACGTCTGTCACTGTGTGTCGGTCGCCGTGTCTGGGCGTCTGGTGGGGGGCAGGAGCCCGCGGCTAATGGCACCTACTGTTGTATTGCAGGCGCCAGGTTGAGTGGGAGCCTGCCAGCAGTTTGATTGAAGGGGTTTGTTTGACACTTCAGAGGCAGCCTATCATATCCTTCCTGCCTCACCTTAGGTCTCTGATCAATGTCTGTGTCAATCTGGTGAGTAGCCGAGTGGCAACCCCATGAACCTTTGCTAAACCTTCCTTCCCCCTGCTGTTGGTTTCTCTGGACTGAAGATGACAGTTTATTCCCATTCCTGTCATTTTGCCTGTCCCCTTTACCCCTCATGAGGGGACTCTGCAGGTGACACCAGAGAAAGGAAGGTTCATTTTTGAAGTGGTGCATGGGGAGATACCGTGACCGACAGCAGCGGTCGAGCGATTTCTTTTCCATCCCTTCCCACGCACCACTTTGAAGATCCACCTTTGCCAGACTGAGCTGAGAGCTGAGGGCTGCAAGTTGGAGAGTGGGGTGGTGGAGACTGCACACACCTGGTAGAGTGGGGAGAGGGGGGCACTGGGGATACCTACCGTCCCCAGTGGGGAGGGCCCTGGTGGCTCTGTCAGAGGCCAGCGGGTGCTGCGTAGTCAGAAGGGTTTGCAAGGTGAATTGACTCCACTATTTGTAATGTCCCTGGCTTGATCTAGTACAGGTTTGCACTGTACAATATTCAGATCCCTCTCTTAGGAAAGTTTATGCCCCTAAGTGTGGTGTTTGTGAGGTCCCCAGGATGAGGTGAGAGATGAGAATCTGAGTCCATGTCCTCAGAAGGCTGATTTATTATGATGTGATATGATATGATACTATACTAAAACTATACTAAAGAAAGAGAAAGGATACAGACAGAAGGCTTAACAAGAATGATAATGAACAACTCGTGACTGACTCTTCAGAGTCTGACACAGCTGATGGTGATTGGTCATTAAGTAAAAACAATTCAGATGAAACCAATCAAACATGCACCTGTTGGTAAACAATGTCCAGACCACATTCCAAAGCAGCCAAACACAGGAGAAGCGAATCAGATGGTTATTATTTACATTTTTCTCTGAGGCTTCTCAACTTCCCAGGAGAAGAAATCCTGGCGAAGTGATTTTTCAGAAAATATGACAGTGACACCTAAAGTGTTGCAACAGACAAGTGATATGGACAGAGTTTGCCTGGTCAGACCACAGTGTTTCTGCAGCTGTTACACTGGGGGCAAGCCCCCACTTGGATATCCATGTAGCTCCAGCCACTTGGGCAAACAAGCAGGCTTTCATTCCATGTGCAAAAATATTAATTAAGGGGGAAAGGCTGCACTAGAATTTCACTGTTATTGGGTTTTATAACATTTTCTCCTTAGAGCACAAATGTTATAAACTTATCTCGCAGCTTACCAAAAACATTTCAGGATTCACCAGTGCTCTGAGGGCCTTTAAAAACTGATCACTAGCTAAAATGCAATGTAGGTTTTGCCAGGTTCCTGTCCTTCAAGTCAATTCAGCACTCATTGCTGCAAGGGCAGGGAAGCTCCAACCTGTCAGAGTCCATAATGCAAACCTGGGTCCTCAGATTGCTTAAGAGCTGTTACATGGGGAGTTTGCTAGACAGCTAGCTCAAGCAGGAGTTTGGAATGGCCTTGCAGTTTGTCAAGCAGGCATGGCAGATTGAATCACCCCAGCAAGCTCTCCAAGGGGCCCACAATAAGAATTAGCCAGTGCTCTAAAAATAGCAGAAAGCTCTGCAGCGCTGAAGTGCAGTCATTGTGCTTATGTTCTGCTGGCTGGGAACACCAGGGAGAGCTACCAGGAACACATCATACTTACTGCTACAAGTATTTTACCTTATTGCACTGGGAGCTGTGGGAGCACTGACTGCATGGTGTGTATCATGTGTAGACCACGAAGCCCAAAAACCAATCAGCCAGGAAGGTGGGGAAATATCTCAATGATAATCCATAGTCATGTAAAGAAGGAGCTCTGACTCTTTCCCTTCTAAATTGTCCTTTGGTTTTCTGGCAAAAAAACTGGTTACTGCCTTTTTCCCCAGGCTGAATTTGGAAAAGAAGCATGCTTTCATCTCCCATGAGCTTAGGTGTGGCCAGGTACCTTCTCCCTGTTCCTGTCATCTAGATGTGTCTGGTCGTGGTGAGAAACAGGCATATGCAGGCCTGTGATTTAATTGCTCCTGAGGGACACATCACAAGCAGTACAAATAACTCTCCCCCAAAAGTGCCGTTTCCCTGTGGTGAATATTCAAGGAGCTCCAGACAACCAGGCCACATGCAGGTGACTCTGCTTCAGACAGTCAGCTGAGAGGAATCATGCTTAGAGTTCCCCAAAACAGGCTGTGCTTGAGAGGAATCTGAACATTGTACAAAACCTGGCTTGGGTCAGACTTAGGACATTATTTTTCAAGCAAGGGAAGGGAAAAGATGTCCTCTTTCAATGCAGACTTTTTGCTTTGATGACAGATTTTTATTTGTTACAGTTGTCAAATGACATATCCTCCAACTCTAGCTGTTCCACCAGTCCAGTGCTGGTCATTCAGGGCTGGTACTGGGTACATTTACAAATGTACCGGGTTCCCTGTGCACTCCTCCCATCCATGCTGGTTTCCCTCTTTCCCCCTCCCTTTCCCTGCTAGAACACCGTCCCCTCACTGGCCCCAGCTCCTGCAAGGACCACTGGGGGGGCTGGTTCTGCTAGATCCACCCCAGCTCAGTGCTCAATGAAAGGCACCTCCATTTCACTGATGTTGGAGGATATGGCATGGATGAAACTGTAAGTAGCCAGCTGTGGTGATGTGCTCTGTTTGTATTGCAGGTGATGGGAGTGGTAGGACCCTCCAGTGTGGCTGACGGATTACCCCTTCTTCATCTCAGCCCTTATCTCTCGCCACCTCTGCCCTTCAGCACAGCTGTTGTCCGGCTTGTAGCATTGCAGATACAGGTGTGTCTGCCCTGGCCCACGGCCAGGCCTCTAGAGCTTCTGGTTGAGGCGCCAGCTCATCAGTGCTCTGTTTGCTTTCTGCAAAAGCTGGGCAAAAACTGTGGAACGCGCATCAAAAATTAACGAGAAGCGACATGTAAATTCTCCCTTCTTTCTGAAGGCTTGAACTGAGCTCAGAACTCATCTGTTGGGGCCAAGCCCACAGCAAGCATCCATCAGCTTAACGCTGCCGTTGAAGTCCAGGGAGTTTGGCTGATGGATGCTGTGTAAGGCTCTGATAAGCAGGTCAGGATTCCCTGCAGGATCTAAGGAGTTAGACTTCTGCCACAGGAGGACAGGCCCTGGCTTGGGTCACATCCATGCAACCCTTCCTGTCTTCCTGTGGGACCATGTGCGTAACTGAGAGTGGAGTTTGTGCTCTTCTGCTCTTAGCTGAGCTGGTCACACTGTGTGCCAGCACAAAAAGCAGGGCAACTTGGCTTTTCAGCTGCTGACGCAATGGTATCCTTGTTGCCAGAATTAAAAAAAAAAAGTTCCAGGCTTTTTGGAGAATTTCACCACTATTCCTTTCTAATAGCAGCACTATAACTTTTTACAGAGTCTTTCTGCCTCAGTGTCCCTTTCCTTCTCCACTGGCATGAAATTAGTCTGAACGGTGACCAAAGAAGTGACAAATTTCCTTATCTAGCTCCAACTTGCATTTTAAAATATGCATTGGTGCATCCAGTTGAATACTTAGGCAGGTATTTCTGAGCAGCAGCGTGGCTTGGGAAGGAAGGCTTATAGGGACCAACACACAAAGCTGTCCCTTCAGAGCATGAGGTACAAAAGGACTTTTTGGTACAAACTGACACAGAAGGAGAACAGATTTCTTTCAGCTTTGAGGTAATGGTTCTTTAATCAAAACAAATGAAAACAAAAGGCTACTTTCACCTGCTGTGAGGTATTAGCTACTAAAAAAACCAAAATAGATACCAAATTAATATTTTTTTTTAATTATGGGGAACATTTATTATGCTCTTTTCCCTGTTCAGTCATTTTTGGGCTTAAATGTAGTGAAAACTGAACATGTCAAGAAAAACATGAGTAATAATTCCCAGTTGTATTCCAGCAGAATACAAAGCAGAAGTACTTCACACCCCATCAGAAAACATCTCCTGGAATTTCTCAGACTAGGTCTGCAAGTGTGAGGAGTTGCAAGGTTCAGTTGCATTTCACAGCTAAGTCTGTAGCAACTGGGATGTTGTAAATGAGCAAAGGTTTTAGAGACAGCCATCTGAATTACCTCCTCTAAAAGAAGGTGAAAGACCTTTCAATTTCAGCTTGACTGTGTGTCAAGAAGTAAAACATGCATTTTGTTTATTTTTCAGGAGTTCATTCTTTGTCTAGGGAGGATGACAGGGCAGCACAAAGTGAGGAGAATGAAAATATGTTTTGTGAATAGCCTCCATGTTTGGACAGGAGAATATTTAGATAATGTCATTTGTGCAGTTTCCTCTGTTCCTTTTTTATTCCCTATGTCAGATCCTGGTACCACTCACAGCAGTGCAGAGCTCAGGACTGACACTCAGCTGACTCCTGTGGGATACATCTGATTCTGTTAATGAGAACTGGGAGTTAGGAGTGTGGGCTTCTTATGTTTGGCTATGGCACGAGCAGGTGATCCCTGTGTTTCCATGTGAATTCCCTTTACTCCTGACTGAGTGGTCTGAGGGCATCTCATTCAATCAGGTTATCCAGTCTGGTGTGGTGCTGTGTGAACAGGGATCATCACTCCCTGCAGTGACTTGTGTGTGTGATCTGGTGATGAAATCGTTTAATCCTTTTTTATTATTACTGCACAGGCTTTGAAAGAAGATTTTCCCCTAAGCCATGTCGTCTCCCCATTCACCAATCAGGAAAGAAGGGAAGGAATGCTTTTAAACCTACTGATTCCATTTGTGCTCACAGTAGGATCTGGAAGCAAAGGTCTGACTAATTTAACAAAAAGAATTTTTGTCCCCCTTTTCTGACAACTGATGTTTGCACTTTCCCTGCTCTCTGTATTTTATTTTTATCTTTATTTTTTAATTTGGTTTTCTGTCACTGGCAGTATGTCAGCTAAGTGCCCTTTGGGTCTGAGACTGAAAAGAGCCCCATTGGGATTAGTTATTATTTCTTCTCTTTATTTCAGCTGTGCCTTGGTTCTTGTGTCAGGTCTTACACAGATGTGCTCTGCTTTTGAAACTGGAGTGCAGGGCAAGACAAATCTGTTCTAGCAGAAGTCACAGAGGGGAGCAAAGGTCACAGAAACTGTGTGCCCCCGTGGATCACAGTTTGCCCAATCCATGCCACTTGTCTTGCACAAGTCCTGCTCCTTGCTTTCTCCTCTAGAGGGTCTTCACTGGTAAATCCCTAAATGAAAGCAAAGAGTAAAGGGAAAGGGGCATGCCAGAAGGAAATGAGACCACTGAACGGGACATTTCTTTGTGCTGTGTAGCTCTGTGTTTGTGTGTGTTTGTGTTGGTGCTAAAATAAACTTTGCCTTTGCTTGCAGGAGGAGAAGCAGCATAACAAGGTGTGGGGGACGGAGTTTTGGCTTAGGGGACATTTGAGATGCGCCCCATTTTGGAGCTGAACAGGGTCTGGATCTTTTGAGTGTCTATGATGGGATGTAGCCTGACCTTTCTCTCTCTTTCCCCTCACAATGCATCTCAGACAGCCCCTGGCTGGAGCAGCCTGAGGTCCTGCTGCTGCTCCAGACTGTGATCAATATCCTCCTGCCACCTCGCATCATCAGCACTTCCCGCAGCAAGAATTTCATGCTGGAGAGCTCCCCCGCCCACTGCTCCACGCCGGGGGACGCGGGGAAGGACCTGCGCCGGGAGGGGCTGGCAGAATCCACCAGCCAGGCTGCCTACCTGGGTGAGTGAGGGCTCCTGCTCACCACTGGGAAGGGACAGAGTGCTCGAGGCTGCAGAGAGCACCAAAGAAAACCATCTCAGGCAGGAGTAAGTGACCTCTTTAGAGTCGGGATTATCTCTGGAGTACATGGAAACGTGAGCAGTATCTGCTCCTCCACTGCAGCTGGAGGAGGAGCAGCACAGGTAGAACTGGCTCAGTTTTCATACTGCCAGAGCACAGCAGAAGCCACAAAGGCAGGTCAGGCTGCTCATCAGCCCCTAACATCACAGCCCCCCCTGGCCCTTGGCTATCTCGGGTGAGAGGTGGTGATGGAGCCTGTCTGGCTGCTGGCCCCACACACCGTCCTTATTGTGCCCTCTGCTTGCTGTAGGGTGCTGCAAGGTACTACTGTGTTATCTCACATCTGACCCACAGGTGAAAGGACAGAAAAAATAATTAAATCGGAGATGCAGCATCACTGAGACCAGTCAGGCCTAGACAGGGACAGTTTAGTCTAAAGCACCCCTTCAGAAACAGTTCTCTGCTTCTGATTTTGTGAGGGCATTTATCTGAATGCCCTGAAGATTTATTCTTGGGTCTTTGTTAACCTGTATCTGGGGAATGGAGTAAATCTGATGAAAAATTGGCAGTTCACCACTGATTTAGCCCCCCACCCAAACAAACCACGATACAGATGTGTAATGGCTGAGAAGTCTTGGTCATCCCATTAAGAAAAATGGAGTACTCAACTTCCCCCCAACAATTCCCAGGCCTTGCTGTTTTTACCAGACCAGGGGAGCATGGAATGGGGGAGATTCCTTGTTTCTCCTGTGAGCCAAGTGTCACTGCCCACTTAATTGCAGAGCATTGTTTTGAACTTGATTGCTGTTCATCCCCATTTGTAATGCCATGCTCTTGCTCTTGTGAATTACTGCCCTTGGCTTACTGGACCATATTTGTATTTAAATTGCAGTGTGGCCGTGACTCATGCAGCTGCCCTGCTAGAAAGGTTCTTGTCATCACCCTATAAATCATATGCAGATTATTGTGCTCACTCTTTGTGTGGATATGCTTGGTCAAGGTTTTTGAGGTTGTCTGATCAGCCAGGGCTGTTTTCCTCCTCTAAGCTGCTTTTGAAATATTCTGAAAAGATAAAATAATTTTGCAGGGAAGGGAGAGAGAACACCAGAGCAAGGAAATACAGAGGAATTTAGGTATGAAGTAGAAAGTTTTCTCTTGAATGGGACTGTCAGTCCTGATCCTGAGGCCTTTGCTACTAGAAGGCTGCTTGCTCCTTCCCTGCCATGTTTGGAGAGTGATGGAGAAGCCACTTGTGACTCTTGAGGTGTGCAGGCATGCACGTCCAGGCAAAACGTGCCCGTGTGGGTTTGTGCTCACTGTGGCCCCCCTGTCCTGCCCCCAATGCTTGTGAGGGACACTGGTGACATCTCTGACTGCCCTTTGCTGGTGTGTGTTCCCCTGTAGCCCTGAAGGTGATCCTTGTTTGCTTTGAACGCCAACTGGACAGCCAGTGGTACTGGCTGAGCCTGCAAGTCAAAGAGATGGCGCTGCGCAAGGTGGGAGGGCTGGCCCTGTGGGATTTCCTCGACTTTATCGTGCGAACACGGATCCCTATCTTTGTGCTCCTTCGGCCCTTCATCCAGTGCAAGGTAACAGTTGCTTTGGCTCCTGGTGTGTCACTCCCTGAAGGCAAGCTAGCCCTTATTCCCCAGCTGAGAACACAGGAACAGCACTGCTGGAAGAGCTCCATGTAGTGAGTGAGTGGCCTTTCAGAAGTTAGTAGGCCTAAGAACCCTTTGAAATGAAATCACAGAGCTTTTTCCTAGCCAAAACTACAGAGTATGCCAGTCATCCAGGAACTCTGATCCATGGAGTACAGCTAGTCTTAGTTCCTCTGGAGGGAGAAAGTGCATGTGGACTTAATTCTACAATGAAGGCATTCAGAGCCCTTGGAAGGAGTGTGGATGTGCTGAACCTGGGAGGGTGTTGGCAGAAATCTTTGAGTAATCTCTCTTCTGCACAGAGTTGGGCAATACAGCTAACAGCCAGGAAGGACCACTGCCCTTTCCATCCCTTGGATGAAGGTTCTGACAGGACTTTTGTGGGTGAAGAGGCAGCTGCTAGGCTAAGGCATTGTGGAGATGTTCACAGGGGTCCCAGGACCAGGGAAGAGATGAGAATGTTGACTCCATGTTTCAGAAGGCTTGATTTATTATTTTATGATATATATGACATTAAAACTATACAAAAAAATAGAAGAAAGGATTTCATCAGAAGGCTAGCAAGGAAAGCAGAAGAAGAATGGTAACAAAATCCTGTGTCTGACCAGAGAGAGACACAGCTGGACTGTGATTGGCCATTGATTAGAAACAACCACATGAGACCAATCACAGATCCACCTGCTGCATTCCACAGCAGCAGATAATCATTGTTTACATTTTGTTCCTGAGGCCTCTTATCTTCTCAGGGGAAAAAATTCTAAGGGAAGGATTTTTCATAAAACATGTCTGTGACAAGGCATCTGGGGTTTGAGTTAATCACAGCTCCTTGCCAGGTAGACTAGCACATGGTACTCTACTTTATTTAGCCTAGTCTCTCGAACTGACTTAATTGTCGTGGAGGAAGAAAGTTTTTCATGATAGGATTGAGAGCTTAGCATAAGGGAGCCCTCCATGTACCCTGTGCCACAGAGGTTTTGATCTCTGTTCAGTCAAATATAAGATTTCCTCTGAAAGACAGGTGGAAACCTCACAGATGGAGTCAAAACCTCTTGCCCACAAAGCCTGCTGGCTGCAGGCTCATGCTAGCCTGGAGACTAGTCCCAATTCCCTGGGCAGCATCTCCCTGCAGTGCTAACTGATCCCACTTTTGCAGCTGCTGGCCCAGCCAGCTGAGAACCACGAGGAGCTGAGTGCCCGGCAGCACATCTCGGACCAGCTGGAGCGGCGCTTCATCCCGCGCCCGCTCTGCAAGAGCTCCCTCATCGCCGAGTTCAACAACGAGCTCAAGATCCTCAAGGAGGCCGTGCACAGCGGGTCTGGTAAGGAAAGCAGGCACAGCTCAGGGCCAGCAGCCCGGGCTGGAACAGCTGCTTGCCCCTGCAGGGAGTTGTGAGGCAGACCTGGCCTCTGCCTAAAACGGGAATGGGGCAATCCACACACACCCTGCCAGCCTGCCCCTGGAGCTTATGCTCAGCCTTGCCACTGAACAGCCAACAGAAGTCCAGGTTAGTTGTGAAATGCACCTATTTTTGCACCAAATCTGAGTTGTCATTCCAGTCTCAGCTGGCTTGTGCAGCCCCAGTGCAGTGAGTCCCTCCATGCCACTGTAAAGCCAAAGCTGCTTGTGCAGAAAGCTCTGGCTGTTCAGCAGTAGCAGATCTTCCTCCTCCTTCCTCCTGGTCTCTTTGATTTTCCTCTACTGTGACATCCTGATCAGCATCCCTGAGCTGATGTGGTGCTTCAGAATTCTCTCCTGCACAAGGGGAGACTTTTCTCCAGTGACAGCCACCCCTGTTGCCACAAGATGGCAGCTGCTGCTCATACGTGGCAAGTGGTTTAAGTGTTTTTTTCTTAGGAAAGCAAATTGAAAAGGAAATGCTTCAGTCTTTTTTTCCTTGGCAATAATTTGCCTTGTTTCTAAATGTTGAAGCTGATCTGTAAAATACAGGGTTGTGAAAATCAGGCTGCATAAGTAAAACAGAGATTTTGGAAAGGTGAGGTGAGCAAGGCAGCTGCTAGTGTTTTATCACCTCTGCCACCCCTGTCACAGTATCACAGAATCATCAAGGTTGGAAAAGACCTCTGCGACCATGAAGCTCAACCTTTGCCTGATCACCACCTTGTCAACTAGACCATGGCACCAAGTCCCAAGTCCAGTCATTTCCTGAACACCTCCAGGGGTGGTGACTCCACCACCGCCCTGTGCAGCCTATTCTAATGCTTAGCAACCCTTTCCATGAAGAAATTCCTCCTGTCCAGCCTGAGCATCTCCTGGTGCAGCCTGCAGAACATTTCCCCTTGTCCTGTGGCTCACCCTCCTGTCAGGAACTTGTAGAGGGTGAGAAGGTCCCCCTGCCCCATTAGTCCAGGTTCCCCATATGACAGGAACGCTTGGCTTGCTGTTGCTCTCCAGTGCCACCAGTGACTTGGGTTTGGTTTTCCCCCTGTTGTGCAGCTTACCAAGGGAAGACATCTGTCAGCACAGTGGGCACCTCCACGTCTGCCTACCGCCTGAGCCTGGCCACCATGTCCCGCTCCAACACGGGCACGGGCACGGTGTGGGAGCAGGAGAGCGAGCCCTCCCAGCAGGCCTCGCAGGACACGCTCAGCCGCACCGACGAGGAGGATGAAGAAAGTACGTGGCCACACACCAAGCCCCCAGCACTGAGGATGTTTTCTTCATGCCCAGAGGCCGTCTGGGAGGGGAGCACAGTTGCCCCCGTGTCCCAGTGTGAATTAAAGGCCCACAGGAGCGTGAGGTTGAGCAGGTGGTACATGGTGTTGAAGTTTGGGCTGTGAAATACCTCTTCACTGCCTTCTGAGCTGTGGCAGGGCAAAGGGGAGGGTACATGGAGGTTTTTAGTGCCTAATGTACAATTGTCAGTGCTGACAAGGCATTGGGCATCCAGACCTCTCTCTGGCCATTGTGGCTCTGTAGTTGGGATCCTGTTCCTGCAGGATCCCCAAAAGCATCAAACAGAAGGAGTGAGAATGGGGGCTCAAAAGAAAGGTCCATGCAGTTACAGTGGAATTGCCTTTTGGGAAAGAGCAGTTAGCCTGAAACTTTGCAGGTTTCAGCCCAACTTTATTCCACTAAACTTTGTACAATCCACCCAGAGCTGTACTGCTTATACATGGTTCAGATATTTACTCACTGTGGCAAAATGTGGTTTCAGCCTCAGATTAATTCCGAGCCACCGTGTGGAACGGTAAGTGCCCTCTTCCTGTCTGAACTGTGACATTATTCCCTCAGCCCTGCCTTGGATAAATACTGCTGTAAAATATTTCAGCACACCAGAATTGAAAAAAAGGTCAAAAAGAGGAGAGAAAATTACATAAACCCACCCCTTTGTTTTCTTTACTTGTTATTAACAAGTTGCTGAGGCAAAAACCACAATAATGTCTTTCTGGATACTTATAAAATTTGAAATAGCACTGAAAGTTTTAAGCAGTCCTGATTGCAGTCCAGCTGCATAGTTCTCTTGCACTATGATGTATTTGAGCCAATTTATCCACATTTTCATTACATTTTAAAATGCATGTCCTGAAGGGTGTTGAAGAGTGTCAGTTCTGCATTTTGCTGTCAGGTATTTTGGCTTTTTGTCGCAGTGCTTTGCTAGATCATAGCAGCAGTTTATTTCACAGCAGAAAAACGTCCACTTATAACCTTTATGCTGGAAACACTGTATATTAACAAGCAATTTATTAATCACAGGAATTAACCCCTAGTGGAAGCTGAATTCTGCAAACATGTTTTCCTGAGAGCCATTTAAAGAATACATAAACCCTGTTCCCTGTTTGTCAGGTTCCTCATCCTGCAGAGGTTTATAAGTGTCTTTCTGCACAGTGGCTGTAATATCTAATAGAATATTCCCATTTACAGGCTTGAGCTCTTGGTAAGTGAATGCTGGGTACTTCTTTGGCATCCTCTTATCTCTTGACAACTCTTGGGATGCAGGTGGGGTTTGGGTGGTTGTTTCCTCTCCTTTCCTGTTTTTTCTCTCTTTCTAGATGACTCCTTGAGCATGCCCAGTGTGGTAAGTGAACAAGAAACGTACCTTATGGGTGCCATTGGGAGGAGGCGGTTCTCCAGCCATCTCTCCAGCATGTCTGCACCTCAGGCTGAGGTGGGCATGTTACCCAGCCAAAGGTAAAAACATGGGCTTTTCCCCTTTCCCATTTTAATAACAAGAGCAGAAATGGCCCAGGTACATCAGAGAGGTGGGATGGTGGAATTGCTGCCAGCATAGTGATACTAAATTCATTCATCCTGGAATAGTATTGGACCAAGGGTGCAGGGTTAGAAATAATGATTTTCCAGGGTGATCTCTGTTGTGTAGGGTCCATAAGAACAAGCTGTCATCCCCAGCAACCTTCCTCTTAAACAGTCTCAGAAACACTCTACATTATTATTTTTCTCTGCTGCCTCTGAATAGCAAAAGGAAATGTGGTTTTGGGGTATTCATTGAACCAGGGGGCCATACCCAGTTTGTGTAGGGAAGTGGGGAGGGGGAGTCTTGAGAAGCTGGGAGAGAGGGACAGAGGCAGTTTGATTTGTTTTCTTCCATGTATTCTTTGTCCTTCCTAGAACAGTAACTAGCTCATCACAGAAATGAAATGCTATGTTCAAAGATGGGATTTAATACTGTTTTAAACCTGAAATACTTGTTGATACAAATAACTTTGAATGCCTTATTTCTGGTTGACATGGAATGGTGAGAAAGTGCCTATTGGGAAATGTTCATCTTTAGAAGATGTGGAGAGAGGTTTTGCATTTAAACATGATTTTTTTTTTTCTAAATAAGCAATGCTTATTTTTTTATTTGTCCGTGACATAGTTATCCCAGGATATCTGACAATAGATGTATTAATTTGTGTTATTTCCTTTGAACCTTTAAAGAATATATTCTACATTATGTCTTCACCACCCCTGGAAAATCAAACAACATTGTTCCCTCCTCATTCTTGCTTGGAGTTAAAAAAATAGCCTTGATAGATGAAGGAAAATTAACAGTTGTGATACCTACCAGCAGAGACAGGAGAAGTGATTTACAGGAGAGAAGTTACACAGGTTTTATCTGGGAGTTTTCACAAAAGGACTTACAGGAACTCATTTGACTCTTGAACACAGTTGATTCAGTCCCTTTGTTCCTTGAAAAATTAATATGCTAGACTGCATTTTCCTCAATCTTTCACTACCATCTTCAATGCATAAACTTCATAAGAGTCACAGCTGACTGAGAGCTTTGTGCTATCCCAAATCATGGTAGATGCTGAGAAAAAAAAAGACTTTAATTAAAACAGAGCTTCACTCTCTACTTTTTAAGCGTATGGTATAGCAGGAGAATCACTTTTCATCTGGGTAGGGGAAGGACCAGCTCAGCAAGCATAACCATAGTCCTCAACATCCTGCCCTTTGAGTTATGGATGGTCTCTGGGCTTTCAGACTGCCTCACAAATGTAAGCCAATTAATGCAAAGTAATATTGTTACTGCTTTCCTGCTGCTAACCCAGCAGACTACTTTCCTTCCTTCTTTCTTTCTCTTTCTTTCATGTTTTTCCTGTGGCCTGAGCAGGCTGCTCCTGCCTGATGGCTGCATTGGAATTGTGTCCCTTTGCCAAGACCCTTGCCAGCTGTTTATTTACAGTTTCACTGCACTATAAGACCTTGTTTCCTGGATGTTTGTCCTTAGAGTTGCACCAACAGGAGAGTGGTCTATAGCTCATGGGAGATAGATCAGCCCTCCCTCAAGGAAGAAGTGGCTCAGGGTGAAGGGAAAAAAGCTTTCTCTGAAGCTGAAAGTAAATAGAACTGAAATAAACCAAAATGCTGCAGGAAAATAGCTTTGAAAGCAGTTCCCTGCCTTATTTCCTTTAGAAACACATCCTGTTGAACTTCTCAGCTCCCCAAATCTCAGCAGAGATGTGGAGGGCTTCATGCAGTGTGAACTCTCTCTAAAGACTGCTGCTGTTACCAGATGTTCTTTCAGCTCCTCTGAGTCATATTTGTGCCGTTGAGCGTGTGAGACCAATTAATGTTACCCTCCTCTTTTTACTTTTTTTATTCCATTGATATTTTTTTTCCCTTGAAAACAGAGACAAGTGCATGCTTTTTGCATTTTCTTTCCCTAAATTCTTAATCTCCCTGCCCCTTCCTGCAGTGAACCTAATGTCCTCGATGACTCCCCGAGCCTGGCCACTGAGGGCAGCCTCTCTAGGTACAGTGTGAACACTACCTGTCTGTCAGTGTGTGTGCTGGGAAACGAGCTGTTCCCAACCTTCTGTCTCTTCCCCCTCACCTTTTGTCACTCTCTCCATCTCTGTCTCTTGTGGCTCATCAATATTCAGGCCTGCAAGTCAAAGGTGTAGCAGCCCACCTTCAGTTTTCAGCTTTGATTGCCAATAACTTTGAGAAGGCTAAGGAGAAGGGGAAAGAAAAAGCTGTAGTGAATGAAGCAGCAGGCTGGCCTTGGGGTTTTCCCCTTGTTTGGAGGGCATGAGAAAGATGATCCACGAGGCATTAGCTGTGTCCTGTTATAAGCATTAGTCTGAAGGCTTATGTAAAATGGAGACATCTGTTTTTTCATTCATCTCACAATGCTGTCACCACAAAAGACTTCATATCAATCTGAGGTTTTTTACCATTCACTGATAAAGCTAATTATGGTAAGTCCTGTGTAATATAGTGTTTTGTGAGTGCTTTACAATAATTCTCATTAATTATGCAAAGCATTTTCAATTCTCAAATGACACCTTAGAAATCTTGCAGGTGGACACCATAAATACATATCTGAAATGGCTCTGTTGGTGCTGGAGTTCAGGTCTAGCTGTTCCTCATTACCCACAGACAGGGGAGCAAACACAAATGGGCCAGGAGTGAACTTAGAAGGGAAGGCTGCACCTTTAACACCCAGATCTGTCATGTTAATCATTCTCCCTGCCTCTCAACCCATCCTCCTGAGGCTGGAGAGCTGCTGTAGTCCCAAGAGCATCTCTGTTTCCTCCCAGGAGAACACGGCCCCGTTCATTGGCGACACGGAGGGTAACTTGTTATTTCACTCCTGCACCAGTGGCAGCTGTGGATATGTTGAGAGGCGTTTGTGTGAATGGTTTCTGTTCCATTAGCTTGGGTTCCCATGTTGGTAGTGGCTTTTTGGGATGGGGACAGGCTGCTGTGTTTGTTTGTTCATTCTCCTGAGCTGACTAAAGGAGAGTTTATCACCAGTGCTGTCACTGGGCTCATTCCATGCAACATGGTGTCCTTCGTGTGTGTGAGCCCTGCTCTGGCAGACTGGTCTGGGATGGGCTAGGAAAAGACATCAGCTTCTTGGCAGAGGCAGGAGTGCTGTTACCTGCTTTTTTGACAAAATAAGACAGACTGCATGGCCATCTGAGCTAAAGAGGTGAAGATAAATAATTCAAAGGACTTCTGTGTGGTCCCTTTAGCAGCACTAGAAACTCACTGCAGTATTTGAAGAGGATGAAGGGGAAGGACTGTACCTGAGCTAAGGCCATAATGACCTGATACTTGATTACATCAGTGTTGGTTTTGAAATGTTTTGATCTTGTTAAGTAGGGGGTAGCCACTCCTAATTACAGTGGTGAGGCTGAGTACTATGAGACACCTAAATCAACAAATGTATTCAAACACAGGAATTTATTCTGAACCCTGAACTGTAATCAGCTGCACAAAGGGTTCCTACTAATTCCTGTCCCAAAAATTTTCTCTAGGGACCAGGACACCCTGCTCTATGGTACAGAGATGTAAAGCAAATGGGTGAGCAGCTGCACTTGGGAGTCAGTTCTGCTGAGGTTTATTATCCTTTTCCAGGAGCAGCACTAATGTCTTAAGGATGGGCACCAGGGCTGCAAAGCCTTAAGAAGGAATGAAGACACTGGAAATATGTCTGAAAAGATTAGGTTAGATCTCTGGGAGGAGGAAAAGATGTTCCAACTGCATTGTTAAATGTGAAAATTGGATTCTCCTCTAAAGGACAGCAGTAATAAAGCAGATGTTGCAGAAGCTTATTCTTCTGTGGGGATTATAGGGCAGAGTTAATTTGGTTTTACATTCAAGAACATTAGTTCTGAATAAAGCAGGCTTGGGTTTTTCTGATGTAACTTTGATTTTGGCTGGCGTGCAATGATAACTTTTTAGAATCAGCTTCTAAATTCACAAGCTGGTGTTTAGTCATACCTGAGATAAAGAAATAAACAATATTTACTTGGGACTAGACCTTTATAGAAGGTAGGAGCCTTAAATAAATTAAACAAATTGTGACAAATACAAAAATAATAAAGTCTGTTTCCCGTTGTTCTACAGCAATTAGACCCAGCCTTGGAGAAAAGCAGGGAAGGCAGGAAGAGGAGAACACTGAAGTGCTCAGCCAGCTTAGGGTACAGGGCTGAGGAGCATCCTGATCTGTTGTGGATATAATCTGAGAGGACAGGATATTTTCCCAAATCAGAAAGGAAGAAGGTGAAGCCACTACAATGGAAATCTGTTGCACAAACACATTTCTCTCTAATGTTTGTGCCTGTCCTAGCTTAATGGCTCCTAACAGGAAAAATCAGATTGAATCCACATTGCTAGGGCAATTGCAGCAGCAGAGTTAATGCTAACTGGGCTGGGATGTGTCTGGAAATACAATATATTTAACCCATTCTCCACTGCCTATGTCCACTAACCCTCTCATTCCCATGTCTAGGGACACAAAGTCTGTATGCTCTACCATGATGGTGTGGCAAGCATGTACATCTCTTTAATAGACATTGAAACTCGCTGCTTCCTTTGTTTTGTTTGGTTTTGTTTTGTTTGTTTGTTTTTGTTTGGTTTGGTTTTTTGTTGTTTGTTTGGGTTTTTTTTTTGTTTGTTTGTTTTTGGGGGTTTTTTTGCCTTCATGGTTAGGTTTTCTTGTAATTCCTGAGCATCACTTCTTTTACTTGCCAACCTGACAAAGTTTGTTTTGGCCCCCACTGTGTGTCACTCCTTGTAGAGCTGGCAAGATGCATCCATAAACTTGGGTTGGTTTGATCTTTGGCTCACCTCTGCCCTATATAATGGGAGTAACATTAGTGTGCAAATAAACCCCTGACAGAGATACTCAGAGAATGACAGAGCATCTTTGTGTTGGGCAGGAAAAAAAATCTTGTTTCTTATTCCCAAATAAATCTGGCTTATGTCCAGATTTAAAAAATCTAAAAAACTATTTTTATAGATCACATTGCCATGGGTGGGGGAGAAATATACAGTCAGCTGAAAAGGGACTTGATTTGGTTCAAGTTTTGTTCCTTAGGGTCCCAAGGACTGTCAGAAAAACAGTGTAATCCTGGTCAGGTCTGGTAAACAAGGAGAGACAGAAAAGGAGGGAGGGCAGGCTGCACAGAGCCAACCCTCTGCTGCCATGCTCCTTCTCACAGAAACAAGATGGGTAGTTCTGTTCTTTGATGTGAAATGAAACCTCCACAAACTCTCATGAAGAGAAAGCTTATAGCTGAAAATTCGGTCACTCATCTGAATTTTGTGGTCTTTATCATTCTCTCTCTCTCTCTCTCTTTACTTCTTCAAAATGTGGGGATAGAGAGTAAAAAGAGAGCCCCAGCAGGACTGTGCTGTGCACAGGCAGCTCTGCAAAACTCAGCTGCTCTCAGGTCCACCATTTCCCTGCGAGAGGGATCTGCAATTTTAGCTTGTAAGAGCATCCTAGATTATCCCAATTTGTGTAAGGATTCAGTACTGGAAGTAAACATCCATCAGCTCACTTAACTCATTTCACTTATGTTATAAGCCAGACTGAAAATCCCAGACTCCACCAGGAAGACACAAAGTCCAGCTTTTTTCTGCTTGCCTGTTGTTTGTCTCCAGTGCATGGGGATAGTTTTTATCTCGTGTATAGCCTCTGTGCCCTCACATAGTCCATGTTTACCTGTTAGCTAAGGCCTTTTTCAAGTGTTTTCATATCACATGTGAAGTGAGTTTGTTTCAGCACTGTAGACTGTTTTGTACTGAATATAGTTGCAGTCTTTCTGCTACAGACATGTCTCCTTCCTCACAGCACTAAGAGTTCCTTCATCAGCAATTGTAACAGTATTCCAAAAGCTAGTCCAGTATTTGGATTTTTTTCCAAGAACTTCCCCAGCTAATTCCTACTTCATTCACATAGTGGTAAAAACTTCAAAAAACTTCTAGAAATTCAGAATAAGTTTTTATGTAAACCTAGAAACAGAAGATTAAGGAAATTCACCAAGCAATTTCAAGTAGGCTGGATCACAAATATAAAGACTAATTTAAGTTCAGTCTCTTTGCTTTAATAAGGAATGATGTGATGCTTTTGGACTTAGCAGTCATAGGTGCTGCAGTCACTCTCTGTGTCAAGAACATATTCCTGCTAACAGGAGGTAACTCTAAGGGCTCTGCTTATCCCTAGGCAAGTGTTTGTGTGGTGTTTAGGATGCTTGCTATGTAAAGCATGTCAATATGCTATGGAAAAGTGGGATATATGTTCCAGGGACTGGTGGTTTCATTTGGAAGACCTGAGGAAGAAAAGGACTCAAATATATTCAGTGTTGGGTATTTTTGGGGTTGAGCTTGCTGAAGCTTTTCCTCTTTTTCCAAGGCAGTGCAGCTGTGGTGAGATTGCTGAGGGCATGCCCAGGATTATCAGGCTGTAGTCTGACAATCAAAAGACAAACTGCTTCAGGGTCCCAAGATGTGTCTCTCCTCAAAATTGCCCACTGTCTCCCCTGTAGAAGTGATGGAACACTTGTGATGTGTGGAACACAAGTGATGAACACATGGATATGGTTCAGTGCAAAGTCTGGCTTTAGTTTAAATGAAAGGGAGGAAGGAATAAAGCTTTCAGATCAGGTAGCCAGACATTGCCCCGTCTTGGTCTGAGAAACAACTGTGTCTGCCAAGGAGGATAGGAACCTCCCTTGGAATGGAAAATGTGACCCATTTCCCTCTGAATTATTCTAACTTTGAAATTAAGGGGCTTTCAGGCAAAGATATGAGAAAAGGAATAACAGCCAGGGTAGGAGAAAACAGGGCAGGGCCCTGGTGGGAGCAGTGAATTCCCTCCCCAGGCAGCAGCTCCACTGTCCTCCTCCCAAGCCCAGAGAGCCAGGAGCTGCCAGCCCCTTTTCCCCAGTCCAGTTCTTGTGGCATCGCTGCTCCTCCAAGAGAAACCCCTCAGTTAGGAGAGTGGCCAGCTGCTCCCTTCCCATGGAAACTTCTCTTGTCTCTCCTAAGTATCGGTTGTTATGGTTTCTTAGTGACAGATGGGACAAAATTCCATGAGAGAAAGGAACAAAAGGAAAAATCCTAAACCCCAACAGCCCCAAAGCAGAGCAGGAAACCCTCCATGTTCTGTTCTGCCAAACCTTCTAAGGACAATCGGTAACTTCTGCCAAAGTGAAGAATGAGCTGCTCAGAAGACAAAGCTTTTTAAGCCTCTTCACAGCTCCATGTCTTGTCTGACCATGCCCCTAGGTTTGTCTTCTTCCTCCACCTCTGCGTGGTCAGTGATTAGCCTTCATTCTCTTGGTGGTACTGACAAACTCCAGGCAGATCCAAGGGAAGTATCTAGAGAAAATAATGTTGTTTTCCTTTAGATTAATGCAAGCCAAAGACAAAATGGATTGCAATACTGAATCTTGAACACTGTGCATACCAGCTATAGCTGGAAGTTGCTTAGATAGGACATGTTGCTCAGTGGATTCCAGTCTGGCTTTAAAAAAGCAGCTGCCTGAGTTAAAACAAGTCTGTCATAATTCTTAGTGACTAATGTAGTCGTAAGTCTCTCAGCCAAAGTGTTTTGTGACTGCTAAATGCCAGTGTTTGGAAGCATACAGTACTTTGATAAAAATGAGGGGAGGCTGGTATTTTTATATTAAGTAGGTTGAATGGTCAGTTGGATGGCAGTATGAGATGGTACATAGCTGAGTATGTTTTATTGCTAAAGTTTCTTCTACTGCAGGTTTTCAGATCAAAAAGCTGTGTCTATCTATCAATCTATCTAATTTTTGTTTACTTGTCTCTTTTTGTTTGTTAGTCACAAAAAGACTTGAGGCTGCAAGTGTTGAGTGTGGGGGCCTTGTTCACATAACTCATGCATCCATTATGTGAATGGATCCTTTGTCACTTTGCGTTTGTTTTTTGTTTGTTGACTTAAATTGAAATTAAAACCAGATGACAAAATTGTGATGAGGCCATGGAGTCTTGTTTGGGAAGGAAAAAAATAGCTGTTACAACATTGTCCTTGAATAAAGGAAAAGCAAACAAGAAGGCTTTTGAGCTGGGAAGCTGATGGTCCTGCCTTCACTGATGTGGCAAAGGATGCAGAGAAGTGAGTGCTGCTCAGTGGGATGCATCAATCAATGACTGAAAACTGAAACCTGCAGTTATTTCTATTTGGATGCTACCTGTGTGTGGCCAAGTCCTGAATACCATGACTCCACTTCCCACCCTCTCCCAAGCCCCGGAAGCCACAACCCAACAGACATGTCCCCTCCCATCCTTCAAAGATAGTGCTGCTCTTTGAAGTGACTGTGCCATTAGTGGTTGGTGGATCTCTTGTTTATTTATTTACTTTAGTCCCAATTGCCAGGACACCTACTAGTTATGCAGCGTGCTTCTGTGCTTGGCCTAATGCTGTCACCATCTGACAGGGTGGCAAGTGTGCAGAGCGAGCCAGGACAGCAGAACCTCCTCCTGCAGCAGCCCCTGGGGCGGAAGAGAGGCCTGAGGCAGGTGAGGAAATGGGCAGTAATGAGCAAACCTCCTCTCCTGCTCTGGGATTTGGTTTGGCTTTTCTTGTATGGGGCTGTTTGGACATGATGTGTGGATGGGATGTGTCACCTCTACTTAATTTTGGTATAGTAGGGCAGTCCCTTGACTCAGCAGGGACCATAGCACAAATTATAGGCATAAAGCCAGGCAAATCCCTAAGAGAGGAGGTGCCCTTTGTTTTCAATTCCTCAGTCTTGTCCTCTGCAGGCTTTTTTCTTATTACTATTATTAAATTCTGATCACACAACCTGCCCTGCATTACATTCAGTGTTGAAACTGAAAAGGCACAAAGCCCAGAGGTTTCCTTCCACATGAAGGAAATGTGTAAGCCATGGAGACCTTGGAACACTCTAAAAGTAGAGTGAGGGGATATTGGAGGTACAGACAGTGATGTTCTCCTCTCAGAGGAGAAGCTGTGCAGTTTGTGCCCACACACAAGGCTAACTCTGTGTTCCCATGTTCAGCTTCGACGGCCGCTGCTGTCACGTCAGAAGACTCAAACGGAGCCTCGGAGCCGTCATGGAGCTCGGCTTTCAACCACCAGGCGGAGCATCCAGCCAAAGCCTAAACCCTGTGGTAGGGCACTGCTGCACTTCCAGAACCAGCACTCCACACTGGAAAGTAGAAAATTATGTGGTTTGAGCTTAAAGGAATTGTAGGTTGTTAGCAGCTTATATTAAAGTGAAGTTCCAGCAGCTTTATATTTTTTCCTAGTAGATGGATATCCTATCAGAAATCCACCCCCTCAAAACAATTTGGTGGTTTCTCGAGAGGTTTTCAAGGTCAAACAGGACATGGACAATGCATGATCTTGTTTCCAAGAGTTATGGAGAATTTAGGGGATGGGTGTCCTCTAGTCAGGATGCCTCATCCAAAACCTCCAGATGTGCAAGTTTGGAAGATGCTATTGAGAGTAGTAGAAAGAAGGACATGGCCCATCATACGCTTAGCAGTGCAGAGCTCTAAGGACTGTACATGGAAATGAATGTAGGACTGTTGCAGTCTCTGCTGTATGTTTCCAGCAGTCAGCACTGCCAAGCTGAGCAGGTAGTTGTATTCTGTACCATCTGAAGTGAGCAGTGAGCTTTGGAGGAAACATCTCCAATAGCAAAGGTCACTTGTGAACTTGCTGCGTTTCAGCAGGAGTGTTCTGGGGCATCACCACTGCTGGAGATGTTTGAAACATAAAAGTTAAAACAAAATAATTAGGAGCAGGAATGGGAATAATCAGTTTTACTGTTAAGTTTTTAGTCTAGCTGTCTTTACTCAGTGCTCTTCTGTTATTCCTGGCTAGTGGACTGAGTCTGCAGGAATGAGGAGTTATCAGTTGCACTTTTTTTCCTTACATTTTCAGCAAAACCTTGGGTAATTCTCCTTTCTTTTTGCATGCCAGTTTTTTTTTTTTTTTTTTTTTTTTTTATATTTGAGGCCACCACATGGGAATTCATCTCAGTGTATTTTTCTGGGATGGAAAGATGTTATGGGTGGTATTTTTCTTACCAAGCCATGAGAGGGATAGGTGTGCTGGCTACACTTCAGGAGATCCCAGTCTTGCTGTGGCAGTAGTGGAAACCCAAGGTAAAAGACTTTTAGATTAGACAGCTTATATAAAGATGGAAGGAACCACAATCCCTGTCTTAGTTGTAAAACCCCCATGGATTCTCTCTCTTCTTTCCTCGTGTATTTCTTCCCGAATTTTAACCCCGAGTTTCCTGGATTTGCCCCCTCCAGCGGAGCAGAAGCGCTCGGTGACGTTCACCGAAGCCCAGCCTGAGGCACCTCCCGCCTGCCCCGCGGAGCCGCCGGCGCAGCAGCAGCAGCTGGGCCGCAGCCAGAGCAGCCCCCAGGCCGCCGGCCAGCAGGAGCCGCTGGGCAAACCCGGGCTGACTTCCTCGCCTGCCATCGTCGTGGCTGATCTTCACAGCCAGGTAATGTCACTGCTGGGTCTGCAGCCTGTGTCCCTTCACAGCCAGGTAATGTCACTGCTGGGTCTGCAGCCTGTGTCCCTTCACAGCCGGGTAATGTCACTGCTGGGTCTGCAGCCTGTGTCCCTTCACAGCCGGGTAATGTCACTGCTGCGTCTGCAGCCTGTGTCCCTTCACAGCCAGGTAATGTCACTGCTGCGTCTGCAGCCTGTGTCCCTTCACAGCCAGGTAATGTCACTGCTGGGTCTGCAGCCTGTGTCCCTTCACAGCCGGGTAATGTCACTGCTGGGTCTGCAGCCTGTGTCCCTTCACAGCCGGGTAATGTCACTGCTGGGTCTGCAGCCTGTGTCCCTTCACAGCCGGGTAATGTCACTGCTGCGTCTGCAGCCTGTGTCCCTTCACAGCCGGGTAATGTCACTGCTGGGTCTGCAGCCTGTGTCCCTTCACAGCCAGGTAATGTCACTGCTGGGTCTGCAGCCTGTGTCCCTTCACAGCCGGGTAATGTCACTGCTGGGTCTGCAGCCTGTGTCCCTTCACAGCCAGGTAATGTCACTGCTGGGTCTGCAGCCTGTGTCCCTTCACAGCCAGGTAATGTCACTGCTGGGTCTGCAGCCTGTGTCCCTTCACAGCCGGGTAATGTCACTGCTGGGTCTGCAGCCTGTGTCCCTTCACAGCCAGGTAATGTCACTGCTGCGTCTGCAGCCTGTGTCCCTTCACAGCCAGGTAATGTCACTGCTGGGTCTGCAGCCTGTTTTCCTTTCACAGCCGGGTAATGTCACTGCTGGGTCTGCAGCCTGTGTCCCTTCACAGCCAGGTAATGTCACTGCTGCGTCTGCAGCCTGTGTCCCTTCACAGCCAGGTAATGTCACTGCTGGGTCTGCAGCCTGTGTCCCTTCACAGCCAGGTAATGTCACTGCTGGGTCTGCAGCCTGTGTCCCTCCTCCACTTCTCAGGCACGGGAAGTGCCAGATGTATTATAGCACTGTGATGAAAGCTGGCAGGAGGGTAAAGACAGCAAAGTCTCCTTTAGGCTGTTTGCTGTCAAGCCTCTGCTTCTCTAAAGCCATTCCTTTCCAAGTCAGTGTAACAAGTCTTAATTTGAAAATGTATTTTCTGCATCATCCCTTTCTGTCTTCCCATCACATACAGTGTTCTTCTGGACCCAGTCACCAAGGCAAGCTGTCCTCAACAGGTTTTCACAGCTTGCTCCCTGAGAGATGCCCCCTTAAGGAGGGAATCCTTCAAAGCCTCAGGACTGGTTAAGCACCACATTGCAAAAGAAATTGCTTGTCCAACATTTTTCTGTGTTGGCCCCCTATGAGCATTGTGCAGGGACAATCCTAGTCATCCCTTCAACACATCAGTGACACTGAGATCACTTTTATATACCCAGATATCCAGTGTCTTTTGAGCTTATGTCCTTTGCCATGTGCAAATGAATGACCTCTGTCTTCAGAATCACAAAATGAATCACAGAATGGTTTGGACTCATTCCACCCCCTTCCACTAGACCAGGTTGCTCCAAGCCTGTCCAGCCTGGCCTTGAACACTTCAGGGATGGGGCAGTCCAGCTTCTCTGGGAAACCTTTTCCAGTGCCTCACTATCCTCAGTATAAAGGATTTTCTCCTAATATTTAATGTAAACCTACTCTCCGTTTTAAGCCATATGCTAAAAAAGATGAAATGAGAAAGTGTTAATGACTCAAATCAGATAACCTTTCTGATCCATGATGTAAATTTGATTCACCATCAAAAATATATTGTTAGGTATAATTTTAAAGGATTTTAAATTATCTAATTATTTAGTCTACAAGTGCCTGCTTCTTTATGGTAAAATGTATATCTGAATGAGAAAATGCTTTATAGACCTTCCTTTCCTTTTGTCCCCCCTCTCCCTCCCGCTTTCTCTGAGCCTGACCACCAGCTGTCCTCAACTGCAGAGCGAGGCACTGGGTGCTGAGGAGGAGAAGGAGAAAGAGGAGGGCTTGGAATCGCGGCCAGCCACAGCGCAGAGCACGCCGCCCCCGCAGCTGTCGGACACCGAGGACTACGCGGGGCTGGAGACCACGAGCCTGCTGCAGCACGGGGACACCGTCCTGCACATCAGCGAGGACAACGGCATGGAGAACCCCCTGCTGGCCGCGCACTTCAGCTTCACGCATGTGGAGCTGGGCGAGACCGACGTGGATCTAGATGAGTCTCATGTGTAACTCTTGGGGAAGTACAGTACCGGGAGGAGGAAGGAAGTGCTTACCTTTCCTTAGAGTTCCCTGCTAAACAGTAACTACTTAAAACAAGAGCACTTTATTATCCAAGAGCAGGAAATAGCTATCAGGTGGTTGCTATAGACTGGCAAATTTCTATTTGTGAGATCTCTTTTCAGTTCAGGGCAGGACCACAGGAACCAAGAATTGGTAGAGAATTCTCAGGATAGGGGTGTGTGGGCAAACGTGGTCCATGGAGCCCTGATCTGGCAGCCATGTACTGTGATCAGCAGCCTCATGGGTAAGGGGCTGCTGGACTGTGTGAGACAGAGAAGTCTCTTCTGAGACTGTGCCTGAGATTTATTTTTGTAGTGTTTTTGAGAGCAGGGCTACACAGCAGCTGAATCCAAGGCTCCTACACATTGAAAACAGTGACAGAAAGTACCAATCTAATGCTTGATTTTTCTCAAGCCTGGGACCATTGTTTCTAACATGCAGAGCAACAATAAGCACCATAAAGCAATTCGCTTTTTTTTTTTTGTTGTTGGAACTGCAGACTTTAGTAGTTGAGTTTACTTTTGTCTGTTAGTTCCATCCCACTCTGTAAAATATTGCCCTTGTGCTACAAAAATATTTGCTCTGTAAAACCTAAGTACAGTATAAAGTGTAAGCAGGAATGCATGTGCTGTCCACAGACACAGATGGGCAGGGGCTGAGTGGTCTGCAGGTGGCATAAATAACCCACACTGTCCTGCTTTAATGTACTGAGCTATTCATCTCCAGAGTTAAAAAAAAGTACTCCAGGAAACTGCATCTGGAATGTGTGGATCTTCTGGCCCCAAGCAACTGCTCCCCTGATGCTGTTGGATGTACGTAGAGGCATTTAAAGTAAATATTTATATATCTGGTATTTTCATGTTACTATATATATATATATAAATATATATGTACATTGAAACAAAAGATGGATATTGCAGGGCAAAAACTTGATGAAAGAATCTATTTTTGGCATGCTGAGATTGTATTTTAAAAGGTTCCATTTTATGTATGTAACATTCATGACTGCAAGTATTGGATAAACGTGTGTAACATTTATAGAAGGTGGAGATCCCTGGAGGGATCAGCTGAAGTCACAGCTGAGTTAAAGGGTTTTTCTGCAGCATCATGGAATTACACTGAAATGTGAATTTAGCCATTAGCTGCTGACAGGCAAACTGCAAAATAGCTGTGAAACAAACCATGAAATCATCAGCAATGCCCAAAGAGACCCTTGGGACTCATACACTGCCTTTTTTGGCTCATGTTAGACTAAGTGGAGTTTATAATCACATCATTATTGTGCAGAGGAAAATGTTTTGGATCATCCTGAGAGTATCTAAAACGTGCTCATTACCACTTTGGCTCCTGAGGGCCTGCAATTTGGACACACACATGGCAAACCAGCCTTACTAAGGAGGGAAATGGTATCCTCATAGCCATCTCCACAGAAAGGACTTCAGCTCTCCTCCTGGGCTCTGCAGTAGCTGCCATGCAGACAGCTGTCTTGCTGCTGTAGTACAGCACACAGCTTTTCCTGGGGCTGACACCATTACCCACGCAGCTGGCAGCAGGTTTCAGCCTGTGCAGCCCATGGAGCCTCAGGCTGTGCTGCCTGGCATTTGCCAAGTGCTTACATTTGACAGGAGCTGTGCACACCACTCTGGGCAGGGAACTCACTCACATTAAACCTCTGAAGAGAGCAAAAGCCATTTTTGTCCCAGGTGCTGAGCATGCTCTGCTGGTGAGAGAAGGAGAATCTCAGCATGTCTTTGGGACAGCAGGGCTGAAAAAAACCAACTATTGTTATAGTGCACCACCTCTATCCCCCACGTATCTGGGGCTATATAATGTACAGGTGGTGCTCTAATGCAGCTCCAAAGGGTTCTTGGTGTTGGAAGAGAGGTGACAATGTCCCAAGGGATGTCCTGGATAACAAACTGTTTCCTCTGCTGATCAAAATATGCTGTACTGCTTTTATCTCCTTAGTGCACTGGAGCCTGTGCCAGCTACCTGTAGGATGCTGCTTTAGATTAGCTCCCAGCTCAGAGGTCACTCCAAGAATTGCTGAATTCCAGATGTTAAGTGTTATTATTAACACTGACGCACAAATGAGAAAAAAACCCCACAGCTTTGCTTCCAAGTCCCCAGGTAGGCTTGGTCACTGGCAGTCTCGGGGGGAGGAAGGCTTCAGACATGAGCTGAGTTAATGGCTGGGACACAACACACAGAATTCATGGTGCACTTTATAAGAGTGACCTTTTCTGCAGAAAAGGAGGAAGCATCCTCCTTAATGAAAAGTAGAGGCCTTCCCACAGTACTCTGCTCTAGAGATGACAAAATAACTGTGATTTACTTCATTTAATTCCGTGTATATAACGTTCAAGTTTCCACTGTCACAGGTGAATCCACAGTAGTAAGCCATAGCAAGGACTAAAATGCCTCTTTTTAATGTCTACCCTACTAGAAATCAATGCAACTTCTAAATGATGTAATCTGCAGTTTAATTTTATCCAGGTGGCTGTGCAGCTGGCTTTGGTTTTGTGGTATGATTGCTCAGAGATGGCACAGACAGGCCAGCCCGCCAGCCTGACTTCCCATGCGTTTTACTGTCGTACCAGTGCATTTAATGCCTTCCTGCTGAGTGGCATACCGAGTTCTTTAGCTGGTTTGTTCTGTCCTCCATTCTCTCTGTACCAAACTCGGTGTTATTTCTGCTGTGGAGACACACGATGCTGCTTTACATAGTGCTACCGCCTTAAGCGCATGTCGTGTTCAGCCATGTCCGGCTCTGCCTGTCTTGTCCACGTGTCAGTCGCTCCCGTTGCCTCAGCATTTTATGCAAACGTTGTCCCGAGGATTAAATACAAAGGAACGACGGCAAAGGACAGAGTTCTGTGTTTGAGCCTCTTGCGTAACACGGTCGGTGTCTGGCGCTCCGAAGGGTTTCCGTGCGCGGTTTTCTTCCGGGATACCGACAGCGCTTGTTAACGTTTACCCATCTGCTCCAGGCCCGGCGCAGGGCTGGAGCTGTGCTTTGCGGGGGACAAAATACACCTGGTTGGGAACTTAAAATCACCTACACCAGGGTTATTACTACTATTGTTATTGGTATTTCCGCCAGTTTGGGGCCGAGGGCGCGGCTCGTGCCGCGTGAGCGCGGCCGTGAGGGCGGAGCAACGGCCCCAAGATGGCGGGGGCACCGCCCCGGCCCTTCCCCCGGCCGGCCGGCCCGCCCTCCATCCCGGCAGCAGCCGCGGCCGCAGCGATGGCGTCGGGGTGTCGGATCGGTCCCTCCATCCTCAACAGCGACCTGGCGGCGCTGGGCGCCGAGTGCAGCCGCATGCTGGACTGCGGGGCCGACTACCTGCACCTGGATGTAATGGACGGGTAACGCCGGGGACGGGCGGGAGCGGCCGGGCCGGGGGCGCGGGGGCCGGGCGAACGGCCCGGCCCGCTCCTCCCGGCAGCACCGGGTAACCTGTGGGCGGGCGCGTCTCTCTCTTCGGCCCCAAGACACTTCGTCCCGAACATCACCTTCGGCCACCCCGTCGTGGAGAGCCTGCGCAAGCGGCTGGGCCAGGAGCCCTTCTTCGGTAAGGGCCGCGGGTTGCGGGGCGCTGCCCCTCCGGCGGCGGGAGCCGGCCCCGCTGCCCGCTCGCTCTCCTCTTCCAGACATGCACATGATGGTGGCCGCGCCAGAGCAGTGGGTGAAGCCCATGGCAGTGGCTGGTGCAAACCAGTACACCTTCCATCTAGAAGCGACGGACAATCCCGGGGCACTGATAAAGGACATTCGGGAGAATGGCATGAAGGTGAGGGGAATACACACTCTGTATACTTAGCTCTGCTTAACTAACAGCTGCCTTGCTGGCAGGTTCTCTGCGGTGAGCAGTGAGAGGAGGTGAGGGAGCCTGCAGCTGTATCTGGGGAGGTTTGGGCTGGATAGCAGGAAAAGGTTCTTCTTCTTACCCCAGAGGGTGCTCAGGCACTGGACAGGCTCCCCAGGGAATGGTCACAGCCCCAAGGCTGCCAGAGCTCCAGGAGTGTTTGGACAAGGCTCTGAGTCACAGAGTGAGATTGGTGGGGTGTCTGTGCAGGGTCAGGAGTTGGTCTCGATGAGCCTTGTAGGGCCCTTCCACTCAAAATATTTTTGATTCCATGGTTTTATGGAAAACTCATCGTTGCCACTTCAGGTGGTCTAGGATTGGCATGTGCACCCCATACACACTGTGCGTGATGTGTCTTCAATTTTAGTGAAGAAAATCTGGAATTTTTAAATGAAGAAGCCTGTTCTTCCTGCCATTACATAGTTGTGTAATTACTTCCTAGGAATCTGTACTGATCTCAGGCCAGTCTTGCCCTGACATGCACTTGGATTTGGCTTTCCTTCCTGCAGGTTGGCTTGGCCATCAAGCCTGGCACTACAGTTGAGCACTTGGCACCTTGGGCCAATCAGATAGACATGGCTTTGGTGATGACAGTAGAACCTGGGTTTGGAGGACAAAAGTTTATGGAAGACATGATGCCAAAGGTAAACTGTGTTTCTCTTTCATTATTCATTGAGCTAAAAGCTAATTAACAGTAGTGAGTGGTGAAATTGATAAATCTTTTCTAGATGTATGAGAAGTTGCAGGGTGGCAGCTCAGTGTTCTGGGCTTTTATCTTTTCCTCAGGTTCAGTGGCTCAGGACACAGTTTCCCTCTTTGGATATAGAAGTGGATGGAGGAGTGGGGCCTGACACCATCCATAAGTGTGCAGAGGTAAGAGGTTGTAGCATTCTCAGTCACTGTGCTGAGAGACTTATCAACTCCCAGAAAATAAAGCTTAGGAGAAATTTTTAGTTTTCAGAGGAAACTGTAGAACACATTTAATATCAAAATTGTTTTGAGGTCTAATTTTGTGCCTTTTTTAAAATAGTGGCTCTTGAAGCCTCCCCTAAGCTAAAGAAGTTTGTTTCTTTTATGTTGGTTGAAATAGGAGCATTGTGATGAAGAAATTATATATTTGGGGATTTCAGCTGTGTTTTCTGAACTTGATTTGGGGTTGCAGTTAGGGGGATGTCCCCTGTGTCCCACCTGTTTGCACAGCAGCCCAGAATTCCCATCTCCAGTGCTCTCCAGGCAGGCAGGGGCTGTGTTCCACGTGACTGAGCAGTGTTTGCTGTCCCCCAGGCAGGAGCCAACATGATTGTGTCTGGCAGTGCTATCATGAAGAGTGCAGACCCCAGGTCTGTCATCAACCTGCTCAGGAACGTGTGCTCAGAGGCAGCCCAGAAGCGCAGTCTGGACCGATGAGACCTCCCCAGCCGTGTTCCAGAAGCTCTGGCCATGCAGGAGAGCCCTTTTCTCGTGCAGAAGCAGGGGCTGGATGAACACCAACTACAGAAACCTCTTGCTGCTGGACAGAGGAAGCATTCCTTCACTGCAGTGAAGCAAGCAGCAGTGGGAAACGTTCTGGCTGTCTTTCAGGGTTGGAAATGCAATGGTTTGAACCTGTCTCTTGGTTTTGTGGAGGCTAATTTTGTGGCACAACCTCTAATGCTGGCTGGATTGAACTACAGTCAGTTTGTTGCTTGCTAGAAGAGTGTAGCATCACCACCAGAATCTTGTGGAAGACTCTTTAATCAAACTGCCTTCTGCTGTCTGTATTTTGTCATTTGATCTGTGCATTCCTACAAAACTTTTTCCACTACTGCATTAAACACCCCTTCCTTGGTGTGTTAAGTTCTTGAAGCTGGCTGTCATAAATAAGTGGGTTTAGGAGTAAGTTTAGGGAAAAGGCAGCTTAAGAGGGCTAAAAAGATCTGTGATGGTAGAAGTGTTCCTGTCCTTTGCCTCTACTGCATTGGAAGTCCTTGGCTTATTGCAATCCAGCATCAGGTAAGTCAGTGCAGCATCTTTACCAGATCACAAAGTGGGGAATGTCTCCTCAGTTACCTTTCAAGTAGCCAGTTAAGACAGCTGTGTCTGAAATTCCTGGAAGTGATGGAATTCCTCAGGAGAATGTTGCTTTAATACTCTTCAGATAAGTAAGAAGCTTTTTCTTGCTGCACAATCTCCTTGGTTGGTACATGTGTCTGAGTAAATGATCAAGATGGTGACATACTGGAAGGGTAGCTGCTGAAGAGATGTGTAGATTGAAATGCCTGGAGATGGGTCTGTAGGACAGCTTGTGGAACCAAACAGTCATCAGTCCTTCAGTTTGCTGTGTGCACAGGCCTGGCCTGGTTGGGCACATGAGAGGTGAGTTACAGTGCACTGGAGGAAGACTGAGCAGGCCATTTTTAGGCAGACCTGTCTCCCATGGCTCTAATTAGCATTGCTGGCTCTTAAATATGTCATGGTATTCTGTGTGGCATTTTTCTCTTTGGGTTGCAATGACAGAAGGGTTGCAGACAGTCTGCTGCTTTGGGGGCCAGGCAGGTGGCTCAGCAGCTTCCACAGGGCCAGAGTCAGCTCTGTTCTCTTTGCAGCAGCACTGGGCAGGTGTCACCCAGCAGTGCCAGGGCTGGTGCAGCCCCTGGCAGCCCAGGCCACTTCAGACACTCTACAGGAGTATCTCTAATTGCTGAACTGCCACGTTTTTTCTGCGTTGTTAATTGTGGGTTAGGTGAGCAAAAGTTGCTTCCTGCTTCCACTTGCAACCCCATTTGGGGAGTAGCACAAGAAAAATGGAGTTGTGTGGACCTGCTGTACTGAGAGATAGTTCAGAATAGGTTTGCCAAAAGCAATCTTGGCCATGAAGGCTGTAGTCCCAAGGGCTGTTGGGTGTGTGTTAAGAGTAGCTTATCCATGCTTCTGGAAAGAACCAGTGTGGAGTTTAGTGTATGCATGGACAAACAGTCATGGCTCTGGTAGCTTGAATGCAGGCTGGACAGCCACCAGCTGAAATGAAAATGCTGGTTCAGGATGTGGAGTGGCTTTTCATGCTGTTGAAAGCAGTAGGACAACAGCTGTAGTGTACTAACCTCCTGCAGTTGAGTGTAAGCTGGATTGAAAAGAAAATCAAACTATTTCTGCTTTGTTCCTAATTTTGTTCCTAATTAATTTGGGGGTGACATCCAAGTCGTGCTGGTTAATTGATGCTATGTCCTCTGTTCATAGGCTGTAGGCATTTTGTAATTGTTTTAAAGATGGTAAGGATGCATTGACTCTTGGGTTAGGAGTCCTGTGGAAGAGATGCTACACTCACAAAGTAAAATTACTTAATTGCTTCTGTCTGAATCCCACTCGAGTGGGTTTATGCAGGTGACTCCTGCTTCAACAGCTGAGGTTGAATCTGTTAGTGACCATGTTCAAGAAATCACAGTGATGAGTTATTCTTGTTCTTTAATGCTTAAGACTGTTTCAGTTTCTCACCTGTGTCCATTCACTGAAGTGATCTCTCTGGGGCCTGTCCTGTACTCAGTAACAAGCCTTGAGTCCCAGGACTGGAACTGAGTGTGACATGAAAACCCAGAGAGCTGCTTGCAGGGTCTCCCTAGGGCTGAACAAAGCCCAGGCCCATGAGATGTTGCAATCCTCTGATAAGGTTTCAGCAGTAAGGGAGAGCACAGCCTGTTGTACTGAGGCATGTGCTCTAGAGTGGTCCAGAGTGATCTGACAGCACAGGTCTGTCTGCACTGGAAAACAGGATGAAAACAACTTGGACAGAGCCAAGTCACGCTGGGCTTGCACATGTGCTGCACAGGGTGGTACAGCCACAGCCCTGAGTGAGATAAAACACTGCAGGAGACACACACAGAGCTTAGTTTTAATAGGGTTTAAAAATTCTTATTTGTACTTACATGCCATTAAGATCCTGGATGCAGAGATGAAACATTTTAAACCCTCATAGCAGCAGGAAGCAGAACGTAAGTGGTGTTAAAAAAAATGCCTCAATTGAACATGGTAAATAAAGCACATGGAAAGTGGCTTTGTGCAGCTGCAGACACCTACTTTCATGTGTGTGGGGGGGGGGTCTTGCTGTATTAGGTTTTAAGTTGTTTTTTCACAGTCACTCTGTAATACCTTAAAGTCACAGCAGTAGGAGCAGCACTAACAGCTGTTTTCACAGCTTAACAGCCAAAGAGAGGTTGGGTTTGGTCTGGGTTTTATCTTCTGTTTAAAACTTGGAAAAGGAATGAAAACAAGCAGGGGATTCTGCACATTTTATGGCTTCAAGGATGAGCCTGGCCCTGAGCCTGCTCCTCCAGCAGGTACAGGTTCCTCATGACACCAGCATTCATGCAGCACTGACCTGCCTGGAGCTGGGAGCCCAGCTGTGCCAGGCCATGGGCTGCAGGCAGAGCAGCAGCCTACCAGTGCTGATTGCAGCTGCTTGGAGTAGAGGGACAAGAGAAAGGACAGGGCTGGACCTGGAACCAAGCTGAATCAGCAAGTTTTTTAACCCTGTGCCAGGGGTTACTGAAAGGGGGCTGCTGTAAAATCAGGTGTCTGTCTGGAGCCAAAACACAGAGTGGAGACAGAGAAGGCAGGGCCAGGTCTGCAGCTGCTTGAGAACCACCTCCCTTGCCATGTGCACCCAGCACTGTCCACCTGGCCCTGCCAGCTGGAGGTGGGCAGGGGATGTGCAAATGCAGCCTGTTCCTGCCACATGCACATATCCTGCTCAGCTGCTGGCAGAGCCCTGTGCTGGCACTGTGGGAGGAGGAGCAGCTCAGGCACTGTTCTCCAGCAGCCACTGTGTGCTGCCACAGGCCTGGCCAGCTGAGGCAGCTGCTGGAGAAAAGGTTTCTGCACTGAGTGCACTGGGGTAATGACCAAACAGAGACATTTTGCTTCTGTCTTGGGCCTCCTCAGCCTTTGTCTAAGTGGCCTTTTCATTGCTGTCTCATGAAGCAATAGCAAGTTCCCACAAGGGCTGGCAAGAACATAGAAGGGATGCAGCTGATGGGGCTGCCCTTGCTCAGACCGCTCTGCAGTGGCCTCTGCAGCCCCTGCAGTGGGCAAGGTACCAGCAGCTGCTTTAGGCTACCCCAGGCTGAGCCTGCAGCCACACAATGGTCTGGCACTGCAGCTGGGGCCTGAACTGCAGTGCAGGGATGCTGTGAAGGTCCCCAAGCTAACCAGATTGGGATAACTCAGCTCCTCTGACACAGGGGGGTCCTTGGCTTCCTTTTAACACCCTTCTGTTTCCACCCTCCAGTAAAGAAAAACCCTCCTGTAACAGACTGGATTGTATTTCCACTTCCTGGCAGCACTTTCAGGACAAGGAAGGCAGCTGGCCTGGCTGGCTGGTCACTTGGGCTGTCCCCTCTCTTAAAGTCAGGAGTTCCTCCCTCTGCCCCAGGGATCAGACAAGACAGGAAACCCATACCTGACAACAAAGCTGGGTGACAGCTGGTCAGATCAGGCTTCCTAAGGAGTACACAGGGGTGTGGAAAAGACCTGCAAAACATCTGAGACACTGACCTTTGAGAAAGTTCTTCCTGGAAGCAGGTGCACATGCAGGGCAAGAGAGAGGGCAGCACACACCTTGTACTGAGGCACTGAGAGGGCCCTTGGCTCACAGCAAAAGTGCAGCATCAGTACCACAGCAAAGCTGCAGTGGGTCTGCAGGCCAAGCAGAGCGCTATACCAAGAGGAAGTATTGCTGCTACTTCTTCACTTCTAAAAAGTCATCAAATTCAGACTATATACAACATATATAGAAATAACTTTTAATTAAAAAACCAACCTTGCATCAAAGATTATTGTATCAGACATTGAGGCAAGATTCAAGTTTAAGACAAACCAGTGTTAAAAAAGTGTTTAAAAAAATAATCAGAATGTGCAATAAACTACAATGTAGCAATAGGATGTAGTGTTGAAACTTTACTGAACTGTTTTCATATGCCCAGTGTGTATTTCCTGTCATTTTGACAAAAAAAAAAAATTGACACTAAAACTGGGTCGTCTGTCCAGTGCCATTCCAGATATTACACATGGAAGAAAACTGCACAAAAAACAGAGACTCCTATTAAATTGCCTTCAACTGTCCTACACAGAAAAACTGCCTGTTGATGGATAACACCTACATTCAATGTTTAATCTTTGTTAATATCTCTTGGGATTGCAGATACATTCCAAGCTATGCTATTCAGATGCAAGTTTAAACAACTTGCTTTTGTTTTCTCACTGTGCATGCATTGGGAAATGAGAAATCTATCCAGAATCACAATGGAAAGCTTTGGGGCTTTTTTTCTATTGCTCTTCAAGACATCAATCATCTTTTCCTTTCCAGCTAGTCACCAAATGTTGGCATACTTATGAGACTCTTACAAGGCACTGTACAGAAATTGGAACAAGACTTTAACATATTAAAGCAAAGTATTATGAGCCTCATTAGCTACTGAAGGACTAAGGAAATAAGATGATCCAAACCACAACATGCCATGGGCTGTGTCACTGATTTGGCTCCACCCCTCTCTCCTCCTGTCTCTCCCTCCCCACAGGCCCGAAGCAGAGATCCTGCTTTCCCCTGTGTCAGTCACTCTGACTGTGGCAATGCAGTGGCTACTTCTGCCTTATTGCTTGAGAATTTCACCATGAGACATGCCCAGGCACTACTGAGAGCCATGACAAGCTGGATGCAAGGCTTCCAGATGCCCTGGTTTGAAGTGCTGGTTCTCACCTCCCCTGACCTCACACGTGCAGTTAGAGACAGGTTTTTGCCCTATGGTCATGCCACACAGGAGAATAATCTGAAGCTAATGCTTATCCCCACTACTTTCAAGTAGTTTTTCTGTGTTCAGTTGAAGTTGTTGGATAAGGTAAACAGCATCTCCTGCTGCACCAGAGTCCACGAGAACCAGATATGCATTTGAAAACAAACAAACAGAAAAGGATGATTATTGACAAATGTGGCAATATGACAACAGAAAGTGAATGGTGCCAGCAATTTATGTGCGCCCACTCCCGACATTGGGAATATTAGACTTCCAGCTTGAAATAATTACTTTCTCTTGGGGTTCAGGAAGAAGAAAGTGTTGTCTTTGGGATTTATCCTGCCTGTTACAAAGCAAGAAAGAAAATATATTATACGCAGCTAACATAAAGGTTTTGAATTGTGCTGTCATATGCTGTGTGAACGAGAGATTTTACCTTACACTTCTCTCCACCTTAATTGGCTTTCTTAATGAACCACATTATTCCCTGTCACCTTTGTTTCCTTGTACTGTTGCTTCCCAGGCAAATGCTTTTGCAGTCTTCTGACTCTTGGGTAGATTGTTTTCTTGGTGCACAGCCATTGTCTGGCACAGCAGTGGGTGTGCCTGGAGTGCAGGAAGAGTTGCTGGGGAAAGTTGCACTTGACATTTCAGTCTGATTCGTTACTTGATCTTGGCACAGTAAAGCTTCTACCTCTTCATCATTTAGTGGAAAAACTCGAAGTTCCCACAGCCCAGACTGAAAGGAAGGAGAAGAGTAGGAGTGAGGGTGAAAAAAGAGTATAGAGGATAAAAAGGGATTTCAGTTGAGTCTGAACTGATTAACTGTGTGCAGAATCATGTGCTATCAAGTAACAAACGAGTGTCTTTCTTTACAGTGTTTGCAGGGCCCTTCAGATGAAGAATACAACACTGCCAGGCACCAAGATGTAAGCAGGCTGCATAAGGGTTTGAAGTAATAATAGACCTACCCTTGAACAGGCAAGGAAACTCTTTTCAGACCATCAGGATGCCTGACCCCCTAATCACCAGGCCTGTCTGGAATCTTGGCCAACACCCCTGAAAAAAACCCCAACCTGAACCCAGTCCTTCCATATTTGCCTCAAAAAAATGTGCCATGTGTACTGAGCAATGAAACTTGTTGACAGATCTGGGGTTAATTTACAAAGCACAGCAATGTAGTTCTAAACAGGAGTGCTATGTTCAGTGCACATTAACTAGTTTGACAGCCTGAGATTCTGATCAGTGAGACAGGAGAACATCTTCTTGTTTCTTTGTTATCACTGCAGAACTGATCAGAGCTAGAAGCTGTTGGAAGCTCACCCACCTTCTCTTCCTGGCTCTCCCTGCAGAGTGGTGCCATCCCTGAACACACAGAGCTGTGGGTTTCTGAAGCTGGCTCAGGAGCAGGGTCAGCAGTGCAATGGTCTTTCTGCACCACGTCCTGGCTGTGTCGAGCATCAGCATTTTTGCTGTAAGATCTAGTGCAGAATTAGAAATGAGTTTTAAAAGATACTCCCTGACCTTTTACACTGCCATGAGCAGTTCACATTTTCTTTACAAAGTGTTAAGTTTCTCTATACATGGTACCTCCATTCTGCTTGCTTAAACCAAAAGAGCAGAGGAAAACAGGTGTGGTTCTTGACATATTGCCACATCTGTTGGCTGGGGCCAAAGCAAAGCACTATGTGGAGGAGCTAAGTGGATAAAATGAGTGGGACAGGCACACTGTGGCTGCAGACAGCTAGTGATTGTATCTTGCTCCACATGCTCACCAGAACTGTGATTTTGGACTAAAGAAATCAGTGAGCCACAGGCTGTTCCACTCTCCCACAGGAGACCATGGGGTCCAAGCTGCACTGTCAGCACTGTGCCAAGTGCAACTCAAGAGAGAAGTTCTTGGACTCCCCCTTACCACTTCTGCTCTGGACTCAAGTGCAAGGCAATCAAAAATGTAGGAAGATTAAAAATTTTGACCTCACTTTTAATAGAAATTTAATCTAGGTATAAAAGAGTGGCCTGCATCTGAAATGCCAGGTGGAATCCTGACCTTGCTCATGTCAGTGAGCACTTTACTTCTGAATTCAAGCAGCACTAAGATTTTACCAAAGAGTTCAGTTTCAAAATTAAGGTACATGCAGTACTTCTTATTTTTTCAGTACTTTTCAGTACTTTTACTTTCTAATGTTGGGACATTTTATGTTCAAAATTAAAATACAGTTCCTCAATATGGCTTAGCTCTATTAGCTCTATTTTTATCCTGCATTAAAAAAAGCTATCTTTGACTATTTATTCCTAGTGTCATGGTTCACTTTCAGACAAGAGTAGACACAAGCATATGATAAACACCAGAAAAAGTTATTCCAACATTTATAGGCTGATTTTTGCCCTGGCAGAGTGTAAAGTGATTTATAGGAACCATTTTTGCAGGGCCAAACTGCAGATGCAGCTTTACAATGTTTACTCTGATATACACTACTACTCTGTGCAAGACTTTTAGTGGTTATATTTAAATCTGATGAGTTCTGCACCAGATGGCAAGCCTGTGAGAAAGAAAGTCATTGTGTGAATGGTTCAAAGTGTAAGGCCCCTGGCACAGCCCAGGACCCTTCAGTAACACATCTCTGAACACCGTGGAGTTTCATCTGAGTCAGGTGAGTGAAGATACACACTGGGTGGCTAAAACCATAGTAACTGGGAGTGGCACAGTCTAGCAGAGCTCTCTGTTCAGAGAAGGAGGAAGAGATTTGTTTGGTAATACCAGGTCACTAACATGCCCAATTTTTAAGTATGCATGCCTCAGCACTGCCTTCCCCTACCACCCACGAAGTTCAACATACCTGCTACTGTCCCTGATGAGTTAATTAATGAATGCCCTCATTTCCAAACTCCTGTGCCAGCATTTCTGGCACTGCTGTAGCACAACCCCACCAGGTTCAATAGAAGGCTCTGATCAAAGCCAATACACCTGCCTGCTGTTCCTCCTGGGCCAGCGGCTCTGCTCCCACAGCGACCACCTGGCGCGCTCCCGCTCCTCGTACTTGGTGTGGCGCAGGGCAAAGGCTTTGTCTGACAGGTCTTCTACCTGTGGGGAGACACAGGAGAGCTGTCAGTGTCAGCATCACTGAAACAACACCAGCCAGCATTGTACATAGCAGTATTATACATCATTCTGCAAAGGTCCATTCAACAAACAAGTGCTTTCACTACAAAGGCACATTTACACGCATTCACTTTATGAGAGCTCTGGTGTATGGGGTGCTGTCATTTCAGCTTTATTTCTTCACATGTCTGTGGTTGATCTGAATGGATATAGAAGTTATACCCCTGCCATGCAACTAACACAGTTTTCTCTGTGGTGAGAGGAAGAAAATTTAGAGGACGAGTATTCATTTGCAAATCAAGGCAGTGCTAAATGTACATAATAAAGACAAGTAAAAATTCCAACAGTTTCCAGAGGCTGCTTTAGAAGGAAGCTAGGAGGCAGCAGGATTTGCCCAGTGCTCTTTAAGCCCTAAGAAATAAGTTTGAGATCACCAAGGGCTTTGATAACTGCACAGAGAGGAACTCAGTGAACCTGAGGTGCCACATTCCTGCTGTGAAACCAAGCAGAAAATGGCTTCTGCTTTGAAGATCCTATTTCTTACCCAGTGGTTTGCATGATCCCAAGTGCAGCTTAAACCAATCCTAATGCAAGTACTTTGCCTGCTCTAGTAAAACAAGAGCCAGATTTTTAGGTAAAAGATTGCACCCTGACTTTCACTGTGAAAGTACCATCCGTGTTTCTCTGTGATGGCAGCACACCAGAAGTTTGTTCCTTAGCCAGGGCTGGCTGAGGAGCACTTTGCTGCTCCTCCCCCTCACTCCCCTGATGGCAGGGGGAGTTCTTGGCTGGATCCCTCCAGTACAGCTCACTGTTGTTTCAAAGTGCTCCAAAACATTCAAAGTTCACCTAAAAAGCTGAGGTTGGCAGCAGCATTTGAATGCTGCAGCCATGGATTTTATGCCAGCTAGTCCCAACTCAAAAGTGGAGAAATTCTTGGAAAGAACAATTCCTGGTCATAGGAGCTGTGAAGCTGCACTGCCAGATCAGTCCTAGACAAGAATTATACTAATAATTGGGGGGGGGGGGGTGTCATGAAAATAAACTGCCTTTTTTTTTTCTAAAGCAAAAACCTCAGTGGTGTTGTACAAGTAACACCATTTATCTTCCAACTGAGCCTACAAAATAGAGAAGCAAATGCACTGTGCTCCCTGCAGTGCCAAGTAGTGCCATAGAGACCCTGGCAGGGCTCCACTTGCTGTGTTTCTGTGGAAGCCATCCCCATATCAAGTCTCTCAGCACTGAGGTTGTTCACAGCCACTAGGGGTACAATGGCAAAGAATCACAACCAACCAGTGTGATCCCAAAGGCTTCATTTTGATTGGAATCAGACACAGAACTGTGGCTGCCCAGGTCCTCCTCAGCCCAGCACTCACCAGGAAGCTTCAGGCAAACAGGCTGCTTAGTTTGCTCATCTCATCACTCCTTGCTGAAGGCTCCTTCATTGCTTTTATTTATTTATGTTAAACACAAACCACTTTGTTAGCTGCTGGTTTCCTTTCATGCAAGTGAACTTAATGGGCTTCGTCCTCTCTCTGAAATTCACCAGCTCTGTCACTTGGAGAGCATCCAAGCAGGGCTACATCTCAGTTCACATTCTGTCTTCCCAAGGTCAATGATGTATAGCATGAAAGTGAGAATTTTATGAACTACAAAAGTGTTATTCCCTTGGGGGAAATTCAGGGTTTTTCTGTGCTCAGATTTCCTTTGAAGTGGCAACAAAAGATAATTTAGAAAGAAAAACTTAGGAATTTGAAAATACTTTTCTTAGCAAATTGCCAAAACTTTTCATGCTGGGAAGAGATTTCATTTTTAACAAGTTTCCATTCAAAAATCAAAGTCCATGTTCCTCTCCAAGTGAAGAGTTTTGAAAAATACAGAAATAAGCCTTGCTTGTTTTCCATAGCTGGTGATAGCATATTTAACCACTTGTTTGTTTAAAAAGAGTTCCACCCTATTCTTTTAAACAGCACATTCTTTTATTTAAAAATTATTATCTGTTCTATGGATAAAAATGTCATGACATCAGAATAAAAGGTCTCTACTTGGTTCACTACAGCCTCTGCCACTCCCAGCATTTCCTCCAACAACTTTAGATTAATTTAAAGTTCTGTAACAGGAGAAATGTGGTTGTTTTTCCTCACTAAGGTTAGTTTGAAAAAGGACAAAAGAAGTGTCATTCCTCAGTGGATGGATCTGGCAGGGATGTTGAGAGAAAAGGCCTGTTTGTGAGGCATGTCTGATGATTTCACTCACAGAAAACTAAGCTTTGGATTCCCCCATGACACTGCAACACACTGTGCAATCATGTCGAATAGCACCAGGAATATTTCTGAAAGGTTCTCAAAACAACAAAATCTGTGTTTCACTCTTTGGCTCCACAGGAAGCTCTGAGTCATAGGCCATGAAAACACTTATGCAAAACTAATTGCACAAGGAATTACTCCAAACAATTTTTTATTACTGAAACAACTATGAAATAAACTTGAAAGCTACAACTGAGCCTTTCCAGAAGCTTTGACCTGGACAAAACAAATTAAAACCAAAACAAAACAGGAAAACCTGTGCCACACCCTCCCATGCCTTAAAGCAATAACACTGCAAATTCATACATGCAAACCAGGAAACTCAAACGTTCTATTTCCAGAAAGTATTTTTAGAGCAAGTAATAGAGCAGACATAGATAGCAGATTAACTTTTGCATTGCCAATGTTGTTCTTATAAGGCAAAATTTCCAGCAACAAAAAAGCAGCCATAAAAGGTAAGCTTTTTGTTCTCAAAGGCACAATGAATAGGCCTGATTCCCAGAAAGTGCTGCTCTGTTCCCATCCCTGGAAGTGTGGCTCACATGGAGCATGACAAACTGGGGACCTCACATTTATTTGTAACTCAGTAAATGCTGGGTGCAGGTTTATTGCATGGACATGGGTTGTTGCGTAAGTGAAGAAGACAAAGAATAAGACAACAAAGACAATGAAGATGAAGAAGAAAAAAGTTATCTAGTGGCAGAAATCCCTGACTACTGCTTGACACAAGGACAACTCTGAAGTTTTAAATTTAGCCATGCAGAAGATAGAGAAGCAAAGAAACTATTATGTAGTACCACAAAAAAAATTTAAATAATTTCCAACACCACCCTAGGCTACTAGGTAGTGAAGTAGAGAAAAACAGCATTTTATGTAAAAGCAGAAAGTAGATTCTGCCTTCCCTTGTGTTATCTGAATGACCTGCTGAAGCTTGCCTTGACTTTAGCACATGGAGGAATATTTCAAGAGTGTCAGAGCATGAGTGCAGGTAATGGTGCAATGTTTCCTCATGTCTTTTTACAAGCTTACTCAGTAGCAAATGTAACTCAGCTCAAAAATAGAGGAAGTTGAAGAATTATGATCAATCACCTTTTCTCACTACTCTGAAAAACATCCAAACTAATTATAATTAACATGATCCCAAAAGAAAGGGGGGAATTGGCAAAGGATGATTTACACAAACAAGACCATTAGCATTTTTCTCTGTCTGACATCTCTCCCCCTCATTCCAGCCAGTGGCTGACAGATGATACAGAAGAGTGGGCCACAGCAGGAGGCAAAGCTGCTGCATTGTTAAATCAAGTTATTTCCTGGCCAGAGGATGAATCATACAGGATTGAGAGTCATGCCAAACATAAAAGTACTGAGTGGGCTACTAATTCAGACATTAGCCCATGAGCTTCTGAGAGAAACCTTCAAGTCCCTTCAGCAAAATACACTAAAAATACAAGACAATTCATCTTTATGGGATCTGAAAACTAAACAAGAAATCCACTGATTCCATGCAAGCTCCTTGAAGCCCTGAATGCAAATCACTGTGAAATTCTTCACTCCCCCCAGACACCAAGCTGAAAACAGCAATGAACAGTGGATGCTCAAGGGACAGAGTGCCCTTGCTGCCTTTATTAGTTATTCTCCAAATGGTTTAATTAAATATCCTTGCAGGAGAGTTCTCCTGTGTGTGGAATTTCACCTTGGTACAAAGGAAGGACAGGCGTGTTTCCTGCTAGCTGGGAGGGTACTAACCCAGAACTCAGTGGGTGGAAGTGACATCAATTTGACCACAGACTTCACAGGAATGTCTCAATTGCTCATTGGAAAAGGCAGGAACAGAGAAAGCTTTTTTCTTCCTTCTAACCCAAGAATCTGCTGCCAGATAAGTGCAACTACACCAGGTAAGGAGCTGAGACCATGATGTATGGTCTGGAAAGGTATGGAGCAGGTAGCTACAGATCTATATAAACTTCTGAAGAAGTTTGTGCCTTTGTGGAGAGCCTATTTGCTACCCCAGGGGAGTGACATAATGATTTGTTTACTGAGTTTAATGTAACCTTCTGCACTGCTACCTAAATGCCATCTTTTTCTACTGCTATAGCAACTAAACCTCTGCTGTAGAGATTCTCTCAAATAGCAGCTCAACAACAGATATTGTGGATCAAGGCAGGAGTACAAGTCCTACAGTTACAATTGGTGATAGTGGCAGAGACTGGAGGGAGATTAAAGATGTCCAAAAGACAGCAAAACTGACAGGTTTCTGGAAAAGAAGCCACAAAAAGACCAGGACCAGACTTGCTGGCACATTCACCCCAAAGTTAGGAAATGCCTCAAACCCCTGATTAGGGGAGAAAGGAACCCCCAGCTGCAAAGCCCATGGACATTCCCTGAAGAAATAGGTAGATTTTTATGTCTGGAGGAAGCAAAAACCAGCCCATGATGTGCAAACGTAGCTCAACAGGCAGGCAGGAAATGCTGAAGGTTATGTTGTTCCTGACAATGCAGAAAAGTTTGTTCCCAACAGGAGGCTTGCAGGAAAACAAATACTGAAAAGAAAACTTGCTGGACCCACAGGCAAGACTGCTGATTACCAAAGAGCAAATGCCATGGGAAGTGGCCTTGGAAGGAAAGGATGAGAGGCAGGGCCAGCACTGGTGGCCCCAGGAGACACTCACACTGGGACAGGCAGCATCACAGTGCTCAGGAGCAGGGGGGCAGAGCCTGACCCAAGGGACCCTTCAGGAGCACTGACTGCAGCAGCAAGGGGCAGAAGAGCCAGACAAACAATGAACAAGGAATATTAATGGAATACTTCCATTTCTATCTTCCACTGTAGGGACAAGACACATTTTCACAATTTGATACTTAATACTTTATATTTGAAACTTGAAACTTACTGGGATTTGTGTGAAGTCAAGTATTTTCAGAAAGTATGTACCAATTACTCCAATTATATATTGTATCTACTTTAAATAAACCTAGTGGTTTAATTAAAAGACAGCCTACCTCTTCTTCATCTGCTTGAGATTTTTCTAAAGGTTGAAGTTCAACAACTCTCCAGCTAGAAATAAGACAAGGAAAATCAAATTAAGTTCAAGGTGCTGAAATTTATATTTTCATTTCCCAACAAAATATCTAACCTTTCCTTTTCCTAACACAGTCTTTAAGATATCCAATACAGTTTTAAAATTACTTTTCAACTTCAAAGACAATAAAAAAGCAAATGCATATTATGGATTTAAAGTACAGAACAAGTACATTTAGCCCTTCAGGCAATGTGCTACTAAGACACTGAAGAGATTAAGTACCCTGGTTTTGCAACCTAAAGATGTTCTCTTTCTAAAACAAAGGAGAAAAAGGTCTCTACAATAATGGATTGTAGGCCTACACTGTATGGAAAGAAATAAGCTTATTCTACTCTATCAGAATGGCTAAATTAAAAGGAAAAAAAGCTGAATCCATTTCTGTTAATTCACAGAAAATAGTTTACTATTTCTCTTGTGCTATCAGCTGTCCAGTCTTCCCACAACTTTGGTCACATGAACTGAAATGCACAGAATAAAAACCCAAGTGCATGAAAAGATCATCTTTAATACCATAACATTTTCCAACTCCATGTAAATTATATTCTTGGTTAATGTTCTCGTGTTCATTTTCATGTCTTTGCAATTCAAGAGGTTGTGAACAAACCTTGGAGTAAGGATTTCTTTGTACTGTAGTTTCTCCAGCTTTGAGGGTGCCACCAGTGACATGGGAATAACAATGTTGTCTATATCATAGGAGCTCTCACTTCTCAACCTCCTCCTGGAGTTATGCTGAATAATAAAATCAACACAAGAGGATCAGGTCAAATCATAGGAAACACATTTTAGCAGAGACTCATTAGAACTTCACAAGGAGAAAGCCTGAACTTTAATGGAAACAGACTATTCTAAAGTGCTCATTCATGTGCTCTTTGATGATTGAGTCCAGGGAATAAAGGAGTGTGTGCTGTGTAAATTGTGTGGGATGCACATTTAAACTCAACTGCATTAAAACATGACAATTCACAGAGCACCAGTATACCACTAGGCTTAGCAAAACCATGGGACCTGAACCTGAATATTGTTGTGAATTTTCCAATAATTTCAGTAAAATAGTGTGTTTCTGTACACTGAGCCAGAGTTCTGCAGCTCCTCAGTAAATTATATACCAGGGACTTTGCCTGTATTTCTGCACAAAGGCTTGTAAATAGGGAAACTGAGAGTTAATGAATTTTGGGACTCTATTTGCACCATGAGGCCATTTTATATAGCTGCACCAGGAAAAAAGGGTCATAGGTGCCCTAGTGTAAAACTGGGAACATAAATCACAGTGTATTTAATGAAATTTGGGGGAAAAAAAGGCACAATGCCAATAAATCAAATTTACACTCTAGTTCTATGATCTGCAAAACTCTTTTATAAACAAGTACACATACTCATTCTGGAATAAATTAGTTAAGGTAATCCACTTAATTCACTGTAAAAATGCTCTGCACTGTCACATGGCACTAAATCAGATGTAAAAGGCACGTGGCTTTGGACTATTAATTTGCACAGCCAGCTCTCTGTTGATATTTCAGTTGAGACAGTGCCACATTTTTGGTTTACCTGTGATGAAGTGCTGTGAGTGGGCCGGGACATGGCACTGACACTGCTTGTGGGAGTGAAGCTGCTGTGGGACTCAGGCTCTGCATGTTGGAAGGAGAACGCCTCAAACCGAGCGCTGCTTTCGCCTGTCATAAGAACAGCAATAAACAAGACATACTGCCTGTTGGCTATTAGACTGCAGACATTTTTCCACACAGTAACAGTAAAGTCATTTCTAGAAGCCCACAGTGAGCCCCTAACAATTTACTGTATGCTAAAAAAAGCTATCTAAATAAACATTTGCTATTCATCCTGTCATTGTTGTTCCGCAAAACTCATCCCTCTTGTTCTACAAAGGATTTCTTCTCATGGAAACAGCTTCATATGGGCAAATCCTGACTCTTTTTTTCAGGAGTTGTCATAAACTACACACACAGTAAATACAATCTGACTTAGATTCCCTCTGATCCTCAGCAGCAGAACTCACAAGTTCTCCCTGGCTGTTTCTTCCTTAATAAATGATAAAACTGGCAGCAAGGGTAACAAACAAAATCAGTTTAGATCTCCAAACCAATAGTGGTTTCTTCTGATTTACTGCTCCCATTCAGTCCCAGTACAAACAGCATTTAGAGGGATTCACAATTTAACCACCTGTTCTGCTTTCCTTCTACCTCATTTCCAATAAGAAAGGAGATCTCAGACTTAATATACCAATGAACAAAAGGAATGAGTATATTCCATCATGGAAAAAGAGATAAGACTGATCCTAAAGACAGTATTGCACAGGCTGGGTCAAGGTAATGAACTACCATCTCCCAGGCAACTCTGCAACTCCCTGGCACACAGCTTTTATTTTTGGCCTTGTTCATTAGGCTGACCTTCCTCATGGATAATTTCTCCTAGACAGAGCCCAAATTAGGAATAAATATGTGGTACTACACCCATAGCACTAATAAGCTAGAACTTGTGCTCCTACTCATGAATGCACCACAGAACAGTTTTCTGGCACTGGGATGATCCTCATGATAAAAGATTGCTTTTTTGGTTCCATTTATAAAAAACCTAAATACTATTGTCAGAAGACTAATGGTAACTTCAAAAGGTTTATAGCAAGATGTTTCCTCTCTTTTTAGTGCTCCCAAATAACTCCAGCTGTTGATCTCAGTGTTCATGACTACACTTTGGGAAACTGAGAAACCCTGTGTCAGCATCCACGTCTTGGGGACCAGCAAGTGGAGCAGGTGGCATGGAAAAGAGATCACTGGTGGTGAAAGGGGATAGGGCACAGCACCCCCTTGGACACAGGCACAGAGGAGGCTGTACAGCACCAGGGGAAGGATGCAAAGGACAGCCCTCACCTAAATCCAAAGCAGTTTTCAGTGTGTCCCCACACAGCATTTATTCTCTCCTAGGACTTTCTAATTGATTGGGTGGTCTTGCTTTGGAGTTGTGGATTGTGGGTTTTGGGTGGTCTTGCTTTGGGGGTTGTGGATTGTGGGTTTTGGGGTTAGTTTTAATCCTAGATAATATTTTTTTATTAATTCATCTCTGCAGTAATTCCTGTATCTCCACCTCTAGTGAGAGATTACAGTTTTGCCTGGATATGCACCACCATTAATTTTTCCACAATGTTAACTGATCATTTATACCTTTTCATTCTTTCCTAAGGGAAATTTTAAACTAATATGCTCTTGCTCAGTGACTTACTTTCTTCAAATGTCTTGGGAAGAATTTTGCCAAAGGTTTTCTAGAAGTTACATAAATGAATCTGTAACAGAATCTGTGAGGCTTTACATTCTAACAGCCTGGAGAGGTAAGATGCCATTTATCTTACAGTGGTATGCTAAATTTTGTATCACATTATTCTACAGAACTTTTAGGGCACTTCCTATTAACTTATCAACTGCTGAAGTAGAGATTCAGTGGATTAAAATAGAACAGTAACAAGGGTAAAAACACAGTAAGAACTGGCTATTCACAAGTCCTCTTAAAAGTCTGGAAGGGATCCAGAACCACAAATGACAGTACACAACAAATGAAATATAGTGGACAAAGATGCCAGGAATAGTAAATGTTTCATTGGGCACATGATGTAACAGATAACTTTGCAATGTTTGTTTCATTGACTACTATTAAAAAAACCCTTTTGTACTAAGAATGACACCCAGTACTAGAAGAACATAGTTGAACTGCTGACCAGTTTCCTTTAAGAGTACTCCAAAAATAAAATACAGCAGCTTGTCTCATTCTGTATGTACATTTAAGAAGAAAGATGATTACTATGCTTTAAAATAGCAAATTATTTTCATGATGTTCTAAGTCTGTTTCTTCATAAGTTTCATAACAGTATCCCTTCTGGAGACAAGTTAAAATTCTCGGAGCCCAGTGATATTCATACAGTATATATTTTAAAATATGTAGTAGTCTCTTGCAATGCTATTTTTCTCTTACCTACTGCTGTCTCACTTAGATGCCTTTTCTTTCTTCCTTCTGACAGCTGGTCAGGTGTTCCTAACACCATATGAGATTTGGAATTAGACAAACAGCCACTGCTCCACTGTTTGACAGAAACATGTGCATTGTAGTCTGTAACAGAAAAAACATGCATCAAGTTGAGAAATTACTTTTCATCAGTACAATTTACAGGAAATCTCAACTGCTGAACTATTTATAATAAACATTATAAATAGTCCCAAACTTCTGGCAGGAATCCAAATAATAACAGGACTGAAGTCAGGCACGTGGTCCAACCTCCCCCCACTTGTAGTATCCTCCTACAGCTCTGGTGGGATCATCTCAGTGCAATTAGGGAGAACCTGACACTGTGCTCTGAGAAGAGATTTCTCTTCCATCTAAAGCCATATTCAGTACCTTCTCTGATAACTTGCTTTGTGACAAGTTTATAAACTGAACCTCTTCGTGGCAGAAAATACTGACAAATGAATGAAAAACAGCCTTGGAAATGCTACAACATTTTGCTTTACATACCATTGTCAGCAGATACTTTAAACTCCCCTCCCAAAGATGAGGTATCAGCAGGTTCTCCTTTGATGTCATCCTTCCTTAATAATGTTTCAAAGTATATGTGAAGAGGAATATCTAATAAAAAAACCAGAAATCCAAAGGAATAGAGTCTGTATTAGAAAGATGGCAACCTCTGAGCCCAATGAATTATGCATCAAAATTAGAGCACTGATTCACCCATCACATTCAACATAATCTGTGAGCAATATTGCTAAGGACTGAAACAGACTCTGAAGGGTATTGAGTGAGAATAAGACTGGGGTCTTCCCTCTTGACCAGCTCCTGCACAAAACCCAGCAGAGCAGAGAGCACACAGTGCATTTCTCCTGTAATGTGAAGAGGCTTTGGTTCAGCCTTTTGGGTACAAGTCATTTATGCTTTTGGAATTTATTACTGTAAGGAGCCTATAGGTATTCTCAAGGTACATTCCCTCTCCCTGGAAAAGTCTACAGCAGGGCAATGTAATTTATTTTCTGATAGGAGTTCTGATGCAGAATTAGCCTGCAAAACATTTCAAGTGTAAGGAATTTAATCCCTGCTGTAAGGCAGGGAGGTTTAAAAAAAACCTACCTCTCTGAAAAGCCTTTCTGGAAAAAAAAAATACAAGAATGAAGGGAAATTTAACTGAAAAAAGTGTCAGTGTATAAAGTAGTCTTGACAGCCAGTACATTCAGAATGAGAAGAGGACTGTAGGCAGGCCCAAGGGTGGGCATTAAACTACATATATTTATGCACAGTCTTAGCCTCATGTGCCTTCAGGATGTGCCAGGACAAAAACTTGCAACATATTTTGCTAAATAAAAAGAACCATTTTCTTTTCAATTTGATATGGATCTAACTTGATTGCTTTATCTCAACACGCCAAGGTTTTTGCTGTGTTTCCTACTCTACTTCCAAGTTAAACAAAGAAGGTCTGAAAGGTGTATTAGTCACAATACTTAAGCAAAGAGAGAACCAAAACATTTCTCCAATTTTGTTGGTCTTTTGGTTTTGTTTTTTAGTGGTTTTTGTTTGTTTGTTTGCTTTTTGTTGTTGTTTTTGGTGGGTTGGTTTGGGTGTTTTTTGTTTTTTAACCTGGGAAACCACTTGGGTGACCCAGATTTTTTATCATGTTTTCCTGTATCTTCACTGAAAGGGCAGGAGTGCTTGTTTCAATCAATCCACAGGTGCAGAAATACCAGAAACCCAAACTTCTTAGATACAAACTACCATTTTCCAGTTATCAAGGTGCAAGTTGAAGGAGGTGCTATTATGTGAAAGCAATACTGCAAGCACTGACATATCTTTAGTCAAGATCCTTGGTAATTTGAAAACTGTGAAAGAAACTTAGATATAGGGACAATTATGCTTCCAAAAGAGAGTACACTAGTTAGCCAGTCCCACTGCACTATTTACTAGATTGTCTGCAAATTATGGTTCACCTTTAAAGCAAACCACATGAAGAATCAAGGTTGAATCTTGAATTTGAATCACTTCTTGCACACACACACACACACAAAATCAAACTCCCAGAGTTCCAAAATAAAGCAATGTATTTTTAATATACAGAGGAAATGAATGCAAAACCCTTTTCTTTTACTTTGCTGACAATTTTTATATGTAAAGATGTGGGCACAGCACAAAAAGTATTTCAAGAGAAATCATTGCTCTGGAAGGGGATAACCAAGAAAGTTGCAAAGAAAACATGAATTGGAAGTAGGCTACAACTTGGAAAATTTCTACCATGCATTTATTCACAATAATTCTTTCACATGAAAGAAAATGTCAAATAGACTAGTCTTCATGAGGAGCAAGAGACAGCAAAGTGCACAAAGTAAAGCATGAATCTAGCCTCCCTCAAATGTGAGGACTGCATTTGAACAGGAGATAGCAGGTCTGGTACTTCTTCCCTGTCCCAACTATTATTAGCAAGGCTCCTGGAAAAGAGAACAAAATTCCTTCAGAAATATGTTCTTGATACTGGAATGAAGTTGAAAATATTTTTTCCTCCTCCATCCTGGCAAAGTGTCCAACAGTAGCCACAGCACAGTCGAAAGCTTTTCAGGATTTTTATGATGACAAAGCTTTTTTTGAGAGAACAAAAGCTCTATGTTCTTGCTGCACACCCCAGTCTCCCTTAACAGGGAGGTAAGAATGAACACAAGGGGCACAGACCTTCCTTGAACAGGTGTCTAAACACCTGGGGTCTAGCTGTGCTGCCAGAGTCCCAGGGGAAGTGACAGTGTGTGTAAAAGAAGTAAGATTTTGGTAGTTTTTTCTGTCCACAGCAGAGTTCTGCTGAGTGGGATGTTTGTGTTGCACTCTGGAGTGAGTGTTCCATTTCTTCTATCTGCTCCTACAATAATCTCCTCTTTAACCCTTGCATGGGATGCAAACTGCCAGAGCTGAGGCTTCCTCTGCATTCCATGTCCACACTTGAGTCTTCTCTACCGACCAGTGACAAGTTCTCCAAAACCAAGTCTTAATTAATTCCTGACTTCCTAATACAAGGCTGCAGTGTCTACACTGTCATTCCGGGAAGACTGAGTGGGTTTGATTAAAGATTCAAACAGTTCCATGGAAGTCCCAGCCTCATCTCCAGAATTATTTTGTGGCAAAGAAGCCCCTCCCCCAAGGAACAACATAATTCCTGATCTGAAAACCCACTGACCAGTACAGGAAATAGGTGTTCCATAAAACTATCTGGAAATAGGTGTTCCATAAAACAAAAAAATCCCACAAAAATTCAATCCCTTCTGCTGTATTTAGGCTGTTATTTTGCAGTCCCAAGTACTGTCAAGTTGCACCTGCACTAATTTCAGGGCTCAGTCACAGACAACATTCTCTACATTACTGTCCAAAAAGACTAAAAGATCAGATAACAAGAAACCATAAAACTTCCAAGACAATCAAAAAGGCTGACTATCACAAAAATAATTAGAAAACCTAAATAAAGCTTTTTAGACCTGGTCCAAAGGGCCTGAACAGAAAGTTGCTTATGAAAACAACACAACCATGGTATTGCATTGTGTTGGTAAAAGGACTGACCATCTCTAAAGGACTGACCCTGACTCAACTGACACACCATGAAACATCCAAGCACACCTTTTTTCATGACCAGTCTTTCCAGGCTGTAAGCACATTGCTGGTATGAGAAACCTAAAAGGTGTGTTTTTCAAAAGTCAGGATCAAGGCAAGATTTTCATTTAGTCTAAATTCATGTATTTTGACAGTGTGAAGTTTTCTGATAAGAGAATTAAGTCCTAAAAATCATTGAAAAGACAAGTTATTCCACAACCTGCACAGCTGTCAGAAGCACAAGCACTCTGTTAAGTCATGGCATTACTCACCTGAAGGGAATGATAAGACTGGATGGAAGGAAGAGTCCAGCTCTTGCACATAATCTAGGATTTTAGATTCTGTGCTGTACTCACTGCTGCTGAAAGTGGAGGCTGGCACCACACATGGCAACTGAGCTTTATATGGAAAAGAGGCATCTCTAGATGGAAAAGTCTGTAAGAATACACAGAAACAAAGGTTAACTTTACCTTTACTCATGTCCTTCAAATTAGACCAGAAGAGGGGAAAAAACCCAAAAAACCAACAACTCAGTGAGTGACACACTTTAATATGTGAATGGGAAGAATATTCCAACAATCTCCAGATAGTCTAAATATGACTTACCTTCACTTACTATGGACAACAGTGCACAACACAAAGAACACAAACTGCTCCTTCAATTAGGACCAGGAAACAGCTGTCAAAGCTTTCAGATAAAATGTAACTGTTTCCAAGAATTCTTTTATCTATCCCATGACAAACAAACACCCCCTAAAATTTGATTCCAGGATAACAGGCATGATATAAATGCACAAACAAACCTAACACCAGACTAAATAGAGGATCTCATTCATTTTGCCCCTTAGTAAGATTCTCAGCATCAGTATCTCTAGGCACCTTGAGCACACACATTTTAATGCAAGAAATTCTATTGAACATTTTGAGCACACTGTGTACTTACACAAACCAAAAAGGCAAAGTCTTTACCTTGCTATAATTGAAACATCAGATAAGCAACAGAAAGAAGACATACAGCAATAAATACAGAGAGGGATGCTTTAAGAATTGATTAATAGGTAGTAACAGGAATGACAAGAAAGAGGAAAGGTGCAATTAAAGATTCATTTAGCTGCTTGGCTGCAAAGCTTGTTTAAGTATGGAAGGTAAAATGATGGATGGCACAGAACTGGTAGATGGGAGGTAGCATGACTGAGGCAAAAGGCAGGGTGAAAATGGGCAGGAATAAGCAGCAGAGTGCAGGCCACAGACTGAGCTCTGAAAGACAGAAGGAAAGAATTAAATGTGATGACACAAGACAGCAGCAAATAGTGCTCAGCGCTTCAGAATGTGCTACAAAAGCACTTCAGGAAAATAATGTGGAATAAGCTACTTTTTTACTGGGTACTTGTGGTAGTAACCCCAAAGATCCTGACATTTTTAGAGGCCTCTATAGGTTTCTGGTATTTTGCCAAATGCTACAAATCCTGCAAATGGGAATGGAGATAAAGGGACACTGGAGTACCTAGGGGGTCTCAAGCCTATCACTGCACCAACCATCACATTTATCAACCCATGGGAAACAGTTCCAGTGTAAGAAACTGTAGGAATGAATGACATTTTCTTAGGACTTTTTATGGAAACATGCAGCATCAAAGGTGAGGCTCAAAGAACATTACTTGCATTTTCTGTACTTCTGCTTTCTGAATCAAAGAAAACTCTTTCTCCTGTCTGAAATACTCCAGGGTGCACTTTAGCACTGCCATTCATGAATTAATGATGCAGGGATTAGATCTACCACATAAAATTCCCTCCACTTAGTCAAAGCAGTCCTTCTGCCACATGGCATCAATATTCACAACCCACATTATCTCAGAAAATATTACATTAAGAAATTCCCCTTTTTTCTCAGTTACTGAGTTCTCTGTGCTGGTACTGTATCTCAGAAACTACTAAAATCAAGTGAGGATGTTATGATGCTGGAGCAGAGAACACAGTGATGGTGGGGGGAGGTTCTTGTATTTAACTTTTTTTCCCCTCCAGGAAAACATTAACAGTCCTAAATCCACCTTGATCTCCATACACAGGTGTATGCACAAGCTTACAACTTAACTTGGAAAGAATTTTTCCTAGCCCAGGACTCCTTCAAATCAATGTTCTGTTATCTTCCTGTGACAGACATATGGGACTCTTCATCTGTTAAACTTTAAACATCCATAAAGTGTTGGCAGAACTGGGTCCTGTGTTTGGAAACACTAGAGGGATAAATGCTAAAGTCAACTTTATGTTTCCCATTATATGGATCATTACACTAAAGCTTAAAGAGCTTTTAGGCACTTGTTGTACCTCAATGCACCAAGGACTTGCCTTTCAAAAATGCACAAAAGCGTATTTCTTGTTGATATTTGGGTCTTAGAAATGAAGTAATTTACTAAGTCTCTACTCTTTAAGCTGCACTCTTTAAGCACCACTTCTGCCTGTCCTTTTTTTTTAATAGAAGTGAATCACACTACAGTATATACATCTCTCACTCATTGTTTAAAAAGAAATTCCCAAAAACTGATCAGTAAAATTACCTAGAAAGTAAACAGTTAAGACCAAGACATTCTGACATCCAGACCTTTAGTCCTTACTCACTTTTTCTTGCTTTAATTCACTTTACCCCAAACATATCCAGATTATTAAAGCTGAGCCAGTTCAAAAACATGCATACAAGGTCAAACAACCTCACAGTCAAAATCCATTTTGAAACTATATTAAAATCCATTTGCCATTATCAGTAGATGGAGAATTCTTTTCTTCAACTTGTCTGTGGTGGGAATTAAAAAACCTTATGCCTGAATTTGTGCCTTGAATGCTCTGGCCTCAACACCTAATGAAATCTTCATTAAGCCAGTTTGTAACCCAAAAGAAAATATGAACTTCATAGAAGGAAGAGCAATTTTATTGAAATGCCTGTGAAGCTACTATGGAAAAAAAGCTAAGAAATTTGTCACTCTGTAGCTCCTAGCTACCAAATCTGGTTTCAATTTCTGATGGAGTAGTCTTCCACTGGAAAATGCTGAATTAGTGAAATCATGATGTTTCTCAGAAATGCTGACTTAATAAACTCTTGATGAAAAAATTTCAGAAGCCCTTAGCACTGGAATTAAAGCATTTTACTCAAAGAAATTATTCAACTTTTATTGAAACAAAATGGAAGTATTGTTTATTGGAAAACTGAACTCTTCCTGCTTCAAATTCTAAATAGAATACAATCTACAAACCAATTGCCTTTTACAGCAATTATTGAAACTTTACACAGCAATAAAAAAATCCACCAAAACCCAGCTGAACAGAAGCCCACATGTATTTCCATTCAGCCATGGCACTGACACAGGAACACCATGGCACACAGCTTTTAGGAGACAGGCCCCTACAGCAAACCTGACCATGATGCCAACCCTTCAGAAAGCAAGAGAGGTTACAAAACTCATATCAATCTTCCCCTTTCCCCTTGCTATGCATCACCTTGTACATCTCCTGAAACATTTTTCTTCATTACTGAAGTACAAAACCTCAGGCTTCCTGAGCTCAAGCAGATATGAAGGATAGTATTACATAAAATTCATTGAATTAGAGAAGAACTCACTGTGTTTAAGAGGAAGTGAGGAGTGTACAAGCTTTAAATATTGAACTAAAATAGCACTTCTGGTTTAAACTTATGAAATGGAATGGTGTCAATCAACAGACTCTAATTCTCTAGAGTATTATGAATTTTGAACTTGGATTTTTCCCCCTTAGTACTGTTTTACTGGGTTACAGAAAACATAGAGAGCAATTAATTTTGATATTCAGAACAAGGCTCTGTTCTTGAAGGGTCAGAAGGCTGAACTCTTCTGGCCATCCCATCCTTCTGCAGAGAAAAACCTGTGAGTCTATGAAGTGTGACATAACTGAAAGGAAAAACGTTTTGTGCTCCCATTTAAAAAACTGTGAAGTGAATTTCCATTTTGTCGTTTCAGCTACTGATCACTAAAACTCCTACCAGTTTTGGAAACATGCCCAAGTGTAACAGTACAGAGAGCCACAGTTCAATTATGCCACTGTGTCTGAATCCAGGAAGGTAATTAAATTAATTCAAATACACTCTGCTGAATACCTGTCACATCTGCTTCTGATTACTCTTATTAAGCCCAAAAAGACAAGGAAAAATGTGTGGTGGTGTTCGCAGCGGTCTCAGGATGAGGGAAGAAACAAGAATGTTGACTCCATGTTTCAGAAGGCTGATTTATTATTTTATTATACATATTGTATTAAAACTATACTAAAATTGTACTAAAAGAATAGAAGAAAGGATTTCATCAGAAAGTTAGGTAAGAATAGAAAAAGAATGATAACAAAGGCTTGTGACTGACTGAGACAGTCCAGACAGCTGGACTGTGATTGGCCATTAATTAGAAACAACTACATGAGACCAATCACAGATCCACCTGTTGCATTCCACAGCAGCAGATAATCATTGGTTACATTTTGTTCTTGAGGCCTCTCAGCTTCTCAGGAGAAAAGATCCTAAGGAAAGGATTTTTCATAAAACATGTCTGTGACAAAAATGCATTTATTCTCTCTGCAAACACACTCTCAGGAGTTTTCAGCAATATCAAAGAAGAGCTATCTCCCTCAATATTCAAAACTGTTCTTCAGTAAATGGCTAGCCATATTGCAGAGAATTAATTATGGGACTCAAGAGAACCTCTGTGTGAGTGGCTGACAACTCACCTTTGAACACCAAACACACCAACTTTTAATCCTGTGCTGTGTACAGATCAGACTAAGAGAGCAGCCTGCTTGCCTCAGTGCTTTGCATCTGCTTTAAGGACAGCCACTCCTCCATGGCCTCCCTGTTCTGCACTCACCACCCTGCTCTGAGCAGAGCTCTGTCCCTCTGGCAGAGCCCACAGCTCCAGGAAACCTTGTGTTTCACTGTGGAAATGTGCAGCTCTGAAATGCAGAGAGCTTCTGGGCAACAGACACTGAAAGGTTCATCTGAAAGCCCCCAAGAGCTTCTTTTTTATTAACAGGTAGTGGGAGAGAGGGTGGGAAAAGCATCTAAGACATCCCTACATGGGAAGGTGCACAACAGATGGTGCTGACACAAACACACACACACACACATCCCTGCCACATGCCAGACCCTCCCTTCCACATGAAGTTTTTATAGAAGTCAAATGGATGTTCTTTCCCTTACATGTCAGGTACAGGGATGCAAGCTGCCCCAGAATATAAAATTCAATTAAGATAAACTGGCAGATCCTATGGCAGAGACCAATTTTTTCCAGGAAGAGAAAGAGAGTTTCATAAAACACAAATGAAAACTTACTCAGCATCCAACTTGTCACAAATTCAGATTTTTTGGTCAGTACCTGCAAGGAGTGACAGCTTCTACTGTTCTCAGATATCACCCACCTCTCCTAAGCATACATGGAGTTTAGTTTCTTTAATCCTGAAATAAGCCAATGGGATTTTCACCTGCTCTGTAGAAGAGCACGCTGTCTTCTACAACCTGAAACTAAGATGTTTTGTTCAACTAGAAAATCAATTGAAAATTCAAGGTTAGTGCTCAATCTTTGACCAGTTAAACCAAAAGAAAGAAAGATCTGTTCATCCAGAGGAATATCTATCTTCTCAAAAACACCATGCAGAAATTAAGAGTAGATGTGATCGGTAAAACATTACAGAAATGTCACTACACCAAAAGTGAAAGACTGTGGAAAGCATGAAAGTCTTTCTGACAAAAAAAAAAAAGAGAATTCACAGGCTTACTGGCTTGCCACAAGCCTCAGAGGATGATCTAGTTCTACTGGGAGTATCACAGACTTACAAAGATAGAGGTGTTTGTCCCTTCCTTTCTGCCTTCATGCCTCCCTCAGAGACAGAATTCTTGTCACACATTCAGAATAGCTGAATGTGGATGAGAAACTTTTTTTGCCACTTAGTTTTCATTGCTTTTGAACTAACAGAAGGCCTTCTTTTTTAACTTCCAAGGTTAAAGCAACAATTTAATTAACTACTATTTTAATGTACAAACTTGGTAACCAAGGGATTCTCCTTCCCAGACCACAAGACTGACATATCCACAGAGGTACCACACCACTTGCACTGAACCAGTTTGCAGGAGATTTGGCAGCAAAACAACATTTTTTCAGAAGTCAGCAATGCCAGGAAACTGTGCTGAAGCAGGTGGTGGAGCCAGTATCTAGGGATACCAAGGAAGAGGATGACAACCAGTAGACTCCACTCAATGCAACTTCTTTCCTCCCAGGTACAGACCCCTAACAAATAGCATTGCTATTCAGCAAGTGAGATAAAGGCTATGCATGCTGGATATAATACAAATGATATGTGTATATATGTGTATTATAGATAAATTAAAATATCAACACAGTCTTTCCAAAAACCTGAAAATGAACAAGAGCTGGGAAACTACCCACATGTATTTATCAAGTGGCAGCAACAAAAAATACCACTGGCACTAGACATGGACTGGGAATGCTCCTGAACACAGAAATCAAAGAACCAGCATGAGATTTAAACCAAATTAAGAAACTCATACCCTACAATTTAAATACTTTTCTCCTGTCTGCTTTGGAGCCTTCTGGACAAGCACTCACTTTTTTTTTTTCAAACCACTAAGTGAAAGCAGATATTCTGCTCTTACTTAAATCCCAGTTGAGACTGCAGAGAAGAAAATGTGGCAATATGCAACTGCAAGAGTTGGCAACATTATACCAATTGTTTGCCTGTGGTATCCAATATAAGGTTTTGCACCTCAATTCCCAACTTTCAGGGTGCTGTCACCTTTGTAAATTTGAATTCTGTTTTCTCCACATGCCTCAGTCCTCACAACCGACTCTTTCTCCAGCAGGTGGAATACAATTACAATGAGAATTTTCAGATTAAAAAACCTCACAATGCTCTACAACTCTGTAAAGAAACAGACAGGGACAAAATTGATAGTACTCCAATCTCACTGCTCTTTTGTCTCTTACCTTTACTTAGAGCTATATAAAGGTTTTATAGATTAAAATTCTACATAGCATCAATGACAGCTCTTGGCAAAACATGACTTGAAAAACATGGAATTAATATCCTTTGTTAGGATATTAAATGAGAAACTAACAAAATATACTGACAAAACAAAATCCTTGTTATTAAAAAAATCCTACAGCAAGTCACACAGATAAAATAGCAAAAAAGAGAACATCAGGGCATGTCATTCAAGCAAACCTCTCCGAGAGTTTCTGATTAGAACAACACTTGTCTGCTTTTAAAACTTTAATTATGTCACAGATAATTTAGTTCCTTTAAGTGCAGACAAAAAAAAATAGCAGGGAACAGAGCTACAATTTTCCTCAGGATAGGAAAAGCATTTGCAGAAGCACAAGGCATTGGACTGGAGAATGTGGGGTGAGGGAGGAAGGCAGTTATGAATGCAACAACCACTGAGAAATGATTCAATAGGTGTTTGTGTTTTACAGTCCTGACACCAACCTGCTACTTACAGACCTTCTGGGTTTTAATGTTTAGATACTTTTGGCCTTCTTTCTTAGCATTGAAACTACATGGCACACATTTTATTGGAGACAATGACCCAGAGGTTGTGACTTGCCAGCTGTAACAATGCAAACGAGGGGCAGATCCAACATTTTGAACACAGCACTCTCAGACTTCCAACTCCCACCTGCAAACATTGTCTCCTCCTACTAGAACCCACCTGCAGCTTTCTCCTTTGTGCTGCTCTGCATGCAAGTTTTATCATTCATTCATTCAAACATCATGGTGAAGAAAGGCACCACTACAATCCTGTCCTCAAGACTGAAGAGACTGAAGCACAGATTGCAATCCCAGGGTTTGTTGTGCATGACTCACAAGCAAGAAATGGCCTAAGCTCTCACAAAGCTGTTTAGATAAAGAAGAAAGATACAAAACAGATTCCAGGGCCAAATGATGACAGAGGGATCATCCTGTGGTACTTAGTCATTCTAAATTAGGGGACAAATGGATTTGGCCCCAAAGGCTGTTTCAAATTCCTGAGGATACTGGATGGTGGCAGATAAACCAAACACCCTGCATCCTGCTTTATTTATCTGCAGTCTATCTTGCCAGTCTGGAAGGTCTTCTAGAGTTTCACAGACTTCTGTATTTTCTTTTAGATACTACCCTGTCTAAGCATAATTTAACTAGCACAGCAGGGGAAGGTGTCATCCTTTTCAGAAAAGAAACAGCAGAGGACAATATAGGGCATCTCTCCACAGGCAATGGGAGGCTTCTGGGTCATACACACTCATTGTAAATGTATGTGGCATGGCAGGAGATAAGAGAAAAAATGTGGCTGCCTTCCCAGTGACCTTATGAACTAACAGATGGCAGAGCAATTCAGTTTCATACTTTACTTTTCCTAACATGGATGTTAGGGGGGTGAGGGGGGAGAATGAGTTTCCCAAATGAATCTGAAGAGATGTGAGGGGTGACACTGTGAATGCCACTCAGATGCACAAAGGGTACAACCAGTCATTGCAATGAAATCCCAATTGCAAATTCCTCAAAGCTATCCCAGCATTTCTTAATGTCCCACACATAGAGGTCTGCATTTTGCTGGGATTCTCTGCTCATAAATCTTTAGTCACCATCTTGCTCAAATTACTCTGCAGAGCAACATCTTCCCTCAGCACTGCCAGGCACTGCTCACTGGCTGTTCAAACCAGCACCACCAGGAGCTGCAACATCAGGAGATTCAGTTTGCTCCTCTGATTTTGGCAAGCTGGAATTTGTTAATTCCACATCTGCTGCAAGACTCCCAGCTTGTTTTCAGGCCAGTGACGTTCAAGAAATGGGGGTCCTCAGAGATTGTAGTACCAGGGGTTATATCAATATGTTAAATTTGAGGAAATGTGGGAGAGGCACTTGCTAGAGAGAAGGCACACTAATGTTATATTAAAAATCCAACTATTTCCTATATGCTGAGAAGTTACTAGTTTTTTCTGTGAAAGATCACACGAAATTTGCTGGATTACTCTGGGGAATATAAATGCATTTTCAATGATATCAATCCCAGAAACCATTCCCCATTTTGCATCCTTACCCTTAAACATCTGCCTAATCCAGAAGGCAGCCTGGGCTGATGGCCAGTGCTCTTTCATTACAGGATGAGCAATCTCATCAACAGCTGGGTAACCAAGTGTAGCAAGTGCAGGACTAAGAAAGTGACAGGGCTTGTTAGTAAAGATTTGTTGAATGAATGATATACTGCTGATGACTCTTAATTTAAAACCTTGATACTGATTTAGGTTTGATTGTCAAAATGTGCTGGAAATGTCCAGTCTAATTTTATCACTTATTTCCTTAGCAGAATCCCTGATCCTTTGTTTTCAACCAACCCTGTGTGAGAGGCTTTGTTCCCTGCTTTACCTTATTTTTTAAAACTTAACTGAGTTTGGCACTTGCATGATGACTGAAGCTGACAACTCGATTGCTGCCATAATTTCTTATTTTCTCAAGGAAAAAGAGCTACAGAATCTGTTTGTAGCCCATGATGTAGTTCTCCACAATGCCTCTTGGTTAACTTTCTCATGGAAAGGACATTCAAAAGCAGAGTCTAAACACAGAGGTTTGAGCTGAGAGCTGCAGTAAGCAGAAATAGCATTCCCTACAGGGGTGTTTTACCCCACTGTCTTTGGGACAGTGACACTGAAGCTGGGTTAATGTAAGGCACCAGAGATGTCAAGAGTATGGAGCAGACACACAGTTGCACCAGGTCTGGTACTTGAAGACTTAACTAGTAACCTAAAAATGTACTTTTTGCTCGCAGTCTACAGCCAAAGGTTAATTATAAATCTTTCTTTGCAGCCTACAAGTCAGGGTAAACTATCAAGCATGCAGAGCAGCTAAGCTCTGTATCTGGCTGAAGGTAAAAATGTAAACTCTGCCTTGAACTCCTGCTGTCAGGCTACAGACATGGGGTTCCTGATCATAAGCCTTTACTGATATTCACTAACTCTGGCCCACTTCTCAGAACAGAGAGACATAGACAGTGCTTGTAGAAATATGAAATACTTGAACCTGCAAGACAAGAGGCTTCCAGAAAGCCCTGATATTTAGAAACTGCTCTGGAGTGAAAACCCCTCATGTTTAAAACAAAGGAAGGGAAAGTCCTCGAGTCTCTTGCTAAGGAGCTCTCTCCACAGCTGCAAGAAGCAGTTGGAGCCACAGCACGAGGTCTCCAACCTCTGTGACAGGATTGCATGGCAAACAGTAAGTCCAAGTCCACAGCAGCCTCCTTGGTCAATGCAAGGAAGATGAAAAGGCTAGGCACCTAGGAGAAGGCAGAGCTCCCAGCCTCACTCACCATCCCCCTGGCCCACACCTTCCAGGCAGGCTGCCAAGTCTTTAAGCCCCACTGCCAGGAAGCTGGGAACTCAAACAAATAAGAAACTGGACAGTTTTTCAATAAAGCATCTTGCTAAAACTAGGACACCTCTGCCATTTTGCAGAGAATGCTGAATCAGCACAGAACATCCTTGCATGGGAAATTGCTCTCCAGACCACTGGCACACTTAATACATCCTAGACAGTTAGAGATTTCCCTCAATAGTACACTTAAAAAGGCAAAGTAAAATCAAGAAATTAAAACCTCTTGGGATTAGCAGTGCTCTAAAGAATGAGTTCATACTGTCTCTGTTCCCAAATTAGACTGTTTCTTTAAGCACCACAGCTAAACTCATTATATATTCTTACCAGCAATATGCTATTAATATAGATGTGAGCAGATAGCCTTGCCCTGCACAAGACAATGTAGTTTTTTCCATTTTAAAATATTAATTTCTCTGTAACAGAGAAAATTCTAGGAGTTTTAAAGCACTCTTTGTGTCATGAAAAAGGCAATATAACTAATGAGAAACAGCAAAAATGGAAACAAGATTAAGATATTGCAATTCAATTTCCTAGAAAATAATGTGCCACCAGCTGTGTAAGCTCTCCTGTAGCTAAAACAAATATTCTGAAAACAAGTAGGCAGATGCTTTACACTGTAGCCTGTCTCCTGAGCAGTCAAGCTTCCAAAAGAACTCTCAAATTGTCTCTTAGATTGTACAAGGGCTTTAAAGACAATCATAGAACACACTGATTTGATAAGCAGGACTCTGAGCTGTCTTTAATTTTTATGTTCAACTGATTAACTCTGAGCTCCTGCAGACACATCCAGGACTGCCACCGCACACTCTCTATGGTCACTGAAGGCAACAAATGAGCAGCACAACGTGCACCATTCCTCTGGCACAGCAGACAAGACACATGCTGATCCAGCAGCTGGACCCTCTGGCTTTCTCCCCCAAACAGAGAGGAAAGGGCCTACCTGCTGATTCCAGTGACAGGCACTGTGCATTCTGTAGAGTTTTCTCTTCTGGAAACTGTGCAGTGGCCTTGTCCGGGCAGATGTGCTCACATTAGTCACAGAGACAGACCTGAGCCTTGTCCTGTCTCTTCTTCTTTTCTTGATGTGCTGATGGTCAAGCAGCCAGCTGCCTGAAGAGGACACCTCTCTATTGTCTGAAGCTCTGCAGTTTCATGAATAATGAGGAGAGGAAATACAAAATGTCAGATATGCTCCATGTGCACAGGCCAAGATTTCACACACTGATTAGCATTAGCTATGTAATTCTAAGAGAATTTTATAAACACCACAAGGTTTTAGCATGCTGTTTCAGACAATTGTGTATGTGCTTTGTTTGCTAGTTAATTACTTTCATGTCAGGTCAGGAAAGGGAGTTTATCATTGTTCTTCACCTTTGTGCTCACAGAAACAATTGTCAAAATGAAGTTAAGCCCTCAAGCATATCTTGAGTTTTGTTTTTTACAAATTCAAGAACTCTCTAATATTTTTAACACGTATGAGTTTCAAGTCACAATTAATATTTCCCTTCATACTGATGTTCCATTCAAGACAGCAGTCATGCTAACGTAAAGGAGTTAGGCCTTAGAACCCAGAGTTCTGTTCTAATACTTTCAAGATTTTCTGGTTTTGCTCAAAAACTGAAACCTAAGTAAAGCTTTACAAACCAGTGATCATTCAGCGCAGGGCTGCAACTCACTGTGAAGCATTTGTATCAAAATTAGGAACTCTACAACTTCAAGTGTAGATAGTCAAAATCAAGTGCAAAGATGTGGCCAAAAGCAGTAGAAGCCCCTGCATGTATGTGTAGAACAACCTCACACCATTCTCACCAACCTACAGCCTGGCTGGTGACCAGAACAGGCAACACCACCAGGTAAGAATTTAAAACACTCTCCTGTTTGGGTGGGAATGACCCAATGGAAAATGAACTTCCCTGCTATAGGTATTCCTGATTTTATGAATATTTCATTTATATCAACATCTGCCTGCAAAGCTGAAGGCTTGCTGCAAACAGCCCTCCAGTGTGCTTTTGTTTTTACAATAGTGAAGACCTTGATCACAGCTCTGGACTGTCTGAGCAGTGCAACTACACAAGGTATTTTGGCCTTGGTTCATAACAGGTCATCTTTCTGCACGAATGATTATTCTGTCTTATGACAAGTCACAGTTTTATTAGTAAAGTTGTGACACAACAGAACATGAAAATGACTTTATTACAAGGCCACTTATAAATCTTTTTTGACAGGTGGTATTCTTTCACCAGTACATTTTTATTAAATGAAAAGGCTTGTAATGGAAGCATGATTAAACACCATCCCATGCTGTGTTGGAGTGGCAACAAGGCTTTATAGGCTTGAATTTGAGCTGTCTTCCTGACACAGCAATATAATCCAATAAGCAACACAGACACATGAAAACAACATGCTAATTAACAGAGGGATTGTACAAAGCATTTAGAGGAACATACCAGTAAGTGCCAAGAAAAAGCCCAAAGTACTGAGGCATGACATTCTTAATGTTAACACTGGATTTCTAAGGCTTGAGAAAGAAATACAAGGTTTACAGTTCATGGAAAAGATTTCTTAAAATACTCTCTCTGAATTCTCAGAAACATTTTTTAAGTCAGATGGTCCCAAGCTCAACTTGTGGATTTCCAGATCCCTCTCCCTTAAGTGAGAGACAACTTAGACAGATAAATTAGTACAAAAAGCTCCTCAGCCCGGCTCTTCAACTTCTGTGATTCCTGCCTTTGTTCTGGTGGTCTGCCAAGGCCCTTGGTAATTTCCCTGCAGTCTCTGACATCTGTTGTGTTTACCCTCGTGTGCCTTGCAGCATTGCACCACTCCACTTTCAGATGAAGAGATCTCATCTTCATGGCCTGGAGCTCCAGTACATGGCAGTGGGGTTTTCCTGCCCCTTGGGTAAAAGGTTTCCCAATGAAGCTCTGATTTTAGTCTGAGTATTTTTCAACATGTGATTCTACAGAAGAGCAAAATGAACCATGGCCAGATGTGAAAGTCATAAATTTGCTAGAATATCCGCTCCTTTCAAAGCTCATAGGTTTGCCTTTCTTGTTCCTAACCTGCACAGAAAGCCATCAGACAGGCACTATTTGTCCTGAAGAATTAAATTTTTTCCTTCCTCCCCCTTCATAAGAAAGTGGGTATCACTAGCTTAGGGAACTGTTTCTCTGAGCATTTACCTTCATGCAATGCTTTGCTTTAAAAAGCAAATTTGTATTTGCTTTTTAATCTTGGTACCAGATTCAACTGAGCAAGGAAAAGAACACAAAAAAAAAGAAGGCACTAATGTAATTAGGCCTTGACAGATGGCAATTCAAGGTTACCTACATTTAATCAACCAGGAACTGTTCAAGCACCTCCACTTCCTCTGTGAACAGCCCATGTAACCAACTGTACTGCAACCCCACAATTACCAACCCCAGAGCATCTCATGTTTCAACCTACTTTAAAATGGAAAATTGTGGTTTTCACATCAACAGCCTACAACTAATTTCAAGAACTTACTTAAGTGAAAATTGCTATAATCTGTTTTGCCCCTCTCAAAAATAAAAGAATCCCCTTATTTTCTGTTTGATTTTGATTTCTGCTTTCTGAAATACTGAATACAGTCAGAATGAACTCTAGAAAAAGCAAGGGGAGAAGCAGCTAAGAATTATGTTAATTGCAGCAAGTTAATTATTAACTAATAAGTTAATTCAATTAATTGAACACACAGCTACTACAACAACAAAATACCACCAAAAACCTGAAACACACTCAAAAAACCCTCCAGAAGTAGGAGGCAGTGAATTTCTCTGCAGGATTCTCATGATAATCACTCTTTTTCATGCATCTTTAATGAAAAATATTTATTGGCAGATTTCAAAACACTTCATAACCAGTAAAAATTTAAAATTAACTGTTTAACTCATGTTTAAGACAGCATTTAGAAAGCTCAAAAATCACTCAGAGTCCCTTCCAACATCTACCTTGCCAAACTCCAGTTTAGAGCTACAGCAATGAGAAAATCTTCCAAGTCCTAACATTTTTCTTTGGAAAATTTATCTTGCCACTCATATTTTTTTAGGTCATGAGTAGAAAACAACTAACCTTAGAGAGTGGTCCACGAGCAAACAGTGTATTACTCATGAAATGGAAAGACTAACTTTGGACTAATAAATAAGAAGAGAATTGGCTTGAAGTTACATCATTAGAGTCTCTCATCATGAAGTTAACTTCCTACACTCCTAAAAACATTTTTAAAAGCAAGAATCCTTCCCCATATATCTCATGAAAAAGTCAGATTCAAGATGCAGCCTAAATGACTCTCTTCTTCCACATATCCATCTCTATTAGCAACTCCTATTTCAGGGCTATTTTTAGTCCACATCTGAGAGGAACCTTCTGGTCTTCTCCTACATCATCTGTAAACAAGTGATACATCAGAAGCAGGGATGTCACAAGCCAGGACCCCTTCATCCTTAAATTTAGGGCAGAATCACACAATCACTGTGGAACAGAAGGCAGCTAAAGGAGCTGCCCATCCAAGCTGCTCACTATAATCTCTTTGTGGGAGGCTCCAGCCTCTGCAGCAAAGCTGAAAGAGACGGTGTGGCCAGCTCTTCTTGGAGTCAGGAGCCAGGGAATTATGTTCTGCTGCACACTCTGCCATAAACACCCCAGCTCTACTTGGAAACAGTTTCTTCATCCACCTGATCTTCATTAACAGCATCCTCAAAAATCACATTACAAGTATCTCAGGAGAAACATCCAACACCTTTTGTAAGTGTATTCAATTACCTTAAAGTTGTTTTGAAACTAATACTTATTACAGCTTGTACTGTACTTAAAATCTTTGAATAAAAGAGAGAATTACTAAGCAGTATGGACTAGCACTGAGAAACATTTTTCTAAATTACTAATTTCAACCTATAGTCATCCTGAAAAGTATGTCCATTCAGAACAAAATACCTTGGATGGAAAATAGTATGTCCAAATTCCTGAAAATGTGGGTGGCAAAGATAAATTTGGCCTTTTATTGAAGATTGATCTGCTTAAAATTAATGAAGTTACCACCCTGACACTGACCCCTGCTGAGACACATGACATTGTTATGTATTCTACTAATCTAGTTTGTCAGTTTTCCAGAAATAAAGCTGCACTTGTTATGACAGAATGCATTAAGTCTCAAACAATCACAATAAATGTGTTCCTATATTCTTTCACTTCTTCACAGATTCATCTTCCAAGTATTTAATTATAGTGACTATGCATTTATGAAATCTTGAGGAACAACACAAAACCCTACTATTTTCAACCTTACAATCAAGACTTGTCTTCGCTTGAAGCCTGCAGAAAGCAGCCTTTTTTTTTCTTATTTAACATTTTAATGGTTATTAGTTCCATATAGATAACTTTACCAAAAGTTATTCTCAAAAAAAACCCAAACTACCACACTGTCACCCACCTGAAGGAGATACCATTGACCAGCTGTCTGTGTCTACAGGTCTTGGATGAAAGTGATGAAGAAGCTGGAGACAGATTGAGTGGAGCAATAAGGCTGCTGATGATTTCACTTAGTTGTGCACTCTGGAAAAAAAAATTGAAATTAAAGGTAGTCAGACTTATCCAGACTCAACAGTTCAAAGGCACTGGGCTCTTGTTTTCCTACTTAGGATTTCAGTCCTGTACATCATGGAATAATTTAGTTTCTTCCTGTGAATAACCACGGTGGCATGGTTTTCTTTCAAAATTATTATGTTCAACCCTACCAAAACCCAAATAAAACACCAACAAAACACCATCACAACCGTGAGCATTGTTTATACACTTGAAGTAGTACCCTGAATACATCAGTGACCTCAGTATTGTAACCAAAGGTCTTTAAAAGGAAAAAAAGAAACCAGAACACTTTACAGCTGATATTACAACAGCTGCAGCCAGAGCTGCTAACTGGCCATTTGACAAGCATTTCAACAGGGGGAAAAAAAGGTCAACTGTCTTTTCACTGTACATTTTGTTCACTCAAAGTATTCTTGTTCTTAAAAGAATCCTCTTCATTGCTTATTACATTTGGACAAAGGTGTTTTTATAAAAGGAAGTGTAACTAACTACTTGAGGATTATTGTAATGACAGACAGAATGGAGAAGATCTTTGGTATCGTCAAAAATAGCAACAAGAGGGAACCACCCTGCCACCCTGTTCTCCTGCAAAAAAACCTGACTTTCAAAACTGCTCCAAAACAAATGAAACAAATGTAGCCAATTTGTTAAAACTAAGAATTACTCCTTCCAAAGCAATGAATTGTGGACTGACTCCAAAAACATTTCACAATGATTTTTTGTTTTAAATGTCAAACCTTAAAGGCTATTCTCACAATAAATGTAGTTTGCTTAGAGGAAACTGTGTTCTGCACACTGAACAGAAATTAAATGTATCTGAAATGGCATACTTATTTTTTTAAAAAAACTCAACCGTTTGCATTACTTTTCTGGATATTCATTCAGAACTAAGAATGTTTAAAACATGAATTGCTAGAGTTTATCTGGTAAGTTCTCCTCACATTTTACATTTACATTTATGTGGAAAGAGGAAGAATTTTTTTTTTTTGGTTTTATTACAACTCACATATTTTCTGTTAACATTTAGGTAATGTAGTCAGGTAAAAAATTCACATCAGAATAAAAAATTCTAGGATGGATATTAAAGCATAGAAATAGCAAGTCTATTATAAAAGAACTGGGCAAAGCAAACAAGATGCCAGTAAAATAGTTACCAGATTGATTTTAAAATCTCAGCAGAATTCATGCTGTAAGGAGTAGTCTCTACTGAATATAAGAGTATTAAAAAAATAGGCAGACTTTCAAAACACAAAGAAAAACATACATGTAGCTATGAAAAGGACTTGAAAACAGGATTAATAAAAATTGCCAGCCTTAGTCACTTTTATTCTACATGACTTTTCTTTTGGTTCACAAGCAAAATTCCTTATTTTTAACAAAGGAATACTTTAACACCAGACTGAGGAATTCTGTGGGAATATCTGTAGATGTTCTTCAGGCTGCAGCACTGTTGCTCCTAAAATTGAATAAGAAACTCAGACTTTCAGAGTTAAGAATAGAATTGGTAGTCAAAAAGGCAATCAAACCCCAAGGTTTTTAGTGGTGTAAAAGGAAAGAAATCCAAAGTGTTGTGTGAGATATGTTAGTCTACTTCCATGTAATTTTCAGATCATCAAAGTTCTCGCACCCCTTGGACCAAGTTTGTGGCTACCTGGGGACCAGGAAACAGATCACTCTCCCTTGAATTGTCAAAAGTCTTACTGAAAAGTGTGTTAAATTCTCCAAGCCACCACTTAAATGAGCCATTCATCACATCCTAAAAATGCTCTTTGGGTTACCTTATGCAATTGCCAACCCTGAGCATATAAATTTCCTGTTTCGTTGCTTCCTCACTCCTGCCTGTGGTGGATAAGATTTATCAACCAGGGGAAGCATTTTAAGAACAGGAAAGTATGACTATCAAATAAGAAAAATTGGCACAGAGATTCAGGAACAGGCACTAGTACTTAATGCTATTACTTATACCCCTTTTAAAAAATGTGGGTATGACCAGGAGTTTATGTAGAGCAGCAGAGCAATCAATTAATGCCCCACAGTGGCTTTGTTTTACACAAACTGCACAAATTCATTCTTTAAAACAAATTTCCAGTGTCTCCTTCAGCAATGTGATCCCACCACATCCTTTATGGACTTTCAAGCAAAAGAAAACCTTGCTGGATTCTACATAGTATTTCCTGGAATTAACCATGGAAACAGCCATTTTGCACACTGCAAAGCAAAACTCTGCTCACAACTATGTCTCCACTGTACCCAGTAAGCACCTGGAATTCCTCAGCTCCAAACCAGAGTCCCACAATGTTTGAAAAGGCAGATGAACAATTGTATTCTGCCGGAACTTTTTTTTAAATTTTAAGTGCAATATATCTCTGCTGTCAGCTGTTCTCTTTCATGTCACATAAAGCTTTTCCTGAAACAATCTGTGGAAACTCTACACTGACCTGACTATAAAGCAGGAGCAGGTTTGTGGATGGTTCTTAGAGGCTGTTCTGTGTCCCTTGGAGGGAACAATGTGGTAACACAGAGACATCAGAAATAAAAGGTTAATTTGTAAACCTGCTGTACAGAGTAGTTATTTAAACCCTTCAATGAATCACCACCCAATCCCAGGACTGCAGAATATCTTTCTTTTTGGAAGTCATCACCATGGAACCTCCCTATTTCTGAAGTCAATCATTTGGCTTCACTGATGATTTGTGGAAAGAAAAACTCCACAACTTGTACAAGTTGTAAAGTTGGTATGATTTATTTCAGCACTGTTCCCCAAGAACATGAATACCCCTGAAAATTCCCCAGTTACTTTATCCTCTAACTTGTTGCATATGGATATGCATTAAACTGCCTTATCAATTTGATGAGCCTGTGAAGTTTTTCAGTCATATAGTTATAATGTGGTGCTTGCAACCCAGATTCAGCTTTTTTGTTTGTTTCAGCCTCAAGGTTGGTGGGGCCTCTTCTTATCTCTCTGTAGTTTGGATCTTTGCACTCTTTTTTAAGCAGTCTTGAACATCTTTTGTTCTCTCTGTAGACCTTGTTATGAGTACAGAAGTTAAAAGACTAAACAAGCAGATTCTAGCTAAATCTAAAATCACTTTCTCTTCCCAGTTAAATTTCCAACCCCTTGTTTCAACTGCCAGCTGAGATTTGTTTTACTTTACCTGTTTCTCTATGTTTCGTAAAAGCAGAGTGGGACTGCTGGGTGACATTTCAAAGTCATGCTCTGGCAGAGAATCCTGGCTCTCAATGGCAGCTTGGCAATTCCCTGTGGCGTTTAATAAAGCTTCTTGCTCTGTCAATTGGATCTGCTTCTTCAAAATGTCTTTTGGAAATGGGAATTCTTCTAAGACCACCATCCCCTAGACAACAGCAATTGAACATGGTTGGTTGACAACAGATTAAGCCTCCTAAATAATTTTTAAGGGGCAGTCAAACCTGGCACATTCCTCTGAAATCCTCCTGATGATTTTCGAGCACTTAGCTAGATTTTAAATACACTTCATAGCTAAAATATGGAAATAATAGGCATTAAAAAAAAACCTGCATCAATTATGCTACGCCTTGTAACAGCAATCACTCCAGTGTTACACCACTGCTTAAACATCTGTGCCAAAATTCAAATCAGAAATTCATACTTACTAGAATATTATACAATAATTTGCCTACTAATTTAAGAGGAGGTTTTTCTCTAAAAAATTATCACCCTTTGATTTGAACTTGGTTTTAGTCTTTGCAGTCAGTAAACTCCTTTGGAGACACTTTAAAGTGCTCTATTTCTCTTATTCCTATCCGTGTTCTATGCAAAATATCAAGGCTGTTATTTTTATGCAGCAGAAATTACACAATTCTAAAAAAAAAAGCTTTAAAAAATTTAATAACTGATTTTTTTAATGTGAGCATTTTTAGTTTTTCATAATTAAAAGTAACTATCCTAAATATTTCAGCACTGTCACAACTTTTCAAGACCATTTCCACAAATGTGGTCTCAGATGTGGTGTACCATCTAAAGCATCACCTAATAAGATAAATATAACTTTATATGGTAGGGAAATAACAGAGTTTCATAAACGGAACTAGAAAAATAATACCCCTATTGTGTTCTCCACATGACAGATTAGAAAAATGGATGTCTCTAGTATAATCCTAGGTAATGTATCAATTGGTTTAAAAAGATAAAATGTTAAACAAAATAAAAGCAAAAATAACCTTGTGATAGTCAAACCCAGTCCTCAAATAGTTCCTTGGTTTGTCATTATCTTGAGCAAATAAATTTAATACCAGAAACAGCTATCAAACCTCTCCAGGCTTTTTTCAAAGGGAAAGGGAAAGAACTCATTTGCTTTTAAAGTACCAACTGTAACTCAAATATCGAGCAGATATTAAAAGAATGGGATCTTTATAATTCTGCTTCAAATTTGTCTTTCTAATGAGAATATTCCACTCAACCAAAGCACAAGAAGGAATGCTATAATGTGAACACAAGGAAGCCATATTGCTATTTGTTTAACCAAGACAGGTAAAAGAAATAGAAATATGGCTATTTCTTCACCCAGGTTGTGGCTGTGGAAAACTAAGGATCCTGTAGTTTCAGCAAGACCTTTACTGCTGCCTCAGCAGCATCTGGCCTTAAAACATAAAAATAAGTCTCAAAGAGACTTCAAAGAGGAGACTAGGAGAAAAAGTGAAATTGTCTTGCTCTCACTGTGCCTAACTTATTCCATTGTTTGAATTATAAATTCAAAGCTGAGAATAAAGATGTTCTCTAAAAATAAACAAAGGTGTTCGAAATTTGGTTTAATGCCTAAAAAAGGCAGAAAGATTCTGAATGTTCATCAAGTCAGTGCTGGATTTTCCACACAGATCATCACCTGCACTTTTCCATTTACAGCAGATGAACACAAATCCAGACCAGCAGCATGCTATGGGCAGTACATTCAAGGAAAGAACAAATTTTTGTGTGCCATAACAGGAGGACAAGCCTCCTCAAGAGCTTTAAACTCCTTTAGAAGTAAGAATCTTTAGGTCTTTTTAGTAAAAGTATTGTAGGTCATGACCACAGAGAGTCTAAAAGTCCAAAATTCTGAGGTCAGAGGAATGTGAAGACACAAATTATAAGTCTTGAAAAGAGGGACACACACACACACATGCTTCCAATGGAATTTTATTTTTTGAAATTTTAGAAACTCGTTTACGAAGCATGGAAAGAGGAAAGAAGAAAAGGAAGAGGGAAATTGACAGTGTATGGAATGGGAGAGATGGAATAGGCACAGAAGAAAAGAGGAAGAGTAAAGAATTAGAAGACTAATACAGGCTATATTACAAGAAATTGGTTACGATCAGTAGGTTTTGGCAATGACTGCATTCCTTCCCAAGTGGAATTGTTTTGTTTTGCAGATATAGGTTTTTTTTTTTTTTTTTAATGAAAGGACTCCCAAAGATCCAGAGGTGCTACTTCTGTGTCTGTAGAGATGGAGAAGACACACTGTTGTAGGCCAGGAAACAGCCCACAAGTTACTCATGTCCCTTCCTATTGCATTATGGTGCTCAAGGAATGGCCTTTTGCTTGAAATTGTTATTCCCTAGCTATGAATCACTTTTTTTTTCCACTCAAAGCACATAAAAACACTCTGAAACCATTAAACAGCATACAAATTCTAATGATATTGTGTAATTCCTTTGCAGCCACTAAATGAAAACAAAGAGCTCTTCTATCAGCCCACATGTCCTTCTGTAGCTGCTGCACTAGTGTACTATAAACATGTACACACAAAAAAAATCCCATCTGAAGAAAATAGGTGCTTGCTTCACTATGGGGCACAATGCCAAACACTAAATACCACAGCTGGTAAAATGGACATGGAGTTTCAGAAAGGAATGTCACTAAAAATCTCCACCAGGAAGATGACTTGGCTCCAAACTAACATACCACCTAAAGAAAATGTGTGACTAAAATCATGTTTTTCCTCTTATTTCTCTGATATTTATTTCTCAATCTCCTGTAGCTCATCTGACCTATGGCATCATAAAGGCTGACAGTTCTTGGGTTTAAGACTGTGCATGTATCTGGTATTTAGGGCAACACCAAACCATGGACATTCTCACCCTTCACCAAAATATAAAATCTCTTTACACAGACCCTTAAACAAAGGCTCTTCATTTCTTTGTAAAGAAAAACCTGACTGGGGACAAGCTGGATATGAAAGGAAGGGCTCTGAGGGCAAAAAGGAGAAGCTGGAATAATTCTTCTTTATTTGTTCAAAGGGAAATGCTCTCTGAGGTGATTTTCCTCTCCTTTTAAACTCCCTCTAAGTCTCATGTTCCACCACACAAACTCTGAAACATCTTGCTCCTCTCCATTGTGCTTATCTGATCCCAAGACACACCAGAGAACCTACATGAGGGTAATTGATGGAGATTCAAAGAGCCCTGCTCTAAAACCCGTCACTATCAAACCACCTCACACAGGTTTGGCTTCTTTTATGTCAGAATGACCTGAGGAACCCATTGAATTGATAGCTAGATTACTAATGGTTCAGGAATGTCACTTTCCCACTGACTAGGCAGCTCCATTTACAAAAACTAGTACATGAATTACACACATTGGAATTTTAGTAATTATTAATCTTTGACCTGTTCAAAGTGCTGTACAAACATTAACCATCTAATCCTCAGAACAAACATGCACTGCAAGTAACAAGAATCCCACCCTGAAAGCCCACAGCACAAAAACAAATAACTGACCATCCCACCTGAGAAGGCAACCTCACCTCTCCTGCAGAGGGAAAAACCAGTGACAAATACAGTACTGTGTGCTGGCCCCTGAAAGCCACTACCAAAATCACTATACAGATACAAAGGTAAGAGTTCCCAAATCTCATTCCTATACTGGTGCCATATTTTAGCTCCTGATGTCTTTTCCATTAAACTCTGCAGGTGGGAGCCTGCACAGACACAAGAAGTCTAAGGCAAAAAGAAAAAAGAACAGCAACAAGGAACCAAAGACATAAATATTACAAGAAACACTGTCAAAAGATGATTTGAAAAGCCCATTTATGAGCTTACAGACAATACCTTGGTGGCACGTATTTGCCTGTGAAGGTCAGTTAGTTGTTGGATTTTGTATTCTAGTTCTGAAATCTGGGCTTGAAGCCATGTCCAACGGCTGCCAATTCTAGCTCTGTCTGCAAGCCACTTCCATTCAGAAGTATAGCTGCTGTGAAGACAAAATGCTGGTTAGTCCAAAAATAAAGATAACCACATTTGCACAAGAACATTTCTGACAGCTGCTCTGCCTCATGTTGCAAGCATCTCAGTTGCTTTCAGAAGATACCTGATTATACCCAACCAGTTTCACATCAGCTTATTTCTGTAGCAACAGAACTTGCCCAGACCAGTACAGTCCATGCTCACTGGCTATTCCCACACTAAGCTAGTTTTTTGTTCTGGATTATAAAACTCAAGAGCTGGATAAACTACCAAACTATATCAGTTAAGGCTGATTACAGATCTGTAAAGAATTCCAGTAACTCCACCAGCAAGAATCCAAACTCTTACACCATACTTCCTCCCACAAGCTTTAACAAATATTGTTTGCTAACAACTGGAATCTAATAAAACATCATGCAGCAATGACCAGCGAGATATCAGGACACTGCCCAAAAACACCCAACTAAGTAGTTTAAATTTCTTTTATTCAAGCTGTTTTATAAATATCTGTGTCAGTTTAGTTTAGTCAGATCACTCTTACCACTGTTTAAAACAGATGCCTTTTAAAATACAAAAAATATGCCTCCTGGTACTTGACATTGTGAACACCTTAATTTTATCATGCTAAATTCATCAATGGTATCAGCAAACATTACTCAATCTCTATATTAAACAAATGAATGAGGAAACCATAGCATGCAACAAACTATCTTAATATTCAATAAGTTTAAGCAACACAGACAAACAATGCAGTATTTTAGTATGGAACTTCCACTACTATCCTACCATTAACTGAGTTCATTTATTCACAGAAAGCAACTGGTGTTTTTTTCCCTAGTGAAGCTGTCAAGTAGTTTGCCACAGCTGACTTAAAAAACTGTAAAAACAAAAATCAAACTTGTAGAAAAGAAGTGTTTTTCCTCAAGTTATTGGGATAATGACTGGATCTAGATCCTTGATGACACTGTAACTTTTGCACATGCAGAATACATCAGCTCCTGTTCCCCAGGCAATGAAGAGCACTGAAGTATCACAAAAGAGACAAGAAATAGCAGATGCCAAATGAACTGGCATAGGAACATAATACAGGTGTAATTGCTTCATGCAGAATTTTCTGTCAAGTATCTCAACAACAAAGAAAGATAATACAGCACAAGTTGCTAGACATGTCCTGGCATGAGTAGGGAACCATCATATTTGAGAATCCTAACATTTTCAAGGCTAATATTATAAAACATAATATAACTCAAAGTTTCAGAACCTTCAGTCTAGTTTAGCTATCATAGAGACTAAGGATAGACACAGTCTCTGGTAGATCACCTCTAAAATACATAATCTTCTCCTTTTTTAACATAAATTATCCTCCCACATAATTTATCACCAGTTTAAAGTCTCTCATACACAGAAAAAATGAACATATGAAATTATGTGACTGAAACATCCTATTTAAATACAAACTATGAGGAAGAAATCTAGATTACTATCAGAAAGAAACTCAAAGAACTCTGCAAATATGTATGATAATAAATTACTTGTATTTTACATATTCTACTAGTAATTTTCTCCTAGAAAAAAAGGCACATGAAGTCATCTTGTGAAAATCTATTTTTCTGACCTCTTTTTATTTTTCTTTATCTTCCCATTACTACCAACAAAGAGTAAAAAGTCCCAATTAGTTATGCTTTAACCAGGTCTTCCTGACAAGAACTTCTCTGGGATTGACAGCTTTTGCATGTTTGTGCTCCTGAAAGTCATAAAATACACTTTGCTGGGAAAGGGAGGCAGTCTGAATTCCAAGTTTTTAATTAAATGTGTTCACACAAGCATGGTGGCTGGAATAGTTAAGACTTGTCTCAGGACCCTGCTCTGGCAAAAAGCTAGTCCTAAGAAAGAGCTGCTTAATGAGTCTATAATAATCCCTTAGTTAATAATTTTAACCAAAAGAAGTTAAAGAGGAATAAAGAGGCTAAGGGAGAAAACCCCAACTGGAGTATTGAGGTGTTTATTTCTGCTCCTTTCTCAAAAGGCAATTGAGGAAATGAACAATGAAATCCCACAAACCAGGACATGGTAAAAAGAAAGCTGAGGTGAAAGGAAATAAATCACACCAACAGGTTCACCTCCCAAACTAGATCCAACAGCCTGGGGAGAAAGGTGAGCTACTCTCCAACAGACTGAGGAGGAGAGGGAAGGAAGTGAGAAGAAAACTAAGGTGTTCTGTACACAGCTGGGGAGCAAGAAGCAGAATGGAAGGGCCAGAACTGGCCTTATGTCACCTAGACTGCATGAAATCAGTGTGGCACAAGGGAATCCACAACCAGTATCAAACCACAGCTGACTGCAGAAGGAATGGTAAATGTTGTAACCTCTGTACATTGCTGTCTTACACACAAACAAGAATCCTCTGCAAAGCTACATCACAAGTTATTTTTCAAAAATGGTTGCATTTCTTTTTCCACTTAGGCACAGTATTTAATCTTGAATTAATTGCATTCACTGGTAAACATATTAAGTACATTTTTGCTTCATTCCAAAACACAATGCAAGTATTTTCTAAGGCTTTAAATTTTATATGATAATTTAAATAACAGCATTTAATGACACTGTGTAACAACGTCCTCAGACCCCACTCTAAGGAAAGGTTTCCACCAAACTAAGCACAAACATTCTATGCTCAGGCCAAAGGAAGCAAGTTTGGCTTCTCTGTCTCTCCAGGCTGCCCCATGCCCAGTGCCTGCTCAAAGGCATGGGCAGCTACACAGTGCCATGGATTAGAGAGCTGCTCCTGGTTAATTTTAATTTTAGGGGCAGCATGACTGAAGCAAGTTTAAGTTTAGATCTCTTCCCCAGTTTTGATGTGTTGCACACAGGGTGAGAGACAGAAGCATTGCTGAACTCTGTTCCCATCCCTGGCACTCCTATCTGTTTGATCTTGCATTATTTTTAACCATCTTTTCCTCCAAGCCTATTTCTCTACAAATCTTTTAGTAAAGCTTGTAACTCCTAAGGAAGATAAAATCACTCTGAGCTATCCTCACACTCCTCTGTGTTCACACAAAGTAGTACAGTCACTCAAGTGACAAATGATAACCTATTTCTGCAACAAAAAAAAAAATCCAAACCAACCCTGAAACAAACCCCAAACCTGGGTAAATCTGCTCCTGCTAGACAGAAAAGCTCAACATTCACACAGTAAAGGAAGTTGTTTCAAGGTGGCTTCAGAGAATTCATTAACTCTGCAAACCCAAAGGAGAAAAAAAAAAAAAAAAACACCAAAAAACCAAGCACAGTTACAAAAATAACCAGGCCTGTCACTGGAGGAGGAAGTCAAAAGCAGGTGCTAAAGTAGAAGCTCCTGCTCTTGTTTTCTGTTGGGAATGAGACAAGAAAAAAGATGTTTCTGTCTGTCCCACTTCCTGTTTGCTCCCTTTACAAAGTATCTTTACTTGGTTTCTGTGCTTTTGACTCTAAGATCATACATCCTCAACAGGAATTCCAAAATCTTTCTTCTGCTAGCAACTCAGTATAAACCATGTTACACTGGTAAAAGTTTCTCATGTTCAGTACTGTAGTACAGTGGAATATTAAATTTGCATATAAACTTACTGCTCCTGGAATGACTCTAAATCTGCAGATGACCTCCTACATTCATCCAGGACTATTAGAATTGGAAGAGAACACAGCAATACTGATTTTGTATCAATAAAACATTCATTTAAATTGCCCCTAAGAAAATATGCTGGAATTGCATCAGGGGCAACTTGTTTCCATGCAAAATACCTGCCTGCATTTCTATTTTGGTTGGACTGCAAGTCAATCCTGCACAATTTACAAGAGAAGGAAAGAAAAGAAATGCAGCAGAACAAACAAGGCACAAGGAGCACAAAAACAAATGCAAACAAAGTATGATCATAAATATAGCTGGCAGCAGACATTCAGGCTGTACTAGGGCATCCCAAAGTATGGAAAAGAGTTCAGCTGGGGATCATCAGCAACAGCAGAGGCAGTCTAAGTATTTCATGCTACTTGCTTCTGCTGAGACTGAAGAGGCAAGCAAAGAGCACAAAGTAGTGCTATTGCAGTCAGTGGTGGTGCTGGAACTGAAGGAGGTTTCAGCCATGACCTAAGGACAGAATGCACAGGTGAACCCCTTAGCACTCTCACCTTCCCTCAAAGATAAGCACTGAGAACAAACCATGGTTTTACATGACCAAACCAACACTGCAGAACACAACAGGACTCTCAGAAGTATTTCCAGTGCCTCCATTGTGTTTTGGGTGAGATTTACGTTTTCCCAATAGCTAAGACCAGCTTGTCCCAAAAATTAAATGCAGGCAACCTAGCTGAGCAAAAAAGGGAGCAGCTAACCAAGATAAAACTGCTGTGCTACACACACTGCTGGTTGGGGTTTGTGTGTGGGTTTGGGGGTTTTTTGGTAACAGGAGACAAGAAGAGGTGGAATTTAAACCTCAGAGGCATATTTTATTTTTATAAGCAAACAAAACAATAAGCCTGAAAACTGTTCATAAATGATGGAGAAACACAGTGGAGTTTAAAAAACACAAAACACACAGAACCTGGGATTGACAGTAAGTATTCAGGAAGGTTGGTTCAAGCAGGTATGATGAGCACAGGAAAGAGTATTTTAGAGTGTGCAGCCCTGTGACCATGGCACGATTCTCCACAAGTCATCTCATATGCTGAAAATTAAAGCAAACTAAAGCCCTCCACCTTTGTAATTCCCAGTGAGGTGAAGTACCATGCCCTGCCATGACATGTCTGCAGGGACAACGACAGGATGCTTCTGCTGAACAGGAAAGGAGAGTGCTTGCAACAGACCCACATCAAAACTCAAAAAACCATTTCACAACCCATAACACCATCACATTTCAAAAGGCTTTAAAAACACCAACATTGTCAAGTTTCAGCAACACTCTTAAATGCATACAACCAGAGAGAAAGGCACTCACATAGGGTGGGTGGGGAAAAAAACCCTCCAATTCCAAAATTCTTCATTAAACATAAGAAGGGCAGTTGTTCCTGACATCCCCTCATAACATTTCTGCTCATTCTCTCAACATGGGGTGTTTTGCTCTTTCTGCTGGGTAATGTTCCCTTTGGTTTAATGCACATTGTACTGGCACCCAGTTTTCAGATGATATCTCTAAAGTGATCTCCACCATCCCTGCCGGTTCATCTCCTCTCACTGGGAACTCCTGGGCTAACAGAAGCCTATTGCCAATCACATAGCAGTGAAGTATTTGGGAGCAAGAAGCAGCTCATAAATCACAGAGTGATTCTACCCTCAGGATAAGAGCTGATCACCCTCCTTAGTGGGAGTCACTGAAAACAATAGCAGAAGTTTACTGTTTTGCTGAAGGACTGATCTTCAGGAACTGAAAAGCAAGAAGAAATCAGAAGGTTCTCCAGTCCTTAAGTTCCATCCAGACATCATATGACTCACCATAAACTTCATGAAACATTGGGAAAAAAATCACTCATCCCCCAATTCTCTTGGGAATCTCACCCAGCTGTACAAAAATACAAAATATTCTCCACACAGCACTCTATCACAAATGCCCCACAGCACACTAGTGTGGTGGGAGTCCCTCCAGGACTGGAGCTGGTAAGTTGTGAACTTCCTCAGCTGTCTCTGATTTTTCACCACCATTACACTCAGTTCTCTGACCACACAAGGTAAAGCCCAAAAAACAACTGTCCTGAATACAAGGACAGGACAACTGTCCTGAATACAAGGATTTTCTTGCAAGCCACTAATGTGGGCCCAGGGCTTCTGATACCTGGGCCCACACTCAGCATGGTGGAGAAATTCAACATATCCATTTTTCTTCTCTCTGCAGACACTGACAGTAAATAAGAGATTACCTACAAAGACTAGATTATATAAAACATTCAAATTAGGTGAATTCAGATATGCTTGTATTTTAGATAAGCTTATCTAGATTTCAGTCATGAGATAAAAGTGTGTGCCCACTCCCAACCAAAACCTCCAACGCTTGTAATAGCTGAACAAATATGTCCAACTATGAAATGACCCGTAAATGCTTTCTCAAGGACTAATTCTTCCAGAACACCTACACAATGTTTGTTTTCAGAATGAACTAACTTCAGTTGCTGTTTAAGCATTAATTCCCCTGGATCAGTTAACTGTTAAACCCCTAATAACCACATAACTAAAAAAAACCAGTGTGTGCTGTTTTGTGAATGCAATCTCTTCTATGCATTCCTGAGTACAAAAAAGATTAAAACCAAACTGTAACAATTTTGGCTGACAACATTACATAAAAACCCCACTATTTACTGCAGCAGTTCACTCCCAGCCTTTGCTCAGACCTTTCAGGAGCAGTGTGCTGCTGTTCTGGAATAACCAACACCAAACCAAGCTATGCACTCCCTGCTCCCCACTCCTACTCCAAAAAATCAATCAAGGGAATTTGTCTGGTGCTCAAAATTAGCTTGCAATCTCTGTGAAGATCTGCAGCCAGGTCATTTTTCTGGATCCTACCAGGTTGCTACCTCCTTTGGTGTTTAACAAGAATTTTTACCTGGCAGACACTTTCCTCTGAAGCACCACATAGCTTCCCAAAACATGGCTTATAGTTCTCCTATCATCTACAGACATCAGCAAGTGCTTATTAAAATTATAATTTCTGGCATGCATGCCTGGTCCCACCATCTCTGACACACTGAGGCCATTCAGTATTTTCAGAATTGCATCCAATACTGTATGTTGATACCAAAGCATAACACACATCTTATCTTCCCAAACAAAAAACCTGTACCCAGCTGAAAACTTCTGCTATGCCATCAGACCTGAAGAATTTATGCAGTAACACCTGAAATTATCAACTATAGCTGTGATTTTTCTCTTGAAGAGAAAATTTATGAGGGAAAAAATTAGGTAGCAAGAAATTAAGTAGCAATGGAATCGAATTTTTACATCTTCCACAAAATGAGAAGGGACAGTGGGGAGAAAAAGAAAATATTACAAGAGAAAGTCTCTGTGCCTAAATACCCTAGAAAGGGAGAGTTTTCAGAAGAATTTCACTGGTGCACTATAAATGCTCCCAATGTGATAGGGAAATCACATCTTCCAAACTGATCAGATGCCACAGACAGTATTTGCCTGCTACAGGGTTCCTGCAAAGGACCACACTACTGCTGCTGTTTTGCATTAGACACTGAACTGTTATACTTGCAGTGAACTGTTAACTCAATTTGGGGACAGAATAGATTAAAAACTCAGCTTCTTAAAGGATCTCTTAGAGTCCTGAATCTTTCCAATGGCTGGCTTCACAAGCTGGTAGGTGCTCTTCACCTCCAGCTCTGTTTACGTAATTCTTTAGAGCTGAGTTAATTATAAAAGGCCAAGGGGGTTAGTGAAGGTGGAGTCAGCCAGAATATTAACTGCCCAGAAAGAAAAACCTGCAAAAGGTAAACAACCAGCAGCACTTCCTCTTAATAAAAGAAGAAAAAACCCAACATGCTGTAATTTGAGTATCTGCCAATGGCTTTTGTTAAAAATATTTTAATATTCATTTTTAAGATTGTATTGTCTGCTCCAGCACACCAACATGTGTACATCAGTTCAACATGAAGCAGAGAAGCAGGTAGTGCTAAAATGCAGAGAAAGAAACTTCAAGAACAGCACGGCTGCCTTGAAATGAGCTTCTTTTCTTGCTTTTGAAATGGCACAACATCAATAGATTAACAACAAAACACCAGGAACACAGGCCTAGAAATTCTCTCTAAGTATTACACAACTGCCCTTCACAAAGAAACCAAGTAATGCTACATCTGTAGCCCATGCTCAACATAAAATAAGGCAGAACTTACAAAATACACTCCTTTCAAGATCTGTGCAAATGGAACATTATGACAGCACATACACAGCATATCAATGCTGTCCAGCCACTGAAGTTTACTCCAAAATTTGTATGTATATTCTTACAAGGAAAAGATGGGTATGGGATTCATTAAGCTCCAATTCCATCTTATAAATCAGTGTATATATATATATGTGAATGTATGTTTGAACAGTTTGCAATTTGAGTGTTTTGCAGGAGCCTGGGATTGAATTTCACTGAGTTTTTCTGCTGCTCAATCTACCCCATGGGCTGGGAAGAAAGGGAGTTTATATTACATATATTCAAACACAGACCTTCAGGTTTATTTGTTTTTCCAACAGCAGAATCAGCAACTAAAAGTTTGCTAACTGAAAACTGAATTTATTTAAATTCCCCAACAGAAAACTTCTTTTAACTCACAAGAGCTAGGCAAAGTGTGTGGATGCAAAAAAAAATAATTTACAGCTGTTTCAGTAAAAAAGGAGCACAGGTCAATATATTTAAATCCAACATCTAACATCACATTCCTAACCCATATTTAGCAGGATGAATGAAACCCTGTTACAGGAGAGCATTCCTATTTTGGGAAGTCTTTATGCACACTTTTTACTTCATGTGAAAAGGAAAGCACTTAAATTATTTCCTGTATCGGGGCCCATGTATGCTGATTTTCAAAGGCACTGGGTGTATCCCTTTGAAGTAGATTCTCACTAAATCAGTGTTAGCTATAAACCAAAATAACACTGCCCTTGCTTTACAAGAAGTTATAAGGACAGTTCATTGTTGTTTATAAGCAAGTATTTTAATTAAAACGAACACATTTCTCAGCTTAGTGAAAGAAAAAAGCTAGCCATAAAACACTGATTAATCAGCACTTGACATCAAGCACCAAATTCCTCTTGTCTCCAATTTAATTAAGCATACAAGGTTATATATGCACACACATGTGCCTGCTTATTAGACTTGCTATTCTACTACACTATCTTGACTGTGTCTTAAAAAGTTATTAAGAAGAGTAATGCCAAGTTTTTATTTAATATGAATTCAACACCCATCTAACTGAAAATATTTGAGATTCCCAGCTCCAAGTTTCCCTTGCAGGTTAAAACCTGTCAAACCTTCCACCTTTCACTAAAACCTTCCAGTCTGCCTTCAGCAGCTGCAAAAAAATATTAATGTAATTACAGGTTAGAAATCAGGATCCCCACTCACAGGAGCGTTGCTCTGGTTTTGTGAGAGCAAAGTCCTGCTCAACAGCAAGTTTTTATTGCTGCACTGAGATCTCTAAGGCAAAACAGTAAATGCATGTGGGACCCTGAAGAAGTTATTAATTCATCTTATGGAAACCTAGCCAAGCGAGGTTAAATATATTCTGAGATAATACATGAATCCTGGGAGTTAAAACAGAAGGTAATATAAAGCTATCTTTTCTTTCATTCTCTTCCCACATCCTAGTGATGGGAGCCAAGAATTGAGAAAATGGAATTCTTGAAAAAGCAACACATAAAACATTCTTAAATCAGTATATTATTTACACCAGTGAATTTATACTTATTCAAAAGTCCTCATATTAATCTTCTATGCAAATAAGACATTTCCTGGACTTATAAATTAAAAAGGTGTTAAAACCAGGAAACAAATGGAAGTTTGTGCCTAAGAGCAGCATTTTGCCCTGGCAGACTCTCTTCCTCCCCTTCCCAAACTCATAATTCAGTTTTCATATCAGGCATGAAGTGAAATTACAGCTCAGTGTGGAAAATTAGGACCTGACCTTGCAAAAACAAACAGCCTCCCTTTATAAAGTGGCTCCAAGACTTGCAATAAACCCTGTCCCTTAAGCAGTGCCATGTATAGCCAGGCCTGCAGAACTGCATTGATGTTGCTCAGTTAGCCACAAAAAAAAAATGCTAGGAAGAATGGAAAATGATCTAGAACAAACAGATTAGATTTGGAGATACTAGTCATAATGTTTTCTTCCTTCCTGTATTTTCTCTGCTTAATGCTCCCCTCCCCATCACATGTTTGTACTAAAAGCAGATTTCCCATCTTCTCTTTCCAACTAGCAATCCAAGGGGGAAAAAATAAAGGAGAAAAAAAAAAGAGAAAGATTTACTATCTCTTCACATTCATTATAAAAGTTTCCAGGCACAACAAATCCTGTGGGCATGGAAAAATGTAACAGTGCCTCTTCATCAGGCTTGAGGTTGCTGGAGGATAATCAGTAAAACATGTCTTTCAAAATCAGAGGGAAAGGCATGAAAACATTTCAGAGGGAAAATCCCACCAAATGATTCAAAAGGATTGTATTTGGATAGGGAAAGGAGAACTGGGAAAACAAGGCACAGGATTTGTCATGAGTACAAAGAGCTACTTATTTTGCAGAAAAATCTACTGCAAGCAGGTTTTCTGTCTAAATGATTAGATGCATGTACTACTGTTTGATGGAGTGAGCAGCTGTTTCTTCAAAAAACCACAGTGATGTAGCTTTTGATTCTGGAAGATCACACATGTAGTGTACATAGAAGAAAAACTCTGCACTCTGCACCTTCACAAGTTTCCCAAATGACTGAGCATCAGAGTTCTTTGTGGTACATTGTATTTCCTACCACACCAGGAATAGACACAAAATACATCAATAAGAATGAGGAGTTGGCCTAGCAGGATACACACTGCTGCCAGAGTAGAGCTGTTGTTGAAAAACTTTTGAGCTCACATCATCATCCAATTCACCTTGTTTGAAATCTATGACCATTTCTATGCATAATCTTTCATCTTCACGAACCGCAAAGATCAACAAGTTTGAAGTAAATTCAGCTGGTGAAATGTTGTCTATGCTGCAAATCAAGTGTTAGTTATGAATCCCTAAAGGAATTACTCATGGTCAGCTTTGTGTTGCCTTCCTTGGGCACTCTGCTCTGGTTTCTAACACCTACCAGTGAGCCAGAGAGCAGCACCTAAAAGCTGCCTTTGAGAAACTACAGAGAAGGACTACCACATCCCCTGAGAGAATTTCCTATGCCCAAAGGATGGAATGTCCTAAAATACACCAAAAATTACTGCTGGAAATGTGGTGCTATGAAAACTGACAGGTTAAAGACATTCATGAGCTGACAGTAGCAGCAAAATGACAAAGGTCCTGAAGACAGCCAATCGTTTTTTCATATTTCTTTTTAGTAGACTCTCAAAAGAATAAAATATGTTTTGATTAAACTCTTGAAATGAGTGAGCCTTTCCAATTACTCTAGGAACTAGAGAAGTTTGTTAAGTACTGTGAATTGCCTTCGCCAGCAGACCAAGGATCTCTCTTGTCTTGAGGACAGAACCTGTGTAATGCAGGAACAATGGTTTAAATATCTTACAACAGCTATTTGCAACTGAACAACAAAGGTATTGAAATAGATGGATAGAGACAATCTTACTTGAGCCACAAAGCATTGAGATACAGCTCAGAAGAGCTTATGTCAATACTCATTGGGAAAAACTCTCTTCAGGATAATGAGAATGAACAGGTTCAAAAGGCTAAAAATAACTCCAGGTTTGTTATGTAGCATGAGGAACTGGAGCTGGAATCAACTTCTCCCTCCTGATGGGAAACAGACTGTTCTTAGGTAGACATGGTAACTGCAGGTTCCTCCCTGCCTTGCACACTGGATTGATACCTCCTCCCCCCACGAAAAGAATGAGAAACACCACAGTCACAAGAGTGATCAGTCACCAGCATGATTATACCCTCAAGTTAAATGCAATCAGTACACTGAGATATGGGCAGAACCAAAACATTCTTTCCATTCATCACTACATTGTTTGAACCTTATAGTAACTACAGTTAAATATTATGAAGATTATCACAGAGGAATGCAGAGTAAAAGCGCTCACTATGAAAAATAAAAATTTCCATATAGGTGAGAAAATGAGTATTGTCTCACCTACATGATCCCATTGCTTTTGGAAAGCACTTAGAGCCAATTCCCAATGACAGAAAGGCAACTGAAAGCATATAAATCTGCTCAGTAGAAATTAAAAGGGTATTAACTTTGTTTCTTTTGTCCAGATGAAAGGTAATCCAGAAGGCCTTAAAGTGGCAAGGAAACAGCGACTCTGACAAGCTGAACTGGTGAATAACTGATTTACCTTTGTTACCTCCAAAAAAAAGGGCAGCATTTTAGCCACAAAGCCAAATCTTAGGGCTGGAGAAAAGAAGAAAAATATTGTGAGCTGAAGATAACGATAATTTCAAATAAGAGACAGCCTGTCCTCACTGCATGTTAATTCAAGCATTTCCTCAGCCTAGGCACACAGACAAGTCTTTGCTGAAATCAGGCAGTACTTTTAACTCTGAGCTTGCTGGCCCAGCAGCTCACCCCAAACACCAGTGACTCCTTCCCTGCCAATGTAGCGAGGCTGCTGTGCTGAACAACTGCTCAGCAGTAGGAACACAAAGAAAGGCAGAATAAACAACCCAAAATAAAGGGCCACACTGAGTCAGACTAGAGATCATCTTACCCAGTTCTCCTGCCTCCCAGCAATAGCTGAGATAACAATGTTACACCACAGCAGGCACGGAGGGAGCAGAGCTGCTCCAGCAATATGAACATTCCCTCAGCTCCCAGCAAGAGCAGCTTGGGGATTTCCTGAGCCAAAGGTGATGGGTTTGCACTTAATAATCCTCTGTGGATTTTTTCATCAGTGCTACAAAGTAAACTGAGTAAGCCTTAAGTGGAAAGATAACTGCCAAAAGCCAGAAGAAGGAGTAAAGGTAAAGGACTGGCAGGGGGAGTTAGAAACTCAAGTGTCCCTGGCAAGAAGAAAAAAGAAAACCATCACACAAAACTTTGGTCCAAGTTTTACATTAGCCACTACTGTTCAAGAATCAAGAACTTCTCAAGAGTTTTCTTTTTCGGTTCATGTAATCACGAGATAAGAATCCTAGAACAAAGATATTACTTAGAAGTTCAAGTATATCAGTTAGGAGAATGTGGATTCTCCTATGCTGGGGAGAGCCCAAATGATGTTTTTCATTAAAATATTTCAAAAGAATAATTATTTTGCAAACTCAAATATTAAAGGTGTTCCTAACTTAGTTGGCAAGTCATTATGCTTTGGCTAGACTTCAGCACAGTATTTACCATTCTGACAACATGTAAAAGAAAATGAAAACATTTTCTCTGTTTTTCAGACCTACAGAACTTAACAGAACACAGCAGAGATTTGATACAGCCTTGCTGGACTGAAACCATAAATATGTAACAGGCAAAGCTCTTCCAGTTTCAGAAGCTAACTTGATTTCTTCTGAGCATAATGCTTTCCAGGAAGCAGAATGAGAAGTAAGTTTTTTAAAGTATTTTTTAATTTATTTTTTCTAGACACTCTCTGACAGCAGAGGGTATAAGGAAAGACCAATAAACACAAACCCTGTCCTGACTATCTATTAGAGCCCATGAGAAACGTGGGTATCATGGAGTTCCCACCAAGTTGCTGCATTTGTGTGCAACTCTCTTCTGTGTAGAAGTCCTGACTATTGTATCCCAACAAACCTTAAGACATGCTCATCTCTCCAGCTTTGGGAAGAGGAAAGCAGCTGTCTTTTCACTGCTTTCTAAAATTTCTTGACTGAAGAGATTGTGATAACAGTGTAGCAAGGTAGAGGTTAAAAAAAAAAAAAGAAAAAAGGTTATACCATCATCAGAGAGCAATTTTACTATCTTCTCTTGCCCACCATTGATTTGTAATTTGTATTGACAGGATTCCTGCCAACTTAAGACACAACTAGCTAATGATATGAATTTTCCTCTGGTTCATCCTGAAAAAGATACCAGCAATAATAAAAACTCCATTGCTAGCTACATTCATAGTTGCAGAGTGACTTCAGGAAGTAAATTAGTGTTTTTAAAATTACAAGCTAAAGATCCAAACTTTTTCAATATACCAATCATCAAATACTGGATGGCTTCATACCCGCATCAGATGATAATTTTTAATTTTTACTCATTATCACAACATGGTGGATTTCAAGATCCTACTATTGACTAATTCTTAATAACTCCAGAGTAAAATTAAAATTATTTTCATTCTGGCCCCAAGTATTTCCAGCAATCACTATTTGATTTACAGCATCATTCAAGTATTAGCAGTATTGATGGAATGCAAACAGAGAGTGCAGTACTGTAGTTCTCTGCAATCCAGTAAAGCAACTGCTCCTTAAATGCATTAAGAAGTTGTTACTTTCTGCCAAACCCAGCTCACACTGTCAGTCTTGCTGATTTCAGTAAGACTATCTATTGAGTGAGGTTACTCACACAAGATGGAATCTGTAGGTCTAGACCCTTCCATCCTGATTTACAAGTAAGAAGCACATGAGTCTAAGCAGGAATTTTAACACTTACGCTTCCACAGTCTGTTCCTCACCATCTTCATCTGAGCTGCTACACGTTGCATCAGAGTCCAGGTCCTTCTCCACACGAGACAGCAGCCCTCCAGTAGAAAGTGCAAAGCCACGGATTTCACCTGGTGCGACGCTAACTCCGTTCTGTACATCCACACCCAAACTACTCTCCGAAGGAGTTGTGTTGTTTTCCGGCCAACCTTCAGTGCATCTGAGGGAGCTATTGCTCAAAAATCTAGCTGGCTCATGGAAAACCTTCATTCTCTGAAGCTGATGTTTCACAAAGCACTTCAGCTGTTGATCACAGTGTTTGATAACGTGCTTTGCCAGGAGCATTTGTAAACGCTTCTGAGTTCTTTTGGCGCGACTGATTTCCATTTGTTGCTTAGTGACACACTGGAGTAAGCGAGCATACACCTCCTCCTGGGTGCAGCTCAAAATCCCTTCTGAAGGCCCATGAAGAATTTGGTGTAATAAATCCCCTTTTATTGTTTCAGTGCAGACTTCCAAAGGCCTACCCAAAACCCCATTCTTCTTGTACCATTTACCATTTAAAAGTTGCATTTCTTCTGCGTTACTGGATTCAGTTACACTTGAACCTGAAAGTCTCTGCATTCCTGCCAAGTTTGGAGATGTGGTCTCTGAAAATGCTGCCCCTTTGACCTGTTGCTCAGGTTCTGAGTGACTAATATGACCAAATGATGTGTCAGCCCCATTATGTAATGACTTTCTCATCTTGGAGCAGCCAGGCTCTCCTGCTTTTGTTTGCTTACCAGTTTTGTTGTTAAACGCAGAATTTGTACTCATTAACAAGACAGACTGATAGCACTTGGAGGATGGTGGGGAACCAAAATGCTGCACACTGAAGATATCATTCCTGAGGTTGGGCTCAGCAGTGGGGAACCCCAGGACTGAGCAAGTAATCCGTGCGATGGAGTCCTCTTTTATCTTCTCTTCCACTGCTCTGGAATTTTCCATGCACAAAGCTGTATCAGACTCCATAGCTCTAGAGGACAAAGAAGGTGACAAGTGGATACCATGACCTTTTGTTGTTGCCTCTCTGAGAGCTGGTGTCATTATAGCTACGGTAGGTAGTTTACAGCAAACCTGAAAATAACATGGGCCATGTAAATTTTCTCATTTTCATGACACAGTACAAATACAACAACTCTGTTAGACATTTCATTCTCTCAACGTCATTCAAAAATTCCATAAAAAGGGATGTTATCTAAAGAACACAGACCCTGTTGCCTCCCAAGTCAAACAAGAACACCCTTTCTGTTTTTTCTTTATTTCATTCAGAGGCTGTTCTGTGTGCAATGAAAGACTTTACATCTCAGGGGAATAAGTGTTCATACCTCATTTCATTTTTGATTCTATCAGTCTGAGAAATAAGACCCAAAAAGTTCAGGTCTGTCATCTAACCTTGCCCAAACTGAAAAACATGACCTTGAGCAATGTGACTGGCACTGTTGTGAGAAATGTATTTACTGCAAATCTATATAAAGAAAGCATTTGATGAACTAGTATACATTCTTATAAATACACATTAGAAACCAATCAACAAGGCTAATGCTTTCAAAATAGAAACCTCTATGTTCTGAAGTTTCCTACCAAAAAAGAATTCTTTCCTGTGTCTTTGGATACCATTCTATTCATCAGGCACTGTGTAATACATACAGATTATTTTTCATAGAAAATTGAGAAATGACAGTTCTCCTTGACAAATCCTTTTGCTTGTAGCTTGCCAATTAACAAAGGGCTCCCAGACTTTGGGATCAAAAGACCAATGTCAACCTTCACCCCTTCTTGTCAGCAGCTATGCTGCCAAGTCATACTGTATCTATTCCACGCAGGAATCCCTTGCACAGTACTTACAACTTTGTTAAGGAGATGCTTAAATAAACCCAATGAATGATTTAACTGAACATGGCCTGCAGAAGCCTGAAAGGTAAGTTCCTGTCAGCTCTTCATTAAGAATCTAGAGACAAAACCAGAAACCATATGAGAGCAGTAGCAAAAGTGGGTGCAGCACAGCAATGCCACAGTAAATTCTGTTGAACTGTGCACTAGTTGAGCAGCACTCCCACTGCCCTCGTTTTCATGTCTCCAGTTTCCTTGATCTCCCCAGCAACTGCCTAGCTCAGCAACTTTCAATGCACAGATCCCATAAGGGGTCAATGATTCTGAGACTACCACATATGGATCTTAAGAAAAGATCTGTCTGAAGCCTTAGCTTGTTTATAACTACAGGTTTTTTTTACACTGAAGGTGCAAACATTAAAGTGAGATGTGGAAACCTAGGGAGCTGAGAAATACCAGTTTGGACACTTGCTCCTTAACCCTCAAAACATGAAGCAGAACACAGAGAGCCACATGGTCCAGCACTGCCTTACCACTCTCTGTATGCTTTATTCACCTTTCATTGCTCCAAGAGTACCTCATCCACAAGGTTTTCATCTCTGCACATCACTCTCCTAGCATCACTGACACCAGGTTTGGGGGTCTTACTGCTAATCATAAATGATACCATTAAAATCCCCAAGATTTTAACCCTTATAAATAAGTCAATAACTTCAGCCTTAAGAAGAGCTCAGCACACAGTCCTCCCAGTGGACAGCTGTTCAGGAAGAGCCTCTTTCTAGGATCAGACAGGGAAATGCACAGCTGAGAGCTGGAGCCCCAATCCTAAAGCTCTGGTGACTCAGTAATGCTCTCAGCACCTGGCTGACTCGTGTCTTTCCTCCTGTAAAAGCTATCAGGCCTGCAAATCTGAAAATCCAAAGGAGTGTGAATTCAGACACCAATGCCTCCCTGGCCCTAACATAATGGCAAATAACTACAGTAAGTCAGAGCAACTGTGCATGGCTAAAACATAAGGGGAGAGAACTGAACAGTTCCTCTGTGAGGTTAATGTGAGCTCAGGAATCCCTGTGTTTGACTCTGCCTGAGAATTCCAAGAAGCTCTCCAAGAAGAGCACCATCAGCCAGGGATCTACATGCACCTAGGAATGTATTTATTACTGTCCCAACTTTACCATCCACCTCCCTTAGTCTGAGTGGTTTGGTTTAGCAGGCACAGGTTGCTACTCCTGAAACCCAGGAAACATCCACACAAAGTGCAGCTGTTCAGGCAAAAAAGTACTCTGGAGATGTGGATCACATACCTGTATGAAGATGGAGGTTATTCAAAGAACTGGCAGCACAAAACTTTATAGTGCTGGGTTTTAACTCCATCACATTCCCTCAAACACCACATACCCTTTTGGTACAGTTTCAAATTTCCAAAATTGCAATGAATATCATTACCACTTTTTTTGTTTTCATCTGGAAGACTTTTCAACTCTTCTAGGGGAAAGAGGGGAAGAATCAAAGCACCCTCATATGGAACACAAACACTGAACTAAAGAGCATTGACAAATCACTCATTTGGAGTGCCTGACCAAATATGCTTAAACTACAAAGCAGCTGAAAAATAAATAAAATGCTTTTTAAGAGGGAAATCACAATTAACACCCCCTTACCCAGCAACTTGGAAATTTCATACAATGTTTCTGCCCTGAAGACAGTGTGAGACACTCAGGTGTGCTCGTCTCACTACAGTGACATCAAAAAGAACTTCAAGAGGCTGGTACTGCCACAGTGTCCAGCCCTTGGCATTTCTCCAAGAAGTTCACACACACACACACACACAAACACAAAAAAATGTCATAGGTACGGGAGCCAAACAAAGTATCTGCTGCAAAAAAATTATAAACAAGTTTTAGTACAAGTACTTAACTTGACAAAAGTTATACAATTTAAACTTTTATACATTTTATTTAACTTTGGCAGAAAGCTGCAAAAATTATTTCATTCCACCCATATTGGAAGTAAATTTCCAAAGCAAAACCTACTATCTTGGAGGGGGGAAAAAATAAAGGCAAAGAGGGAGGAAAGACAAGTACCGCAAAGTGGAATACTAGAAAATTATTTTCATTCTAAGAAACGTTTTTCTGCCATAAGTAAACCATTTCACAGATTTTTTTTTTTGCATTGTGTATTACTTGAGGTTTCAAAACCATACGAGCTGAAATTCTGCTAAACAGCTTTTCATCTACCAAAACACTCCACTTGAAAGACTAAAGAGTATTGTAAAAAGAAAAACTAACATTAAATAAATACTGGGGAAGGGAAGAAACAAGTACCAGACAAACACACTAAAGCAACTGATGTTTAAAGTGACTTTATGCTTATCCTCCCCTAATGCCTTAATTACCCAGGAGGATCTAGCTGGGAATTGCAGTTTACCACAGCAGGACCTGCACCCTGCTCCCCTCCACCACTGCAGCTACAGGTTCCTAACCCCCAGTGGCTCCTGCTCCCCTTCCTCTCCCTCTGCTGATTTCTTTGTCCTCCCTTGACACTTCTCCCTTATACCCTTTCCCTACCAGGCTTACCTCAACAGAATTTGTCTAAATCCTGAAACGAGTGTCTTCATGTTGTGATTAGCAGCACCCTATTAAAAGAAACACAACAAAACCCAGCCACAACTCAGCACACAGGGTGGCACTCCCTCCCTTCCCAGCTTTTGTTTACAGTCCTTTCACTTTTTGACTCTTCTCCCCCTTGCATAACACTATCACTTTGGTTACACAACGCTGCAGACAGTGTTCTGGGGGATTTTTGCTTGGGGGAAGGATTGCTTGGTCTTTTAGTGGATTTTTTTTGTTTGTGAGCTTTTCGTTTCCAATGACAATAAAACTCCACTCGCAGGAGGCTTTTTAAAGCTCCTCTGTAGCAGCCTTCTCTCCTTGTAAATTGAGTCATTTTTCCTCATCATAAACACCTTAAATTTTCTCCTTAATAATGAAATTCCTTGAGACCAGAAGGAAATTTTTATGATTATTTTTGTTGTGAAACTCAGAAGCCTACAAACAACATTTTAAATTAATATGAGCGTTTCCAGCTTACTCACAGATTAACACTGTTTCAGATAAGCCAACTTCCACTGTTTATTCCTTGCATAGATGGCATTTCAAAAGCAAAGCAAAGTCCCTGACAGCAGCCAGCCTCTGGTGAAACACCCAAAATGAATCTCAGTAAGAATGCTCAAAAATACTGTATTTCAACCTGTTTTAAGGCCTCTTAGAGACAACCTGCAGAAGAGAGGGCAGCTACAAAAGCGAATTGCAACCCAACTGCCAAAACCCGGTTTCCTACAGCTTTGTGCTGTTTGTCCTGTAATCCCCAGCCAGCTCCTCCCGGGCAGCCTTGCTGATAATCACTGGCCAAAAATAAAGTGCTCTGGCAGGCAGGCACTGCTGCAGCACTGCCTCAGCAGAGTGCAGCACACAGAACCTGAGCCTGGCCAGCCTCTGCAAGCCTTGCCTGGTGCCAGGCATCCCTCAGCCTTTAACTACCCCTCCCAATTTTTGGAAAACCTTCAGGATGGTAGTGGTTTCTAAGAATAGCAAGAAGAGCTCGATAGCACAGTGTGCATTTTCTCATGGAATAGTCTGCAGCAACGACCCTATAAAAGATATTGGTCCCACTGGGCATGTCCTGGTTAGGAGTATGAAAGGAAAAGGAAAGAAGCCCATGTTTAATAACACACCTGGGACCAGCCTTTAAGAGTGAAAAAAAAAAAAATCATTTCAGTAGGCAGCTTTTGTTTTCTCTTCAAAAGCCGACCAGTCACTCATGATGTGTATTTAAGCATTTTAGTATTTTGTTCTATTAATAGACTGGGAAAAAACTCATAAAGCCAAACAGGATCAGTGGGGAGTCTCCACGTTCAGCAGTGCTCACTGTGCAGGCACAACTATCCAGACAAAACACTCTAGTGATTTGTACACCCCAGAAGATATAAGCACAAAATCCTCCTACTTGGGAAAAAAAAAAAAAACCAAAAAAACCCCACCAAAAATACAGCACACCACCCACCCCCCCCAAAAGGATCTCTCTTTGAACACTAAGAGATCTCCATTTAAGGCAGACCACCCAAAGTTTTAATCATAAAAAACATCCAAAAGGAGGCACTTCAAGTGGAACTCATCAGTACTAACTTATGGTAAAATCCATGGCTCATTAAAACATGTGAACAGGTTTGTTTTCCTCCTTGTTCAGATCTGCTTCTGAACAGAGAATCCATATAACTTCCAGGTTTACTACTACAGCATCAACTAATTCTTCTTTAGTCTATAACACCATATTTGCAAAGCAACACCTGAAGTAATTTTTAATATATGTTAAATGCTTTTTGTAGTACAACAGGTGCCTCTGTAAGAAAGTTGTACACATGTCTCTAACAAATATCTGCCATGTCTTCTGGTACCTTTCATCGTAAATCTCGTATCCACATTTCAGTGATACTTTTGAATTTCAGCCTTTGAAAAGAGGGCTATAAAACCTGGTCTTAAATGAGACCCACTCAGCTCTTAAGACACTAATTAAGATGACTGGAATTTAAGCTTCTCAGAACATTCCCCAGGATTTCAAACCATGGACCAATACAGCAGGAGAGTCCTAAGGCACACAGACTGCTTTCTGGGTAATTTTTACTATTTCCTTTTTATTAAACTAGCACAAAAAAGGAGTATTTAACTTTTGATAAAAGGCATACTTTAATAATTTGGATTTTTTTTAATTGGCTCACATTGCAAATTGGAAATTGAAAATTCCCATTAGAGAGGGGTAGGTTCGGAATACCTCAGTCAGTGCTACATTTTTGTAGGGGGGAGATGCTTCATTTTGCAAAAAGTGGATGGAAAAAATAGCTCAGGAGCACAGAGGAGCTCTCAAAGCAGGCTGCAGGACCTGGATCTGAGTTGCTTTGCTAACTACTCCATCCAAAGCGTGCAGCTCTGTAAGCGGTGCCAGCCCGGGGTACCCCTGAGGCACAGCACCAAGTGGGTACATGGAGATTCCCAGTGGGTGCCAGTCTGGGATCCCCGGGGCACAGCACTAGGTGGGCACACACAGATTCCAGGCTGGGATCCCCGGGGCACAGCACTAGGAGGGCACACACAGATTCCAGGCTGGGATCCACGGGGCACAGCACTAGGAGGGCACACACAGATTCCAGTCTGGGATCCCCGTGAGGCACAGCACTAGGAGGGCACACACAGATTCCAGTCTGGGATCCCCGTGAGGCACAGCACTAGGTGGGCACACACAGATTCCAGGCTGGGATCCCCGGGGCACAGCACTAGGTGGGCACACACAGATTCCAGTCCAGGGTGCCCCCGAGGCACAGCACTAGGTGGGCACACACAGATCCCAGTGCGGGGTCCCTCCGGGGCACAGCACTAGGCGTCCACACACATATTCCAGTCCGGGGTCCCTGCGGGGCACAGCACTAGGCGTCCACACACATATTCCAGTCCGGGGTCCCCCCGGGGAACAGCACTAGGGGGGCACACACAGATTCCAGGCTGGGATCCCCGGGGCACAGCACTAGGTGGGCACACACAGATTCCAGTCTGGGATCCCCCCGAGGCACAGCACCAGGTGGGTACACACAGATCCCAGTGCGGGGTCGCCCCGGGGCACAGCACTAGGTGGGCACACACAGATTCCCAGCGGGAAGTTTCCATCCGCTGTTTAAATCCCGGCTGGGACACGCGGGGCGGGCGCGGAGCGGCCCCGCCCCTGCACGGGCTCCGCCCCCGCCTCACGGCCGCCGGCCCCGCCCCGCCGCGCGCACGGACCGTTACCCCCGCCCCGCCCCCACCCCGCGCATGCGCACACGCCACTCCCGCCGCGGGAACCAACCGCCGCCCGGCCCCTCCGTGCCCCCGCCGCCTCACGGCGCCCCGCCGCGCCGCGCCCCGCGCTTGCCTCCGCGTCCGGCGGGTTCTCCGCAGCGGCACGGGCGCCGGCGCCGCCTCAACCCCGCACTGCACGGCGCCCGCCACGGCTCACACTGCCGCTCTTGAAGAGTCCGCGCCCAGCTAAAGCGCAGCGCGGCGGGGCGGGGCCTCCCCCGCTCCTCAGGGGGAGGAGCGCGGCCAATCCGGGGCGCCGGGGGGCGTGGCTAGGGCTGGGGGCGTGGCCTCCCGCCATTGGCGGGGCCCCGCCTGACGCGAGGACACCGCCCTCCCCTCACCCCCCGCCGCGCGCCGGGGCCGTGTGGGAGGGAAGGGGGCAGCGCCGCTCCCCGCTCCGAGCAGCTTCAACTATTAACGCCCAGCGTGGGTAAAGAGCTAAAAAAAACTCCTAAACACACACAAGTCCGCGTTACTATCGCAAATAAACAGCTCTCAAGTTCACCTGCATCACACTGCCTCCCACCGAACTCCCCCTCAGCGCCCTGAGGTGAATACGGGCACAGAGGGAGATGCCCCGTTTCCCCGAGTAACCGCAGTTGAAGTAACCGCAGACAAGCGTGAGATTGCATAGAAATGCTTTATTATGTTTATTTGACCAAAGTAATTACAATAAGGCATTCCGGATTAGATGTAAACATAGAGGTCAGCTGCACGGCAGGTGGCTGCTGCACAGTGAGCAGGTGTATGGCAACAACAGCAAGTGTCAAGTTCTGCTGCTCAAGGGGAAATACAAATTCAAAGTTACATTAATATTTATTTGTTATGAATATGGTTTCTCTCGAGATTTGCTTCTGAAAAGCAAGGTTTGGATTCAACACAATGGGTTCAAGTCTGAGAGACCAAGAGTTCCAGAGATAAAATTGCCTTTTACTACTGCAACTCTTGACACCCAGAGAACCACTCCGTGTTGTACAAAGACATTTAAATTTTAAGTTCATTAAATATTAGATATCCTGAATGTGAGCACATTGTTATTACTAACATGTGCTTTAAGTGTCACTTCCTTTAAAGAACATTATACAGCATATTTATTTTACTTACATTCTGATGTCTGATTTTACGCCATATATTAATATAGAAAAAGGCTCTGCAAGACTCTGCAAAGTAGTAATCATCTGCCCTACTTGTCACTGACAATGTCTCTAGCAATAAGTTCTTTCATTATTTCATTGGTACCACCATAGATTGGCTGAACACGGGCATCCACAAAAGCTCTGAGGGAGGAAAAAACAAAACAAGGAAATATTACAGACAATGCCTCAGAATGACCATATAATAAAAAAAAACAAAACCAAAAAAACAACAGCATTTTATCTTTAGAGATCCCTCTTTTCAAAGTATACTCTTCCCATTGATAAGGTAGTAGTTATTTTCTAAGAGGCTTCAATTACCTGGAATATTACAACTTTCCGGGATGCTGTGTGCCAAACCAGGAACTGGGTCAGCATCTCTTCCCTGTCTGTTTATAGTGTAAAGTCTCCACTATTGCCTCTAATTAAACAAAAAAAATAAAGCCCTATAAACTCCTGCTACTACTCCACTCCCAATTTTTGTTCCTGGTGACAGCACACAGGATGATGACAGAGCTTTTCCATCTCCATTCTGCTTCCTCACACAGGAGCAATGTGGCATTCTCTGGAAATCTACTTATTACTGGACCACAGAGATAATAAAACCCTGTGTGGGGAACTACTGTACACACAGACAAGCAGAGGTTCAAGGACACCCCAAACTGGCCTTGCTTTAACAAGACAAAGCAGATCACTCACAAATTACACTCCATGAAAATATGGAGAACAAGTCATTTTAAAGCAACATTTCATACTCAATGTATTTAAAATTTAAATAAAATATAAACCTCCTCAGTTAAAAAAAATTAGCTTGCTTATGACAATTGTACAGCAGTCCTGTGTTTGCTATTTCTACAGTCAGATTACCACCTCTTTGATATATTTAATAAAAACAGCTCAAAATCTCTATTTAGTGTGTCACATGGCCTGTACACAAACTTCACAGATAACAGACAAGGATTTATACAAAAGCTCCATTAATGTCTCTAAATTCACCAAGTCAGAAAAAAATGGGAACGACAAATTTCTTTGTCTACATATAAATCTCTTCTCTTCTTAATTTTCAAAGGTGTAAAAGAGCTGAATGTAGCCAGTTATGCTCTTGATTTAATTACTTGATACTCAGTGGTAGAAGAAATGTGTTTTCTTCACCCATATGCATTTAATTTCAGATAAAACATAAAACTAGCTTCCCCTCATTTCTACTTTTTATAGTTTTGCTGTTTTTTCAATAACATTTCTTCTAAAAAAAAACAACTTTTGTGAAAAAAAAACCAGACAATAATTGCTGAACAGATTTAGAGTTATTTGGAGAATCAGAACAAAGCCTTCCTGCAGACATCTGTACAGTAATTTCAATTAAACACAATGAGAAAATGAACAGTAAATCACCACTAACACTAAACAACTAACACACAGATGCAAAGGAAGTGCTTCATTTGACTTTGCAGGTAATCTTTCATCACACAATCTGAAATGTTCCACTTACTTTGCAATTGGATACTCCCACATGTACCCCCATCCTCCGTGCATTTGTACACACTGGGTAGCGATGCTGTTTTGGAGATCAGAGCACCTTAAATGGCCAAAAGGAAATTTGCTGTTAGAAGGACATCATGTTGCAAAACAGTACAGAAGATAAAGATATGTTAACAAGACAACACCAAAATATTGTTAGTAAGAAATAAATACTGCTCAATTGAATGCATTAAAGGTTTGTTCCCTTTATGAGACAGCTTTTGGAGAAGGAAAGGTTTCAAAACAGACAGACTTGTTTACCTTTCTCACAGGCCAAGTGAATCCTTTTGTGAAGCAAGTTGGTACAGTCTCTTTTCTTGCCAATCACTCAGCTTTGTCAGAAATTAACAATAAACCAGGCTTTCCCCCCACCACTGCCATTAGCAACACACCAGGATACTCTTTGAGCATAACCATCACCTGGGCATAATTTATTTTCTGCAATAAATTTTCCCAATAGCCTTTTCTGCAATAGCCTTCAATTCTAAACATACTGCAATTCCCCAATAGCATTTGTTGACTACAAAATATGGATTTAATAGCAAAAAAAAAATTTCCAACACTGGAAGCTCAAGCTGTAGTTAGAAGACATGAAAAAAAAAACCACTTTCTAAGCATACAGCTTTCAGTGGCAACAGAAGAAATGAAAATGAAAAACTAATTGCTTCTCCTGGAATAATGGTCTTTTCCCCAAACCATCCCCTCATTCATTTAAATCCTTACAGTTTATGATACCAAATGTAATTCTGCAGCTGTGAGTTATTACCACTGTCTTTCCTAAATATATTCTCAAATTCAAAATTTTAGGTATGTACCACAACCTGTCACCACAAGAAAAAGCAAACCAAAACAACCCTACAGACCTTTTCCAGATATGAAAAAAGAGATGCACAAACCAGGTTTTAAACTCCTTCAAAGCTCTAACTCAAGTCATTGACTATACAAAAAGTTTGAAGGGAAATTCAAGACTGGAGAGAATGTCCCAATACATTAGGAAATAAAGCAATTCTACAGTCAAGCATTTTCTAGACCATTTAAGTGAGTCTTATGGAAGGGTCACAGGGACACCACTGGGGAAAGAGGAAACCCACAAGAAATCATGCTGGTAAACAGCTGTGAAAGTGAGGGATTTTCAAAAGCCTCGCTTAGGGAAATCTGTTGAGGAAGTGAGTCTGCATACCTCAGCTGGCATTAGTTGCTTCCTCCTCCTCAAAATGGAATGCCTCTGCTTCTGTACCTGGTACTTCTAGGTAATCACTGCCAGGAATAGCACTCAAAACCTTTCCTTCCATTGTAAATATTTCTGCTCATTTCCTCAATACTTACTTTGAAATGTTTTATACTTTTGAAAGCCTAAAAACTGTGTGCGTATATTCCATAAATTTCTTTGCTCCTGTCTCACGTGGGTTTTTTCCTCCCATCTTTGCAACGAGCTATAACTATACAAATTGATGCACCACTACCTTAGATATTTCCTTAGATATTTCTTGATATTGTTATGCCCTGGTAAAACTAAGTTAACACATGACACCACCAAGTACAGGGTGAGGGAGAAGAAGTTCTGGACAATATAGGAAAGCACTGTTCAGTCTCAGTTACAGCAACAGCTGTATCCAACTATTTCTTCCCAAAACCAGCTAGCTTTGAAAACTGGCTAGGCCAAACAGCTATTCTTAAGTAACATTAACTAAACAGTATCACAGAGCTTCAAATATCTTTAAATTTACCTCCAAATATTCAAATTTTGCTTAAAAAAACCCCCATATACCCCACTAAAAAAAAGAACAAAGAAAATGAAAAAAAAACCACCCAACAACAAATTGCTAACAATAAAATGCAAATTTTTGTCTAAATACCAATGGAGCACTTGCTTTTTCTTAAAGCTAAAGCAGAGGCATGATTTTGTTATCAATGGAAGCCTATTTTAAAAGTATTTATTTTGAAATTGATCTGGTTAAGCAACCCTGGTTTTCAATGTAACTCTGATTTTTGCTGCCCACACCAGAGTTCAGACCATGCCAGTGACACTCCCAGATGACTGTGAGCACATACCAGTACTTGGCCATGGAGGCTGTGGCAGAGTCCAGGCGTTTGTCTGCATGCAGCTGCAAACAGTTGTCCATAAAAGCTCGGCCCACACAAATCTGAGTTTTTATTTCAGCCAACTTGTGCTGTACTGTCTTGTTTTGGAAGAGGATAGAGAAGGGAGAGGAAAGAAGTATAGTGCAGTTTAATATTTTAGGTAGAAAATACAGCATATTTTCCAAAAGGATTGCTGTTAGAAATCACTATTTCAAACTTTGGCTCAGTACATCAGAAGACAGCAGACAATTATGTATTCACCAGTCCTATTACACAAAGTTACTGCTTTTTACTTCTCAAGGTCAACTCAAAACACAAATTTAAGAGAAAAAGCACAAGAGAAAGGGAAAACAAATTCCTAGAGAGCACATGGCAGAAGGCCCAGAGCGCTCTGTCGCTCTCGGCTCCCTCTGGCAAGGGAATGTCCTTTCACTCTGTAGAGCCATGAACTTTCCCAATTAATAACACTTCACCATCTCTTGAATCCTCTTTCTATGTATTCTTCAGAGTTTAAGCTACATGCAAAGAGAGAAACAAAAAATAAAAGGAATTTTGGAATATCAAAGTTTTTCAGCACTGAGCTCTGTCACACTGGAAGAGAGGTTTAGATAGAAGAGGTAAAATCCATCATAAAGTTATGTAAAACCAGACCAGGCAGGCATTCAACCATCTTCTTGTAATTCTGGCAGGGAGAGGATAAAAACATCACCCACTAATAAAAGTTCTTTCTTATTTCAGTTCTAGAAATATATATTAAAAAAAAAAAATCTTGCTTCCCTTGACAAGAAATACACTGGACCAATGTTCTACTACAAGGAAAGAATTCATTTCAAATGCTGTAATGTGGCATGACTAAATGAATTAGCCCAAGGCAGAGCTTTAATTGGAAAGGATTATTTATAATATGCACACTCAAGTCATCATCAACAAAAAGAAATATGCAGAAATTCATTATTTTGGCAAAAATAATATACTTTATGAAATTTATTGTCCACCTGCTGGTGGCCTAGCCTAAAAAGGGAGATTATTTCGGAGATCTCTGCACAGTGAACTACTATAAATAGGAAGCATCTCCTACCTACATTTAAACAAGTTAAAATATAGTTCTTTTGTGTTTCAGTCACACAGTGAAAATTCCATCTGGAATTACGGATTCCTGAAGGTTAACTTTAAAAACTATGAAGATCATAATCCCCTGAAGGATATCTTGCATTCCAGCCTCTAAAAGTTTCAGCTCTGGTGCTCTTCACAACTAAAGATTTGAGTTTGACAAAGTCTCAGGACACAGAAATGGATTTTTTTGCTAATTATTTCAAAAGTATATTTAAAAAAGAGGCAGCCAACATCTTTAGCCCATAAGAGTCAGTTTTATCCTATAAACCAAAGCAGGAGCTTGGCTTCCTTCAGCCCTAACAGTTAATGCTGTTGTCAGGAAAATTGTATTATAGCAATCCTGTGGAAAACAGTATCTATTTTGTGACTGCAGCTAAAGACTGTAGGCACAAACATCTCAAAATTCAATTATCTACCCCCATCAGGAGTGAGTTCTGCCCACAGAGCATCAGACAACGTTTTTACACACAGCCACACAAACACCCAGACTGCTGCTGGCTGAGGAGTCTCATTACAACATTCATGAAGCACCTCCACAGCACTCGGGCAGCAAGGTCACTGCTGGGAGTCCCCCTCCTCCAGGAGCATCCAAAATAATTTTTCTGCAATGCTCTGTGTGCAGAGGAATATCTGCACAGGCAGGCCCCTAAAAGGATTTTAGGCACAGACAAATAGAGGCAGGTGTGATGAACCCTATGATTAGGACCTCTGGCAGTAAAATGCAAGCCTCAGCTGAACAAGGGAATTATTCTCCAGCTGCAGCAAGGAGCCAGGATACTTCCTGCTCTTTCCTTCTAAGAAACAGCACTGCTGGGAGGTTACCTACCCAAGTCATAAAATACATACATTAAGGCTTTTCCTTAAAATTTTTCTTTTTGCATTCCTTAAATGAAAAATAGGCACGGAGGCAAAAACCAGCCCCAGTGAAAGCTTTGAAAATGACCCTTTCGAAACAGCCCAGTGATTTTCATTTGGTCACTACTTCACATGCACAGCTGTATAGCAAACACACAATAGAATCTGTACACAAGCAGCTCAGTTCTAACTCACCTGCAAATGTGCAATTGTCTTCCCAAAAGCTTTTCTTTGCCTCACATAATTCCTTGTTTCTTCAAACATGAATTCACAGCTAGCAAGAGCCATATCAGCAATTAGCAGCCTTTCCTTTTGAAACACAAATTACAGAATGCAGTTGAGTTGGTCCTACATTTCGCCACATCAGATGCACAATTAGGACACAGATGTTCAGTGCTGTTCATTAATGGAGTGGGAGCAGAAGTCACATAAAATATCAAACCAGACATACTGCATTACTGAAATTAATGAGTTGGACAAATGCCTTGCTGTCTAAAGCTCACTTTTAAGGCTTTACTGGCATAATGCTCCATCACAATGACTCAAAAAATAGCTACAGATTGACCACAGGAATCTTACTGACTGAAAAGTTCACATCAGATTCTGTTTCAATTATTGGCTTCCACTGCTCAGCTAAAACAACAACTGTATTTAATAATTTCAATAGGACAACTCTAGAGGGGAAAAAGCCTACAAAAATGTCTTGTTTCTCCTTCTCCATTGCAGTGAAAAACAAAAACTACATGCAGAACATTTTTTTCTGGCAACATGGAAACAGTCTGATGCATTGCATTGAATCGGATTGTGGGACATCTATTTAAAGCATTAAAGTATTTCCTTTGATCAGGTTTTGTATTTACTCACAATATTAAAAAATATGATCCCTACCAAATGAGGCAAGTATGTCATAGCTTTGACAAAGCACAGACACATTTTGGAAAACAACATTGCCTCCTTGCCCTCCAAAATAATTACAAACCTTCAGAAACTGACTGGTAAAGTAGCAAGGTATTTTGGCAGCTAAACAATTTCTTTACTTTGTTGTATGAGCAGAATTCCATGTAACTTTAATATGCTTCTACTTGCAGAAGAGCTAGAACAGCAGTGCTTGTTTCTTGAAAGAGAATGCTAAATGAATCAGAGATGACCAAGCTATACTTAATTTACTAAGCAAAGTGCTTCCATACTAGAAGTATACTAGAAACCTGTGGAATGTTCTTTTTAATACACTACCCTCAGGTTTTTCAGTAGCTGGGTTGCTGATTAGGAGATCTGTCTTTGAGCTGCTGGAATATCAACACTTTTAGCAATGCCCAAAGAATTCTACACCTAGCACTGTGTGCTTCAGTTAAAAATCAGCAGTACCAACAAAACATTGCACACAAGACTGTCAGGGACTGGAAAAGATTGATGTCTTGAGACATTTTGGCATGCATGTGTGGGGACAGGGGGGCAGGATGGGCCCTGCTCTGCACACCACAGCCCCCAGCAAGCCCTGCAGTGTCTGTCAGTTGTGGCACACTGCAGGCAGTGCCTCAGTCTTGCCAAAGCCAGCTCCTGAGTGACCACAGTCCCATCTGGGAGGGCCAGGGTGGCTCTGGAGTTTAAAAGGCTGACCACAAGGGGACCTTGTCTTGACCCTATCAGCTTCTTGGAGTCTCTACCTCATCATCACTGGAACTCAGGAGTTGGTAGTTACATGTGTGTTTTTCTGTATTTTTTCTATCTTTCTCCCTTTCTTCTTCTAATTCGCTTTTCATGGAACATTTTGGACAGGTTTAAAGGTTGCTAAGTTAGACTAAATTAATGCTAAGGCAAGTGTTTTGTGTTAATTGGGTGTTGCACTACATCCTTTGTCAAAGTTCCTTAATTTTCTACATTTTGCCAGTAAACTTGTATAATTTTGACCTCTTGAGAATATCAGGTTGCTATTTCTTCTGTGAGCTTAACCCATAGAAATGTTTTGGGGTTTTACAAAGGCATCCCACTTCAGCAACCCAGGTGGCTCACCACAATACATGAACTTCAGGACTAATGACAAAATCTGTCTCTGTATTCTTCCTGCAGACAGCAAACACTCACATTCCTTTTACCTGAGGCAGCTCTGCCATCAGATAGTAGAAGCCTTTGTTCTCTTTTCCAAGCAAGGCACTGGCTGGCAACCGCACATCTTCAAAAAACAGCTCTGCTGTGTCCTAAGAGGATTTGAAAGGCAACAGTTGAGTCTCACATTCTCATCCCTTTAAACTAACTTTTCCCTAGTGTTTTCTTGCTACTATGCACTTTAACTTGAAATCCCAAATTTAGCCTGGAAGGATCCTCCAGAAGTCATCTAGCTTACATTCTACTCAGAGCAGCTCCAGAAAAACAATCAGATGAGGGCCTTGTCTAGTTAAGCTTTCCAAAGCTCAAAAGATGAAGGCTCCAGAGCCTCTCTCAGCCACTGTGCAAGTATCCAACCATTTTCCTGGTGACCTTTTTTCCTAATATCTAAGAATTGTCCTTAATATAACTTGTCTCCTTTGCCACTCACCTCCTCAAAAAAGGATCAGGCCTCAGCATCTCTCTAGCTAAACACATCAGTAAATTCCTGCTCTTTCAGGCTTCTTCCAAGTAAATGCATCCAGCTTCCTCAGCCTCTCTTTGCACATCACATGCTCCAGACCTTCACAGGCAAAATCAGGATACACTACATTGCATGTTTGTGCTCCATAGCACAAAGTTTCAGCTCTGGTGCTCTTCACAACTAAAGATTTGAGTTAGACAAAGTCTCAGGACATAGAAATGGATTTTTTTTGCTAATTATTTCAAAAGTATACTCAAAAAAGAGGCAGCCCATCTTTAGCCCATAAGAGTCAGTTTTATCTAGCTGTTAGTTGAAAGTCTAGTTGTTAGAAAGTCTAACAACTAGAACACAACCATAGTTCCATCTTATATTTATTTAGCAGCTGCCAGGCATTAAGTGGGTTTAGACTTTCTCCAAATCTATTGCATCAGAGGTTGTATGAACTCACTTGAGCTTTCAAGCCAATTTTGTTGAGTTTGCGCCCTTTGATGAAACCTTTTGTTCCATTTTCCACCAGGAAAAGGCTGATGCCATGAGCAGGGGATCGGGCCTCCCTGTCCGTAACCGCAACCACGATCACCACGTCGCTCATCCAACCATTAGTGATGAACACCTGTAAAACAAAAGGAATTTAGAATACAGCAAGGTGGATAGTGGTTAGAAGAGATCAAGTAGCAGAAAGTAGAATTACATTGACACTTTCAGAGGTGAACTGAAAGGAAAGGTTCAAGTGTCCAGAAGAATTTCAAGCTTTAGATATTAAGAGTTTAGGAACAAGGCAGACATTAATTTGAGAAGTATTGTGTGGGGCAGAAGTGTGAAGTTAAAGAATGCACAGTCCTGTTTCTTCTGTCTGTGCAGAAGGAATAAGAAGGAATGCAGCATCAAATGTAGATATTAAATAAACACAGAGGTTCTCTTGTCTAGAAATTAAATTATTTAGGCATAACACTCAAAACTATCAACAGCTTCTTGTCACAACTGCTCAGTATTACCCTGCAGAACAACTCATGAGTCTGTCAAATGGATCCATCTTAAGTCCAGCAAGAGAAAGCTTTCTGTCCTGTGTGGCTTCAAATGAGTGGCATGGGCACCTTTTTAGCACCTATGCATATCTATCTGCTTGCACACATTGTCACCACTGAAATTCTGCTAAGACCAGAAGTCTCTATCAGTACTGTTATCAGCAGCAGTACAAAATAAGCTTAGGACATTTCACAGCTTTCAAAAAAATGGTCTGTTGAACCCACACTCCCACTTCAACATTATTTCTGCCCTCTTATTTTTCATTATGGTAATGAAAAAATTGCTTTGCCACAATTTGACAACACAGCAAAAGCATCTGATGCAGCTGTTTTGGTCTTTTCCTAGTAAGACCAGCAAGCTCCTGAATAAAGATTGCATTGTGGCAGCACAAGTTTTTACTCAGGCCACAGAAGATTTCACAGCAGTAGTATCTATATTTTATTGTTAAACATCAGTACTGAGAACCATACTGCTCATACTACACAGCACATTTTTTCCCCTCTCCTTCACAGTTTAAGGGAAAATAAGCCTTTTAATAGGCTTACTTTAAAGCTACAAAAAAAACCCTATACAAGCCCTCCTATAAATCAGTTTGTAAATTGCCTGCAACAGACATCTCTCAAGACCTATAAAAAAAAGGTAACTGGAAAAAAAACCCACCTACAACATAACCCAGACAAAAAACCCAAACCAAAAGTAAAAGGATTGGGAGGAGATGCTGAGAGCAGTGCACATCCTGTTGCATTCAGCTAAATGTGTTCAGCTCCTAAAGCCCACGAGCAGAAGGCATGTCAGTGCACTTACCTTACTCCCATTAAGAATCCAGTCACTTCCATCTTTTTTTGCATATGTCCGTACTCCCTGCAAGTCACTGAAACAGAATTCAAAAGGTCCTTCAAAAAACCATTCCAGAGGCTGCAGTTTGTATCTTGGATTCCATCCAGTACAAAATAAGGTAGATTTTATACCATGCAGACATGGGCTCAGTGAAAGAATAGTGAGACACCATGAAATAGGTGAGTGTAACAGAAGCCACAAGCAGGGTGTGGAAAAGGATGATAAATCTGTGCAACCATACAGGAGCACGAGGTCCCATTTCCCCATCCCTGCTTGTGGGAGATGGTGTAATGCAAGCACTGACATCAACAGGTCAACATCCACTTACACAGTACACCTCAGACAACAAATGGCAGATAAAACCAATCCTCTTCACAGGCTCAGTCCTGATCAGGAGGCTCTGTGAAAAGCCATGAGCAACACCTGCCATTTGGAGAAACCTCACACCAACAGGTTTTGCATTTCACATGTCCCTCTCTCTTTTGCAAAGTGATCAGCAGTGTCTACTCCAAACATGTGCTGGGCAAGGAGGGACATTTCTCTGAAAGGATTCAGAGCAAATAAAAACAAGGTGTTCTGTTCTACAGAAAAAGCTAACTGTAAAGCCCAGCCTTCTTTACCACAGTATGTAATTTCCCACTTTTTTTCTCATGTTGTACCTATGTTCACATGCAAACAAGTTGATAACTATAAACTCAGACTGCAGAAACAAATACAAAGCATATTTGCCCACAGTGGAACAATACAGAAATGGATTCTGAGCCACTATCTTGAAATGACAAAGCTGTAATAAAGTAATCTATAACAGGTTTTTTGAGTCTTGCCTATAATGTGGGATAATCTAGTCTGTAAAGTTAACGAACCAGGAGGCTCAGAATGTTTTTCACTGACAGATCAACAGACAGCAAATAATGTTGAGACCATTGTTTTAGTATTTGGCTTACCTGCCAGCCCCAGGCTCTGTCATGGCAATAGCTCCAATGCACTTGCCTGCAACCATCTGGGGGATAAAGTGTTTAATCTGTTCTTCAGAGCCATAGTTGGCAATGTAGGGCATGACTATATCTGAGTGAAGGCTGAACCCTGGGCCTGTACAGTTAACATACATCCTGGAAAAAAAGGGGAGGGGGAAGTTCAGAAAAAACTACTAACAAAGACTTGAACACTGAACTTGCACCATTACAACACAAACACCGTAGTGAAGAGAACCCCACTACACAGAAGTCTCAGATCTTTTACCATTATTTACAGATTTTAATTTCACAGCCAAATGGGTACATAACCTACCAGGCTACAAAAAAGGCTTCCCCCAGTCACAAAGCCAATGTTACTCAAACAATGATACAGAATACTTAAAACAGGAGGAATTTACATATATGTAAACTATCCTTTCCACAGGAAAGATAACATCATTTTCTGTAAGGAAATGTAGTCCACAATTAGGATAACTTATGAAAAAAAAATACAGTCACAAACAATAAGATCATTGAAATTCTTCCTGAAGCATGCAGTACTCACTGCTCCTCCCAGACAATGGCTGAAGAGAGAATATCTGCTCCAATGCCTCCATGCTTTTCAGCAATAGCAACACCCAGCAAGCCCTGCTGTCCAGCCTTTTCCCAGAGCTCCCTGCTCACTTGGCCATCCTTCTCCCACCTGTGGAATGAACACAAAGCCAGGGTCACACACTGAACCCCCCCACGTGCTCCTGTTTATCTGCTTCACACTGGAACACCAGCAAACAGCGTGAGGGGACACAGACAGCTCTGTGTCACAGCCAAGAAGCAGTGGCTTAACCACAGAGTTTCTAATCTTCAAGTGCACAGATGACACTGGCAGTGCAGGGACACCAGCTGCAAAACAAGTCTGAACTCCTGCTTCCAATGTGTAACCTGACAAGATTTCATTAAGACTTGTTATGAGACTCTTACACCAGACTGGGATTTAGGCAATTTAGCCCCAGCCATTTGGATAATTACAGGCAGGTGTTTATCCTCCTAACATTCCATTTGTAAATGCACATTTACCCACATAAAAAAAGAGGATCATTATATTGTATTATTTATTATATTATCATTACCATTCTATTATATTTTACATCATATAATATTATAAAATATTATATTATATATTATTTATTATATATCATCATTATATTTCATCAAAGATTTCCACTCTACCAATGAAAAATGCTTTATCAGAACCAATGATATCATACTAGTCAGTTTTGTATAAAAATCTGTCCCTGTGCACTTGTTATGAGTCAGTACTGTAAGTTACTGACTCATAAGTTACTGTAAATTACTGCTTTAAGGTCCTTTCAAGTTTGTGTAAATAGATAGCTGAGGCTTATCTGCTGACAGCTGGCAAACTTTAACACCACAGGAATCACCTATTCTTGGAAAATTAGTGCCTCTTTATGGGGTTTGCCAACTCAATAGGGATGGCCATTAATGGTCCAGGTTTTCTCTTTTTTTAATGCCTTTATTTTCTAATGCCACAGTTTAAACAGAATGTATCAGAGACATTGCTCTGACACACCTGTGTGCAGTAGAGCTATAGCACAGCTATTTACCTGCAGTTAATCAAGTATCTTATCCTACATACAAAACAGAACCATAGAATCACAGAATGGTTTGGATTGGAAGGGACCTTAAAGCTCATCCAGTTCTGACCCCCCTCCATAGGCAGGGACACCTTTCACTAGCCCAGGTTGCTCCAAGCCCCATCCAACCTGGCTTTGACCACTCCCAGTGATGGGGCAGCCACAGCTTCTCTGGGCAAGCTGCTCCAGTATTTAAGCTGATTCACAGAGCTTTTGCTCCTACACTGGAAATCTTAAATCTCTTTTTACCATCTTTGCTTTCCCCCTGATCCCCACTTTCAGGGACATTGCTGTCTCTGCTTCACCCAGCACCAAAGCTTCTCCTCCTCCCCATAATCCAGTTAATGTTCTGTGCCTGAGGCCTCCTTGTTGCCTTGAAAGGTGTGAGAAGAGAGGGGTTCAGAGGCCACTGAAGTGATGCAAGAATACAAGTTGAACTTGATACAGTCTAAGAAACTGTTGTGTCAGCAAGATGGCAAACAGGATCTTCAGCAACCTCAAGCAGAGTCAATACATGTCCACAAACCTGCCCTGGAAGTCCTTCCAAAACAAAATGAGGGAAAGCATCTGGTTTTAGGGACAGAATATGACAGTTCAGTGGAAGAGCATATTACTAAAAGGTTATAGTTTGAGGATTGAAAAAAACCAAACTGTCACCAACCCTGCTGTAAGCCTCCTGCTGCTCATTCCTGCCCCAGAGCCATGATGTGCCATTAACTCAATGAGGCACCTCAGCTGTTTGTGGATGCACACTTCAGCTGTGTCAGGAGCCTCTCATCTAGCAGGGCAATTTCAGAATAAGCCCTTCGCTATCCCTTGCTTACCCTGAGTTAATTTCTTTCATTTTCACCACTATAATGTGATTGGATATGACTAAAATAGGGGCTAAAACCACCCTTCAGCTCTAGTTCAGTGGAATTGCAACACTTCCACTCTGTACAGAAAATGCACATATTTCCACAGAAACAAGCAAACAAAAAATTAAGAAATTCAAACAAAGATGTTTTGTGCAAGTTTCTTGGTAATACATAATTCACCTCACCATGCTGTAAGTACTTGCATGTAGCTACAAAATCTACTGCAAGATAGTAAGAGATGATCAAAGCCTTTTTTAGTGACTATTTCCCAATAGTGTGGGAACTGAACTGCCCCCCAACTCTACCCCAAAAACATCAGTTAATCCTAGAGGCAGGGAAACTTTGCTGCAACTCCACAAACTGCCTTTGCCTGCTCATGGGCCTAAGCTGAGGATGCCTACACTGGAGCTCAAAGGATGCATTCAGTTTTGATTATGTATGATTTTTCTTCATGCATGACTTTCACAGGTTTGTTTTAATTTGGTAAATTTGAAATAGAAAGCTTGTAGATGAAAACCAGTAATATCCTGCTTTATCAGAAGTAACACCACAGAAAGCATTTTGGGGAAAAAATGAATTTTGGCAATCCAAATGTTTAGGAGGTTATCTTACTCTGCATGAAAAGGCAGCACTTCTTCCTGGAAGAATTTCCTGGCACTCTCCCTGAAGATATCATGATCTGATGAGAAGATCCTCCGAATTCCTATGTCAGTCAAAGTTTTAGCAGAAGATGGCTCCAGGCGCTTTGTGCCATGCTGTTCTGTCTGCAGAGGACTGGAAAAAGACAAATTCATGCATCTGTTAGGACACAGGCACCCTATTTGCCTTTTAGAAACTCCTGTGTAACTAAACACAGCTCACATCCCAACTCTGGCACACCATGAGGTGCAAAGGATACCCATGATGAATACAAAGAACTAACATACACTGCACACCACTGGGCTATTAATGGAGGTAAGGCAAGGCTGGTTTGTTCACACTTCAAATAAATTAAAAACAATAATACATATATAAGTAAAAGGTTAAAATTAACCTAATGAAAACATAGGTAAAAATCAAAGAATGCTTCAACAAAAAAATAAAATTGATACAGGGGTAAAGGTCAGTAGTAGAATCCACACAAGAAAAGTCTAATTATTAAATAAGAAAGAAGGGGTTATAACACTTTTGTAGGGGTTTGGATCATCAAGGATGACATACTACTTTAAGGCTGAAATGAAAATTCACTTCTCATACTTGTGCATTGGATTTTTTGACTTGCTTTTATTGTATTGCCACGAAACATCAGAAACTTTGGGAGCTGAGTACATGGAAAAGGCATTCACTTTTCCTTTCCCGAACTATTTTGTTAGTCTCTCAGTTCCTCTACTCATCACCTGTGTGTAGTCCTACAGAACTCAGCTGAGCCTGTGCTTATTTACTCTGCTCCAGAGACAGAAGTCTTTATTTACTACCACATGTAGCTACTCAGGCTCTGCCAGGGCAATAATCCCCCTGAAACACAGACTCTACTTACATCTAATAATATTTGGAAAAAACGAGATACAGCAACTTGCTTGTTGAGTACCTTATACCCTCAAAGCTAGACACACAGTGACTCTCTCAAAACCTCCACCTTAGTTGTAAAGCTGATGAGTTTTATTTAAGCCCAACCTTTTGTTTAATTGTGTCACACAGGGAAGGGCCTGGCTGCTCCCTTCTTCTCACACTGGGAAACACAAGTGGAAGGTCCGGGAAGGTCCGATCCCACTCCTGCCCGGGGGAACGCGGTGCCCGGGCAAGGTCGCGCCCGCTGTCACTGTCACTGTCACCTGCTGCCAGCACGGGACCCGCTGCTCCCGGCAAGTGGAGCAAAGGTCGGCACATCACGGCCACGGATGTGCCGGGGCTCGCCCAGGGCTCCCACACACATACAGCGCCCGTAACACTCCCGTTACACCTATACAAACGCACCCACACGCTCCGAGCACACACTGAGGTGCGTACACACGCCCGCACAGAATGGATATAATAATACGAGATCATACAGCCAGCCCCGAGCAGCCGGGCAAAGCCATTCACCCCGCGGTCTTTACGGAACCCAAGCTCAGGGGAGCTCAGCCACCCGCACGGCCGGTCCCGCTCACCTGGCCTGGGCGGAGAAGGGCCGGCAGCCGGCGGCCCTCAGGAGGCCGCGCAGGCGGAGCAGCCGCGTCGCCATCTTACGGGGCAGGGCGGGACAGGACAGGGCGGCGCCGCCGCTGCAGCCCGTGAGTTATCCCTGCGCCCGCCTACCCACGGCTGGAAATCCCTTCCGGGATGGAGGCGGGAGCACCGTGAAGCCGCAGTATAAATAATGTTTCTCTGGTGTAGCTTTGTAATCGCGTCACGGACGGGAGCGGCAGCAAAGCTGGACGAAGGGGTTGTGCGCTGAAGGCCGCCCGTGTGATGGCAGCCGGCGTGAGGGGCGAGGCGCTGGGCCACGGCTCCGGCTCCATCCTCATCCTCCTCCTTCTTCTTCTTTATCTTCTTCGTCTTTCCCCTCAGGAAAGGGGGTGTCACCCCCCCTGAGGGGACATGGCGGGAAGCTGAGCCCCCGCCCCTGAGGGCTGCCCCTCCCTGGGCCTTTTCGCCATTTCACCTTCGTAGGCCGGGTCCTCCTGCTGTCAGCAGGTTTTGATTGGCACAACCTGCCCACCAAAATAATTTAGCACCCTTTTTGTGGGTGTGGGGTTTTTTTTCTGATTTTTTTGTTTATTTTTTGGGGGTTGGTTTGGTTTTTTTGGTTTTTTGGTTGTTTGTTTTGGTGTGGGGGGTTTTGTTTTGTTTTGGGGTGGAGGGGGTTTTGTTTGTTTTTTTGGGGTTTTTTGTTGTTGTTGTTTTTTGTTTTGGTCTTTTTTGTGTATATGTGTGTTTGGGGTTTTTTTCTTTTTTTTGAGTGCTGCTTTCTCTAAGTTAGGTGGTTTACCATTATGGTACATAGGGGCTTTCCCAAAATGGAGGTTTATTGTTCTGAATGTTACCCATCGCACAGCACCAGTTCACACACTGAAGCAAAGTATTTATTTTTTTTTTTTTTTTAATTCTAGTTTGTGTAAAGTAAGGAGCTAGGTGGTAACCCATAAAAGGTTAGCTCCCCATTCATCAAAGCTTTACAGAACTTATAGACTTTAACAGACAATGGCATATATTTTATTACATCATCTCTTTACTGATTAGCACCGACCCCCCTATTTGCTAGTTATTTCTCCCACTTCTCATGCAAATTAGCCCTCATGTGCAGTTCTTCCCTCTGTTTGAGTCTGGAGTCTATTTTGAGTAGGTGGTGGATGAGCCAGTGGTCACAATCTCTCACTGCCAGAATTACCTTTCCTCCAGTTACTGCAATGCTCATAACTCAGTTACTGCAATGCTCATACCTGTACTGATTAACAACTCAAAAAAAAAAATAAATTCAAAGTTTTACTCAAACGGTTCTTCACATCTTGGGTGGGACTTCATATCAGAGCAGGCATTTCTTTAGGGAAGAGCAAACCACTGGAAGTGGGGAGAAGGATAAAGATTTAATAGTCTGCTCATCGTTCTTTATCCCTTTGGCTCCTGAGGTCACCCTGCTGCAGGGGGCACAGTCCTGGCAGAGGATACTCTCCCCAGTCAGCCAATTTGCGGGAGTTTTGAGCCTTAAATGGGCTTCTTTCTCCAAGAAAGGAGCTCCTATCAGTTTATCTTGCCTACAATACCCTGACCTACAAACTGATAGATATAACTAGATATGCATAGAGATTTGATAACTAGATCTGATATCTAGAAAGTATGTCTTACCAATCATCATTAAATATGGGGTTAAAATGATATGCAGTTCTCATAGCTGGGGTTTTAAATAATTCCCTCACTTCCTGTGTGGTGGTGTGGAACTTTCAGGATTTACCCTCTGGAGTCATAAGATGACACCAAAAAATCAGCAAAAAGGAAGTTTTGAACCTTGATGTTTGTTGAGAAATAAATAAATAAATAAATAAATAAAGCTGAAAAGGCTCAAAGTGCAAAGCAGATTGGACCAGAAGATCTTTTTCAAAACTTCATCATTTTTAACGAATACTTTATTGGGAATGAATTGTACAAAATCTGTCTAAAGAATGCTTGTGGTTTGGGTGTTTTTTTATATTGATCCATACCCTAAACCTGTTGTAAAGTTTTTTAACAGATATAAAAAATATTTTCAGCTACAGCGTTCCTGCCCCGTAAGCCGGGAGATGGCACTAGGGGAATAGCTATTCCTATGGATGGGCGTGTCTGAAAGCAGCAATGCCTTCCGACCAGGGACGGTGTTTTCCGTGTGCCACATCGGCAATACACAGAGCTGTCTGTATTTGCACACAGAAGCATCTGCGATACAAAACCGGTTGCAGCCTGGAAACTTGACCTGGTTTTTCATTTGGGAGTCTGATCTCGTATTATTATATCAGAGTAGGCAGGAGGGAAACAGCAGAGCAGCTGAGAGGGATAAAGTGAAAAGGAGATTGTTGGGAATTGCTGGACTTGGATGCCTAGAGGTAAAATTTGGCTATGTTTGTAAGCTCCTGTCAGGTACAGCCTCCTGGAAAGTGCCTTCCTTGAGCTGGTGTGGGCCCCTGGGAAAGCCCAACACCTTTGTCATAGGTCTGTTAGCATGCAGGAGGCTGACAGGGAGATTTGCATTCCCAGGGATGCCAGCTCAGCCAATTTACAGTCTTGGTAGCTTTGCTGTAGCAAGAAAATCTGGCAGGACACATTCCATCACATGTGCACTGTAATAGAGCTGAGAGATTGTAAATCTTGTCCTAAGCCACAGAAAAGTAAACCTTTCCAGATTTCAAGGATCCATTTCTGGGATTAGGGAATACCTTAAACAGACAGTGGCAATCAGATTGACAATTTGGCATTCTCTGGGGAAGAAGACTACAAAAAATAGGACATTAAGAACAACCTTTCTCCTTTTTAACGTGCTTGCAGAAAACAAAGTAGAAGTAGATACTGCAACAGGACAAAGAATGCAAATGCATTGTTGCTCTTACAGATGCTGTTTCCTGTTCAGGATTGGGCTTTTCTTGCAACGGCCTAATGGGTCTTTACAGAGAGGTCTCTGCACCTCTGTTCCTCCTGGAGGCATAGTAACAGGCTGAAATCTTTAATTCTTATTTTCTGTCCTTCATGGGGATGCTTCCTCTTTGTTATGGTCATGTCCCATTCCAGTACATGGCCTGTCCCTCCTTCCTGGACTCTGGTGTAGCCTCAGGAGAGGATAGGGTTTGCCCTGGGTTATTGGTGTCAATTGTTCTCCTCTGCTGGGTTAGTGGCAGACCTTTTCCTTTGACACTCCAAACTGCCCAGAGCTCTGTTACTCTGTGATAAACACTAGATAAACATACCCAGGAGTAACAATATCCACTCCTCTGGTATTAGAGCTGTTGTCAGAATAACAGCCAGAGAGCTGCCCTGCAGTGTGTACAGCCCTGACCTGCAGACTTTGTGACATTTGGGCTTTGCTATGAATTGGTTTAGTTGAGCAGTCTCTTTTCAGTCCCCCATTTATGGTTATTTTTTTATTATTTCCAGTGTTAGTAAGTCATTGCTACAGCTGGAAAGGATTATCTTCAATGTCTGGTTTGCTGTGAACAATGTCTAACATGTTTACTACAGTGAGTATCATTTAAAACATTATCTTGCTGAAAAAAAATGCACATGGCCTTGCTAACTACCAAATTAGCAAATAAAGGAATTGTAGGTTACCTGGAGAAAAAGTGTTCCAAGCTCTGTGAGTAAGACAGGTTGAAATGAAAATTGGGTTGTTTTTGTCAAACTTAATGTTAATCTGAGAAACATGTATTCTCCAGACATGGAGACTGTACAAGTATACTCAGGCAAGAATGGCCATATAAAAAGAAATATCTGTTTTTAAGAAGAGATAATTTTTGCAGTCTTTCATTCCCACTGCAAAGTAAAAGAACTTTTAAAGGAGTTGAGCAAAACAAGTCTCACTGTATGCTTTTTTCTGTCAAATAATTCACCTGCTAGTTTCCATGTGTATTCCTGAGCTGGGATATTATTAGTCCTATTATGTCTGCAGCAGCATCTGTTGCTGTGGAAGGGTGCTCTCCTCCAGGGATAGGCATGCTGGATTTCATTTTGATAACAGACAACTTAATATGAAAAACTACCAGTTAATGTAGCCCTTGGATGCAACTGTCCTAATTTTTCTCAGAGCTTTTTTGTCACATGCTTGCCTTTTAATGATGTTTGCTATCTAAGGAAGAAATGTGAAGTGGAAGATCTGCTTATAGACATGTTCTTCCTGAATGATCAGTCATTGTGAGCAGCTCCCTGACAGCTGTTGCCACCATATCCCAGCCCTGGGTGTGATTTCTGTCTTTGTATCAGGGTAAGGGAAGCTCCTGCTCCAACAGCCACGGCCACATGTGGTAGTGACACTGTCTGTAAAGCCAAGCTGCAGGATCTGAGCAGAGCCCCAGCAATGGGCAGCACTGGCCCCTCTCACAGAACACTTTATTTCCTTTTTAGACTTTCAGTCTGTGTTGCAAAGAGTGAATCCAACTGTTCATGTCCAGCATTCATGGTATGAATAGCCTAGAGGTTTGGTTTCTGAGTAGGTTATTTAAAGCTGATGTGCTGTCTTTTTTCAAGAAGAATACAGTGCCAATTTAGCATGGGTGCCCATCAGGGGACCTCCATGTTCTTCATCCAACCTTTTTGTGTTGGCATTATAGTGCAGGGAGAGCTGGAATAAGATGCAGAGCTCTCAGCTTACTTCTGCCTCGATACATGACTCTCCTTAGTGTGCCTTTCATGGGGTCACACCGTGTCAGTCATGTGGCCATGAGATGATGTGACACAGACAGGCAAGTGACCATGGGCCCCTGGTGACCAGCTCTCATTCCTCCATCCTGGCAGAGCTCCACCACGCTGCTCTCACTCTCTGACCACATGTGGCATCCAGGCACACAGCTGGAGGGAGAGCCACACACCAGGGAGATCCCACAGCCCTGCAAGGCCTGGGTGTGAGCTCCAGCATTAGCTGGGAATCAGCAGAAAGAGGCACATGGGAGTCTCATGAGCTGAGAATGACACTTGGCAGGTCTGAAGGTGATGTTGGCAGGTGATATCTCACCATGGGACAGATTTTGTCGTCCCTGGGTCTTCCAACATGAAACCTCAAACTAATGTGTTTTGAAAAGGTTGCTAATCTAGGGTGCTGTCCTGAAGCCTGTGCAGGCATATCTTTGTCTGTTAGGTAGCTGTCAGCAGTTTTCAGCATTCAGCAGTGCCAATTTGGAGCTTGACTGTATTAATTGCTCAGTAAATTATTTCAAAATCACTTCTACAAAAGCAGCAGTTTCAGGGAGCACTCCCAGTGAAGATGGAAGTCACACACTGGTTTCCTCTGTGGGAAGAATTTGTTAAGTCTGATACCAAAGAAGGAATCTTCAACCACTCAGGTATTATCAGTTTGTGTTTACATTAGCATGTGGCACAGGCACAGGGTAAAAGCTCTCACAGAGGACTATGAAGAATTCAAATTTTCAGTGAAGTTTGTCTCTTGATGGGTTTTGTCCTATGTAAATCAGCTTCAGACCATTAAAAATGCACTTGATTTTTGAGCAACAAAAATTTGTGATTATAAAAGGCACATAAAGGCACTGGCTGAACACAGCAGACATGAATATACTTAAGATGTTGCTGAAAGTTAAAAGCATTGCAGGAAACAGGGCTGCACAAATAAGGCATTATCTCCCAGAAGACTTCTGCCTTGATAGTCTAATAAGTATAGTTGGATTAGGATGAAATTATTCTCCTGTACTTTTTATTGTATCAGAATCAAAGTGAGTGGCATCCTGTGTGATGGTATTAAATAATTCTAGTAGTTTTAAAGCATCTCTGTTCAAGCAATATTGATGCTTACAGTTTCAGACTTCATGTTTGTTATTGGTTTGCTATTGAGGAGAAAGCCACTCCATTTGGCTGATTTAATAGAGCTCAAATGATAAAGACAACACTGAGATCAGCCCTCATGAACTACTTTTTCTTCAGAAGTGCCAAGTAGTTATGAAGCTGGGGTTTCCTAATCCTAAATTCTATAGTTTTACTGCTCTTTTATAACTTTTTTGGTTTTGTTTGTTTGTTTGTTTGTTTGTTTTGTTGTTGTTTTGTTGTTGTTGCGATTTGGGGGGTTTTTTTTGGTTTTTTGTAATGTGCAGAATACACATGTATCATTTCATGTACCAGTCACTGGGTGTTTGGATACAGTAGCTCTAATGAGTTACTCAGTATTTCCTTCACAGGTCTTCAGCTGCAATCCAGTTTACATCACCCTTTTGCTAAAAATGTTCTCACCAATTCAGAGTTGGTGGTTGTCTTGGTTTTGGAGACAAATTTCAGGAGAAAGCACCCTGGAATGAATGTTTCCTCTAAAGAGAAAAGGACTTCAATAACTCCCTTTTCTCATGCCCATGAGGGTAAATTGATAATTGATACCAGTGGGTATAAGTGAAAAAAAGAGAACTGTTTATTAAGAAAAAAAAAGTGTGTGTAGCCTTTCTGCAAGGCACAGAAAAGGCTGGAATAAATGCTAGATATGAACTCCTGGAAACTTCCCCTACACCCACAAACACAGCCCCATACACCCACCCACAGCAGAACAAAAAAAACCTCAAAAAATACCCGGGGAAGAAAAATACACAGGCTGACAGCATGGCCTGGAAAACAAAAACAGTGACTGATCTGGGAAGGGGAAGAGGAGTTCACATAGCAGCCTGGAGCAGAGCAGGTGGGAAACCTGTTGGATTTCTGGCACAGGTCTCCTCCTCACAGCAGCCAAAGTGGAGTGGTGGAATTGAATGTCCTTTCTCATGTTGGTTCAGCTCCTCTGAGGTCTCGGATTCAGGGTGGTCCTGCTGGTCTCCTCAGATGGGCTGAAAAGAAAAACAAGCCAAGCTGAAAACTGTTCAAGGAAAAAAAACCCAAAAAGTTGCCAAGAGGATTTCCAGTAGAGCCTCCAGGCTAGAGGAAGGGGAAAAACTTCTTGCTTCAAGCTAGCAAAAAACCCCAATCCAACAAAAGGAACAATGCAGCATCCCCTGTTCATGCTGTTCAGAGCATGCTGGAGAGAGAGAGAGATTGAACAGAGCCCGTGCCTGGTGTTCCCAGGCTCCAGCCTCACCCTTTGGCTCGTCTAAAAGATACCACAAACATTTGTGGGCATAAAGCAGATGATTAGGGAATCAAGTATCATGATGAAATCACCCCAAGACCGTAGTGTGAAAGGAGGTTGAGAAGTGTGTATTTGAGCTCATGGTATGGTCTCATTCCTGTGTTTTGCCATAGATACTGAGACTGATAGCTGTTTATCAGTCATTAATTAGGCTGGCCCTATTAGTCCAGACATATAAAAAAGTATGGTTTCTTATCCCCTATTTAGCAAGAGGTTGAGAATTTGTCTGTGTCTAAGAAAGTAGCACCAAATTTGGCATGAATAACATGATGGAAGCTACCACTGAACTGTGCAAATTAATGCAGTGGGTTTAATCTACACTGAGGGAGGAAGGATTTTCTTTAACAGGTGCTGTGCTGCTTTCAAGAACAAGAGTTAGGCAAGCACCTCCCTTGCCCAGGGGTAGGTATTGAGCTCAGAGAATGTAGGGAGGCATGCTGGGGTGGCTATTCCTACCGTGGGGAGTAGCAAGACTCCTTTGTGATTGTGGGGTTGTACTCAGCTTGCCTGGCCTGCCTTCCTTGCATGCCTTGTTTCACAGCCTTAGCAGACTTGCTAAGAAGGTAAACAAGTCCTGCTCTTATGAAAACATGTTCTTACTGTGTGGCCTTCATACATATCCATGTTCAATTAACTGCTGGTTTTTATCCTTTCAGAGGTGAACAAGAGGTACAGTAGGAGCATCAACCTTTGCTCTGAAGATCAGGTACATTCCTAGATGACTTAAGGGACAGACCAGAAGAAACCTTCAGTTAAGCAAAGGCAGAAGTGTTTTGTTTGTTATTTTCTAAAAACTGACTTAGCTTTTGAAATAGACAAGATGGTTACAGGTGAGATACTCTGAATTTAAACCACTTTTTAAATTAATGAAGCAGTTAATAAGCACTGTCATTTGCATGAAGGAAAACAACTTTAAAAATGGTAGTGTTCAGTATAGCATAGAGTAAAAAATATGTCTGTTTTTCTGTCACAATGAGCCAAAGAAAATGCCTTCCTAAGCAAATAGTCTGGAGAGCTGATACCTAGAAATACAAAAGAGAGAACTGATTTTGGTTTTGTGTCTCTGAGTTGGTAAAGCTGAGGAATGCAATAGCCTAAGAAGAAGCCCAGCCTATGGTTTCAGGTGTTTATGTCATAACATACACCATGTTCCTGTTGTTCCTTGAATGATGCAGAATTCTAAACTGGGTAACAAAAGCATTGGAAGCAATTGATCCCTTTTACCTGGAAGGAGATGTTTCTTTCTCTTATTTTTGCTGGTTTTGGAGTTCAAAAATTCCAGGGTTTTCTTGAGCCTTGGAAAAGAGTTCAGTTATTGCAATTGGAAAGAGCTGCTTCTCTTCAGAGAAGAGAGACTTCTTAATGAGTCCTGAGTACCAGGAACTCTGGAAAACAATCTAGAAACTTTGTTTGCTTACTGGATTTCTACATGTTAATGATAGGGTGGATAGCAATTCCTTTTTAGCAGCTATTTTAAGGCTTTCTTCAGTCATAATTTCTTGTAAAGATTTAAAATTGTCTTACAGGCTCTCTGTAGTCTCTGCTCCAAGCATTTAATATCAAGTGGTGCCCCCAGACACAGTTAATGTTCTGCAGGGTGGATGAGGGCTATATTCTTATGATTGGCTAATTAGTTGTGCTATAGGAGATTAAATATCACCATGCTCACCATAGCTGTGGGCAGAGACCATCACTGTCATGCACTGTATGCAGAGGATGTGACTGAAGGAGACATCCAGTGGGGTTTGCTGTGACAATAAAGTGAAACTTTTTGATGTTGTGAACTCTGTGCTGTACTGACCTTCCTACAAAGTATACCTGACTACAGGGTTTCTTCATTATTTTCTCTTCCTTTATATCCAGCTAAAAAAATTAAGCAGGGCTGTGCTCTTGAGATTTTTTAAAAGGGCCTTGTGAAACTCTGCCAGTTCAGAAGGGCTTTGAATTCAGTAACACTTTTATCATGAAAAGGAGCTCTATTTTAAATGGGTTGTATGGCAAGGCCTTCCCTTCAGTGCAAGCATTCTGTGGCTGCCAACTGCAAATCTGCATGAAGTGTGACTCAAGTTTCAAGACCAATACCCTCAAAATGTGATTGGCTTAAGTGCATGAGACTTTTTCTTCCCCAACTGTAACAAATCATAGGTGCTTTGTTTCTTCACATTTTTGCATCCAAGTGTGCTTCACAAATCTCATGGCAACCACAAGAGAGACATTTACTCTTCTTATTCCATGTGGTGCATGGGGCTTACTTGTGATTTCTTGGTCCTTGTAGCAGAGCCATGGAAAAACAACCTCCAGTGTGCTGAGGTAGAATCTTGTTAGGCACTCCTCTTCACTTATGGTTTTCTTAAGGATCTGCCTTCAGGGAAAATGTGCTACATAGTCCTGTCCTGCCAGGTGAGATCAAAAGAGGTTGGAAATTGTTCCAATCTACATGCTCTGATGTACACTATAGGCACAACAGTCAGTCCTTTTGCTGCCTAGCAGCCAGCAGGGAGGTGAGAAGGAAAAAGGACAGCACAGGGAAAAGTGCAGCAAGAAGTTTGAGGTTCTCCAGCCTTGGAGAACATAACTGCTGAGCCAGTGTGAGGTGCTGATTTTAGCACTGGCTTTCTCAAGACTTTGTGCTGTCTCCCTGTCCTGGTCCCTCATAATGTGCTCCTCATTGACCAATTTTACTCATAAGACCACGAGGAGGCCAAGTGAGCTCCCAAGGATGTTTGTGAGGTTGAGCACGAGCTGAATTTCTTGCAGCCACTGGCCACAATTAATACTGTGACATTTCTCTGTGTACCTAAATCCCTTTCATCCAACATGAGACTGTACTCTCCAACAAAATAAATGAGGCATGTAAACTAAGGAGACATGGTGAAAGTGAACTTTTCTGTTTAAAAGTATAATCACAAATAACTGTTATTGTTGCAATTTCTTTTAAGCAATGTGAATAATCCCTCCTGAAATACTTTTCATGCTGCTGAGGAAGTACTTGGATGTTTTTTATGGCTTTTATCAATCTGCCTCATTCATTTCTTAGTGTAAGGCCTTCCCAGAGGGCTGGCAAAAGCCTTTCTTTTACAACAAACAGTTTAATTTAGGAGTGCTGCTACCATTATTGCTACATTGGTGGAGAGATTATAGTTTATGAACTAATCTATAGCATCCTCCCAAACCATAGATTTTGATAATGGAAAATTCAGTTTAGTGCTCTAATGAACCATGGTCTGATAGGTACTATGCCAATTAGTCTAGAAGGTAGATGTGTGTGAAATTTGATATTTTCAGCAACATTTGGTACTTCATTTTAAAATAAATGTAAGTGCCTGGGTAAATGAAATATTGCATTTTTTTGTTATAAAATAAATGAGAAATAACAGGTTACTAAAGTATCATTTCTCTGTTAAATGTTTAAGCACTTCCTTGTATCCCTGTAAAAGCCTCCTGGCATAAGGGAGTAGATTTAAATCTGTGGAAGAATTGCATTGAGAATAAGATAATACTTGTGTTGTGTTTTAAAACCAGCTGGGAATTAAATTCCAAATAAGCTGCTCCCCTCCCCCTGGCCCCTCTGGTGAGAGAGGGACAAAGGTAGAGACTATGGATTGAGATAAAAAAACCAGCAATAGGATGAAAAATTAACAAGCAATAGTATTAATAACAAAAGTATGCAAAAGAGAGGGTGATTTAAACACAGAGGCAGAATCCAGAGTGCTGGTCATTGGCAATTTCTCTGAGGAAGAAACAGAACAAAGAGGCACATATTCACCTTTTTTTCCCCCTCATGTGAGTGGTATAGAATAGCAACCTGGTCATACACACTTGGCTCTAAGCTCCACCCACTTCTGGAGACCTGCAAGCAAAACTGGAACAACTCAGAAGAAGGGTGCTTAAATGTCTGAAATTTGGTTAAGAACATGCTGAAGTGGAACAATTGTTCTTGTAATAATGGTATGCAGTGCCATAAGAAGGGAGCTATGTGAAAATGAAAAATCTTTTGCTGTTGAAGCAAGTTTACTTCATTGGGGAGGTTGCATTTGTGGATTTTGTTCAGATAGGAGTGTTGTGTGTACTGTGGCTTTTTTAAATTACCTCAGTATTGGTGTAAAAGAGACAGATAGGAAGGCTGAAAGGTCTTGGTGATGTGAACAGCCGAGTTTGCCTGCCAGAAAGATGTCTTTGCTAAACTGTCTTCTCCTGGGTTTGCCCTTACACCATGAGGGTTATGGCTAGCAGATCTGTGTGAAGGACACAGGTGATGTTATGGCCAGTTGTTCTTCCTCAGTTTCTTGGTCTGTAGGTGGGAGGGACAAATGACCAGTGCCTAGCAGCTCCTGGAAATGAGCAGAGAGCCACACATAAAGGGTTTTGAGGAGACTAGTGTGAAGAATTTTTGCCCAAATGAGTTTGGGGCAGTGGGTGGAGCTCACTGTGTTCAACACTCCAGTGCTGTCTCTTGACACCCCTGACCTGCTGTGTGTTGTTGTCTGGATAAATGCTCCTTTCTGTCCATGTGGTGTCTGTTTCTGTCCAGAGCTGCATCACCCACTGGCTGGAAACCATTCTTCTAAAATAAATTAAAATACAGCCCAAGACTAGGGAGAGTGTTGATAGAGTGCAGAAACAGTTGTTCCTTTTAACAGCAGCATCTGTGTTTCTGGTACTCAGGTCCTGCATGTAAGAGGCCTTTCTGTTGATAGCATGGTTGACACTTTTGGGTCTAGGATACCTCCAAAGAAAAGCCCTGTGGGTTGTAGAAAACAGCCTCTGCCTTTTCCTAGACAGGGACCTGGACCCTTGAGCAGTGCTAGATTGAGGGACGTTGCTCCTCTTGCACTTCCCTGCTGTCTGAACTCCATTCTGCTCTGTGCACATGAATCCCTTTCTTTGAGAGGCCTCTTGGCTATCCCTGGCCTGGCAGAACCATCTGTGGAGATGTGTGATAGTGGCTAACTCAATGAACACAGCCTCTGCCAAGAGCACAATTACATCCTTGGAGCCAATCCTTGGAACCACCTCTTGTCAAACTTTCTGACACTTCCACCTGAGTTTTGTAGGCTGCCCTGCTCCCTGTGCCAGTTGCTGGATCTAGTGCTGCATACCAAGCACTGGTGATTCACAGCTTGACCTTCCTCTGGGAATTTAGCCTTGGTCCCAAGGAGTTAAACTGTCACTTGGGTGGAGTAGTGGAAACTATGTTCATTAACCATGTTCTATTTAAAATACAAAGCAAATGTAGTGATAGCAAGAGGTATCAGATGACAGAGACCGAGAATTGCTTTTTCTGTTCAGAGCCTGAACAGATGCAGGCTGGCTTTCCTTGCTCAGCTGCTGGGGCCTTCAGTCACCCTTGGAGGGGTTGGTTGTGCAGAGTATTTCTTTCCTTAGGTGAACACAAAATATAAGAGCAAGCAGCCTTTTGTGAGGAGCACTCTCCAGGAACAGAGCTCTGAGTGATGCTTGTTTTACTAGTATGGAGGCAGGAGGTTGAAAAAAGGCCAACCTTTAAATGGTTTTGAGGCAAAGTAAGAGATTTCTCTGCTCTCCTACAGATCAGGCACCAAAGCTGTTTATGCATTTCCATACTGTGTTTTCAGACTGGTATGATTTCAGTGGGATTTATTGCTGAAATCAAAGCTGATTGTAAGACAGTTTTGTGTGTTTCTCAAAAAAGCCCCTCAAATCCCTTGTCATTAGGTTTCCAAGTCATCTTGTTTCTTCATTTTTAAAATGGATAAATAAAAAGGTTTATGTTGAAGCTGTCACTAGCTGAAAGAGGCTAGTCGTATTTAAAGTATTTGCTTTTCTTTATAAATGACTGAATTATTTAAGATCTTATGAGAATGTGAACATTTTTTCCAGTTATTTGTGTAAATTGAGGCAGAAATATTTTAAAATTGCTAAAACCTTTGGATAGCATAAATATCCACTCCCTGTACAGCTCTATGAAATACTCTGAGACTTGACCTCAGTTTAAGAGGAAGGGAGTATTCTCTTTGTTTTCATTGGTTTTGTCTGCAACAATTATTTGTACTTTAATTTTTGAGGAGTGAGAGTAGTGCAACTAGTATTACCTTGATTCCTTGCAATTAGAATCCAGAGAAATACTCTCAGCCTTGTTATGTCTCATAATCTGGCATTTTGTTTTAAACAAAAATTTGAATGTGAGTTTTTAAAAACTAGTGAGCTTAAAAATTTGTCTACAGCGGTGAGAAGTCATCCAACTTTGTTCATTGCCTGAGTCCCAAATATTTTAGAAGTTAGTAAAACTTGCAATTCCCAAAAAAAAAAAAAAACCAACCTGTGATGGAAAATTCAGCCTTTCCTTTAGGGCCTTGTCCAGCCTTGGACTAGGCAGGTTCTGTGACCATATGTCAGTGCAGCATTGACAAGGCAGTGTGAAAAAGAGGCTGACAGCATATAAATAAATAAATAAATAAATAAATAAATAAATAAATAAATAAATAAATAAATAAATGAAATTTTGGTTTGGTTGGTTTTCAGTTTTTGCTTTCCCAACCACCAAGGTCCTCAGTTTCTTGGAGCATGGGTGTATAGGCAGGATGTTGAGGATGTGTAGCAGTGTTTTGAGTCTGCTTATGTATCCTGCACTTTTTTAAATTGCCCTTTCAGGATAAAGTTTAATAACTCCTTTTTACTTCTTTCTCTACCCAGGGTTTTTTGCATTTTGAGTGTCGCAACCTCAACCCTTTGTAAGTGATCTGCTGGCAGAAGTGTCTGGGCAGGGTGCAATTCCCAGGTTGATTTGGCCCCGTGTGCCAGCATGGTGAGGGTTTAAATGGGAGATTCTTTGGGAAGCCTCAGAGAAGAGGCAGCTGTTGTTTGAGCGGCTGTGGTTTATTCTGGTGCCAGCCACCCCCACTGCACCTGTTGGCACTTGAATTATGGCCATTTCGTGCATAGCAACTCAATAAGGCAAGGTAGGATTTTAATAGAACAGGCTGATACCCAGATGGGGATTAAAGAAGTTTCATGAACACTTAAGGAAGAGAGAGGAGCTCTCTTTATTTAAGGGCAGGGATGTAACAATACTTCCCTAAGCAATGGCTGTTCCCAGTGTTGCTGCAGCAGGGGTAGTTGGCCTCTTCTTGCCTGGTGTTGGGCCTGTTGCCAGTTACAGAGTGTCTGTAACTTCTGATTGCCCTTTCTAGCTGTCCCTAAAGCTGTAAATAAAGGCAGCAGGGAGGATTCTTTCCTGAGAGTGCTGCTTACCTGCTCTTGCAGCAGTACAGAGGAGATTTGCTGGGAAAAGTGGCTCTGCACAGTCCCCTGAAGCAGGTCCACCCTGCCTAGTTTTGGATCTTACCACCTTTGGAGCTGTTCTGACAACAGATACCAGGTCTTCTTCTCCCAAAAATGTTGTAAATTCTGATGCTGGTGATAGTGCCCTAATTAATTACTCCTCCTCCCAGACCCCAAAGAGTTTTTCATTAAGATCAAGTCAAGTGATACTGGAAATGTCCATATTTATACTTTTTATAAAACTTTATTTTTGTGGTATGCAATGTACAGGGAAAATGAATTAACTGCTGAATGCTGTTTTGAGTGGGTTTGAAGAGATGGGGAAAAAAAAAAGACTTCATAGCCTCAAAGTGACCACAAGGATTTATGGATGCTTTATTTTTCCAATAAATTACATTGTTTCAATGCAAATAACATGGAAAGAGATGGTTGGGATGGATGGACCCTGGATGGTAGAGTTTATTCCATGTAGTTTGCTTTGGTAAAAGCTCAGGTTTTTTCAATGAAAGTGTAGTGACCAAAGGTGACACCCATGGATGTGCTGGTAAAAAAATGGTGGGGTTGGAGTCATATCATCCAGTTCTATGCAGTTTCCATGTTGATGGTGACAGACTGAGCAAGAGTTTCAGGCAAATCTTGAGTGCCATCTGGTCTTTCTAATTTTGGCTTGTTCTGGGAAGGAATTGGAAAGTTGTATTTGAAGTTAATGTTAGCTGAAGAAACAATTGCAAATGACAAACTGAGCCCTTGATTTCTGTTTGGAGGTGTTTGTTTCATACAGTTGGGAATGTGCATTTCCTTGGATAGAATAACTGACAGTTCACATAAGCCCACAAATGTTTGTTTGCATTTTAAAGACAGCTGCTGTTTTGCTCTTTGTTTTTTGTGATTTTTTTTGGGTTTTTCCCCATCCTCTGGACAAAATAGTAACATATAAAGGCTATGGGGCAGGGAGGGGTTGTTGTTTTTATTTTCCCCTACTTGTAGGAGAAGTGCTAAATAATTGGGTACTTTTGAAGCCCTCTTTTGGCTATTGATCAATATTCTTCTGTGACAATATTCTTCTTCAGATGATTATTTTGTTTGAAGATTATTTTGTTCTCAGTAGCTCACGTGAGTATTCAGGCCACTCTGTCTTAACAGAAATCTACAAATTATTGGAAGGTGTTGCTTTGATTTCCATTTAAAAACAATCTCAATTGTGCTTGTAGGATAAATATCTCAGGTTGTCAATTTGCATGGTGTTTGAAAAATCTACTAAACACCAATGAGTTACAGGGCTGTGAACAAGAGCAAGGAACCTGCACTCCTGCTATCTTTGTTTTTGGACAACATTCTCATTTTATTCTTTTCATATTGTTGGGGAGATGATGGTGTCAGAGTTTTGTAGCCTCTGTTGGCTGTGGGTCTATAGAAGCCTTTATGGATAGCAAGCAGATGAAGTTAAGTGTACAAATGAGAAGAACATACCATTTGGTACCTGGAGAATTCCTCTTAGACTGACAGGATGTGCTTTACAAATGCTGTGGAAAAATACAGATATGCTAGTTAGAAAGAGCAGCAAATATTACTTTGGGGAATAGCCCTAAAATTAAAAGCTGTTCATGAGTTGATGGCATTAAAAATCTGCATCTGGTTGGATTTGATCTGATATGGTTATAGAAAGTTTTAAGTGTTTAATGTTGTACAAATCAAGCTCTCTTCTTGCTTAAGTGTAATAAGACAGTAGCTATTGGTTACAATCACTGCAACTGCTTTTAAGAAAGTCAGAGCTTAGAGATTTGGTGTTGACCAAAATAGCCTCCTGTGCTGTGGCTGAATGGGGTCTTTGGCATGGTGTGACTGCAGGATGAGCACATTGCCATGGTTGTTCTCACACAACTCAGCTGGAGCTTTGTCTGATCTGCCTGAGAAGCTAAAAGCCCACTGTAATGAAACTGTAAGAGAAAGGAGAAATGTAGGATGGATGTTGAGCTCTTGCACTTACCCTCATAGTTGATGCAGCCATTTGAGTCCTCCTGGCCTTTCATGAGCTCATCTACTTCTTCTTCTGTCATCTTCTCACCTGGGAGTGGAGAGAACTTGTTTCATTCTTCCACACAGAACTGAGGCTGAAACCTACAGCTTTTCCAAAGGCTTTTTTATTTTCTGAGTTGGTGAAAAAACACCTATATATGACATGAGCTTAATGAATTTTAACTTTCTTTAGAAGACAGAGACATATATGCCTAGTGATTCTAGTTATTCCTACAGAGTAAAGAAATTTCCATGCAGCAAATCCTCTACTTTTGTCCATTTGTGTTATGTCACTGAGATGTACAGACTTTTCTCTATATTCATCAAATAACAGTCACTCTTAATATCTTGTCTGAATTTAGATGTCATAAGCCTAGCCTTTTCCTTTGGACTTTAGTGGGAACCCCAAAGCTCTGTTTGCTTTCTTTGCGGATTCACAGTTAGGAAACCCAAAGTCTTGCCTGACTTAGTCGGCTCCTACCTCTTCAAACTGTTTGGACTGCCTTTCCTTCCTCTCTCATGCCTCCAAAGAGCAGCAGCTCTGGAAGTGCTTGCAGAGAGGATGATCCCTTACCCAGAGTAGCCAGGACGTGGCGGAGCTCAGCGCCCATGACTGTGCCATTGCCTTCCTTGTCAAAGACACGCAGACCTTCAACGAAGTCTTCAAAGGTGCCCTGTTCCTTGTTGTTGGCAGCTGCTTGCAGCATGGGCAGGAACTCTTCAAAAGTGATCTTCTTGGCATTCATCTCTGGGGGAAAAAACACCAGTTGTTACATGCTAGGTGTTTGTAGGTGTATTCCTTAGGCATATTAGCCCTCAAATGTGGGAGAGCTCTCCCTTTCACAGCTCTTTGTAGCCTTTACTCTAGTCTTTGCTTCAGAAGTTGACAGTTCCTCTCCAGAATCTGGATTCTCTTATCCTATTAGTTTTCACATACATCTGATTTTTCATATCCAGGATCCTTCTCACATAGCTTTGTATGCTTGTGTGCATGCTATATTTTTCTTTCAGAAATGAAATTTGCTACATGAGTTAAAAAGATTTGGGGAGTGAGAGAACTTCAGAATACAGTCAAACAAAAATCTTGAGCCCCAGCAATGGAGAAAAGGTAACCAGAGTGGGACTTAGACAAGATGCTGAGGTTGCTCATATGTTACTGACCTCTTCAGGGTCTCTTTGATGTGGTGGCAGAGCCTATTAGCAAAAGAATAAACTGAGTAGAACTAGGAAAGTACATAGTTGTGGGTTGCCAATAGTAAATTTGGGCATGTCCACAATGGAGGTTTAAGACCTCCCGAGCTTAGTCCATCTAACCCCTTTCCTCTCATGAGCCAAAATTTGTAGTCCTCAGTGAGAACTTCCCCAAGTGTTTCTCATTTTGGTTTGTTTTGGGGGTTCAAGGCTGCTAAATAAAATAATCTTTTTTTTTTATTCTTTCTTCTTCCCTCCTGGATCTTTCCATTGCCAGCCTTCATCTAGGCAGCAACAAAATATAATAGATGGAAATAGATGAGCAGGTATTTTTCACTACACAGTTGTTACAAAACCTATTTTACTATGCAGTCATTGTCAGTTATTGCTGGAATCACTGAAAGTCCTGGTATGATTTCACCTCTGTGTTAGTCCTCAATGCTTCCTGCTGGTACCAAAGCTTTCTGAATTGTTCCTCAGAGTTGTCTTTTCCAGGCCAGAGGATGTGAATATAATTTAGCCTGTCTTAATATGGCTCTGCATGACTGAAATCAGGGATCACCTGCTTCTAGGTTCTTGTTAAAATGAGTGGACTATAGTATTTATCCTTTTTTTTAATCTCTAAAAGGGAGGAAAAAGAAATAAAAAATGGCTGCAGTAATAAATGACCAGTGTATGCTTCAGTGTGCCCAGGTTTGCAGGAGCTTTGGGAAGACCATTCCAGTCAGCTGAAATATACAGGTGGGGTTCCAGTCCCAGGCATGTCTTGGCTTATGCAGAAGTCCTTGCAGTGGAAGGACCTGAAGAGCTGAGTATCAGTTGTTAGAAGTGGACCCACAGCTCTCTAGGCAAAGGCTGGGGCACTAATGGACTGTGAGCAATGAGTGTGTGCTATACCTGCACTGAGTTCACACCAAAACAGTCCTTATAGAGAATTCTCTGTGTCTTAAGCAGGTTTTCCTCTATTCCCTATCAGCATTGTTCTCTTCCAAAGGAATGAGTGAAAATACCATGAATTGCTGCATAGCCCCCCCTGCTTCCCATTAGAGCACAAGCTCCCCTCTCTCTTGCTGTGACTATTGTTGCCTGATTGCTGTTCCCAATCTCAGGAGCAGCTCAAAAGACTGCAGGGCACTTACCCTCTTTGCTGGGGTTGCCCAGAATTTTGTTGACCTCTGCATTTGTTGGGTTCTGCCCCAGTGCCCGGATGATATCTCCAACCTGGCTGAGGGTGATCTTGGCATCACCAGTCCTGTCAAAGAGGAGGAAGGCCTCCTTGAAGTCTGCAAGAGAAGAGCAACATTGAGCCAGGCAGCTCCCTACTGACAAAGATGTGAGCCTGCTGTCTCCTGGCACTGTTCCACTGACTCCAGGGGAGTTAGCCAGGGGAATCTTTGGCCCATAGTCCCAAGAAAAACTCCTCCCCTCTGACATTTTGGTTTCACTATTTTTAAACTTTTATATCTACCTTTCATGTCTTCCTGGCTGTAATAGCCATCAATAGCTTTTTGATTGGCCCTGTAGTTATTTCAAGGACAGGGGAAGATCAGTTCTCTACCAACACTGTCATTCAAGAACAGGTTCCTTCAAGTGATGTAGCAGCAGATGGTAAAAATGTTGTTATCCACTTCACCTTATCTCTCCAGAGAACTGGGACTGTCAAGAGCCTAGCAGTGAAAAACCTTTGCCTGCTTCAGTGGGTTCTACCTGCAATCCCAGCACCTCAACTACACAGTGCTAAAAGGAAACTTGAAGATGGATTTCAAATGCTTTTACTGTTGTTTTCCCTTAAAATTCCCTTACAATGTGATTGCCAAACATGTTTGTTCCCTCTTTTTTTCTATTCTTTGTAGTTTCTCCCTGCTTCTTACAGATGCAAGAATATTCCACTTTTCCAGTGGAAGTACTCATGTGATGCCTTTTCTTGTGCATTTCCAGTGTGTTCACTTTGCAACTTCACTTCTTTCAATACTGCCAAGTGATCAGTGTTCATTTATTTCCCCTTGTTGGACAAGAACTTTGGGTACAGGCATTCTTCCTACAAAAAATCAGCGCAGATAGTTGCCTTCATTGCATCACCAGTCTTCATCTTCTGTTGTGAAGTTCCATGGCAATCATATTACTCTATTTTTTGGCTTTTTAGAGAATTTGAATGAAGAAGAGTGGCTTTAAAAAAAGAGGAGGGGAACAAAGGTCAACTGGCTTAAAAGTTGTCTTTGAACCCCATTGCCACAAGCATCTTGGTTTGTGCTGTTGATGTCTTCTGCACTGCAGTGTCTGATGATGCTGTGCTTTAGTTCCAAGTAAACTCAGTAAAATGTCTTTTCCTTGGCCATGATTCTCTTCCAGCAGCCACACAGTCTGTGTGTTCCACAGCCTGTGTAATATCCATTCTGCTTTGGGGCAGGTTTAGGAATAAGAAGCCACATTTCAGATCATGTCTTCATTCGTCTTGTGCTAGGGATGTGATGCAGAGGTATTTATGGTTTTGCTTTATTCTTCCTTGTACCACCATGGAGTTGTTGCTGGCACCCAGTAGAAGTGCTGAAACACAGTGTCAGCCAGCTAGGCTGTAATCTAATACATCTGAAACTAATCCTCTTACTGTCTCATGTGAGACACCTATAACCCTTTGCTGCTACCTCTCTTTCCTTCCAGCTTTTATTGCAGGGTGTGAAATTATGGCCTTCTGGACCAGTGCAGAGCTTCCTGATATCAGCTCCAGCAGCTGAGATGGGTGGAGCTGTAGTGATTTGTACCATATTATCTGATCTTTCATCTGCTAAATCAATGACATTTAGCTGCAGTGAGGTATAAAGCAATGCCAGTGTGATAACAGCAAAGCCATCAGGAGAGTTTCTCCCTTTTGTAAATCCCAACAAGTTTCATGTTCCCTGGGTTCTGAACACAGCTCCCCAGCTTGGAGAAAAGGACTGATTGATTTTTGTCTCTCACGCATGCATTTCACTGCAATATATCTTTGCTGTGGGTTTTTATTTTGAAGTTTTTATTTAGAATTTTTTATTTTTATTTTTTAAGAGCCAGTCCTAGTTTATAGCTCTGCTGGAGCAAGCATGTTCAAAGTCTGTCTGAGGATGGTACTACACAGCTGCTGCTGCATCAGCCTGTGCAGATAGAAATAGTTACTGAGGGTGGGCATATCTGCTCCTGGGAAATTCTCCCTTTCTCAAGTATTTGCTCTGTTTGCTTGGTTCAGCCATTGTAAAGTTACAGCAGCTGGATGATCTGAAATACATAGGGAAGCTGAAAGAAATATTTTGCTTTCAAAATATTGCCAGCAGCTTTCAATTGAGGACATTTTTCCATAAACCCACCCAATCCTTTTGTAAAAGTTTCAGAATCAAGAAGTAAGGAAGAGTCCAAATGACTTCTTTTGTGACCAAGAGAGTTTGGACTGCAAGAAGAGAATTTTCTCACTTGCTGCACTGTACCTCTCCTTATTGCTTTGATGGAGTTACTGAGAGCAGGCTCATCTTCACAAAGTTTAGGGCTCTCTCAAGACCTCTTTCTAGCTATTCCACTCCCTCTGAATTTCTAGGAAATCCTTGTATCTTCCTTTCTAAACACTTTCTTTAGTCTACTGTATGCGCTACTGATTTTTTTACATTTTAAAATATTACTTAATAGAGCCCAAATGCATCTCTTAGACTATTTTAAACACTTAAAATTAGATTTCCAGAGCTTCAGTGAGAACTATTGTTCATGTCGGATCTTTTATCTCTTTCTAGAAGATGGAAACAAAAGATTTGGAAGCTGCAAGTTGCTTGTGAATCAAAGAATACAGCAAGATGCTCAAGAATTGCAGCATATTCACACCATTGTGTAAGCAGCAGTTTACACAACTCACTTATTTGCTGACTGTTTCCATGCTTAAAGAATAATTTTACAGTAAAACAGCCTTTGTTCCTCCCCTTCCAGAACACCCCCTGGCAAAAGTGACATACAGAACTCTTGCATCTTCTGTTCATGCGAGATTGCAAAGTCACTGCAGCCAAGTTAAATTTTCAGCCCACTTCCTCCTTCTGTTGTCCTCCTTCTGCCTATTTCCCCTGGGACTGTCAAGTTCAAGACTTATTTTCAGCATCCTTGTGAAGAGCCAGAACAGGAGCACATGTGAAGAATGTTCAGTAAGCAGAGACAGTGTTTTTCCTCTTTGTACCATGGTATAAACTTCTCAGTTCAGACAGCATGTAAACAAACATCCAGATAAATTACATGTAGATCTACAGCCACCTTCTTGTTCAGCATAAGTCATCACTGCTCTGAAGTCAAGAGTGTGGTGGTTTATATCAGATGAAGTCTGAGCTCATTTTTTTATAAAAGTTAATTTCTGAGCCTGTAACTCTTTTTGAACCCACACACATGTAAAAGGTATCAGCTCTCTTGTAACTTACCATCCTGTTGCTCCTTGGAGAACTCGATCTGTTGGAAGGAAATCAATCACAAAAAATAGCTTAGGAAGGGGGGCTGGGGGAGAACCTGTGTGTTTTCTAAAGCATCCAGCTCAATCCATGAGTCATCTTCCAGAAGAGCAAAAAAGTGGCCTGTCAAATGTGCAGAAGTAATGCAGATAGCAAAAGAGCTCTTAAGGCTAGTGAATATTTAGCATTTGGTAGCCATTTTGCTCCCCCTCCTTCCCCCTGGTAAAGTTTAACTTTGATTTCACTTACCATTGATTTCATCAGCAGAGAAGGACTGCAGTGGGGGAGAAAAAGAGAGAGAAAAAAGAGAACTAGTACTGCTGAAAATGCACTGAGAGAAAGTAAATAGCACCAAGTACCTGAGGCTTTCACTTCTGTCTTGCCTAATGTAGTTAGGCCATAGCAACGTAATCTAGCAACTTCCTGCATAAAAATGCACCAGCACATCTATTCTTAAAGTTTTGCTTAAAATCTACATCCCAGGGAAAGACAGAGCTGTGGCAAGAAGCAACAAAAATAGAAAGTCTCTTAACTAAAAAAGTCCTAATTAATTACCATCAGGTCCATTTACTGTTTTACCACAGATCCATTTTAGTTATACAATTTGAAGTAATATTTCTAAACAAGCAGCTCTTTTTTATTAACATAGAAGTTAAATTATTCCCTTAAAGTTTATGTCTCAAATTAGTTTTTGATTGCACGCTGTTTCATAAAGTACTAATATATGATATTTGTTTATATAAAATATGATTTTTCCTCGCCACTTTAGCTGGTTGCATTTGATTAAAAAAAACTTAGTAAATTGTAACCCTTCTGTCAGAAGCTGTGGGAGCTGCACCACTACTGTTGCCTGGTTCAAAACTGGAGGCTAACTGGAAAACCTTTAGGTTTTAACAGGAAAACCAAGCAGACCTAAACTGTCTCCTGGACTGTCCTTCCCCCCCACCCAAGACCTAACATGGGCAAGAAGCCCTATTTACTGCTGTAAACTACACTGGCTGGCTGCTAACAATTCCAGTGCACCCACCATGGTTGAGTTGGAAATGCAGAGCAGCAGACAGGCAGGAAGGATTAGCTGGGAGGTCTTGAGAGTGGTCCTGCTTTCCTTGCCTTTCTTCCCCTTATTTATCTGGCAGTGCTGACGGCATTGCCTGGATTAGGTGTCAGAAGGAAGAGGTCCCTCCCCTTGGCGAGTTCTTTAGCTTTCTTAGGGCAAAGTGACAGGAGGATCCATGTCTTGATAGACATCTTATGATGGCTATTTTTAGGAGGCTGAAGAGGGGCAGGGAGTGACAAGCAATAAGTTTGATTCATGTCAGCACTTTCTGGGTCCATACCATCAGGAGGAGATATTCCTTGTCCAGACCTACCAAGACTTCCTTATAGGGAAGGATTCTATTTCTCTGATAAGCTGTAGAGTCAGGAGCAGTGAGGGTGAGGAGCTGGCTGGTTCCACACGTGGCTTGCAGGATGTGTGAGATGCAGCTGAATGGTCCTCATATCTTTGCTGGGCTTTGCTCAACCCTTTCCATGGATAATCCAGTGCCCAACATGAGTAGTACTGCTGCCTGTCTGCTCAAGTTGTTGACACTGAGCAGAAAAGTTATCTGTCAACAGAGAAGCTGACAATCCTTCTGGGAAGCTTTTCCTCTGCACACTCTGATCATGTTTTCCAAATTTTTAACATTTTAAAGGGAAAAATTATCTGTGCAGTTTGGAACCAATTGTATGAAGTTAGTGGCTGATGTGTAGATGTACCTGGCAGGGCAGTGGGAAATCTGTATTCATAGGAGCCTGGGATCTCTAGGATACTTTTCCTCTGGGGCTTGAGTTAGGCACAGCACCAGGGTGCTGAGTTTGGAGCTCCCAGGTGTGTATGGAAGTGGTGCTGCTCAGGTGTTTGTGAGGTTGAGGCAAAGGAGAAGCTGTGATAGAAGCTAAGCACCCCAAAAGCCTTTGTGAACTGGAAAGATGACTGTTCAGGGTGGGGAATGGGGTACTTGCTTTTTGGGTTGCAGGGTGGTCATGGTGGGCCTACAGACAGGGAGCAGGAGGTAGAGGCTGCCACTCCTTTAGTAGCAAAGACCAAGGCACACCTTGCAGCATCCCCCAAGACCAGGTAAAATACCTCAGTGGATGTTATGACTTGTAAAAGGATTGGCAAACTTTGCTCCAAGCTTCTTCCATTCCCTGTTGCCTCAACAAGCTCAAGAGTGTCATGAAGCCAGGGTAGGAATAGTTGTGTGACAACTGGGAGCAGACTCCCAGTTCTGAACTCAAATCCCCCCTTTTAATTTCTATTAGTTGCCCCTGCTAAGCAGTCACTGCTCTTGGTTGTCTAAAACTGAAATGTGATTAGTGAGGAAAACCTTCTCCTGTAGCTTGCTCTTCTCCTGAAGAGAAGCATAACCTCCACCACTGTGTGTTTTCAGTATGTTGAATACTCTGAATGAGAAAATCCAATTCAATCAGATTATTTTACTGTTGTTTTGAAACTGAGCAATCAAATTAAGTGGATTTGAGATACTAACCTCCTACCTCCTATTAAAAAAAAAAAAAGAAAGATGCAACTGGAAAGATTTTTCTGAGCTTGCCATTTTAGCTGGAAAACGCCCTGTTTGAACAAATTATATGCAATTATTTAGAAATATCTGGAAATATACTGAGTATGAAAAAAGCTCTGCTGACAATTCTTTGCTTTTGGTTGGTTTGTTGCTGGGTTTTGGTGGTTTTTTTTGCTATTTGTAATCTATTAGCCTGTGAGAACAGGGATGTTCTCATGATGGTGTAGCCACAATCAGGTGTGGCTGCATAGAAAAGGGACTGATGGTTTTGCCCTGGGTTTGCTGACATAGGTTTAGCACAGTTCAGAGTTCCTGATTTACACTGGCTGGGGCTGGAATTCAGGCAAGTGAGAAAGCTCCTCAAGATCTTGGCCATCAGTCCTAATGCATTAATAGAAGAGCTTTTGAAAGACTGAAATGGTGTCTGGGTCAATGGAGTACATTGCTTTTTGTGGAATTTTCTTTCTGCTTTCAGCATCTTGTTCTCCAGTGCTGGCAACTAGGAAATGTTCCCCTGAAAACAGATTTGAATTTTTAAATTTGTTTTTGGTTTGTTTTTTTTTGTTTTTTTTGTGTTTTTTTTTTTTTTTTTTTAGAGAAAACTTAGATTCCTTCTCTTGAACAGGTAGGTTCTATGTTTGGCTACAACAAAACTCATTCCAAAAGATGCCAAGCGGAAAGTAATTGCAGTGCACTTGTCTTGGACATAAAAACCAGATACCTGGATTAGTCATCTGGCTTAAATTGGCTATCAAATATTATCAGCTGAGAGGGGTCTACAAATAAGCTGATTGTCTTTTGACCATATGGGAGTTTGGCTCAGAGTTCAGATTAACAAAAACTAGTGCACTGTAGCCCTTCATTTTAATACTGATCCTTGAATACCATCTCACTAGACAGAGTTTTACTGGGGAGGAATATTCTAGCATGGGCATGTTGCATTCACTGAAATGAAGAATCACCCTGCTCTAAGACAATAGAGCTGTCAAGGGGATTAAAATGTACTTGCTTTCAGTAAGGGCAGCTACAAAATGGCCTAGATGAAAAATATTTCAAATACTCCTTAAAAGAAATCAAAAGTGAGATTTCCAGTTCTAAAAGGAGCTTTCAGAAAATTCAAAAGGGACAAAGAAGTACTTTGCAGTGATTTGGTCTTTGTTCTGATCCTGACAGTGTTCTCTGCATTGTCAGACAACACTGACACTGACACTGAGTCTTGAGGCTTTAGGGATGATTTTGATATATCAGGGAGCTCAGTTTAACAAAAACTGAATGCTCCACCCCTAGCAAAAAGAATGAAAGATTGAAGCAACTGCAACCCACGGGAAAGACCAGAACTACTTGGATTTCTCTAATTTCATATAGCCCTATGGGCAGAGTTGTTATCCAGAAGGATATCTGTGCCAAAGGAAAAGGTAGTGTGTTTTGAGTTTGGTTTTTTTTATTGGTTTTGTTCCTTGCATTATCTGTGACTACTTTCTAATAATTCTGTTGCCAGAGGTATTCTGACCAGGTCCACCAGTTAAAGGGTGGAGCTGATGGGGTTGTATGCAACTCTTTTTCACCAGCTACATGGAGACTCAATCTACAAAAATTTCCTAATTATTAACAGAGTTCCTGATTCCCCACAAATCATTGGTTTCTGTGCCTTAGGGCCCCAAGCTTTGCAGTGTGATGCTGTGCTCACCTCTTTAGGCTGGTGGGCACTGGGACTGAGCACAGCTGTGCTGAGGGACACCTGCCTTGTGCTCCCTGTAACTCAGGAAAGGTCTGGACAGGATGGAAAGCCCTGGGAAAAGGTGCTGCTGGGAGTTAAAGCATTAAACTGCTCCCTTTGTTTGTTACCTTTTGGATGAATGACAAGAAGTGAATCATCTCAGGAGTTTATTAGAGAATTACCAGCTATTTAAAGGAAAACTCTGTCTCTTTAAAAGAGACTAAGACATATTGGATATCTTGGAAAATCAGAGAGGAGAAAATCAGAGATTCTCCTAGGATACTCATTGTATATTTAGCCTTCTATTCAGGACTGGAGGGGTTTTAAATTTTTTAATGAAGTTAAGATAGGATTGTGCCCACAGTAGTTTATAAACCTGCTCACTATTAATGTCTGCTCCTTGATTAATACAGCTGCACATCTTTTCTAGTAGACATCACTGAGTGCAGGATTACACAGCTTCCAAACCCCTCTGAAAAGCAGGTTGTCCTTTTCCCATCCCTCACCTCAGTTCCATAACTTGTGCAATCAATGCCACAGGTTTTAGAGAGGCTGCTTCTCAATTAAGTAAGAATTAACAGCCTGATGGATTTAGCTTCCTGCTGTATGAGGCAGAGAAACATTAGAAAAAGAAGAGCTCTTGAGAAACTGAAGTCTGTTTTGAGAACAGTGCTGCCTAGAAACACAATTGAAGAAAGAATAAAAACAACCCCCATTAACACAAGACAGAAAATTGCATGTGTGAGATACTATGAGGTTTGAAAGAATACTTCAGAAATATCTCTGAGTTTAAATGACTTGACTGCAGATTAATTTGACCTTTTTCCTAAGCATTTTGTGTCACTTTCCAGTTTATAGCTTTTTGAAACGTCACAGTTACTTTGCAGCTGTGCAGAAACTTTTGGATGAGCCTTGACGTTTAACTAATGTGCCCTTCTGAAATGTCTGGCTGTGATATGTGCTCTTGCTGCACTCTTGATCACATTTCTTCAGCTTCAGGGGGGAAAGTGCCTTCAGCTGGGCTCATTTGTAAACATGTCCCATTTCTAATTGCTTTTGTGCTGGAATGTGCATAATCAAGGGGATAGAAAAGATGTGAGGCTCTGGAGCCCTGCTTTTGGAGGGATTTCTTGTTTTAACATGCCTCCCAGTGGCACTGTTAGAGTATTAATGTAATTTAAACCCTTGCTACTTGACATTTAAGTGCTCTGTGGTAAACTAGCCAGCTGAAAGTGCTTCTTGGCAGTGGGTATAAGATGTAATAAAGTCTTAGTGAAACAAGGGCAAATTTCCAGGTTGCTTGTTTCAGATCTCCTTACAGACAACTTCTTTTTCTCCTTGTCATTGGCTAAATTTGTCACCTTCTTCTTGCCTTATGTAAGATTAACTCAGGTATCTTGTTACTATCTTTTACAACATCTCTGGGTTCTGAAGGGGCTTAAAACAGTATTTTAGAAATATTTTGGGGCTGTTTTGATGGGACTAAGGCTCTGCCATATAACTCGTGTTAACACTTGGAGTTACCCTGTGAGCTCTTAAACTGTTACATTTTTTGTCATTTGCTTTCCACTGTTTCTACCAAAGTCTGCCATTCACCAGAGCATCCAAAGGCTACAAGTATTCTTTTTTAAATGCTGTAAAGCTGTTAATTAGTAAGAATGGATCTTATTTAAATAAAAAACCCATTATTTTTCAAACAATTTTTCCAGTTAGCAACATTAAGGAACACTTTCTACTAATCTATGTGGGTAGTCTCTACTTTTGATGGGCTCCTTGCTTAGCAGCAGTTTAGGAAGGCAAAGTTCTTCTGAAAGCTTTGTAAACAAAACTAATCTGTGAGTTTTGTGTGTTGGTTGCAACAGTGTGCCCTGGGGATGTTTGGTGTGCAGCAGTCCTTGTCCAAGGTGCCCCTCCTGGGACACCTTTACGCTGTGCCCTGCCTGTCCTGGGTGTGGCAGCAGCATGGGCTGTGACATGTCAGTGGTGAGGTGCACAGAGCCAAGGGCTGGGGCTGGGGCTGTTCTGGGCTGGATCCTGGATGGTGCTGAGTCCAAGTGGTAGCAGGAAGCTGGTCTGGATGGCATCAGAGAGGCACCTGTACATCTCTTAAGACTGAATTCATATTGACATTTGTCCCCTTCCTACCTGTAAGGACACTTGGGACTGGTGACCTTGTCCAACAGGTCACCCATCCTAAGGAATCCTTCTGGAGTCATAGCTGGAGATAGATCAGGCACAATTTGAAGACCTGAGCCAAAAGTTTCTAGTAAAAACCTGCTGTCTCATAAAAAAGCCCTTAGCACTTTTGAGCAAAGCCACTGTTGACATTCCTGCTCTCACAGCTTCATGTGGAGTTTGTCTGCAGCACAACAGCTCTCCAAGTGCTTCAGCTGACATTTGCAGTGCTGCTTGCCCTCTAGCCCAGGAGCTTTCTGTCAGTGCATTTTAGTGAGTTTCTCTCTCTCTCTGGGTATATCCAAAGCAATCTCTCTTCAGAGATGACCTACTCAAGTGGTGAATGTAACAAGAAATAAGGATGCTTGGAGAAACACTTTTTACTGCCTTAAGAGCTCTGCAGTTAAAAACAATCCATGCAACAGGCATCATCATCATGCATCACACACTTACATAAGATTTTAGCAAGTCTTTACTAGCTGGTAGCTTTTATTATTTTTTTTTCTAAACATTTGGGTGGCTATTGGGTATGGCATAATTGATGTCCTGGGATTTCAGTCTTGAAAATGCAGGCATAGGAAGCCTTGTGTACCCCTAACCTCACTTCCAGTGTGGACACTTGCCCAATCTCTGTCTGTACTCAGGAGAAGATACTCAGCAGTATCCTTGAAGTAAAGGACCTAGTGTGACCAGGTCAAGGCACTAGACATCCAGATCACCATCTGCAGAGTGGCAGCCTGTGAAGCACTGCCCTCAGCATCTTCTGCATCCCAAAACACCCTAGTTGATTTTATGAACCTGGGCTCTGTCCAAGGGCTGGTTACATGTGCTGGGAAGGACCCTTAGATTTCCACCAGAAAACCAACATACTTTTCATGTTGGTAATAGGAACTAAGTTATACAGATTTGTGCAATAGGAAATCCATCAATTTCCCACTGTCTTAATTAGAAAACCAAGCATGAGACATCTGCATCATTCATGTTTCATCCCAGTTGTTGCAGAAATAGACCCACAGTAGTGCTTTTTATGAGCTAAACATTTCTTCTCACTCAGTCTTATGTGGGAGAAGAAGGTTGATAAAACACACAAGCTGTGTTTTTAGGAGTGTCCTAGGCCACAGTTTTAATTGCAGAATTCTTGGGGGTCTCTTAAGAAAAATTATCTATATGGTCATTTTGATTTTAATCATGGTGGGTTTCTAGTGATGGCTTTCAGCTGCTTCCACTGCCCAATTATCTTCTCAGTTATTATTTAATATTTAACTTTTGTGCCTATACAAATCCAAGACATATTAGTAATAAGGAAAATTGGAAATATACATTTGGTTTGGAAAGGCTTGTGCAAAGACTGAGGTTTTTAAGCTGTTCCCTGAGTAGAGGGAAATAGGTCTTCACACTTCCAGTTAAAAGCAAGTTCCTCATCCCTGCCTTTACTCTCTTCCTATGGTTGTTACACTGTAGCCCAAGGTGAGCTTAAAAGGGCTCAGTTTAGAGATTTGAGTCTCCCAGTATTCCTGTTACTCAGTTTTATAGTCATTAGATGTTGCTGAAAAATAGAACATATTAGCTGCTGTTGGCATTAGCAAATCACCAAATATTTGTTCTAATTTGGCTAATTTCAAGAGATCAATGAAGAACAGAGAAGAGTCAATGGCCTGTCACAACTTTATCACAGCTTCTGATGGTGATAAACAAACCCAGCTTGAGTTCTCTTAAGGAAGGGGAGAAAAAAGCGCCAAAGTTGCAAAATGTGTACTCCAAAAAATCCAGAAAACCAGATTCCCTGAAGATGGGCCAAGAAGGGCATCTGGGTGGGGAGGTACCACCAAGAGAATCACTACACATGTTTGTAAACCACCATCTTTGTTTTGGAGGCTATTATGACTTGTAATGCCAACTAAGAATGAAGTGCACAGCCAAATGTGGCTTATTTGGCTGCTGGTTGGGCAACTCTCCCCTTACCCACTCCAGCTGTAACAAGGGGCTTGGATGTGTCTTTATAAAAGCTAACAAAGCCTTTCTGTGTGTTTTCCTGCTGTGTGGCTCCCCAAATCATCATGGCAGTGTAGCCTGACATTCCCAGTCACCTCTCTCAAGCAGCAAACTCTGGCATGGCTGCTAATTCCCTGAGGAGGGAAGCACAGCCCAGTGGATCCCCTTGTTTAAAGTGATGTGGGTTTTGTATCTGTGTCTGGTCAGTCATTGTGAAGAGCCCTGGGTCAGGATTATTCACTGAGTCCCAGACAAAACCTTAGTTTTTAAGTACTCCCTGCCTCCAAAGTTGTGCTGGAAATGGTGCTGGAACTTTTACCATGCTGAGACTTTGGTGATTGAATGGAAGGACTGAGAAATAATTGAGGGACTGGGCTAAGACTCAGAAAACTGATTCCTGACTCTGCCACATATTCTAGACAAATTACTTACAACCTGGAATTGTTTCCCTTTACTGCCTGAACTCTCAAAATAGGAAAAAGGGTAACAACCCATGGTAGTTGGTTGGGACCCTGGAAGAAAATATTTTGTCTGGTATCTTTCAAAAGAAAGTCTCCCTAAATTCTATCTTTTTTTTTTTTTATCAGTCTGAATATGACAAAACCTGGAGAGTTCTCTCTGTTCTACTAGTGTGTATTTCTTGCTGCTATTTCCTTTGGGTAAAGGAGTGAACTGCAAAGATGCTTCAGAGTACAATTTGACATTTTTTAGCTGATAATATATTATTGTTTATACAAAGATAGATTAGCTAGGTCCAATGGAGTTCAAAATTCTATTTTCTCCTGATTAACTGGACATAGAAAGCTATCAAATCATATTACGTTATTTAGCATGAAATCTAGCTTGGTTCCCCATCATCTAGTGCAATGTGAGGCCTAATTTAATTGTCAGACAGTATGCTCAAAACTTGTGGGTTTTTCATCCATTCTTCAAAATTCTAAGTATTTCAAAATGTCTTTTTTTTTTCCTCTTGTCAATGGCTTCAGCTTCAACCTTATGAGAAGATACATACTTATTTAGAAAAATACTGACTATAGATTGGGAAAATTAAAGTAAACTTGGAGAAGTTTCACTAAATGGCTCAACATCTCAGGACTATTTGTATTAAGGTATCTGAAATACAATTCATCATGTATAGGTCTTATTAGTAGTCTTTGTCCTTCTTTTACCCATAATAGGCAAGATTCTTTATGTAGAATTTAGCAAATTGGTCCTGGGACCAATCAGCTTGCCATGTAGGTACAGAATAACTATTTATAGCCCTACTCAGAGAAACTAGTCTGTCTCTTCATCTCTTAACTGCTTAGCCTCCCTCTCCTCTTTCCTAAGTAAAGAATCTCCCAAAATGGAGGAGTTTTCTTCAAAGGGTCAGGGCAACAGTTAGTGATGTTGGTTGGCATGCAAAATCTAAAGATATTATGAGAACAAATGACAGTGCAGTCAGAAGGAAACCTCCAAAAGACTCCTTCTCTTTGTTGCTTTCAATTTGCAGCAAATTATAAATTCTCAGCAAACATATAAGGATGAGAGGAAATCACTTGAAGTACTTCCATCCATGGCTTTCTTGCTCATGGTCTCACCAATGTTTGTTGTACAGTGCAAATGAAAAGAAAATAGGCAAAAGTGCCAAATTCTCTTTTTAAAACTATTTTGTTTTGTTTCTTTTAAAGATAAGTTCATATTGATCTCAAAGCACATCATCAAAGGGTCATCAGGTGGTTCAAAAATTTGGAAAAGAATTTTAAACTATACAAGATGGGGTTTTGTACAGTGCTATGGGAAAACATTGTATTTCATGTTTCAATAACCCCATTCCTGTCCTCATGTACCTACTTTAGGATATATGGGTGGGTTTTTTTTTTTTTTTTTTGCGTGTGTTTATTTTAAATTTATCTTTACCAAACAGGTGAGATTGGTACCAGTTGGGCAAAAAGTTCTGAGGTCCACACTCCAACATACTTTTGTCATCCCCAGGCTTCACTCCTTTGTTAAATCATGCACCATGCCTTACACCCTAGAGCTACTGAAACACTCAAAAGCTCGGGCAGCTCAGCAAATCCACGGGCTGAGGTTACTCATTCATTTCCCTGCAGTCCCCAAACCGGAACCAAGCCCAGGCCAGGCTTCAGAGCAGCTCTCAGCCAGGACTGTGCTCCCTGTCCCCTGGGCCCCCTCAGGCCATGCTCCCCCCTTTACCTTGATGCTCTTGAGGTCGATGGCAGGTTCTTTGGGCTTGGCTGGTGCTGCCGGTGCTGGTGCTGGCGCAGGCGCCGGTGCCGCGGCTGCCGCCGGTTTCTTTACGTCCTTCTTTGGTGCCATTTTGTGTTGCTTAAATTGGAAAGTAAAAGTGCCCTAAAAAAAAAAAAGTTTTAAAAAAACCCAAACAAAAACCACTTAAGAAGTGATTCCCAGGAGAGGAGCAGTGGTCAGAATGAGCTACAGCCTGTACCCTGGAGGTGGACCCGATGTGCTAAACCCTGTAAGGGCATATATATATTTCACTTAGTGCCTCATACAGTCCTGACACATGCAGCTGGATTGGACAGCCCGATAATCAAGGGGGATGTCATTCTAGCTAGAGCTATAAATGGAATATAAGAGTTCAGGGCTTCATGAGATCAAGGGACTTTTTTCCCCTTTAAAACACAGTCCACCTCCCTGTCTTTTCTATGCGTGCAAAGGAGAGGGAAATATAACAAGCCCAGTTTCAGATCTGCTGTTGATCTGAAATTTGGATATGGATTGAACGGTCCTTTTTCTCATCAGAATTTTAGTTCTGCTTAAGTAATAAATCTTTCTTTCCTTCCCTCCCTTCCCCTTTTCCCCCATGCCTGTGTAGTACTCCAGGAGGATTCAGTTTCAAACAGTAATTTTGACTTTCATGGCTGGGGAGATCATATTTTTCCAACCCCATTAGCTTCTCTCTTTACAGCCCTTCTCTCCCCCTCTGCTTCCTTTTTGTTCAAGGAAGTGTTGCTCAAGCAAAGGCTCTGAGTGTTTAAAAATAAAGCAGACAAGTACAGAAAACACTGCAGTACCTTCAGCCAAGGCATCTCTCCCTGACCTGACCCTGGGTGTCTTTCAGCTGTTCTTACTTTTCCTTTCCATCACATTAAGACTGTGTTTAAAACTGAAAACTGCTTCCTTTAATCTTTTTCTTTGATCTTCTTTTTCCTCTCCTAGGGTTAAGCTGTGCCCTAATGGAACAGAGATCAGCTGGATGTTATCTTCCCACACTGAAAGGTTTCCCTTTGTAATGTATTTATTACTGTAAACTAGCCATCAGGCAATGGAGGCAATTCTGTTTTCACCTGTTTCACCTGCTATTCTCAGTCCCTTGTTTATCTTTCTACCCCTCCTGGATGTCCCTGCTCTCCATGCTCTCCAAGAGACACAGCTTTCAGGAGAAGGTGGCTTTTATGTTTTCAATAGACTTTTTCCATGACAGCAAAACAGCTTCTAACTCTTTAAACTTGATGATTTCCCTGAGTCCATATGATTGGGATTTTCCACAGAAAAATCCTGGAGCACTGATTGTTCCTCCCTTACTAGCAATCCCTCTCCTATTTACTCCACAGACTCCTGAAGTTTTGTGCTAATAAGTGCAAGGCTTTTGATGGGGCCCATGTTTCTGTCTCATGAACTATAGGTAGAGTGTTTTGTACTTAGAAGTTAAAAGCTTGAAGGCCTGGACATCCAAAATCTGGCAGGATATCCAAGCACTTTCCTTTTCAATTAATGTGGTTTTTTAGTAAGTTTACCTTCCTAGGTAAACTTACCAAAAATATGCATACCAAGAGGAGGGATGGAGAGTGGCTAAAGGTGTACTCTCATGTAGGATCATGCTCAGATCTCTTCTTTGCTGCAGCCCATGACCTTGAGCAAGGGACTTGTTGGAAGTTCAGTCATCCCTTTTGAATCAGTAGTCCTGTACTGATGGATATAATTTGAAGTCTTGGCTTAGTCTCTGCTTTAGGGAGCACAGATTTAGGAAGGGCTTTATTTCCCATTTCTCTGCCTTTAAGCCTGTAATATATAAGCTCTGCTGGCTGCCTCCAAGATGCTTTATGGAGGGATTCCTACCCTGCTAAACTGTTTGGGAAAGTGTTAGCATGGACTCTGCACTGCTGCTGACAAGCAGGAGCCTGTGGGCATCTCTAGTGATTCTGATGTTTTACATTGCACAAACCAAACTTCTGTGAATCCACCAGTACAATGAATTCCAGAGGTGTAACTTGGATGGAAATAGTCTAAACAAGTTTTATGCATCACTGCACCTGTGAGAACTTTCATTGCAAGAAAGAATTGGTGATAATCTAATAATTTCTATGATCACCTGTGATTTGCAATAAAATAAGCCCCAAAGCCAGCACCAAATATATTTTTTAAAGGAAGAAAGGATTTCAGGAATAAAGAACAAGTTTAATGGCTTAGTGGGTTTTTTGCACAATTGTGGCCTCTGTAATAATGCAGATGTGTCTGGATATGCTTCATTCTGCCAGTAAAGGTGATTTTGTGATGTTCTGACCCAAAATAATTGTATATTGATTGGATGAGAAGATAAGACAGGTATGGGGGAGGAGGAGGATAGCAAGTCCTTATTTCAATTGCTGGGTTAAGGATTTGGATCCAGTCAGTTCTATGTGTTGGGACAGGACACCACAGGTTTATCTGCTTGGCAAGCTTGGATGTGTCCCAAGACATTTCTGGGAACACATCAGCTATCTCCCTAGGGAGCAAAGTCATTCCAGGTGATGCAGAGATGTGTTCCTGTGGCATGCAGCTGTGTCAGGAGAGGATTAGGTTGGGTGTTAGGAAAAGGATTTTCATTCAGGGGGTGGTCAAGCACTGGCACAGGCTCCCCAGGGGAGGGGTCACAGCACCCCTACCCACAGAGCTCAAGAAATGTTTGGCCAACGCTCTTGGGCACAGGGTGTGATTCTGTGCAGAGCCAGGAGTTGGACTCAGTGATCTTTGTGCATCCCTTCCAACTCAGGATATTCTGTGATTCTGTGATCTGGCATGGGAGCTGAGGTTTGCAGTTCTCTGGCAGTGCTGTGCCATCTCACCCTAGGCTGTGGGTTCCAGGGGGCTGCAGCAGGAAGGCTCCTTTTTCACTTTTAGCAGGCACTTTTTGCAAGCAGGATTGCCAGAGCAAAATCCAGAGTCTCCCTTGTGCTTGCTAGGACTTGCCAAGATCCATGTCCCAGGGAAAGCAGCAGCAGCTGGGAATGAGAATTCATGGGCATCTGCCTTCTTGGGTGCCCAGCTCCTGGGCAGTGCAGGGATGCTGCTCTCCCACAGAGGAGCTCATGTTGAGGGGAATGAACAGTGATGAAGCTTCAGCTTTCCCAAAATTCAGTAGTGAGAAAGGTGTTGGGTGGAAGCCGTGTCCTGTTAGCCCTGCCACTCACTGACACAGGGGGCTTGCTTGGGGCTTGCCTGGTTTTTATTGGCTTAATTGATGAGGATGCAGTTCTGGCCAATGCAAAACTTCTATCCATTTGGGCTGGATTTAGTTGAACTAACATAAGGGAAGTATGTTTTACATCCAGATCATTGAAGTGATTCATTCTGACACTTCTCAAGTGGAATGTGTTCCTTTTGTCAGGCTAAAGTCACAGAGAGGTGGTATCAATTGCAGCACCAGAATGGAAATGGGAATACCTGGGCTGCACTCCCTGTGTGCTTGCTCTGAGATCTCTGTCTTTCTGGTCCAGTTTTAAAAGGAGAGCTCTGTTTTGGGCTTCCTGTAGCCCAGGGAGTCAGGCCCCTCTTCAGGAGGAGGGAGCTGATGGCTTAAATGCATACTGTGAAGCAGAAGGAAAGATGTTCTGTATTTCAGGGGACTGTGCAAACCCTGGAGCTGTTGGAAGAAAAGGTGAGTGCTGTTGCTTCTGCTCTGCTTCATAATGAACTCCCATTTGAGACTTTTGCCTTTTGCTGTCTAAAACACCTGAAAATGCAATTAACTTCTATTTGTTTAGTGGAATTGTTAGTGAGTTCATGGCAGTATACCAGATTAAGCACCCCAGGAAGTGTTGGTTGCTCTGATGGGAGTTTGCTTTCAGACAAGATGTGAGAATACAGACTATTTACAAACACCTAAGTGCAGTCAGCATATTCCACTCTTTTCCTGGAGATTTTCTCCTGTCCCATGCACACTTACTGGCTATAATTTCAGCTAATGTGTTTTCTCTTTCCTGTGATCAGCTCCTATCTGACACCTGTTGCTGTTAAATATTTGCTGTGTTCCTCTTCTGAAGGCTGGGTGCCTGCAATGTCAGCAGGAAAAATTACAAGTGTACATGAACCATTTGGCAGGCAGCAATCTCAGAAAGATTGCAGCGGTCTGGAGCTGTCCCATGGCACAAACACATATTTGATTCAGCCCATAAGTGAGAAGTGGTCTCATTTTCCAATGTAAATAGAAAGATATTCATGGAAGAGCCTACTGAACACAAACAAGGGAGGTTCAGTGAAATTTAACATTAATACATGCAAATGGTATTTTTTTCCAACACCAATTTAATTGTATACCTTGGAAGACTGTTTGAAGCCAAGAACCTAATAAAATCCAGGAAGGAACTGGGTATTTAGGCAGTTATCAGGAATGTATGACTTACCATAATTCACAAAAGATTTTGAAAGAATATATAATCCATTTTACTGTGCTTGAGCAGTTCTTGACCTGATAGAGACTGGGTGCATTTTTCCACACCAAGATGCTGCAGAGTTCCTTGCGCTCTCTTCAATGTGTGATTTTTGCCATGAGAGAGAGGGACTGCTTGTCTGGTTTCATTCTTGCATGTTTCATCACTGGCTTTAAGTATTAAGCCAGGGATCCACTTCCAGCAAATTTTAAGGTCTCAGCTTTAGCTGTAATGCTGGCTGTGTGCCTAATTAATCTGCTAATGATTTGGCTTTCCAGTGCTCACAGCATGGAAACCACTTTCAATAAAATAGCAAAGCCTTTTGCTATCCAGGATGCTCAGAGCTGCAGAACATCCTAATAAGATGTAGAAACTTGTGTAGAAGAGAGTCAAGCCTGGAAAATTGCCTGGTCAGCATGTTTTACAGATCCTGGTCACAGGAGCCTGTCAGGAAGGTGAGCTGGGAGCAGCATGGGAGGAGATCTTGAGCTGACTGCACGGTTGTGCCCAGCAGACAGCCAGGAGCAGCCCCAGGGGATTTGCAGGTGGTGGGAAACAGGGCAGTGATGGGTAAGCGCTGCACACAGCTTTATAGAATGGCACAAAGATTGGATTGCATGGACAAAGGAAGGGCTCTGTTGGCTCCAGGGAAGGTTCGCCTCTTGGCTCCTTTGGGTGCTACGTAAGGTGTTGCTAGCCTGAATGCAGCCAGGGGCACGTAGCAGTCACAGGGCAGTGCAGGCTGAAGTCAAACCTTGCTGAAGGAGCAGGCAGAGGAATGAGCACCTAAAGAAGGGGAAAGAAGGCACCAACTGGTGAGCCACATATAGCACATGGCTGACTTAGCACTTGTGTCCTTCTGCTCAAGGTTTTCTAATTCTGTCCCAGACGATGTCAGCGTCCCCCAGCAACTGGCAGCAGCACATACAAGGCGTTCCCTGGAGAGCTGGGGAGTGGCTGTCGCTCCCACCCTGCCCCGGGACTGTGCCTGCAGGGGGAGGGAGCAGCGTCCTGGGGGTGTGGCTGCTTCTCAGCCTTGCCCAGGTGACTTGGGAGCTCCCTTCAGCCTCACCTGTGGGCAGCTCACCTTCTTCATGCCATCGTTCCCTGTGGAAGAAAGTGTCACCCGAGTGCTCTTTGCTTTCCACTGTCCTGTAAAGCTTCCAGACATTTTCTTGGCACCTCGGGTTCCTCGGCATGAGCACCAGCTTATGGATCACTGAGCAACCAGGCTCTGAAATGCCAGTGCCTGGCTAAATGTAACAACAGTGTGCATGGAGGCAGAATGTGAGCATCCAATCCCACCAGGAAGGACTCTCCACCAAGGAGAGCACTAGCTGGCAGGCCTGGAGGGTGCTGTGTACTCTGAAACAAAACCATCAGGCACTGGATAAGATGTTAAATTCTGCATGCTATCTCACACTGCACAGGATAAAATTCCCTTGGTGCTGCTTTGGGCAACTGGGATTCCTGTGTCTTCAGAGCTCCACAGCCTACATGTGAGCTGCAGAGATTCCCTTGCCTTTTCCCTCCTCTCTTTTCCCTGGAGCATGCAGCAGAGGATTTAAATTACTGCCATTTAGAACGATCTGTCTTTCTTGGATCCCATATTACTCTACTAGGAGATGGAGTGACTTTAGTCTTGCAAAGATGGCTCAGTGTCTGGGCCAGGCTACCCACATACCTGCACTGCCTGGAAGGTTTCATTGTGACTTATGGGGCATCAGCCTCTTTTCTTTCACTTTTTTTCTTCTCCCTTGCTTTTGACGTGAAGTGCTCCAGGTCTTGAGTCAGACCAGGAACTAAAGGACTGACTGGCTTAATGTGATGTGGTTTAAGTTTTGCTGATTTCTGTTAGGGATCAACTGAGCTTGAAATCTAATAAAACTCAAAGGTAATATCTGTTTTTAGGAAATCTGGTGCTTTCACAATCTAGACCACATTTTCACTTCAGTCTCAATGAGGTATGGATAGCTTTCAAAACAAGGAGCTTGGAGATATGAGCATCATTCTCTGAGTTCATATGTTCTCTGTCCTTCTCACTGGAATCCTGTCTTTGCCAAGCACACAGCCTGCATTTGCTTAAATACTGCTAAAAGCCCAGACACTCCAAAATGTGTTTAGTACACTGGAACAACCTGTTTTCTAATTACCTTCATGATTCTTACTGTTGTGTTAGAATTTAAGTGGTATATAGCTCAGTCTTATACAAACTTTGAGATGGCCCAGCAAGAACAAAGCTGTAGAAACCAATTTTTTTCAGCTATTTCCATGTTTAGCAGTAAGTACTTTGTATTTATGAAACCTGTGTAGGTTTCAGGTAATATCTGGCATTTTGAATCATACCCATGAAGATGATCGTCTTTGGGGAGAGATGGCCATAACTACATTATCATATAATCATTCACATTATACATATCTCAGAAAACTGTTTTAAGAATATAAGTAGCACTGTCAAGGCTTATGAAGCCCTGATAGAGGTCCCCACAAATATCTAGAATGTATCTGTACCACAGTTGTCTGAGAAGACACAAATGAACATAAAGCATTTGATGAGCTCCCCTTTTCTCATGAATCACTATGATAATGTTGCTAAGCATCCTGTGTAAAAAGTGTCCGTATTTAGAGAATGGACATGGAAAGATGGAGCTGACGGTTTGGTTTGGGGGTTTGGGAGTTTGAGGTTATTGTGTCTGGTGGCAGCATTCCCTGTGGCACTCCCAGCTGTGGCATCCCTCTATAATTGTTGCTGTTCCTTTGGTCCAGCCTCCCAGCCATCCCAAGTCAATGCTCTGAACTGACATTGTTCTGTACCATTAACAGGTTCTTTCTGGTGGCACTGTACCCTCTTGTCCCAGCAGGATTCATTCCCAGTGCTAAGCCCATGGCTGGAGAGATGTCTTCCACCCAGCAGGCAAAGGAGGCTGCAGGCAGGGCCTGGCAGGCTTTTCTTGCACTTCTCCAACCAGTCAGAAGCAAAGAGCCTCCTCTCAAAAATGTGACAAGATGACAATGTGGGTCCCTTAGTGCTTTTAGTGGGAGAGGGGAGACTCAGAAACCAGTCATGCTGCAGTCCAGGGTGAGAGAGCACACAGGAAGGTCTCACTGCAGCCAGCCATACAATGGATGAACCTGGCCAAGCTGTTTAAAACCAGCTGTGATGGAGCTTGGCCACTTGTGCTGTGCTCTCAATGTTTGTGTGTTCGCTCTGTGCGTGAAAACAAACTTGGTGAAGCACTGCAAAATCTTCCCAATGAAGCTGCTCCTCAGTGCAAGCCTGCTTTTCAGGGAGCAGTGATGTAGATGTAAGAAATGTCTCTCCTTCAGGGTCTGTCAAGAAGCTGTGCTGGCTCTAAATAGACTGCTGCCACTGCACTCCTAATTTAGCTGGAGGCAGGCAAGTGACATGGTAAAGCTCAAGAAGTCACTTTGCTTCTTGTGTGACCTATGAGATCAGAGGTTTTTAGGAGATACACAGTGACTCTTGCTGAAAGTGCTGCTGGATACAGGAGGTGGAAATCGTGTGGGACTGGGCAAAATGTCAGAACATAAGGGATAAAGGATCCCCTGGGAGGGTTTCTGGCTGTAGGGAGTGACAGCACCTTGAAAACCCTATAAAAACTTTGTGCTGCCTGGAGTTTGGCAGCCAGTGCAGGCTGCCTATGCCTCTGCCTGCAGCCCTTGCAGTTATTACCTCTAAAGTTGCAATTTCATATAAGACACGTGTAATCAGTGTTTGGTGGTCTCCTAGCATGCAATATAAATCAGGCTTATATATCAGCCACTTCTGTTTGAATAGCTAGCCCTGAGAGCTTTTCTCCTGCTTGTTAAACTTCTGTCAGAGTCAGATATTTGCAATATGAGATGCTTCAGAGCTGCCACCACGAGGCTGATGACATATTTTAGAAGACTGTTACTCCCAAAAGTAGCTCAAAAATGCCTGGTATTGTTATTGAATACTTTTCCCCAAACTCATCATCCCAAGCAACTCCATTAAGCTGATAGAACTGCAGCAGTTGGCTGTGGGTTGCTCTGTGTGTCTGTGCAGGTTTTCAACACTTTGTTTAGGAGGTTACCTCTACCTTTCTGCTTGAGAGATATAGGTCCTAGAAGTGGGAACAGTAAGTGCAGCTGAACACTAAGTGCCAAAGCTGATTTGGGTGATTGTTTATAGCAAAGACAGTTTAAGTCCCAGTGGTAAATACAGTGGAAGGCAGCTTCACTTCTGTAGTTTTAGAGGCTGTAGAATAGGTGGGAGATGGGGTCCTGAAAGGTTATGCTGCCATGCAAGAGTTGTCTAGCACAAAACACAATGTCATGGCTTCTTTAAATTAGTTGTGCTGCAGTGAATGCAAGCCAGTTTATCTCCTTCAGAATAATCTGTGAAATTGTTTCATGTGTGTTCATTTTTGATTTGTCCTTGTGAATGTTGCATACAGCTAATGACTGATTAGGTTCTTTTATTAATTTTTATTGTGTTTAAGTGAGTTGGCAGGGACAAAGGTGATTGGTTGGATTTAAATTGCAAGCTTTTGGGGACTTAGTATCTGTACAGGAGTTTTAAAAAGATACCATCTTCTAGTTTCAATGCTGTTCCTTGCAATGAGTGTGCAGGTTTCTTATTACAGTAAATTCATATTGAGATAATTGGGGGATGTGAGAATCAATCTGGTAATGTGGCTGTGGCTATCTAACTTTTCCCTTGTTGGATGTGTCTTCCAAATGATGGGAAGTATTGTAATGTTAGCAGCCTCCTGCCAGTGCGTCTCTTCTTCCTCTTCCTGGGTTGAGTGTCAGTTTAGCACAGCCTTTATAAGGTACCTTGAAGTGGGGGCTGTTCTACATTTAATAATGGCATAATAACCAGCCTGAGAGGCGTGAGGCTGGAATATCACATTTGTGCCTGCTGTTGTTGGGGATATCTGTCTTCCAGTTGTGGCTTTTATGATCTGAAAGGAATTGAGACTCTCAGTCTCTTGTAAAATTAGATGGACCTTATGTTTCTTCAGAGCATCACTGTAGTCTCTTCCATTTTCTCTTTGCATCACCTTTTCCTCTTATTTTCTGTTTTTTAACCTTCTTGCAGTTGTAGTTCCCTTTTGTTGCCATTATGGAGGCAGATTTTTTATCTATCCCTTTGAAAGGATATTTGCAATTTTTACAAAGATTTTTTTCTAGTGTTTTTATAATTTTAGCAGTAATTCTAGAACCATAATCAACTCTGTCTGCTGTGGGTTTTAGACTTAATACAAGTATGCTGGTAATCCTGGCTAGCGTGTTTGCTTCTCTGTCTGAGGGTGGTGAATGCTGAAAAGCACTTTGCCCCCACTCCCAGTGCATGAAATTTAGCAGATCTGCTTGCTTCACAGCAGAGTTCAAAACTAACATTCCTCAGTCCCTAATTAACTTGACAAGTCTTTCTCACCCCACAGTCCTGTCCTTTCAAAAGGAAGGAGAAACCTGAAGACACATCACAGTTGTGAACCCTTGTGCTCTGTCTGCTGCTGGGAGGGGAGGAGCAATGTGTTTGCTGCAGAGGGATTAAACAGCTGAAGAAAACAGCCCAGCAGAAAGTGGCAGGGGCAGCTCCTGGGAGAAGATATCTGCCAGGAGGAATGTGTTGTTGGCAGCTTCAGCCACTGAAGGTCTGTTTTCCCTCTGATGCAGAGCTTCTTTCCCCGACAGCCTTTGCTCAGTAATGAGGATGGTAATTGTTATTTATTGGACAAGGATTCCAGCAGTCATGAGTGATTTTGAGAGACTTTGTCTTAGGCTTTCAAAAAGTGATGCACCCTTTCCTCTTAAAAACAAGCCAAACCACCCTGTGGCCTCCTTTCATGGATTTTTAAGGTGAGCATCCTCCAAATCAAAATGTCTCAACTCATGTCATTTTGAAAATCAGTTACTACAGATGGATTTCTAAAGAGCAAGGGATGGCTAAGTCTGTTTCTAATAACATGTCTGGAGCCCCAAGAAAATGAATTATGCTGTACATTGTGTGTTGCATGATTAGGATTTAAACTAAGGAGGAAAGGATCCTAATGGGAAACAGTGCTAAGAGGAGGTTACAAGCAGACACAAATACAGGCAGGCAGTCTGGTAAGTGGGCTCAAGGGAGATGTGTAAACACAGACTTTTGGTATCCAGTACCTTGAAATTGTGTCATCTGCAAATACTGGCTGCTGAATTGATGGGAACAGTTAAACAAGGGTCTGGCACAACTTATTCTGTTCTGAGTTTTGGGGGCAATTTAAGTCTGCACAGTGGCCAGATCATGGGGCCTGAATCCCCAACCCCAATCTCCTGCAAGCTTCCAGGGCTGGGCATTGCTGCTTGGGAGCCCTGAGGTTTTCTACCCAGCCTTCTCCCTCTAGCTGCACTGGCAGGCCTGGCCAGAGGCAAGGAGAGAAGGGTTCTAAAGGGCTGGCTGAAGTTCTAAAGGCTGGCCAGCTAAAGGGCTGGCAGCTGTTTGAGATTCACAGAATTCACAGAATGACTGGGTTGGAAGAGACCTCCAGGATCATTGAGTCCAACCCAGCCCCAATACCTCAACTAAACCCTGGCACCCAGTGCCACATCCAGGCTTTGTTGAACACACCCAGGGATGGTGATTCCACCACCTCCCTGGGCAGAACATTCCAGAACTTTATGAACCTTTCTGTAAAAAACTTTTTCCTGATATCCAACCTATATTTCTCTTGGCACAGCTTGAGGCTGTGTCCTCTGGTTCTGTCAGTGCTGCCTGGAGGAAGAGACCAACCCCACCTGACTACAACCACCTTTCAGGGAGCTGTAGAGAGTGATGAGGTCACCCCTGAGTCTCCTTTTCTTCAGGCTAAACAACCCCAGCTTGTGGGGTTCCCCCAGAGATGTGGGATTCTACCTTCTTCCTGAGCCCTGTGAATCCAGCCAGAGCTCGTCTTCTTGCCATGGTAGTACTTTCCTGACTTTATTAGAGGGAATAATCAATGGTAGAGCATGATGATAATGGGTTAATCAGATGAGAAATTATTCACACATTTCTTCATTTGGGAAATGAAGCACTTTTGTGAAGACTTTTAGTTTCCCAGACTCTCTTTCACATGACTCAGAAAGGCATAATATTGGAATCATACCATTAATTTTGCATTGCTTTGTTCTATATTTCTGTATTTGGAGTTTTAGGTACTGATTTCTTCCTCAGCAGCTTTTAAGCATTTTCTAAGTGTAGTAAAAATGTTACTCTTTGCAGTGTGACAAATGGAAAAGAAGCATCTTCAGATTTCAAGCTCTATTTGGTATCTCTCTGTGGTGTGCCACATCCAGAAATAATGAGAAACTCTGCATCAGAGATGCTGGAAAATGAGCAAAAGAAATGAGAGAAAACCAGAACAGAGAGCAGCCAAATGACTCATTGGAAGAGCCCCAGCTTGGCTCTTCTGCTCATTTGCAGAAGGCAGAGGAAGGAGACTTGTCTGCTGAGTCCAAGGCAAGGCTGCCTCATCTGGGCACCTTTCAAGCCACCTCCAGACCTCTAAGCCTAAGAACTAAGTCTAAGTCTAAGAACTTCTCTAAGTTTCTTTCCTTTTGATGAAATGTCAATGTTTAGGGAATTGTCAGAGTGCTATGTAGAGATGTTATAAGCTTCAGTCTAACCTTCAGTGGGTTAGACCTCCCTCAGCCCTAAGTGGATGGAGGCTTTCTCCTAGTTCCTAGTGGAGTTCTCAAAGCTGCCTTCAAAAGTGCTGTGGGGGCACTGTCTTGAGCTGACTGGACAGAGGAGACAGTAGGATCCCATCTGGAAATGATGTGTCTGCATGGGGATTTTGATCAACTTGGTCTAGTGGAAGGTGTCCCTGCCCATGGAAGGGGGTGGAACAAGATGAGCTTTAAGGTCCCTTCCAACCCAAACCATGCTGGCATTCTGTGACCTTCCTCTCAGACCAGAAGTGGTGGCAGGATGGCACGTGAAACTTCCATCAGCTGAAATCATTAAAGGACTCAGCTCTGCATGGGGACAGCATGAGCCATTTACAGTTGAAAATGTGTTGAGGGTAGTAATGTAGGACAGATTTCTTTTTTCCAAATGGTGCAATTCATTGGGGAATTTGTCCATCACCTATCTAAGGAAGATCCAAGCAGCTTGTGAATTGTTAAAGAGTTTTGTTCTGGTATATCTAATCTATTTTCTAACTGAATACTTTAACTGCAACCTCCATAGTCAGAGTAATGTGATTCACTCTTCTTGGCCTGGTTTCCTAAGAAGGTGAGTCTTGTCCATATTTCTGTATTCTCTCAGTGATATCTCTTACTACCTTTTTTTTTGGTGGGTTTTTTTTTTTTGGTGTTTTTTTTGTTTGTTTGTTTGTTTTGTTTTTTTGTTTTTCTCTAGATCCAGCAAAAAATAGAAAGGAGGGAAATTTGTAGGAAGTTGATTGTCTTCCTTATAGGTTTTGTGACAATTGCAGCTGGGAAGAGTCCCATATCAGGCCCTCTTGCAGTAAAATAGCTATAATATTTAAACCACAAAAAGCATGTCAGACTATATTTCTGTTATTAAAGAGAAAGTCTATTTCCCCCTTGCTGACACCGCCTGTCCCAAATCTGGGGTATAGGGAGTAATACTAATATCATTCTCCCGGGGTTTCCAAGGTAGCAGTAATTCCACACTTGAATGCACAGACTGTTCAGTGGAAGGCTAAGTGATTATTGGAATGAGTCAATGAGATTACTGCTGCTGAAAACCAGGGAACTGGTGCTGTGAATATAATAAAAGAGGATGATGAATGATGTTCTGTTTTAAAAAGTGTGTTCCCAAACCCCAGATTCATGTGTACTCATTTGGGATCCCTACATTAAAGTGTCTTCTCCATAGGCTTGTAAAGCCTGGGGTCAGCCCTGCTGAAACAGGGTATTTCTCAGCCTTTGGGGGGTATAAACACCTTGGAGTTTATCCCCTGTGATGATGAACCACCAGAGCTTCCCAAAAGCTTCCACTGGCAACTTCCCCCTTCCAGTCTGGAGCCCAGCTTCTTGCAGATGAATTTGTCAGGCTTGCAGGTATTAACACTGCAGTCTAATGGGGTGGTGAGCCCAATTCTGGGAACTGCTGTGCTGGTTTTGGATGTGGCTGTCACCCAGGTGGGGTTTGTCCTCTTTCCCACGGTGATAAATGAGCTTTGAATTCCCAACAAAGGTATCCCTGGATTTAGGATATAATTCTATTCAAAGTTTGTATTTTATGGTGATTTTCTTGGAGTGTCTTAAAGTTTGTCTCTGGAGGTGTGTGTCTCTCTTTATTTTTTCAGACACTCATAAAAATCTGATCAATCTGTTGCTGTCCACTACTGGGAGTGTCAGGTTGGAGGCAGAACACCTCATTTACAAAGAAAACTGTCTGTTCCAAATTTCTTCTGGGAATAGGGGAAACCCCTGCAATTAAAGGCTGCTTTGCCTGTCTGCTGTGAGGAAGCTGTTTGGCACCTCTGTGGTCTCCCCCTCACCACTTAGGGGTATCCTTCAAGAGGAGGATCTATAATAAAACTTGACAAAATGGTGGAAATATGATCCACTCCTCAGTGTGATTAAGGCCAGCAGTCATTATGTGGAACATTTGCTCTTGCCTTGTATGCAGCTCTACACTACAGTGCAACTATTTATGGGCCTGGCTCCAATGGGATTTATGGAAAGCAAAATCCTCCCAGTGGATTCGATTACAGCCTGCCAACACTGCAAATGCTGCAGCAAATTGCAACTGCTGCAAAATGAGCTTTCCACAAGGGCTGCCTGACACGTGTCCTGCTAGCAAGAAATTCCCCAGCCATGAGGAGATGGAGTTAAATGGCTCCCCACAGTCCTGCTCTTTTTTCCCTTCTTAAGGCTTACAAGTTGGTTTTAGTGCTGCCTGTGTGCCTTCTCCATTGCTGTCTGTCTTCCTTGACACAGAGCAAGCAGAGCAGTGTACTGTCATACCCATGGTCAGTCATTAGAGGGTCTATTGTACTTTTTTGGCCAAATTTATCATCTTTCACCCTCTGGGGAAAATGAAGGCATTGCAGGGCATCTGAGGGTGAAGGGTGGCTGCAAGTTGTCCTGTCCAGAAAAGAGGGTGGCAAAATCAAATGGCTTTTGTGACTCTGAAGTTGAGGGATACATGAAAAAGAACTTCATTCTCTCCTTTCCTTGCTGCTGGTACTCTTAGCATCCAGAATGTCCAAATACTGGGAATGGGGTTGTTCTTGGGAGGTCCTGGACTTCCTCCCTGTGAGCTGAAGGAGGGTTCAGGTTTCCTTGAATTAAGGAAGGAAGGGTTCAGTTTCCTTGTGTTTCCTTGGTTTTGCCTTCCCCCTCACACTGCGTTTTGCCTTCCCCTTGCTGTGCTGCTGTACACTGGATTTGTGAAATGATCCAAAGTAAAAGCTACCACCCTTGCTCCCCAAAAGTGGCAGCATGGAGACAGAAACAAGTGGGTGACTGAGGTAGGGAGAGAGGTAAAGCAGAAGTGTCAGCAGCAGAAGGGAGTGGCAGGGACCACCATGCTAAGGGTGACAGCTGGCTTGGGGAACACTTGGGAATACAAAGCTTTGGGGGTGAGGCAATAGCAGACTGTCTTGAATCAGCAGCTCTATTGAGAATTTTTGTTTTGTTCTGCTTTTGAGGGAGTGGGTTTGATACTGACCCAGGAAAAATCCTGCAGGATTCAAAGATACACCAGTTCTCTCTGGGTCTGGTTCTCTCAGAGCTGCCATGCATTGTACCTACCCAGGAGACAGTGCTTTGTGCTCATCCCCTGTTTGAAAGGTTAATTGTTCCAGTGGGGTGGCATGAGGGTGAAGGGCAATGCTCATCCCCAGACTCCAGATGTCATGTTTGCAGTAGTGCCAGCAGCCTTTATGGGCTTGCAGAGCATTCCCCAAGCCAAGCAACATCCCTGATCCTTCCTCCAGAGCTGGGAAGGAGCTCTCTGAAGCCCAGCTGGTATGTTGTGATATATTGTAATCTTTGGCAAAGACAGGGAGTGTAGAAGGAATGTAAATACATTTGTCCTAAAGGGAGAGTGCTGATGTATCTGTTTCCAGTTCATGGTAAGGGGATGTTTGATCAGCTGCATTCTCACTCTTGGAAGAGTTTGCTTGTTCTTTTAAAAAACCACAAACAAACCCTCTCCCCACCCCCAACCCAAACAAATAATAAAAAAAAGAAGCAACAAAAATCTACCTGTCAGATATTGCTGGGATCCAACCAAGACTTGGTTTTAAGGTCAGGCACAAAGAAGTTTATTAGCTATGTCTGAAATTTGACCAACTGTTTGAAGTTAAATAATTCCCCTCACTCCTCTGTTCAGCTGTTGCAGAGGGGCTGGATCCTAAACTGCCCTCAATCAGTTGCAGCTCCAGAACTGGCCCACATAAAGGTAAAAAATACCTTTTGCCAAGGCAAGCAGCAGCTGAAGGGGGACCGAGGTTGCTCTGATCAATCCCTTGCTATCCACTACTGGGAGTGTCACATAGAGGTGGAACACCTCATTTACAGAGAAAACTGTTCCAAATCTCTTCTGGGAATAGGGGAAACCCCTGCAATGAAGGGCTGCTTTGCCTGTCCCCTGTGAGGAAGCTCTTTGGCACCACTGTGCCAAACTCTGTACCAAAAGTCTGGCCTGTTGGGCAGAGAGATAGCACTGCAAGCCCATTTACAGGAGTTTCAGCTCTACCTTAGCTGGGTTTTTCCCTTGACAAATACCCCAGTGGTGAGCCTTGGTACCCTTACACATATGTCCAGTTGGATTTTCTTGATGGTCTTGCCCTTCTGGGATGTCCCAGTCCCTCTGGCATTCTAAGGGGAGGTATGTTTGGTGCAGCAGACTTCAGAGTGAAGGGCAGCCTGTGGAAAAGGGACTATTTGGCTCTCTATTCCCTGCAGGCTGGGAGTTGGTGGCAGGGCTTGTGTAATGTCTGTAAAGCTGATGTGGGGAGATAAAGTATTGTCACTCAGTATGTGCAGGTTTCCTTGATAACCTGAGCATGAGCTGTCCTCCCCTATGGGAAGCTTGTGTGGCTTCAGGCAGGACTGGGAAAGATTTCCTAATTGTTTTTTTTCTTTTCCCCAGGGGTGTATATGACTCAGAGGCCGTGCATTTCAGAAGGGCTTTCCTGATTCTCACACGTCTCATCCCCCACAGTGCACAAATACAGTACACAAATACAGCCTGTCTCGTGTGGGCTTTTTTGTGAGTGCCTTTCCCAGGAGCCGAACCCGAGCTCTCCCGAGGTAGGAGCGAGCAGCTGAGGAGTGCGGTGTGTGCTACAAGTGACAGGGTGGCCGCTGCTGTCAGGCTGCATTGCCACCTGCTGGGGACACCAACGCCCTTCTGCGAGGGGTCCCCTGGGGCATTCACATCCTCTGAACAGAGACATAATTCTCTCTCCTAAGATTTTTCTTGGGGAAGGTAGTGAGAACCTCAGAGATAAGGGAAAACAATTCTTATCTCTATTCACTACTCTTGTCGTTTTACACATGTAGAATGTGCAAAGCTGTGTCTGACTGTCTGGAGACAGTCACGGATTTTTCTTTAGTATATTTTTAGTATGGAATTTAGTATAGCATTAGTGTAATATAATACAGCTTAAAAAACCATTTTTTCAGCCTTTCTGAATCATGGAGCACATTATTCCCTGCACTGGGGTTGGCCTGCATTGATAGTCCACAGGCTAGCACCCTACAGGGGTGGGTCTGGCTGGGCTCCAGCCTTTTTCCTCAGGTGCTTATTTTGAGCTCATCTGCTGCCTCTTGGTTTGCTGGAGTTTGTCTTCAGGCATGAATAACGAGCAAGTTGTAACTTGGGGGTTCAGGTTTCTTTCACAGGTGCAGCCAAAGGAATGCAGGGGACACTTTGACCAAAGGATTTGGACCTTCTGGGCAGGAACAGGTGAGGAACCTGTGCTGTTCTTCTCAATGTGAAAAAAGTAATATGTATTTTTAAAAAGCCCAAAAACTCTTGCTACAAGTTATCTGTATATGCTGGGAACTGGCCTGGAGCAGGACTTTGGGACTTGTTGGGACCCAGACACGTTCCCTTGGGTGTTGCCATCAAAGAATCCCACTCAGATTTGGCCAAGCTATTACACTGAGGTGCAAAAACAGGGACAAAAAAAAAAAAAAAAATAGGGGAATTAAGAAAGATGAGATAGTGGTGCAGTGAGGTCTGGCTGCATAACTCAGGTAAGCCAGCAGCTTTGGGGCCCACTGGCTGCTTCTCCCAGAGCTGCTTTTGTGTACTGGATGTGGGATGTGCCACCCTTACTCTCCACCTGGCTCAGCTCCAAGCCTGTCAGGTAGAAGCAGTCTGTTCTGGGGCAGGGGAACGAGCTGAATGTTGTGGAGGCTGAGATCTCTTCTGCTGTGCTTTTCCCCTATTAACTCTAGGAGAGCATCTGCCAAGACAAGCCAGCAGCCTGCTCCAAAGTGGTTTCAAAGGGTGCATCAAATCCCTGCAGTGGGAGTTCATAAATGGATTTATCAGCTCAGTGTGTCTGACTGCTAAGGCTACAGGGGCTGAGGACAGCTCATGGCAGGATTTTTTGGCAAAATCTTTAAATAATGGTAGTCACTGATTTAGTGTCTGTGCTGATAGCTGTTAGTGGGCATTTAAAAAGTTAATATGTAGGAATGAGAAATGAAGTAATTCAGGCAGACACAGCACTACCTGTTGCTCTCTTGCACTGCCTCTCTGTCACATCTTTGATAGCTGAGGCTGCTGTCAGCTCCTGAGAGCTGAAACCACGCTGGGCTCTCATGGGACATGCACACATACACATGGCATTTGGTTAACAGTCTTGGGGATGTTTTTCATCTTGCTGATCACACTTGCATACACAGGAGGTGAACACAAACAGATGATAAAGCATTCAAAATATGTTTTTACTTGTTTCTTGGGAATATAGGTTTTTTTATATGTTTTTTAGTTTTGGTTTTTTAAACAGACCACCACCATGGACAAACACAACCAGCAACAAGTGTCAAATATCTCTACACTTCTGATAAAGTCCCTCTCAGGTGGCTTGTTGAAACAGGACCAGTTGAGTTTTCAAACTTGGTCCTGCTCCCTCCCCTTGGCACAAAGGTGAGTGGAAATGGGCAGCACCACACCAAACCCCTGTATGAGAAAGGGTAACCAGAGAAACTGCACTATGCTGTTTCCTCATCCTCACTGCTTGACTCCCTTTCTCAAGACCTTTACCACAAACCTGAATAGAAACTATAGAAAACCAGGTTGTGTAGGATCTCAAGCAACTTAATATATGCTTGTGCTGGAGGGCAGGATCATCTCTATCCATCCCATTCCTGACAGCTTGATCTTAAATTAGCCTCTGCTGCTAGACAGCCTCCCTGAGGTGCCCTGTTCCTCCTTTCACTGAGCAGGAGGTGCTTTTTTAGGAGGATCCACCTCTTCCTTTTGGTGGCCAGCACTGCAAACAGGTGTATTTTGGTGCAACCAACAGTAACCTGCAGGACTCTGGTCTCCAATCGAAGCCACAGAGGCAGGGTACAGCCTTGGATGGAGACACCAGTGCAAAAGGATGCCCTGGGATGAAAGCACAGCCTGCAAGGTAAAGCCCAGGACTGGCCTTGATGGACTGGAGATGAGGGAAAAAAGTGAAATATACTTAACACTCAAGGTGGGTGGAAGGCCACTGAACCTCCAGGAGCTCCCAGCAGAGCACAGCTGTTGTGGGACATGTTGATCCCTTCAGACATGAATCCTGGTCACAAAGCAAGGGGTAGAAATAACCCAAAGCTTGGTTGTTTCAGCATTTTTATTAGACAAGTGCTCCACTCAACAGTTGTACACATGGCCCTGATGCTCCCCTGATCAGTGCACAAACCTTGGGACATTATGCTCTCATGCCACTCTGACCCAGGCTGCACAAACCATCTCCTTTTACAGAAGTGGTGCCCAGGAGAAACCCAGGCTCAGAGCAGTGTCCCTGTACTGCCAGCACACCAGCCAAGCTGGGAGGTAACTTCAAGTGCTGTTTGATTAGGCAACTCCTCTCTGCTTCCCAGTCACCTCCCTGTGCTGCTCAGGTCCTGTGAATGACAGGGGATGCTTGCTGCTGTGTCCACATGAGCCTGAGCCTTCTGACAGGGATGCCCACCCTCAAGGAGATGAGCTTTTCTGCAGTTCAGGCTGTCTTCTGATGGACTTTCAGAAACCTATGAGGGCAGCAGGAGTGTGGGCTTTGAGGAAACAAATCAGCATTCCAGGGCTAGTTTCTGCTCCTTGCCTACCCAGGAGGTTCTTGTGGAGCTCCCTGTGCCACTGGGGCTAAGCTGCCCTGCATTCAGGCACGTGTGAGTGTAACCCTGCCAGCTTTGGTGGCCCTGATTTGCCACTGCTGGCCCAGGAGAGTGGCTGTGCTGCCCTGCTATTTCTCCCCTGCCCTTCTGGGACTTGAGGCCCTCAGCAGCTCAGCCCCTGAAAGATGAAAACCCACAGCCACATTGGGCAGGCTGAGGAGCTGCTCTCAAACAGCACAAAGCTGTGTGGCTGCATCAGTAAACTTCCCTGAGCTCAGTGTTTAGCTCATGCTCAGTGCTAAGAAAGTGGTTTACAGAGCCAGGCCCCAAATTTCTGTGAACTGGTGCAGCATCAGCTAAGGATGGAAAAGCACATCTACTCCCTGCAAGTACCTGATCTGCCTGACACATCAAAGCCAGTTAAGCCAGTGCAGATTTTCCAGGTGGGTAGATGAGTGGTTGCAAATCAAACTACAACAAGCAGTAGCAAGGCAAACAAGTGACTCAAATTATCCAGGTTTGGGAAAGCTTATAAAAGAAAACATGTAAATAACATCCATACAGCCAATAGCTTAAGCACTGTCAGATCTCAGTGGCTTACATTTCTTTTCCCTTGTTCCTGCTGGTGGGCCCCTGGCACCACCTAATACACACATTTAAATAAAGACTGCAAAATAAACACTCAAAGCTAACAAGAAGAGACCACAAAAGCAAGCATGCTTAGCTCACTTTTGGACTGGAGTTTGCCATTGGATGACCAATGGAATAGCAAGGTTTAATGTAAGATGGCAGTGGATTACTTGTCTGTCACTGGAACAAATGCACAGAAGAGCTATATATAGCCTTTGCCTTTAGAGCAGATAGGTGCAAACTCAGGACAAGCCTTTGGCATGTCAGTCCCAGCTCTGCCAGTTGCAATATGATATTAAAAATATACATAAGACTCCACAGTCCATCACATTCACTTCACGTGGCACAGCCCAGATACTGAACCATCTGCTCTCTGGGTGCTCAGAAAGAAAACACTTGAAAACAACTTCCAGGGCAATAGTCTCAGTTTTCCATCTGTTGTTCTCCAAAGGCAGCTAAATTCCTGCAACTATTTGTTAGCACAAAAAGAAAATAAATAGCCCAGGTTACATTCAATAGAAAACTTCTTCCCAGGAAATGGGATACAGGAAATAGCAAAACTCTGTAGCCAACAAAATACTCTACAGTTCTCCCTGCTCCCACCTGCAGCCCTGAGTTTTTAAGGGACACCAGCAAAATCTGCATTCTGTCTTTTAAACTAAACAATGTAATGAGATAACTAGAAATGTCAGAGAACTCAGCATGCCCCCAGGAGGATGGATTTACGTTCAGTTAGGCGAACAACAGTGAGTCTGGAAAAAGGAAAAAGCAGCCTTGAACTGCATTTCCAAGTGCAGAAGGACAAAGGGCAGCAAACTGCCAAGCAGGATTCAGATTCAGAGTTCAAATGCAGGGAACTTGGCCTTGGTAGGCACCAGCAGGTCAGCAAGAAAGTAAATTGTTCCAGCCATTCCTGAGGATGAAAAAAAACACACTGTGCTTCAGAGAAATTCCCTTTAGGCACCATTTTTCTCAGTTATCCAGGGAGGGAATGAGTTATGAAGACAGGAGAAAAGGTCCTAAATACTTTTCAAGGTCTGAGCCCAGGTTTCCCAAGCAACTTTGGTACCTCAGTGTGGAAAAGCATTTTGAAATTAATCAAATGTTGAAAAACACCTGGCAAAATGCCATGGGTCTTTTCTCCACTCCAGCTCCCTCTCTTCTGCTTTACCCATTCACAAGTTCAACACTGGACAGCTTTGTCAAACTCTTGACAAAGTCCTTGAGACACTGCTGCCCAAGGTCCTGACTGATGGAACTTTTCCTGTCCCTTGGCCTGCAGCAGCCTGGGGAGATCAGGGCAAGCTGGGGGGCTGGTTCCTTCAGCAAATACCTGCTGATGGCACATTTGGGGGGAGCTGTTAGCAGGAGGCACAAAGTGCCATAGGAGCCACCAAGGCCCATAACAGCAGCTCCATTTGTTCCTCACCTTTAGAATCGAACTCATGAAGGATTTCAATCCTTAAAAATGTACAGAAAAGAGAGAAGCCTGGCTACAAATACCCAAAAAGAGCCATGAAAGAACTCTCCTTGAGATCTGTGTGTAAATCTGTGTGGGAGGCCTGAGAGGACAGACAAGATGCTCCACCTAAGACATTATCCTGTGCTACAGGGAGACTGCTTCTGGGCAAGGGTAGAAAAACCCAGTGGGCACAATTTTCTTTCCATCCTCTACACTGAGTTTTGCAAAGACTCCAGTGGAGCTTGTATTCTGTTTTCCTTGGTGCTAGAACAGCTTAGATCCAGGAGCAAAACACAAGGATATAGACTGAGATTACCTTCAAAGAGAGAGAATGGTGTGTCTGGAGTCCGGCACCCATGCTGCCCATAGCTTAAACACCACTCTGCAAACTGAGAAAAGAGGTACAAAAAGTGTCCAAATTTCATTAAAGGCAAGTCTTGAGAAGAAAATTCTATCCCTTGTCCCCACACTACCCCTTGCAGAGCAAGGCTTCTGAGGGAAATCCCTTCTGTACAGGCTGTAAGACAGTGACTGCACTGTTGAAGAATTACTCTGGTGCAGCTGGTCAGATCTAGCTGCATGTCTGCCCCACTAGAAATTGGGTTGCAAAGGCAAAGGCAGTGATGTAGAAGGCACACACACTCTTACCTTGCAGGCCCTGTAGAGGTATTTCATGTTCTGAGTGAGGTTGTACAGTGCCAGGAAGGCATAAGCATTGCCAGCTGTGCCATGGCACAGCCCATAGCCTTTCTTCAGTAACCCATACTGCCAGATCACTTCTGCACACTGCAGGGCATCATTCAGGTACTGCTGCTCCCCAAAGACCTGTGGAGACAAGAAACTGTTGTCCTTGCTGAGGCAATGTCCTCCAAACAAAGAGCATCCCTGTGGGATGCAGAGGCTTGGGTGTCCTGCTGAAGTGACTCTGCTGTTTACTTTTTAAGGAGGGTATTTTTGATATCATGAGTGGGGATGTAAGACCATTACTTCACACACAACTAGCTGTCACCATCCATCACCTGCAGCAGGGCAGCCCACACAACTGATGGGTATTTTCAGAAATGTTTTCTTAAAAGATTAATTTCTATATCAGAGGTTAGTGTGGGGTGATTTCACTGTAACAAGCCATCCTACTTCCAAGCAAAGGGGGTGTCCCAGCATCTTCTCCAGAGGAAGTTTCACATGTAGGGGTCTCTGAAGGGTCTTTGCAAGGTGTCTGGTACCTTGTATGCCTGGAGAAGCATGTAGATTACACCTGGTGCTCCATGGCACCAGTGCACGAGGAGGTCTCTGGTGTCACCGATGCAGGGAGGGTAATTGCCAGATGGGAACTTGAGCTGGCAGACATAGTCCACACTGGGCTTGACTGTGTTGTGCAGCTTTACTTGGCTCACTCCAAAGCCAGGCTAAGAGACAGAAAACATTTAAATCAGGGAGAATTACCATTCTGTCTGTCCCCAAGAGACCCAAGGTCTGCCCAAAAGGTGGAAACAAAGTCAACTATGGCTACATTCCCTCTTGCTCCTTGTAAATTAAGTAATTTCTTTGGTTTGGCCTTTCATACTTCACAATTACCTACTCAGTCACTGGTTGTTCTGCCTTTTGGCAAGAACTTATTTCTAGTCCTACCCTTGCATCCCAGAAACAAAGACTGTTCCTAGCATGTCACCTGGTCCTCTAAGCAAGAGAGCTTGCTGCTGCTTTTCCTAAAGATGAGCAGAAATAGCTTCAGGTACCCAGAGCTAAAGTAAAGCACTAACAGTCTAAAATCAGTATTAAGGATGATTCCTTGCACCTAGAGCATCTCAGCCCTTAGCTGCTGGGCCAGCCCAGCTGGCAGGCTGCAATTCTGAATCTTCACAGATGCTGCTGGGTGATTTCAAGAGGCTGACTTCACTGCTGACCTCAGATGAATGCAAGGGAGTGGCTTCAGTGTCCCAAAGACACTGCCCCACATGAAATCTGTGCAGCTCTAATTTCCCATGGCAGACTGCAATGAACACTCTCATCTAAGGATCACACTGTTCTCAGGCTGGGAACTGGAAAATGAAAAATCAATACTTGTGCTGTAAAACCATTAGAGATGAAAGATGTTTTCCTCTCCATATTTCACATTCTTGCTTCTTCCAAGGCTTTTTGTGCATCATGCTTGGCTGATCCAGGCTCCTTTTACTTCATATAGCAGAGAAGCATAAAGCCTATGCAGTATTTTATGGGAAACTAAAATTTAAACAGCCACTTGGGAACAAGCTCAGGGACTTGGTACAAATTGAGGCTCACAGCACATTGCTGTCTCCCCTGCTCTTAGCTTGCTATTCTGTGCTTCTGGGCAATAACCACCTTGCATCCCCCTCCTGCCAAATCTTCTAAATCTAATCTTCTTAAAAACCATCAACCACCTCTTCCTCCCTGAGCAACAGAAAAGTTATATTCACAGGACTTCTACTGATCCTGTATATGGACTTTAACTTTGACTGAAGGAAAGCTCAAATCCTTGAAAGCTGGTGGCTTCCTTTTCCACCTGCTCTCAGAGTTATATCTAATAAAATATTACAGACTATTTCTACACCAAAATAATTTGTGTTGCTCATGGGTGCTCTTAATGCTTTAAGAATTCAACGTTATTTTTGCTGTTATTTTTCTGAGTGCTTGAGCACTGTAAATATATGCACAAAGGGACCCACACAGGGGAATTATCACCCTCATTTTTTTCAGAGCCAGTACAGGGAATATTGACAGAACTCAGTGAGTTGTGCAAAATAGTGAGAAAGCACCAAAGCAAAGGGGTACTGCATCTCCCAGCTTCTTGTCTCGCTCTGCCTGCTTCAGGCACTGCAGAACTCAGTTCCTTTATGAAAGTCCCACCTCTTTCAAACTTAGAAGCAGGTTCTGCTTTGGATACAAAGGCATTTCCCACTTTCCTACTATGAGCACAATTTTTTTCACCATGCTTTTCTCTCAGAGATTCTCACTCTAATGATCTGACACTGCTCCAAGTAACCACCTCAGAAAATGCAGGGAGCCAACAGATACCAACAAATGTGAATAATTTAGAAGCAATTTACATTAACATAAGGGAGAAACTCAGACCCAGCTGAGCTACAGGCCTCCATTATGTGACACTGCTGGTTAATGCAGGTCACGTTTCTCCACAGATCTCCAAGGTCAGAGATTCAATCTTAGATTTGAAGAAAACCTTTACAATTGGAACCTAGCATGATAATCACATGGCTAGGTCCATCAGACAAGGTATCTTTCCCAGTTTGACATTACCAAGAGCCAATTCAAAGGCTGTTCCTTGTTCAAAGAAATGTGAAACAGTGCTAAGGGCCCATCCCCTCATGTTTCTTACCTGCATGAGATAGTAGTAGATCCCAGCCAAACCATGGGCTGCTCCTACATAGTACTCCTGGTACCACTCAAACATCAGTGGGCTCTTTGCTGTGAAGTTCCTCTTTTTGGCTAAGTTCTCTCCTGAGGCTACAACTGCTTCACAAACCTGTGAAGGGATGAGAACAAATGTGGGTGAGGGAAATGTTGCTGTCCTGGACACAGCACAGTGAGTATTGTGACACAGAACAAGATTTGTTTTTCTGCCCAAGCAGAGGGTGGAATGAAATGTATGCCAGTCCAGTACTGCCTATGGATTTACATGGACAGCAGTGCTTTGTCCCTTTGGAAGAAAAGCAGGTATACCATGATGTGGTTTCTCCCTTATTGCCAGAGTTCTTTACATCTAGCATTGATTTTTACCTGCCCCAAGATGAGTTGCATGGGAAGAGACAGACAAGAAATCAGCAAAAGGCACAGTACCTGCTGAATGTGACTCTGAGGGATCTTTTCCTCTCCGAAGTGCTTGTTCACAAATATCAGTGCAGAGAGATAGCCCATGCGCCCGTAGAGGAGCTCATCTGGCACTCGGGGGTCAGCCTTGTGCAGGTGCAGCAAACTGCAATGGAACATCCCCATAGGGGAGATGAGAGGGAAATGCACTCAAACATTACACTCAAAGCCATAGACAAGCACTAAGGCTGGAGCTCAAAACTCAAACCCATGGTTTGTTCCTTCATGCTGCTGTATCGGAAATCAAAGCGACCCTCGTGGCAGGGAGAAAGACAAGGAGGACTCCATCTTGGCAGAAGGCTAATTAATTACTTTATTATACTATCTTATTCTGCACTATGTTACACTATAATATACATTACATCTAAACTGAATCTGCACAAGCACCCAACTCAACTCAACTGCCCAGAATCTTGTGACTGCCTGCTGACCAACAGTCTGGACACACGCTTGTCCCTGATAGGCCAAGGAAACAAATCACCATCCCTCTGGGTAAACAATCTCCATATTGCATTCTGCTTTGGCACAACACAGGCACTGCAAATGAGGTAAGAATTGTTTTGATCATTCTTTTCTCTGTTTCTCTCACTGCTCCTCTCAGGTTCAGAGAATGTGAATCCCACACTGCTGTGCCCTAGGAGCTGTCAGGCCGGGCTCTGGCTCTCAGCCTTCCACTGCACGAGGTGTGGAATCACCTCTCCCCTTCTGCCTTTTGTTTGGCTGATTGCTTCAGTCTGCTCTGCTCTTCACTCATACTATGTGCTTGGGTTTTAGAGCACCAGCTTGGAAAGCTACAGGAGGGGGAAACCTGGGCTGAAAGAAATGGTCAGCATAAAGCTGCTGACTGCTCAGGAAAGACTGCCCACCATTATCTCCTTGTGATGTTATTGGCAAGGGGGACATTGCCAAAAATCACCACTTTCAAATTATAGGGCTATCCTTTTAATTTGGCTGCCTAAGGAATATTTGAAAGTCAAACTAGTGCTAATGGTATGTGGAAAAATCTCACCCCTAATGCTCTCAAGTCCTGATAGAGAAGCCCCTTGCTCTCCATGCCTACAAATAGCCTGGGCTATGCTGTCAGGTGAGAAAGAGGTGTCTCCATGAGCTAAAAATTTAGGACGTGGAGCTACACATGTTGTTTAACATCAAGCTGCTGTGGCACATGGAAGAAATATCCTCTAGGGAGAACTGAGCAGCAGTGAGGACAGCTTAGCAAAGTGGAAGTGCTGGGGCTGGCTGAGGACAGCTTGCCTGGCACCAGGCTTTAGCCCACAAGTGCAGAGTGAGGTCTGCTGCAGTCAAGTATTTTCTTTGCCACTTTTGTATTATGATATTGCAAAGCTGGTGATGTTCCTGTGGTGCTAACAGAGATTGACAGCACTTCACACTGGTGCTTTGTAGCCCAATTCACCCTTGATGCAATTTTTCCTTTGTTTTGTCTCTCATCACACTTCCAGAAAGACTGGATGTCCTTTCCTGTCAGGGCAGCAGGTAGCAGTGTGTTTGGATTTGGCTTTATCTTTCTGTTCACCTGTAAGACAGCAATCTGAAAAGTGCCATCACTTTTAAAATATCAGTGTAAGTGGCTTTAAGGCTATTCCCTGACTGTTTCCAGCTGTGAAACCAGCCAGGAAAAGCTTTGTGTGTGCTGATGTTCCCTGCCACAGAAGAACAGAAAAGGTGCCTTGACAGCCTTGGCTCCCTGGGCTCCAGGGACTTTGCAACACTGAGTTGCAAAGAAGGAACCAAATGCCTCAAGTAGAGAGGATGCTGGGCTGTTACTCCTCATGGCAGGAGACTTTTATCCCCTTGGCACTGGACTCAAAGTGAGCAGGGATTTTGAAGGAGAAAGGAGGGAGCAGTGTCTCAAGGTGGATGGGCTCTTGTACCACTTGACATGTGGACTGCTCCATGGAGGAAGTTTCTTTAAACCCAAGAGACAGACTTTACACTCAAGGCATGGGTTCTTCTCTCAGCTGCAGGAGCTGAAAGGAAAGGCCTTGTGGCACCTGTTGCAGAGTCTAAGCAAGGCAGATGAAGAGGGTTTCCAAGGAGCTATCTGGACAAACAGACTCTGCCTAGCAGCAGGCTGGCCAGAAGGGAAGCTGGCTGGTGATGTTGTTCAGCTCTGAGATGTCAGGAAATGTCAGGTGACAAAGAAGGAATGGATGGATGTGTAATTTTAATACCAATGTTAGGGATTTTCTCAGTTCTGGATGTGATATCTTCTTTTTATGGGGAAATCTGGAGCAACTGGACCACTTTTCTTGTTCTTTGTGCATTACTGCTTTACCTCTAACTGCTTTTCCAGCAGGATCATCAGGAGAGGAAGCCTGCCAGGAGTTTCTGCTGTTTTTGAGAAAGAGATGCCTGGGATGCTGCTGGACTGATTGCATGCAGAATACATTTCTCAGGTGTGTGGGGTAAGTTGTGGTCTCTGAAAGAAAGAGCCACTCCTATCCACATCATCAGCCTATCACCTCAACTGTCAACAATCAGTGGTTTCTGCACAGAGGGAAATCAAGGCAGCTGTACAGCAAAATGGGATTTTTGTACACCATTGGCTCTGAAAGCAAAGCTTTGACCTTCTGAATTGGTGGGAAGTGCCAGGAAAAAGAGGGCTCCTAGAACATGGCTCAGATTTTCACAGGCTCTTGGAAAATAGGCTGCCCTGAAACATTAGTGTCTCTAGAGCATAAAAGCATATTTTTTGGTCATGAACTCATTTAGGAAAAAGCAAGCTTCTCTCTGTTCCACTGTAGGTAAAACCTGGCTGATGGATTCTCTCCACTGGCTCTGTAAAGATGAGGTGCTTTAAAGGATAGAGGACAAAATGCAGAGAGGCCCTTCTTCTCCAAGAGCTCTGATGAAAGTGCTCTTTCTGTGCACTTGCACTGCACAGCTTAGCAATTGCTCTGTAACTAAACAGCATACTCAAAAACCATTTAAGAGTTTTGATTCAGGGAGCTACTTCTCAAAGAAATACTCTATTTTAAAGGAGCATGGTCAGGCTAACTGCTCTGGGAATTGGTGGCAGAGTAAGGACAGTAGAACTGTACATTTGAGAAAGCCACATTTTTCTGTTTTCCTCTTGCAGGTGTATGAAGAAACCAATTTCCAGTGTTCTGACTTTATTATACCATTAGATGGCAGTGCAAAATCAATCACGAGATTCCATTCTGCCACCAAACCACAAGCAAAACAAGAGGGATATGGGGAGGGGAGACCTCAGCAAGAAAACATGAATTAGGGACTGTTTTTACAACCTGGAACTTATGCACTGACCACAACTGACCAGTACTGTTTGATAGATTAATTCCCTTTTTGTTAACAAATATGTTCATCTCAGTGAGACTTACCACTCTGTCAAAGTAAAATCTAACCCACAGATTATTACCAGAACAAAGAAAGAGTTCTGTCCTCAGACAGAGGACGTTGTATCTACATATGTGATTGTATCTGCATAAACCAGAAGCTATTCTTAGTTAACGGAGTGGAACTTGGTGTCCAAACCATACAGACACCTCTGATTCCCACCTGTGGCTTTTTTAATTGCTATTATGCATCACTTTCTCATGGCTGTTTAAGGGCAGTCAGTGCTCTGAAGCATCAGGGGTTTTGTCTATCTTTGTGCTGATCAGGTAGAAGTGGAAACTCTCTACAGGGCTGTTTCTCTCCTTCTTAAAACCCATCTCCCTTAACTAAGAAATGCTTGCAAATACATCTCCTTAACTATTTTCCTTCTTCTGCCACATGCTGATCTATGACAGCTTGTTTGTCCTTTTCTTGTCTTAAGTACCCAACAAAAATGCATCTGAAAACAGTCGAGGAAAGACAGGAAATAGAAATAAATGAATCATAACCAGCTGCATTCTGCAGTTGAAAGGGATGCTGTCAATCTTAGGTTTAAGTCAAAGACAACTAATAAACAGCAAGTGGAAGCAAGTACCAAAATTAAATCTAATAATCTTACCACATTTTTCCTTTTCATCAAAATGACTGCAAAGCTAAATTAAAATGTTCTCAAAAACCACCAAACCCCACCTTCTGGGGTTTTTTTTGTTTTTAATTTTGGCACTTTTTTTCTTCCTGTGTTTATCAGAATTATTTTTAAGATGGCAGTAGCAGCTGAACAATAGAGGCTTGCAGGCTGCCATGCAAACATCTTTGTCCTTAAACCACCTCTTTCACCAGGGCAGGAAAAGTTTGTGCTGCCTTGCTAACTGACTGGACTATTTCTCACACAAGACTGCAACAAAATGTCATCACATTTGTCAGAGAGTGCCTCATCCAAGCCCAGAGCAGCTCTGTGAGCAAGAGGAAGGTCAGGACAGAGACATAAGCAAGGCTTTTACCGGATGATGCAGTCTTCTGCCTGCTTCTGGTTCTGCAGCTTGTGGTAGACAACAGCAGCCACTGCCAGGGGCCCAGCATCACCACACAGGAATGTGATGGATCTCCTGGTCAGGCACCTCAGGCTCTTCTTCACGTACTCATGGGCCACCTGAAGGTAGGCTGGGTCTCCATACACATCAAACAGGTGCAAATACAGCAAAGCAATGCCTGCAGAAGGAACAGAAAGGTTGCATCCACTAGAAATGTTTGCTCTGTTACTTCAGTGAAGCTAAAAGTCTGGCCTGGCCCTCATCTAGGGTATAAGCCTGACAGGCTTCTCAGGGACTCAGCTTCCTTTCCTTGTAACTTGCTGCTGCTTGTGAGTGGATGGCAGGTCAAGACAACAGCAGGGTCTGACCCAGGAAGGCCTGCAGAACAGAATTGCATAAAATTTTATATACAATTACATACAATTTTCATATACAATTACATATATATGTAATATTGCATATTTTAATATACAATATACATACAATTTCATATACAATTCCTTTATACCCAACTACATAGAATTTTCACAGCAAGGAGCAAAAGATGAGACTTAGACAAACCCACCTAAATCCATACACTGTACCTGTGACTTTTGCTCAACAGTGAAAGGGGAAAAAAAATCATCTTTGGGAAGATAGTATTTGTGAGAGAGCAGAACTGAGTTGTCACCTCTCCATCTCTTCCCCATGCTTAGGGGGTAAAGGGTTGGGTCACTTAGCTTGGACTGGATTTTAAAAAAGTGACACACCATCAGCACTGAGAAACAGCATCCTTAGGACATCCAGACATCCTACTTGACTCTTTTTTAAAATTTCCTTCTATTATTCTTTTAAAATTCCTTTCCACTGGGAAGCACCAGCAAGGTTGTTGCAGTTCCCTGGACATCATCTCCTTCTGTTGAGCACGTCCCAAGCCCTAAAGCAAGGACTGGTGCATCCTAGAAAAAAGGGACTGCCCAATTCTCCTCTGCAGCAATCACTCATGAGATCAGCCCTTGTCTGAAACACAAACAGCTGCCTGGAATACTGGAAAAGGCTGCATGGTCCTCACTAGAGGTTTCCAATGGACTGGCCAGCTACAGAAACGGTTCTGCTACTGAGCAGTGTCATCAATTGCTGCCCTTTGCCTCTGTGTGCCTTGTCTTCAGCCAGCTCTTGAAGCTTTCATTTGGTGAATGAGGAGCTCTCAGTAAGTCTGTGCCTGACAGGTCTGTCACACTTGAACCCTACTTCTGATCTGGGAGCCATCCTCAAACCTGCACTTAAGAAAGCTACTGGCCTACATCACTTTGAGAAGAGCTTATTTCTCCCCTTCACAATAACCATTTCTAAGAAGACTCAGGTCCTGCATTAAGCCTAAATTAATAGAGCCAATCTCTGCAGATTTTGATGTGTTAAGGTCAAGGGGGCAAGCGTGCTGCAGAATTACAGTCCAAGGTACTGAGGACAATTTCAAACTTGGATAATTTTCTCATTTTGCATGGGTACTCTCCAAAGCTTCATGCTACAGACAATTCAATTCCACATGTACATTATGTATAAAATTTCCATTTCCTGCTGAAGCTAATAACCTTGTTCTCTCTCTAAGCAATTCAGTGCCAGCAATTCTAGAGAGAGCTCAGCTGTACAGTGGCATCACTCAAGTCTGTAAGGATGTGGATATGAAGCCCTTCTTTAAAGGGAAACCCTTCTTTTCCAGCTACAAAATGTCAAGTGACTCTCCTTGATTTATTTAGTACCCAGCACATCTTCTAGACTCTTATTAGCCTGATAGCTGTCTGAGCACAACTTGCACTCTTGACTTATCTGCTTTAATACAGAACTTTTAGCTTTGTAAGTAGTTTCTATTCCCACTGCCATTATACCACCCTAATTATGCACATAAGTATCCTGCCAAGACCACTGCAAGGATTGAATTCTTAGAAAGTAAATCTCAGCATTGTTTTCCTCTGATTTCTTTGCCTCTCCTCTTTTATAACATTTCTCAGCCCTTATCCTCTCAGGCCCAAGCATCTTTGGAAAGACTCCAAAAAACCAATGACCTGTGCTAAAGGATGAAGCTGCTTTCCCAAAACATTCACTTTTCCTTTTTATTTAAAACTGTAAGATCTTATAAACTGCATCTAAAGCCAGTTTTCTCAATTTATTCCTGCTGTCATTTGATACTGGCAATAATCCAGGTACCCATGAAAGCTGTTTGCTTACCCTGTTCTGTTACAGTTGGGCAGAGAAGAGGAGAAAAAAATTAACAAAGGGCTCATGGGATGACATAAGGATTGGGAGAAAAAAACACTCTAAGGGAAAAACAGGTTCAAATTTAAAGGTATAAAGTAAATTTATTATTAACAGAGTTAGAGGAGGATAATGAGAAGTAAAATAAGCCTTTAAAATACTTTTTTCTCCCCCAGGCCCTCCCTCCTTCCCACTGACAGCAGAGGGAGACAGGGCATGAGGGTTTTGGTCAGTTCATCACTCGAGATCTTCTTCTGTTTGCTCAGGGAAAAGAGTCTTTCCTCTGCCATGGGGTCTCTCCCATGGGCAAAGTCACTCCAAAACTGTTGTGGCAGGGGTCACTTGTCCACGGGGTACAGTCTTTTAAGGACAGGCTGCTTTAGTCTGGAAGCAAGGGCTGTCTCTCTATCTCTGGAAGCAGGAGCCCTCTTGCTCTATTTGGGTCTCCCACTGGATCACAGCTTGCTCTGGCATCCACCCTCTCCAGCATGAGCGCTTCTCTCACTGGCTGTGAGTGGATCTATGCATCCCCTGTGGACTTCATGCATTACAGGGGCACAGCTGCTTCCCCATGGTTCTCACCACGGCCTGCAGAGGAATCTCTGCTCTGGTGCTCAGAGCACCTTCTCGCTCTTTCTTTCCACTGCCCTTGGTGCTGCCATGTTTTTGCCCACATGTCCTCACTTCCTCCTCCTTCCTGACTAGAAGACAAACTGCTACTTGTAGTACCACTGTCAACAACTCCCACCAATTCAAAGACTCCTGCAGGATTCTGTAGCACTGAGAAGTTGATCTCATCTAGGTTCCATGCCAGGGAATTGCCCATCCTGTTTCTGTGCTGGCCAGGCAGTCCTGACACCATCGTGTGGGCAGTGGCAGCCGCTGGTGCTGTTTAATGCCTCTCATGTGGAGAGGTGTTAAAAATAAACTCAAGGTGTGCAGGTCCCACAGGTACATAAGGTGTGATCTGCAGTCTCTCTGGCTCATGTCTCCGTACATGTGGGGTGCAGGGAAGGAGAGGCTGCCAGCCCAGCCCTACCCTTTCAGCCACAGTGTATTGCCACAGGCTGTGCCAGCATGGCGGCGGCCACGGGGCCTCCCCATCCCTGGGGAACAAACTGCTCTCTTTTGATCTTCCTCTTAACTATGTCATCATAGAGATGTTACCACCCTCAGCATGTCCATCTTCAGAGCCATCAAAGATTGGCTCTGTAGAACATGGTAGAAGCTTCCAGCAGCTTCTCACAGAAGGTACCCCTGTGGCCCTCCCCTGCTACCAAAAATCAGGCTATGCCAAATCAACACAATTCCTCAAGGAACTCCTTCCTCCCAAACTGATCAGAAGGGTGCAAGCAGTGCTGCCTTCAGCATTCTGGACACTCTGTTGCCACCTGTGAGCCCCAGAGGGGACAAGGCAGCAGAGGAGGGCAAGCACAAGCATGAAGAGGCAATGTTGACAGGCGTATGTAGAGGGATACAAAACAAAGTCAGCTGGGTGGGGATATCTGGTGTTAACCTGTGTGCCAAGGTGCAGGCAGAGCATTTCAGAGGCAATGCAGGTCAGAGACAAGAGTATCCAGGCAGTGAACTTGGTTCAGTTAAGGCAGCGTTGCTCTGCAGAAGCTCTTCCACAGCTCTGCCCCACTCCCTCTCCAATGCCCTCCTCACCCCAACTGACTGGGTAGGTTTGTGACTGACTGGGTGTTTGTTTGGCATGCTTTAAGTGGTATACAAACACAGCATCACCAGACACATGGAGCTAGGTAGGCTGTGGATCTGCTCCATTTCTGTGCGCCTTGGAGGTCTGGTGTTCAGTGTTCCACTTGGAAATGTGATCTAATTTTGTGACCTCTGACTGTTTCCAAGCAGAATGCCATACAGTGGCTGCCTGTGGCCTGCTACTGCCAAAGAGGTCTGGGCTTTGTTCTGTTGATTTTTTACTACTGGACCTTTTTCTCTGTAGTTTCTCAGATGTCCATTTTTTTTTGCTTCTAGCCCCTGCTGCAGATCTGAATGAGATGGGGAATGCATCAGGGAGTCCTTGATGGTACAGGGCTGCACTGAACACGTGCTGCTGAAGGACCAACAGGGCTCTGCTTACTGAAACAGCCACTCCAGCATGCAGAAAGCCAGTACACAGGAGCTGAGTGTCAATGCTTGCTCACCGCAGGAAATCAGAAGGCCAAAGTCAATCCTGTGTGCCTCACAAAGCCTGCTTAGTCAACACCTTCAGAAGGACAGTAAACAGCACCTCTCTCCTCTCACCCTCCTGCAGGGTAGGTAGAGAGTTTTGCATTAGAGATTTCTTTAGAGTGAGGCAGTGGAGTTACAGACTATTGTGCCAGTTACAGCCAGTTTGTGCTGATGCCCTGACTTCAGCAACCATTGCTTTCAACAGAGCAGGCACTGCTGGAAATATCAGGGAAGGTCTTGCTTGTGAGCTGAAGCTCTGCAGTAGGCAGAAATGTGAGCTGAAGCTCTGCAGTAGGCAGAAAGAGAATCTCATCCATATGATCATTCTGTTGATCAAAGAGAAGCTGTGCCTCAACTTCTCTGCAAGTTTAGACTTGCTCTTTTGTTGGCCTGCAAGCAGTTTGCTTTGCAAGCAAGTTATGCCCTTAGACAGTTCTGAACATGCCTCCTTACCCAGCAGGAGCTGAGCTGAGCTTCTTCTACCAAGGAAAGGAGGTTGCCACAAGAGGATATTTTGTTCCAAACCGACCAACTTGAGTTTTAAAGATATCAGAGATCTTGCATTGACCCAGGGCAGTAAATCAGCCAGCAGCCTCAAAACAGGAAGTCAAACACAGAGGAAGAAGCAGAGTCCTTTCTCTGCACAGTGATGAAGCCCGATGGTTTCTAGTGAGACAGCTGATGTAATTTTATTAAGTCAGGCATGGGGCAAAAGAGCAGGGATGCCCAGCTTTACTGCCCAGCTCAAAGGATAATTAGCATTTCTCCTGGTGCAGACACATGGGATGCTACCTTGCACTCCTAAATGCATGCCAAAGCCACACTGCATGCAACAGTGAGACATCTCTAGAAGTCCATGTTCAGAACTGGCTGGGGAGTCAGTTTGCAGCTTCTCTTCTGACTGCATGATTGATTATCCAGGACACCTAAGCATTTATCCTGCCTTAAAACCTGGGTAACAGAGCTTCTTCTGGTAAACTTTTTACCCCATCACAAAATCCTACAACAGGTTAGGTTAGCAGGGATCAGTGGTGATGTGCTCCAACCCTCTGAAAGGAAGGTCAAGCTCAAATTTGCATGCCATTGCTCTGGGCCTTGTCCAGTCAAACACTGACTATCTCCAAGAACAGAAAATTCACAAAAACTACCTGCCAAGCATTTGGCAGGAATGTGGTTTATGTGAGTGACCCAAGGCACTCTATTATCTCTCAGCAAATGCAGCCTCACTTTCTCTTGTTCTGTAGGGATTATCTGAGGATTTCCATTATTCTGAACAGGACTAAAAGGGACATAAGTTCTCTGGGTTCTGGGTTAAAATGAACATATTGCACTAAAGTGAATGAAAAGTGTTTTTCCAGAAGTTTTTCTGAACTGGTTCAGCTGTAATTTCATTCTTACATGGCTTTCCTTTCGAAAGACAACTGAGCCCTGCTCCTTGTCCCTACTTGCCAGTGGGCCAGCTAAAAACTATGGATGGGGCAGGCCAGCTGAACTCACTGGGAAGTTTCAGAGGCCCTCTGTGACTAAGACATTGCCAGAGAAGGGGATGCTTGCATGGGAAACTAATTCCAAATGAACTACCACAGTGTGGAGGAAGGTGAATCTCTCCCTTATATACCTCATCACCCTGGAAGGATGCAATAGTCCAGTAAGCACTGGACTCAGGAGCATCCTGGCTTCTGCAGTCACTTGGTGACAGGAGTGAACTCCTTCCACTCCCTTTCCATCAGTTATGCTCCCAGTCAAGACAGTCTTTGGAGCAAGAGCAGGGCCTTTTGCATTATCACAAACACCAAAAGGCATCCAGGTATCCCTCAGTGTCCTCAGGCTAATCTGTCTGGAAATGGATGAGGCTGCTGTGCTTCTACCAGGATTTGAAATATTTCTGATTCAGAATTAGCTTAGAGCAGTTCAGCTTCCCTCAGTCAACACCATGATACCAGTGAAACAGATTAGGGAAAAACCTCTTCCCCTAAGCTGATGAAAAGCCAAAGTAGAACACAACAGCTGAGGCTGGTCTGTACCTAGGCATGTACCAGGGGCTGCCTATGGGGCCCTGATCTCCATGGGGAACTGAATGAGAATGTAACAAGCTGATTCAAATATGTTTTGAGGGCATTCAGCCATTCACTGGATAATCTTGATCCAAAGTGTGTTTTCAGTGCCTCTGAGCTGAAAACCTGAGTCCTTCCTTCCCTCAGCTCCAACTTCATGTGCCAAGAAGCTGTGGCTTCCCTGGCACGAGTGCACACTGGGGGAACAGGGCTTTGTCAAGTGTGGTGGGAAAGAAAAGAGCCCCAAAGTAAAATGCCAGCATATGCTGTGTATTACTGAATGCAGTGTAGTACACTCAAGCACGTTACATTTCACAGAGTTTGTGCCAAGAGAGCCATATTTCAAATCTCCCTTATTAGCGGCCACGAGAGTGAGGGTTGATTTCAGACTGCTGGGCAATGATTCACATGAGGAGATACTCAACAAGCCTTTCCTACACAAGCAATTACAGGAAAAAGCTGCTGTCTTGGCCCAATTAATTTTGTCTCTGGAAACCAGCTCTGAATAAATTAATATAGCTAGAATTGGAAAAGAATAGGGTGACAAAGTTATAGTGTAACATCTGCAAACTTCACCATGCTGGCTGTGACTTCCAGGAAATCTGCCCATGGATTTTTTTCTATTAGCCAAGGCAAGAAGGCTGTATGCCCATTGAGGAATGATCTCTGGGAAGAAAAAAGAAGAATCCCTCTTGAGAAACTCCCTTCCAAGTGAAAGCAAGCTGAAATCCTGAACCAGAGCTCTCAGCCACTGCTTCATAACTGCAGTCTCTTTCCAACACAAAGTACCTTAGGAGCACCTTCAGAAAAGGAACACGGCCTCTGGGGAAAAGTGTTTTCCTTCTCCCCAAGAGCAATCCTCACATGAGTACTCCTAACATCAACTATCCTCCTGCTTTGTCTCCTGAATTTTCTGGCCAGAGGCAGACTCTGCAATCATCACTGAAGACCACCCTTACCATAGCAGTGCTTCTCATCAGAGGGGACCCCAGCGCAGGGTCACACAAACTGGAAAACTGAACATGTCTGCCAAGGTGAAATCAGCCAGCACTCAGCAGAAATGTATAAATTCACTGGCAGCAGCAGCAGAGTGCTGCCAAGACAGCAGCTGATGAAATCGATGTTCTCCCACGCTGGAATTTAATACTGGCATCCTAGCATTTCTTATGAACTGCTCTTCAGTGCTCTCAGTGCCTGTCTGCCTTACTAAAATTTTGAAACAGGCATTTCTAGCACTGCTGTCATCAAGCTGCAACGTTAGTTTAGCACCAACACACTGAACACCACTCTCATAAGCAAACTGTTGGCATTAAGTTCCACAGCACCCACACACAAGCCAGCCACACCCAGATTGTACTGTAGAAAGTTGCCATTTATGATTGCAGTATACTGCAAAAAGAAAAGCAGCAGCACCAAAAAAATCTTGCAGCAAGCATGAGATTGATTTCAACTACCCTAGGGTCTCTGAATAGGGCCTGGCACAGCACAGAAGGCAGGAAAGATGTGAAAGCACACAGCAGCAGCTGATGTTGGGGCACACAGAAAGGTGTGTCCTCCCTGGCACCAGTGGGCAGAGACAGGGAGGCAAAGGCAGGGCACACTTCCAAGGAAGAAAACCAGGCTGAAAATGCAGAATAGGAGAAAGACAAGCTCTTGGAAGCTTTGCAAACAAGTTAGTATGAGGAAGGCTTCCACACCTTGTTATACTCACATTAGTATTTCTGCTCCTTCTGGCAGGAACTGGAGCAAAGCTAGCGCTCACTAAGTGGAGTGGCACTACCTGGGGAATAGGAATGGAGCAATCTTCCAATCAGACAAGGTCATCAGATAAATTACAGCCCGAACAAAAAAGACAGACATTATCTCAGGCCATTAAGCTCACTGCTGCCAGATGCAAGGGCTCCTTGCAGGTAAATGACTTAGCGTGTACACCTGCCTACTTCATGGAGCAGTGGATGAAGCACTGGTTTTGTGGTCATCATCGCCACCATGGCTAGATTTGGAGCATGTCCCTTTGAAGGCTCCCATGCCTACTCTCAAACAAGTGCTGGCTTTCTCCGTGGTGTAAGTCCAGTGCTATTAACCGAGACTAGACCCAGTCCTGCCCTGTGACAATGTGATCTTCCCTCTGCAGCACAAAACCTTCCTCAAAAATGGGGAGTCCAAAGAAAGACATCCCCTTGTTCTAATGGACTAAAACATGCAGAACAAGAGCCATTCTTGACGTGGATCTACCGTGACCATTCCAGTGGCCAAAAGCCAGGGTCTGCCAGGACCTGATCTAGAGGTGACCTCCAGGCAGCTCCTGCTCCATGGGTCCGACCCTACCTGTCCAGCCAGTGTACGCGGTGCAGTCATGCGGGTCGGCGGACTTGAGGCCCTTCTCCATCTGCTGCAGCAGCTCCCTGATTTTGTTATTCAGCCGCTGCGTGAATTCGGGGGTCAGCTGTGGAGACAAAACCCACCAAACATGAAGGCAACGCGGGTGGGCATCGGTACACCGGGCAGCCCCGGGGAACCGCGTTTGGAACCAGACAGGTGTCAGCTCTACACGGCCTGGGGGCAGATCCCCGCGGCAGAGCCTCCTCATCCCAGCCCCGCTCACCCGCCCGGCCGCGTCGAAGTAGCCGGTGGCCAAGGACTTGTCATAGTCCGCGTAGGGGTTCGGCAGTGCCCGCTGCGCCATCATCGTCCCGCTCGGCTCGGCTCGGCCCGGCCAGGCCCGCCCCAGCTCCGCCCCGGAAGGCGCCGCTGCCGCCGCTCGCTCCTTCCCGCGCCAGGGGCGGGCTCGGGGCCCGCGGCTGCTGCCGCCGGCGCTGAGGGGGCTGGGGGTGCAGTCCGGCCGATGCTATGGGGTCACAGCTTGTTGCCCCAGGTTGTGTCTGTTTTAGAGAGCCCTGTGGAGCTGAGGTCCCTTGCAGCTGATCATGCAGGGTTTCATGCAGCTGATCATCGAGGGGCCGAGTGCAGCTGGCCCTGTGGGGTTAGGGTCCCTCTGCTGCTGGGTCTCTGTGCTTTAGGCAGCCCTTCGGAATGTAAGGTCGCTCGCAGCTGGTCTTGTGGGGCTTGGGACATTGTAGGGCTGAGGGTATTTGTCACTGTCTGGCTTTGGGAGCCCTGTGAGATTTTGGGCCCCTTACAGGTGGCCCTGTCGTGTTTAAGTCCCATTCAGGGGTCCCTGTGGGGTTTGGTTCAGTTGGCTGTGTGGAGCTTGGAGGCCCTGTGGGATGAGGGGCCCCTCACACCAGCCTGGCGTGCATGGGCACCACATGGATTTGGGGCTAAGGTGGTGCTGACAGAGGGTCAGCCCAAGGAAAATGAGCTGAGCAGGATTTCCTCACTTGGGGTGGACCCAGCCTGGATGGGGGACAGGGGCTCTTCTTTGTTGTACCTTGCTGAGCTGCTGCATCTCATCTGTGCTGGCTGAGCTACATCTTCCTCATGAAGAGGTTAGGTCCCCATGAGTCCTTAGCACTCCTTAGACCTGAGGAGTGCTTTTCCTCCCAAGTGCAGCATAACTGTGCTGCCATGCTGCTGGGGGTCTCCTTGGTGTTGTCATGGGGCAGTGTGCCCCTGTGCAGCCACCCATGAACAATGTCCTTTGTGCTGCCAGGTAGCATTCATTGGGCTCACATGTCCTTGTGTGCTGTGTTCCTCAATCCAGGCCTTGGTGTAACACTGTGCCCAGCTCCCTTTCTTCTGACCCCGTGGACCTGGGATGAGTTGTGATGTCCCTGCTTGAGGTGTGGTTTGCTGAAGTGTGTGACAGGTGCAGCTTTGGGGGTCCCCAGCACTTCTAGAACTGCAGGTTTGCATGTGTGTCTCTGTTAGGGAAGCACAAAGGGATGTGGCTGAGCTTGAAGCTTTTAGTGGCTTGTCAAGGTCTAAGTGTAGTTGACACTGCCCCTTGTAGGAGCTGAATCCATCTGGGTGGGTTTAGGGGAAACTGTTGCTCTAAGAGTTTACACACTGGTGACTGCAAACATCCTGAGAATCTATTAGGCTGCTGCATTCATGTCTGTGACAGTTGTATTATGTAAGGATTCTAGTTTTCTGTCCATATGTCCATTCTTTATTACAATCAATAAAATTAGACCTTAAAGAAAAAAAGTAAATTATTTCACGATATGGCAAGAAACAAGCATAAAAGAGGGAATTGCAATTATGTTTGCTTTCAGTTCGTTTTTCACTCAGCTGTTGCTTGTTTAGTGAATTTCAATCACGTAAACATTGCCTTGCATTCAAGGCAGGGAGATGGACTGCAGTTTTAGTATTCAGGGAGGTGCCTCTAGCATCAGCAAAAAATAATGTGGAGTCTTCTGCTTAAGGCCAAATCCACAGCCCTATATTATGGTCTTCCATCTGCAGGTCAAAGCAGTATTCACTGCCCTCCTTCCCTCAGGCACAGTTCAGTATTAACTTCCAGCATAAAGCACAGCACTTCAGCTTCTGAATCTTTCTTTGATTCCTCACATTATTTTTTTTTCCTGATCACTTAAAGACAAAGATGATTCTCCCAAAATTATCCTGCCAGGGAGTTATGTTTCAGTGTATTATTTTCTAATTGGTCATGGTCACTTTGGCTTTGATGCTGCCCAGGATGAACTCAGAAATCCAGGCTGCAGCTGTCACTCAGAGCCCAAGGAAGAGACTCATGATTCATCCTTAGTAACCTGCCCGTGCAGAATGGGGAATGAAAGAAGGGAGTGATCTTGAGAGGAAAGCTGCTCCTGTGTTCTTGTAATCCCAGTCCCTTTGGGCTGTTTGGTGGGCCTGGTTGTTTGCTTTGTCTGGAAAGGGTCACGCTGCGTTCTCTGAAAAAACCAAAAAATTAAAAGCTGTTACTGCAGACCTGTTCAGAACACATCTAGAGAGGAATTGTGTGTGGATGCAGCTGTGAGAGCACAGGGAAAATGGTGAGAAAAAAATCTCTAGTAGCCTTCCTGGCAGTCCCATCACAGTTAGCCCCACAAAATCTGTCTCTGAAGTGACTTGCAATCAGTGGTTGAATAGATGTCCCCACATCTTTCTACAAAACTAAAGGATATAATACTTTCTGCTCCACAACATTGTCTAAAAGACAAATCCTTACTAACTTTTAGCAACATAAGAATCCTGGCTGTTGGTGGTCCCAACTGTAGCATATCTGTGGATTATGTGAATGAAATGGATGTTTCACAGTCCTCATTGAAGAAAACCTCAGCGTGCCTGGGTGTCTGCTCCCTCCTCATTCCAGCGAGGATATGAAACCAAAATCTCTGACAGATGTTACAGCTGCTTGCATACTACATGGCATCCTGCCTGAGGGCATACAGAAACATCTTCCTGAGAGGAGCTGTCTCCTGCTGGAGACTGTCCTTCCCTGCCTCTAGGCATCCATCAGTTCTGTAATCTCACCTGCAGCGAATCTCCATGCAGCAGGTGCCCAGTGTGGGCAGAGTGGATGCAGACTTACAAGTGGCCTTTCCAAAATGGTGCTTTGCCATCTGCCCTGCCTCCACAGCCTCCTCTCAGGGTCAGAGCAGCCTCACGCAGCAGGCTCCATGCTGTGAGCCAGATGGGCTTGGCATGGTAACCCCACAATAGCAAACGTGAGGGTTGCTTGTTCTCCTTTGCAGTTGCATGCTGTATGTCAGGGAGGGCAGTCAGCAAGGGTACAGTGTCCTTTGTAGCCTTGTCAGCTAGAAAAAGGAATTTGAGAGGCTGTGTGGAAGTGCTCCACAAAGCATGGCTATCCTCAAGGAGTGTGAGAATGTCCTGGGAAAATGTGCTGGCAAAGTACTTGGGCGGTGAGAGGGGTTTCATCTGCTGAAAAATTGCCCAAGGGATGTCTCAGCAGAATACTACCTCACAGAACTACTGCAAGACAAGATTTTTGTGGACATTTAAGAGATGTAATCCAAGTTGTGGCATTTATCTCCCCATCTCTGCTTTGGTTTGTTTCTTTTTGGTGTTGGCTTCTTTGTGTTTCTCTTTCAGACAGCACAGAGTAAAAGTGAGAAGCTTCCCAGCTGTATTCATTAGCCTCTCTTACACATTATTTATTCAGCAGCAGCAGCATGGCTGAAGATACTGTATACCTAAGATTGATGTCCAAAGTGTCCTAGGACATACAAAAGATCAAAATCAAAGATGCCCTTTTCTTCATTTTAAATAACAGTTTTGAATATCAGATGTTGTTTCTGCCATGGTGCTCTGTGTAAACTAGAGATAACTCTGGAAACTTTGCCATTCTTTAATATTAGAGCCACAGCTCCCCATATTCAATCTCAGTAAAAATGCAAACTTACATCAAGAAATTGAAGATCTTAATGCCATTCTGAAGCTAAGTAGCTTGGATTTGGAAGGTGTGGCAAGTGTTATATCTTAGCATTATGAGTGGATTTTTTTTTTCCTTTCAGAGGGATATCCAGGAGAAGGGAAAAGTGTTTTATTTTACTGTATTTTTTCCTCTTTACGGATGGCATTGGTAGTTTTTCTTTTAGCAGCTTGTGTGAAGAGATCAAAGGCTAAGTGTTGGTCACAGAATTTGACCTATTCTAGTTGATTCTATTGATAGTATTTCTGGGGAGCAGAGCTTACCTGTATCCTGCCTGCAGTTATTGTGGCCAGGTTATTAAGCCAGGCATTCAGTACAGAGAATTCTGACTCCATGCACAAACACAGTGGGGAGCTTTGAGCTAGTGGTTCCCACTCAGAGCTGTGTAGGTATTTCTGTGAAAACACTGCTCACAAGGCAAAAGAAAAAAAATTAAAAGCGGGAAGGGAGGGGAAGGGAAAAGAGCACAAAACTAGGAATGCTGTTAGATGTGTCTGTGGCTCACCTGCATCTCACATACTGTGTTATGTCCTGATCTCACCTCAAACAAGACAGAAAACTAGAAGCATGAGGTACAAGTCGTAGGACTAACAAGGCCAAAAGAGAGATCATTGCCTGTGTGCAATGACTTAGGTGCAAGGACTGAGTAGCTAGGCCAGGACTATTCAGGCTGGAAAAGAGGTACCTGGAAAGGGCTGTAGTGGGTGTCTGTAAAGCCTGGAACAGTGCCATGAGTATGAGCAGGGTTCAGTGACCCACAGGCTCTCAAAGCTAGCAGACACCAGCTGCAGCAGCTCTCAGAGGTGAAGGTTATCCATGGAGCTACGCTGTTGGAGGCCGTCAAGCACAAAGGCACAGGGAGGGGCCGAGCCTCACTCCCACTCCTGGAGAGTTTGGCAGCTGTGTGTGTGTGTTCCCTAGCACACTGCCTGGGCATCCAGCACAGCCTGGCCTCTGGGAGGGCTTGCTCTGGAATACTGGGCCTGGTGCCATGTGTTTATATTTTGCTTTATGCGAACCTGGGCAGAGCAGCTAGCAGCCGAACAGCTTTGTAGCAACCTGTCTGCGTGTCGGCACCAGCGGCAGCATCCCACTGCAGCTACAAACACATCCTTGATCGGAGGGTGGCGGCTTTCGCCGAGCTTTCAGCGCTCAGCCACTAGGTGCCTCTGTCCCACAAGGAAGGAGCCGGAGGAGCCGGCTGTGCCTGTGCCCTCCGCCTGGCACATCGGGAACGCATCCATGCCCTGCTCAGGGTGGGACGGGAGGTGTTACTTGCTGTGTAGAGACCAGTGGTTCTGCACGTAGCAATCCTCTGTGACATTTTAGCATTTTCTCCTCCTTGTGGACCATAAGATATCGATATCCCCCAAAGCAGTGGGAATCCATTCTATTTTAGCAAATGAAAGAGAGAAGTTGGAGAGCAGAGTTGACTGAGAAGAAGTAATCAGTAAGGGTACATATGGTCAGGAGCAAAGAAAACCACTCAGGAAACTGCTGAAAACTGAACAAAGAACTTTGTTTTGGTGATGAGATAATTTGGAAGACAGTAGGGATTGTTGAGACTGATAGAATTTGGTCCCTGGATAGGACTGACATCAAGTCAGATTTCTTTTGCTTTGCTATAATGACTAAAGCAGTTCTGTGTAGGGCACTTTCATTCTGAAACCTCTCTTTAAAGTTCAGTGAGAGGGTTGGATGTGATTGCCAGTGAGTGGATACCACTGATTGCTCACCCTGACTCTGTGCTTGACATCTGTCTGAACCTCCATTCACCTTTGCATATGTACAGGATGAGCTGTGGTAAATATGACTGCAGACTTGTTTGCTTAGCTGTGTGAACAGTTTGGGGTGGCAGTGACCAGAGTCTCTGTGACACTGAGCAATGCAGTTAGGCTCTACAGGTGCTCTAAGGACTCTGAGGGGCACTGAGAGGACCTTATTTTTCATTTGGTACCTTTTACCCCTTCTTTAGAGTGGAACCTGCTGTTGCTCAGAGTGTACAATTCTTTTTTGTGGAAAACTTTTGAGTGTCATGTTTTTAAAGGACCTTCAATCCCAAGTGTCTATACTATCAACAATGGGACACCCAGGCAGCATTGCAAAGTCTGATCTGATCCAGCAATGATTTGGCACCTGTGCCAGTATCTTGATATTTATTATCCACATCCACCTTTATAATAATAGTTTTGTCTAGGTTTGTCTTGGTCAGTAAATATGTGCCATTAGGTCCTGGGTTTGCCATGCTGGTAGGTTTAAGGTATCTGCTATTTCTCAGAGATCCTGTTAGGCAATTCTCAGAAGATCACTCCTCCTGGATTTTCCATTGAGTTTGCTCACCTTGGTTCCTGTCCCTTGCTCCTGCTAAGCTTTGTCTGACTGTTGTTTCTGTGGCCCTTCCCATCACTGGAGAGGCAATTGGTTGATGGCTCTGAGGAGGAACTTATTCAGAGCTTCTCATCTCCTTCAGGGACATCACAGAATCACAGAATAAGCTGAATTGGAAGAGACCCACCATGATCATCAAGTTCCACTCCTTGAGAGCCACACCATCTGCCCAAGGGTATTGTCCAGACACTTCTTCGGCTCTGTCAGGCTTGGTGCCCTACCCAGAATTTTCAGCCTTTAGGTCCCAATGAGGAAGGCAGCTGGTGAGGAAACAGAGACTCATTCTGATGCAAAGCCAGTCACAGCAGGGAATCCACAGTCTCCAGCTTCTCAGAGATTGGCTATGATAAAATCTGTGGCTCAATTTCAGCCCAAAGTGTTTTCTGGCAACTGGTGTCCTAGAAGTCTTCCTGTAGCTTACAGTTCCCCTTCCAACCACTCTCCCCTCCTGCAGGTAGTCAGTGAGTCACACACCTACAAGGCACAGGTATACATTCATTAGCATCATCTAGCACAGCCCCTGTGCTGCTAATAGCTGTAATTAACAGTGTCAGTGCTCAGATGCCCCCTGACACCTAAATAAATGACTTTAAATCCTGCCCCCATAAATGTGTGATGCCATGTAATCAGTCCAATTTCTTATAGACTCCTGTCTCTTGTGGAATAGAGGCTGTAAACTTATGCTGAACCCTCACATGGTTCAGATGTTCAGAACTGCTCTTTGCAAAGACTTGGGGTGTCTGCAATGCCTCAGAGGCAGTTGTTGCTTCTTGGAGTGAAGATGGGTTTGGAGTTACCTTGAAAGCAGAGGATGGATCAGACTGTCCTTTCTGACACAGTTTTAATTGTGTTGATAGTTTTATGACTGAGCAGGGACTGGAGAGTTAAGAGTTATTAACATGAGAAAGCTGAAGTGGTGGTAAAGAACCTTTGTGGGTATCTCAACAGGCAGCTGTGGTGAAGGTCCTTTTCTTCAGCTGTGGTGCTGGGTTTGGTGCTGCTGTATGCTCTTTAGGCACAGCACAAAAAGAAAATGGATCAGCAGGGTTTTTCCCAGATGACCCTCAGAGAGCTCTGCTGAGACCAGACTTCACTGACCCTGTCAAAAGAACTGCCCCTGACTAAAACACTACAGAAAAGCAGGCTTGGATATGCACCTGAGAATATTATTTCATACATCAGATGTGCCCCTGACCCCACAGGATTAATTTTTCTCTTTAAAAAGCTAGCTGCTGTGCAAAGGCTTTTGAAAAGAGGGCTCATCCCACCTGGCACAGGGCCAGCACAGCTGCCTGTCACTCAGCCACAAGCCATGCTGGCCCTGCCAGGACACAGCACCGCTCTTTCTTCTCTGGGAAGTGACATCTCTTGATGGGTCACTGCCTGGAACACAGGAACAGAGCTTGCTCTGTGTCAGGGAGCTTCCTGCTCTTCTTACATCTGAGCTATTTTGCCCTGGTTTTGATTTCAGAAGGGCTTTTTAAAGCGTAGCCATTAGGGATTGAAAATATTTTTCCAGCTCATAATGTTGCTTAAAGCAAAGGGGCAGTTTCTTCACTACATTCTCAGCCTCATGGTTTCCTACCTTCCCTATGCACAATTATAGGTACATGGAGGGGGGGATAAGGGAATGCAGAACACAATAGCATTTCCAGTGTGGTGAGCTCGAAAACTGGCAACTGTCAAAACATATAGAGTTTATCATTCCTTATTTTGCTTGGATGATTTTTAGTTATTGCTTATTTGCCCTTTGGAGAAATCTAAAAGGGGTTCATTGTGACTTTTCCTGGGGGATGCAGGCAATGAAAATATGAAATTTAATCTCAGTTCCCCACATGATCCTTTGCAGATTTGGAAAGATTATATGGTAGCTGACTGGCAGTATGGATAGAAATGTTGTTAGGGACCTTTATTAGAGAGAACTGTGGCTGATGCTATCAAAGTGGGTCCTGTCCCATCAAAAGGGACATCATAGCTTGAAACAGATTTATTTATGTCTTTAGTTGCATCTCTTGGAACCCATTTCCCTGGAAAAAAGGCAGAACTGGCCTAATGCTTAAACATAGGTCTCCATATTTCTTCCACAACATTCTGCCTTTATTTTCCCCTCTGGGTTCTCAGCAGCCTTTTCTGCCTCTCCCACCCAGTTCCTGACTCTTCTTGTGCCTGTAAAATTACAGTCCATCTGTTGCAGGAAGCTGATAATGAGAGGATGGTGGTAAACAGAAAACTGGAAGCATTCACAATGTGTCAACACTGCTGTTCTACCTGCTGGATTGCACAGGTAACTGTATTAGGGTCAGAGTCTGATGAAAAAAACTGCATTGGACTGGGTAAAGTGATGTGGTAATGGTCAGGAGAGGAGAAGGGCTAGGGCAAAGCCAGAAATTTGTATGGATAAAGGCTTTAAGCTTCACAGGAATCAACAGAATAAAAAGTTTGAATCTTTTTCAAAGCCTTTTCCAAAGTCATGGCTCGAGACCAATTTCTTCTGCTGTTGATGCTGGAAATCAGACCCAAGCTGCCCAAAATGAGCATCTAAACTCTTCAAAGCACACTCCTGAGTGTGCCACAGCTGCAGGGGATTGTTAAGGGGCAGAGGGGAAGGAGAGGGAGAATTCAGCTCTCTGGAAATGTTAATGTTAAATGTGATTGCAGGAGTGTGTGACTGGCTGACTCTCTGGCTGGAAGAGGAAAGACATAATGCTTGGGTAAAGCATTCTTGGGGTCTGTGTCCCTGTAACATTTCCACTCACCCTTTTTACCAGCCAATATTTGCTTTCCACTATACCAGTATTCTGTGTTTTTCAAGCCATATTTCCTCCCTCAGGTCAGAAAGGACAAACTAAAGCTCTTCTTGACCATTTATGGCCTATATAAATTAGGGTTGTGGTAGTTTATGGTTGCTTTGGTTACAATGGATTGTAGTGTGATGGAATCCATAGGAAGAAGAAATAAATTAATTTATTTTTGTTTATTTATGTCAGTGGATAAAGATGGAAAAGTGAGTGTTTAAATTACTTTATTCAGTATAGGAAAGTGAACAAGCTACCTTTGCACCACTCTGCTTTACAATTTGATTTCTCATTTTACTAAAATCTGGTATAATTCCAACCACATCTGTTCATGGAGTAAACTATCTGAAACTATCTGAAAACTAAACCCTGTGTTTATGGGTTAAGACCCTCTTAGTCAAAGTTGGCTCAAAACCTCCCACATATATTTGATATATTCAGGTCCCAGCTTTGACTGTTGTGGGGCTGAGTCAAATCCACAGATGTGCACGTTTGGGGTTTTTTTCTGATACTCCTGTACCATGTTGACACTCCTGACTCTGGCAGTGCAAGGAACTTGATCCAGGAAGTTCAGAGGGCAGTTGTCAGAGCATTACCCAGACAGGCCTTTCTGTGCTCAGTTCCTGTGCTCCTTGAGGTGGAGGTCTGCACGCTTAGAGGAGAAAGGAAAAGCCTCCCTTGGCCTTTTCAGTGTGAACTACAGCTCCCTAGTTTTCCTCAGTGATCACCTGCTTTGTCTTTACTGAAGCTGAAAGAGACAAAACTGTTCAGTATTTGAGATCCGGTCTTCTTCAAATGAATGAAGAATTAGGACCTGCTGCATTGGGATCTAGAGTGATGCCGTGGGTTGGTTGATTTAAATCTTGCTGAACATTTTTAGGTGTCAGAGTGAAATGCATGACAGGGACAATACAGTGTAGAATATCTTCAGGGAAGGGACAGCCTAACTGCATCTAAAACCTCAGCACTGCTCCTACTCACATATCAGCCAGTGCTTTGTGCCCTCTTGTAAGATGTGCAATGAGAGCCCTCACTCAAAAGCACAGATTCTCTTTGAGCCAGCTGGTTATTGTGGGGAGGAGACTGTTCCTAGGGATTTTGCTAAGGAAAATGCTGTGTTTCTGAAAGAACAGCAGTATTTATTAACCCCATGCACCTCTACATGTAGGCACAGAGTTTGTGGTGATTGGGAGTGGGGCTGGCCCAGCCTCATCCCCAGTGGGCACAGCTGTGCAGGACAGGTGAATGCTATTGAAGGGAACGAGCCATGGAGTGCCCAGGGGCACTGAGCAACCACCAAAGGGAACAGAGGGCACACAGGTGCAGGGCATCAACAGGAGGGGATAAAAGGTTGGGCTGAAGAACAAGAAGGGTAGATGCTTGCAGCCTGCTGAAGAGGTGAGGTGTTGCTGTGTGTGGGTTGAAGCTTTCTGAAATTGTGTAGTGATTCTCTGTGTATGGTGGCTGTCTCAACTGCTGTATGTGCTGTGACATTTACAGGCTAGAAATCAGCTCTGTGGAGAAGGACCTGAGTGTCCTGGTGAATATCAAGCTGTCCATGAGACAGCAGTGTGCCCCTGTGGCTAAGAAGGCCTCAGGAATCCTGGGATGCATTGGGAAGAGCATTGCCAGCAGGTTGAGAGAGATGATCCTGCCCTTCTACTCAGCTCTGGTGAGGTACATCTGGAGTATCCAGTTCTCAGCTTCTTGGTACAAGAGGGGACAGGTAACTCCTGGAGTGGATCCAGTGGAGGCTGCAGAGATGAAGGGGAGGGCCTGGAGCATCTCCTGGACAAGGCAAGGCTGAGGGAACTGGGGATGTTCAAACTCAAGAGGGGCCTTCATCCCTGTGTGCAGGGAGGGCTCAGAGCAGGGCCCAGGCTCTGCTCTGTGGAGCCCAGAAATGGCACACAAGGAATGGGCAGGGACTGATGCCTGGGAAGCTCTACTTGGAGAGGAGGGGGAAGAACTTTTCAGAGACCAGAGATGTGTGGAGTCTCCCTCACCAGGCATATTCCAGACCCATCTGGACACAATCCTGTGCTCTGGTTGACCCTGCCTGAGCAGGCAAGTGGGACCAGATGAGCCACTGTGGTCCCTTCCAGCCCGACCATCCTGGGATTCTGTGTCTTGCTGGGTACAAAACTTTATCTAATGTCTGCCATCCCCATGGAGCATGATACAGTCTTATGGCTGACTAGCTCCTAAAGCTGCCTTGCTATTACAGCAATGCTATCTGGATAGACCATGCTGGAGTTCTGAGGTTGAAATCCTGAACACTTACCTGACAGCATCAATTACTTCTTCAAACCTCATTGCTCTCCAGCCCTAAAAATGTTTTTAATCAGCTAAAATCATATCCCTTCTCAAATGACATTACAGATCCATATAGCAAGACTTTGCTGTGCTGTTTGAAGAGAGATCTGTATCCTCAGGTGTGTATCTGCCTAATGCCTGTATCTATGTGTAAGTTAAAGAAAATGCTTCAGTGCATAGCCCTGTGTGCAACAGTCAAAGCTTTTTATCTTTTCTCCCCAGGGTATCCACAGGAAGAAAAAAAAAGTAGGAGTGAGGAAAAGATTGAGACAAACAAATTTTGCAAATCCTTCCAACCTGGAGCACCAGGCATGAAGCAACAAGGAAAATGCTGATTGATCACAGATTCTGTATATAAGGTGAGAGGCCAAGGCCATATGAAGTAACTCCTATGAAATGTTAACTCTCTCTCTCAGAACTAGTACAGCTAGTACTGCATAGGTACTAAAGGGTAAGAAACTGGACTGGAGAGAGATGTTGTGTATATCCTTTCCAAAGGGTAAATATTTTTATACTGGAGGGATGATTAATTCATTTTTGATTCTCAGGAAATTAGGGAAGAAGCTTTCTGTAGAAAACTTTGTTTCCTCTTATATGGCATATTTCAGTTGGGAGGGACCTACAAGGATTGTCCAGTCCAACTGCCTGACCACTACAGGGCTGGCCAGAAGTTATAGTGTTGTAAGGGCCTTGTCCAAGTGCCTTTTAAACACTGACAGGCTTGGGGCATCAGCCACCTCTAGGAAGCCTGTTCCAGTGTTTGACCACCCTCTCAGTAAAGAAAGGCTTGCTTAATGTCCTTGCTGAATCTCCCCAGAGGCAGCTGTAAGCCTTTCCTGTCACTGGGTATGACATCTGTTGTGGTAAAAGATGTTAGGACATGTTATTAAGAGAGTATTTCTTGCTCAGACAAGGCTAGGAGAGGACACTTCACCCAGACACTTGAGGTACAAGCCCATAAATTAATCATTGAGGCTGATCATGTGTTACACCATTTGAGTGGAGCTGCTTTGCTTTTTTTTCCTTAAATTGAGGGCAGCTTTAGGCCTGACCCACTAATGTGCTGGGAAGAAGAAGCCTGTTTTATCTGGGTTTTGTTGTAGTCCAAGCAGCAGCTGTCCTACCAGTGGCAGTTCCTATGAATCCCACTTCAGAATGCTGTGAATACCTCTTGTTCTAGGAAATATAAATGTCTATAACACACATTTCTGTTGTGGTGCTTGTATCTTCTGATGGATGCTTTCTCTCTCTCTACTCATTTCCTTATTTCTCTTCTGGGTTGCCCTGGTCGTAGACCCAAGATCACAGATCACAGGGTTATGTGTGATGGGGCTGGCCACAATTTTCTGTACATGCCCACCAAGAAGGCTGGACCAAGGGGTTCCAGGTCAAAATATCCATGAAAATGGTTCAGTCATAGAATTTTTTTATTCAGGTCAAAATACCCATGAAAATGGTTCAGTCATAGAACTTTTTTATTTTATTTGGGGAAAGGATGATGATCAAGTCAAAGAAAAAAGACAAAACTGCCCAATGAACACTGTGTGTGCCTATGCAAATGCACATAAACAGTTATATGCATAAATTAGCAGCTTGGGGACAGTGTATATTAGGCTTTTATCTAGGAGGAAGGCTATATCTATTTATAATATAATCAACAGCAAGTCAATTTTGTTTTTCTTTGATACACCAAACACACTGGGGTATGATTACTATCACATATTCACCCATGACAGGGCTGCTGCAGAAGGAAGCAAGTGTAACAGGAGTGTTGAGCAAATGTAGCTAATCTTGTATTGTAAGATCATGTTATTTTTAGACTCTGTAAAGAATGTTTAGCATGGGGGAGACTGGATTTGTGTAAGCTTTTCCTAAAGCCATTTTGGCCTTTTTAATGATCCACAGTAACAAGCCAGTGAAATGTCTGAGCCTCTAGAATCACAGGGGAAAAAGGATGACTGCCAATCCTGGCCCCTGTTTGGAAAGTGTCTATTTAGAAAATGTCCGGGAATGAGAATTATTGCTCCTTACGTCTTCTAGTAAATGGAATTCAGCTCCAGCCTGCAGTCAAACACTGCAGACACCTTCTGGGTATCTCTCAGATTCCACCAGCCTCCCTTGGTGGCATCACCATGGAAATAGGAGCTGTGTCCAAGGCATGGTGCTCCTTGTGGCTCTGGGAGCAAACTGCACTTTGTGTTTTCCTTATCACCCTCCAGCAGTGCTCTCCTGCCAGCTCTGGGCTTTTGCTGGCTAAGGACTTTGTGAAATCGACCTGTTGGAGTAATGTCAGTCATTTCCAGACACTGCAAGGGTTTTCTCTGTTTCTTCCAAGTCAGCTGATCTAAGAGGAGCTGCTAATCTCAGCAGCTATGAAATTTGACCCGTTTTCAAGATGTTGATTCTTCTTCTCTTGCTGAAGATAAGAGCCTTATCTTTGTCAAGTTTGGGTGAAGCATGGGCTCTGTATCCCAGACAGAGGAGTGTACCCATGGCTCTTCAAGCCTTAATAAAAAGTGTAATCTCCTTGAAAATAATTTTTTCTCTAATGTGGGAATAGTTATTGTCAACCCTTTTATAAACTTCCTTTACTAATCAAAATGCTGTCTTGGTTTTTTGCTTAAAGACAAAATTTGGAAGAGAAGGGATGTGCTAAGTTAGGCAATTCAGAATTAGCAAGAAATTTTCTATTTTTTTCTTTTTAGAAAGCTCTTTCACATGGTATTGATTTGAGATTTTCAATGATGTTGTTGCATTATTTTTCCTTACAAAATGAAAAATCTTTTTTAGCTTTTAAAACTATCATATAGGATGTTAATTGAAACTGTCACAGGGCCTGTTGACTGTGAACATGTTTTTATCCTGAATTCCTGTGGGATTTGCTGCCACCCCTGGATACTTTGGTTGTTTTGAGGCATGTTTCTTTCATTTTATGAAACTGTGAATAGGGCATGAGGGTCTGTTTCCAGAACAAACTATTTACCTCACAGAACTGAATTGCTCTTAGCTGTCAGCTAGACTGAACTAATGTTTTTGAAGGAAGATGACACGGCATCTCAGTTTGATTCTGATGCTTTTTGACATTTCAATTAATATATCAAAATGATACTTCACTTATTGTACTAACTGAAACTTGCTTTTAGGTTTGTTTTGGAAAGTTTGTTAAAAAACAAAGAGAAGGAATTTTTTTAATTTAAAAGAGTAATAATAGTATCTCTCTAAAAAAAAGTTCTTCTGTAGTAGTGAAAATAACTACTTTCAGTACTTAATAAAATCAGATTTTGAGCAACTCAATTTAAAACATTTCTTTATACTTCTTTGTTTGTTTGGACTCCCAAACAAAAAGTGCGATTCAATCAGAGTTAGGAAGATGTTTTGAGTTATAGGTACTGTGTTTTCCATCCCTAACTATGAATGAATCCATGTTTTCTTCAGACTGGGCCTCTGTCAGCCAAAGATCACGAGGAGGACAGCCTGAATTTTGGAATTATTTTCTTAGGCCCTCACTAACATGAAGTTTGCATGTCCTCTTCAAAGCACCTTGTGTTTTTGATAAATTTGCATTGGCTCAGGGCTCAGCTTTGTGTGTTCTCCTTTACCCAGAAACACCTGTTTTCTACAAATGAGGGCTGCAAGGTTGGGACTTAGGAATAAGGTTTAAATTGTGCTATTATAACAGATTTCATACTGATTTTCATATGGATTATTGCCTTCTGCAGGAAATAGTTAAGGTTTTGTAGGATTCTTGCTATTTCTTGGCTTCTGTCCTGTGAAATGTACTCAAGGGACAGCAGCTCTAGAGAGTCACACCAAAGAGCTGGGAGACTGTTACTCATGCAGAGAAACTGTGGAAGGAAGCAAAGAGCAAAAAGTCAGGGGTAGAAAGGACTTTGGACTGAAGAGAACTGAGCACTTTGTATCTCAGGGAGGCACTGAGTTGGATGGAAAACAAGCTAACAAGCTGCAAGCATGAGTACAGTGGGCAGCTAGGAGTAGTCCCTTTTTAGTTACTATTCTTGCCTTGTCACTTGGAATTGTTTCCATCTGAAAAAAAAATTCATCTGAGTTTATATTGAATCATTCCTGGCACAATCATGTGAGTTAGTAAGACTGAATCAAAAAGCAGCACCTGAATCTGAAGATCTGCTAAGAACCTCTCTTGTTAAAATTTAAAATACTTTTTTCTCCAGACCTCCTCTTGATGCCTTGTGAAAGCTGACCCAGAACAGAGGCCAGACAGAGCTAAAGAATAAAGCAGGGATTTATTAAAAGGCCTCAATGGATGCACCTTGGGCAGCACAAGAGCCCAGCCAGGGCTGCACCCAAGATGAACCCAAAATGAACACCTGGTCACAGGGTCTCTCACTTTTATAAGTTCTGGTCCATTTGCATATTGGAGTTCATTGTCCAATTATAGCTTTAGGTTACCAAGTCCCATCCTTCTTGTTTTTCTCTCTTCAGTCCACATTGTTTATGCTCTTGGGCCTGAGATTTGGATCATTTGTCCTTGGTCCCCAGCTAGAGAAGGAATTGTTTTGTCTCCCTGCTCTGTGCAGAGAGCTCACCATCCCCTAATATGAAGCTCAGAAATACACACTAAAGCAGCACAGAATGTGAAAACTATAAAAGCTAAAACCTGAGGCATCACTCTGAAATAGAGTAAACCATGGAAAAAATCCCCTGTTCTGGCTGTGGCTTTAAACTACAGAATTCAGGAGAGCTGAGGGATAAGACTTGTTCCTGGTTCTTATTCCTTTTGGTTTCTGTCTGTATACACAGGTGAAGATCAGCCTTAGTTTTGAAATTCTCACCTTGTGTTGTTTTGCCATTTTCCATACATTGTAGGGTTTTCTTGAAATGCTTCATTTGTTCTGAGACAGGATCAAAGCAGCTTTCTCTCCTGCAGCAATCCAGGAGGACTGGGAGATGGGGCATATCTGGATGCTGTTACTTCATTTGCATGTGAACAAGAGAACTTTGTTTATTCCCCCACTATATACTGCAGAAAAAGTAAGTTATTGTCTCTGAGGTAATGGGGTTTGATCAAAAATTGCTACCTAGGTCTGCAGTGATCTCTCTTGATAAACTAACACCTGATTAGGAAATAGATCGGAAATCTCAATATTTTCAGGTGCTTTCAAAACTCTTCATTATAAGTTCCTTGGGAAGCAAGTGTAGCTTGCCTTGAAATGGAAGAGAGAGTTTCAAAATCACTTTAACGGATTTTGTGTGAGCTGTAGAGGTAGAGGAGAATATTTGTTTTCTTCCCAGTGGTGGCAGAGAATTGCGATTTTGCTGGAACTTTCAACTATTCTGCTTTTCCAGTCAATATTTTCAAATGTAATTTAGTGGAGACAAGACAGGGTGGTCAGGTATTAGACATAATCTGAAATATGGCAGGAGAGAGTTCCAAAAGTATCTGAAGGACATATGGAGAGAAAAAGCTTTTCTCTGGTTTCACCCATAAGAAATAAGAGTCCAATCAATTTATGTGGGCTGCTTGTTACATTTGTCCCAATTCAGGGGAGACTTATGCCACTTGAAGCTCCACTGAGCTGGAGGCAATTACTTGGGACTTGCACTGATGTGAATCTGGCCCAACATGCTCACAGATTTGCCCTGATCTCTTGTCTCTCAAGCAAGACTGGAACTATCTTGTGCTTTTTACAGAAAACTTGAAAATGAAAAACCTTGCTTAGCTTGGTTGCTTAAAGTAGAGCTTCCCAGCTGTGACAAAGGGCTTTAGGTGCTCCCATTTTGGGGCACCTCTTCTGGGGCATCTAAGCAGGGCCCCATCTCCTCTGAGCACTTCTCAAGATCAAGCACTTTGTTTTAAACCTCTCAAAATGTAGGCACTTGCCATTCTTTGAATCTGTTGTCCCTGGGGATTTGCAAAGCCACAGACCACTGATTTTGTTTCATTTTTAATGGTCCAGTGGGGCTGTGTGATGAATTTTGTTTCTGGGGTTTTCCACTTGTAAATAATAACAAAAAGTTCCTTATTTTACTGAGCCTTTTGCTCTCCTTCCCCCAGTCTCTCTCTCTGTACAATAGTGTAACTGAATATGAAGCAAAAGGCACTCTGCCTTCCTGTGAGACAGAATTGCAATTTCCCACCTTTCTCCCCCAGTACCTGAACTATTCTTGTCTGAGTGAATCTTCTGCCATTCCTGATTTCTCTGATTGACATCCTTCTTCCAGAAACTTTCTGTAGGGGTGCTACAATTGGAAGTCATGTCCTGGCTGGCAAGTTCTAAGCTTAGGCAGTGTGATTGCATTTTCATAAAACCATGGGTCTCTGCTCTTTTTCCACTATTCCTTAGTTGTTTTTTATTTTTGTTTTTTTCCCTTATTGATTCCATCTCCTAGTGATTCTGCCTTTTCTGGTCTTTAAAAGTGCATACTTTAAAATCTATCCATATCACAGGAGGTTTGTTTGTGTGTTAACAGGTTTTCCAGAGCTGAGGCTTCTTTAGGGAATGTATATAAACTTTCTGGCCTTAAGGTGTCAATAGTTTGTGACCTTTTTTTAGCATGTTGGCAGGGAGACAAATAGCTTGGATGTTTTCTTTTGGTTTTGGCAGAGGGAAATTCCTTTATCATGGAGGAGGCTTTAAAAATCTTATACTGGAGTTATAACCTTCTTCAACTCAGAAGGTCTGAGGTGGATTTAATCAATTTTGATAATAAAATAGGGAAGACAGCAGGGTCAAATATAGAGCAGTAATCAGTGGAATATCCTTGCTCTGTAGGTGATAAAGGAAACTCTTTTTTCCCCAGTGGTTCACCCATATAACATTTAATCCTTATCATACAGCTGCCACATGAGGTGTGTATGTGTCCAGCAGATCCCTGGCACACTGAATACAGGGTGCATGTGGTTATGCAGCTGCACAGTGCCACTCTGCCAAAAGGTATGGTCCATTTTCTGATCATTCCTGATGCCCTGTGCTCATCAATGGCCTCGTGGTGGAAGGAAGGGGTGAGTTTTTATGTGGATCCAGCAGCTTCGTGGTGCAGCCTCACTGCAGCACCCATGGTGGGAGAGGGAAGTTAGGAATTAGCAGTTAGGGTGCTGAAACTGTCAGCATGGTTTGGTTCTGGTTCAAACATGTATCCCAGGGTCCAAAGTCACTCCCTGATGTTGGCAGAGAGTAAAATGGAGTGTGGAATTTCCTGTTCAGCACAGCCATAACAAAAAACCTTCCAAATGCTGTGTATTGTACTCCTGGCAGTTTAAAGCTAGCATAATGTGACTTTGGAAGAAAGCTGAGCTGCATGTGTGAGCTCACATGAGTTTGGATATTAAGATGACCTTTCTTGTTCAAAGTAGAGGTTTTTGCAGTCCAGTCACCTATAGGCATGGCTTTGGCTTCTGGATCACTACAGACTAGAGCCAAGCAAATGCAGGAAGAGCTAGCAAATACATTTTCCAGTCCCCTGTATTTATTTGGTTTTGTTTGCAAAAAGTAAAATCTGTGCCTTTCAAGCTCCTTCAACAAATCAGAATGGTTGCCAGATATCTTCTTATAGAAAAAATTATGTCCTAAACCACAGTTATCAGGAATTACTGTTGGCTTGGCTCTCCTGGCCCTGCACACCTGCAAAATGTTGAAGCAGTGAGCTTCTCTACACCCAGGCTGTTTTCTGCCCTATTTCTGTCTATCTTTTTCAATCATCTGGATTTGGGCCTTTTCTATGTGTTTCTCTTTCAAATATGCAAAAAGCTTTTCATGTGATGCAGGGTACCCAAACCCTTTCCCCTCTCTTCTATCTTTTATGCTGTTCATGACTGTTCAGCCTGGTGAATATATAATGAGCTGCACAGGAAATATTTTTGTGTGGTACTGGTGTCAATTTAGACTAATCTCAAACCACTGCATAAAAAGAAGTCATGACTATTAATGCCACTGACTAAGTCACCTAAATCCTTTGCAGAATCCTTTACAGCAGAATGTGTCCAGCTGCACAAAGAAATTTGGGTGTATATTGCTTTGAGCCAATTAAGACTTTGATCACCTGGGCTTCAAAAGATGCCTCTTCTTTTTAGTTCCTGAAGAATAATAAATGGGCATACTTCTCTCCCAGCTTTTGTCTTAATGAGGCATTTTCATCTCTGGCTAATGAGGAGTATTATTCTTTATGAAGAGTGAAGTGTTATAGGCAAAATATTATAGTCACAAAGATCTATAGTTGGGGAATAACATGTGGAAAATTTCACCTTTTTTCATGTGTTGACCCGTTGAAATGTTACCAAAAGATGTTCTTCTTTTGCAACCATTTATTTATTTGTTGTGAAAAATTTTTTATTTATTTGAGGACAGACAGCACTTTGGAACCTGGAACAAACACAGCATAAAGATTTCATCTTTCCATGGGATTTTGTCTGCCTGCTTCACATCTCTGTGGCAGCCACAGGCTGTCCCACAGCCAGTGTGCAGACCCCACACTGAGAGCTCTCAAAACCACACTGTGCACAGCCTGTGCTGTTCAGCATCATAGAATGGTTTGAGTTGGAAGGGGATGTTGAAGATCATCCAGTGCCACCCCCTGCCATGGGCAAGGACACCTTTCACTATCCCAGGTTGTTCCAAGCCCTGTCCAATGTGGCCTTGGACATTGCCAGGGATGGGGCAGCCACAGCTTCTCTGGGCAAGCTGTGCCAGGGCCTCCCCACCCTCAAAGGGAAAAATTCCTTCCTAATATTTAATCCAAACCTGCTCTCTCTGTTTGAACCCACTCCCCCTTGTCCTGCCACTACATGCTCTTGTATTCTTGGGGTGATTTCTCTTTCAGGCTTTGCTATCTTCCAGGTGGGGTTAAAACCCCTGTGACAGTGCTCAGAGAGCAGCCTGAGGAGGAGAAGTGTTGCAAGGGTGCCTAAGCAGCAAGCACCCCTCTGAGGAGGGCTGGGAGGAGGTGGGGCTGCACCTGGGACTTTTAATGGCAGAATAAATGGGAGGTGGAGGGCAGTGCTGTACAGTCACTTCAGTGCTCCTGCTGTGCCTCTGTGCTCTTCCCCTGTGATCTACAGGAGTATATTGTCAGCACCAATTCTTGAAGAAATCCATACAAGCAGATTTTTGTTTTCTCTTCTGTGCTTTAAACTTTAGTTACCCATCAGCAGCTTTCAAGATGACAAGAATTTTGACAGCTTGCAAAGTGGTGAAGACTTTGAAAGGCAGATTGAAGTTTTGCAATGTGTCTGCTGATCACTGGAGTTTCTCAAGGACAGGTACCAGACTGTTGAGCATCAAGGTAACAGTGAACTTCTGTTGTTTAATAGATGTGTTTGGCATGCAGAGATAACTTGCCTGCAGATAACAGGGCTTACCTAGAGACATGAACCAGAGGAAATTTGTCTGAACCCTAAGCAAGGGGGTTGCTTGGCTAAATGGTCTTATTAGCTAAGCAAACACACTTTTTGTCTAGTCTGGAATGGAAGTTATGGGGCAAATTACACCAAAAGGTGTAAGTTCAAGGTTTCAGTTAATTATTATATGGTGTTTTCTTTAGAAACACCTCACCCTTCTACAGGACTGATAGCTAACAACAGATGTTTCAGTCCATATGAGAATGAACTGGCTGAATATTCAAAATTGTGCATCACTTGAGGCATAAAATTCTACTGAATCCATACAGAATCCATTTTCAATGTATTAGAAACTACAGTGGCTCTGAGGTTAATTGCAGAGGTAGACAACTCTTGTGAAGGCATCAGCGTATCAACTCTGGATTTACTGGGGCTGGACCACTCAGTTGATTCCCCCAGCTTTCTAGTGCTTTTTGCTACAGGAGCTGGAATAAATGGGTGAAATGGGACTTTGTGTGGCAGTTCTGTAGCACTGAAGTGCTGGGTGAGTTCTCTCAGCATGCACTTTGCATGGAAGAGGCACTTTTGCAGAGGTGTTGTGTTGAATGAACAGTGCAATAGAATTAGCGCCTGGAGGAGTGGTGTTTCAGAGTGGTAGGGAAGAGCACAGAGAGACTTGGACTGCAGGTGCTGCCTTACCTGGCAGGGTGGTCTAGGGGGCTGATCAGTATCACTTCTGTGCACTGGGGTTTCTCTTACCTGCCCCACAGCCACTCATTAATCAGGAGTCCTCTGACCTCCTTGCAACAGACCAGTTATTTGACAGGACAAAGGGGGAATGGATTCAAACTGACAGAGAATGTTTAGATTAGATATTAGCAATAAATTCTTTATTGCAAAGGTGGTGAGGCACTGGAAACAGGCTGCACAGAGAATCCAGTGGAAGGTGGCTCTGCTCATGGCAGGGGATTGGAACACAGTGATCTTTAAGGTCCCTTCCAACTCAAACTAGTCTATGATACTTTTAAAACAAAAATTCCTCTTCAGTGGAATTCAGGGTAAGGCAAGAAGTGTTCCTGCTAATACACCTTCCTTCAGCATGTGAGTTCCCAGTTTCTTTGCATCAGAGTGTGGAAGTTAAGTCTAGTTGTGAGCAAAGTGAGCAAGCAGTGACCTGTGGCTGGGTTTGGTGTTCCAACCAGCCCTGAAGATAATGGGTGTTTTTGAGGAATTTGAGGAAAGAGTGAAATGTAATGTAAGCATGCTGGAGTTAAAGAAACATTTGCATAACACTCTCAGGCACATGATGGGATTCTTGGGGTTGTCCTGTGCAGGGACAGGAGTTAGATGAACTTGATGAGCCTTGTGGATCCTTTCCAACTCAGGACATTCTATGATCCATGGTGCTGTGTATGGACTAATGGCAGTATTAGGTAATGGTCTCATTCTTCCATTGTTGCAGGCTTAAATGAGCATTTAGTTGCCTTTAATTACTTTCTCTTGCTGGGCTATTTTAGGAAACATAACAAAATACAATGAAAACATCTAACCTGTATGTAAGTTAAGTATTAGACAGCATGAGGGAGAGGTGGTAGTTTTAGAGAAATGCTTCTCCCAAGTTTGTATTCTGTCCAGTTTAAACTCACCCTGTGTGGGGAAACACCATTGTAGGTGAGTAGTGTTAGATGTGGGGACTCACATGTCCATATTTCTCTCTTACATCCCATCCTTCCATTCTAAAGAAGAGATGGGCATCCATGAGTGAAAGAGGAGCAGGGAGCAGAGCAGAGACCCCGCAGGGCTCTCAGTAGGGATGCTTAACATCACTGGTTTCAGGTTAATCAAGCTTGTTTAAAATTCAGGAGAGGCAGAGAGTCTGCTGGCTGAAGTTCTTATTGTTTAATGCTCTTCTGAGGCCAATGTAGTTAAATGGGCATGTAAAGGTAGTGTGAGCAATAAATAGGTGGCTTGTAACAGTACAGCTGGCTCAGTAAGGAGAGGTTTGGGAGAGCTATAAAAACCACCAGGAATGAGCTAAAATGTAGTCAGAAATGAGGAAAATTTTGTAGAGTGCTGGCTTTAGAAACTATTTCACATTACTGCAAAAGGACTCTTCAAATGCATTTGAGGCAGGTGGAAAGAAATGGGACAGTGACTGCAAGGAGAGTAGAGAGGTGGGTGAGGAAGCCAAAGATGAGTCACAAGGTACTGCACTCCTTGTTTTGGAGATGAAGGGGATGTAAAATGGGGCCCATTCCCATCTAGATGGGGGAACTTTGTGAATTGTTACTGTGGGGGAGAAAAGGGGTGCCCATTTCCATGGGTCCTCAGCAACTTGTGCTAGGTACCTCATCTGGCTTGGTTCACTCTTCTCCTTTGAGTTTTGTGATGGACAAATATTTGTGGCATTGCTATGAACAGCCTTGAGAACAGTTCAAGTTGTAGAAACTGTGGCTTTGTCTTGGATTATAAAGGAATTAATCCAGTGCTTCTCCCCAAAAAATATTCTAAGTGTGAAGTTTCTTTGGTGTATCCCAAAACACTCATCTTGATTCATTCTTTTTTATTTCCCTGTCTTCTTGTCTCAATGTTAGCCAGGAACAAATGTGCCAGAGCAAAATCAGATAGATACAGATAGTTATACACAGGGTTGGCAAAGAAAGTCTTGACTGTTAGCCATGCCCAGATAGATTTCCAGCCTGTGATGGCATAGTACTCACAAGAAGAGTGAGAATCAGTTTGATTTTTCTATCAAAGAGAAAATTACTCCTTTTTTGCTGGCTATTGGTCTTGGGAGAGTGAAATGTAGCTCAGTCCTGGCACTAGCTTTTTATTGTAGAAGGAATCTTGGAGATCTTGGATTCTTCTCTGCTTCTGATATGCCAGCTGTTCTGTAGCCAGCCAGGTGTGAGCCAAGAAATGTGGCAGAGAAGCTGGGCTGTGTGGAATTGTACTGAAGATTTTTTGAGATTTTGCAGATCTTTATCATCCACTTTTTAGATAGGAAGGGCTGCTCCAGCAGGGAACTAATTTCATCTGCTTTCTTACTTTCTTACTGGGTTTAGATTTGTTTTTATTTTAACTTCTTAAGTGCTTTCTTTACTTGATGTATGAAGTGGGACCTGAACTAGTTGACTCTTCAAGCTGCTTTGACAAAATACACAAAATCTGTCAATGTGACATCAACATGACCCTGTTAGCCATCTTCATCCTCAAAGCTCTTGAAGAGTTCTGCAGCCTCTCTAGAGCACAAGCCCTTTTGCTAAAGGTGAAGCTACTGATGTGTAGGAAGAGGAAATCGGATTGCAAGTGGCATATCTTATATTGGGTGGGTGTGGTAGAAACAATTTAGTTGAAATTACAACAGAGATTTATCTGAGGCTATGTGGGGATGCTTTTGAGAAGAGTGAAGACAAAAGGACCTGATGGAAGCTCTGGGGGGCTGTTTATTTCTTGCTTGTTCTTTTTTTGAAAGGAAGTATTTCTCCCAACTGATCCCTGATTGAGCCAAGAGGCTTTCTCTGTAGCCTGTAAATCACATTTCACCTTAAAAACAAAACTGAGAAAACAAGGTAGGCTGGCAGCTTAGGGATAAGGTAACACCTCCACTGGAAATGTAAGCAAGAATAATTGCTTTGAGAATGCTCAATGAACCAACCACTTAATTAAGAATAATAAATCAAGGAAGGGAGGGAAACACTTGAACATCTATTCCCTGCTATAGCTGAACTTGCAGGCAGGTTATGGTTGCTCAGGGACATTTTTCCCCATTACCTGAACACTGTGTAGGGGCTCTACTAGTATAATAAGGGCTTCTGTTCAACAGAAATGATTTCTGTGCTCTCTGGTTTAGAAGGGAGATGGGCAGTGGTGGGAGGAAGGCCATGCAGAACTTTAGTGAGGGTGAGGCTCTGAAGCTCACAGTGATTGCTCTGGGGTTTGGCCTTCAGCACTTGGATGAATCTTAAATTTTCTGGTCATTCCACCATTGTGGACTTTGTTTCCTGAAGGATTCTGCCAGGCTTGGTGGCAGTTAGGACCACAATTGAGGTAACTGCCCCAAGGTGTGCCCAGTGGTGGGAAGCCCACAACCTCATTTTAATTTGGTCTAAACCTAGGGGATTTAGCCACAAAAATTGTGTTTATAACTGGGGAGGGAGGAGATTTTTGTGTTGCTGACTAAACTGTCCAGTGGTGTGGGATGGTTCCAAAAGTTATGGCTAAATCTTTGGAGAATGACTGGGTGTTTGACATTAATGAGGAAAAAATGGCAAGGCTAAAAGCATCCCAGATGCACAGAATTCAATTACTTGGCATCTCAGTTTGATTTTTAGTGTATTTTGCAGTACATTAGTAATTGATCTGTGTGGTATTTGTAACTGCAGAGGGGCTGTAAATGAATGTTTGGCATGATGGTTACAAAATGTTCAATACTGAGAATGAAATTTCTCCTTGCTGTGATTGTTCATCTGATTTACAGCTAATGGGAAGTAGCTCTCCAGCTCCTTTCTGCAGCAAATTGATCTTGATTTTTCTTTTAAAAATCCCAGTAAGAGGAATAGTTCTGTAAAAGAAACCAATATGAAGCTAAATCATGGTGAGAGCTGCTTCCTGTGGACATGCTTGGCACATTTCCTGTGGCACAAACCACTGGGATTTTTGCACTGGTGGTCACTCTGCCTGTGCCTAGGAGACAGCTGTGCTTGCCTTCCAGAGGTGGAGGTTTATCAGGGCCCTGGAAGTTCATAGTCAAAGTTCTTTTAAGCCAGGAATTCATTGGCAAATTTATTTACAGCTTTGCTTACCCTTTCTCCTCCTCTGCATGTCACCAGTGATCCTGCTGAGGGAACTCCCAACTCATTTTGTCATTTCTGCTGTGCATGTAGTCATTATTTATTTGTCAGAAGTTGGAGTTCTCTGGTGGTTTCCCATCCAGTGCCTGGACAGAGTAAGAAAGCTTTAGTTTCCAAGTGGGACCAAAGAGGGTGGTACATTTAGTCTGATATGTGCAAAGACCCAGTTGTGACAATGAATCTCTTAAGGACTTCTGTAAAACTCACTCTGTCCCACTTGCCTGGCTGTAAAATAGTGATGAAGCCTGTAAGGGATCCCTCAGTTAGTGTGGGACTCAGTTCTGCTGAACCCTCTCTGGAAGGGGTATGGTTTCCTCTAGGCTGCTTGTTTCATAGCTGCTTCTTCTGGCACAATTTATGCCTGTCCCTGAGGTAACTGAGACCATGAGCATCCATCTATGATCTATGAGTTCCTCTGGTCCAGTGTCCTACAGCAGAATACACTGCTATTTTGAATTTTGCTGTCTGACACCAGTTCACTAAGCACACACACCTATTTTAGTGGCGTTGCTGTATGGTTGCACCAGAAGTTAAGCACCTATCAAAGGTCAGAGCTGGATGAGAGCCAGCAGAGTCAGCAGCAGGCCTTGAGCAAACATTGAGGAGGGAAGTGATCCTTTCCCTGCAGGGTTATGATGTTGGTAAATTACAAGATGTCATATGTAGAAAAAATGAGCTAAGGCATGGGAAAGGGTGATCCCACAGTAAAAGCAGCACATGCTCTGCTTGCAGGGAGGTTTGCCAGCTCATTAGGATAACAATGTTTCCTAAGAGTCAGAAAGAAAAAAGGCATCAGGCTGGTAGAAGAGGTAATGTCTTGGCAACTGGGAGTGGGAGAAGGGCAGGAGTACCTAACAGTGCTAGGCATGAAAGGCAGGTATCCTGGGTGCTGCCTGTATAAACATCAAGCCTTTCCTCCTGTGTTTGAGTCTCTTCATGTGCCTTTCTCTAGGTGCAGACAGCAAACTTGGTGCTGGAAGATGGGATGAAGATGAAGGGCTATTCTTTTGGTTATCCATCCTCCACAGCAGGAGAAGTCGTGTTCAACACGGGGCTCTCTGGGTAAGGCAACAGCAAATGGCATCCGGGCATCAGGACTTCTCTGGAAGCTTGTTGAAGTGTGAAAGCTGCTTTTTCCAAGCTTGTAGGGTTCTGATCCAAGCAGGTGGTTTTCTATATTTATTATATTATATTATTATATTTATTTTTCTATATATTCAATATGTATTACATTGTAGTCCAGAGGTACAGAGAGAGATAGAATTAATGAAGATGTTTCAGGCAGACCCCTTGTGCCAAAGCATTTGTGGTGATAAGCACCTTAAAGACTGATCTAATGATGATAATGAGATACATAGGGTTCTGATCACTTCCTACTGAATTGCTGAGTCAGAGCAGAGAAGCTGTCTGTTCTCCCTCTAGTGCCCAGATCAACTATAGAGGTTTGAAGCATGTGCAGCCTTCTTGGTAATGGAAGTTGGCTTCTGAGTGCAAAATTTTTAAACCCCAGGTTGGTCACCTTTATGACCCATCTCTTATGTAATTTGTTGGCTCACACCACAGGTAAGGATGTTTTTGCGTTCTGTGCCTTTGCAGCTAAAAGGCAGGATCAGATTGATGCCTAACCTAGCATGATTTTCTCTCTTCTCAAGTGGTAGAAACCTATGGCTGACTTAGGTTGGCAGCCAAATGCTGCCAGTGCTTTTGTTGGACTGCTTGAGCAGAGGAATGGGGCTTTTGGTAAGGACAGGGAAATGTCCTTGGGGATTTAAGACATCTATGGAGTTGTTAATGCTTGAGCTGCTTCTGCAGTCATTCATAGCTGTCTTTGCTCATCTGCTTTGTGCTCCCCACATTATGCTGTCCTTTGGAGATCTCAGTACTCACAGGTTGAGTTTTAAAATGATACCTTTGGTGAGAATGTTAAATTGCTGCAGAGGGGAATCAGTTTGCAGAGTTTTGCGTTAGGAGACAATTATTTAAGCATTTTGACAGCACTAATTACTGGCTGTGTTAATATACCTGCCAACAAGCCACTGTTTAATATAGATCAGAATGATGGAGGGCACCAGAGTTCTCTTCTCATTGATAGATTATGGGCCATAAATCTTGGCACATGACAAAAGTCAAGTAGGACCTGAAGGATTAATTTCCTCTCCATGTGTTACTGTGGCAGTAGAAGTTGTGTTTGCTCATTGTCTAATCATTTGGAGAGGATGCTGTGACAGAGATCTCTTCTGTGCTGGGCAGCATATGGGCATGGAGAAAACACTAAAAATGTAAGGAAGTATCTTCAGAGCCCCCTGTACAGAACGTGACCTTGATTGATTCAGAGAAATGGAAAACAAGAGTTTGCAGCATTGTTGCAGAACATAAAGGTGGCAGATTCCCCTACCAGTCCAGGGATTGCTGTCTATTGAAAGGAACCCTGTAACTGTACCTCCTGCTCCTGATCCCAGAGATCAAGATCTGGGTATCCAGAGGAACCCAGCTGTCCCTTCTCCCTGACACAGGAAGAGGCTGTGCCAGGGTGAGGGAGGTGCCAGGCTGCTGGGGCACGGAGCAGTTTGTCATGATAGGGAGCAAGAGGTGAGTGCAGGGGTGCTGATAAGCCTCAGACCTGCTTTTTGTGAAGTGGGTGTTTCTGGGTGCTGAGTGGGGTCAGCATGGGCTCTCTCTGGGGTGATTAATAGGCTGCTCTGCACTTTATCTCCTCATCTGGACCCCCATGTTCTGATTCATGGTATAGAAATGGGAGGCAAAGCACTTTATGTGCATACAGCTCTCAGGCCTGAAGTAGCTGAAGCTCGCTGAAATGTCGACGTGTTGCTCTGGACTAGAAGGCCAAGAGCACTCTTTCAGGGATGAAATGTTGAATTTTTGATAGAAAAGCAAGAGGATGAACTTTTCAGAAGCATTTGCTGAAAAAAAACTAAGCCTACTGTTGCAGCTGTATGTTTGGCATAGAAACAAAAAGAGGAGGTTTCTCATTAAGAAAGAAGATTTACAACCCATGAAATGTCCCATGTTTGAAATGGCTCCATAAAGGTGTTTGTCTCTAATAAATGTGTGTTTCCCATGATGTTTTAGTGAGAGAATGGGTTGACAGGAGTTTACTGAAATTAGGCAGACCTCTGGGCAGGCACAGCAAGGGTTAGACCTTGCAGCACGTTTGGAGCTGGTGTTTCCATCTGCTCCTCTGTGCTCCACACAGCATTGTTCCTGCTTAAAGGGCATTGTCTGAGCTCTGCCTGCACACCCCACCCAGAGCCATGGCTCTCTGTCCTTGTTTGCTGGTCACAAATGACATCAAAGGTCAATGACATTAGCTTTGTCAGTAACAAGTAGTTTTTTGGAGGCATAACCAATAAGCTCAGAAGGAGAGAACAGTGCCCAGCATGCCCATGCCATGTGCCTCGTACCTGCTGCAGTTTTGGGATCACACTGCACTTTGTGTGGTTGCTTACCTGCAGCTGCAAATACAGATTTGAACATCAGGAGAGGCTTACCTGAAAATATTTCCTGGCCAGTGTTTATTCAACCTGTCATTTCTCAGTGCTGGCTGGTGTGCTGTGTTTATATCTGCCAGCAGCCAGTCCTGCTTTTGTGAAGATTTTCCCAATGTTTGACAATTAATCTTCTGGCAGTAAGTCTGGTGTTCCATAAAAATGTCTCTTGTGACTTGCTGATATCTGGTAGATGACTGGAGTTGCCAATTAGGTACTGTTTAAACAATAATGACAAGAATTTATTATATTTTGTACAGGGCAGATTCATCCCAAAGTCTCTTTATGTGTTTGGCTCAATATTTGTGGGGATAACTTCATCTGTTGCTAAATTGCAGCTGCTTTTGGGTTGAAAGACAATAATTGTTTAAGGGAGATTTGCATGAGTATACTATAGAAGAAGGGAAAAAGTGAGGGGCTGTTTGTTAATTTGGAGCTGAAGAACAGGAGCATATAGACCACATTTACCCTGTCCCCCTATATATGGTTGAAAGTGGGACTGGACCTACTAGTTGCAGAGATGGTACTTTGTGGAGTCCTAGTTTTGCTCTTCTGCTGCAGAAGAATGTTCCAGTGTGCTTTTAGCACTGTCCTTGCTGAGAAGGGCATTCAGGTGCTTCACAAACTGCCAGGCTTCTGCTTTGGGGCTATGACAGGACATGTTTTGGGGCTGTGTGACCAGGGGTGCAATGCTGAATCCCAAAGCTTTGTCTTGAACTTTTCTTCTGCAGGAGTACACCAGCCAGCTTCCAAGCACTTAGGAGTCTTGTCAGGTGAAATGGATGGTGCTCTGTGGCTGGGAACATGGAGAATGCCAGGGAGAAACTTCAGAAGTGGGACCATGGCAGGGTTGGTGGCAGAGAAGGACCCAGAGCAGTGAGGAGGAAACCCAAAGACTTGTCTGTCCTCTCCCACAAAAAGAGCAATTACAGCCCTGAGCATCCCAAGACAAGCTCCAGAGTGTGGAAGGGACAAAACCTGGGCAAAACCAGCTCTGTTGTCTGATGGTTTTTCAGTTGGAGCTTTCTGCTGCCGCTAAGAGGGGAGAGCTCCTACAGCACATGGAGGGCAAAGCACTGCCCAGGGATGTGCCCAGGGAGAGGCCAGGCCAAGCTGTTATCAGTGATACTCTGTGCAGGGCTGAGATCTGCCTGCACTCCCTGTACTTGATTCTCATGTTAAATCAAAGGACTCTGAGTTTGTTGATGTGCTTTCCTTCAATGAAACATGAGAAGCCAAAGCATTTCCTTGTTCTCCATGTCAAATGTTTAACCACAAATGGCAAAGTCTGGGTATATTCACAGAGGTGTTTGCTTTTATTCTGAGAATATCTTCACATGAACATCATCTGTCTTTTTGGGAATTCAGACCTGTCTTGTTTTCACTGGTTCTGTTGTGTTACTTTTGACTCCAGACCTATGTACTTTCCTTCTACTGTTTCTTCACCTAGATACACTGAAGCCTTGACAGATCCCAGCTACAAAGGGCAGATTCTTACCCTGGCTAACCCCATAGTTGGGAATGGTGGAGTGCCTGACACGGCTGCTTTGGATGAAATAGGCCTCAGGAGATTTCTGGAGTCTGATGGGATCAAGGTAATGGTGGGAGAAGCAGTGCTGATCAAAGGGTTGTGCCCAGTAGCCTGAGTAAGAGTTTACTGGCTCCCTCATAGAAGAAATCAGTGATACTCAACCTTTCTTTTTCTTCTTCTGGTATTTTCCTGTGAAGGAGTGGTAGCAAAAAATACTCCATCTTGATTTCTGTACTAAGCCATGTGCCTTCTGGAAGTATCTGTTCTGAGGTGAAATAACTATTTTACACACTAACTCCATTGAAAAATTGAGCTGACTTTTGAAATGAAAGGTTACTTAAAAGTGATAAGTTTTCTTACAAAAAAAAAAAATTTTCTTGTCCTAAATTTCCATTTTCTTTCTTTTGACAAGAAGTGTTTTGTCAGCTCAGTGCAATTTGCAGCTTTGGTTACCAAGGCACATTCTTCTGTGGATTTCCTGGTAAAAATGCCCAGGTACAGCAATGAGCTAGCCTGAAGTCTGCCCATGATATGGTTTATGGTGAGTGCAAGTTGAAGGTACAGGGTAAATACAAAAGTGATCCTCCAGTGCAAAATGATGTTTCTTCTCTCTACAGGTTTCAGGTTTACTGGTGCAGGATTATAGCAATGAGTACAGCCACTGGCAGGCTACTAGGAGCCTGGGAGAGTGGTTGCATGAAGAACAGGTGAGCAATACTAGATGTAACAGCACAATGAGAACTGACCTGGATGGAAAGATGAGCTCTTTATTGTTCCAGAACATAAAGGTGGCAGATTCCCTACCAGTCCAGGGGTTGCTGTCCATTGAGAGGAACCCTGTAGCTGCACCTCCTGATCACAGAGATCAAGATCTGTGTATCCAGAGGATCCCAGCTGTCCCACTGTGCTTTTTGGAGCAGAAACTAGATTTGAGCATCTTAGCTAATTATGAGTGGGAACAGGGAGGAGAAGTGAAGAGCTGCAGTGAGGCAGCCTTGTAAGACTGCTGCTGAGAGCCTGAGCTCCTAACACAGGGCCAGGCTGGATGGGGCTGTGAGCAGCCTGCTCTAGTGGAAGGTGTCCCTGTCCCTGGCAGGGGTTGGAATGAGATGAGCTTTAAAATCTGCCAAACCAAACTGTTCTATGATTCTGTGACATGTTCTCATAAAGGTGATCTGGGTGCTGTCTTCCTCCAGTTTTTTAGCTGCTTATTCTCTAACTTGTCCTTGGATTTTCTTCAGGTGCCTGCACTGTATGGGATTGATACCAGGATGTTGTCCAAATTAATTCGTGACAAGGTATGATCTGCTTCCCTTGATCCAGTTGCATTAACCTTGCTGGGCCCTTTCCAAACCTGGAGTAGCAATGGTACTGCTGGGCTGTCTTGACTTCAGATCAGATCCATGTGCTCTTCCAAAGGCTTCTGTGCTGCTGGGCAATGCTCTAATCCCAAGGAGCCCCCTCTCCCTGGCTCTGCTCTGGGTTTCCTGTCCTGCACAAGTGAGCCAGCCCAAGGTGATGAAAATGAAAGGCCTCGGGTAGTGTCAGACACAACAGGTTTCAAACACATCTTAACTCAGAAACAGTCAGAGAGAGCAACAAGCCTGTGAGATATTGTGGATATTCGTTCACAGACAGTGGCACCTTTGGTCAGTGGAAATTGTCCTGCCCCTCTGAGACAGAGGAATGCCTACAGTCATCCAAGATGTATTCCTAACCTGGTTTCTTTTGGCTGAAGCCTGCTATTATTTTCAATAGTTATTACTTTTCTCTGTTTTCCAAGAGCTGACAATTGAAGGTCATGGGTAGGATTATGTTATGGAGTGAAGGTTAATGTGAAGGTACACTTCACACTGGCTGAAATGGTGATCAAAGCCAGTCTGAATGTAAATTTGCCTTGGAGGGCTTTCTTTCCTAATGGATTATTTGAAGCTGCTCTTTTCTTTAGATGATCAATTTTCAGTCTGCAGCCCAACCCTATGCCCCCTTTCATTCCACAGCACAAAACAGGAATGGGCCATCTTGAATAAAGGAATATTTGTAGAAATGAATTCTATTAGGAAGATGTGGCATTGTCCTGCTCTTACAGATAGCATACAAGTACAATTTAATAGAAAATGGCAATGTATTTTCTGCTTTCTTAAGACATAATAGATCACCATTCCTTTTATCCAAAGTTAATACTTTCAGTGTTTGTCCTGCAATTTAGCAGTGTATGGTAGTGAGTCCCATTATACCATGACTTTGAATGGTATTGGTGTATAGCTCTTAAAGTGCATAATGTCACCTCTTCACCCAGTTCTCTCAGGCTGAAAAAAACCTACTTAGTATTTCACTCCCTGTCTCTGTAAAAACTGGGGGTGAGAACAGGGCCTCCTTATGGTACATGCAGAAATAAGCAATGACTTGTTAAACTGGACTGAAAGTAAATGCAGGGCCTCTCAAGTACCACTCAGGGGCCTCATTTCCAAGAATAGGACTTGCTGAAGATGATGATTTTTTTTTTTCCATGTAAAGCAGCTTGGAGCAGCTTTTGGTGTAAGAAAGAAGACATAGAATGTCAGCCACTGTTAAGGGCAAAACTGTCCTCAAAACTTGCCCTTATTAGTGTGCATGGCAGTGCAAGATATTGGCTGTTGCTTGCCCTAGAGAAATGGCAAGGCTACTTCAGGTATGGCAAGCCAGGGCAGTATCTAAAAGGAGAATCACTGAATCCAAGGAGCAATCCCAGTGTGAATACTGGTGTCATAGCCAGAGGAAGCTGAGTTTAACATGTTTGATCATGAAAACGGGATGTGATAAATTTACCACAAAACCTTCTCTGTTTTACTTCCCCTTTCCATCCTTGAAAAGTTCTGTAGTGCACACTTTGTTCCCATGCTGAGAAGAGCATAACCCTAGATTAATCCCACTAACTTCAGGAGTGGGGCAAAGCCAAAGCAGGGATTCTTTTTCCAATGAGAAGAACAAGAGTGTCCTAGCTTCTGCCAGGTGGTAACAGCAACACAGAGCAGGGCTTGCTGGAGGTGATTTTTATTTTTAACAGTTTATTCAGAAAACAGCTGGGCTGACCTGCCTCCTACATAGCTTTGCCTTACACCAGTTCTGCTGCCTTGTAGCTGTGCACAGGAGGCAGCTGAAAACCTCACAGTGGGTTTCCAAAACCAAAAAATCTTCAAACTGCTTTGTGGGTTACTCCCAGATCTATGTGACAGTTACGTGGGGATCTGAATTCTGATCTTCTTGGAAGACAACTCAATTTCATGTCACAACACAGCTTGCCAGACTGCCTATTAACAAATATTACTGCTGATAATGTCTCTCCCCTGAAGGAAGGGGTTTAAACAGATTTTTTTATACTGAGGAAGGCTCATAAACTTCTGAAAATGCTAAAAATGGTTATAAACTGCCAAAACCCCATATTTAAACAGCTGTTCTGGTTGCTGGGCCTGTCAACACCTCGTCCCAGTTTTCACAGCTTCTCCTTTGCTCATGCTTTGTTTTTTATGGTGTATTTCCACAGGGCACAGTACTTGGGAAGATTGAGTTTGAAGGTCAACCTGTGGAGTTTGTAGACCCAAATAAGCAAAACTTAATTGCAGAAGTTTCAACAAAGGTGAGAACAACTTCTATAGTACACACCAGGTAGGGTGGACACACCTGCTAGTAACTGCTCCTCATTTGCTCTGGGGATCAACCAGTTTTTCTAAACAAACAATTTGGAGATGTTTTTTAAACCATGCACCTTTCTAGATATTTGATGGACTGTTTTCTCAATATCCCTGTGGCTCCTTAGGTGCAGTGTTGGAGATAAAAAATGGTTTGTGTTGAGCTGAATGTGGTCTGAACCACACTCTGATCAGAGGACTGTGTGTTACAAAGACAGAGAAATATTGGGGATACAGTTAGACCTGGTATGTGGTGGATGTTTTCAAACATAAAAAGAATTTACAAAAAGAATAGTTGCTTTCCTTAAAAAAATTTAGGAAACAAACTCACAATAGCGTTTGATAATCTGTGATGGGGTGTAATTTTGTTGGGGTGATTCCGGAAGAGATTTCTAGATGTCAAAACCAGACCACATTAGGAATCCTCTATATCTAACGTTTCTGGAATTAGCTGCTGTGTCCATAGATCTGAACAGACTGCAGGTGAAGTTTTTACTTTGGTAGCTGGGCATGCGAACAGTGTTCAACTACAAGCTGAGAAGAATGTTAGAAATCATGGGGATGTGCAGGCACACAGTTTGTGGTGATTGGGAGTGGGGCTGTGGCTGAGCCTCATCCTCAATGGGCACAGCTATGAAAAGCAGGTGAGCAGCACTGACAGCAATGAGCCATGGAGTGCCCAGGGGCACTGAGCAACCACCAAAGGGAACAGAGGGCACACAGGTGCAGTGCATCAACAGGAGGGGATAAAAGGCTGGGCTGAAGAACAAGAAGGGCAGATGCTTGCAGCCTGCTGAAGGGGTGAGGTGTTAACTCTGTATGGGTTGAAGCTTTCTGAAATTGTGTGGTGATACTCTGTGTATGGTGGCTGCCTCAACTGTGACATGGATGTAGGGAAACCAGGCTCATACTAAAAATAGTAACTATTCTTGTACCAATGCAACTCCCAATGTCTTAAACTGTGGCCCCTTTGGGGGTTTAACTGGGGGATAAGGAGTGCCCTGGATGCTTAATTCCATTAAGAAGTGAGAACTGAGTATATGAGTCCCTTTTGCAAATTCCATGCTTGTTATGGTGTTTGCACTTCCCTCAAGATCAGTGAGGCTCTGGAAGAGCTCTGCAAATAGCTGCTTGTGTACTGTTCTGTACACAAGCCAGTGCATTCATGGTGTGGGTGAAAAGCAGCCCTGAGCTGAATGGTCAGGAAGCAAGGGGGAGCTTGAAGCACTCTCCATCTCCAAATCTTGGGTTTACAGTAGTAACTGGCATCCTGGGATGCCACTGCAATACAAAGGCTGCCCTGCAAATCTCACCCTGGGGGATCTCCCCAGCTCATCCAGCACCTCCACTGTGTTTTGAGTCATGGCCTTGGTGCTACACAGAAGGATGGGAATTGCTTACTGAGGTTGTGATCTAGGATTGCAAGGTACAGGGGGAGCCATTTTGTGTCAGTAAATCTCAGAAACAGGTAAGATTGCTGATGCTAAACTCTGCAATTACTGAGACAGAACTACTGTAAAGATGCTGAAAATAGCTTCTTAAAGGGAGATAGAATAAGATTAACAGCACTTTGGCAGTCTTGTTATGTTTATAACTTCATTTTATAGGCTTAAAAAACAACATCACATATAAAGCTGTAAATGAGGTAAGCTGTTTAATGTTGGTAATTACTGGACATGATAATCCATCTGTTGCCAAATGGTGATTTTCATGTAAATCAGCATACAGTATGATCTGGACTCTGCTTATCTATTGTACACTAGGAGTGATTGATTTTCTTATTATATCTCACCCACCCCCTGCCACCTTGATTAAATGCTAGTGATACAGACTGTGCTTGCTAACATTGTCTACCCAGGGCAAGGAATGTAGAGAACTGCCAGTGTTCTGCAAGCACTCTTGTTGGAGATTTTTTTTTTTGGTGCATGTGATCATCAGGGTTGCAGAGCAGATGAGATAGGTAACCAGTCCAAGCTAAGAGGTCATATCTCTCCACACATGCAGGTCCATGTACTGCTTTTGTTCTCAGCACTAGTACCAGCAGGAGCTTGTATTCTCCCTAACCACTGGTTTGCATCCCTCTCACATAATCCTTTCAGACTGGGACAGTTTTTTATGGGCTGTGCTGCCAACAGATGAGGGAAATCCTCTGGCTTTAGAAGGAATGGATTTTAACAGTTCTCTGATCCAGCTCCCAGTCTAGTTTCTTGCCCAGATGCAGGGGACAGGTCAGGTCTCTGCAGGACAGAGTGTGACAAATGGGTTGTGGAGACAGCAATATCTAAAATCAGTCTTGCTGCTGAAGGAAGTGTTGTAACAACTCATAGCTAATTAATTTGAGCAGGAAGAGTTTTGAAAGTAAGGGTAATTAAAGTACTTGAAGTAGTGTTGCCCCACAACTCTCTCTGGTCATGAGAACAACTGAGGAGAACCTTTGAAAGAGATCTTTGCTTCATAATATTTTGTTGTTTGTGTTTTTTTTTTTAAGTATGGATTTTGTGAGAAATTGAGGGATCTTCAAGAGCCCCTTTTGAAAAGGACAGTGACTTTTTCTTAGGGGTCTCTGACACAGGACACTAAACTCGTTTCTGTGAGAACTGAACACCTTAATATTCTTGGGATTTTTGAAACCCATCACCCAGAAGCTTGAAGGACAGCATGTAGAGGACCCTTAAAATCCCTGTGGAGTGATACAGTTCCACTGTGGACTGTTGGAACCCGAGTCTGATTATGTGCAACTCACTTTTATTTATACTTTTCAGGGTGTGAGGCAGTAAGGTGTCCTTGAGTTACAGGCCTAGAGAGGAATTGTTTTGTCTGAATAAAACAGGAGAACAGTAGCTGACAGGCTATGGAGTTTTAGAGTTAAACACTAAAGCAGTACAGGATCTGAAAAATAGAAAAGCTGAATCCTAAGGCATCACTAGAAACCTCTGCATTTCAATCTCTGCAAAGATAAAAGTTCAAACAAGAACTGAGTTAGTGTAACACATGGGGAGGAGTTGGAATATTCTGTTAACAAACTTCATCTTGAATTATCTGCTGAGAGGATGTCTTTCCTTCTGGCTAACCATATTTCTCCTTTTAAAAAATTCAGTTTGTCACCCTGCACCAGCCATATTGGACATGGATTTTAGTATCTTCTCATCAGGAGGTCCAGATGTGAGATACAGATGCCAGGGAAGTTGATTAAAAGGGAAGTACTTGGTGTAAAAGAGGAAAAAAAATTGTTTTTTTCCATGATGCCCAAGAGAAAAGCCACTTTGGGCAAAATACATTTGTCAATATCAGCTTTCAGAAGCTGAGTGTTACTGAAGGTAAGCACAGAGTTTGTTTTTAGGAGGAGAAGGCAGCCTTATGTGCTTATTGATGAATAACATCAATAACTGCTGCCTCTGGTCATGTAGCAAGTAAAATAATTCAGCAAGCTTCAGAAAGAAGCTGTCCATAAATAACTTTACATTAGTGCTAGAGCTGTCTGACAATGGCACAGTACCAAGGCCATATAACATAGATTGGTTTGACTTCACTTTTTTCCATTCTGGCTGTGACCAGTGGATAACTGGGTGTACAAAGCATGATGGTCCAGATTTGGAACTGCTGACAATTTATTTTGTGGAATGGGTTAAGGAGCAGCAGCTGGAAGAGAAGGTGTGAGATAAAACTGCCAGGTCCATATGAACATAGGTGCCATTGTGCACAGAAGGTCACTCCCAGCTGTCCCCAGCTGTGCTGTGCTTTGCTCTGACTGGGACTGGAGGGCTGGTGTGGTGTTTCATGTGATGGAGCTGTGGCTTTGCTCCCCTGGCATCAGCAGGATAACTGCACTTCAGCTGAAAATCTCTCACTGGGTGTCTGGCCTGTTTCTCTTGAGTTGCAATAATCTGTGAGAACTGGCTTTTTGCTGCACTGCTAATGAGGTGACACACAGGAAAAAAGCTTGTCATGAGCTGTGGAAACAAGTGATTGCTTAGGAATTGCATTACTGCTGTTGATGCCTTAACGAGCTGGAACAGAGGCTAGACAGAGTTAAGAGGAATAAAGGGGACATTTATTGAAGTGCCTTCAAAGGCCACACCCTGGCACACTGCCCAGTAGGCTACAAGATGGAAGCAAAAGAGGGCTTGGTCATGAGATCTCACATTTTTATCAGTTTTAGTCAATTTGCATACAGGAGTTAACTTTCCAATTAATAGCTTCAAATGAAGAAGTTTCATCCTCCTTGCTTGCTTGCCTGCCCTCCTCTTTTCACCTTTTTTGTGCTTTGGACCTGAAGTTTGAAGAGATTTTCCTTGAGTCTCCAGCTAGAATAGGATTGTTTTGTCTTCACCACCCTGTGGAAAGATCCTAGTAACACTTAATATAAAACTAAAAGTGTGCACCAAAACAACAAAAAAAACTTAAAGGTATCACTGCAATCAACAGTATATAAAGCAGCATTCTAACTTTTACTTTCACAGAAAGATAAAGGAAGCACTAATGTCTGCAGTACTCCTGGAGATTTCCACATAAATTAAGTACCAGTTGCTGCACATTGGTGAAAAGTTATTCTGCCTATCTTCTCTGTGTTTTGGGGACATCTGTCATTTACAACATGGTTTGTCTTTTTATAGGAAGTCAAGATTTATGGCAGAGGGAATCCAATTAAAGTTGTAGCTGTTGACTGTGGGTTGAAGCACAACATTATCCGTCTGCTGGTAAAGGTGGGTCAGTGCTTGATGTTCCTTGTCACTTGTTTGGCTTTGGCAAGAGCCTCAGCTGTGCTCACAAGCCTTCCTTCCACCTGGACACTCATGCATTTTAATGTTAGTTGCCCTCCTGAAGTGAGGCACAATTTTTAGGATGATTTTTATGCACTGGGAGGTGTTTTCTGCACTTGGTATAGTGTATTGAGGGGATAAGGAAGAGAACCTGTACAGCAGCCTCTCAGCCATGGGAAGAACCCCCAAAGATGAGTTTTTAAAAAATGAGGCAAAACTTCTGTAAAGAACAATGGAGGAAGGTCAACCCAACATTGTTAAAAATAAATAAATGAGGGGGAAAAATGCAGTGATGGTGGTGAATGGTTGAAACAGGCCCCAAGTACCTGTGGAATGTTCATCTTTGAAGATATTAAAAACACAGCTTCCCAAGGCTCTCAGCAACCTGCCTTAAAGTGGAAATTACCCCTGCTTTGGTCAGGGATTGGACCTGATGGCCTCATGAGGCTCATGAATCCCAAGTTGTTGTTTGATTCTAGAATTCTGTGAAAAACTTCTCCTGTTTTTAGCACAGTGATGGAGCAGTTCTTGCTTCTTTAGCCACATAGGAGGACAGAAGGCAATGTCCTCATATTCTCTAGATACACAGGGTTTCCCTGATTGATTTTTTAAATTAGTGTGGATGTTTATCTCAGTTTTGATGTGTAGGACTGCTTCTGGCATGCCATAGAGTAAGGATGTGAAGCCCTAATTTAGCATTAGGATGAATGCACTGTGTAAAAGTGAACATATGTTACATGTTTACATACACACTTATTTTGCTTTCCATCAGTAAATTTTGATCTCATCAGTGAATTTTGGAGTCACTTGACAAACACTGAGGTGGCTCCAAGGGGCCAAGTCTGTCAGTTTTGTGAAGGTAGTATGGTCAGATAGTGGAGAGAAGCTGATAATGGGAAAAGGAGATGACTGAAATACAAGCTCAGGCTCTGGGACATGAGAGCATAGGAAGAACCTCCTTACAAAAATTTGTTTCCCTCTTCCCTTCATTTCTGACTCCCTTACTTGTTTTTTGTTTGGTGTTTTTTAGCGAGGTGCAGAAGTGCATTTGGTTCCATGGGACCATGATTTCACTGGCATGGATTATGATGGACTCATAATTTCTGGAGGTCCAGGGGATCCTATGAAGGCCCAGGAAGTGATTCAGAATGTCAGAAAGGTACAGTGCAATGCCTATAGGCTGATTATACTTTTTAATTTGCCTTTTTTTCAAGTGCTTGAAGTAGAAGTTGGTTGTATTAACCTGTCATGGGCCAAATGTTACTCAGCCATTTCAGCTGCCTGGAATATTCCTCATCTTGGTCTGGTGGGATTTGTCTCCAGCCCAATAGTTACAACAAGGCTTTATAGACCTTGGTGAACAATACATGGCAAACATGGTGACCACAATTACCATACCAGTGCCTTGAAGTACCCTGGGCTCTTTCAGGTCCTCTGTGACCTTAGGAAAGAACAGCACTGATTTCAGAGCTCCCACTTGGAATAATGTCACTAAATGTCTGTAATGCAGTGTCATTGCTTATTCTCTGTGAGTAGTCTGACACCAGGCTGTGCTCTGAGGCTTCTCTCTGAACCAGAGGAAAGGAGGAAACTTTCCTTCATAGGCTGCTGCCACTCTGGCATTGAGCTTTTTCCCAAGTCTGTGAGGGAACTGGCATGGTTTATGCTGGAATTGCTGGACAGAGACACTCCAATATCCGTTGAAAACCTTTTCATTTTAGGTCCTGGAGAGCAATCGCCCAGAGCCCCTGTTTGGAATTAGTATGGGGCATTTAATCACTGGAATAGCAGCTGGAGCTACCTCCTACAAGATGCAGATGGCCAACAGGTGAGGCTCTTCTTGCCAGACAGAGCAGCTCAGCACTGGAAAGGGCTATGGAACAGCAGTGCTCTGCTGCTGAGCTGCCTTAGGAGCAGCTGGCATCTCAGTAAGATTGCTCCTTCCTCCCAGCCATTCTCCTTGCCTTTCATTTAAACTGCTGTCTTGGTTTGAAAAGACAGGTGTCTGCTAAGGAAGGCAGGAACCTCCCCTGAAATGGAAAATGTAAACCCCCTCCCTCTGAATTATTATAATTTTTGAAATTAAGAGGCTCTCAGGCAAAGATATGGGAATAGGAATAACAGCTCTTTACTAGGAAAAATAAAAATATAAATGCAATAATACAAAACACCACTGCCAGAGTCAGAACAGGAGCTGACCCCCTGTGTGTCAGGGTGGTGGCACAGTCCCATTCCATGGTGGCTCAGCCCTCCTGCAGTGCCAGCTGTGGTTCTGCTGGAGCAGGGATCCTGCACAAGGGGGGAGTTTTCCTCTGAAGCTTCAGGGTGCTGGAGATGGGCCTGGTGTCCCTCTGGGAATGCAGGGGAGAAGAAAGCTGCTCCTCTGGGAGTGCAGGGGAGCAGAAAGCTGCTCCTCTGGGAGTGCAGGGGAGCAGAAAGCTGCTCCTCTGGGAGTGCAGGGGAGCAGAAAGCTGCTCCTCTGGGAGTGCAGGGGAGCAGGAAGCTGCTCCTCTGGGAGTGCAGGGGAGAAGAAAGCTGCTCCTCTGGGAATGCAGGGGAGAAAAAAGCTGCTCCTCTGGGAGTGCAGGGGAGCAGAAAGCTGCTCCTCTGGGAATGCAGTGGGCAAAGGCTGCTGTGGTGTTCCCAGGGTCAGATTGTATCCAGGTAGGAATGCTTGGCTCCTCCCCTGGGTGGAGCATCTCCCAGTGGGATGATGGAATTTGATCAGCCATGCAGGGACACTCAGTGGCCATGAACAGAGGAGATCTCCTGGAGGGAGGATGGGTTGTGGAAGAGATAAAGAGAACTGCCCCATGAACAGAAAAGACCTGCCCCACCTCTGACAGATGAGAAGTAGATTACACACATTGTCTTTCAATCCAGGACAACTACCATGTGATGCTCTGCTTTTTTGAGTGTTTTTGAAAGTATTTGCTGTAATCTATCCCTATCAAGTGGAAGAATATCAAAGTTTCTCCTAGGATTTATAATTTTGAGATTGGCTGCCAATATTTTACTGCTACTATTGAACTGTTATGTATAGTCCCACAGTTACCAGCTCCTCGTAATTGTGGCACTTGAACACATTTGGCACTTGTGTCCTCTGATCCCTTTTTCTTGCAGAGGCCAGAACCAGCCTGTCCTGAATGCAGTGAGTGGCCAGGCTGTGATCACTGCTCAGAACCACAGCTATGCCATCGATGGCTCCTCCCTCCCTCCTGGCTGGAAGCCTCTCTTTGTGAATGCCAATGACCACACCAATGAGGTGAGCTCTGCACAGAGAAGCTTTATCTCACCTCCTGTGAGCCTGCTCTCACAATATCAAGGCCAAATTTGTTGATTTGGTCATCTGCTTTACTTGGAGCCCTGCTTTACAGCCAGGGTAAGATGAGTACCCCACTGTACCAGCCCCACTGCACTGGATTGCAGCAGTGACTTTAGAATTTCCCCAAACAGAAGCCTTATTCATTTCCATGATTTCCCCACTGCTGGTGGTGCTCACTTAATTACCATTCGTGGTATTTTTGGGGTCCCCTGTCGTGGTGAGGAAAGATGACTCTGACTCCATGTTCTTAGGGGGCTAATTTATTATTTTATGATATTATATTAAAGAATATATTTAATATACTAAAACGATACTATATTAAAACTATACTAAAGAATAGAGAGAGGATACAGACAGAAGGCTTAGCTAGATACTAATGAAAAACCTGTGACTCTCTCCAGAGTCCTGACACAGTCTGACTGTGATTGGTCATAAAGTAAGAACAATTCACATGTTGGATAAACAATCTCCAACCACATTCCAAAGCAGCAAAACACAGGAGAAGCAAATGAGATAATACTGTTGTCCTTTTTCTCTGAGGCTTCTCAGCTTCCCAGGAGAAGAAACCCTGGTGAAGGGATTTTTCCAGAAATTGAGAGTTGACAACCATTCTCTTAGGGTTTGTGCCACAGCTGTGCGCCCCCTGTCACCAGTTTGTTGTGTTGTTTCTGTGCTGCCCAGCACAGAAAAGGGATAGCATTGTTATCTGATTTGATCTGTTATTGTAAATATAATTCCAGTTACTGAAGTCATGAGGAAGAGGGGCTGCCCCTAGAGAATAGCTTACATGATCTAAGATAAAAGTCCAATGTCAAGTAACATCCATGTTTGTGATCTCAGGTTTCTCATTGCCCACATCAAATCTTTTCCATGATGCCCAGTGTTGTGCAAGTTTGTAACTTCTTGTTAGTTATCAGGAAATCAATGAGAAGAAGGTATTTTCAAAAGCAGTTTCCCTCATGGAAATATGCCTTTCTCTCTCTTGTTTTGAGAGTTGAATGCTCACTATCAAGTCTGGCAGATTGAACAGTGCTGTACTGAGCTACCCATCTGATGATTTTAGAATAGGTTTGGTTTGTCATTTGGTGTTTTCTTTATCCTTACAGAAGGATATCTAAACACAGAAAGGTATCTAAACATAGACAAATTTTACCAAACAAAACATTGATGCAAAAAATTTACAGCTGTTCAACTCAATTTTTGAAATGAGTTTATTTTCACTGTCTTGACAAACTAAACCCATTCCTTCCCAGGCCTTTCATGTTTGCCTTAGCTGGAATTTGGAGACAAAGGTGATAGGGTTGGACAGAAATCTTATGGATCTAGTAGAACGATGTTCTTTCATGTGAGCTAAAAAACCATTTCTGTGAGCCCCAAAGCAGCAACAGTCTCCTAAACCTTCATAGATGGGGAGGGACAAGGACTGTGTTGGTTTAGCATGCAAAAACAAGGTCAGGGCTGGGATACTTTGTCATGTGGAGTCTGTTGCATTCCTCAGCTTGGAAAAGAAAGCATTTTTTGGGTCTGACCTGACCTATCACAGCTGGACAGGGCCAGCACAAGTTTCCAAATACTGACAAGGCATGGAGTGAAGACTTTTAGAAGTTTTTAAATATATTTTTTACATTTTTACATTTAAAAAAAGATTTTTCATACATTTATATGTAAATACAAGGAACATGAGCATTTAGGGAAAATGTGACAGACTGATGAAATTCTTTACTCTGCGAGCAGAAACTCATGGCATAATGTTGTGGTCAGTAGCTCAACTCTCATCCCTGTCCTATCCTGGCATCCCAGCCTGAAGCTCTGGATGGCACTGTGGCTCTATGTGAGACTGTTTGGGCTCCTTTGTCCATTTCTAAGGGGAGCAGGTTGGATCAGGGCTGCTTTTCCCTGACTTTCCTCTTGAGGGACTTCTCTACCCCTGTCTGGAATTGGGGCTCATGAGCAGTGACACCTATGGGATGTTCTCCCAGTGGATCTTGCTTCTTGGTGCTATCAGGCCACTCAAATGAGAAATCATTTTTTCCTGGCTCCAGCTGAAACTACAAACACAGTCTCTAAACTCAGTTTAGGTCCTTCATAGCTGTTGTTTGTCCACAACAGTGGTCCTGTTCATCACTCTGCCCAACCCTGTGTCAGCATTTAAAATTAATTATGGAAATCAGGAGTGTGACCAAAATTTTTCAATGACAGAACCAATCAGCTTGGCATGGTTAAACCATTCATTGTCCCAGGTGATCTTTTCTTGCCAGGTATGTTTTTCTTCTCTGCCCTGTGTGTGCAGGGAGCCTTGTGTAGCTGCTCTGTCAGATGCTTACAGCCTATCAGTGTTTGGTGTTGCAGTGAAAGCTCCATCTCAACTGTGCCCCCCAGTCCATGGACAGCTGAGCCTTGCACAGCCCCTGCAGGGTTAACAGCAGAGCAGGAGGCTGGGAATGAAATGGGTGTCAATTTGACAGCCCCTAGAAACACATCAGTCCTTTGGCCTTCAGTGCTTGCAGAGATAAGGTGTGGCTTTCTGTTCACTTGCTTGTCAGGAGGCGTCTAAGAGAGTCCCTTTTATTCCTGCAGGGAATTATGCATGAGAGCAGATCGATTTTCACAGTGCAGTTCTATCCAGATGCAAATCCTGGGCCCAGGGACACAGAGGTAATGTATGGGGATGATCTGGGCTTGCTTTCTGAAGGCCTTGTGAGTGCAGATGTTTATCAGCTGCTGTACCAGTTGGTGGTGGCCCTAAATCTTGGGTCTGGAAGTGTCAGCATCCCAGTCATGCATGGGCTTGTGTCTGCTTAGCTTGATCTGGAGCTAATTACAATCAGCAGCAAGAGCTCTATTGACTTCTTAGTGCTTTGGATCAGTGATTCCATTCATATCATGTGTATGTATTGAGTCCTGCTGGGATTATCTGTGTTGGGAGTTACTAAAGTGTTTAAGCCTTTGCAGGATCAGGCTAAAATCTCTTGCAAAAGAGACTGCAAAAGGAATAGGATTTTATCTTAAATGTAAAAAAATACTAGCCAGATGCTTTGTAATAAAATCATTAGCTTTCTAATATACTTTAGTTCCACTTTCAAATTTTATAATTACTGTAGAGTTATGTAAATGGATTCATACTTCCTCACTCTGGTTCTCCTAAGTGAAATGAAATTTTAATCCCCCATCTGTGACTTCACACAAATTTTGTAACAACTGGTTGCATAGTCACAGAATATGACTAAGCAGCATCAGGGGATGTGGAAGGCAGAGGAAGCATGTCTGAACATAAATAAACTATTTAGCATTTCCTGAGAGACAAAGATGGAAGAATACCTAGAAATGCTTATGTTAATCTTAATTTGATGATGTTGATTAAATCTGCAAGTAAATCTCTTGATATCAGGAACTTTTATAGCAATCTGATTGACTAGTGTATATCAGAGAACTCCAAAACTCAGCTGTGTGTCTTCTCCAAGTCTGTGCTCTCCCACTGCTGGGATGGTTTGATGAGATAGAGCCTGTCCTGACAGGCTTGCAGGATCCATACATACTCCTTCCACAGGTAATTCCCAGCAGTCAGGCAGCCTCAGGGCTGTGTGGCAGAAACCTGGCAGGCATGGGGTGAGTGGGAAGCCAGTCCCACTGCTGTAAGTGGCTGATCCCACTGAGAGCCCTGCTGCCTGCCCTGCCTGCTTGGAGAGCCCTTTTCTGGCACCTCCTCTGGAAGGACAACACTGATTTTGCACAACTGATGTTTAGCTGTCTCTGCTCTGTAGTAGGCACCCTTCCAGATGGTTCCCTGAGCTGGTTCAGTGTGTGCTCCTCTGTGTTTTAGCTTTTGGTTCCCTGAGCTAGTTCAGTGTGTGCTCCTCTGTGTTTTAGCTTTTGGTGCAAGTTCACTCCTTGCACCGGCAGCCACAGAGAAGCAGAGCACACAGACATGATTGATGTGTGTTTTCTTCCTGATTATGACCTCACTTTCTTGAATGCAGCTTTGTCAGATATGTCAAAATTGTTATATAAATTTCAAATAATGATTTCCTCTCTGAGATGGTGTAAATCTGCCTGCTGAAGGCAGCAGAGCAGAGCTGATTGCATTAATTCACAAATGGCCTGGTTTTTTCCTTCTTTGCTTGGTATATATTGAGTTCAGCTTTGACAGTAAATACATGTGTTTGTTTTTCCTAGTTCCTATTTGATTCATTTATTTCCCTGGTTAAGAGAGGGAAAGGCACCACCATTCCCTCGGTCCTCCCCAAGGCTGGAGTGACAGCTTCTAGAGTGGAGGTCAGTGTACAGATATTTTCATGCCTGTCAGTGAGCCTGGGAGCAAGTTAATTCCTACTGAACTGAATGAAATAGCACATGGAAGTCAAAGGAGGCTTCTCTTAGAAAAGTCCTGACAGCTGCTTATCTCACAGTCATCTGGCCTCTCTTGTGTTATTAACTCTCTTTTCTTTGAAAGAGTTTTAAGTTCTGATGTTTCATGTATTTTCTTTGCAGTTCTCCTGAGAGAGGTGCTCTCATAGCAGTATAATGAGGTGCCCTGGGATAATCTGGCCATGAGATTTCATGCCAGCAGTATAATGTTGGTGCTTGGTTGCTTAGCAAATAAGTCTGAAATTCCTAACGCGAGCTGAATTTCATACAGTTTTTGCTGTCTTAGAGCCAGCAGGATTTTGTGGGTAGCCAAAGTGAGGCATTGTTGTCTATAAGCACATGATACAAGTAAAATGTTTATTGTATGCTCTATCCATGAGTCACACGTTTCTCCAAATGGAGATTTATGGGCGAATTCCAGTAGAAATACTCCAAAAAGTAAAACTGGGGTGATTTTGAAAGCAACTTCTTTTCTTTTGAAAATGTATGTTCTGTAGTTTAAGACTGTTCAGTGCTGCACAGTGTCTGTTCATTTCAACATCCACCACACTGGGACTGATTGTTTTCATGCCATTTGCCACTTGCAGGTCTCCAAAGTTCTCATTCTAGGATCTGGGGGTCTGTCAATTGGCCAGGCAGGGGAATTTGATTACTCTGGATCACAGGCTGTGAAAGCCTTGAAGGTAAGGAGATACTGTGAAAATACACAGAGTTCTGTATGTTTATAACCTCATCTTTTCCTTCTCACAGCCAAGCTGATTCCTCCAACTGTGGATCTGAAGCTAGTGAGGATAAATGACTATAGGAAAAATAAGCAATTTTTGTTGGTGAACTTGCTGGTTAGTGATGTGAGCTAACCACTCAGAATTTTCTTCCAAAAAGAGATGCTCATGGGGTTTCCAACACAGTCTTAAAGCAGTTTGTTATTTGTGATGTGTGCCTGGTTGCTCCAGGCTTGTCAAACTGAATGGAAATGGAGGAGGAGGAATATGGTCAGATGTACCTGAGCTGAAAACCTGGAACTTTTGTGGTCTGTCAACACACTGCAGGGCAGACAACCAACAACAGCTGAACAGTTGGCTACTGCCATACAAAAGAACCCCTCATCAAGGCAGGTTTTCTAAACAGTATTTCTTTTAAATGGGATGAATTTTTTAAAGGTCATTTATGCCAAGTTTTGCTTCCAGAACAGGTCCTAGAAAGGTTACTGGGGGAAAAGCTCATGCTAGGAGAAGGTGTAGAAGGGTAGAATGTCCTGTGATGGGGTTATTACTGGTAATGTAAGAGTTACCTGGGTCCTGAGTTCATGTCTAACCTCGGGAAGAGGGAGCCCTGACAGAGTCACAGCAGAAGTAGTAGCTGCCTTCAGATGAGATGTGATGGTTGTGAGCAGTTCTGAGGCTGTCCTGATGCCACAAACATTCTATTCCTGTGCTGGCCCTGGAATGAAGGAACAAAAAAATCAGTTTTAGTAATGTCAAATATAATCTGGGCTGCTCTGGTTTATCCCCATGTTGCAACACCTCTTGTATTGCATGTGTGTTGTTTGTGTACTGTATTGCTATTGCTGGCTACTGGTTCAAACTGACCACATCATCAAGAGACAATTACAGGCCAGGAGTGGAGGATCCCAGAGTTGGGGAGTGTCAATATGACCCATTTGGAAAAGAGATATCTCCTTTATTTTAATGTTTGGGTTGTTGTTTTTTTTTTTTTTTTTTTTTTTTTTTTTTTTTTGTTGTTGTTTTTGTTTTTGGGGGTTTTTTTTGGTTTTTTTTTTGGTTTTTTTTTTTTCCCTCTTTGGCCTTTCAACTCAGTTGGGGTTGTGCAAGAAAGTAGGTTTTTTAGTGATAAACCTCCCCAGCTTGACTTCCCCTTCACATGGCCACCCAAGAGCTGCTGTGATCTGTGGGCTGATCCAGAGGCAGAGCTTGCCCTTCCTGACCTTGCATCTGGCAGAGGCATTCAGGGCTGCATGGGAGAGAGGAGTGGCTGGTTAGTCCTGCCAGGGAAAGCTGCAGAACATGGCTGGGAGAGAACATCCAATTAACAGGATGAAATTTATTTTCCCTTAGACTTCTTCATTTTGTTTGATTTTTTTTTTGTTATGAATCAGCACTGATTCTCAGCGCTGATGTTCTGATTCATTCTGCTGTGTCTGCTGCTCTGGCTTGGCTCTTGGATGCTCATTCATTATAAGAAGGTGCTGATACTGATATTTAGTTCTGGACAGTTAAATGGGTGCTTCTTTTAAAGACTAAAAAGTCTTGAGGAGATGGGACTTCCACAGTCAGTAAATGTGTATCTGAAAAAATATTCATCAAAGGCAAGAACTTCCCCTGAAGAGCAAGGCCTGGAAGCATCTGTGGACAACAGACTGGCTTGTGGTCACCTGGAAAATCTTCTGGAAAACTTTCTGTGGGGATTATCCCAACTCAGCTGAATACAGGTGGATATTACACAAAAAGAGAAATGGAGCCCTCCTGGAGTATTAATAATCCATTGCTTTTAATTAAGTTGTAACAAATGTCTCCATCAGGGTGGGTGGCCGTGACACAGAGTTCTGTATGTTTACAAAAAACTAAAAAAGGCAGAAGTTGAAGGAAAGGGTTGCAAGAGGAAACAGCATGTGGATTAAAATCCAACATCCCAAGCAATTGGGCCAGAATGATGTGCTATCAATGAAATTTGTCTCTCAGCACAGGGAGAGACATTAATTCTCTCATTAATTCTCTTCATCATCACTGCTAGTTGATCTTTAAGATACCTTGTCCCAGATAAGGGATGTGCAGATAGTCCAGCTTGTTGAAAAGTGATAAACTTTTCCCATTTGTTTCAACAGAACTGTAGCCATGAATTTCTGAATACATTTATTAGTATAGAATTTATTAGAAGAATAATTTGGTTTATTAGAAGAATATTTTGATCTTTTCCCTCACCATCACCATGAAAACTACGCAGTTAAGCATCATTTGTCTAAATCCAAAATATTTTCCATACAGATTTTATATGTTCTTTCCCTCCCCTGTTCCACACATTTCCAAGGAAAGTGTGCTTCAGTGAAAAAAAATCCAACTTGTCACAGGGAAAAAAAGCCAGCAGAAATTTACAGCCAATCTTTAAGGCAGTATTTTAAGTTATCAAAGAAAGGAGAGGAAATGTTATCCAACACCCGAACCCTGAGAGCTCTGAGTGAGAATCCTGCTGCTCCAGGTGAGTTATATTTTTGTACCCCCAAAGCAGTGAGACAAACAATCACAAATTTTAAACAAACACAGAAAATCCTGTGGCATTTTCATGCCTATTGTGAGCTGAGGGAAAATAGCACTTTGTCTACTGATCCTAGCAACACTTCCATAGCATTTTTTTCCAGTTTGTTTCTTTATAATATTTTTAAAATATTGTTACTCTTCCTCTTTTCAATGGGAATTGCAGTTTTTTAACCTTTTAACAACTTCCATATATATATTCAGAATTACATTTTGATTTGTAATTTGTATCTATAACTAGCATTTTTTGAAAATTATGTTTGTTTGTAGTTTTTCACCCTTACATGAATTTGATGGAGATTAGAATGAGCTCCTGTAAAAATGAGGCTACACCCTTTGCACTTTACAGTCTATCTTTGCAACAAAGCAATAGAACAATTTTCTCTATCTGCAGGTCTACTACATGTGGTTGATGTGGGGTTTTTTAAGCTTGGCCACACATCTTTAGCAAAACTTGGTTTCCTCATTAGGTGCTGATATTTCAAGAATGAGGGGGATTGATCTGCCCAGCTCTGACTCAGAATTTTCTATTAATGAGCAAACTTAGTGCATTTCTGTCTGTAGCTAAAGAGTAGCAAGACTGTTAGACCAGGAAACAGATAAACTTCATTATCTATTATTACTCTATCTCAGTTTCTCATCTGTGACAGAGAGCAGTGTAAAATTTTGGCTAACCTTCATCTTGCATAGAAAGGCAGTTTGTCTTTTAATATGTACAGTATCAAATGCAAAAAGTTATGGGATGAGATTTTTAAACTGATAATACCAGGACAATAAGGTATTTCTATGGAAAGTCAAAAAAATGTGGTTTTGTTACTATTACTAGTTGGTACAAAAATCTGAGAACTTCAAAGACCTACTGCTTGGCAAGAAAATATTAGCTTTTGATTAAATTTTTTGCTTTGTCACCTTTAATCTGACTTCCAAAGGCAGACAGACATGAGTGAGTATGCTGCGGTTTGTAGCTGTCTCTCCTATTAACTCCTAAATATGTTAAACAGTTTCAATCAAATTTCTGAGTCGTAGGAATCTCCATTCCCTCAAGATTCACAGGCACAAAAGTAAAGAATTGGCATTGGCTCAGCCTTCAGACCAGAAGTCTCTTATAGGACAATACATAATTTTTAAAATTCTGCTGTTGGTAAACTGCTTGTTGATGAATCCCATCTCTTCTTGCTGGTGCTGCTGCTGCTGTTAACTTTTTTCCCCACATGTGCTTATTTTTAACACAGATTTTAATTTTTCAGGAAGAAAATGTGAAAATTGTCCTCATGAATCCCAATATTGCTTCAGTGCAGACCAATGAGACTGGCTTAAAGCAGGCTGATGCTGTCTACTTCCTCCCCATCACTCCTCAGTTTGTCATTGAGGTCATCAAGGCAGAGCATCCTGATGGATTGATCCTGGGCATGGGTGGCCAGACTGCTCTCAACTGTGGTGAGTGTGGTACAGGTGCCTTGGCACTCCATGAAGGCTAAATCATGGTTTTTACCACATTAGAAGTACACTAATAAGGGACAGGACCAGAGGAAATCACCTCCAGTTGCACCAGGGGAGGTTTAGATTGATATATGGAGAAATTTCTTCACTGAAAGGATGGTCGGGCATTGAATCAGTCTGGAAGTGCTCAAAAGATGTGTGGTTGTGGCACTTGGGGACATGATTTAATGGTGTGCATAGTGCTGCTAGGTTAACATTGGACTTGTTGATCTTAGAGGTCTTTTCCAACCTGGATGATTCTATGACTCTACCACATGTTCTGCAGGTTTTATTTCTGCAGGCATCCAAACCTCACACATTGGCCAGGCTACTGGGGGACAGAGGCAGAGATTCCAACCATGGGGGTGTCAGTCATTCCTAAGCTGTGAACTTAACATTTAATTGCTGGGTTTGGTACTTGAAAGTCATTCATATGTCCTGCTTTTCATCCTGAATCTTAGTTATCATAGTTGGATTTGGGATGTTTTGACCACCTTGAGGCAGAGATCAAAAGGAAATGTTACCTTCATATAACTTCTTGCTCCAATATTCATCTGTGCTGCTTTGCTCTGTGTTGCAGGTGGTGGCTAACTGGTAACTGTAGTATTATCCCAGGTTTCATGGATTTGAGGATGGAAAATTTCATGTTATGGTTATGAGTTCTGACAAAAATAATAAAATTACCTGTGGATGAGGCCAGACAAGTTGTCAGCTAATCAGATATCTTTTGAATACTATCTTTGTTCTAAATTTTCTAAATTCTTCTCAGTGAGGGTGGTGAGGCCCTGGCACAGGGTGCCCATGGAAGCTGTGGCTGCCCTTGGATCCCAGGAAGTGTCCAAAGCCAGGCTGGATGGGGCCTGGAGCAACCTGGGGTAGTGGAAGCTGTCCCTGCCCATGGCAGGGGGTGGAATGAGATGAACTTTATGGTTCCTTCCAACCCAAACCATTCTGTCCTCCTGTAATTCTATGATTCTTCCTTTACTCTCAGTCCTCAGAGCTGTGTCTTGGTTTCCTCTGCAGGAGTGGAACTCTTCAAGCAAGGAGTACTGCAGCAGTATGGTGTGAAGGTCCTTGGTACCTCAGTAGAATCCATCATGGCTACAGAGGATAGAAAGCTTTTTTCTGACAAACTAACTGAGCTAAATGAAAAGATTGCTCCCAGCCTTGCAGTGGAATCGGTAAATCAGATAAATTTGAAGATGTGATTGCTATTATTGCTGCCCATTTGACTTAGTAAAAATATTTATTATTTTGTAGAGTGAAAGCTGAATGCAACTGTGGATGCTGGAGTGTGTACAGCACTCCTTGGTGATTAATGCTCGGTCACCATGATTTAAAATGAGTGAAAATGCAGTTAAGCACTGCAAAAACCTAACCTAATTTACCAATTGGCATGAAAAGTAAATTATATTGGGGTGACTCCTGTGCTGCAGCACAAAAGTATGTGGCATGTCAGGGGTACTTTTCTTAAATCATATACAAGACATTTAGAATTAGGATTGGACATCCCCAAAATCAGCATGATTGAAATCTTTCTTGAGGATGGGAGTATGAAAACATAAAATTCAGTTTGGTGGAAAGGTCTGTTCAAGTTTGGAGGAAACCAAACAGGTTTTAAACTGGGATGCCTTTAGGAGGAGGGGTTATTTCATGCTGGAGTCTCTGTAGACAGATGATGTAAGGACATTGTCCATGCAGGTCAGCAAGGAAGTCCACATACAGCTAAGGGCAGAAATCACCTCCTTGAGTGCATGTTCCAGTTTTCTGCTATTTGGCAGAAAAAGGGAATATTATAAAGTGAACTTCTATTATTTTAATTTTATCTTCAGACAGTTTAGTGTCTTACTGATGGGATTTCCAGTTAACCTTGTAACCAGAGTTGAAGGCTTTATTTATCTGAATTGCTATCTCTTTCTGAAATGCATTCCCCTCTCCTGTAAGGTTGAAGATGCTCTGAAGGCAGCTGAAAAGATTTGCTACCCTGTCATGATACGTTCTGCCTATGCCCTTGGTGGGCTGGGGTCTGGAATTTGTCCTGATAAGGAAAGTTTGCTGGACCTTGGTACAAAGGTATGTCTGGAACTGCAAACTTGGGGAATATCTGAAGATCTGATTTTCTTAAATATTATTCTAATGTCATAGACACTGGGATTGTACATACCTTACCTTTCATCTTATCTGTAAAATGTTGCCCTGTAGGAACTGCCCTCTTTTCATCATTCCTGCTGACAGGTAATGAAAATAGCTCAATGACAGATCTTTTAAATTCAAGACAAGACATAATTTGAGCAAGTTTTTCAGCAGTTTTGGTCTTAAAGGAAGTACCTTGGTCTATATTCACCTACTTCCAAGAGTAAATTATTATGAACTGTGTCAAGGAAGTGGAAGCATTTGAAGTGCTGTGTGATAATGTGGTCTTAGGGACCGAAAGCTGGAAGGCTTGGGCCTCTTCTGTGTTTTTGTCAGAAGATGGTAATTCTCCTAGGTCAAAAGCTCATTTAGCAGGATGACACTTCATAATTTGACAACAACCAGCTGTCTCTGGCTAGGAAGACAGGTCTTTTTCTCTAGACAATCCGGGATTGTTTAAACATTGCTGTGAAAAGTTAACAGATAATTGGGGAAAACAAATCAAAAGCTTTTTTTCCTTGTCAAAAATGCAGAATTTCATGAATTAGAACTATCTCTAAGGGTCTCCAGAATTCTTGGGTTTGTCTTTCCCTGGTTTGCTGAGCCTCTTAATCTTTCACTGATCTCTAGAAAGAAATACTGCAGATGTCACTAAGAGCTGTATGTGCAAATGACTTCTTTGTGTTCCCCACCTCTGCTGTCATGCAAACAGATCCTGGGTCTGGTGTGCTCAGTGCTGAACAAACACTGCTTGGGTAGGGTCAGCTCTGGGGGGCTCAGGGGGCAGGACTGGCACATGTGGGGGAGGCAGGAGGGGCAGGAATTCCACCTTGCAGATCCATGGTGAGGCTGGAAACATGTCACTTGCTCAGGCTCACTCATGGGCTGTGTTTAGAGGAAGCAGAAATTCACCCATAAACACTGGGAGTGCAGCTGTCTGACAGATTTATATCAAAACCTTTTTCAGCAGGAAAACCTGATTTTGATCACCACATTGTGGTTGTTTATTTTATTTTTTTTAAGTAAGCCTGCTGCCTACCAGCACCCTCAGGTTCCTGCCTGCAGGGCTGTTCCCAGTTACTACTTCTGCCAGGTTGTGCTTCATTCTAAGTTTGAAGTCTGGCATTTCTACTTGTTAAATGTCATCCCATTAATCATGGCTTAATGCTAAAATTGATCTGGATCTCTCTGCAAGGCCTCCTGTCCCTCAGAGAGTTTACACCACCTCCCACTTCAGTATTGATATTTCAAAATTTACAGTGAAAAGCAATTTGGGTCTTGTTGAATTAACTCGAATTTGGATGCTCATTTCCAGCCTAGCAGTTATGATTTGTAGTAATTCAGTGAACTGGACTTTCAGGCACTGGAATGAACTGTTTATAACTCAGATAACTGAGCACTGGGTGTTTGACAGCACAGCTAGTTCAGCTAACCTGGGCCTTGAGGTTGTGTCTCCTGAGTCTGCTCATTGAGTGGGAGAAGGATACAGGAGCATCCAGGGCTGGTTTGCAGCAGTGGTTGGGTGCTCCTGCTACATCCCCACCAGGTCAGTGTCTGCTTAAGCCAGTGTGAAGTGCCATTCCAATAACCTTTTTTCTTTTTTTATGTGTGAATTTGGCACCTGAGCTAAGGGCAGGGTTTAAGTAACAGCTTGAGTTAAGGACAGATGGGAACAGACTGAAGAGCCAATTCATGGGCAGCATTATAACAAGAAGCTTTGCTAAAGGATGGATTGATAATGTGCCCATCACTTTCTAGGGTTTTAAGCAAGTATTGATTAATGTTTTCTATCTGCTAATATTAAAGCCATGTATTCACTAGATTATGCTCATTTACCAACAAACTGTATTCTTCATTTTTGCCTCATGTGCTTGAGGAATACTTTCAAGATTAGTTCAAGAATAAATCATGACCCTTGCCTCTGGTTAGTATGCCAATGACAAGCAGCATTATTAATGCTATTAATTACATACTGTTTGCTGGCACCTACACTCCCATCACTGTCATTTTGCTTTTTGCAGTGCTCTCCTATTGAAGTCCTTGGGGCTGCCCACATAAAAGTGTGTCTGTTGCATGATTGAAGCCTTAAATATTCTTATATTCATATTTGTTATTTATATACTGTTGCAGGCACACACGCCCAGCCCTTTTTTCCCCATTGTATCACATACATATTTTCAAATGTGCCTTTCAAATAACAGTAAAGCAATTTTTAAGAAAGAGAGAAATAGAAAGTGCTTGTTCTCAATGTTATGAACTTATTTTCATCTTTCATTTGGTCTGGGATGTCTGGAGAGAAGTCTTAAATGTGCAATATAGTCTAATAAGGGGTTTGGTGCAGGCTTTTGGGGTAGTTGTGTGGTTTTTTTTGTGTTTATTTTCCCTAACCTATTCCCAGGCATTTGCAATGACTAACCAAATTCTGGTGGAAAAGTCAGTTGTTGGCTGGAAGGAGATAGAGTATGAAGTTGTGAGAGATGCTGCTGATAACTGTATTGCTGTCTGCAACATGGAAAACATTGATGCTATGGGAGTCCACACAGGTAGGCTTGGGCAAGGGTTGGCTCAGTGACTTTTTATATGCAGTCCTGTTCTGCCTGGTGTTATTGACAGAGCTTTGGGATTGTCAAGTGGGCTAGAAAAATACTGCTCAGGTCCTGAATACAGCCAGATAGGATTTGAAACAGATTAAACCTACACCTGTGATTGTGTTTTGCATAAGATTCCCTAGCCTGTCTCCAGCTCTGGGCTTCTGACTAGCTGTGCTTTTCATCAGCTGTGCATGCACAAGTGGTAATCTCTGGTAATGTCATTACTGGTAGTGGGTTGGTAGAGACAGTGACTTGTGTGGCCACAATTTCTTCTCATTTTCCTTCTCTGCTACCTTGTGACAAACAGGAGATTCTGTTGTGGTGGCTCCAAGCCAGACACTCAATAATGAGGAGTTTCAGATGCTGAGGGATCGTGCCATCAAAGTTGTCCGACATTTGGGCATTGTGGGAGAATGTAACATCCAGTTTGCTCTGCATCCAACTTCCCTGGAGTACTACATCATTGAAGTTAATGCCAGACTCTCCAGAAGTTCAGCTTTGGCCTCCAAGGCAACAGGGTAAGATTATTTAAAAAAAACCAAAATGTTCCAGAACAAACAAATAAATAAACAGAAAAACTGAGGGGAGCAGAACAGAAAGAGAGAAGAAGGGATTTGGATCAATATATTATTTAAATAAGTAGGTGACAGCTACCAGGAAAAATAGCTGCAGCATCTGCCTTCCATGTAGTTAAAACATGGAGTTGTAGCCACATTTTCATCAAGGAAGACTGAAGTTGGCTGTTAGAGAGAACTCTGGAGCAGTCAGGTCAGTAAGGTGCAGATTTCAGCATGGGAAGCTTCTAAGAACAGCTCTTGTCAGCATCTATTATGTTTGACCCTTGGAGAACTGGTCCTGCTGGGAGATGGAGGGGTGGGGTTAGTGAGCCCTCCAGGTCATTCCAGCCTGCTGATGCTGTTACTACAAATGGGGAAGCTCCCAGGAGGCATGTGTGTGGGAGCCTAATCCTTGCAAAGCACATCCACTGCATCCATATGTTGGCTGCAAATCATCTCTGGGACCCAGAGGGCAGAGTTATTAATGAGCTGTCTGTCAGATTGATGCAAATGGCATTGCTAGCTGCCTTTGTTTTGTTGGCTAATCATAAACTAATCAAGATAAGGATGGTCAAAGCAGGCTGTTTAAAAATTGGCTTCTTAATTGCACTTTGCAGATGCTGTTGAGAGGCACAAATTAATCTCTAATTTGCAGTTCTCAACAACTCTTATGGTTATTTAAGACCCATAGCAGGCTGGAGATAAGCAGTGTTGTTGGACAGTGGGCGTTTGATTGTTTTCTTTCTCGATGACAGCCTTGCAGCTAAACATCTGTTAGAGTGGGCTCACAGTGGATGTGACAGCTACTGAAAGGGGTGGCATGGTGGATAAAAAAAGCAAGTCCCAGAACTAGGGAGGTAGCTCTGCAATGTGTTGAGGTAGGAGGCTGGGTGGGTCCTGCTGTGCTTGAGCACGGGAGCCTTCCCTTGTGTTGAGGAGGGATGGTCACCTCACGTCTGTTTAACTGGATCCACCCCTGGGATTTGCAAACACAAAGTTCTTTCCACTCTACTGTTCTCTGCTTCTCCTGTCTGACAGGTATCCATTAGCATTCATTGCTGCCAAAATTGCCTTGGGCATTCCCTTGCCAGAAATCAAGAATGTGGTGACAGGAAAAACCTCTGCTTGCTTTGAGCCCAGCCTGGATTACGTTGTGACCAAGATACCCCGCTGGGACCTGGACCGTTTCCAGCACACTTCCAACCGCATCGGGAGCTCCATGAAGAGTGTGGGAGAGGCAAGTGCCATGCTCTCCCCTTCCATTCCACCACTTGGGAAAGCCATTTCTCTTACTTGGAAACCCTCAGAGTGTTTATCTTCAAAGACCTAATGAATTGGAGGATATATATTAAGCTCAAATTATTTTTACCCAGTACGATAATTAATGGTAATTAGTTAGGACTGTGTGATGTTGGATATCATGGTATGGTTTGACTCCTAAAGGAAGAGATCACTATGAGTCTTTTGGGGTTGACTTCATTCCTAACACTCACTCCAGGGCTCTGAGAGTTATTTTTTTTTTAGTTTGAGGTTCTGTAGTGGTGGTTAATTACAGTACAATTTCAGAAGTAGTAGTATGTTAAGATTTTCATTGGTGCCCGTGAGCCACAGCTTTCAGTTCTTCCTGAATTATTTGTTCTCTGTGTTAAAACTGTGTGCTAGATCTCAGCCTTGAAATCCAAACACAAATTGTCATCTTGCTCTCAAGTTTTGCCTTCTTTTAGAGATGAAGTCTCTTACATCAGATTTTAAGATGTCTGGACAGTAGCACTATTTTCAGACCATGTTTTAAGAAGGGGGAACGAGACAAAATCATTTAAATTACCCACTTAATAAGTTAATTAAATATCAGCTACCAAAGAAAAATAATTGTGTCTTTTTTCAGTTGTCTTTTCAAATAGTTGTTTTATTAAATTATTTTGACATGCAAGATGTTCTTAATATCATTGTTGTCATTGAGCAAGAAGCCTTCATCAGAACTGGAAAAATTAATTTGATCTTCCATTGGCAGGTTTGGCTTTTAATGGTAATGAGGTGGGTTTTTTGTTTTCAGTGAGATGATATTAACCCTCTCTGCTTAGGGGTTTTGGGGCTGTTCTGTAGAACTGGAGTTCCTAAATACAGTTGCACCATCAGCTGTGGAACTTCCTGGCCATACACATTTGCAGAAGGAGATGTTGAGTCTTTCCAGTGTTCATTTGTCACAGAAGAGCCTGAATCTGTGTCCTTTTCCAGGCAGGACAGAAATACAGGGAGAGTCAGTGCTCTAACAGGGCAGGTGAGCTGAAGCAGGGATGGAGAAGCCCAAGGGATGCAGTTTGCAGCTGGTGGGGGAACTGAGCAAGAATGTTAATCTGCAGGACCTGTGGGTAGGAGATGGAGTCTTTGAAGCACAGAGTTTCTTACCCCTGTGTCTCTATTAGTATGGAGCAGTCATCTCCCCAGGCCTGAACTTGAAGCCAGATTGCAGCACCTACTGCATTTTTATTAATTGAACAGTGTGGCCTGGCTCTTTCTGAGCTCTGTTGTGCTGGGCAGTGGGCCTGGAGCTGTGAGAAAAGAGAAAGCGATGTTATTTTTTCTTTTGACATTTTTCAGCATTGTGTTTGAGAAGACTTTTATGCTGTTAAGGTATCACTGCACTGGGAAATAAAAATGTAAAAGTTTGAGAAGGAACTCTGTTACCTCGCAGATTTCTAGACAGAAAAGCTTGTTTTCTTATTAGATATGTTGTCAAGACTGAAGGAGGGAAACCCCTTCAGTGCTGCTATGCCAAGGAGGAGGAATCATTTAAGAGAACCCTCACAGGGGAGAGTTACTGTTAAATGTAATTTAAAGGAAGCAGGAGAAGGTTTCTCTTGAACTTTAAAATTCACACTGTGAATTTCTATCTCTAACAGGCTGTTAAACAGAAATATTCTTTTATATTACTATACCCATGCTGCTGCATAATGTTTCCCTCGACCAGAGTGCTTCCCTTAAAGCAGTTTACAGAGGAGAGCAGATTCTCCTGTGTGTTACAGACAGGGAAATGGAAACCAAAATTGCAGTCCACCAAAACCAAAAAACCAACCAGTCACTTGTCTGGAACTCCCCATTGATACCATGAGCACAGTCAGATCTAGAAGTGGGGTTACCAAGGCTCAGACAGCAGGACTATCCTAGGGAGGAGTCCCAAGGCTGCCATATCTGTGTGTGCTTGTGTTTGTGGCTGGAATTCTCCCCACCCTGTTGCTCAGGGCACAGCCAGGCTTGGCTCAGTGTGGCTCATGTGGATGTGCTCTCCCTTTCAGGTCATGGCTATCGGCCGCACGTTCGAGGAGAGCTTCCAAAAGGCCCTGAGGATGTGCCACCCCTCAGTGGATGGCTTTGTTTCACAGCTGCCTATGAATAAAGCCTGGCCAGCCACTGTGGATCTCCAGAAGGAGCTCTCTGAGCCATCCAGCACTCGGATATATGCAATAGCCAAGGTAACAAAAGATAGAAAGACCTGACATACTGTCTTGGTTTGAAAAGACAGGTGTCTGCTAAGGAAGGCAGGAGCCTCCCTTGAAACGGAAAATGTAAACCTCCTCCCTCTGAATTGTTATGATTTTGAAATTAAGGGGTTCTCAGGCAAAGATATGGGAATAGGAATAACAGTTTTTATTAGGAAAATAAAAATATAAATGCAATAGTACAAAAAAGAAAACAAACCATTGACAGAGTCAGAACATGCCCTGACCCTCTGTGTGTCAGGGGGGTGGCACAGTCCCATCCCATGGTGGCTCAGCCCTCCTGCAGTGCCAGCTGTGGTTCTGCTGGAGCAGGGATCCTGCACAAGGGGGGAGTTTTCCTCTGAAGGTCCGGGGGTGCTGGAGATGGGCCTGGTGTCCCTCTGGGAATGCAGGGGAGAAGAAAGCTGCTCCTCTGGGAATGCAGGGGAGAAGAAAGCTGCTCCTCTGGGAATGCAGGGGAGAAGAAAGCTGCTCCTCTGGGAATGCAGGGGAGAAGAAAGCTGCTCCTCTGGGAATGCAGGGGAGAAGAAAGCTGCTCCTCTGGGAATGCAGGGGAGAAGAAAGCTGCTCCTCTGGGAATGCAGGGAAGCAGAAAGCTGCTCCTCTGGGAATGCAGGGGAGAAGAAAGCTGCTCCTCTGGGAATGCAGGGGAGAAGAAAGCTGCTCCTCTGGGAATGCAGGGGGCAAAGGCTGCTGTGGTGTTCCCAGGGTCAGATTGTATCCAGGCAGGAATGCTTGGCTCCTCCCCTGGGCAGAGCATCTCCCAGTGGGATGATGGAATTTGATCAGCCATGCAGGGACACTCATTGGCCATGAACAGAAGAGATCTCCTGGAGGGAGGATGGGTTGTGGAAGAGATAAAGAAAACTGCCCCATGAACAGAAAAGAACTGCCCCACCTCTGACAGATGGCAAATAGAATACACACTCCCACCAACATCTTTCAGCCTAAGATACCTATATCCCTTGAATTTGAGCTACAGGATTGGGTCTCCTGAGGTGACAGAGGCTGAGTATTCTTCATTTCCTTGCTTCCCTCTGTCAAGCTCACTGGGACCACTTTGAGTAGGATTCTTGCTTTTGCTTTCTGCATCTTCCATGGTCAGGCAATGTGTTTGCCTTTTGGTGGTACAATTTGAGCCTGTGCTCACTGCATTCAGTATCAGGGGCATTCTGGTGTCCTGTTACTTTAGTTCATATCTAGGTGCTGGTGGGCACCTGGATCACTTTCCTCTTCTATGAGATTGAATTTGTCTGCTAAACATTGGCTAGCGTTCAGCCCTGATTTATACCAGTGTAAGTGCCAAAATAGGTCAGTTTTGCAGATTAGAAAGGAATAAATGAAGATCCTTTTGAGAACTGAAACCAAGGATAAAGAATGGCAAACTGCAGTGTGTGAGAGCAGTCTCATTACAAGTCTTGTCTACTTGCAATGGTTGCATTGGTATGGGTTTGAAACGAAAAGAATTACATAACTGTATGTTAAATTTCACAGACAAGAAAACCCCTGTTCTTCTAAACCAGCTTAGCTTCCTGTAGCATTCTTTTGACCCCTCTCCTGTCACACTGGTCAAATCACTTCAGCCTTGAACGTGCCTGTGTAACAGGGAGTGTTATTATAAGGGGACTTGGGTACAAATTTATTTCTACTTTCATCTTCTCAGCGTTTGCCTGTGTAAATAATGTGGTAAATGTGGGGTTAGTTACTTTAGAAGGTAGGTGCAATTTAACACTTTGGTTTTGCTGCAGGTCACATGTCCATCTGTCTATACCCTCTACGAAGAGAAGGGCACAGCTGTGTTTTACAGCTCCTGCTTACCTGGATAGCTTGATTTTTATTTTTTTTTTAAGATTGCAAACCTTCCTGGCAGGGAATGCCCAATTGCTTTTTTATGCCCCAACTTTGTGTAGTGGAGTCTTTAAGACCTTTGTGCTCATGTGTGGGTACATCTTGTTACACCTCCACATGAGTGAGGAGCTGAGCCTGTGCTGTGTTAGTTAAAAGGTTTTCACTTGCTGTTCCTCTTATAAATGGCCTGAAGAAAAATCAGAAAGTGTTTTATAAATGTGTGGCTTGTCCAGCTGTTCCCTCTTGTTTTTCAAGCTGGGAAGTGCATGTCTTCATCCTTCAGCAGCTGTGTTTGGTCTTTATTACAGCCTTTTTCTTGTGACTGAGAGAAAAATCTTACTTCTTGAGTCTCTGAGTGGTTCAGAGAGATTTTATGAAAGATTAAAATTAGACTCCTGTTAACCTAGGGCATCTGGGGAGATGAAGGTGAGCTTGGGTCCCACTGAACACTGGGTGTTCCCAGCTGCTGGTATTTTCACTGGGATCTGTTGGAAAAAGCAAGAAAAACTCTTTAGTCCTGCCTTTATAAAGAGTTGCCTCTGCCCAACACAAATTCATCCCCATTAATAACTGAGGCAAGCAGTACAAGTAAGAGGTGCTTCTGGCACCTGGGGCTGTCTGCATGGAAATCCCTTCCCAGCTCGTTGACCTTTAAAAACCAACAGTAAGTCCCCATTAGCCATCAGCTCCATTTGAAACAGGATGGACCTTTGTTATATTTTACATGTTTTCTCCTCTCCTCCCCACTAGTCAGCCCTCCAAGGCTTTTTGCTTTTTTTACTTTTTCTCTCTCCTTTGCCTGTTGGATGATGACAACAGCAAGTGTTCAGGTGCAAGGAGAGGGAGTTCAGCTGCCATTCAGAGCTATTGCTGCTGTAATGGGGCTCCCTGTTGTCATGTAAAAGAAGGCACAGGAGAGAGGCTGACATAGATGAGACTTGTTCCTTGGCTAGAGTGGGAGTGCTGCAAGGATGGAACAGCCTGATGAGCAGGGATGCTCAGGTTGTGTCAGGTGTTTTCTGCTGCTCTTAACTTTATGTACAAGTGGCCTCAGAAGGCTTAGGCTGTGGAGTTGGTGCAGGCTCTGTTTCACACCAGGGCCCTGGTCTCCAAACTGTCCACACTACAGATGTGCAGTTTGCACTTGTGTTGCTGTCCACAGGCAGCTAAATATTCCTTTGGTGAGAAGCCAGGGTGGAACTGAAGCAACAAAGGTGCTGACCTGAGAGAAAGCATAGGCAGCTGAGCTGCCCTTCATTGCTTGGTCTGGAGGCCAGGCTTGCTCCATGGCTCCTGGTGGGAAGGCAGTCCTGTAAACCTCAGTCCCTGCTGGATGGGATGCTCTGGATGTTGAGCAGGGCTCCAAAGTCCCACTGTCCTGCTGGGTTTCTCCCCTCCTGCTTCCATGGTGTGTTTTGGCTGTACTCCTTCATGTTGGTTTGAAGAGAGGAAAGCCATTGGAGTTCAGGGCCTCCCTGAGCAAATTCTACACAGTTGCCTGGAAACCTGATTTGCCCTTGGAGTGTGGTGATAGGGAGCAAGAAACGTCTGCAAACTCACTCTTCTCTCCCAGTCTCCAGATTTATGCATCAGGGATGAAGATGATTAATTTTCTCTGCCCCTCCTCTGACAAATGAGTGGAAGGGATACATTATTTTTCAATTTCCTTTGAAGATCCCTGGGACTTTATTAAAAAAGTGTCCTAACCAGCTTAAGAATATATGGTCATGCTACCTGTGTGTGTATGTGTGGCTCAGGGACCATTGACTGAGAATTGGAGATCCTGAAGATGTGCAAGTCTGCATGTGTTTTGTAAAAATAGATGGACCTAAAAGGAAAAAAGATCTGCTCAGATACCACTAGTGTGGCAATGTGACCTCAAGCACTAAAGAATCAGGATGGGAAGGACTCCTTACCACTTGCCTCATACCAATAGTGTACTGAAGACTTGGTATGTGCCTGGGTACTCTAAAGGAGCAAAGCATGTGTTTAGAGGCTTTCCCCACTGCTTGGGAGCAGAAAGGAAATCCCAGTGAGCCGTTGTTACCTCTCAGAACAAGAAGATAATTGCAAGAGCTGGCTGGAGTTCTTTAGGAAATGCAGAGGGTGGTGTCAGTATTTTGCAGAGAGATGCCACCCATCCCTTGTCCACTTGGTGGACAAAAGGTCTCCCCATTGCTGAAGCCCATGGTGATGGTGCCAACATTGTGCCCTCCAAGTTTTGTAACTTGGAGGAATAATGCTGGGGTGCAGTGGACCAAGCTTTTTCCTGGATTAATTCTGGAATTTTTTTCAATGGCATTGCTCTGGCTTTGTTCCAGGGATGCTGCCCTACAAGAAAACAATTAAACATGGTAAGAAATTAATGAACCTGATTACTTTAGCTCAGCAAAGATACCGTGCTGGCATTATCATTATGGTTGATTATAGTTGCTTTGTCAGGAGAGTTGTAACTGTACACTACTGGTGAGACCCAAGAAATTGCATTGATAGAAAATACATCATATTGAGGGCTCTCTGAGGTGCTGGGTTTTTTAATATTACAATGTTTTGTAACCCATTGTCTTATGTGAGTAATATCTCTGTGGGGTTCTTTTTTACCTCATAGCTGTAAATAATTGATTTTTAAAAAGCGCATCAATAACCCCAGCAAGAAAGAAGGGAGATTTGAATGGTCTTGGTCTTGGAAATTTGAATATCTTGAGGCAGAGTGAGAGAAGCTAGAGCTGTGCTGTAGCTGCAAGCATCACCCAGGACCTGACTTTGCCTTGCTTCAGAGGTAATGCAAGGCCACACACTTTGATTCAGCCCTGTATTTCAAGGCTATATCAAAATCTATGCTCCAAAGCAAAATGTTCCCTCACATCTGAGAATCCAGAGCTTCTTGTTTTACATTTGCAGTTAGGATGTTGGCAGTGGGTTTGAGATTTAGGCAACCTGAATGGTAAGAGGTGCAGATGGAGGATTGGTCGCTGCGGCCTGAATGTGGCTCCCTGTAGTTAGCTGAGCATGTTCTCAGTGGCCACCCAGCCTAGGTGCCATCAGCTTGCCTGGCTGCTGGCTCTGTGAAAAGCAAATTGCCTCTCTCACTGAAACAGAGGCCAGCTTTTGGAACCAGAGCACAGGGAGAAGTGGCTGGAGCCTTCCTGCCCTCCTCATGGGGCACAGTTACTGTTGCTGCAGGAGATGGGAGGTAGATGAACATTTGATTGGTACAGCTTGATCTAATAACTTCTTTCTGCTAGCTGTTTTCAGACTAGATGTGTATTTGTGCAGTGTGTTAAAGGAGCTGTTTGGTGCTGTCCTGTTTTTGGCAGGCCTTGGAGGATGAAGTCCCTGTAGATGTCGTTCACCAGCTCACAGCCATTGACAAGTGGTTCCTGTACAAGATGCGCAGCATTGCCAACATGGAGAAGATCCTCAAGGAAGAGAACAGGTAAGAAAGCCTTGTACTAGGACACAACAATTCTCCTAGGAATCCTGCTCAGAAACCTATGGTAAGCACAGATGCAGTCCATGCTGAGAAGTTTATTCAAGTGCTTGGAATAAATGATGGTGTCTTAAAACTCAGTTCACTGTCTCAGTCAGCAGAAATTTTGGAGCACACTCTTTTTGGTAAAATAGCTCCTTGGATTATGGAAGTTTTGGTTTATTATGGAAAATCCTCAGTATCTCTGAGGCTAAGACTGGGAAGGTGGATGGCCCGTGATGAGTAACTCATGTACCTAGGACAGAGTTACCTTTCAAACTCAACACTGAACTTGTCCTGACTTACTGCACCTGAGGGTCACATACACTGCATTTTATTTCCCGCCTGGACTATTGATTTTTAAGCTTTTCTGCTTTGCTGTGATCATGCAGCATGTGAGAGTATTGCTTTTGTACCACTCTTTCAAACACTTATGGTTCCAGACCTATTTAAATATAAATCTTCTTCCGTCAAGAAAAATGACCATATAAAATCCAACAGGAAAGATAGCAGTAAATTGAAGAAGTGGGCTATATTTCAGTTCAGACTCTTGCTGACTTGAGCTTTCCCTTCATGTTTTACGAGGCTGGGAGAACCTCCTTGCTGAGTTATTGGCCGAGTGTTGTTGGCTTTTGTGCCTCGGGTACCCGTTGTGCTCACTGGTGTCACCACACGATGGCACTGGGAGCGCAGCGGAGGCAGCGAGCTCTGAGCCGCTCCTCGCTTCACCTGTGACATCTCTGCTTTTAATTGAGCAGCTCTTGCCTTCCCTTGCACCCGGAGCAAGCGGCATCTGGAGCCAAACAAAAATAAATGTGGAGAGAGAGGTGGAAGAAAAGGAATAACGTGATTATTTGCAGAAATCTGTTGTTCGGCTGCAGGAGTTTTTGTCCTCTAACATCTATGTCACATGGCATTTCTATCTGGCCTTTTAAACATGTGTGCAGCTCCTGAGGGGAAAAAACCAACATATCCACAATCAGTTTGTCACCATTGAAGTGGCATGCTCTGGAATGAAGCCCCAGAGGTTGGCTGCATCCTCAGCTGCTATAAATCCACATTTATATATATGTATATATATAGATAAATAATATATATATATATATATATATATATATATGTATATAAATCCTCCACAGAGGCTAATCTTCCTGAACCCTCCTATATCCCTGAGCTTGCTTTCCCTTTCTCTGCCATGGGTGGCAGGTGATTGTGTGACCAGTGAGCAGTAGGTGGTACCACCCTACCCTTTTTTCATCCTCGTGGTGCACAGGCAGCCTGCTACAGAGAGCCCTTGGACAGTATCCAGCCTTGCATTTTTATCAGACATGAGCAATGTTGTGTCCCTTGGAAGTGGATTCTTGCAATTCAAATCAGATTGTGGGTGGTATCATGGAATCACAGAATGGTTTGGGTTGGAAGGGTCCTTAAAGATCATCTAGTTCTAACACCTTCCACTACACCAGGTTGCTCCAAGCCATGTGCAGCCTGGCCTTGGGCACTTCCAGGGATCCACGGGCAGCCACAGCTTCTCTGGGCAACAATGCCAGGGCCTCACCACCCTCACAGGGAAGAATTTTTTTTAATAGCTAATCTAAATCTTCTCTCTGGCAGTGTGAACCTGTTCCCCCTCGTCCTGTTGATGCCTTTTTTGCCCTAAAACCATGAGCCAGACATAGTTAGGGTGATAAAAGGGGTTATCTTTATAAGGATCCTTAGGTGCACAATTTCCCAGGTGGAAAACACCGAAGATGCACATGTAGCATAACATATATACAATTTATATAGGTTTTGCAAATTAGCATCTGACAAGAATCCACAATTAGAGATATAAGTAGTAAGGTTATTCCCCCTGGTTCAATTCTCTTTGAATTCTCCCTCTTTTAGATAGGAATTAAACTTTGTTGATGAAGATGTCTCAGCAATACTTTCACCTGTGGCTTTGCAGAGAATCTAACCTTGGCCACACAGCTTGGAGCTGCTGGGGAATTTATTTTGTCTTATTGTCTAATAGAGTAGGTAAAACACTAGCTACAAATACTATGATAGGCTACAGAGCTACAAATAAATATATGAAGAATATAGATAATATGTAAAAGAAAAAAAGGCAAAAATCAAGTTGGCATCACTGCCATTCCATGCTCTTTAAAATAGTCTCTATCTTTCTTGTTGGCTCCCTTCAGGTGTTGGAAGGCTGCAGCTAGGTCACCCTGAATCCTTCTTTCTTCCAGGCTCAACATATAAATTATCTTACCCTCATTCACTTACCAGTGCAGATTTTCACTCCACTATCAGTACAGATTTTCACTGCTCAAGAATTGCTCACACTTTTGCAGGAAACCTGTCTTTCCTCCCAGCCAGCACAGGAGGGAGGGGATGGACTGTCCAGCTGCATTACATTGAAGGCACAAAGGCAAAGAGCCAGGGAAGAACACTTGGGACTTGAACTAAGAGGCCAGTCCAGTGAGGCACATCAGGACCAGATCTCTGCCATAGCCAGGGGAAAGCTAATTGAGTGATGCAGATGAGACTTGGCACACATGTGCTCTTCCTGCAGCCAGCTGTTTCTAGTCCCCAGCATGCCTGGCATGAGTTCTACCTGTGCTACAGAATAATTTCCAACAGAAAAGAATGGGGTTTGATGCCATCAGTGCTTTAAATCTTTCTGTTAGGGTACAGTTCCCAGAAGCAGAATGCCCTGTTCCTGGGCATTGCTGCTGGTTACAGGCTGTTTGGATGGATCCACCCCTTCCTGTCTCTGTGTTGGTTTGGGGGCTCTTTGCAGAGAGGTTTTGGATGCAGTTGGAGTAACAAAAGTCTTGATTTGGTACCTGCAGAGCTGTTGAAGAGACTGGTAACAAGGAGCTGGTCTCTGCCAAGAGGAAATGAAGAGCTAGGACAAGTGGGGGTGAGACACACAGATGGGGAAGGGGGATCAGAGGCAGGGGGAGGCCTTTGAGAGCAGTTCAGGAAGCAGCTCTCACACACCACATGCTGCCTTTGCATCCTTGCCACATGCAGGGATTCGGTGGTGAGCAGAAAACCTCACTGATCCATGCAATGGATCTGCTTACCACCTGTGAGAGGCTCTGTGGGATAATGCAGTGCTGAGGGGAAAACTTCTGCCCTGCAAATGTTTGTAAGCATAAATTGAGGCAAACAAATTGTCTCTGTGGTGTAGAGGCAAGGACAGCCATTTACAGGCACAGTAGGGACTGGGAAGGGCACCCTCTGCCTCATTTACTTTTGTCCCATTGAACTTTCTTCTAAAGAAGATTGGGCCTGGTGCTGGATGGGACTGTATAGCTCTGTCATGCTGCAGCAGTGGTTCCATTTCTGCCTCTGGGCCCTCTAGGATGGAGAAAGAGTTGTTTCAGATATGTGATGTGGCTGCAGGAAAGCAAATGGCCTGAGTTGAACTGGGAAAAGAAAGCCATTTTGAGTGTACTTGTGAGAATAACAAGTAATATCACATGTCAAACATGTGCCTCTGCTGGTTCTCCTGTGCCCTTACATATTTTTTATTTTGGAATCTTACATTTGAGGGGGTTATTGTTGGTGTTTTAACTTCAGCCTTCCCCACCATGCACATAAACAAATAAACCCACTTGTGCACACTCACATGGAAGGAGCAAGCACCATGCCATGCTGTCAGTGCATTACAGGTGATGCTGTATGAAGCAGCGGCAGTGCAGTAGGATGTGCTATTATGTGGGAAGTATTTCCCTAGATTTGGCCTTGCCAGTCCTGTGAATGAAAATGGCAAAAAGGGCCTGGAGAGACCCCACTGGCTTTTCATCACACTGAGAGCTCATGTAGGAGGTGGGAGTTTGGACAGACCATGCTCAGCTGTCTGAGGCAGCAAGGAGTGAGATGTCACTTTTAGGCCATGGTTGTGGACCCAGTCCTGAGCAAGTCAGATTTGAAGGAGGGTCCAGTGATACCAAGCATCCCCAGGAGGACAGCTGAAACCCAGGCTTAGAAATAACATCTAAGGCATACTGGACTAGGCAAAGAAAACCCTCTTTTGGAATCTACATCTATTCTTTGACTGTTTGTAGTGAAGATTTGTTTGCATGTAGCCACGATTATTTTTATTTGTTCCTCACTTTGGGATCCTTGAAAACACTGGCTGTGTGCAAGGAGAATGTGCAAACAACATGATTAAATAGAGGTAAAGAGGTAGGCAGCCATGGTGAAATCATCACTTAGGCCCAAGTGACATGGGGACAAAAGCCTTGTTGAAAATCAATAGGACTTGTATTCCTAAGTCATTTAGGTATCTCTGTAGCAATGGAACCTGCAATTAATTGTATTTGCCATCACTTCAGAGCTCCTGGAGATGGGGGAAAAGTAGAGGTAGTGGAGTCATGTTCACTGCTGGAGAACATCCAAGTAAAACCCAGGAAAGCCATCTTGCAGCAGACAGAATGTGAGTATATTGCCCAAAGAGGAACATTTCAATATTGATTAAAGGCTGTAAAGTAGAATTCAACTGAGGAAAGAGGAGCATTGTAAACCACCATTGTGAAGAGCAAAGCACGGAGATGGTGAGCTTGCCCAAAGTCTCAAAGACAGTCTGGCTGTGCAGTGACTTGAACTCTGTCACCTGAAATCTCAACTCTTCAAATTAACCTTAATGGAAACAGCAAATCACCTTTTTGGCAGATACTGAACTAGCCAGCCTGCTAACAGGGGCAAATTATGGCACTAATCATATTTTGATAATTTTATGCTTTGGAGCTTTGCTTTGAAGGAAGAATATGTCCTTGCTCTGTGGGTGTTGTGAGAAAACACCTCCTGGCCTGTTGTGTGCTTGAAAGGAGGAGATGGAGTCCTGACTATCACTAACCCAAAAAGACTTGGGTTAATAAAGGGGAAAGACAGAAGTGGGAGGGTGCAGACCCACTTTAGCTCAGCATTTGTAGCTGGGTGCTCTGCTCAGTTATCCATGGGAGAATTGTTTATTGCAAAGGCCTTTTGGGAGCCCATGTCCCTGAGTGGGTACCTGCAAGCTGTGCTTTGAAAGCTATTTGTTGGAAGCATGACTGTGGTGGAGTAGGCACAGAAATTACAGGTGCTGGAATGAGCACCCTGCACCTGCAGGTGAGCTGGGAAGCACTGCAGGGAGGGAAACTCAGATAGGCCATCGATAACCTGGGCTCTTCAACAGGGTCTTCTGCATCCCCACTTTTCTCAGCAGCAGTTTCTGCTGACCCATGTGCTTTGGGGACAGGTCAGTGTGGCACACAGGACTTGTGTGGACATCAAGCAGAGCAGGTGCAGTGATTGGAAATGAGGCTGTGCTGGTTTATGCAGTTTGAGGAGTTGCCACTGACATGTTTGTAGTGCTCCTCTCTAGCTAACTGGAAAGATTACTTTTGTCTTCTTTGTCAACTCTAGGGCAGGAAGGGCTTGGGAACAAGTTCAGAATGCAGTACATGAGGATAATAAAATACAAGCAGCTATTCGGCACTGCTGTTTGTGCTTTGTGTGGATCTAACATAAGATACTTTCTATTTGTCTTGTAGAGCCACTGGTAATAACTTCACAGCTGTATTTTCTTCCAAAACAACTGAATGCTTGTGAAAATGCAATATGTATGTATTCCTTGATGCAGGGGATATCCAGACATTGCCTTAAAAAGCCATTGGGGAGCCTCTGTAACCAGTATGTGCAATGCTAGGAGCAGGGCAGTCTGTACTGTGGCATCCCAGCAAAGACCTCAAAGCTCCCTTTTACCAGGGATGGAAAATAGGCTTTCAGGAAACATCTACAGCCCATTTCTTGGCTGTGTTTTGGTGCAAGCTGCTGCTTTAGCTCACTTAATCTTGTGAGTGAGTCATTCAGGTCTTAGGGCACAGTGTGAGGCTCATGTTACTTAAATCAAGATGTCCACAATGAGATTTATTAGCCCAGGGACCAGGATGTTAAAGGTGCAGAGAGCTGGAGTGACAATTGCTCTGTGAGTGAGATTTGTTGGTTTGCAGCTCCTGCTTCCTTAAACACTCCTTTGACATCTTTTTGTGAGTCATCTCATGAGTTTTGTAGGAGGGGAAAACTGGTAACAATCTGTCTCCTTGAGAAGAGAAGCAGGGAGAGAATTTATATTGTGATCTCATTATTTTAATTGTAACATGTTCAAAATCTTGTAAAACATCAGAAGTAATCAAGGAAACCACTAGGATCCTTGAAGCAGAGCAGGACAGTGAGGAAATGAGAAAGAATATGCTTTTGTATATAACTCAGCCTGAAATTCAGCAGGTTTTTGAAACCTTCAGGCCTATGACTACTGAGAAAGGAAGAGCTCTCTCAGGACTGGGTATGATGCACTTTAGTCCGCTCTGCTTGCTATAGCAAAACTGGGCTTAAAGTTTAGTCCGGGCTTAAATCAATTCAAATTTGGGAGGAGCTGAGTGCAAGACCTGTGGGCTGAGCTGCTCACCTGTGCAGCTCCTCTGTGCATATCCAAGCCACATTTGTAGCTCCTGAGATGAGGCAGGGAGGAGTCTGTGAGCTTACAGGGCTCATGGTTAACTGGGACACAGCTCACAGAAGTCATACCCCAAATGCTCCCAGCTCAGGCTGTGGCTCTCAGCTCACAAAATATTCCTTATCCTTTTGATCCATACCCATTTACATGGGCCTAAGTAATGTGTGGATGGGCATAAACTTGACAATATACCTGAAAAGACTCAGAGGCTGATTTGGGAGACAAAAAGAGTGTTTCTTCTGCTGGCATCTTTATTAGTGGGTCAGGTGAAAGCTGGTCAAGTGGAAGAGAGGGCTCTGCTGAAGTGAGCAGGGTCTCCTGACAATTTCAGTGCTGTCATTGTTCCTCCAGTCAGTTAATAGATTTCTCCAGGTTCTCTGTGCCAGGTGAAAATTTCCTCATTAAGCAGAATTTATTCCATTTTCTCTTATTGTTTGTTGTCAAAGAAGTGAGTGGATGGAATTCCAAAGATGACAGGGTGGAATTTTCAATTAAAAGCAACTACAAATCAACACTGGAGGCTGAAACAGTCACAAGCGAGGTTGGAGAAAAGCTTATTTTGTTTATAAACTGCAAAATGAGCAGAGGCCTACAGCTTTCTGAGGAGGTGAACAACCATTTAATAATCATGGCAATGCACAAAAGTCTAATTGTCTGGATTTGAAGCTCTAAAACTCCTGTCTGTTATTTTGCAAAGGCAAATGTTAGGAAGAGGAGCATTATAGATGTCTGAAATTATGGTCACTTCGTCTTCCCTCATTTCAGAATTGATTCTAAGCCTGTGAGGGGGTTTAATCTTTGGAAGACTTTTTGCTCTGTGTAGGAAAAGGGAGTGATGCTCCAGGGCAAAGTGGGAGGGAGTGATGTAAGACTGGGTCATGTGATTTGGTGTATCCAGGACTGAGAATTTTTGTCTTTTCTTTTAGTGCTGGATTTCTGATGAGCTTGAAGGGTTATTTGCTGTTCAATATTCAGAGAGATCAGCCTGATTCTGCTCTTGCTGACTTTAGTGTCTCTACCTTGTCTAAAGGGCTGTCTCTGAGCAAAGGGGGAATTGCTCCTTAAAAATTGTCACCCCTTAACCCCTCTGCATGTCTGTTTTGCTATCTGCAAGATAAGCATAACCCTACCATAGTGTTTGCATGTTTCTTTATATCATTTCCATGAAAGTTGAGACAGAAATGCTAAAAATTACCATGATTAGTAAATGGAAGTTATTCAGTTATGAAAATGTGTGTCCAGTACATGTAGAGAGGCAGCCTGATTTCCATAGCAGTGCTGAGGATTTGCAATTCTCTGATTCAGTTCCCATTAAACATGATTGACCAATTCTGCTGGTTTCTTCTATCATGCTTTAGGAGCACCAGAAGAAAAAGTGCATGGAAAAAATGCATAGTTCCATTTCCCCTCTAGGAACTTGTCTTTTCTCTTTTGCATGCTGGTTTTCCTGTAAAAAACTAGTTACCTTTCTGCATGGATTAGTGAGTGGCCTAACCTAATTTAAGCTGCTAGCCCAAGGCAAATGAATCATGGTGCAAAATAATCACTGCTTTTGTTCTACCCTCCCAGCTGGGAGGGAGGGTGACAGTGAATGATATTCTTATAATGAGATACAAGAAATGGAATGAAAACAAGCTGCAAATGAAGGCAATTTGCTGTCTCTGACAGTAATCAAATGACAGCCAGCTATGTGTGTTCCTGAGGCAGAAGGGAGGGAGGGCAAAGGAGTAAACTGCTCAGAAAGAGGCTCATTTTCTTGGGGTCATCAGGTCTACTCACTCATTCTAAGGAGGCTGGGTCCTTAATAGCCAGTGACTGCTAGCATCAGTTTTGACAGAGAATTGGTGGAGTTTGCTGTGTTTGCTTCTGTAAAAGGCACATCTGTGCCCTCAGTTCTGGTGTTCATGATCTGTGCAGGAAGTCTTGCCTCTGAGCTGAGATCAGCAAGCAGAATGGGCTGAGAAGTGGAGTAGTTTCTGGTAGAAGTATTGGAGCATGGAAACCGTTTTTCATACAGTGGGGTGCCACAAAGTGGATCTCACTTTGGGAAATCCAAACCTGGAAAGCTCAGCCTGCTGGATTGGGCAGGACTTTTTCACTGAATCATAGAATGGTTTGGGTTAAAAGAGATCTTAAAGCTCATCTCATTCCACCCTCTGCCATGGGCAGGGACACTTCCCACCTGCCCAGGTTGCTCTGAGCCCCATCCATCCTTCTCTTGAACACTTCCAGGAGCGGGGCAGCCACAATTTCCCTTCTGACCCTAAGGAAGAGGAGGCTTTGCTGGGGTAAGAACAGTGATGTGGTGCAGGTTGTAGAGGAGATCCAGGGTGTAGATGCTGCTCTTGCCTGGAGTCCCCTGAGGGCAGAGCAAGCTGTTTGTGAGGCTAAGCTGGGCACTGTGTGGAGGAGAGGAATTACTGTAAATGCTTCTTTCCTGCAAATGTTCACCAGCTTTCCCTTTCTCCTGTGCTGGTTGCAGGAAGCTGGAGTGCTCTCTTTGCATACTCCAGGGCAAGGAGAGAGGTGGCATTGGGAAAATGGACAAATCCTATCTATCCAGGGATCTGAACCCAAGAGTTTCTGGTTCCCAGTGCTGCTCTCAGAACAGCTGGTTTGACACTTGTGTGACTCTCTTCTGTTTCACACTAGCCTGACTTTACTGAGGGAAGCAGAGCTGCTCCATGCCTAAGCCAGAGTGGAAAATCCAGTCCAATGACTTTTTTTCATGCTTCAGCTTCCTGACATGTTCCAATAAAATGGTCTTACCAGTTTTCTCCCACACAAATAAAATAATAGTATTTATTTTAAAATACTGTCAAGCAAAGGACATAATTCAAAAACTCTGATTTAGGAAAATTGCTTGTTTGTTAATCATTCCATTTTCCTTATTCAGAACTTGCTTGCTTGTAAAATATTGATTTATTGGGCAGGCAAGAATGCTCTTGGCATGAAGGTGTAAAGAAGTAGTGCTGATAAAAATACAGGCTTTTTTATGTTTTTGCAAAAGCTAAGCTTAGAAAAGGTAGCTTAGAAAGAGAGGGAGGCAGAAACTATAAGGGTGGAGTCAAAACAAAGTGGGATGAAGAGTAGAAGAGAAAAGAGTAGAGTAAATGAAGAGGGAATGGAGAAGATGAAAAAAATGAAGAGCAAAATGGACAGGTAAATGTTGATTTCAGAAATGGCAGGGGGGAAGCAATGTGTTTCAAATAAACAGCAAAACCAGGACTTCTGAAAAGCAAAACCAGGAGAACAAAAATGTATGGAAGTATTGAGAGACCCTGGTTGTAAATATGAAATCAAAAAGGTACCCCTGCTTTACCTGGTCAATGCCCTCTCCATTTGCCTAATGCAAGAAGCAACACTAAGATATGGAAAAGGGTTTATTGAGACTGTTACAAGAAAAAAAACCTACCTTGTGTGTGAGCATCTAAAGGGTATTTCTGCTGCCCATGTCTGAGGTGAGATGCTTTTTGGCCATTTCAGAAGGTAGGCACAACATCTTCAACAACAGAAAAAAAACTTGGTTGGGATAAATTGTGTTTCCCAGCTCAGCACCATGGTCACAGGGTCAGGGCACAGTTGTGCCTCTAAATGGCTCCATCCCATCCCAGAGCTTCAGGAATTTCATGCCTTTGAGTGGAGTGGGCAGCTGCAATGAGAGGCAGGAGGTGGAAGCACATACATAATGATTGGTCCAGCCCAGTCTGGTCAGGCCTAGGTTTAAAATTTAGACTAAGAGGATGTAAGGGAGATATTAAGTTAAGGTTTGGGCACTGATTCCAGTCTCAAAAATGCCAGGAAAGTAAATGTTTTACTTCCTACTGCTTGCAGTCTGCCTGCAGACTTTACCACAGAGGTGTTTGTGTGGGGCACCAAGGGCAAAAAAGATGTTTTATGTTGGGTCTTCTTCCTTTTCTTGCCTTCACATGCATGATCCTATGGCAACTTTATGCAGTGTAGAGACAAAAGCTCTCATGTATCTTCTAGTTATTGCTGTAAAGCCTCATTTTCTTATTTAATCCCAGCAAAACAATTCCAGAGGAGACACTGAGGAGAGCCAAGCAGATGGGGTTCTCTGACAAGCAGATTGGGAAGTGCCTGAGGCTGACTGAAGTCCAGTGCCGTGAGCTGAGGCTGAGGAAGGATATAGTGCCCTGGGTGAAACAGGTATGTGAGCAACATCACTGGCCCTGCTGGGGGCTTCCAAGAGTGACAGGGGGACCTCTCTGTCTTTAGAAACCCCTGGTTCTGTTAACATCCTCAGGAGTTCAGGTGTTGATGTGAGGAGAGCACAGTTCACCCATGTAACTGCTCCTTCTGCACTGCAGGCATCAGTGTAATGCCATGAACATTCCCAAGGAGGCACTCAGAATATTCTTGTTCAAATTCTTTGTGGCTGAGGGGGAAATACATGTGGCTTCAGCAAAAGGCTGAAAATGCTGGCCCACCATGGCAGGACCATGGAGAGCATATCTCTTCTCTCTTGGTAGTAAATTTTTACAGGCTAATACTTTATTTGAAGTGTGCTATTGTTATGGGTTCATTTGCTATTCATTGTGATAGCATGAGCCTAATGAGCTCATCTGGTATTCATGGCAGTGTCACTAGGTGCTGGCTGCTGCATTTAAGGTATGCTGGTATTGAACTGTCACCAGCTGGTTTTCTGTCCTTAAAGATGGTAAAAAAAAACAAACCCAAACTACTGAACGTTTCTGAAAGAGTTCATTTGTATCCTCAGGCCCAGTTCGAGGTGCCAAGTCTTTTTCTGTTCTCCAGCTGCTGTTTTTCTTCTGTGGCTCACCTGGCCACAGAAACTGCCTGGTCTTACACTGTGTTCTTTCTGCTGCATATGGCACTGCAGTGCTGGATTGATTTTTGTGCCAAGGTTCACTTAATAAGGTCATTCTACTTGTGCCTGCCTGTGTGCCTTCAAAGCATATGGAGCCATGAAGTACAAGTCACAGTATTAGCAACAGTAATGAGCAGCAGACACCTGGTGCTAATGATGTAAGGTCACATTCTCCATGATTCACAAGGCTTTGGACAGGCAGTGGGGATTCCTGGAACTGCTTGAAGTTTGGATAGATTTTTAAATGGTATAGCACATAAAAATTCATGTCAAGACTGCTTTCATATTTTTCCCTGTTCAGTATTCTCTGTAGAAATGTTTCAGATGTTCATTCAGGAAACTTCAGCGGTTGCTGGTGACCCAGATGGACTGGGTACCAAGTATAACATGCCATGAGTAGTTGACACAAATAGTTTGTGAACTGCCTCATGGGCAAAATATTCTTCTACGTTCTCTTGTGACTAATTACATAAGAAATTGTTGATAAATATATATAAAAGGTGGCTTAAAATCACTCTTGCTTTGTGTACCATTTAATTAGTCTACATATACATTTAAAGTATACATATGCACATAAAGCATGGTTTAAAATCACTCTTGCTTTGTGTACCATTTAATTATCAAAGCATGAGTTATATTGTAACATAAACACACAGTAATTGTGCTGCTGCTCCACAAGATTTCCAAGTGACATTGTGTGTGTGTTTGTGTGGGAGTCAGATGGGGTCAAGAGTAGTCTGAAGATTCCAGACAGTCTAGTTATAAAGGGCAGAAAACCTGGTGGAATCTTTGTAATCTGCTGCACAAACTAAAGAATGAGGGCCTTGGCAAGCAGGGGAGAGTTCCTGGGCTGTGTAGGTGTTTCACCCAGGAGGTGCAGAGCTAAAACTGCAGCTTAGAAAGAGAAGGTTGTGTTGAGTGAACTGTAGGGTTGGGGCAAGGCAAAGCATAGGCTGTGTTAACAGCACAGGACAGTTCAGGTCAACTCCTTTTGAGAAAAGATATGATGGGAAAATAATAGGAGTGAAACAACAGTAGGAAGGGAAAGAGGCAAGAAAAGGACCCAAAAATCTGCATTTAGGAAAGATCTTGCACTGGCCAAATCACAATCCCCCTTTGTTTCCTGTACAGATTGACACCCTGGCAGCAGAGTACCCAGCAGTGACTAATTACCTCTATGTCACCTACAATGGGCAGGTAGGCACCCTCAGAAACAACAGCCTCATTGCTGTTTGCTCTGATCTTCTTTCCCTATTCCATGTTATTTCTGGAAATCTTGCAGATACCTCGGTCTCCATAGCAATTCTTTTGGATGGTTTTACATAAAATCCCCTTCCAGCAGGCCTGGAACTTGCTCTGGCTCCAATCCTGATCCAGTGCATTTACTGTTAATGCCACTGTGTTGTTAAGAGCCTGTTATTTATCACCTGTACATGCACAGGTAGGTGCTGGGAATGCAGAAGTCCTATTTCCCTCATCTCATCCTAACATTATTTTTATATGAAGCTTCTCAGGTCCTTAGGTAGCTTCAACAGCCATATTAGAGGTGCTGTTTGTCTTCTGGTCTGGGTGCAGCACTACTAATTCCAGGAGAGATGCACTTGATTTACACTGCAGTGAGCAAGATCACACTGGAGCCCTGAAGGATCAGATTGCTGGATTTGGACAGAACCCCAGAAACTGTTTATTCTGAAAAGCACAGAGTTAGGTGCTGTGGAGTACAGATCCTAATGACTCTTTTGTCTCCCTCCCCAGGAACATGATGTAAAATTTGATGACTGTGGAGTGATGGTGTTGGGCTGTGGACCATACCACATAGGTAAATCTTCCTTACAACTCCTCTGTTCTCCTTGTCCCCTCAAGCCTTCTTCAGGTATTCTTGTGGTTCCTTTGTTCCTCTTTTCATATGGTGAAAAAAACCTCCAGAGCACAGTGCACAGGACAGCAATTCCTAACAGAAGGTTTGTATTTTATACTTGGAGATTTTATTTCACACCCTGAAGAAAGAAGGAGAATTTTATTACTTTTCACTTGGTACTTAGTTGTGATTTCCACAAAATTTTACAGAATTTTTTAAATCTCACTTTTTCACATGTTGAGGTCTTGAGAAGCTCATACCTTGTATAGAAGCTTGTTGCTCCCAAACCTATCTTATATGTTTACTGCCAGCTCATGGTGATATTGTGACTATGCATTTTACAGCTGTAAGTGTAGGTGACTCTGAAAATATTTTTATATCTTCAGCTGCTTTTGTGTGAGCAATTCTCTGTATGTTGTTTTTTCTTCCAACCCACTCAGATCATTATACAGAGTAACAGTTTCCTCGTGGCTGTGAGTATTGGGTAGACAGACTCCTGAATTCTCTATGTGATGACTTTCACTTTTTCTTTCCATGGATCTCTCCAAATAGCTTGCAATTATTGACAAGGAAAAAATTGCTTGTTATTCAGAAATATTTCTGCTCTGCATCTCCCAGAACTGGTGATGGGTTATGAAAGCTGGAATTGAAAACTCCATCCATTTGCTTGGCTTGGCTTGGAGAGGTCACATGCTGCACTCCTGTTGCTGTTTGTAGGACATGTCTTTTTGAACTCCTTTTCCAGCATGAATGTTGAGATGACTGAAATCAGGAGCAACACTCCATGATTAGGCTTATTTTTTGTGAATGATTCTGCTGTTCAGCAGGCTGGGCGGCATGGCTACAAAAAAATGAAAAGGATGGCAGTGGTATTTCACAAGTTGATAGAATGTATGTGAATACATTTTGCACTGCTCACCTCAAACTCCTCATTGCTTAGAATAGACATGCAGGTCTGTTCTCATCTGCTCTGCAGCTTTGATTAGATCCATCAAGACCATCTTTGGAAGAAGTTGTAGCTAAATAAAGACTGCTAGAGGAAACCATTACTTGTAGCTGTAAAATATTTCCTAGATGCAATAGCCAAGTTGTTTTTTTGGATTTTTTTCACTTTTTTATCCTTTGAAGGCAAGTAAGTGTGGCAGTGTTCACAGGGGTCCCAGGACGAGGGAAGAGATGAGAATCTTGACTCCACGTTTCAGAAGGCTGTTTTATTATTTTATGATATATATTATATTAAAAGAAAATGATATATTAAAACTATACTAAAAGAGTAGAAGAAAGGATTTCATCAGAAGGCTTGAAAGGAATAGAAAGGAATGGAATAACAAAAGCTTATGACTCTCAGAGAGTCTGAGACAGCTGGACTGTGATTGGCCATTAATTAGAAACAACCAACATGGACCAATCACAGATCCACCTGTTGCATTCCACAGCAGGAGATAATAATTGCTTTTCTTTTTCTCTGAGGTTTCTCAGCTTCTCAGGAGAAAAATCCTGGCAAAAGGATTTTTTATAAAATATCATGGTGACAAGTAAACAGTGTGCTTTTCCTTTATGCTTTCAGTATTGTAATCAGAATTCAGTGGGATCAACTCAATGTTCTCTTCCAGGTTAGAAGAGGCTAAATTATTTGGAATGCAGGTATTGATGTAGCAGTTGTGTCCTGAGGAGCAGTGTCTGGTTATGTTACAACAGTCATTACTAGTATTACTATTTATTTTCTGTCTCCCTTCTTCCCATGTTTGGGTATGATCATTACCATTACTGGCTGTGCCTGGAATACACTTAACAGCTGTTCAGCTGTTTTCCCAGGTTGTCTCTGAAGCAGTCAGATGAGGGCTCCAGATGACCATTGTGTTCCTAAGCTGTGGTTTCTTATACCTATAAAAATACCTGTGTAATGGAAGTGGAATACAAATTCTGAATGAGCATCTGGTGTCCTGTCTTGGAAACATCCAGGTTCAGATTTGATTTTCCTTTTTTTTAATGTGGAGTTTAACTGAAGGCATGTTTTGAGGTTCTTGTTTGACTGAAGTGAGGAAACAACTCATGTGCCTGTCAGAGAGTGACCTGTGCCAGCCATCAGTTTGTGACTAGGTGGTGGGGGCAGCAATTAAGCACAGACTGAATTTCTAACATATCTTGTCACACAATTAAATATAAAAGTAATATCAGTAGTTAACAATCATGTAATAAATGAATGCAGCACGATGAGGCCAAGGTTTTCTTGTAGACTGTGAGCACAACCATTTAATGATGTTCTTTATGCATCATTCTCTATTTGTGGTACCTGTTTTAGATGTTTGAGCACAGAAATGTGTGGGGCAGTAGCTGTTTGCACAAGTCTTGATTCAAGTGTTCCCTGGAGCCTGCAGCACTGCCCAAGTCCTGAGAGCTGCAGCTTGCCCAAGGCCAGGCACCAAGTCCTGGTGCTCACCCAGGCCCCCTCTGTGCCTCTTTCCTTTCAAGATGGTCACAGTGCCCACTCAGGGTTTGGGACAGTAGGATGGTCACAGACCATCTTTTCCTTTCAAGATGGTCACTCGGGGTTTGGGACATTAGGATGTGCTTGTCCCACAGTGTTGCCACAGTCACTGTAGCCTTTAAAGCAAGATCCAGGGATCACAGAGTGGCTGTGGAAGTGTTGTTCTTCTCATCTGCCTTACCTGGAGTCACTGTACAGGAATGTCAAACCCACTGAGATGTAATTATTTTCTTGTTGGTTTGGCTCTTCTGGAAGAGTAAAAACCACCTCAGTCCTCTGTTCTTCACATATGCTTTGTGTTTCATGGAATAAGCAGTTCTGTGTTATAATAACAGGAGCTCAGTTTATCCCAGTTTATCTTTATCATGGAGTGCATTGGTTGGGAAACAGCAGTGATTGGATGGAAAGCAAGAGCACATTGAAGTGCTTATGAGCACAGGATGATAGACATGTTGGAGAGGTCTGTCACTCCTGAGCAGCTGAGCCAACTTACCTGTTGTGCTTGGAGCTTCACGTTTTGTGGATGATTAATTTCCACGGGAGGACAATTACATTTCTGACTCTGAGCTGACAGGAGGCATTGCTGGCTTATTTTTTTCTTCTTTAAGCTGGAGTGCTGAGAATATCTATTTATGTTTTCTTCTCTGCATCCTTCTTTTCCTTGCCCCCTTTTCTGTCTCCTGGCAGGCAGCAGTGTGGAGTTTGATTGGTGTGCTGTCTCCAGTATCCGCACACTGCGTCAGCTTGGCAACAAGACCGTGGTCGTGAATTGCAACCCAGAGACAGTGAGCACGGATTTTGATGAGTGTGACAGACTGTACTTTGAGGAGTTGTCACTGGAAAGGATCCTGGACATCTACCAAAATGAGGTAAAGAAAAGCAGAAGCACTATAAAAAGCCATGAAGCAACCCAAACTTTTCAAAATTCCTGTCACTAGCTTGCGAAGCAGCTGGGGGTGAGGGAAGAGAGCAAAAGCTGTTTGCTTTGGATCCCAGTGTTGCATTTTACACATCACTGATGCTCCTAGCAGGCTGCTCAATAAAGAATGCCAAATAAATATGAAATTATTTTGCAAGATGCCATATTGTGCAATATTTACAAGCAGGCTTAATTTGCTGCACAGACATTTATTGCACAAACTGTTCTGCCCTTGCACTGCTGGGCCTTAGCAGTTAAGCACACCCTTGATTTGAAGCACAAGTCCTCCACCTGGAGCAGTTGAGGGAGTTCTGTGCATCACAACATTGTGGGCTCAAGAGTTTGTAGGCTTGGCTTTGCAGTGCAGTTGGCAAGTGGATGTGGTCCAGCATACAGGCAGGCAGACCAGGGAGGGGCATTGGAATTGCCATCAAACCAGAAAATGTTCCAGCTCTTGATCTGGACTTTGCACTGGTCTTTCAGCAATTTTCAAGTGTCCAGAAATGCTGATCTAAGAGATGGAGTACTGTATTTGCAGGGAAGCCCTGACGAAGGCAGGACTGATGCATCTGACTCCATGTTCTCAGAAGGCTAATTTATTACTTTATGATACTATATTATATTAAAGAATACTGTACTATACTAAAGAATACAGAAAAGATACTTAAGAATGCTAAAAAGATAATAATGAAAACTTGTGACTCTCTCCAGAGTCCCAACACAGCTTGGCACTGACTGGCCAATGAGTGAAAACAACTCACACCAGAATGCAATGAAACAGTCACCTGTGGGTAAACAATCTCCAAACACATTCCACATGAGCACAACACAGGAGAAGCAAATGAGATAAGAATTGTTTTCCTTTTCTCTGAGGCCTCTCAGCTTCCCAGGAGAAAAATCCTGGGTGAAAGAATTTTTTCAGAGAATGTGAATGCCACAATGGAGGAGAGTCCCAGACATATGTGATGATGTGGGGTGTATAATGTAAACAGTTGGCCCCAATATTGAAAATGTTGATTTCTAGCAGATAACACAGTCATCTTGGATTTGTTGCTGAGGCTTTTAAAGGTGCTTTCAGGAACTTCATCTACACTGAAATTCAGCATCAGTTGGCCATGTAACTTGCTGAAGCAACTTTGCAGAACTTGCTGAAGAACTTTCCAGAAATGTCTGGAATCTTCTCTAGATCATGTTAAACTTGTGATTTTTCTTGACTCTTTTTCCTGGTATATGAGGATCTGAGCTCATCTCCTTTGTGAATGGGTGCAAATTTCTAAAATGGTTTCACAATCTGGCCATGTTTTGATCATTCCCAGGTTTGGAACCAGGCCAAAGCATAGCAGAAATTAAGTTCCAGTCTCTAGGCTCTGTTCTTCAGCCATTTGCAAATTACTGTCTATGACCATTTTTAGATTGCATGTTCATACTTTCCTGTTTGTACAGGTTGTTTTAAATTTTTGTAAAAACAGAGACTGCTACTGGAAAATATAGATTTTTCAAGAGGCCAAAGAGTCTGGTGGCTCTCTGGACTCTTAAAGGCTGATTTTTGGATGCTTTAGGATTTTCCATGAGGCTCGGCCCTAAAAGCACTGAACTCTTGTTTACTTAACAGAACTGAACTCCTGAGCAGGGGCATGGAGGAAACTGGTGTGACAGTTTGTCAGACAAATAACACTGATGAAATACAACATCTAATTACTTCAGGATCAAAGAGAAGGTAGAGATAGGTGATGAGGGAGCTCATTTCCACATGGAGTGCTAGTAATTAGCAGGTTGGGTAAGAAAAATATGTGCAAAGAATACTGAATACATATTGAAACTTGCATTATCCTGCTTGTCAGAGCAAGGCTTGGCCAGTTTGATGGGGGGCAATGCAGATCTCCAGGTCTAATAACAGCAGCATCATCCTGTCATACCCAGGGTTTGCAGAGGACTTTGCTACTCTGGTGTGGGTGTCAAAACAACCAACTTGATGTTTGTGCTGGAGGTGTGAAAGCCATCAGAGTATGAGCCTAAACATCCAAAATCGGTGTTGTTCTGTCTAATAATTCCAAAGGTGGATAGGAAATACAAATAGTAAAACCACTTTTCTTCAGCAGTAACATAAGGTAATGGTATGATTATGCCTAATTTGCAAGTAGGGAGACTGAGGAGTAGATAGGCCTGCACAGAGTAATGCAAAAGAACCTGGGCAGAGCTGGGGACAGAGCCCAAACCTCCAGGCAGTGTAGTCTAAGATACATTTTTTGTTATATGTCATTTCTTTAGAAAAATGAATAAGCCAAATGCTAATGTGCTGTTAAGAGAATACTTCCTCAGGCAAATGCAGTTGGAATTCAGCCCCTGGGGAAAAGATCAAGTTAAAAATGAATCAGATTCTGAGATCCTTCACCAATCCTGTAGGTAGCCATCTCTCCCATCTTCACATAGAGTATGAACAGTGTCATGATTTCAGACTGTTCTTTTAACCTCTCCTGGTCATTGCCTCCTCTGGTGTTCCAATGGACAATGAACTGTTGGAAATGACTGAAAAGTCATGGATCATTGGCAAACTGCATCTAAAACCATCAGCAAACAGTGGACACAGCCCTGAGCCCTTTGTAGAGATGATTTTCAGCTCCCTAAACATTGTTAGGATTAGCAGCAGAGCTTGGGCAGCTGTTAAGGCCAAGTGATTAGGTGCACTGATTTGTCCCTGCTTTTCTGATCAGATAAATTAGGCTGCTTCAAGGAGAGAGTTTACCAACAGCACTGAGACAGCTGCAAGCTGCCCACCAAGAAATGCTCACAGCTCCACACAGCCCTCTCCCAGGGATGTGCTCAGCTGTCCCCCCTCTTTCTCTTCCTTGTGTCCTCTTTAACCTCCAGGTGACATTCCAGCTGCAGTGACTCACCAGTCTGAGCTCTGCATAACAGAGCTGTTCATTGGAGGAAAGTTTAATTTACTGCAAGCATGCAGAGTTAGGTGGTAGTCTGTGAGGACAATAATTTTAAAAAATAAATAAAATTCCTTCCCTCAGATTTATTGGCTTTTTGTTTCCAGAGAAGATGTTCCCTTTTTATTTTAATATCTATCTGCTTGAGGGCCTCTACTGATTCTTTTTTCTGTTTTGGAGATTATTCTGAAACAATTCATAAAAGTAAAGGAGGCTCCTAGGTACAATTTTAATGGTCTAATTTGTTTTCAAACTCAGGGAAAAAGAAACCCCAGCTCTATTACTAATGACATAACAGCAAGGTAGTAATAAAAAGAGTGATTTTTGTTATAAAGGAGAAAATAATTCTCTCTAGGCTTCTCTCACTAGATTATGTATTGCGTGTATTTTAACGATATCTCATGGCAAGGATGTTATTAATTTTCTTTATAATTAAAATATGGCTGATGACAAAGTGATAAGCAGTGGGGTCCCTTTCTGCCTGCCCACATTTCTCAGTGGAGCAGTCGTGTTCCCTGTCAGGACAGTGGTTGCTCTTTGGGTGGGAACATGCTTTGGGAAACAGCAGCAGAATTTTAAAGTAAAGAAGTAAGCAGCAGCTAGATTCAATTTATGGTTCTCCTTGAGTAAAAATGAGTATATGATTCTTTGCTATCTGCTTGAAAAAGGAATCTCCTGTGTCTCCTTAGGGCTGAAGTCCCTAATTCTATCCCAACTTTGATGTAGGCAGTATTTGCATTTTAGATGTGCACTTACTAGAATTGTTTTAAAGGCAGAAATGAGCAGCAGCTGAGGAGAAGCTGTTAGCTGGGACACTTCACTTTTCACATATGTCGAAAATAGATTAAGATGTTGGTTAACCTTGGAAGCAAAGCTACTTTGACTTGTTACTCTCCTTCCAAGCTGCAAGGAGGGGTTTGCTTATTCACACTCTGGTTCTTATCCTTGTGGGATAAAGGGGTCAGGGACTAGAGGGAGTTACTCTGGTTTGGATGGGTCTGGAAGCACTAAGGCATGGATTTCTCTTCCAAGCTGGAGGTGGTGAGCTCTGATGTCATGAGACAACTGCTTTTGGGCACAAAACAGCCCCTGTCCTTTTTCACTGCCTGTCCTAAGCTCTTTCACATGGTTGCTGTTGGCCAGCAGCATCATGGCATCCCATGAGTGACTGCATAGGAAAAGGGGAAAAAAAAGAAAAGAAAAAAATAATCATCTTATGCTGTGTATTAGCCTGCTGAGCAAATAACCTTGGGCTAGTAAGTGCTGCTTAAATGCCAGCCTGTTGGATCTTTATTATGGTAGGAAATTGTCACATCAAAGCTGAGTGGGGACTGTACTATCATTTACCATCTATTTTTGCCCAGTCACTTATAGTCCATTCTGCTCTCAGTTTACAGTTTTGCCACTCCAAATCCATTTAAATCCCTGAAGGAATGCCTCTTCCAGGAAGGCCAGTGAAGCTGACCTGCTTCAGGAAAAACACACTTGTTAATTAAAAGAACACTGTTCCTCTATCTTTTAGTGCCAAACCATGGATCACTTGCTTTATGTTTCTCATTTGTTAGAAGTAAAGGATAAAACTTCTAAGTTTTTGTTAGGGTAAAACTATAAAACACATTTGGTTCAAAAGAGTACTTCACTGGAGCTGTTCTGTGGGCCAGATTGTCCTTTGGGCAAAGTTTCACCATCTTTAATTTGAAAGTAATGTGCTCTTTGTTGTAGGTACTCTAAGGCCTGTTCTTCTACTGAAAATTTTCACACCTGACTAGATTCTGCTTGAAAGCATTAGGGATTCTATGGAAAAAGAAGCCCATATTTGCACCTGTGGAAAGGTGTGTGTTAGCAAGCAAGATCACCTGTCTCTTGTTATTTACTGTTTATTATTTTCTCACTTAAAATGCAAAGCTGCCCAGTGACAGACATGAAATGCTCCACTGTGGCTGGAGGATGCTGTGCCACCTGTTCTGCCCCTTCTACCTCTGGAATTGGAGTGTTTACAAATAACCTGTGTGGAAATGAACACCCAGGACAGTTTGCTGAAATACTTGCTACTATCCAGGGCACTGCCAGAAATGAGAAGCTAGTCAGGAATAAGGAGCATTAATTAAAACAAAGGGCTAAGTGTATAGCTTTGCATAGCTTTGCAGACTGTATGAAGAGTTGGGCTCTGATTTATGCTCTGCTTAGCTTTGTTACCCTCCTTAAAGCCTGGCTTCTGGGGCTAGCAAAGGTGCTTTGCTTATTGAGTAGCAGTGCTGGCAAGAAAAATATCCAGTAATTCCAGTTGTTTCCCATTGCCTCTGTGCTGGAGGTTACTGCCTTGCATCTCTGGAGTAAAAAAGATTTTGCATGAATGTCTGCTCCTCTGGAAATCTCTGACCATGAGCATGGAAGAGGCTGTTTTTTCCAAGAGTTAGATTGAAAAATAGAGACCTCAGCATCTTGTTTGTTTGTGCTGCTGGGTGCAAAGGCTACAGCAAGGAGGGAGGGTTAGGCTCAGTTGTAGTGAGAATTTCCATGTCTACATGGGTAGGAGCACATGGGAAGGAAACCTGACCCCACAGGGCAGAGTGCTGGGGTTTGTTGGTGTGCAAAGCATGTTCCTAGTGCAGTGCCTTTCCCCTGGAAAGCAAGGCAATGTGTGTCAGCTCAGTGCTTTGTCCCCACTGAAAAGCAGAAGCACCTAAACCTGACACACAGACAGAGTAACAGCCTATGGTTCAAGCAGAACTTAGGGAATCATGGGTTGATGGGAAAGCTGCAAATTTCCCTGGTTCTCTAGGGAATTTGACCTCCAGTTTTTGCTGGGTTTTGAGTGATATTGAGGAGGGAATTTCTGGTTTAGGGAGGATACACACTGCAAATCACACTTTGCTGCAGCCTGGGTGCCACTGGATCAGCACAATTATGATAAAATCATAGAATGACTTGAGTTGGAAGGGACCTTAAAGATCATCTTGTTCCACCTCCCTGCCATGGGCAGGGAGACCTTCCACTATCCCAGGTTGCTCCAAGCCCTGTCCAGCCTGGCCTTGGGCACTTCCAGGGATGGGGCAGCCACAGCTGCTCTGGGAACCCTGTGCCAGGGCCTCAGCACCCTCAGAGAAGAGAATTTCTTCCTAACATCTAACCTAAATCTCTCCTCCTCCAGTTTAGAACCATTTTTCCTTGTCCTATCACTATCTATACATGTAAGAAGTTCCTCTCCTCTTTTTTAATAAATTCTCTTTAGGTTCTAGAAGGTCTTCCTGGAGCTTCTCTTCTCCTGCAATAAGGTCTGAAATAAGATCTTCCTGGAGCTTCTCTTCTCCAGCCTGAACAACCCCATGTCTCTCAGCTTGTCTTCACAGGAGAGGTGCTTCAGCTCTCTGATCATCTTTTTGGCCCTATGATCTGTCTTTGTTCACAGCAACCTGAAAAGGGACATAATCTAAATATTGGAATTTTGTTGTGGCAGCTCTTCCTATTAAGATAACTCGCACATGACTGTGCTCCTTTCTGCCTTCCAACAGGGATGCAGTGGCTGCATTATTTCTGTAGGTGGGCAGATTCCCAACAACCTGGCAGTGCCACTGCACCAGAGTGGAGTGAAGATTCTTGGCACAGATCCTTTAAAGATTGACCAGGCAGAAGATCGTTCCGTGTTCTCAGCTGTCCTGGATGAGCTGCACGTGGCCCAGGCTCCCTGGAAGGCAGTCAGCACACTGGTAAGTTGGGATGTGCACCTGGGAAATGCTGAAGCAGCTGGGGGTTGGGATGTGCATCTGCTCATCTTGATACATTTCACAATTTTGAAGGCATTGGACAGTTTTCTACTGCCCTTGTTGAAGAACTTTTTGATCCCTGGAAAGTGATGCTGCAGCAGCACTGGCAGAGGATGGAAACTGGAAGGGAAATGTCTTTAAAGCACCTCAACAACCTGTGGTAAATACCCAGCAGAAGTTAGCACCACTGACAGGCTGGTCTAGGCATCCTGCTGGGCTTGAGGAGCAGGATAGAGATTGCAAAGGAATAGAGATGTGTTGGCATTGCTCTTTTTGCCCAGTGAAGCTCTGTGGACAAGGGAGGTCTGAAGGTGCCAGCTCTGAAACCAGGGAGTTTCATTCAGTGTAATGTGTGTTAGATTCAGCGCAGGCTGCAGCCTCCAGCTTCTTTCCCCTCATCTTTACTTTGCTAGTAAAGTGTAAATGCAGTTAGAATTGGAATTTTGGAATGACTTTAAAATATTTTCTTGTTCACAGCATGTTTTTCCTCCCTTTCTTTAGAGAGATGCAGTTGAATTTGCAAGGTCTGTGAGTTATCCCTGCTTGCTGAGGCCCTCCTATGTTCTGAGGTAAGGCTCAGCTGTCAGAGCTCAGCAATGTGGGGTAAAAACTCCAAAAACCTCTCTGAGACAAGGCAGAACAACTTCAGGGAATGTGTGGGAAACTCTGTGCTAGGTGTAAGTGGCATCAAGTTGCCCATGAGACACTTGCTCCAACCAATTAATAAAGCCAATGGAGCCCTGAAGTCCATCAGGCACAGATCAGAGGTAGAACATAATAATAAAAATCTCTGTTCAGCTGTATTACCTTTTGCATATCTCAAGGCCAAAACCACAAACCATCTGGGATATTCTTTCAGGTTCCTGAGATTGTTACCTTTACAATTAAGTCAGAAGATTGTTTGCCACCAGGAAAAAGAGAAGGGAACCTGCTGAGGCTGTTTATTGAGATGGGCATCTGTTTTCAGAAAATGACAGTGCATCTTTTGAGTTCAGCTTCTTATTTGCCAAGCTTCTCTGCTTACAGGCATGTTTTATGTCCCTCCCCTGTGGCAGCTGCTTCTCATTAAACAGACATTGTAGAGAGTCCCTCATTTCCAGCAGCCAGACAGACTTTTTGAGGAGGTTACACCAGCACATGCACACAGCAAACTCACAAATTCTGAATGATTGCTGTTCTCTGTGAGAAGTTTCTTCATAGCTGGGTGACTCAGTGCAGAGAGCAGTTTGCTGGGCACAGTTTACAAGTGAAAATAAATTGGAGACAGGATCCTTTTCATGTGAAAGACACACATATCAAAATGAAGCACTTAATATCAGTTTTCAGGGCTGGGGGACAAGCACATTTTTTATTTTAAAAGAAGAAAAGGAGAAGGGTTTATTTGGCCCTGAAGGAAATATCCTTTAGAAGCAACTCCTGAGTGTGACTTTTCTATCTGGTATCTAAGACTTGCAGTAGGGTTTCAAGAGAGGTCGAAAACAGCTCTCCTGTCAGGAGTAAAGTTGGGTATAGTCAAGTATAAGGTAACAACTGCTCCTGATGTCATTCTGCAGATATTAAGGAACACTTCTTTTAGCCTGTTGTTTCCATCTGTATTAAAGCCATTATAGGCCCCTTCTGTGTTAAGTATTTGCTAATGTGTGTTAGTGCAGGGTAGGGGGACTCCAGGGAGAAAGATGAAACTTGGAGGATGTAAAACTTGAGGAACAAGAGTGTGAAAAGTCCTAGCACAGCCCTCTGCCTGGCCTCTGTCTGCAGAACAGCAGCAGTCCACAGCTAGATTTCTTCATTTTCTGAGCAGATATGACTAATATTGGCCAGTTCCCCTGGAAAACTGAATGCCTTTCCCCACCAGTTAGGTACTGTGTACACCAGCTCATGTCCTCAGTGGTACTATTGACACAAATTCATGGATTTATTGAACTCAATTGATTTACATCAGCCCAAGAGGTAAATATAATCACCTAGGTACCTGTGTCTATTTATCTTAGGATAAAGTGACTGATTTGTGGCATAGATCCTTCTTCCACTTTTCCCCCACAGCCTCTGTGGACTTGCCCAACAAAGCAAAGGGGAGGCTCAGCATCAATGGTAGAAATGGGAAAAAACATTTTTTTAAAATAAGATTCTTGTCTTTAAAAAGGACTTGAATCATACTCTGGACCCATGTTCTCCTAGATCCCCTTCTCTGATAATTCTGGCAGTTACAATGAAAGCAGCTTTTAGGTATCTGCTGTACTGTGCTCACTCCCTTAAAGAATGAGACGTTAGGGGAGGAGCACAGTGAAATGGCCAGCAAGGAACAGCCTTGAATCTGGATTTACACTGTCACAACCACTGCCAGTGACCCATGCAAGCTTCACTTCATGTGTCCCTGAGGAGCAATTGGGCTGAAATCAGCCAACTGTGTTTGGCCTGAGCTCCTGGGGAAAGTCTGGGCCTTACTGGGGCTGGATGGCTCAGGAGCCATCTCCCCAACTTAGGGGCACCTTCAAGGGCTTGGCTCAGGAAGGGCATTTGGCAGCAGTGCTAAGGCTATGAAAACACAGTTCTTGCTTTATTTCTCCACTGTGCTTCTGGAGATCTCCTGTCTCCTCTGGGAAGGATAGTGGAAGGTAATTGGGTACCACCTCTGCCTCTCTCTGAGTCAAGAGCAGGGCAAGTGGCTGGAGCCAGGAGCTTCCTTGGCCAGTCTGCCATGCAGAGGTGGTTGGTAACCTTGTGAGCCCTGTGCCCTGGTGCCCCACACTGATCTCTCCCTAGAATTGACAAGGGAGGCTGACCTGGCTTCTCTTCTGTTGAGTTTGTGAGGTCCCCAGGACAAGATGAGAGATGAGGAATCTGATTCCTTGCTCTAAGAAGGCTGATTTATTATTTTATGTACTTATATTGAAGAATGCTATACTAAAACTATACTAAAGAAAGAGAAAGGATACATCAGAAGGCTTAACAAGAATGAATAATAAAAACTCGTGACTGACTCCTCAGAGTCCAACACAGCTGATGGTGATTGGTCATTAAGTAAAAACAATTCAGATGAAACCAATCAAACATGCACCTGTTGGTAAACAATGTCCAGACCACATTACAAAGCAGCGAACACAGGAGCAGCAATCAGATAATTATTATTTACATTTTTCTCTGAGACTTCTCAAGGTCCCAGGAGAAGAAATCCTGGCAAAGGGTTTTTTCAGAAAATGTGACAGTGACTCTCTTCTTTCCTATTCTCACAGTGGGTCTGCAATGAATGTTGTATTCACTGAAGACGAAATGAAGAAATTCTTAGCAGAAGCTACCAGAGTCTCCCAGGTACCTCTTTGTGCTGCAGTTCCTTTTGTGTTCCCCTTATTTGTTTCATCTCTACTGTGGTTTATCTCTTTGTTTTCTTTATTGTGTTTATCACTCTTTCCCTTCCTTGCCTGGGGAGGAGACAGTTGGACTCCTCAGTTTGTTCCCTGACAGATGATATCAAATATCCTTACTGACCCCACCAGGATGCCTGCATGGAGTAGGAAGAGCTGTTTTACCTGCATGTACATTTCTGACCAGTTAATTATGTAAATGGATGTAGTCCTGTGAGCTGGGACCCTTCCAGGCTTGCCAGTGGCAGGTTATGCCAACCAGCATAGAAATGGCAGCATCTTTTGCTTACTTTTTCAATTGTTTTGCCTGGCTTCCTTGAACAACTAAATACTTCATCTTGGCATCTCTTCTGAAGGTTTTTTCTTCTTCTTCTTCTTTGTTTTTTTTAATGGTCACTGTTCAGAACAGGGCTGTGACACCATAAACACTGCTAAAAAAAAGTAGTTAAAATAAATGAATTAAAGATGAGCTCCCTGAAAACACAACTGGCTGGGGAAGTCAGACATATTGCTGCTTTCTCAGGATTCTTAGGTGGTTAAAGCTTGAACAAGAATTAAACCATGAGGTCTTTAAGTGTATGAGGCAAATGGTGCAAGTTTAACTTTTCAGCAAGGAATGGTGGCATGAAAAGAAGATACCTTTCACAATAATAATATCCTGAAGGATAGGTTGGTGTGGAGGCAAGGAGACCACTTATTACCATCTTGGACCAAGTTTTAGAGGGATAGTGCAGCTGTTACTTCTATCAGAAGGAATTCTTTCACTATTCTCAGAAGACTATGGGGTCATCCTGTGGTAGTGTGCAGGTTCTTAGCAGAACCTGCTGAGAACCTCCCCAAATGGGATTTTTGGGCCTCCCAAAATGCCAAACTTCCCTTTGTACTTCATCTGAAGCACTCTGCTTTGTGTTTACACTCATAGAAGCAGAGCAGGCAGCAGCCTTAAGCCCCACTCAGTGGGACACATCACTTTTTGGGTGCTGGGTGGCTTTGTGGTGGCCCTAGAGGAGGCTGTAGCCCACCAAAGACCCCATGTCACTTCATTTGTCACAGCTTGGCTGACTTGAATTGGGCAGTGCTGTTCTTTGGTTCTGAGATATCTCATCCCTGGTGCAGGAGACATTTCTGGGAGTTGCATTTGTTGAGCCTAGCCAATACATGACACATTCCTAGGGGAAAGAGAGGGTGTTCCCATGGGATCCTTATGCTATCCAGTTCTGCTGCACACACAGGGCACTGCTGCTGACTGCATAATGACCAGTTGCACACCAGGAGGTTTTGGGTACTCTGGTTCTCATCTTGAAGAGACTTACCCTAGATTTACATGCTGGTTTTTAGTCAGACTGCCAAGGGAAGAATTTCTTCCTTCATCCAGTGTTGTGTATTGACAAAAACTATGCTATAGTTGAAGCCAAGCTAGCAAAAAGCAAACCAGAACAAAATTAGAGTGTTCTGCTTCTACATTAGGGAGGATTTTTCAGTCTGGCCAAGGCTTTGTGGCCTGTGAGTGGTTCCACAGAAGCTCCCAGTGTTAATAGAGCTCCTTTGTGGGACATAGGCTCAGTTTTTCTGGTTCCAAAGCCTTACCTAGTTCTGCTTCATCCAGCAGAACTCCACCAGTTCTTGTTCTGTTGTTTTAATGACTTTGCTGTTTCAGTGCTGTGTCATTTTGACATTTATGTTGTCAATAATGTTCAAAACTTCTAATGCAGGTTCAGACAGATTGAAGTAAACAAGGTTGTGTGCACATATAAAATCTTCAGGTGAAAAACTGCAGCAAGACAGAAAGGAACAGGACACAAGCCACTAAATTTATGAAACAGTGTAGGCTTCAGCATTGTCCTTGCCTGTGAATTTACCCTTGCACTGATAAATGGAAGGAATTGTGTCTTGTAACTTCTGGAGTTGCTTGGATTTTTTCAAGAGGAGCCTTTAAAACATGCACAAACTGTCATTTATTTCATTTTATTCTCTAATAAATAATAGGCAGTTAATAGTGGATGGGACAGGTAAAATGTTGAGATACAAAGCTGGCCAGGAAGAATGTAGATTAGAGTTTTTTTGGAGAAAGTGTCTGGCAGGAGAAAGTATTAGAGGAGAGTGGAGGTGTGTGCTAGCCATCCCAGAGACAGGCAGGAAGAAGAGGAAGGAAAACAACTACCAGAGAAGGTAGTGAGGGTCAAGGCCAGGTTGTTCCTGGCCAGCTATAATTAGTGACAGCCTCTCCCTGGGAGACTTAGGAACCAGGCAGAGAAACTAGAAAGGAATGGATTGGTTGCATAAAATATATGACTCAAAAATAGCAACCAACCACTCTAGAAAGTCATTGAGAATGGCCAGGACCAGTTCCTCTGTGAAGCACCATGTGCAGTGAGGTGGTTGGGAGGCTCAGAGCAAGGAAGAATTGAAAACCTTGGAGTTAAGGGCTGTCTTTAGGAGATGGGATTAGAGGTCAACCATGAGTTTCTTGCTGTCTTCTTTGTGCCATAATCTCTGTGGTTTTGCCCCAAATTTCCCTGTCCTGGTGTTATAGAGAGCTCAAACTTTTTTGCATCAGTGGTTTTGGGGAAATTGTGCCAAGTTTCCTGCACTATATCTTTACAAAGTTCACTTATCTGTGTAAATGAGGATATTAATAGATTGTTCTTCTTGTCTTTTGCTTCCAAAGGGTCCTAGGTGGTCTACAAATACTCTCTTACAAAACCTTTTTAATTTTTTCTTGTCTTGATGGCAGGATTACCCTGTGGTACTCACTAAATTTATTGAAGATGCCCGTGAGGTGGAAATGGACGCTGTAGCCAAGGCAGGAAGAGTAAGTACTTTGCTTTTCTTTAATATTAAACTTGTTTTTTCGGGATCTGAGATCTGCAGAAATGTGTAATTTGAATGATTTACTACAGAGCCATGGATTCATGCTGAGGAGAGTAAAGAAACAAGAAGAATTCATCTTAGGCTGAAAAATGTGCTTGAAAAGCTCCACCTCTCTGATTGTATACATCTAACCAGTTATTTTTTAAGCATTGCTTATCCATGCAAATGAATCCTTTTGAATATATTTTTACCAGATTTGCAAATCACTACCTTCAGAAATTACTTTCTTCAGAACTTTATCATGGGTTATGGAATTATCACAGTTATTCAATTTTTTCTTTTTTTTTTTTTTTTTTGCAATTTTGTCTTGCCTTTCATTACTCAGCAAAGGCAAAAAAACCCACAAAGTTCACAATTAACAGAAAATTTTTTTTTTTTCAATTTTAATTTTTAAACAGCAGACACAATCACTTTTTTGGTATTGAGGTTTTATGCCTTGATGCAGTTAAGTCAATTTAAATCCTTAGGCCTGGATTTCCTCTGTTTGCTTAGAACACCACAAAAGAGGGGGAATAAAATGATATACCAGTGATGTTATTTCATGCTTGTTGTTTGTGTTCTGGCAAGCAGAACTTTAAAAACGTGGTTTAAAGCCTCCTTAGCTTTTACCTTCTGAGCCCACATGTGTTAGAGAGAGGAAGGAAGCCCCAGGATCTCCAGGCTGTGGCAGGTTTTATCATATTCATGATTTGCTTAACCATGATAGCAAAGACTCTGATGTGGTCTCCTCGTTCATATGCCCAGTGTCTGCTTCAGGCATATTCTCCCCAAAATTTTAGGAAATTCACTTTTTGTTCCTCCTCCATCTGTATCCTTTTTCAGTTCTGCTCAGGAGGCCGGGCTGTGCTGGGGAGGAAGGAGCAGTTTCTGAGAGGGTGAAGTGACCAATTCTTGTATTTGCAGGGTGCTCTGATGAAGGCAGGAATGATGAATCTGATTCCATATTCTCAGAAGGCTATTTTATTATTTTATTATACTATATTATATTTAAAAATACTATACTATACTAAAGAATACAGAAAGCATACTTACAGAATGCTAAAAGGATAATAATGAGAACTCCTGACTTTTTCCAGAGTCCTGACACAGCTTGGCCCTCATTGGCCAAAGAACACATTCCACATGAGCACAACACAGGAGAAGCAAATGAGATAAGAATTGTTTTCCTTTTTCTCTGAGGCTTCTCAGCTTCCCAGGAGAAAGATCCTGGGTGAAGAGATTTTTCCAGAGAATGTGAATGTGACAACCAATGAGTGCTCTCTCCTTGCTGTGTGCAGGTCATAGCCCACGCTGTTTCAGAGCATGTGGAGGATGCAGGGGTTCACTCAGGAGATGCCACCCTCATGTTCCCCGCACAGAGCATCAGCCAGGAAGCCTTGCAGAAGGTGTGTGTTTTTCTAGCTCTGAAAAGAGAAAAGGAAATGAGGATTTCCTTTCCCTGCACCAACAGTGGAGAAATCAAATCAGCAATGATTTTTTAAGGCCAGTGTGCTATGTGCAAGTGAAGGATGTCAGTGTTCCTGTGATTGGCTTCATTATCTGAACTGTATCCCAGTAATTTAAACAGTGCACACTTTTAGACCCATAGGATTTTTTGTTTCCTTGGTTTAGAACCAGCTTCTGTAGCAGTAAATTATTGCCTAATTTATACATAAGCCATGGTTCTCTTTCCACTTCCTTTTCTCCCACAATACGTAAAGTGATTTTGTCAGATGTATGACTTTCTAGCTGCCTGCTTTTCCAAAAATAATATCAGGATGAATGAACCTCACCTAATCTTGACTTTTTCCCCTTTCAAGAATAAACCTTGTGATACAGAGTTAGTTGTTAGGATGAATTTTTTTTAAATGAAATGTGCCATGCTCCTTTATGTCATCCTGTTAGGGGTTTGCTTGGAAGCCAGCAAAAGCTGTAATGCAATAATCTGTGCTCCAGCTCTGTTTCCAAGAATGTCCAAAGTCTTGTTTCTGAAAATAGCCATCTCCTGGAGCAAAGCTATTCAAACCCTTGTATTGACACACCTGGGAAATAAAGCTTTCTTCCCACTGTGTTCCTACTCAGACACCTCCCTCTGATCTGTGATGGCACAGGCATGTTGGTGAAAGATTTTCAGGACACTCCCAAAACTGATTAGTTATTCTCAAATAATAAACCGTTATTCATTCTATCACCAAGAAAGGTATAAAGACTCCAGAGTAGGAATTACTACAGGGCAAGGCTTTGATTCTTTGTTTTTCTCCTTTTCCCCTCTGCTTTCTCACACACACAAAAACCTGGTTTTTACTTCTGCCCTCAAATACACTTCAGGCTCTAAGTTACTAGGGAAATTAAACATGTTTGCTTCTGAAATAGTGCTATTGCCAAAATGTGGGTATAGAGAAAAAAACAAGGCAGAGAGAGATGATGTTTAAAGAAATCTACCAGTCTAGTGATTTATTGCCATGACCCTCTCTATTTTGTGGAATTTAATTGTTTATTCTATATACACACATTAACACTTTCTAAATTTGGTTTTTTATAGGTAAAAGCTGCTACAAAAAAGATTGCAAAGGCTTTTGCCATCTCGGGTCCATTCAATATCCAGTTCTTGGTGCAAGGCAGCAATGTGCTGGTAAGAGCTGCTGTGAGTGTGGCAGGGCCTGTGCTGAGCTCTGTGGGTCCTGCACCTCTGCTGGGGACATGGTGGCAGTGGCACCAAACCTGCCCTGGCAGAGGGTGTGGGCTGGTGCCACCCTTGGTCACACAGCTCTCCCTGCCTGTGTGGCAGAGAGAATCCTCCCCTGCCTTCACACTGAGGGTGAAGAGAGTCTGCTTGCTTTGTCTGTCAGCTTTGTTTCATTCTGGGCTGCTGTCCTTCCCAAAATTGCCAGTTTGGAATAGGATGGGCAGCACTGGGACCTGCACCTCATCCCATGTACTGGGTAGCATGGCTTTTAGAGCTCCAATATCTTCTCTCATCTTTAACTCTCAACATCATCTTGATGTTGAATTAAGCCTTCAAAGGGATTGAAAAGAAAGCAAGACAGTGTAAGTGTTAAACCTTTACTCTAAGCTATTAGGAAGGTTATCTGAATAGTCCTAGTAGCTATTAGCAGCAGAAGTACAGCAATGTCTGACCCCTTCTGGGTAACAGTTGGCTTTCTCTTGCTAATGGAAGGAGGTCAGAGGAATGTGAGCAGAGAATGACTGAGGATACAGTGGATAGGAAAAAAATCTGACAGGAAACAGAAGAGATGCAATATTGGTGAAAATTTCTGTTTGGGCTATGAGTTGAGTAAAATGTACTTACTGTTCACCTTTTCTCTGTTTCACACATGGTTATTCAGAAACTCCCCAGAGACAGAGAACAGAGTTTTCCCTTCCTTGCTTTCCCACAGTGGTGCCTTTGTACAGCCCCTGCTTTTACTTGTACCTTCACTATTCTCACCCCCTTTCACTCCACTTCTTTCTCACTTCCAGCAATTCCTCTTCTGCTCTTGAGCTCCAAGAGAAGAACTTCTGCAGAACTTCTGTGGTACTTCCCTGCCTGGCTGAATGCCTGCCACATGTGGGTGGGGGAGGTCAGCAAGGACAGTCTGGCATTCAGGAAGTGCCATCACCATGGGAAAAGAACAGGTTGGACCTCTGGAGGTTGTTCCTAATGCCTGTGCATGTGTTCCTCTTGCACATTAATTTAGGATATAGTAAAGCACATTTTCTGAGTGAGGTCTGGCTCCCCTCAGCTCTGATATTCAGACAGTAGAGATGGACCTCAGCTGCTTGTATCTCAGGGTGGCCATTCCCCACCCCTCTTCCCTCTTTTAATAATGATCACAATTTCTATGTTTCCTATTTGACAGTCTGAAGAATATATCTGCCAAGAGGACTCAGGGCTGCTTTCAAAAAATGTGAATCAATGTAATTTTTCCCTGCACAGTGCCTGACCCTGCTGTTTCTCTTTTTTTGATCCCACCAGGTGATAGAGTGCAACTTGAGGGCCTCACGCTCCTTCCCCTTTGTATCCAAGACTCTGGGGGTGGACTTCATTGATGTGGCCACTAAAGTGATGATTGGGAAACAGGTTAATGAGTCATCCCTCCCCACAATGGAACATCCCATTTTCCCATCCAGATATGTTGGGATTAAGGTATGGTTTCCAAAAGAACCACAGGAATCCCACCACAGAGCCAGCACACAACACATTAATTTACAATTAGTACTTTAATGCCCAGAGAGAATAATTTACTCATTGGCCAAAGGTCAAATTGACCTTTTGTAATTTTTGTCAAGATAATCTGTTTGGAAACTTTAGAGAAAAATCAGAGGAAAATTATCCAATGAAACCAAGTCTTCATTTATTTTTAGCATCTAACCTACTCTGAATCCTGTTTATGAACTGCATAATAAATTTACACTTGCAGAGTTGAAGTACAGGCTATTTCATGATACTATATAATACACATGTGGACATGCAGAACTTTGTGTTGTGGGTTCCCCCCACATTTTATCTGCAGGACCTGCGATGTGGGCTGTGAAATCCACATCATCCCCTTTATATACACCAGTGGTTAAAATAGGGGTGGTAGCCTTGCATCCTTTGATTTCTGTAAGGCCAAGGTTTTACTTTCCATAATTGCTAAGCTTATATAGGACCCAACAGAATAAAATGGATGGTAGATATTTTTGAATGCTTAATGGAAGAAAAAAATAATGTCGTCATAAAAAAATCTAAAGCAGTGGTGCAGAAAATCCAAAGGATAATGAGAATTGTTTGTACAGAAACTTTCAAGCTCAAATAGTTTCCATATAAAGTGAAAACTGAGGAAGCAGAAAACACCTAACATCTTTCTAATAATAAAATGCTCAGAACTATTAAAATGCAAGTCAAATTTGTGTCCCAAGCTAGCCAGTATAGATATATCTTTACATTTCATTTTGATGCCACAGATAGGCATTATCCAAAATTCAAAATTGAGACTTTTTTTTTTTTGTGAGCCTAATTTATTTTTGTACATTCCTACTATTTAGACCTGGGGCTTCTGCACTGTTGTTAGCTGAACTGCCAAGAGTTTTGTCTCTCCTGGGAATGCTGGCTACAGAGCAGAAAACCCAGCTTTATTCTTGAAAACTTCCCTACAAAGCTTTTTATACTGCTTGCATCCTGAGTGGATTTGTCAAATATAAAAACCTGCTAACACCTTTGGAAATGCTAAACTTTGAAAAACATCCCAGTTTAGCCTCTTTGTTGTTATTCATGCATCATATTTCCTATCCTCTTACAATTTATTGCTAGTAGTATTTGCATGGACACAGGATCTTTTTTCCTTAGCAGTTCTTAAGAGAAAATATAAAACTCTTTTCTTCTTTGTCAACATAGCTGCTCCTTTGTGGATCTGAGTACCACTGTTTAGGCTTTAGTGACTGAAATACTGTCTTGCCATGTTTGCTCCCAGACTGGTGCAAGTATCAGGGCCTGACCAAGATTAAATCCTGGGTAGAAAATGACTAATTTTTAAATAGGGTTTAGTTGCAGTACCAGAGTCTGCTCCTGAGGATGCATTTTCATGTTCATGGCAGATAAAAATTAGGGAGGTGGTGGGAGGCTTTGCTGCTTGTTAGCTTGCAAGACAATGTACTATATTAATCCATGTATTAAATTTATTAAAACAATCCATTTTGACTGCCATATCTCTGCTTGAGTTGGCCACTGTAAACATTTTCTCTTTACTTAAAGTGGAAACAAAACTGATCTAAAAGTCTCAAAGAGACACAACATTTTTTGAGAAGCCTTTTGAACTTCTCCTGTCTCATTTTAACTGGTCACTGTTAGGAGTCATGAAGCAGCAGCTGTATTATCTTCAGTGTTACCCTTGGGGACCTCCAGGGACAGAATTATGGCTTCAAATTTTAAAATAGATTTGTTTCTTAGCAGAAATCTTGCTGCCTTTATGCAAATGCCATTAGTAGTTTAAGATGTGGAGAAGCTCTCCAGAAAATTTCTTGGTAGTAAGAAATTTATTCAATGTTTGTTACATGTGGTCATTGGTTCTTTAACAGAGACTTTCTTTTCCTCTCTCCCCTCCCTGTTTCTTATCTTAAGATTAAATGAGACAAGAGAACTCAGTGCTGTGATCTAAGTCCTCAGATGATGATGATAATGATAACAGTGATCAGGGGGCTTAATATTAGCATATAAAGAGAAAAAAATTACAAATGGATATTTCTGGATGGGGAGGGGGAAAATACAAAAATAATTTGCAAAGTTTCATCTTGTTTGCACCAAAAAAAGGGTATTCTTATGGAATAGTTTTATTTCTGCAAATGAAACATTTAATGGAGAGCAGCATTCTCTGGAAAACCAAGTGGATTCAGATAGTGTCTCTCCTTGTTCCATGAATTAAGTGCTTCACGGCCTTTCTGTTTAAAAATGTGTCCTTAAAACCATACTGATAGTGGGCTACCACTGATTGAAAATCTACCACTGGAATGTGAGCAGGATGCCAGAGTTGGATGATTGATTTATTGGTGGAATAGATGGGCATTTTTTTCCACTCCATCATCAAGATGCCAAGGGAATTATTTTACCAAATAGTTCTTTGCTTATGAGCCTCCACCACTGCTTTTTTTGGATAAATTCATGTCTCTTTCTGTCACTCCTAAGTGTAGCTGGAATTTTTATATTTTTTTAAATGATCCAGTTTTTATTCTTTCTCCCTCCTGCCTCTTTCTTTCACCAGGCCCCAATGTTTTCCTGGTCCAGGCTGAGAGATGCTGACCCTGTTCTCCGGTGTGAAATGGCCTCTACTGGGGAGGTATGTTTTAGATTTACTTTTTTTTTTTTAAACCAAGTTGACTTTAAACATCATGAATCTTTGAAAGTGATCTTATTACTGCCTGAATCATGATGGCATCTGTTGCTTCTTCAGAAAATTGAAAACATCTTTCTTAGCTGCAAAACCCACAATGACCTGGAAAAACCAGTTTTTTCAGCCACTGGATGTCCCTGTTTACCTGCATGTCAGCTCCCTGAGTAGGACCTGGTTGGTGTGATAGCCTGAAATGAGTTTATCTGAGAGTTGTTGGGTTCTGGGTGGCTGTTTTATGACTCATGAGCTTCTGAAAAACAAGTGGTGACAGCTCCCAAGTCCCATGGACACTTGCTGCAGCACCAACGTGGAGACCCCTGGGCATGAGTGGCTGATCTTGGGATGTGTCAGTTGCTTAAAGGCAACAAAAATGTGTGGTGTTTTCTTGTTGCCTGATAAAAAAGTGAAAGAAAGAGACAATAAGATGTGGTGGCGGCAGGGGCTGTGGGCAGGATGAGCCTGGGCAGCTTTGCCCACTCATTCTCTGTGCAGCCAGGCTGTGAGGTGCTGCTGGAATATCTCCTGGTGTGGTTATGGCATGCTGTGAGGGCACAGGGCTGGGCCAGGTTCAGCATCCTCACCCTCACAGGCACAGGTTTCCATCCATATCACCTGCCTCACATAGAAAAAAAGGTTTCTTCATGAATTATTGCTGAGCTGTCAAGGGTGTCCATAGGTACACCCAAGTGGTCTTTAAATTCCATGTGTTCTGTTACTTCTAGAATGAGTTGCAATAGCAAAAAACTTATTCTGGGCCAGAAAACCCTCTTGGAAAATGATTAAACACTCAGACAATTTGATCAGGCTTAAGTCTGCTGCACCATCACTGGGCAGGTGGCAGATCCTGGGCTGCTCTCTTGGATGTGAACTTGGGTATGTCCAAAGGAAACATTTACCATTTTAGAATGGAAAAGTACCCAGATACAAAGTAAGAATAGCCTCAGGTCTCCTACACCTCTCCAGAATGACTTTATTTTACTCTTCATAATGTGCTGGAAATCAGTATTGCAGAAGATTTCCTTTCTGTGTAGTTAATGGGCAGAAAAAAATCAAGTGACTTCTGTGACTTCCTGATTTTCAGAACAAAATAGGATATAGAGACAACCTCCTCACCAAAAAAAAGCATAAAAATGTAACTAGGGACAAGAATTATTTTTCTGGGCTTTATACAGAGTTAGAGATTATCATGGTCATAAAGGAGGCATTATTAACTTTTATGAGTTGGAAAGATCCATATTCACAAATGCCATAAAGTGTGACAGTTATGAAAGTCTTCCTTATAGTGAAGTAAGGATAATAACTTGCTTTGGGTAAAAAGCTCAGTTATTCCTCACAGACATTTTTCACACACATGGCTTGATCTGGGCTTGAATTTGTCACATCTGTCTGGCAGAGATTTATTTTGCTGGAAGCCATGGTTCCCACAATAGGAAAAGACAGTGCTGGGGTCCCTTTGAGTATTGTGGCTGTGGACCATGCCATAATGATAAACCTCTCCTGACAGGCTGGGAGCCTACAAGGGAGGGTCTGTCTGTCACCCTGAAAAGTCCAGGAATATAGAACACATAGAAACATATAGAAAACATAGATTATATCATGTTGTCATGACTTTTTTTATCCCTTCCCTTGTGGGATTTTTGTTTGTTTAGTTTTTCTTTTCTTTACTTCAGTAGATCTGGCAAATCATAATTTATTTTTAGTGAAGTACTGTTTTCTGCTCACCATGGTGAGATCAGGAATGTGAGGGCTCACTCTGAGATGGGAAGGACCATAAGTGAAAAATGGGAGAGCAATTCTCAATCAGCTCTTTAATCCCATCTGTATATGTTGGTAGATTTGTTATTTCACAGAAAAATCAGCGACAGTTTCTGCTTCTGATTGTTTTTCAACAAGTGTGGAGCTGACCAGAAAAAGTGTAGGTTGGTTGGTTGGTTTTTATCTTTTTGAACTTTCACAAAAGCTCACTCATTCCTCTTTTTGTCACCAGAATTTGAAATTTTGGTTAGGAATGCTGTTGATCTCTTTCAGAAGATTGTTATCATACAACAGTCTGTCAGCAACCGAGCTCCACATCCAGTTCTGAGTGCTGGAGAGCTGCTAAATGATTCTTACTGGTTTCTTTTTCTTTAAAATTATAATTTATCTCAAATTATTATTAATTGTCCTGGTTGCTTTTTTCTTAAGTAAATACTAAAATTTACTTGAATTTTGTTAATCTGTGGACTTTTAGTGGAAAAGCATCTTTATATCCTCTGATTTTCCTTCACAAGCAATGCCAGGAGTACATGGGAGCACAAACCCTGCCTTACCCTGCTTTGCAGGCACACAGAGGAACATGCCTGTGTGCACAGCTCTCACTGGTATCTAAGCCTTCTCTAATGTTAAATAATTTGCAGTGCAATCCCAAACACTGGAGCAGAGGCTGTGTACAGCATCCCAATAACTTAGCAGAATCAATTGTTACTCCCCAGTGTGCTGTTTGAAACTAAAGCATTGCTTATTCCTCCATTATTGCTTCAGTCAAATGATGAGATTTGTCTGCAATGATTTTCTGATTTATTCTGTTCCCCATGCCTGCAGTCTCCATGCAGAGCAGTCTGTCTTCTTCACACAGAAGCAAAAGATCCTGTTTGAAAATGTCATTCCTGTTTCTTTTTAAAGCACTGGTTTTGGGTTGGTTTTGGTTTTCTCCTCATGCATTCTTTGTGCCTTTCTGCAGGTTGCATGCTTTGGGGAGGATGTGTACTCTGCCTTCCAGAAGGCTCTGCTTGCCACAGGGTTTACATTTCCTCAGAAAGGAATTTTGCTTGGAATCCAGGTGAGTCCTAAAAATCAAAGCTTAGAAAGGGCCAACACAGAGGAACTCGGTAGCTTTTGCCTTGCTTTCATTCGTGTGGCTTTATGGCTTAAATGTGTTTCTCTGCATTTCATCCTGAAGTGCAGTGGGACAGTGAGGAGCAAACAGCATGGGGAGATCTTTACTGCATTCAGCAAGGCTGGTCTGGTGGGGTTTCCCTCTATCTATAACTATCAGGGTCTCCTGGCAACTACAGAAGTTTTTTCTGTCACACAGAGCAACTTTCAGTGGTGACAGCAAGAGATGAAACCCTAAAATCCAAGCTCTAGTGTAGCATGGAGTCAGGGCATCTGCAGAGTCTGCATCCAAGAGGCAATCCCTTTGAGGAGGTAGAAAAACCAGAAGTTTGTGAGCCAGAAAAGAAGAGCCAATGCCAAATTTTAGTAGTGATGTTTCTGGTTTCCACACTTTGTCAGAACTACCTTCTCAAAGGGATTGCCTCCTGGATGTAGACCCTGACTCCATCCTAGGCTTGAGCTTGGATTTTTGGGTTTCACCTCTTGCTGTCATCACTGAAAGTTGCTCAGTGTGACAGAAAGTTCAAATGATGTTGTGATGGGAATGCTCTCCAGTGCAATGGGTTCTGCAAAGAGCCTTTACATGAGGAAATTCCTGATGAGTTTTCCTTAGGAACAGCCCTGCCCTTTTCACAGGCCTGGGTCAGCAAGGAGGGTGTGTGTTTCAGGATGAAAACGCACAGAAAAGGAAAAAAAGGTCTTGGTTCTTTATCAAGGAATAGTTACTGACGGCATAAGGCGCTGAAATCAGAGACACTTGTAAACTTTAGGATGTTCCTGAAAAATTCATGCACTTCCAATGCATCTAGAACATTCTTGGACCCCAGAAAACCATCTGATTGCTTCCTGCCATTTTCACATTGTGCTTGCAATAAGCTGATGCTCTACATGATTGCATAAAGCTGATAAAACAAAAACCAAAGAGATGAATTTTCCTGTCAGACAACTGGGGTGTGAAAAATGTCTTTGGCTGCTTGTGCCAGCAGAGGATGTGAGGGAAGTGTGTGAAAAGTGGCCAGAAAGGAACATGACTTCTGCTAACAAGGATTACTGCTGAGTCCTTAAATGTCAACATATATACACACATCTGGGGATGGAAACAGTTGCTTTAAGTTATCTCTAATTAGCAGAAAAATTGCTTGCTTCCTAGGTAAAGTTTAAAAGTTCAGTATGAAAATCTGGGAAGTTGGTACTGTAGGTCTGCTGTATATACTGCATATTTTAAACAGCATTTATGAAAGGAGAAAAGCAAAGACAGGAGGAGCAAAAAGGAGAGAGAGCACTGTTTAAAATTTAAGTGTGTTTTCCAGATAGCAGCTAAAGGGGAATGGGCAGAAAAAGAAGTCATTTTAGCTATAGAAAGCATTTATGTAAGTTCTGTGTCAGTAGCTGTTAAACTGAGCCAAATGTTCTTTGTACAAAGCTTTTAAGAAGAAAAAAAAGAAGGGAAAAAGAAAAGATAAAACAAAGCCCAAACCTCAACTCCACAAACCTTTTAAAAATAATAAGATTCTGTCTTTTTAATGAGTGGTTTACAGTTTATTTTCTTGCAAAAGAAACTTAAAAACAACAGATCAATCGCTTAAAGATCTCTCTGCATCTCAGCATATTTATTCTATAATTAAACTCCAAATCAAGAGGTGTAAATTTGATTCTGAGAACCAGGCATTGCCCCCTCCCCAGTCTGGAGATTGTCACCTATGTACTTTTTAATGGTCTGCTTTGAAACAGAGGGGCAATAAAGCCCTGTGGGAAGGGAAGGTTGAAATGTTGACCTTCACCTGACATGTGGACTGTAAATGATCTTTGAGTATTTGGCTGGAAAAAAGGAGACCCCCTCACTGCAGAAATAAGAGGCACGAGGAATGAGGCATCAGGCAGGCTGTGAACACCAGCACTCTTGTTTCATTCACAAACATGAACCCACCTGCCTCATACAGGCAAAATTATTGGGGTATCATCACAGGGAAACACAGCCTCAGAAGGACAGATAGCACATAGCCTCTCTCAACCACCACTGAGTGTTTTCAAATGCCAGGATGGTTTCTGCAAACTGTTCTGGTGCACAGAGCACACACACAAGCTCCCCTGGTTGTCTCTGAGGAAGGTGCTGTGATTCACCTGCAGTAAATGGTGAGCTCCAAGCACACCCCAATTTTGAAGGCTTCATTGCTTCATGATTAGCACCTTACTCTGATTTTTAGAATGAATTTTTATCTCTTGCAGAGAGAGAAATAAGAAGCAAAGTGGTCTTGAATTCTGCTTCTCTCCAAAGCAGCTAGGCTCATATTTCAGTGATTTGGTATGCTGCACATTTATACCTTTGCTATTAATCATGTTGAGGTTAGAGGACACTGCTTCTTGAAGGTAAAAGTCAAATGGATATAGTTACCAGGAGGAGAGAGGGAGATCTTGGTTTCCTTGCAAATGTTTCTGGGGTGTTTTGCAAATCAAGATCAAATGGTGCTGCTGTGATCTGCAGTCCAAACTGAGCCCAGTGTGCCCAGGCAAGGAACCCTCCTTGCTGGGAGCTGCCAGGCTGGTGTGCAGTTCCAGAGGTCACCTCCTGTACCATGCTGAGCTGGGGATAGCGCAGTTACCACCCAAGCTCAGGCAGGGAGTGCTCCTTGGCATGCAGGGCACAGCACAAGGCAGGTTGGGCAGCTGCTGGGGACTGTGAGCCTGCTGGGATGTCCTTTAGCTGAGAGCACTCAGTGACACTGCCCAGGGCAGGGGTCCCCAGGATCTGAGAGGTGTGGTGCTCTCCCAGGGGAGATGGAGTATGACTTCCATGGTAGACCAATTAAATTCTGCCAGCTTATGTCAGCTGTTAACCTACCTCTTCCCAGAGTCTGGAGAAATCTGTGATGCTGAAACCCTGACTCAGCCATTAAATTATTTATATTTTATGCAAAAAAGTTCAAAAGCTAGTTTTTTTCTTTCCTGATTGGGCTATTCAATGATATCTCGGGGATGGAGTGCATCTGTCTTACACACAAGATGCAGAAAGCATTAATAGAGTATTTTATTTTTAAATCCTGGCACTCCAAGTCTGTTGTCTCAAGGTAACCTTCTGGCTTGGTTTCTTACCAGAATTTTTGCATCCTCCACTGTGGTTTGGATACAGATCCCAGATTCTCACAGGAGATGGGTTGGCTTCATTTTGAGCTGGATCTCAGTGAGAACTGATGTAACTGTATTGAATGAGCTAAGGATGTGGTCCTTTACAAACAGCAAGGCTTGCTGGAAAACATGAGGCGTTATAAGAAATGGAACTTTTCAGATAAAGGAAAAAAAATGCAATTCTCCTACAATAAATACCTTCCACTAAGTAAATCTGCTTGTACTTTTCACCTTTAGTAACTAATGCTTTCTTACACAGGTTATTTCAGCCAGCTTGTAAATCTGAGGCTGCTCCAATGCAAGCTGACAGCTGTAATTTCTTTTCATAGAGAGGCTGTTTTATGTGTCACAAGTGTTCAGTACTTGTTTGATAGAAGTTTATAATACTGTTGTGAAAACCAACACCCCTGACCAGAAGGCAGAACCACTCTCTCTGACTGGGAAGCTGCCAACCCTGTCACACTGTATATTTATATTTTCTAGCTAATGTACAGAATGAGATGGCTTTCAGAATGAGTGCTCAGAAAAAAAAAACAAAAACAACCCTGTTTAGTCCTTTTCTTCTTAGGAAATTGTTGACCCTTCAGGATATTGCTCTCTCATCCATAAAGGTTAAGCCATCAGTAGCTCCAGCAGGAACAAGGGAGCTTGTAATAATCTTACTTGCAAATGTGTGTAAGACCAGAGCAGGCTAAAGTTAAAAGCAAGGTTTGGCTTGCCTTGGGAGTGAGGAAGGCATGTGTTGCATGTGATATTTGCATTGCTGTACCTTCAACACCCCAGAAATACTTAGGCTGATACTGTCTCTCACCTGTTACTCTTTAAACAGCTTGTTCAAGTGGAGATGTCTGCAGGAGGTGGTTGTACCTTTCTACATGATGTTGAGGCTGGAAATGCATTATAAGACAATCTTTCAGAGATGCTGTAAGTCAGGCATTCAGGTCCTCCTGGGAATGTGGCATCCCAGCCTCCTGACTCCATTTCCATATTCCCATAGGACTTAGAAATGCACTCACACATGCACAAGCTCTTATTTGTGTGAATGTGCAAACAGAGCACTCAAAGGCAGCTCAAAACCATCCATATATCTTATCTGCCAGAAGTGAAAGCAAATGTTTGAGCAATGATTGAAAATATCTTTAATTAAGAACCGAGGAGACTCTAGTTGGTGTATTTGAGAAGGAAATTGCCCAGATATTTAATATAAAGTAGCAAATCTTTAGTGGTTGCAGTCTGACTTAGTATGGGAACAATTACTCTGGTGTAACACAATATGTCTCAGTTCACAGTCACTTGGGCTTCAGGATCCAGACAGTTTTCTTGGGAATGGTGCTGTACATGCACATGCAGACATTTCTGTCCATGCACACACTCAGCACAGAAAGGTGAATTTGTCTCTTAGCACGGTGTGGATGAGCTACATGTTGCCCAAAAATGTACTGTTCCAAATCCTACCTTTGGTGCTATATCTAAAAAATGTCCTTTTTCAGGAGTCCTTCCGCCCCAGGTTCCTCAGTGTAGCAGAACTGCTGCATGAGCAAGGCTTCAAGGTAGGTGGTTCCACTTAGTTAAAGCTGGAGAGCTTTCAAAATCTCACATGTCCCCAGCCTGCTACAGGAACGTTGGAATTCCTTTGGAGATAGAGGAAAAAAGGGTGTTTTCAATGTACAACAGGGATTTTTAGCTGAGTGATCCATAAAGTTAGCAGGTACCACCCATTAGAAGTTTTCATGTTTGTTTAATTGAGAATATTGTTGTGAGGGAAGGAAAGAGCTTGGCTCTGCAGCCAAAATGACATTATACACTCCCCCAGCTTCTCCAGGAAATAAAAATGCCAATGGGATGCCATGTGTAGCAGGAGACAAGGAAGGAAAACCTTTTGTATGGAATATATCTGTACAGTGCTGCATTTTCAGTGACACTCAGGTTGCAGATACATGAACTTTGTGGTGTTTACATCCCTCTTGTAACTCCTCTGTATTATTTTGCACCCATATATCTATGGAAAAAAAGCAGCACAGCCACAGAAGACTGGTGAGAGTTCTGCTTTTCAAAACTTAGCACTAGGCATTAAAAAGAAAATAAACATGGCAAAAAAAAATTACAAGTGATTGAACTTAAGCCCTATTGAAAGTCACAGGGATTTAGGTTTTCCTAAGCCGCTTCACTGCTCTGGAAGTGCTACAAGCATTCACTATCATCCATCAAGAAATCACAGATAACAGAGAGTTGGGAAGGTTGTTCTGTTCCCTGTGTGTCTCTCTATATGGGGAGACACCCGTTTTATGAAAAATGCCCTTCAAAATCAGCTCTGACAACAAGGCTGTGTGTTGGGGCCGGCCCACATGAGTTCAGTGAAGAGTTTTGGTATTTGAAGTACATAGTAAATATCCCTTTTTCCCCCTGGGACAGCTTTATGCCACAGAAGCAACCTCAGCCTGGCTCAATGCTAATGGCATCCCAGCAAATCCTGTGGCATGGCCATCACAGGAGAGCCAGAATCCCAGCCTCCCTTCAGTCAGGAGGTAAGAGACCAACCCACCTTGTCCAATGTGTGTTTACAATCCAGGACAGCAAATGCAAGGGGCAACTTGATGGTCCTCTTGAGATCAATAGTAGGGATTTAATGGGGCTTTGAATTCAATCCAAAAGTTTTGGTTTATCTGATTCTGTCTGGAGTTGCCACAGCAGGGAGGTTTCAGCTTAATGAGCATCTCATTGCACAGTCCTGTTTAGTATGGCTTACATGTATTGCTCCATGTTATATTTTCATACAGGTATACATGAAATCTGAATATTTAGCCTTTTAATGACAGTCAGTCATGCCTTTAACTGAGGTCATGCCTAAACATCCCAGTTGTGCTGAGCTGTATCAAGGCTGAATACTGCTTTGCATTGCTGACTAGAACTGAAATAAATCCAAAATCCTAAATAAAGCTTAGTGCCTTAACCCCTCCACCCTCATTTCTTGAGCAAAGACTAAGCTCAAAGGGCATTTTTCAGGGTTGTTCAGCTGCTTGCCTGTGCTATTAATTTGAGGTTTTTATTAGGAAGGACACATTGTCACACTGTCTTGTGCCTTGTCTCTTCAGGCTGCTGAGGGATGGGAAAGTAGATCTGGTGATTAACCTGCCCAACAGCAGCACCAGGTTTGTCCATGATAATTATGTGATCAGGAGGATGGCTATTGACACTGGGACTGCTCTGCTCACCAACTTCAAGGTACTTCCCATATTGTTCTTTCTCCTCTTAGACATAAGATCCTTCAGAGCTTCCAAGCCCTTGTGACCAGTCTGTTTGGACCCTCATTGCCTCTGACAAATAATGTATCTGAAAATCATGACAGCACAGTGGTTTAAATATATCTTCTTTTTGCTACCATATAAAATGACACCAATGACAACCCAACCAAATCAAACCAAACAAAAAAATATAAATTCTGAAGTCCTGAGTCCTGCACTGTGCAGCTGAAATTGTTGCTGCATCATTTTCACTTCAAAGCAAATATCTCACACAGGGTTGTGTGTAACATCTTTGAATTAGGCATGGGAAGTGCTTTTTAGTGGAATATTATCCTGGTATGGTCCTTAAACCTTACAGCAGGATGTAGCTGTGCTTTCTTGAGTGATCCTTGGGGCAGTCCAGTTCAGAAGTGCCATCCAGGTGGAATTGCTGCTTGTCCTGTTGCAGTCCCAGTTCCAGTCACTGTGGGTTTTATGTAGCTCCTGACAAAGCCCTTCACACACTGATGGGGAATAAATATTAGGTAATGCAAGGTGGGACTCCTGCTGCCAGCAGTACCTTGCCTTCCTTTGCAAGGGGCTTTGACTGTCACAGAAGAGCCTCATCTGGCTCTCATTAAGCACAGCAGCCAAACTCCTTCTGATTTTGGTGGGCACTGACATGGAGCCCAGTGCCTTGAACTGGTGTCCAGCTGTTCAAAAGCTTCTGCTGTGGATGGAGTGAATGGAGGCAGGTAGAATAACAAGCTGAAGGTTCACAGGATGATGGCCAGGCATGGCTAGCAGGAATGGGGAATTGAAGATGCATCCTTTGCCTACTAGCAAAACACCTTCTGACAGCCACAAGGGTCCCCAGCCAAAATTTATTACCACACCTGCTTGATGCCTTTCACTGAACTGTTTGGATTGTAGAGTTTTAATCTCTGAGTTTGAGAGAAGAAAACAAGCCTGGTTCTCTTTACATTTGAGCTGTAAACAACAGCTCTCATGGGACAGAGCTGTCTTGCAAAGGAAGCCTGGGCATATCTGCATCTCTGCAGCTGGACACACAGGCTCCAGAGGGCTGCTGTGCCCAGCCACCTTGAAATTGCTATTGATTTGGATGAACTCAAGGACTGGACCTGCAGCAGGAAGTTTCAGGGTGGCAGAGCAGAAGTGTGGAGCCTGCTCTGTCATGCAGCCTTTGCAATGCTCAGTCCTCCTCTGCTTTGTATTGACAGGTGACAAAGCTTTTTGCTGAAGCTCTCAAATACTCTGGAAAATTGGACTCCAGGAGTCTCTTCCACTACAGACAGACTGACAATGGGAACACTGCATAGAACTCTCTCCAGCCTGCAATCTTACTGCTTCTGGTGCCTCAAAAGAGAGTGGATTTCAGATCATGCCCCTAACCATCTTTCCATGTATCTTGCTTTTGTTTGGTCTTTTTCAGCCTGCACATTTGATGGGAGAAAAAGGCTGCATGTGTGTGTCCTAGAATTGCTCCCAAGTTCTGCTCAGTCCTTCAGGCTATTATCATTACTATTTTTCACATTCTCATTCAATATTGTGAATTCAGGTGGCTCTCCCTGTATCATAAAGACTCTTTCTCAGCCTTGTTTCTTCCTTCAAAAGGGGAGAACTCCCCAAAGACTTCCCATATGTTGCTGTCCAACACTTTGTGCCATGATTGTGGGCATTAAAATCAAATCTTTTGAAAATGAAGTGAAAGTGTTGCAGTGCTTTACCCCCTCCCAGTTCAATGACCCTTTCATTTCCATTCTACCTTCTCTGCTCCTTTTTCAGCTCTGGCAGCACCTTCAGTCTGTGGAGCAGATCCCTGCTGTAGCATGTGGGGTGTGTTATCCTTGGCTGTCTGCAGGGCAGAAGATCTCAGCAGCTCTGTGGCCAGCAGCACATGCAGGAGGGCCTTCTCTAAACCTGGAGCAGCCAGGAACATGGGCCTGCCATGCTTGGCCTGCAGGGTGCACACAGCACACCCAGGAGCTGGGAGCATTCAAAGCTGGACAATTGCTCTGACACTTGCTAGAGTAAGCTGAAGTGGAATGCTTTCTTCCAGCCACACTCTGCCTGCCTGGGATTCCAAATCCAAGGCACTGCTGGCCTTAGGTACCTACCTCTTACACACATCCCTCGATGCCTGCAGGCCCTGCCAAGAACTGCTGCTGCCTCTGGTGCTGGGGATCTGGTGGTGGAGCTGGCTGCCACCTAGCAGGGCTTTTTGAAGCTGCAGATAGTGCATTGAGGGTGGTGTGGGTGAGATCAGCAAACCTGAGATGACACACACCTTGTGTCTGCTCCCAAGTTCCCTTCAGTCCCAAGAAGCTTTGAGTGTGGAGGAGAATCAAGGTGAAGAGATTTTCTGTTTCTTTGTTTGGTTTTTTTTTTTTAATTAATGCTGAAACCATCAGGAAGGATATAAAATCTGATGAGAGCTGTTCCTGATAGGAGCAGAGTCTGTGATTGCCTTTAGTTACCAAGGGACTCTCTGAACACTCGGTGTCAACTGCCAGGACCAAATTTTGAGCCAGACTTTATTTGTAGTTGCCATCCCAAGTGCTCATTTCATGATATTTCTTCAGTACTGTATTTTGTGATGAACACAACCCTGCCTGCTGTGCACAGGGAGAGCTTTGCACTTTTGAGTAGAGATGTTATTAGAAAAACTCACAACAACAACATAAACCCTCAAACCAACCAAAACTCCAGAAGAGCCCAAAGGCATCAATTGTTCACCCATTCAGTTGTGAAATGGGTGACTAATGGTGGTTAATGAAGCAGCCCTCCAAAGGCAACCTGTGCATGTTTTTTCAGTGGCAAAAATCCCATTAACAGCTGGTGTCATCTCACATCCACCCACCCTGCTTTCACCCCTAGTAGAGAAAAAAGCAATATCTTAAAACATCTGTATTCTCTTGTTCTTCTGCTTTTGTTTTGTCACTCACCTTATGAGTTGAAAATGAAATAAATGCCTGGATTGTGACAGCTACTCATTCTTAAATTCTGCATGGCCAGGATTCTGCCCTTTTTTTTGAGTGTTCTTTTTAAAGCATTGCTGAGCACTGGTGTGTTAGGAAACCATCATTCTTATGTGTGACAGTGACCACATCATTTAGTGCAGAGCTTCTGAAATGCCTCAGAGGTGAGGAGGTGCTGGGAAAAGAGCAGGAGGACAAGGACTCCAGCTGTGTGTGTTCCAGAGAAGGGAGAAGCCATGATCCCCTGAGACAGACCTGTGAAATACAAGTGAGGAGACACAGGATAGAGCAGTGGGCTAACAAATATTGGAGAGATGGGAACTTTTATAAAGGGGCTGCCAGTTCTGGAAAAATAGGGAAACTTTGCTGTTAATTCAACTTTGTGAAGCAGTGTTGCTGTGCCAGTTAGCTGACAGTGTGGCTGTATCCATGTGTACTTGTACACACATTCCTGTGGCTGCAGCACCTGCAGGTACTTCATCCACAGCTCCTTTAGTGTCCACACAATTGGAGTGGAATCCTGAAAAACACACCAGGGCTGAATACACTCTGAGTACTGTGTAATTATGCAGTAATGTTAATGTTTTGCTGCTGGTGCTAAACTCTGAGCCCTTTCCCTCCCTCTATCCACACCAACCCCTTTGCTGCCTTTGCTCCATTTCTTTTTGGTGTCTCCTCCCCTCCCTCCCCATTGCTCTGACTGATGCAGAATGAAACTCCAACTTCTGTCATGGTCAGAAGGAGTCAAGAAATCATCCTCCAGCTTACTTCAGGCCGACAGTGATGCTTGGCTGAACTTTTTTCTTGATGTGCCTTTCTTTTTTTGTGCGGACACTATAGGAAAAGATTTTTAAGTATCTACAGCTGTTGGGATCAATGCAGAGCTAAAAAAAAGTTACAATTAGTATCCTTTGTACCAAGCTCATCTCTGCTCTCAACAGATTCTCTCTTACAAATGTCTTTTTCTTATTATTCTTGGGGAGGTTGACAATGACAGATAAAAGAGGAGGCTGTTCAGAGTTAAGAAATATCCTAATCTATGAGCACTCAAATAATTTTACTCTTTTTTACTGTCTTAAAAGAGAGCTGATAAAAGAGATTCATGAAGGTATAAGAGACAGTACAAAGCACAACTTTTGAGATAAGCACAAGAAATGGTGACAAGAGCCCTGATGAAATATAAAGGGAACTAATTTTTAGGAACAGTGGGTTTTTTTTTCTCAGTAGTCAGTCTGCTGAGCACACTTTGGAGGATAGCTCTCCAAGAGTGCTGAATGATGGGAAGCTCTGGAGGCTTGATTTCCCAGGAGACACTGTTGAATATTGAAGTCAGGCTCTTTCTCCAGTTGATCACCTTCCTGACTTTACTCTTCTGAAGTTAGCACCCTTTAAATCACTTGGGAATTGCTCAGGCAGCCCATGCACAGGTTAGTAGCAAGGCTGGGATAGTTCAGCTTGGTGAAAGCAAAAAGAAAAGAATGTAAGAGATTGGACAATTCAGCACTACCTCTTTCTGCTTTTCTGTAGAGCTCTTAAAACACAGCAAGATGAAGTTGTATTATTTATATAAATAAAAGAAAAATTCTTCTGAAAAACTTTAGGAAAGCTCTTTGCTCTGAGACCATTTAAAACAGTCAAAGTCAGGTTTGTGACAGTCCTAGGAAACAACCAAGTAGAAATGACTCCATGGTCTGAAAGAGCTCTGGGCAGTGAGCAGAGAAATGAGTCTTGCTTGACTTGCAGGTTGCTGGATTTCCTGGACTGGATGTTGCCACCAGCCTTGAAGGCATCTTCTTCTCCTTCCCCCACACACCACGTATATTTTGCACTCCCAAGGTTTAAAAGTCTATTTGTGCTTGCATCAGAGACATCTAGGAGTCTGTCTGGGGCCTCAGCATCTCTGTATCTTTGTAATAAAGGGCTCTATAACGGTAGGGAAGGATTGGAAGTTGTCACAGTACCAAGTCCCACAACTGCAGCATGGGCTGTGCTGAGTCTCGATGCACACCTGCTGCCTGTGTGCCAGTCTGATGCCAGCAAACACTGGCAGGAGGGTGGGCTCATGCCACAGCCCACATGAGGGGGTCAATGAGAGAGGACCTCTGGCTCCTGCTGTTGACAGTGTTTCTAATTCCAAGCCATAGTCAGAGCAGCCTGGACCTTGGGAAGCTTCCATCCCATGGTGCTGCCGCTGCCATCTCTGCATGGGCAGGAGGTGCTGCCATGCCATGTGAAGCATATGAACACTACTGCATTAGCCATCTGCAGGACATGGAAATCTGCTCTGCTGCACCAGTCAGCTGCCAAACAGCTCCCAAACCCTCTGTTTTTCTTCCTTCTGCATCCCAATGTCTACCACTGCATCATGTATTTTATAAGGAATAATCTAGTGTCGCCACATTTCTCTTCACTGAGAAAAGCAAGGCACAATTCTTCCCAAGAATATTTCTGGGTTTCACATTCTCCGAACCTCAGAGAAAGGAAAAACAATTCTTATTTGCTGTGCCTGTGTTTGTGCCAAAGTAGAATGCAATATGGAGATTGTTTACCCAAAGTGATGGTGTTTTGTTTCCTTGGCCTGTCAGGACCAAGTGTGTGTTGGGACTGTCAGCAGGCAGTCACAAGATTCTGTGCAGTGTGTGCAGAGATGAGTGCTTGGCAGATTCAGTTTAGATGTAATGTAATATAGTGTAACATAGTATAGAATAATACAGTATAATAAAGTAATTAATTAGCCTTCTGATAAGATGGAGTCAGATGCATCATTCTCTCCCCCTCATCAGGGATTTCATATAGCATAACTAGATTTCAATAATCTAGTTATGCTATAACATTTATTTCACCTTTACATTGAAGAGAATTTAAATATGAACCTTTTGATGTGGCCTAATTAAATGGAGAACATTTTGTCATTATCTAGGAAGGCTCAACTCTCACTCATCCTCATAATTAAAATATATTGAATTCTGCAGGCTGATAGTACCACTTGAGATAAACCCTTTTAATTTAGGGAAGTTTGTAACGATGAAACTGAAAGACAAAAGCATTTGTTGCAAATCATGTTCAAGCTTTATGATAATGAACTTTTGGGAAACAATGAATAATTGCTAGGGAGTAATGCGAGTGCTTTGGGATTACCGTAATCTTGGATGAATGCTCTGGATTGTCTGAAACAATATCCAAGGGTGGCAAGTGCAGCTGATTTGCAAGGAGCTGCAAGGAGTGCCAAGGGTTTGCAGTTCTGTCAGAATTCATCCTTCCAGGGAATGTTTCCTGTTATTAAAAACCAGGTTTTTTACTCATATACTATTGTATTAGCAGGGGATGCCCTAACGAAGGCAGGAATGATGCATCTGACTCCATGTTCTCAGAAGGCTCATTTATTACTTCATTATACTATGTTATATTTAAGAATACTGTACTATACTATATTTAAAAATACAGAAAAAATACTTACTGAATGCTAAATAGATTATAATGAAAACTCCTGACTCTTTCCAGAGTCCCGACACAGCTTGGCCCTGATTGGCCAAAGATTCAAAACCACTCACAGCACAATCCAATGAAACAATCACCTGTGGGTAAAAAATCTCGAAACACATTCCAGACAAGCACAACACAGGAGAAGCAAATGAGGTTAAAATTGTTTTCTTTTTCTCTGAGGTCTCTCAGCTTCCCAGGAGAAAAATCCTGGGCGAAGGAATTTTTTCAGAGAATGTGAATGCCACAATATACTGTGAAGTTTCCTATGGATATGGGATTTCAGTAGTCTCTATGGAGTTGCTTGCACTAGTGCAAAGCCAGCATAATATTGCTGTGCTCATTTTACACTACTTTTAGCCTCTGGGGTGAATGATCACCCAAGATATTAATATGGAGAATTCAGTAGTCTCTATGGAGTTGCTTGCACTAGTGCAAAGCCAGCATAATATTGCTGTGCTCATTTTACACTACTTTTAGCCTCTGGGGTGAATGATCACCCAAGATATTAATATGGAGAATCAGGTGCCTTTTCAGGAAAAATATTTCCTCTTCCAGCTCTAGATAATCTTGTTCTTTTTTCTGACTTCCTGAGCATTACTAAATGCTGCCAAGCTCTTCTCCTTCAAGATCTCTTCTACTAATGAGACCTCATTCTAGCTTAAAGTGTCCCTCTGCTATTCACTGTCTTTGAGAGGCATTACAATCCATCCCCTTCTGACAGAAGCATTGGGAACAACTCTTAGAAAAGTGGGTTATGTTCTGACTAAGCATCGCGGGGCATGGCCTGAAGTGTTTGCTGCCTCTCAAGATTCATGGGAGGCAAAATGGTGGAGGTGAAGTGGTCAAAATGTGACCTTTTCTGAGGGTCAAACCTGAGCCTATGGTTAAATTTTGAATTCATTGATGTAGCCAGCTGAAAGGACATAAATAGTGTGTTCTTACTGCCAGCAGGGCTGATTTCCTAGTATATCCTGAAACAGGCACTGAGGTTTTTTTTAGTGCTTTTCCTAGAACGATAAAGATGCCAGAATTTATCTGGTTTGCAGCTTTGCTTATTTGGATCCCCAAGCACCTGGTGCCTCAGGAGCAGTGCTGTGTGAGGAGCATCCCTGTGCAGTTTTCATACAGAAAATAAAACATGGCTGTGAGCTTAGCAGGGTAAGCAAAGAGGTGCTGCCATGGTGCTGGGGAGGAGGTGTAGGCCTGTGTTATCCTAGACACCAGTGACACACAGAATAGTAATGCCATTCACCATCTGATACAGAAAAAGCAGACCCTGAGGACTTGGGCACGAGCCCCAGAGGGCACAGAGTCTGCAGGGGAAGATGGATTGACATTAAACTCATTAGGGAAATTCTAAATTTTTTAGCTTATGTTTCCAGTAAAGGCTTTTCAGTAACTCCTTGTAGAGAGGATTGCCCCACATCCTGTTAGATTTTGAGGGGGTTGGAAGCTACTTCAGGTGCAAGAGCAGTTGTGCTCTGTAGCTAGTTGGGAGAGAAACAGATGAGCAGGACATCAAAATGAGAAATACCAGGGATGGTCCTTCTCCAGCCTCATGCTGTCCTCATGTAGCTCAGCCTGGCTGAGACAGGCTGCTAGACTGAAGGAGAGTAGATATTTTTCTGTTTGAAATTGAAGCAGCACCTGGTGTAGGAAGAAAGTGGATGTGGGCCACAGCTACATTGACACAGAGCAGGAGTCACCTGTTTGGCTGTGGTCTGGGCCACACCTGGTACTCCTCACCTAAACAGCACCTAAATGTTTGCATGGCAAAACAAACACTTGTAACTTCCATTCTTACTACCAAGAATGTGCCTGAATTGAAGCTGGAGATATCCAGCTGTTCTGAGCTGAAAGAAACCCTGAACAGATAATAAAGATCTGAGACCTCAGCAGAGAGGAGAATGCCAATTATATAAAAGCACATTGAGGAGTTCCTTGAAGATTGTTTTTCTGTCTTGTGGGATCTCAACTTAGCACAATAGCTCTGGTTTATATATTAATGTAAGCCTAGGCATACATTGATAACTGAAAGCTGTTTTTTTAAAAAAATTAACTGCAGGAAAACCAGCCTCAACAAATTCTGCTCCCTATCTGCCATCAAGGAAAGCCTATTAAGAATAATTGTTGGGTTTTTAGTTTTCAAAGAACCCATAATTAAATTTTATTGTCTGGTAAGTGATTAGAATTAATTGCTTTCACAATAGCTCTGGTGCTCATTATCTACTTTAAATTGGGAGTGGCTTTTCAGCAGAATTCCTTCGTTTACCACAATTCCTTTCTGTTACATTCCTCGCCAGAGAAAATCCATCACAAAGGCTGTTCCCTTTGAGAAATTACTGAAAACTCACAGGTGTTGATTTAATGTATCATCTTCAGCAGATCAGGATTAACTCAAAAGAAGGGTTTCTCCCAGTATTGAAACAGAAATGTGAGGCTAGAGAAAGCCACTTCCACACTGGTTAGATATTCAAACCCATGTAATAATGGGCAGTACTGTATATAAATTTTTAAAATGGTTTTCTGGTGCCAATCTGAGAACTCATTCTGTGTAGAGGGGAGGAGATATTACAGATTTCCCCAGTCAATAATGGTAGTTGTCTTTAGCTGCTGTTATGCTGGTTGAAGACCCTTTTCTGACTCATTTGCCTGGCTTGAGTTTGATTATCCAGTCATTTTAGCTGTGACTTATATTAGGCTTGATTTGGAAGCATTGGGTTGATGCTTGGAATTCCTACAGAATTAAAAAGCCAAAGTACACCTTCCTGGAGACCAGCCACCCCTCATTCTCTGTCTACAGCCATCCCTTGCCAGTGGCATCTCCCCAAGCAAAGCTCCTGATCTCTAGACTTGCAGTATCATACCTCCCTTAAACAAATGTTTTCTCCAAGGGCCTTTCTGAAGCTTCCAGGACCTGCAGAGCTGTGCTCAGCAGCACTGCCCCTGGGGCTCAGCTGAAGAGTAAAGCTCATTGCCTCATGGCTCTTTGTGGGTCATTCTCTGAAACAAATCCTGCAGCCTTTCCATGCCATGCACACTGTTTGGTTTTTCATCTCTGAATTAACCCAGAGCAATGGGCAGCAGCATAAAATCCACTTATGCAGAGAACCTAATCCAAATCCTGCATTTCCACTCATGTGTGGCTGTCCACTGGTGAGAGGATGACTTAGAGGATGCCTGAGTCCTTCAAGGGCACTGCCTAAAGCATCTGCTGAATGGGGTTGCATAAATACTGTATAAAATAGAAAATTATGGTTGTGACTTCACTTTTAGGCTGTATTTTTAGATTGTTAGAGTGCTTCAGAGGATGTATTTATAATAAGATGTTGTCTCTCAATGCAGGATGCTGCTCTGAGAGGAAAAATCCTATACAATTTTCATACACTTGTCATTATATAAATTATATAGAGTATTAGGCCCTGTGGAAGTTCAGCTGACAAAGACTTCCTCCTTCTGAATTCTGATAACTTCTGGAACTGAATGGATTTAATTGAATTATCTGTTCCACAGAAAGTTATCACTGTCTATTCAGTTCCAGGGCATAGCAGAAGGTAGGAGTAATTTGCTCTGTAGAAATGGAAGAATTAAAATATAAGGAGTGTAGTAACAGGTGACTTACATGGACAGTTTCCAGTCCAGCTGAATTACTATATTAATATAATGGGTTTCATTAAAATGTGCTAATAGCACAAGAAATGCCCTCAGTTGCTCAGTTCACTCTGTAATAGGTGCTTGGGGAAGGAAGAACCTTGTCAAGACCAAAGTTTTGCTCTGTGGTGAACCTTGAAAGCTTCACTGTGTTAGAATCCATAGTTAGAGCATTCTGTGATAAGCAGCACCATGCATCACTTTGATCTGGGCTGGAGAGGGTGGCAGCCTGGAGCTCCTCCTCCAGGATGTGTTACCCCCTCTGCAGGGCAAGCCTCAGGGGAAGCTGGGCAACCAGCCTGGCCCATCGACCCAAAACAGCTGCCCAGCACTTTCCTCACATGGCCCCTGTGGTGGTTTGACAGGAAATGTGTTTTTTTGAGATGCTGTGTTTTTGGCCAATGGATATTCAGACTTTAATATTGGCATTTAACCTGACCATTGAGACATGGACACGCCTCTGAGAACACGGGGTTAAAAGCAGAGCTCTCCCCTGGGAGGGCTCTCTTGGGTTTCCAGTGGGAAAGAGTTCGGGTCTCTCCCCCGGCCCAGCTGCTGGCTGGGCAGGGGGAGGGGAAAGCCATGAGGCCGAGAGAGGTAGGCCTGAGCCCCGGGGTGGAAGGGTGGAAGAGAGAGAAAGAGAGAGAGACACCGGGAGCCATCGGGCAGCCCCCCCTGAGAGACACAGAGAGAGAGAGAGGGAGAGCCGCTGCCTGGGACTGTAACCTTGAAGCTTGATAAACATGGGCCTGCGCCGGCAGCACGGCTGGGACGGAGAAGAGGGGGGGGTTCAGCCGGCCGCTTGTAGGAGCTTTTAACCCCTTTTTGGAGAATGAGAACTTTACAGAACATTGACCTTTTCTAGAAGATAGAGTGGAAGATGAGGAAGGAAATGGGCCAGTGTGAGAGAAGTCTGGGCGAGTGAGAGATAGTAGAAGAATAGAGAAGAATCCTAGTGGGAAGAGATGATGGAGTGGCTTTTGCTGGACTCTTTTTGTATAGCCATGGACAGAACCATGTTCCTTGTGATACAGAGACTGCATTCTAGGGGGAGGCAATGGCCTCAGAACCAAGAGGGTTCAGTGTTGATGCCCCTCGGCCCCAGGGGGTGAAAATATGGGGGGGACAGGTGTCCCAAAGGAGAGATTGTGGGGACAGGTGTCCCAAAGGAGAGACTGTGCCTTTTTGGAACGGAACAGAGCATCCTTAAAAAAGACAACCCTAGAAGCAGTTCTGGTCCATGTTCAGTGGTGAGAGCACTGGACATGAAAGGAAGAGGTCACGACGGCAGATGCACTCCGGGCGGTGCCACGAGTGACACAGAAACACACGAGGCTTCAGCTGTGTTTCCAGGGGAAGCCCATGGTACAAGAAGGACTCCTCTCCTCTTGATGAACTGAGGATTGATTGTCTAAAAGGTGGTGCTGGACCGAGAGTTGGTGATTTGAGGAACCAAATGTATTGTGTTGGAAATTTGGTGGGGGGGAGGAGGGAATGCACTTGTGAAGTTTTCATTTTCCCTGTGTGTGTGTTCCTTTTTATCTGTAGTTGTAGAGTAGTTAATAAAGTTCTGGTTCTTTTTCCCTAAGTAGGAGCCTGCTTTGCTTATTCCTGGTCACATCTCACAGCAGAAACCAGGGAGAAGGTATCTTCATGGGGGCACTGGCATTGTGCCAGTGTCAAACCATGACAGCCCCCAAGCACAGGCACTGCTTTGTACCCTAAGGAAGGATTATTTCTTTTTGTCAGGGATGTAAATTGTGCCACTAGTAGTGATTCACCTTCCCTGCAAACCCTGCCCTGGGCTAAGGGCTGCTGGCAGTGTCTTGTAGGCACAGAGTTTGTGGTGATTTGGAGTGGGACTGGCCCAGCCTCATCCCCAGTGGGCACAGCTGTGCAGGACAGGTGAATGCTATTGAAGGGAACGAGCCATGGAGTGCCCAGGGGCACTGAGCAACCACCAAAGGGAACAGAGGGCACACAGGTGCAGGGCATCAACAGGAGGGGATAAAAGGCTGGGCTGAAGAACAAGAAGGGCAATGCTTGCAGTCTTCTGATAGTGTGTGGTGCTACTCTGTGTATTGTGGCTGTCTCAGCTGTGACATGTACTGTATGGTGACCCTGACATGATTTGGGGGTGAGGTACAGCCAGTGATGGAGCCCAGCGTAGCATTGAGAGCAGCAAGGAGACACTGCCTGGTCTGGACCAGACTGATTTTGACACCTGGGGTACAGGTGAGCTGCTGGGGACATAATGGAATAATGGGAAATAACTTAAGTGAAGAACAGGGTGTAATTTTTTTACTCTGTGTATTGTGGCCAGCTCAGCTGTGGCATGTGCTGTGACAGTGTCTGAAGGAGTGATTTGCTGTAATCGTACATTTACTGCAGTAAGTGTACCCTAGGCTTGGGTGCTAATGAGGGGTAATCTCTTTGATGATCTGGCTGCCTTAGTGAGGTCAATGGTCGAAATTAGTACCTGCAGTCAAAGGGATTTTTGTTACTCTAGATAAGGATCCAAGACTAAAGCTGCTGAGAATTGTTGCTGGCTGGTTCCCAGGTGCCCTGGGCCCATCTCTTTACCACCTCCTCCAGGCTGCAGTACTGGATTGCCTCACTGAGAACTTGATAAGGAAAAGTATTTCCACAAAGAGACCTCCTTCCTTTCTTTATTTAAGTGCTTCTTTTTTTTAAATGAAGCAAGTTAAGAGAGAAAATAACTTTGGTCATCTTTTCAGGACCATTTTTGTTTATGCTTGTGTTAAAAAACATAAAGGAAAAGCTTCTAAAACCAGACTCTTCACAGTAAAATGAGTAGTGAATAGTGCCACTTCGGTAAATGTTACCATTCATTTTTCAATAAATTACCAATTTATCCTTCTGAATGTAGCAATAAAAAGAGATAAAAGGACAGAAGGAGGAGGAAAACTTAGGAGGTTTATGTTTATGGCCAAGCATTTGGTTTTATGTTTACCTCATGGGAAGTAACTCCATATATCATAATAATTGACTTCACCAAGTACCTTTGAAAAAACAGACTTTGCTACAAAAAAGCATCTTGTTTCAGAGAAGCCTGTGCATGGTTTTCCACTAAGGAAATCATTCCTTTTTGAATCAGTGGTTTAAGCTTTTTACAATGTTTATATGTAGTGGTTCATTTGCTCAGTTGGTGGCTGAGAACAAGCAAGATCATGGCATAAATATAAGGAAAAGATTTATAGTTTGCTTAAACCCTAAACAAATAATCACTTATCCACCATCACTCCAGACTGATTCCTAAGAACTTCCTGTAGTGAAGGCTTCTCCCTGCCCTACACACTTGCAGATATTTGCTTGTTACCATTTTGACCCCAGTGATTCATGGGCAGCTCTTCCACAAACCTGAGCAGGGATTTTGATCTGCCAGACTTCTGAGGGGTCACTGGATTTTTCCTTGGCATTCTGGCACAGGAAACAAGGACTCTCAAGCTGCTGAGCTGCTGAATTTTTCCATCATTTAACACAACAGAAGCAAGTTTTGTTGCTGATCTGTTTAGGAAACAATATTTGTGGCAGTTCCTCCCTGAGTCAGAGAGCAGAGGACTGGATTGTGGTGGGCAATAAAAAACCCTGGTGTTCCTATAAGGACTTTAATTACTCAGCTTGTTACAAGTGAGACCAAGGGAGGTTGGTGGCAATGCCAGTTTCAGAACAGCTGCAAAGGATTTATTTTTCCTTGGTGATGAGTGGAAAAGGCTGTAAAAATACTGTACAAGGTTGGCTAATAAACTGTATTTTATTAGCCATTCTTATTATGAGTGTTTACAAGCTAGTGTGCTGATAGGCATTTTGATGAGATAGTATTCCTTAACTGTAATCATTCTGGAATTAAAAAATAAAGGACAGAAAGCTGGAAAACATGGCATATGCATATGTCAGACCCAGATTTATAGCCAGACAGTGAGAAGCTGGCTTGGCAGCAGGTTACTTTGGATGGTAACAGTGCTGGCCTGGCCAAGTCCCTTGTGGCTTGCTCGAAGTAGAGAGATAGTGTGATTTGTGGATGTTTCCTTGGAACATCCCAGGCCCCTGAGGTGTGAAAACAGACCAGCAAGCTGATGGCACCCCTGTCTTCTGCCCCTTGTTCCCCTTGGTGTCTGGGGTGGGCACAGAGAATGAACAAAAAGGCCTGGGCAGCCTCCCCAGCCTGTCTCACAGAACGAGCCCTTTGCAAAGTCAAGACTTAATCCTGGGGATTTGAGTCCCATTCTATCACCACTGAGCTCCATCATGGTGTTCTTTGTGTGCAGTTAGGATGCAATTTCCTGCTCCCAAAGTGGCCTCTTCCAGGCTGGAGCTGTTTTCTAGCATGCTTCCTTCCAGTAGGAGCAGTGCATTCCCAGGAATGCTGCCTGGCCAGGGCTGTGATGCACTTGTGTGTTGGCAGCATTACACCTCAGGCTGTGATGCACCAGCAGTAACAGTCCCATAATCACAGTAATGACAAGCTAGTGGGAAATTGAGTTTAACCTGGGAAGAGGCTCTGTGAAAATGTCCTTGTGGTTATTGTCTCTGGCTTTCTGTTTATTGCTGTTCAGTCACACAGCCAAAAACGTGCTCTGCTTGCAAGAAGAAAGGTTTCACTGTCTGTTTTTTCACTGTGCTTCACTTCTGCCCTCCTCTTCTGCTGGCAGTCCTGCAAATCTACCCTGGGTTGCCAAGGTCCTGCTGGTTTCTTTACTTTTTATGCCTAATCTCCAATAATAATTGCTCTGGAGGAAAGCCCCAGTCTTGGTGGCAATTGTGAGTCTGCTGTGGGCAGCTGGTGTGCCCTGGGGCATCTGTGTGACCCTGGTGCCTCAGCTATGGTGATCTGCTGGTCCTGTCACCTAAACAGGAAAAGGAGCTGTGCAAAGCAGGTAGCAGTCAGAGCAGCAGTCACCTAGGGTCAGATTTTTTAGGAAATTAAATACATAAAGTTGCAGGTCTGGCAGAGTTTCATGGCTGTGTGTTTTTGTGAGTCATACTTTGTACCAGTGGTTATTCCAGGTCTTGATCAAATTCAAACCTTGCCTGTTATCTCAGTTCCTCCCTGAAACAAAGGAAATATGCCCTGCTCTGTTAGAGTACTGTAAAAATACACCTGTGAATATCTGTGATGGGGATGGAGTTTCTGACTTGAAGCTCAATCCTCTTGGGAGACCTTCCATTAATTTCTTTGGGGTTTTGAAGATCCCAGAGGATTATTTCCCCAGATATTAAAGGATCAAAGAGATTTGTAGCTTATCCTCATCTCTCCACGGACTGATTCCCTTTTCACTGTTTGCATCTGGGAAAAGAAACAAGAACACATATATCCTAATATTTTAGGAAGCAAGCAATGGCTGCCAGCTGTCATGGGAATGTGATGCATTCACGAATGGCACAGTAGGTGCTCTGTGTGTTTTGCTAAGAACCAAGTAGCACTGGTGAAGCAGGCATCCAGTTAAAGATGTGGCCATACCACCAGACATCTCCTTGCTAATACAGGACAAACAGCACCCCATTTCTTGAGGTTTAGGTGGTGGGGAACTTTGTACAGAGTGTATTATGCTAAGCAGATTTTTAGCAGAATGCTTCAGCATCCACATGGCCAGATAGATGTGTTCTGAGATTGGGTTTTTTTGATGTAGTTCTGGCAACATCTTAGAAATTGCACATGACTATTCTTCTATTTTGAAAAGAAACTGCTGATCTCGTTTAACTTCAAGAAGGTTCTTCAAAATGGTTTTGTTTTTTCAAATACAGCAGAAAGGCCCTCAAATCTCTGAGTGCTGTGAGAGTGTTTGTTAAAAAAAAAAAGACCATTTTTAAAGCTGGTAAATTAAAGACAATTTTAAACAGCTTTATAAAGATAATTTCCTTTGTGCTCAGTGCTTTGGCATCAGATTGTCAAACAATACAAATAGGCAGAAGAGCTGGACCATGTCACTGTCACCTTTCCAAAACCAATCTCCAGCCAACTGCAGAACTGGATGTTGCTTACCATTAACCCTGAAAGGAAAGGAGACACTTTATTCAAAGCCTATCTTTTCCTTAAATATCACCTATCTAAATATTGAGCAACTACAACCTTATGTAATTGTGGGGCAGCTGGAAGATTTTTTTTTTATAGAACAATGCATAAAATAAAGCACTCAATTCCTAATGAACAATCCATGTGCTTCTTTTTTCAGGGAGTCCAATGTTCATTTGTCCATCTGAACAGAGAAGAAAAATTATCAGGGAAACTAGCATCAGTTGTGTCAATCTGTGAGTACTTTAAAGCTGAAAGTTAGGAGCAAGTTGGTCTTGTGTGTTTGAAGAACATGATGAATATAGTGGCCATATGTGACAGCACCTGCACTGGAAGATGGAGGAGTAATCATGCTGCAGGAACAAGGCTTGAACAAACACAATCATCTCCTTGCATATGCTCTGTGTAGCACTGCAGGTGACCATTATGATGTGGGAAGGGCCTGTGATCTATGAGGAAGAATCTTCCCAGATCTTAAATTTGAGGCTTGAGTTTAGGAGCAGGAAAAGATTGAAGGTAAACCCCAGAAGGTGTATAGCTATCCTGCAAGCAGAAGTGGGAGCTCCACAGTCACTGAGCTGGTGTCAGTAAATAGCTGTGTTTGCAGAAGATGCTGTACTGCCTCTTGTGCGTGTTTGCAATCTTAACAATGAGGGAGAAGGGAAAGTCTCCCCTTTGGGGAGACAAAGGACTGAAACTTGTGCATTTAAAATTCTTCTCCAATATAATTCTAAAGCTAACTCTGCTCTGCCATTAATTGCAGACCCACTTTTTGAACTGGATTTATAGAGGGGCTTGACATCACAGAAGCTTTCTTATGCCTTAGAGCTTTGTGAACTCAGATTTGAGCATTCATCCTGCTTAATTTTTGCTGTCTAGAAGTCACACATCTTGTGGAGAAAAAGAAACTTTCACAGCTTGCTTATCTGAAATGTCTGTCTTGGGAAGATACCAGTCTCCCTTTGGAGGAGCCTGTCTCTGTTCTGGTGGTACAGAGTTCTTCAGGGTAGGGGATGAAGCCTGTGAACATCTTCAGGAGAGGCAGTGACTGAGTAGTGAAGTGTGAGGTACAACACAGTGTAACATGATGCCTTTAAGAAAAAAAGAAACCTAAGATCTTGCTGGAAACAGTGGGCTTTGACCTGTCCATTACCAATGGAGAGATGAGGGCTGCAATGGAAAAGTGTCATGAAAATATGGGCCAATGCCTAGCAAAAACCTCAAAATCGTGGCAGGATTGGGAAAGCAGTAGGGGTCATCTCTCAGTGAAGGTGTACAAATCCATGGATGGCCCACACAGTGAAGCCTCTAGGCAGTTCTCATCTCTACATCAGATAAAGCATGTAGGAGATAGGAAAAGGACACAAGGCTTATCAAGAGTTAGTTTTCATAGACTGAATAAGCTAGAAAGCTCTGATTCTCTGTGGTGGAGTTTAAAAACCTGTGTGGGGAAAGAGAGAAGGAATGGGCATCAGATGGTCATCACAAGATTATACATACTAAAGGAGACTTGGAACATGCTCATGAAAACGAAATCCACTGCATTATAAATGCAGATGCATCACTTCAGGTGTGTATGACCTGCTTGGTAGCAAATGTGTGAGGATAAGATTTACCTGTGAGAAATGAAATGGTCGAATGCCAAAGGGCAGGGGATGCACTGCTATAAACACTGTGAGTTTGCAGAAAGTCTAAATCAGGTCTGAACCTGGCCCTGGGCTGCAGCAGCCTTCTCCCTGCTTGTACTCCTAATTTCACACTGGGTTTGGGACTGCTTAGAAATGTAAAAACGGATGTTTTGGTTAGATTTGAAATACCCCTCCCCCCAGCACTATCCCTGCTTAAAATTCCTAGCTATCAAACAGCTACTTCCTCACAGATTATTGGCTTTTCATGTTGCTCAAGTGCAGCCTTTTCATCAGACCGCATATGTTCTGATCACTTTCTGGCAATTTTTCTTATTGTAAATAAAGCCCATTCAGGCACAGTTTATATAACCACTATCTGGATAATACCCTCCTAATGACCAACTTTCTCTGGAGAAACACAATCATATCTCTTTCCCCATTTCTGCCAACTGCATTTGAGCTGGCCACAGAGCCAAGCGTGGCCCTGCTATTGTATTAGTGCAGATGGGTGGGAGTCACAAAAGCCTGAATTGGAAAATTCCCAACCTGTGGGCAAGAGCTTTGGTTTACTTCTTTCTGTTGTAGAGGTTCCCACTGATTGAGTTGGATAGAAGTTTTCTGTACTTTGAGGCTTTTTCACAGGGCTTTTGAAGCTTGAGGCTTTTGAAGGGACATGCTTTCAAAAGGCTTGTGGAAAATGAGAAGGATTGTGTTTGGGTAGGATTGCAAACAGGAAATATACCTCATCTCTTGTCTGATGGAGTGTTGTCTGCACGTAATTCCATGGGCCCCCTCTTGCCATAGGTGTGCACTCTTCTCTTGTAAGATGATTGGGGTCCATTTAAGCTGCTCCAAGTTCAGGCAGCCTGGGGATCCAGGGCAGGGGAGTGCTGGAGGACAAGTGAGAGGTTCTCACAAGGTGCAGCCAAGAGCTTTGCCACCAGCTGGCAGGCAGTAGCCAATTGTGTAGGCAAACATAGCAGCAGCTTGCATTGTAAGAATTGCCAAAATCCTGCTAAATTAGATGGTATTTGGAAGTGCTGTGTTCCCAAAACCTAGCTCTGACCCCAGTGCAGCTGGAGTGAGGAGGGGTGCTGAACATGGTGCAGCTGGCAGTTGCCTTCTGCAGGTATTGATCCCAAAGCTAACATGTGCTAAGCAAAGACTTCCTCTTTCTCGAGCTCTTTGTGTGAGTAATTTGGTCGGCTGTGTTTGCCTGACCTTTTAAGCTGAGCCTGGCAGGGAAAGGGGCAAGAATGTTCTTGTTACTGCTTTTCTTCAGGCTTCCCTGAGCTCTGTGACATGTGGAGATCTCAGGGAAAGAGTTACAAGACCACAGATGCCAAATGAGCTGTGTAGCTCCAAGCCAGGAGGCCAGTATCAACCCTCTCCACTGTCTCATCTTGTGTCAGCTGAGGCCAGTGAGGAATAGGTCTGATGTGCCTGGAATTTATTTTGGGTCAGGGAAGCAAGGCAAATTGTGCATTTTTTTTTCCTTCACAAATAACTTAGGCACACCCCAGAAAGGAAACCAGCTGGTGAAATGCCAAGACATGCTTTCAGATTCAGCAGAACAGAAAGAAAAAGCGGAAACAAAACATCTTTCACACACCTTCATGTGAATCAGACAGACAGAAAATTACTTTTCCATGTGTCTTTTCTAGTAAAACCAGCATCATTTGTTGTCCTTTATTGGGAAACTCCATCCCCTTTGCAGCCCCCCTCGTTGTCCATGCTAGGAGAGCAGTTTGCTCATTTTGTTTGGAAGCACAGTGGCAAGGTGGAGCTCCTTGGCTCAGACTGGATGCATGGCCCAAGGCTCACAGTTTAGCCAGGGACCCTGTGTGCAGCATGGACTGACAGCCTGGCTGGAAGTAATTCATGGCAGAGGTTTCCCTGAGGCAATGAAAGGGAGAAAGGGAATCAGTTCTTGATGTCTCCAGTGCCTCTGTTCATCATGAAAGCCCACCCTTGCATTGCTCTTTCTCATGTTTTTTTCCCAGCATCCATTATCTGCAATAAGCCCAATGCCTAAGCATCAGGGGTGGGTTGTGGGCCAGGAATCTGTTGGGCTACATGCCCTACATGGACCCCAAAGAAAACCATCACTGTCCACAGCACTTGGGCAATGACACAACTTGATAAATGTACCCCAAAACTGAGGAAAATTAATCACTCATCAACTGCATTATGCTACATCAGGACGTTTGCAAATTGTTAGCAGAGAATTTGAATGTAAAATATTTATAAATTCTTTTCTATTTTTAATATTCTGTGAAGATTTGGCTGATATAGCAATTCTTGAAATTGCACAGAAATATGATATACAGCATACTGCAGAATATATCACCATGTCTTTCCAGATCCCTGCCAGCATACTGGGGATGATTTCAAGGTATGTCTGGATGAGAAAATCACTGCTGGCTCAGTGATTAAGCAGCAATGCCAAGTCCTGTGACTTTGGATCTCAGCTTTCATTGCTTCCAAAAGGCCTGATTCTGCTCTGTTATAGTGCCAGTGATGCCCCTGTGAACAGAAATCGAGTCCAGAGCTCATACTTGGGCCAGATGGCCTCTCAAACCTGCAGGTCAGGCTGCAATCTCACTGACAGGAGGCTGGATCTACCTCAGAGTCACATCACCTTTCATCTTGCTGGAATCACTCTGGTCTGATGTGGGTAAGGGGCAGAGAGCCCTGGGTTTGCCTGAATGATCAACAAGGCCTTTGTGGCTGGCTGCAAATTTTTAAATGCCTCTGTGGGTCTTGCAGTGGATAAAACTGGCAGAAATTAGCTCCAAATGTGGCTGGCTCAGATAAAGGAGTCAGCAGTACTCAGACTCAGAGGAATCAGTAGCAGCTTTTTGGCCCAGAAGAGAAAGGGAAAGTGAACCCCAGGATTCAAAATAAGAATCTGGCAGATAAAATATAACCCAAAGAGCAACTGACTTAAGCAGATGAGCTGATTTTGCTGCTCTCTCGTGTTGGTGCCATCTACCTATTGCTTTATTTTTTTATTTGTAAGGAAGGGATTTGCAAAATAATGGCTGAGCTGTAGAAACTCCCAAAACCTGCTCACAGCAATGGGTCCCAGCAGCTGGATGAGACAGAGGAGCACTGGAGCAGGATCTGCCCTCGTGTTGGCTGCCTGCAGAGTGTAACATGTGGCTCAGGGATGCAGGGCAGACTCTCACTCCTTAATGCTCGTTGCTGCATGAGTGCTTGTGAAACCTTCACACAGCGTCTCTCACAGGATCTGTCCCTAGTTTTGGTTCTAAAAAGATGCAGTGAGAAATTCTGAGTCCTAATATTGCTGGAGAAACTCCCACTGGCCAGATCTATCCCTATACAGGTGATTTGAACAGAGCCATTGGTTAGCACAGTGACACTCTGGAGTCAGACAGAAGATGCCATGGAGTGTTTTCTGATCATCTCCAGAGGTGAGAGAGCCTCTTCTGTACACACATATCCCCATGGCAAAGGAGGTGTGTCTGCACCTCCCCTTCAGGCATTCTCAAGCCAGCTCTAAGTTCCAAATTCAGGCATTGCTGCAGGTTAACACTGCAGCCCTGTAACTGCCTGAATGAGGTTTAACCTTGATTTACCCTTTATTTTACAAAGTTTAGCCCTTTTTCAGAGTACAGGTCCCTGAGTACAATACCTCCAATCAATCCTGTTTAAGATAGGCACCTCTTCTGAGCCCAGCTCTGGCTGTAAGAGAAATGGGTAATGATGAAGCCTTGTGTTTGTTCAACTCTGTTTGGAATTTACAGCGCTTTGTAAATGATTTATTGCAGTCATAGTAATTGATGCCTCTGCAAATGGATTCCCGTCAACAATACATTCAGACCCAGGCCTTCATTTCAGGCTCATGGGGACAATATACATTTAATGGGAAAACTGGTCTGGTTGCTTTTGGCTCTTATTTATGTACTACAATGAAGTGCTTATCTGCCTGGTGGTGGTTCTTGTTTCTGTAAAAGGAAAACTGTGGAGGGAGCAGGCCCATCATGTGCAGGAGCTGGGATACACGTCCTACCTGTGAACAGGAAAGATAGATCAAAGACAGATCTTTACCTCTCACTCTTCCCTTCCCCTCAACCCAAGATGGAGACTCCTCCTTGCTGTTCTTGTCGAGACTTCTAGAGACCATGTAGTTTCTTCCTTGAACTCCTTTATGGCCGTATGTTTGATGCTAAAGAGATAGGAGAAACCTCTTCCACCATGCAGGTCACTTTGAGGTTTTCCATTAGATTTCCCCTTTCTTTTTTACTGGCTGGCTATGAAAGTTTCTGGGTGAGAGTCCTTGTCTTGCAGGTCCTGTTGCCCTCTTGTTAGGTTTATTCTCATGTGCTTCCACCAGTGCAAAGAGCTTTTCTATTGATAGGCACTAAGTGCTCCCTGCCTCTGTGAACACAGGGCACTTTGGGATTGTGGAGAAACTGTCAGTTTCCTTGTAGCTGCAAATGCAGGGAAAATATCCGTGTGGAAAACACCAGCACAGAAAATATAGGGATATTGCTGTTACTCAGTAGTGTCTGTGAACATACCACCACCATTGAACTGACTTGGAAAGGAGGAATTCAAGGAAGAAATGGTTCCTTTAGCAAGACCTGCTGAGTATGTTGTCCATGTCCATTGACTCCACTCTTGGAGTGTTGATATCTCCACTCTTGGAGTGTTGATATTCTATCACTTCAGCCACAGTCACCTGTGGTCTCAGCTGTGACAGGGAATGTCATTCTCCAAATCACACTGCTTATGTATTTTTGAAGTAAGGATAAAAGCCCTGTATGGATTTGTGAATAAATACAAGAGAAATATAATTCAGCTCATCGTTTAGAGTCAGTAATCCCAAATAGCCAGAGATTTGTGTTTCACCTAGTGCCTGATTACTCCTTTCAGTCATCTCATTAAGTGCCTCATTTCAGGGTGGCTACAACACAGTATCTCCATGGGGTTCAGCACAGAAGAGTAATTGAGACCTTGAGATCCTACTGTCACAAGTATCAGCAGAAAGGAGGAAAAAACTGGTATTTTTTTAAACAAGGTACTTCAAAGCAAGGAATTGCCTTCCAAAAATAGTAGCCAGCACTTTCAGAAGTCAGTTGTGGTTTTAAGGTGTTAGCTGCTCTTTGGTACATCTTTAGGACTGCAGGTTTTGGAGAAGTGATGTCTGTCTTCACTGTACTGAGTCATGTACAGGGACTGAAGAACAGTGCATGGGGAAAAGATTTCCAACTCCTATTAGAAAGGCTGAGCTGAGGAGGGATGGAGTCTTTTCTAGGTATGACCCATGGGTGTGGTGAGCTGGCCTAATCCTCTAAGATAGCCCCATATCATGTCTGGAGTTCCCTGGAACAAGGTGGGACAGACTTGATGTTCCAGATGGCTTTTTTGCTCTTATATACTGGTCAAGTATTTTTCCTGGTCTTTTTGCTTGTGGAGCAAAGACACATTAGAGGCTGTGGCATAAGTGATAGAATAGTTTGGATTGGAAGGGAGTTCATCTATGCCAACACCTTCCATTAGTGAATCAGCTGAGATGTGTTTGACTGGGGCTCTTTTCCAAACTAACTCTACCTTTGGGTAGTCTTCTGGTTGATCAAGATCCAATTTTCATTATCTTCTGTCACAAATTGTGCTGGTGGTTTTTGTTGTGATTGCAAGCAGTCTTTGCTCCCACAAGGAAGAAAAGCTGAGAGAATTGGGATTGTTCAGCCTGAGAAAGAGAAGGCTCTGGGATGTCCTAACTGTGGCCCTCCAGTACATGGTGGAACTACAAGAAAGTTGGAGAGGGCCTATTTACAGGAGCGTGTAGCCACAGCACAAGTGGGAATGGAGTCAAACTTAGATATGAGGAAAAAAATTCTTCCCTGTGAGGCTGGTGAGGCACCATCCTGGAGGAGCCATGGATGCCTCATTCCTGGAAGTGTTTAAGGCCAGGCTGAACCAGGCTCTGAGCAACTTGGTCCAGTGGAAGGTATCCCTGCCCATGGTGGGGGTTGGGACAAATGAGGTTTATTTTCCCTTCTAGCCCAAACCAATCTCTGATTCTATGACTGAGACATCAAGATATGCTGCTAAAGTCTTAAAATGCACTCGTATTTCAGAGACCACACAGTAATTTAATTAGACTTCATCTCATGTAGTTTGGTTCTGTCTCTGCAGGCAGGAAATGTTGGGGGCATTGGCAAGGCAGTGCAGCAGTAATTCCAACCTGACGTCAGCAGGGATCACCTTCCATGCAGTGTCTTGGCACCAGCACCAGCTCTCCCCCTTAACTCCCTCCTTCCCAGTGAAATAAAAAGAGACATATTGGCTCCTCTCTCCTCCAGCAAACACCCTGACAATGGAGGAAGGTTTTCCCTTCCCTTCCTCTTTCCTATTCTTTTGCCTGGCATAAGAAGCACTGGCAAATCCAATTTCTTTATCAATTTTTCATTCCTGGTGGTGTGTTTGAAGCAATAACTGGTGCCATGGGAAATGAGCTGTGGTAGAAGCCCACAGGGAGGCAGGGTTGCACAGACACTGATGGATTGTGCAAGTCAAGAGAGTAAAGGAGCTGCTCTGTTCATATTTAAGGCTACCACATAACAGACTGCCCAGGATGACTACACCCTCAGGGGTTTCTTGTTAGAGACACATTTGTCTATGTTACCAATATTCACATCTCCTTGTTTTGAAAAAGCCTTGCAAGTTATTTAAGAACGGGGTAAAAGAATTTCACTATTCATTTAAACACTTGTTTCATGCATATTAATTTAAACACATTAGTTTAAATGTTTGCTCTAAATCCACATTTTCCAACTCAGGACTGCACTTAGCTTTACCCACTTCTAGGTCATGGTTGTGTTGTTGTTTGGTTTTTGTTTTGTTTATTAATTTCTAGCCAATTAGCCTCTTCCTTTTCCTTCTAGCCTGGAGATACTGACCTTGTATGATAATCTTTTTCATGTTGTTTGTTAAACACTACTGTCTTGGTTTGAAAGACAGGTGTCTGCCAAGGAAGGAATGGAAAGCATGACCCCCTTCCCTTCAAATTATAATCACTTTGAAATTACAGGGCTTTCATGCAAAGATGTGGGGAAGGGAATAACAGATCATTACTAGCAAGCATTTGTATTACGAGAGAAACAAAAAAAGCAGCAACGAGCAGGAGCACAAACCCCAAACCGGCTCCTCGTGCCCTTCAGGTGCAGTTCCTGTCACGGCCAGCAGGGGCGCTGCTGGCTGCCAGCCGGGCAGGGCGGTGCGGTGATTCCCGCCCAGCAGGGGGCGCCGTGCAGCGGGCCCTGAGGCGACCGGGCTTGAGGGGCGCCCGGGTGGCAGCTGCTGGCAATGGCCGGGCTCCTGCTGAGGTGGCCGCTACGGGGACACCCCACATGTCAGCTCTGAGCCCCCCAAATGGCCGGGAAACAAAAAAAGAACCAGCAGAGAAAGCACAGCAGAGTGGGATCTTTGCAGGGGCTGCACTGGCGCCTCATGGACAGAGGGCCCGGCAGAGCCGATCCTGGCGCCTCACGGGCACAGGGCCCAGCAGAGCCAATCTTGGCATTTCGGTGCCTCACAGACACAAGGCCTGGCAGAGCCTATCCCAGTGTTTTGGTGCCTCACAGACACAGGGCCTGGCAGGGCCGATCCCAGTGTTTCAGTGCCTCACAGACACAGGGCCTGGCAGATCCTATCCCAGTGTTTCAGTGCCTCACAGACACAGGGCCTGGCAGAGCCTATCCCAGTGTTTTGGTGCCTCACAGACACAGGGCCTGGCAGGGCCGATCCCAGTGTTTCAGTGCCTCACAGACACAGGGCCTGGCAGATCCTATCCCAGTGTTTCAGTGCCTCACAGACACAGGGCCTGGCAGGGCCGATCCCAGTGTTTCAGTGCCTCACAGACACAGGGCCTGGCAGGGCCGATCCCAGTGTTTCAGTGCCTCACAGACACAGGGCCTGGCAGGGCCGATCCCAGTGTTTCAGTGCCTCACAGACACAGGGCCTGGCAGGGCCGATCCCAGCGCCTCACGGACACAGGGCCCAGCAGAGCCAATCTGGGCACCTCACGGGCACAGGGCCCGGCAGAGCCCATCCCGGCGTTTTGGCGTCCTGAGCTCCGAGCGACAGGGAAGCAGGTAAACGGCTCCTCTGTCCCCTGATCCCAGAAATGGGACTGAGCAAAACCCAGCCAAGCCTCCAGGGGAGCCCCCTCATCTTTTTCATGCCCCCAGCCAGGGGGAATTTCAATGGAAGGTTGTAGCACCCAGCTACATCTTCTGTTACCCAATTGTCCCATTTGTCTCTCAGGCAATGCCATCCCACCCCTGTATTGTCCTTCCCAGTAGCAAATGGGAGAAAAATTCACTGAAAAAACCAAGCCCAGAACAACTATTTTTGAAGCAAGACACTTATGACACAGGTTATTAAACCTCACATTTGAGGATATGAGGTGATTGTTGGCAGACTCTGGATGGTTTTGTTCTCTCCCTGCCTCCACTCTCCCTGGCCATTGTGGTGCACAGGTACCAAGGGCCAGTGTGAGGGTAGTGTCACCTTGCTCTGGAGCAGTGCCCCTTATGAGAAAGACAAGGGCTGTCAGGGACCAAGACACACCCCTGCCCTGTCCCCATGTGCCAGACTTCTGGGTTTCCTGAAATCTCAGTCTGAGTTCTTGTGTTCAAGATGATGTGCAGTTTAAAAATTTTTTATGTAACTTTAATCAGTTTTCACATAATCACAGAATGAACTAGGTTGGTGAGACCTTTGAGACCATGAATCTATGTTTGCCTTTGCATAGGGGGAAAGGATCTGAAATTTCTTTCCAGGGTATTGTTCCATGAGGTGAAGCCTGATGAGCTTGAGGTCTCAGCAGACTGGGAGTAGCTCAGAAGATACACAAAAGATAAAGACCATCAACTCCAAACATCATCCCTGGCATGGTGGGGGACACCTGGTCTGGGAAAAGAGTTAAGAATGAGGACCTAATTAGCGCCTAATTAGCATCAGAGGTGAAGAAATCCAAATCCAATAAAAAACCAAATACTAAGAACTGTGTAACTTGGGATCAATGAACACTGAACCAAATAATTTCTGTGGGGTTTGACTGGGTAAATATCTGAAACACCTAGTAAAATCCATGTGTTGTGGAATGATTTTCTCTGCACACCTGGGCTATGTATGAATGAAATTATTTCTGTTGCACATCCTGGCCAGAGCAGCATCCTGGGCAGAATAAGTAATGCCTTGATTCTATAACACAAAAAACGTTGTTGGAGGGTTTTGTTGCTTTTTGTTTTTTTGTAGTTTTGGTGACACTGGCAAGGGGATGCTTCTACCTGGAGTGAGTTCCATATGCTTAACTGCCAAGAATCATCTTGAACAGGCCCTTGAAATTAAAGGGTTGGTTTTCCTGTGTGAACATTAGGAGTCATGAGGAAATCCGCATTAGCTGGAAGGGTCTTGGCCAAATTAATGTTGCTCCCAGATAGCACTTGACCTTGATGTGTGGTTGGATCTGCTCCTTCCTTTCCTCATCCTGCATAGACATATAGTAGGCCCTGACATGTCCCAGAAGCAGCCATGCACAGATCAGGGATCAGCTGTGACTTTGCTACCTAGACCAGAGAGGTGACAGTGGTGAGAACTTTTGAAAAACCTCACTCTGGAGCTTCTGTATTCTACCCTCATTGTTCTGAAATGAGAAAGAGGAGTTCCCATTTTAAAATATTGCTTAATAAGTGGGTAGACATCAATTCTTATCCCACCAAAGGTATAACTCCAGTGGAAGCAAACAGCAAGCTGTTCATTAGCTGTTAGAGATATGGTAAGTTGCTTCCTGCAGAAAGCAATAAATTTGTTTTCTTGCACATTGGCACACTTTCCTCCTACCTTCTGCTCTCCTTCCCCAGACAGTAAAGACTGTTTAAGGGCAATTTCTGTCACCCAGGCATGTCACTGCCCTTTGCTGGCATGACCTGATAAGCCCAATGCAGCATATAATGCAATGGCTGATTTTTGCCAACTTCAGAGCACCACCACTGCACTTGTGGGGTACCTGTATAAAGAGGACATTATCTGTAGCATCATTTAATTGTTCAAAGCAAAGAGAAAAGCATGGAAACAAAAAAACAAGGGGAAAGATACAGTGTAGATAAGCTTATGTTTTCTATTCTGAACAATAGATGAGAGACCTGATATAAGAAAGACATCAGCATTTATTGTATCTCTGGCCCAAAAGCTGCCTGATAAATTCTACCTAATTTCAGACTTGGTTTAGAACAAAGTAGCAATCTCTTCTGAGCCTCCTTTATATGCCCATTTTTATTGTAAAGCTCTGGAGTGATTTTATTTTTTTTTTTATGATTTGCCTTTTAATGTCCTCCAGCATTGTGCCTTTGCTCATCCATTAGCTCCAGCATGGGCTGACATACTGCAGCCCTCTTAACACCAAAAGGCAGCTCCTTTCCTGTGAGTGGCTGGAGAGGCTCAGGCTCTGGGGTGAACTGTCTCACCACAGTGTGCACAGCTTTGTTCAGCAGGTCCTTAGCAGCACTGATAACAGACTTTCCTTGGCAAAGCCCTTCAGGCCATACCTCCAAAGATACAGCCTGGAGTGGGAATTTATGTACCCTGTGTAGTGTGCATCTCCTGGACTGAGTTCTGCCCTAACTAAAGCTGCTAGGCACTGTCCTCATAAGGACTCAATAATATTGTCTAATAAAAAGAGCTGCAGTTCCATCTTGTCATTATTTCATTACAAGTGCTTGCAGCAAGTATTTTTAGACCATTCCCATAGTTTGTTATAAATTTTTGCTTTTAACTCTTGTAATGTATTTTCTTAAATTATTTTGACTTTCACATTTATATGACCTATGTATTTGGATTGATATTATGATTTCAGCCAACAATTCTTTACCAAACCCTGTGTTTTTATTGTGAGCCTTGTGTCAATTCCCAGATTCAGGAGCCAAGTGACTTGGAGTGTTGCAGCATAAGTGATAAAGTTCCAGAAGCTTCCAGTTTGGCATCCACCCTCTTTTTTTTTCTGATTTTCTATGAGAAACCCCACTAGGAGCCCCCAGTCTGAGCAGAGACCAAAAAGGGGACTTCCCTGGGAGCAGAAGTACCAGCTCAGCATAGTGCTGACTTCTTTCAGGGAAAGGATAGTGATTTTGGCTGCCTAACAGTGCCCTCAAGAGTGGGAAATGCAGGGACAAAAATTAGAGCCCACTGGAATGAACCAATGAATTATGGTCTTTCTAAACCCCAAGCCTGCAAGCTGGTTGTTGGCACTGTTGTGTCAGACATTTCCAAAAGGCTGCCATCTAAAATGTAAAATATGTTCTCCTCCCCTCTATGCCCACACAATCACCAAATACTTTCACAGGGGAAAGCAGAAAAAATAGAATAAAAAGATGAGCCCTTTCAAGGTCTCTGTAAATGTTCCAGGGACTGAGCTATATCCCAGGAGAGGGAGCTGTCTGTCTTATACAAGAGCTGCTGGAAAAGCACATGTACCCAGGAACATGTTCATTATGATTCCATTAAGCTCTTCGGTGATATGCTTAAAGATATGGACAGAGTCAGGCTAATCATGATCTCTCTCCCTTTCTTCCCTCCATCCTATATTTCAACAGTCTTGTGGCCAGGTCTCTCAAGTAAAAATATATCTCTAGAAAACACTTTTCTTCCTCTCATTGTCCTGCTTGTTAATATTCATAGCAAATGGAGATGCAATTTGAAATCATTTAGGCTGTTATGCCATCATCAGTGGTGGCTATTTTAGACTGGATATTAGGAAAAATTTCTTCACTGAAAGGATTATCAAGCCCTGACACAGTGTTGGTGTAACCACCTCTGGAGGGGTTTAAAAGCTGTTTTCCTGTGGCACATGTGGGAAATGGTTCAGTGGTGGACTTGGCAATGCTGGGGGAACTGTTGGACTTGATGGCCTTAGAGGTTTTTTGCGGCCTAAATGGTTCTATGTTTCTATGACAGTAAAATGGCACATGGTTGAGGAAATCTTCTCTTTTGTAACATGGGCTTTGGTCTCTAAGTTCAGGAAGGTAAGGCCAACTCACTGGCTAGCTCTGTGTGTTGTGTGCATTTGGAAGAGGAATCACTGGTGTGGTATTTCTGATGGAAGCCTTTAGCTATGGATAGGTAAGGAAAGGACAGGATGAGGCCTCAGCTTTGGGGGATGCAATTTTGCTTCAGGCCAAAGCTTTGTGTGTTGCCTGAAGCAGACTTACGACCAAGTCTCACCCAACTGAAACCTCCCTCTGCCTTAGCAACCTCCTTCCCCTCCTGGGAATGATGGATGCAGTAATCTGTGGTGTGGTGCTGCTGGCTAGAAGGCTGTAAATCGCATGCATGTGCTTCCAGAAATATGAGATCCCACGGCGTCTTTTACAGAGCTGCTGCTCCAGGGACACTGATGGAAGGTGCCCCTCGCAGGGGCTGCGCGCTGAAGCGCAGCCCGTGCCCAGACAGGCCCATGCATCACTGGGGGATGAGCACAGCACCCAGCAGCAGCTGCTTCCCTTCGGGGCTGCTGAGCCCAGGGAAATAGCTCTTCCCAACGTGTTTTGTGGGAGCTTGGCATGTAACTGTACGTGAGCTATTGCTGGAGCGATTGCAGGAAACCAGGAGCCATTTAGAAACAAAATGAGAATGAAACAAATCATAGAAGAAAAACCCTTTCTGATGCAAAATGATGCCTCTGTCCCTCAGCCCTGGCAATGCTGTGGGTTGGGTCAGTAGCTGGTATTGTTGTCCCTCTTTGCAGCAGGTGATGCCGGTTTGTACCAGGTCAGATATTCACATCAGCACACGACAGAAGTCACAATGCAAGAGCAGCAGACACACTATTATCATCTTCAACACCTGCCTGCCAAGGAATGGGCTGTGGCTCTGAGTCTGTGCTTTGTGCTGATGCTGGCTTGCTCTGGCAGTAAAAGTGATGTTTGCTGCCTCCTGCTTGTTGTTACCTGAGTAATTGTTGGGGCTACACTTTCCAGTCAGTGCCATGAGAAGGGTTGCACTTTCACAGGCTTGGTGGTTTTCTGATTTTCACAGAATTCACAGAATGACTAGGTTGGAAGAGACCTTCAAGATCATCGGTCCAACCCATGCCCCAACACCTCAACTAAACCATGGCACTGAGTGCCACATCCAGTCTTTTTTTAAACACATTTTGTGGGATTTTACTGTCATAGAAGCATAGAATAATTTAGGTTACAAAAAACCGCTAAGGCCATCAAGTACAACCATTTTGTTTTGTTTCAGTGTTCTGGCTAAAGCAAAGCTTTGCAAACTCTTGTACTGGTACAGCTTGGGGGTACAGGGATGGGTGTGCCATGTCCTCCAGTGGCCTGATGCCAAGAAGAGAACAAATTATTGACTTGTGCCCAAAGGGTAAGGACAAAATCTGTCTCTCCCTGTAAACCTGGGTCCTTGGATTGCAGTGTGCAGTGGCTGTAGGTTGCCTTGCATTAGCCCACATGAAAATGCTTGCATATGAAATAAGCTCCTCCTTTATAGTCTCCCATTTGAGTTGCTTATTCATGGCTGTAGCATATTATATCCTTCTTCTTGGTCTGTTGTGTGCTAAACACCATGTATTGCCCACCTGCTCAAAGACTAGCTGGGGCCAAATTCATATTTCAGAGGGAAAGGCAGCAGAAACCCAAAAGTGCATTTACAAGGTGGGATGTGATTGCGCTCCTCTTGAGCTGATGGAACTGTGTCTGAGAGCTGCTCATCTCAAATAGAGCCAATTTTGGAGTAATGATTCTGATTTTGCTGGAGAAGGTGTTTAGGACTGACAGCTGTAGCACTGTCAGCTGTGTGATGGCAAGGGGAAAAGTTCCTCCTGGCATTTATTTCTGAAGAAAGTGCTGCAGGGCTCTTCAAAATGAAAAATAAAGTCGTAGCTTGAGCAGAGATTGGCTCTAGTCTAGCTCACAGTCACCCCAAAACTGTTTGTAACCAAGCTGCAGCTTAGAGAAGGCAGTAGGACCTGGACTAATGGGAAGAGGAGGAAACTGCATACTCTGGGGATTGGGACCATCGTTTCTATCTGCTCGGGACATGAGGTTGAACTTCACCTCTCCCCTTGGGAATGGCTCTGCTGGGAAGCGAGAGCCCCGGGTGGAGGCTGAGCGAGCTCTGCTGCAGGCTGGCTGCCAGCTCTCCCCCGCCCCCTGCTGCCCCTTCAGTCCCGTGCAGAATAGCCAAGCAGCCTGGCAAATGCCGGTTTTGCAACACAGCCCAGAGGGGCTTGAGGGAGTCCAAGAGATTCCCTGTTTGCATCAGCAATGCAATGAGAGCGTGGCACCAACCCCACTGAGCAGCTCCTGCTGCTGCCCTGTGCCTGGCTGCTCTGCACAGCCACTGCCTGCTCCATCCAGCCCAGAGAAGCTGCCTGAGCACTGCTACAGGGAGAAGTGACAAAACTGCAATATAAATGTGGCTCTTTGAAGCTCTGTGAGTGACAGAGAACACCTGACACACTGTGTTGGGGAACGCTGCCTTTTTCTTGGTGTAGTCTTGACAGGGGCATTAAAATGTATTTATATAACAGCTGGGGATGGCTTGCCCTGAGGAGTGAACTTAATTCTTAGTCTGCCAGGCACTCCTTTGTGAGTGACAGTGATTTGTCCCCTGTGTGTTCATTCTCCTTTTTGCCCTCTTGCTTTCCCTGTGCATTTTGTAGAGCTGTATTTGACAGTCTAATTTCATATAACTAATAACATTATGTAGTGAAATGAGCTCAAATGTCCGTTTATCTCTCCAGTGCTGAATTATTTGGTAAACACTCCTTTTCCCATCTCTCCTCTTGAGCCTCTGCCATGGTTCAGTTTTCTAGTCTCCCCTTAAACAAACATTTTCAGGAGAGAAGTGCTGCCACATCTATGTTCCACGTGACTAAGCCAAGGAAGGGCTTTATACAGCCAAGAGAGGCTCTTTGGTGACAGGATGACACAAGTTACTAAACAAAAAGCTAACCTGAAATTGGCTATTTTAATTCCTCCAGTAAAACTCTTGACAACACATTTCTACACTTCCCCTCATGTTGACATTGAAACAAAATGAATGCAGAAATCCCAGCTCTGCCAAAATCAGGGAGAGTGTCTGTGCTGACTTTGACAGCATCAGTCTTTGCTCCTGCAGCTTCTGTTTTCTGCCATTCCCCCTTGATCTTCAGCCACAGAGATTTGTGTTGTTTTGCCCAGCTGAGAAGAAGCTTTCATGTAGAGAGGACTTGGGCACACATTTTACAGCCCCCTCTGTGGGGGATGGTGGGTGCAGCCCTGGAAGTGCAGTGCTGCAGGTCAGCACAGGACATGTGACAAATGACATCTCTGGGTGCCTAATTAGAGGGATTTCTTTAGTAAGATTCACCTCAGGATTTGTAGCTGAAGTTACATGTTGCTGTGAGTGCACACAGGCTGCAATCACCCACAGAAGTGTCAATAGGTTTTGCCACATCTTCCTAAAAAGTTTCTGCCATTGGCCTCCAAAAGATCTTGGGGCAATCCACTCCACTGGGTAAATCCATTGGGAGAATCTTTGGAGCAGGCAGGTGCATCTCCTGGGTATTGGTTGGAAAAGGGGCAAAGAAGAACCTATGTGCCATCATCAACTTCTTTATTCTACACTGGATCTTCAAAATCTTGTTATCTGCTTATTGTCCCCTTCGTGTATCCCATCTGCATCCCCTGTTCCTACAAGGAAGAATCAGATGCAGGTCACTTTGAAAAGTCAAAGTTCCCAGACCTGTTTCAAAACTAATACTTTTAATCCCTTTTTTCCCCCTGAATATTTGCCTTTTCCATCATGTTACACCTACAAATAATTTGGTTTAGTCAAATCTCCTTTAGCCAGGTGCAGCACACCCCTCTGATTGAAAATGGCACATTTTACAGCGAGGCCCCTGGCCTCATCTTTTCCCATCCATGAGTCAGCCTTGGTTTCTGATGTTTGCATGGACTTTTGTGGAAAATAAATTCTCAGTTAAGGGAAGGGTAGGGGGCAGGCACAGCTCAGATCCGGAAGCTTCCCATACCTCATCCATTCAATAGAGCTGCACAAACGAATCTGCCTGTTACCTGCTTTGTGGAATATCACAGTACTTCCTCCCAAAATGGGAGAAACTGATATTTTCCTACTCATTACCTGCACTCCCACATCCCCTGTGGGAATGGGACAGGCAAGGCTGGTGATGGAGCAGCAGAGCCTGCTCTCTGCATGTACACTCTGTGTCCTTAGATAACAGGTATGGACAAGGTAGCTCAGATCTAGGGCTGCATCCAGCACACAATAAAACCAGTTAAGTGTGGAGGCAGCTCCCTCAGGCAGTGGGGCCACCCCAGCAGCAAACCTGCTTGCTCTCTGCCTTGGTCTTTGCTCTTTGTCCACGTGGAGACACCTGCTCCTGGTGAATTATAACTTCGGGATAAAAAGGAGAAGACATTTCCTCTGTTTATGGTGAGGAAGCAGAATGCTTGAGACAGTAAATGAGTATGGACAAAGCAGTGGCTCAGTGACATATTTTGACTCAGCTGTTAGAGTGCTGGATCCTCCACAGGTCTTTCAACTTGTGTTTTGCCTTTTCTGTTCCTTACTGTGCCATGAAAACAGAAACCAAACCAGGAACTGTGATTCTCCTTCAGGATATAGGAAGAGGGAGAACATCACATGGATATCAAGTGGGCATTCCTCTATCTCTCAGTTCATATGGAGCGCAAACTCAGTTCTGAAGAAGCCAGAAAAGTATTTAATATTTTATTTTTAACAAGAAATATGGCCATGTGGAGCAATTAAAAAGATGGCAAGTGCTAGACTGTACAGGAGTTGCTTTCTGCTGTTTCCATTGACATCTGTTCTTCTGGCTGGCCTCAAAACCACAGTTGATATGCCCTAAATTAGCAGAACTGAGCTTCAAAACTGAGCAAAGCTGCAGATCTTTATTTTTTCCTCTGTTTTAACATTCTCTACAAAGTTGGCTCAATGGGTTTTTTCCTCTCATATTTATTAATATACATTTTAAATGCTTAATTTAGAAACGACCACAGTCCTTGATCACCTTCCTGTTTACATTTTGATGTTGTACTCAGAGCAAAGGGACCCCTCTTGTACTTCTTCTCCCTCCTCCACTCTCCAAGCTTTGTCCCTCTCCTTTGGGATCTCTTTTCAAAAGATCAAGAGGAGAGAAAAGGCTTCAGATGCCATAAATATTGCAGGAACCAGTGTTCATCAGAGAATGGCCTCCTTTAAGATCAATATGTCTTCCTGAGGGGGCATTCAGTCCTTCAAAGTAAACAAGCTGGGAACATTAATTCAAATGCTTTTATACTAAATACATATACATGAATTAGACCGTGTGGCTGTGATAAATAAGCCTTATATAAGTAAGGTTTAAAGCAAACCACACATCCAAAAAAAAAAAAAAAAAAGAGCAAACTCTGCAAATTTGCAAGGAATGAACCGATGCCTGCTGCTGATCTTGTGATGACCGAGATAATTTTGTTAAAGGGCTAAAAGGAAGTTCTCTTCACCTTTGTGAATAGATTGATCTGGGCAATCAGAATCTTTTCCTGAGAGGAGGAGTACCATTATGCTGATGTGTAAGTCAAGATATATTTGAAAATGTGCTGAATCTACATTTTGCAGTCTGTCATTGCCTGGGTTTGGAAATGTGGTGTTTTCTTGGTGGGGAGAGAGACAGAGACAGCGTTACCTCCATCACAAGGAGGGAAGGTGAAAGCAGTGTGTCTTCATTTCTTTCCTTGTCAGACACTGAAAACTGGATCAGGCTGCTGTCAGGTGTTTTGAGTGGGTTTATAACCTGCCCTCCTCTTAGAAAGGGGCAAGTAGCAAAGCTGTGGCTTGTACTGGAGATGGAGAATACCCACCTCATCTTTTATGCTTCTGATACCAGCTTCCCTCCTTACAGTGCCACAGGGTACCAGGACAAATGAAATATTCTGGAGTTTCATTTGGAAACTGAGGACAATTGGGATTTTTGTGAGTGAACTATTTGGCACTGTTCATGTTCAGGATAGCCCCTCTCCCCCAGTGAAATCAGAATCTCCTGCAACCCTGGAGGAGGTAAGTGTTCATAAGAACATTTGAGTCTCTAGTTTATTAGATCTGGACAACAGTTCTAGAGAAACCCTTCCCTTACAAAGCATAACAAGGCAAAGAAGATAGCAAAAAAACCCCAACTTGGTGGGAGCATAGGAGAGGTCAGTCACAGAGAAAATGCTACTAATTGTGACACATTTGAAAAACATATCAGAATAACCAAGTGGAAGGAAGGGTAAGGAGAAAGAATCTAAATGAGTAAGGGAATTAGCACAAAAATATCCATGTGGTAATTTTTTCATGTCTGGCACAGCTGGACATTCAAAAGAATCTCTTCATACATTGGCCAACTGGTGGCTAAAGCTTGGAGTAAGGTGGGTGCTTGTGTCTTCTTTCACACTGCTGTGGTCTGGGCCTTTTGTGTACTTAGACAACTGGAGCATTTCCTCTTAACCCATAAGTTCTCTAACTCAGCATGATGGAAAAAATCAGAGACTTCAGCATGATTTTGCCAAACCCGGTGATTGTGCCAGTCACTGAGACAGCAAAAATATTATCTGGAGCCTTGCAGACTTGGAGTGTTGCAGACATGATACAGTATCAGGACCTTGATGTCAGTGAAAGTAGGTACATTTTCATCCTTTAAAAGAGTTTAGGCTGTCTAAATAGTTGATCAATTAGCTTTTATACACTACTTAATTCCCTTTCTGCCAGGTTGTTATGTCCAGAGTCTCTGATCTGGGGTGGTGGTGAGTGAGAGGATTTATATCATGGCATGGTGTGTTGAGCTGCTCTGACACCAGGACTTTTTTCTGAGCAGTTTCCTTCTGAATCACAAAGTCTTCATGTCACAGCCCTGGGTGCTGTGAGTGAGACTTGTGAGGAGACCATCCCCAGGACTGTGTTCAGGGCAGGCAGTAGGAGAGAGCTTTGGGAGGTGAGAGTCACAGCAGGCAGCTGAAAGCTCACAGCTGAGAGGCAGTCCTGCTATTCTCTGTGCTCTGGGCGTTGAAGGATGAACTCCATCTCTTTATTGCAGAAGGACAGGGTTGTAAATAATTCTGGTAAATGACACTGCCTGCTCACAGGTCCTGAGGCACCCCCAGTTAGCCACTGAAAGGGAGTTTCCATTCATCTTACTCCTTACCTTTAAAATAATGGGCTGGAATCTCCAAGCAGTTGCTTCTGATCTTTCCAGCTTGGGGCCATAATGGTCTGAAAGGAAGACGAAGTGGGTGCAAAACTACCAGCCAGGAGGGTCAGTTTTCATATGGGCAGCCTGGTGCTGACATTCAGGAGATACAATTTAAAGGAATGTTATATAGGATGGATGGAGAAACACACGGTAAACCCAGCAAGTCTGGGAAGGGTCCTGTGAGTTATTCTCTGACCTTAGGTAGCTCCACAATATTTATGTTCATTTTGTTCATGGCCTTCCATCTCACAGATTCATCTTTGCTGCTGTAATGGGGATAATAAAGACTCCTGAGACATTTCTCAGGATCTCTGATACAAAACATACAAAATCCTCTCCATTACCCTCATTCAACACTGTTAGAATTCGTCTGTTTGTTTAGGACTCTGCTCACTCCGTGTTCTTCTGAAAGTGTTTGAGATTGTATTCCTCTGATGAGTGTGAAAACATGTGTGCAAATTATGTGGAGCATCAATTAAGACTAAAATCAGTATGAATGTATATATTTAATCAATATTTGTAGCATTGTAAATAATTGGGAGGTGATGTTTGACTGGAATTTGGACTTACTGGTTGGACACATTTTCCACGTATGTAGATGTCCTGAATTTATGTTATTCTCCTTCAAATGAACTTTGACAGGAATCAGAGTTAATCAAAAATATCCAAACAACCTGGAAGGGAGGTGCCTCCTGCACAACACATTGTGCAGGGTAAATGTGTGTATCTCCTTGAGCAGTGCAGCATAACTTGTCCTTTCATTATCTCTAGCTCTAGAGCCCGAGTCATTGTTTCACTTCAGAGAAAAAAGTCTTGATAGGTGCAATTCTCCCCCTTCTTCCCAAATCAAATTGGGATTCAAAGTTTCCTCTAGGCACTGCAAAGATTCTCATTGACTTCAAGTTGTTTTTTTTTTTTTTTTTCCAATCAGACTTTATTCTTTTTAGGCAGAGAGAAATGCAGTTACAACTTCTCCATTCCAATTGTCACCTATTTTTTCTCTGGGCATCTGCAGGTTCTTTACTGGTGTGAATTTTTCTTTCTAAATGTGGGATTCCCTGTGCTCCATACCATATGGACCATATGTCCATATGGTCAGTGTCAACACAGGAAGCCAACTCTCTGCCTGAGGAATGGACTAATGTAATAAACCCCACCTGTCTAGAAGTTGTGAAACAGGTTGGGGTGGGCTGTGCTCAAGTGATTTAATTTGCTGCTAAAAATCTGTTCCTCAGGCTTAGCAGAGCACTGGGGTACTGGTGCCAGTCAAGCAGAGAGCACATCAGCCAACTGGAGTTATGCAAAATGAGGCTTTGGTGTCCCTGGGAGCTTGATGAGAACAGGTCAAATACCTGCCTGGGTTAGCTCTGTGCAATGCTTCCCTCAAAACAGCTTTGTCTTCTACAGCTTGGGATTTCCAAACTCTAGGGAGCTGGGCTCACCAAACCCTCTGAGGCCATGTGAGTCAGGCTGCTGCTCCACAAACCTGGGAAATAAATTACAACAAAGACTTTCTGGAACTTCTCATTCTGTTGTAGTTCTGGTTTATTTAATTTGTCTCCTGACACATCTAAAGGTGAGGGAGACATGAGGCAAGCAGTATGAAAGGGTAGCTCCAGAGAGGGCTGAGGGAGGTGAACAAACAGAAGCTGACACTAAAAAAGGTCAGCTGTTTAAATGGCCTGATTTAACCAAGGCACGTGTCAGGCTGCATGCCCCCAGAGGAGATTCCTTGTGTGCCTTTATGAACTCTGGGAAAGGGGCCAACTTAGCTCTAATTATATTTTATTTAATCAGCTATTTAAATACTGAACTGTTTTCTTGGCTCCCTTCCCCATCGAGATCACATCTTTATACTCTTGACCTTTTTATTTTATGCAAGAGGCTCTCTCTTTGGTTTGGACTGAAGTAACTCAGCTGCACTTAGCTTGTTCTTGCATCACCCCTCTTCTTGGAAGACAGAAAGCCCAAGGTTATTTATTTCCCAGGTTTTCAATATGAAGGAAATACAGAAGTTAATTTTTTCCATTTTCACTATGCAAACTTAAGAAGACCCTCTGAAATAAGGGGAAGTATATTTAGTGATGTAGCATAAGTAGATTTCTAGACAATACCAGGAATATTTTGTAGTTTTGCTTTGAGAAGTGTTTGGAGAAAAACACAGCTCAGCTATCTTGAACACATCTATTACTCTCCTCTTCTAAAGCTTCATTTTCTGTAAAAAAATGACAGAAGTGCAGGGGAATGAACTCTCTGAGACAAGTATGCAGTGTGTTTCAGAGCAGTGTTCACCACAAATAATGACTTCTCTTAAAATTCCACAGGATTTGTACATATATTGGTCGAAGAATAGAAGACTGAAATGATGCTCATGCCTTTCTGTGCTGGTTTTGCACAGCCTGGTTTTTGATAGTGGAGGGGGCACAGAGGTGGTTTCTGTGAGAAGCTGCTGGAAGCTTCCACCATGTCTGACAGAGCCAATCAAAGATGGACCTGCTGCTGGCCAAAACTGGGCCAATTAGAGAGGCTGGTAACACCTTTGTGAAAACATATCTAAAAAGAAAATCAAAACAAAGTGGGGCACAGTTTTTCTTCTAGTCAGAGAAGAGGAGGAAGTGAGAACATGGGAGAGAAACAACCTGGAGACACCAAGGGCAGTGCAGAAGGAGGGGCAGGAGGTGCTCCAGGGGCCAGAGCTGAGATTCCTCTGCAGGCTGTGGTGAGCCCAGGGTGAAGCAGCTGTGCCCCTGCAGCCCCTGGGGATCCAGGGGGGATGCAGAGATCCAGCCCCTGGGGATCCAGGGGGGATGCAGAGATCCAGCCCCTGGGGATCCAGGGGGATGCAGAGATCCAGCCCCTGGGGATCCAGGGGGGATCCAGGGGGATGCAGAGATCCAGCCCCTGGGGATCCAGGGGGGATGCAGAGATCCAGCCCCTGGGGATCCAGGGGGGATGCAGAGATCCAGTCCCTGGGCATCCAGGGGGGATGCAGAGATCCAGCCCCTGGGCATCCAGGGGGCATGCAGAGATCCAGCCCCTGGGGATCCAGGGGGGATGCAGAGATCCAGCCCCTGGGGATCCAGGGGGGATGCAGAGATCCAGCCCCTGGGGATCCAGGGGGGATGCAGAGATCCAGTCCCTGGCGATCCAGGGGGATGCAGAGATCCAGCCCTGGGGATCCAGGGGGGATGCAGAGATCCAGTCCCTGGGGATCCAGGGGGGATCCAGGGGGGATGCAGTGATCCAGCCCCTGGGGATCCAGAGGGGATGCAGAGATCCAGTCCCTGGGGATCCAGGGGGATGCAGAGATCCAGTCCCTGGGGATCCAGGGGGATGCAGAGATCCAGCCCCAGCCCTGGGGAGGGGCCCATGTGGAGCAGGTGATGCCTGTGCTCCAGTGGCAGCCCCAGTGGAGCGGGGGCCCTGCTCCCAGGCTGGAGCAGCCTGTCCTTGGAGCACTGCACCCCGTGGCAGTGTGGGGAGGAGTGTGTGCCGTGGGAGGGACTCACACTGCAGCAGTTTGGGCAGGACTGCTGCTCATCAGAGTGGATCCAGGCTGGAGAAGTTCATGGGGAACTGTCTCCCATGGCAGGGCCCCCACGGTCTCACAGGGGAAGGACTCCTCTCCAGAGCAGCAGAAGAAAACCTCAGTGATGAACTGACCAAATCCCCCCTGCCCTGTCTCCCTGAGCTGTCAGTTGGAAGGAGGCAGGGGCTGGGGGAAGAAAAGGTGTTTCTAAGGGCTTATTTTACTCCCCATTATCTTCCTCTGATTTTGTTAGCAATACTTTTTACCTTTGAGTTGAGCCTGTTTTGCCCTTGGAGTGTTTTCTCCCACTCCTTATTTCAACTCACAAATCCTTCATTAATTTTTTTCCTCTCCTCTGCCCAGCTGTGGCAGGGAGGGTGAATGAGTGACTGTTGTGGGTGCCTGGTGTTTGGCCAGTGTCAAACCATGACACTTTCCCATCTTTCAGTTTGCAACAGAGTGCGATCTGAGCCATGTAGACCCTCCTTCCTGAAGAGGTCATATCAGGAAGCCACCTGCTGGGAAACCTGATGGAAATATGTGTATTACCTTTGCAAGAGGGAGACAGCCATATCAATTATTGTTGTAATTTCCTTGGATTATTTATAAGCATTTCAGTTACTTCTCAAGAACTTAGAAAAGAATTTATTCACGGTAGTGGATTTAACATGAACAAGATGCTATGGAAGAGCAGCTTGTGGATTTTGATGAGGAACATGCTGGCCTTACAGTTTATCTTGTAGCTAGACTCTGGCTTCCCAAGTGGACATGGAAGTTTAGGAGCAGTAGCCTCATTTGCCTTGGCTGGGAGCAGCTCTTTTAGCTTTCTCCCTTTAATTTAAAAGGAGCATCCTCATATTTCAGTCCCTGAACTAGCCCTCTCCAAGAAAGGTCTCTGCTTTCTCACCTCCACTATTGTGTGTTTATGGCTAAAGAAGTTTTGCAACTAGGTTTGTCACAAAAAGGGCCATTGGTGCTGTGGAAACCTGTCTGATTGGACCCTGCTCCCTCTCTCCCTGTTTCCCTCTCTGCACAGATCAGGTGCCAGGCTCCTCTCTGTGATGGGCACAGTTCAGATTGCCATGCTCCAGCCTTGAGCTCCTCTCTGGACTCAGTACATCCTGTGGGATGATCCTCTCTGGAGTGCTGGCAGGAGGTTGAGGGGTTGGTTTTGTCTTTGCTCTCATAGCAGGATGGGATTCTGCTTGCTCAGAGCAGGAGCATGGGTCAGATGGCTCAGGTGTACACCGAGCTGATCCATGGGCTGAGAAATACCCAGGCTTTCAAAGATGCTTTCAAAGCATCCCCATTTCACTGCTGAAACACTGATGTGCTTCTGGTGCAAATTCTGCTTTCTCCCTACTCCTCCTCTTGTGCACCCAGGAGTGCTGTTTCAAGGGAAGCTAATGTTTCTGCAGTGCTGGTAAAGGCAATTTTTCTAAAGGGAGGAGGCCTATATTTTTTGGCACCAGGTGCATCTATCCCCTCACCCTTACACAGCTCACTTACTCTCTGGTCCAGAGGAAACAGGCAGACTGAGTTTTAATGGCAAACAGGCACCCAGATTTCCTTGGCACAACTTGGCTTTAGGAGGAACATCTGATAAAAAAGGCAACTTTTGTCAAAGAGGTCCCTGTGCATGGCAGGGAATATCAGTAAAACCATGTGCTTTTGAAAACAACAGAATTCCCCCTCTGCTGTGTATTTCCTTTCAATGCCTCTGTCTCCCAGAGGGAAACAGCTCCACGCATCTGAGATTGTGAGAGGCTAAAGGAGTCAGATGTCCCTTTCCTTCTCAATAAGGTAGGGCAAGCTCCAGGATTTGTTATGCATCTGATTTTGTATCTCTAATAAACTAAATGTAATTAAAAAATAGAGCAGGGCCATTGCATTTTAACAGCTTGAAGCTTTCCCTGTAGAAGGATCATCAAACAGGGAAAGAAGATGAAGATTCAGCTCCCCAGCACCTGCTGGGCAGCCTCTGTCAAGATTAACGGCATCTCACCAGGTTATTAAAGTGAACATGAATACTTTGGGGGCTCTGTGGGTAGTTATGGTATCACATTTTATTATCTTCCACTGAAATGAAATTACTTATTGTAATTGCTTGTCAGTCACAGACCAACAAATCTGACAAAGAAAAGCTTTTTTGCTGCTAACGGGGAGCAGGAAGAGAAGGGAGTGGACAGACTGAGCAAAATTCTGCTTTGATGCTTCTAGGGGGAAGGTAGAGGAAATGAACCAGAGAGGGAGGGAGAGAAAGGGCTTCAGCTTTGCACAGTGCCTTGAGACAGCCAATTCTGGCCAAATGACCTAAAGTGAGTGAGCATCTTTCAGAGCTGCAAAGGGAGTAAGCAGCTGATCCAGGGTAGTGTGTTAGGCTGGGTGGAAGTGACTGCTTTACAGGCAGTGTATCAGACACAGCAGCTCAGCAGTTTCTTGATAACACCAACCATTAAATCTCTTGGAGATACTGCTGAGGTTTTATGCCTGGGGTCCACCAGTCAGCAGGAGGTGTGAGCTTTGCACAGTGCAAAGATCTGATTCAGACAAGAAAATGATCCATTTGGGTTGTTTACTTTTGGGCATCTCAGCCTTTTCAGTCAGATATAAAGGAAGAAGAATAGCACCTGGGAATGAGGGTGCTGGGAGCAAAGGGCACAGCAAGGGATCTCTGCAGGTATTTGGAAGTGAAGATTGCTGTACCAGATATGCTCCTCTGAGAGCACCTCAGGAAGTGCAGCTGGCAGGACTCAGCAATCAGAATTGCATAACCTGTCTGGTGGAGATGAGCTGTGCTTATTTTACCTGTGGGCAGGCAGCAGTTCCAGCCCTGTGAGGAGAGCAGAGCTGGCTGCAGCTGTCGAGGCAGGGGTTGCCTTTTCCATCTTATGAGGATCTCTCATAATTACACCTTGATAATTACACCTTGAGCTTTGCAGCAGCAGAAGGCAAAGGGCTCAAGGTGTAATTAAAATGGAAGCACACCACAGACAAGGCAACCGGTCTTGGTTTTGCCATTTGACATGCAGTTATATGTGTCCACCAAGTAACCCTGCTACTCCATTTGAAAACCCTGTAGCAAGCCCTCTTAGCACTGACTGTAGAGGTCACTGTAGGTTTTCCTGAGAGAGGAAAAAGAAAAAAAGACAGGTGCAATCTCAGAATCTCCAATTAAAAGAAGAGCCTTGAAAGGACTGTCTCATGTGCAGCCATAGCCAGCCTCAGGCAACAGGAATGGGAAAGACTGGATGAACAAGAAAATCATTCCCTATTTCCTCAGATTTTATGCTGTGTTCTGACATTTGCAGTTCCAATTTCCAACTCAGTAGAGTTTTATTTCCTTTTGCACCCATGATGCTGGTATGTCTTCACTTTTGGAATCACTGTATTTTGTAGCATTTGCAACTTTTTGCAGTATTTGAAGTAAGTAACTTCATGTATTCTGAGCTTGTCACTTCCTGTCTTCATTTGATGCCACCTCACTGCTGCTTGAGAAGAGACTGTGAACAGCTGCTGTTTATGCTCTGGCTCATCCTACTCACAAAATGCTGACTCAGGGACCAGTTAAACCAAACCAGTTATGAGAAAAGCTTGGGAAATAGCAGCCTCTAGCTTCGCCAGGGGAGTAGAAGTAAGCCATGGCAGTGAACATCACAGGTCAGGCTGGAATGAAGTCCCACATCACAGAGCTCACCAGCCCCAATGGCTCATCCATGTCACAGCTGAGGGATACAATCCTGTATTACACACCTGTAAATGTACTAGAACTTGTTAGAGAACCAAGTATGTTCAGCTCTTTAATTATTGTTTTGTCTACTGTATCTAGTTTCCTAGTAGATGAATCCCTGTCTTGAGATAGTTTTTGTTATGTAATTGGTGTTAACGATTAGTGTTCAGCATTAATTAAACAGATTGGTTTTCATTCTCAGACATTTCACTTAAGATGCCTTCAGGCTACTAGACTGGGAGGGAGTTCTTTTTTTTTAAAGCATGTCTTCATTAGTGCTTATGTCTCTTTTATCTGCAGATGAGGATTCTCTGCTTCCTTTGTACTGCAACATCAACCAGGGTACTATCAGCTTTTCCTCCTCTCAGCAGCAGCTAAGCTCCAGTACTTTATTAGAGGCATAAAGGATGCCTAGTGATACAATTACAGCTCGTACCTTTTGTTATTTTGGTTCCTGTTCTCCTGGCTGGTTTTTGAATCATGAATGATAGATAGTATGATATTTACATACCAATTTTACAGCTTAATTTTTATTCTAGCTGCATGTCGTGTACTAGTGATTTCAGCTGAGCTCCAGGGTTTAGCAATATCATTTCCTTTTTAAAAGTTTATTCTATGATAAAGTATCCAAATGTGGACAGGTAACAACTGCAAATTTTGTTAACAGTAAAGGCAGGAGGAATCATTGCCATTGTTTGGACATCATGTAAAACACAAAGTGGAAAATGTCATTTAATAACTACTGCTTTTCTACTGCCTTATGTGTGAGATACAGTAAACCATTGGGAAAGTCATCCAGAGGAGGTGAATCTATCACCTTCCTGTGGTTAATTGTCTTCATAACCACAAATGTGAATCCTGTTTTGCATTAGAGCCTTCGCATTTTCAGGTTTTAGCCCCTGAATCCTGTAATTTTTCTGCCTCATCTATGTAAAGTGCCCTAATCTAATGGAAATCTTCACTTCCATAAAGACAATTACAGGTGCCCAACTGTTATGCCTATTTTAAATTTCAGAATGGAACTGATTAAAACTCTGGTAATTATTAGTGAGAAAGATTAAACTGTTCTAGATTTCCATGGGTTTAGAAGGTAGGATGCTTTTGTAACAAGTTAATCAATATCCTTCCCTAAGAGGTAGCAGTTGGTTTGTGGGTCTCTGATCAGAAGATCTACCCAAATGAGCAGGGTCAGGTAGATTTCTGTGCACCAATGCTGGTTAGAGTGAAAGAAGTGCCATACTTTTCCAGGAAGGGAGTCTTCTGTTATTGCTGCTTGTTACCTTCATTTCCTATCTGGTTTTGGATTACAGATGATGAAGTTTGATGGGTCATTTTGCACTGGGTAAAGTATATAGCAATACAGAATTCTTGTGAATGACAGGCACTCCTTTCTGAGGTGATCTGATCTTCAGAGAACTGACCTCTCAGCTGTACTGTGCCTGCCATTTAGAACCATGGGCTTAATTCCCTCTTAAGAGCTTGGGTGGGACTGAGAGTGTAGAAAAGGGTCCAGATTTTCTGCATTTAGCAGCAACAACTCTTCAGAGTTCCCCAGCTGACACCTATTACCCCAAAAAGTGCCTTAGGTCTCGAGGCCCAGAAGTTAATGAGGAAGGAACAACATAAAAGCAGCCACAAAGTATAACCTTGCCTTGGTTTTCTCAGTATCAGGTGACAAGAGGCCAGGAAGAAAAAAAATAAAAGAGCTGGCAAAATACTCCTGATGCCATCGTTCAGCCATTTTCAAAAATGAAGAATTCTCCTCAGCACGGCATACTTGTAAGTGTTTCATATGCTCTTGGATCTCTGTAAATGCTATAACAAATTATTCCAGCTCTTTATTGTTAACTTAAGCACAAATGACAATCTCTATTTTTTTTGGTTTCAGCCCTGCTATGACACACACACCTTGGTCACAGAGTGGGGTTCTGCTAAACACTGGTGTTTACTTGTAGCTGTTTGTCAGTTTGAACCTTCTTTTTAACATCTCCTTGGGCTTCTGGTCCTGACCTCTTTGAGGAGATCATACCAGTCCAAGGTAAATGTTTGGTTTGGTTTTGTGTACATGGAACAAACTGCAAGGCTGGGTTACAATTTCACCTCTTTCATAAATATCAGTCTTCACGTTCACACCTTCTTCTATTAGCAAACAAAGGTGTGATACAATAAAATGGAGAAAGAGTCAGGCTGAGGTTCTGGTCCTTGCTCTGCCCAAACTCTGTGTCCTGGGCAGCCTTCACCTCCACATCCAGCACCAGGGGCCTTTTCTAAGGCTCAGCTGAGTCAGCTGGGACCATTGATTTAAAATGATAAATAGACTTTTCATTGCTCATGTGGGAAGGTGATTCATCTGCTTTGAAAAATAAAGTCCTCTGGATGGAGGAAATGGCCAGGAGATGTAATCCCTTCCTGATTGCCCAGTATATCTCTCCTTATTTGAAACTATTTATGTGTTTTGTTTTTTTTTTTTAAATATAATTTCTCTCAGAAATGAAATTGTAACTAAATACATTGTGGTGCAGATTTCAAAGCTCATTTCCTTGGTGGATAATCTTAAATTTATATTGGTCTAACGTTTTAACACTTTCAGAGTCAGTAGATTACAATTTGGTGACAGCAGTTTTTGCTCAAATATTTTTCCCTCTGTAAGGTGTCCTCCTAACAACGGGTCTGCAATAATATTATAATTGTGTGGTATTTTAAACTGACTGTTTAAATGTGCTTTACCTCATATTAAAGTCAGTTGATATAAAGAGTGTTCTTTCAAATGCTGCTTAAAAGGACATATTTAAAGCTTCTAGAAGTACAGCTGGTTTATTTTTCCCTACCTAATCAGATTAAATATAATTTACAATGCCTTTCTGTAAAGGAAAGTAGAAGACACTTTGCCTTAATTTAAATACTGCCTGTAGCAGTATTTAAAAAAAATTAATTAGAAGTTGTTCACTTTAGAGGAGTCAGCCTGAAGCATAGATCCTCCTACATGGGTTTACATTTCTAAAGCCTGCCTGGCAGACAAATATGTACTTCTTCAAGATGCTCCCATCCAACTCCTTCACCCTGGCAGTTTATGGTGTTGGCTAAGTAGCCCAGAAGAGCAGTGAGGGACTGGGAACACTCCAGAGTTACTGGTTTGATATTTATGATAATGCTCCAGCCTATTTTCCATCTTGGATCAGGAAACTTCATCTAGAAAAGTGTGAGCATTTTAATGCCACATATCATGTGGGGCTCCAGGTGTTTGTTATATCATCCCAGCAAATGCACAGCAGATCAGGCAGAGTGGAGAGAAAAAGGCCACACCACAGAGCAAGGTGAGTTGCTGTATCTGAAAATCCAGAGGGAATTTGAGGGCCTGCATTGCTTGTCTCAGTGCTTTTGGACAAGGGCAGAGGATTTGCTCTCACTGCTTTGAGTGATGCCTGCCTGTCTCCCTGAAGGTAATGAGGAAACACTGCTATCCTGTCAGCTGAGCTGGAAAAAAAGGGAAACAAAACAAGTAATTCTTAAAAGTGGAAAAGGAAATACTGCTCTTGCAGGCAGCAGGTGGTGATTAAGAAACAGAGCCTGTGTTTTTTAAGGACTCTATACTCTTTACTTGCCTGAAGACTTTTTTCCATTTTTTTAAAATTTTTTTTTCCTTTTTCTTTTTGCAGTGTGAGATTGTGTGGTTAAGAATGCCTGACATCTCACTGCTGAGCATGAGGGGCAAAAGCTGTGTCTGGGCCATGTTTTCAAGCAGACAATGCAAGGAATGGATGAAATGAGAGAAATCAAACAGCTGCTCCATCAAAACTCTCTTGGTCTAGTGGGGGATCCTGCATGGATGGAAGGGAGCAGAGTAAGGGCCAAAGTAGTCAAGCAGCCTTGGAATTGCTCCATACTCTTCCTGTTCCTGAGCCTGGGGACAATACATTTACACCAAATGGTGTTCTCGCTAAAGGAAAACTAAATGGGCTGTGAAGAACAATTCAAGTCCCTGGGGAAATACAAGGAAACTAAATCAGATTGAGCATGTCAAAACCATCTCAGGTGATAGAATTATAGGAGAACAAGGAAGGATGTAGACAAATATGGGAAGGAAAAGTAGGTGCTGAGTGCTTTGAAGCCTCCTGCATCAATCCAGCTGGGACCAAGGGCATCCTGACCTTCTCAGGAAGCTGCTCAAGAGATTTGTCCTCAGGGTCTTCAGAAACCAAAGCTGAAAAAGAGCTAGACAGTAAAAATAAGGGTTGAGTTATTCTGACTGCATACTAAATGATGCTCCTAGCCCAGAATTTGGTGAAAAAGCAGATGTCATGTTCCACTATGGGAAAGGTGATGAGTTCTTTTAAATGATCCAGAACTGAGATCACCATCATTTGTAGCCCTGACTGGGAGCAAATGGAACTAAACAACTGTAAGAAATGAATTGTCAGTGAATTGCGTCCCCTTTTAGTGGAGTGTCTCAAGATCTACGTATATTTAAAGTACCACTTCTTTTGTGGTCTTAGCACTGGTGCAAATTTTCTAACAGAGCCAGCTTTATTATAATTCAGAAAAAAAAATGTTTTCTGGGGAATGCCACAGAAGCCAAATACAGGGAGTAAGAGTTAGAGAAAATAGATGAAAATAGTGGGGTAAGGTAATGCTAAAGTATCCCAAGGGACACTATTAATGCTAACTTTTGGAGATGTGAATGGAAGGAAGAAAAGGAAGCTAGTCTCTCCTTGGGAAGCTACTTAGAGATGATATTTTGAAGAAGATTGCCTATAATTGAAAGAGACATGAAGAAAATGAGCGTGAAAAAGGAGCATCCTGTAGGTGTAACCAAGCAGGTGTAAAATGAAAGTGGCAAAACTCCCAGTCTCTCCTCAGTTTCCTCCAGCTGCAGATCAGTTACAGGATAAATTGTTTAGAAGGGAATTACAGACGTGAGGCATTAAAACAAAGTAACAAATACTAGAAACACAATGCATGGGACAGAAAATGAATCCAAAATACACCTGACTCCTGCTGTGTGAAGATCAAGATCTGTCATCTAATTACACTCTCCTGTGCTGTGGAGAAGGCATGGTACTGGAGGTGACTCCCCAAGTTTTCAGCCTGGTGTCTGTGTTCAGAGCTGATAATCATCTCTTGCAGCCAAGAGCATCTGTGAGTGTATGTGGGACAGATAATCTTTTCTTTTCCATATGTATTTGAATAAATTGTATGAACTATTATTAGAATAGGGGGGATTTGCAGAAAAGAGAAATCGTTTAACCTGAACTGCAGGGAGAGTCCACAGCTTTTATGGGTCACTTTCTCTTCTGTGGCTCTAGACCGTATGTGAGCAAACCTTCTCCAGATTAATCAAAAGGTTGTCACAGGAAAGCGAAAAATAATTTTAAGCAGTTACATTTGGAAAACAAACAAACAAAAGAATAAATTGAAATAAGGCAGGAGAAGCTCTTCATTCCTGAGCAGTCTTGGCCATTTTTTCTATTCAAACTCAAGGCAAGAGAAGTTCAAAATCCAGGGAAGAAAAGATTGGTTTTCTCTGTTCAGGACCCAGCATGCAAAACCTACAAGAAAGGCAGAGAATACATATGATCCCTGCAGGATAAAGGTCTTGTCTTGGTCAACATTTATTCTCTGGATGAAGGAGATGAAATCATCCCAAATGTACACAGTGCTGTTTCTCTTCTTTATCCTCATTACCTGAGGTGCAATCTGAGGTGTTCCAAGCTGCAGTGGTGGAACAGGATTTCCCTGTGTTTCCTTCTCCAGCAGAGAATCTAGGCACAGAATTTCCCTGTGTTTCCTTCCCCAGCAGAGAACAGCAGGCCATCAAGTAGGTTGTTTCAAACACACATGAGCTCCATAATATCCACACCTAATGCTGCTGAAAAGGGACTCAGAAGACAGTGAATCCTTTGCTTATATTCTTTGTCCCAGATGGGACAAATTGATTTATGAACATGGGAAATCACAAGTCCCCCCAGTGACAGCCCAACAAGTAGTTTGTTTGGTTAAAAATAGAAGAAGCTCAAAATTACCAGTCTTCATGTTTATAGGGATTTTTTTTTGTTAAATATTTATGTCAGATATGTTATCCCCTTCTAGAAAAAAAATCAGCTGTCAGTGTGATTGAAAATAGCAGGGGACTCTTGCTTTTAACTGTCAATTTGGTTAAGCAAATTCAGCAGTAATTTTTTTCTAAGATGTCAGCTTTTCATTAAAAATGGCAAGTAAAGGGTGATGAAATCCTGCAGAACTTGTCCCTGGCTTAGCTGCTGCATTGCTTTTTTTCTGCAAATTGAAACAAAAAACTCTTTTGGAGCCCTCCAGCCAGAGTGCCTGTGTGTGTCTATGTTCTTCTGGAGCGCTTGGCTAGGAGAACTACTGGACTGAAAGCCATGACAGCATGGTTAGAAGAAATTAAGTTTTATATGTTTGCCATAAATCAATGAACCAAACATCCTTTCAAGTACTGTCAGGGTGTTTTAATGCTCCTCCATTGCATTTGCAGGTGCAGAGCAGTACCTTGCAGCTTCTCTATTGCTGTGCCTGGCCTGAAGGCAGGGTTAAATCCAGCACAACCCTTTGGCAGTGTGTTGGGATGTTGCTCGTGTCCAGGAAGAGAGAGCAAACATTGCTTTCAGAAGGGTTCCTGAGGCTGTGTTGATTACATATATTTCAGGCCAGTTCCCCATCTAAAGGCCCAAGGTACATGATGTCTGTAAAGCATTTTCCATTTTTTGGACTGTGACTCCAGCTGTGCCCAGTCTGCTGCCCTGGGTGCTTAGTAGTTTAAATCATTGTACTCTGGAGAGAAAACGTGTTTCAGCAAAGGCTGTGGTTTTCTTAAGAGCCTTGGAATTACATGTTTAGTCCTTTCAAATCTCAGTGAGACTTTGAATACTTGCAGATGCATTTCAAAACACCCCCCAAAACCTCTGTCTGAATAATTCCCAGGTTTGCTGCTCCCCCCTGGTCTGTCTACCTGTATCTGCACCTGCCTGCACACCATTGTATTTATTCTAGGAGCTCTTCAGGCTTTATCCAGAAAGAATGTGTCCAGAAAAAGCTGAAATATTTTGGAAAATGTGCTGAGACGTTCAAATTAGGATGAACCAGACCAGGCAATAGAAGTTACTTACAAAAGATGGCTGCTGTCTATGCTGAGATCACTCAGACAGTGAATTTGGAAGTAATGAGGTAATAGTGAAATTTATTCAGAATTAATGTGTTCATCTAAATATTCTACAGTAAATTATTTGCCAAATAACATTCATTACTTTGCAGCAGAGGTCATATAATTGAGAAAATGTATTTGTGAATAAATTATTCAACAATTAATGTAAGATGTAGCTGCTAAATTATTCACAGAGACTAATTCACCCAGTTCTAATTAATTTCCACTCTGAAAGTGTTTTTGGGTACATGTGCATTTGTCCCTGCCCATGGCAGGGGGTTGGATTAGATGACCTTTAATGGCTCCCTCCAACCCAAACATTTTAGGGTTTCTGTGATATGAGGGCATGGCTCCTGCAGCCAGCAGTAAACACCATTTACTGTCTCCCTCTGCAGCTGCAGTTACTGAATTTCATCCTGTGTGGAGCCTCACCTACAGAAATCCATAAAAATGCTTCTTTTTGTCTCAAATTAACCTATTGCTTGCCTGGATCATTTCTCTCATTGTTGACTACATTGGTATTAGAAAAAAAGAATACCAGACATGCAAATGATTTTTAAATTGAATTTGATTTCAAGACCAGCATCACTGGAAGTCATTATGCCACATCCCACCAGCCCAAAGTTTTTTTTAAGAACCCAAACCCTCTAAGGTTACAGATCTTAACATTCTTTTTCTGTGAAAGAAGTGGTTTGACCTCCAATCAGCTTCAACCTGTAAGATCATGATGTGATCCCTCAAATCATGGAACTGGAACTCTGGTTTGTTCAGGCTGAGGGCAAGCAGAGCTCCATGAGCTTTTTGATTGCTAGATTGACTAATATCAAGAACCTGGTGCAGCAGCATTGCTTCTTCTCACCAGCATGTGCTTTTCTTTTCTCTGAGGTAGAGAGGATCAGCACCACTTTGTGATGGCCCTGAAATCTGTCCCTTTGTGGAGGGCCCCCATCTCAGGGTGGGCTTGCTGGGCTCACAGGGCAGCCCCAGTGTCAGAGCTCCAGATGCTGCTTGCAGGACAGGGAAAAGGCTGGGGATTCTCTGTGGCTGCTGCAGTGCCAGACAAGTTAATCAAAGTGCAGGAGGGAGATAAGAATTATTACATGTGTATTAAGGAGGTTAAGACATGACAGAAAAGACGAGATTAAAAAATGTCATTTTTTGTAGCTAATTGTAGTCTAGGGTAACAAAAAATAGTGTGCTTCCTGAAGTAAAATGTGACTGCAGAGAAACACCAGAGACAAGCATAATAAATGCACATAATTCAAGCCCTCATGTTTCCTCTGTTTGAGTGAGGGAGCTGCTTTGCCAGCCATGCTCACCAACTGCTCCAGAAACATGGAGTGGGCTCCTTTAGGGAACAGCCAGGGCTCCTTTAGGTGACAGGCAGCTGGGGAGTGATTCCATCCTTGGCAGAGGCATCCCATGGCACACAGGGGTCACTGATGTTCCCTAGTTATGTACCTTGGGGATGGCTTTTTCTTGGATTTCTGGGTGCATGTGCAGGGGTGTGATGAGCTGCAGGTGCAGTCTTTGCCATTGGCTGTTTTGCCCAGCTGGTCTCAGGTGTGCTCCCCTCCTGCCCAGCCCTCAGCCCTTCCAGCAGCTCTTTCCCAGCCAGGATGTGTCCATTGGAGGAGGTAAAATCTCTCACTTTTGAGTGGTTTCCTACCTGAAGCAGCAAAGTGGATGTTGGATGCTTTGCTATCAGCAAACTTCATTTTTCTTCCAAGCTATGTTTGAATCAGTCTTCTTGAAAGTGGAGGGGAAATGTCCTCCCCCAGAAAAAACATTTTAACCCAGCCATTTTTCCTAAGAGCCAGATCTGCATGTTTAGGAATATTTGGGAATCAGACTCTTGGTAAATTTACAGCCCCTGATGAGGTGTTAGGGGCAATTTAAGAGCAGCTTCAGTGCAAATGGGATATGACAAGGCACATCAAAAATACATGGACTTCCAGAAGCTGAACCTATGGTGTTTAGCTTCTGGATTTAAATCTACTTTTGGAAGTTTAACATAGTCTTTATTTGATAGAGTGGAAATCTAACCTAAAGTGAGAGGACTTTTTTGTTTTATTCTCTATTTCAAGGACATATTATTTTAAGATAGCTGTTGTCTGTAATACTCCTTACTTTATTTAACATTTTCTCCCATATATCACGACCAGAAATTTGGAACAGATCACTTGTTCCATTGACACAATTTCTTATTCCCACTGAACCAGAATGCCCAAATTTGCAGTATGCATTTACAATTTCATTCTGTGCTGCTGAAGTGTAATGAATACATAGATGCCTCAGTAGGAGACCCTGATGCCTTGCAAAATAATCATAAAAATTAACCAGCCCGAGCATAAAATGTACTCTTGCCCTTACCATGATCATATTGGTATTAACCAGAAGGAAAAGAAGCTATTTACTGAGTCACAAAGACTATGAAAGAAATTACTCATTTGCAGTGAGTGAAATGCTTGAGTTTTCACAACAAAACTTTCTTATGCTCTCCACAATCACCATGGTTGCAGCTGCCCAACTTGTACCTGCCTGTGAAAGCTTTTTGACAGGCAGGGCTGGGCTTGGTGGCTTGGTCCTCAGCAGTTTTTGCCCCCAGAACTGTCTCAGGATGTGCTGCTTTGCCCTGTGTTTTTGTGTGAAATTTAGCAACAAGTTCTGCATGAAGGAAGCATGTTAGGCTCTGGAACATGTCACACTGCATCTCTCTGTGGTCTCCCTGAACTAAATGTGCTTTGTTTTTATGGTTGGTGGCAGGAGCAGCTGCTGATGTGTCTGGTGCTACAGCAACGAAACACCCAAATCGTGTGCTGAGAGAAAGGAGATCTGGCTCGACAGAGCTCAGGCTCAAAGGTGGGTTAGTGCAGCTTAATGAATTATCCTGTGTTAGCTGAACAGCGTGTGCCTGTGCCCAAAGGTGAGTCCAAGGCAGGTCAAAAGACCTCTCTGACAATCTGGTTCCACACAGCTGAGTGTGTGCCTGGCAGGAGATCAGGAGGTGGCAGTGTTCCTGTGCCACAGCACTCTTCCTGCTGCTGCCTCTTCATTCCCTGCTCTGTCTGACAGGAGGGCGTTCTGACTACACAGAAATATACTTTTTATAATCACCTCTAAGAATATTATGACAGGCGATTAATAATCTGACAGCAAAGTGACTATTTTTAATGGCTTTAAATGAAGGCTTTAAAGCAATCCTCACTGTAATCCCATTACTGCAGGAGACGTTTGGGTAGCTCAATATGTGCTGCCTTTGCTCTGCCTTGGTGAGACCTGGGCTACCACAAGCAACACAAAAGCTTCAGGGCAGAATTGACCTGCTAGGGCATGTAAGTGTGACAGCAACTTGGTTATAAAATGTAGGTGAAGAAGAAGGGATTAAAAGTGACCTCACCCTGATAAGTCACAGCTGTACTGATTACCAAAGAAGAGCAGCCCTCAATGGGTTGCAGCTGTGACTAATAAAGTCTGATAAAAGGGGTGGGTTGGCCGGCCAGGGAGAGCTTTGACAAAGAGGACCTTGGGAAGAGGACCTTGAGGAAGAAGGAATGATCCAGAGAGACACAAAGAAGAACAAAACAAGGGAGAGAGTTGCTGCTTGGTAAGATCAGCTGTGAGGTCAGCCTGGGTCTGATGAAGCTCCAGCTGCTGTTGGAGCCTGCAGTCACAGCTGAGCCAGGTAAAAGCCTGTGGTCAGAGGCAGCAGGGAAATACTTGCAGTCATATTCCAGCAGGAATAGCCAGCAGTCAGGGTCTGTCAGAGAAGCCAACAGCAGGAGTTTGCTGTTGTCAGAGTAAGGATGGCTAAGCTGTAAAGGAAAGTTAACCAGGACCCTTTTCATGTTGCTAGATGAGAGTCTGTGTCTTGGCTTATTTCTACCCCTAACAAGAGGTCTACTGCAACAATGAAGCATCTCAATTAGCCCCAAAGGAGTGTCTGTTTGTAGACAGAATATTATGGGTCTGAGGATAGACACCTGGTTTTTAAAGGAAGACACTGAGGTGTGTGTGGCATACTACAATACTGATTTTCCTGTTACACAACATAAGGTTTCATCCAGCTTCTGCTGAAAACTGAGTTAAAATAGTCTGCAAGGTGAAATTGGAGCATTCCCAGCAATATTTGGGAGCTTTAGATGAGATTTTGCACAGGTGACAGTGCTTGTTTGTACAGAGGCATCCTTGGTAAGACCTAGCCTGATCATAGGTACAGGCTTCCTTACTATGGGATTTCACCTCCTTCAGTTTTCATTTGAGAATCTAAAACCTGCTGTTACTAAAGCCCAGGGGAAAATGTGCCTTAGTCTTAGATGGAGCTTTTGAAAAATAATAAATAAAGTGCCTCCTTGCCTTTTAAAGCTGTTTAGCTTTCAGCTAAAATCGTAGTGCTTTAGCAAGATACTGAACAGTACAATAAACTGTTTTTTCCTGTGGTGTGTGCCAACACACAATGTGTGTATTTAAAAGAGGTTTATTAAAATATTTTGAATGATCATTGGTAAATGTTACATTGTACGTGGCTTAGGTCCAGGCTGTGACAGATGCTGCAGCTGGCTGTGATTCAGGTAAGGAACATGAATGATTCACAAGGTTGGTGGAAGTGGAGTAAGTAATTCTTTCATCTTGATAATTTCCTCCCTGAAGCAAAGTATCTCACGTGCAGTGACAGCTTTGTATAATAGTGTGATGGCCAATAAGGATGAGGGAGCTCAGAAAAGACCTGCTAACGCAGATTTGATTTGATATAAAGGATGGAGCCTATCTCTCTGTCTTTTTAAAGTTTGGGGTTTTTTGGTTTTTTATTTTCCTCTTTCTCTCTGTGTATGTAGAGAACTGTTAGGAATGAAAAGTAGCTGGTCCAGTACACTAATATATCTGCTTTAATAATTCTGAGAGCTGTTTTATTCAGGAAGAGGATGCAAAGATTTAGAAGAATGTACTTACTCGAGTAATTTGAAAACCTTGGAAAAAATCCTGAGGGGCGATAGCCTGAGGAACAAATGCAGTTTACTTGTCTGGGAAAATATAGCCAGATATAGCTTTTATGTAGCTTTCTGATGTGGCTTTATTATAAAATACCCATGTAGTTTGTTTTCAGTTGGCTGTTTTCCAGATAGAGGAGCCCTGAAATGCACTTAGCATGTTTCAACTGCTGCTGTCTGGGACCTTCTCACTTGCTTTAACAGTGTCCACAGAGATTCTAATCTCAGAATCTGGTAGGGGTGGGATGCAATCTGTGGAGGCATCCTTGCAGCTGGCTGGAGGAGGAAGAGGAATCACTTGTGCTGCTGAGCACAGGTAGAATTCATTGGCAGAAGCTGCATCTTGCCAAAGATAAAAAAGGAGGACAGTCCCTCTGCCAGGCATAGCAAAAATGGTCAGAAGCTCCTGGTTTCTATGACCATGATCACCTCAAAATTGCTGCCAGGCTAGGTACTCTTGACAGAATGATTTAACATAGAATTGACTTCAGTCTCTGTTTCTACCTTCTTTTTCTCTGCTTCTCTTTGTCAGTTGGTTCTCGAGATATTAATCCTTCCTTGTTTTATTTTTCCTTTCTTCTCCTGTCCCCCTGCTCTCCTGAGGCCTAACTGCAGGACATCAGCACAGTGCTTTGTGAGCCTGTAGGCTCACAGTTTTGCATTTATTTATCAAAATGCTGCTCATGTGTTTTATGAAGATGGTCAGAAACTCGGGTTTTATTTTGTACAGGGGAAGAAGTAGAAGAGAGACACTGGCCTTTAAGGTTATCTTAGTCTATCCTTCTTATTGTCTGTAATCATAGAGCTTTGTGAACTGGGGTGAAAGCCAGCCTTACTGGAGAGAAAACAATGTTGCTCAGCAAATCCACTTGCAAGAAAGCTCAAAAGCAATTACACTAGGTAAACAAGAAAGGATGTGGTAGATCTTGTCCCTTTTTCTAGCTGGGTACTAAATATAAAGCTGATGGGATTATTTGATTTCACATTCCCAAATCCTACTGTGTGTTATCTTTGCCAAATGACTTTCATGTAATCTTTAGTGTGCATAAGTACGTGTTAACAAAAAAAAAAAAAAGGCAATGAAAGCAAAAAACATAAAAATTAAAGTATCACCATGTGAACATTGTGATATCAGGTTTGCCATTTGTTGTGTTTTGTTGTGTTGGGATTTTTTTTCCTGTGAAATGTGAGCCTATTGTCTTGGATACTGTAGGAACTCCTTATGTTTTTTCTCCAGAGTGCAAATTCCTAAAATACCTGATGTGGTATGGAAGCTGAACATATCTTATTTGTTAAAGGAATGAAAAAAGCTTTGTGTAGTGGTTTTCACCTGAGCTAGTTGCATTTGTTTTTGCATTTATTGGTTTCTATCAGATACCAATAAATTGGAGCAAAATGGAGGGATTCCCTCTTTTGGAGATTCACCTGTTTTCTGATATCTTTTTGTCCTTCTGAGTTTTGTCAGCATAGACCGTAAATCTCCCTGTCCCTCCCCTGTTTTAGAGGGCATGGTGAGCACTTCAGCTTGCCACCTTGTCTTCAGTGGGTTTCTGAGCAATCAGCAGTAGAGAAGAAATTGTACAGAGCTGTGTAACAACCATAATGATTCTTCATTTCACTGCAGCTGCCATCCAGGGGGGCTGTTGTCCCTAAATTCACAGCCCAGATGGTGCTGTGGCTTCTGTCCTGAAGTTTTAAGGCTCTTTAGCACTCAAAGCTATTTCTGAAGGAAGTAAATTACATCCTTTGTAATCAAATGTACAAGAGGAAATCAACTAGATCATTTCTCCTTTCTGTGTTTCAGGGAAAGCAAAGTACTCCAAGAATTTTAAAAAGAGTTAGAAGCACTGATTTCATGCTGGCTGTCTGGTGTGTTGTCTATTGAATATGCCATGCTGTGTGTCCAGCTTGTGCCTGTGACCTGCACTGTAACACAGTGGACATGAAATCACTTCAAAACTCTGTTGTTCACATACCAGCCTGGCCTCATCTCCCCTGTCTGAAGACCCAGGGAGCAAGAGCATCTACTTTGATGATGTGAAATTAGGGATTTTAGATTATGCCTTGCATTTCTGATTGCAAATTTGCTTATGTTTGTTAAATATATTGAGGTTTAAAGGCTTGCAAAACTCCCTCTTGTCCAGATTTGATTGCACATTCATTGCTCATTACCTACTGGCATGCTGCTTGCTCTGCAGTGGTGCTATCAGTAATATCCAGTGAAATAAGCGCTCCAAGAGAGGAGCTCTGGAATCAGGCCACACAAGTCCAATTCTACACCTTGGAAATGATGAGAAGGAAAATGGCACATGCCTGAAACAATGTCACCTTAGGCTTGGACAGTTTTCTAAGGGTTGCCATGATGGCCATTCTGCTGTAGGAATGGGTGGGGACTGCAGGTTCATCTTCTACCCTTACAGCCAGGAAAAAACAGGAGTATCTCAGTGCAGGAATGGCATCTCCATGGGCAGCACTCCTACCATTCATAACTGTGCTGTGCAATTGCATTTCCATTCAGTCCTGCCTGACATTTAGGCTTTTTGCAATAGGAAATTCCATAAGATGCCCACGTGCTGTGTGAAGTGGCACCTTTCATTTATTTGACACTGGCGTGCTGGTAATTTCATTGCTCAAACTCCTGTTCTCATATTATGAATCAGTAGAAAAAGGAGACATGGATCATTTTCATATTATGCCCTCCACAATCATAAATAGCTTCATAAAATTGCTTCTAACTGTACTGTAAAGTGAGAATGCAGATTTAATAGTGTTCTATGAAAGAAAAAAAACCTGTGTCTTTTTGTTTTAAGTCCTTTAGGATGGTTACAGAAGAGGCGAAAGGATTGGAGATGCAGTACTTCTTAACTTAATTGTAGTTGGAATGAAGTTAGAGAGAACACTGTAGGTAAAGTAGCTATTCAGTCAAAATGTTATTTTATCAAAGCTGGAGGGTTCTGTACAGGCATATTTATTTCTGGGATCTTCTTGCTGGGGACTCTTGGGTCTGCGGCAGAAAGCAGTGTTTTACACGCTGACCTCTGCTGCAAAGAACTCATGTTAAAGTCCTTTTTTCAGATAAGAGAAAGCAAGAAAAGGAAAAAAATGCCTTAGAATTTGTAGTCCTTGGGACTTTGCACACTGCAGATCTTCATATATGTTCTTATAGAAAAAATGTGCAAATGTATCTCTTCTACATTTGGCAGGAAGGCAAATTTTGTCATCTTGGCTTTTACCTTGAAAAAAAAATTGTTGCTTTCTGCTTAGAGTATTTCATCTTCTCTGACCTTGCTGGGGAAGTCTAGGGAGCCCTGGGGAATATCTGCAGCACATTCCTGGTACCTGGCTGGGAGGAGGGGGGGACGGGGGGAAGGATGTTCAGCCAATTATTAGGAAATATTTGTATTGGTATTTGTTTTAAAGAATCACCTAGGGAACCAGTCACAGCTTGGATTGCAACATAGAGGGGTTCCCTTTTTCTGAGGAATCAGGCTTGTAAAGTAGGTGAGGTAGAAAGTGCATGGGAGGAGGGAAATGCTCTTGTGGGTTTATGGGCGGGGGGGGAAAGGGATGTGAACTGATCTAGATCTTGATGGGAGCCTGCAGTAGAATTAGAGCTGTAGGTTAAAGACTGCCCAAGGTGCAGAGGAGTCCTTTGGCCTCTCCTCAAGCCTGGGGGGCTCCTCTGCCTCCCCCTGTCCCAGGGACAGCCAGGAGGTGCCTAGCAGTGAGCCAAGTCAGGTGATGGGTATAGGAAATACTCCTTGTGTGTTCAATAATGTGTTTGCTTATGCCAAGTGAGGTGAGCAATGCTGGCTCTCATAAAGCTCCTAATAAAATACATGGGTGATAATTGTGGTCTTTGTGCCTCATAAACCCTCCCAAGCACCAAGGCCTTGTTTTACTGGGTGCTGTGCAAATGAAAAGCTCGATCTTACAACTGCCCCAGCTGAAGATGCTTTCTGAGCACCTTCTTCCTCAGGAGAGGACGAGGAAACATGTGCAGTGATCCAAAACTATGAAATGAAAAAGTCTTAGCTTGCACCAATTCCTGGTAGTATTCCACCTCTTGCACCAATTTCTGGTAGTATTTTGTAGACACTTGCCAGACATTGGAAATGAATGCAGAAGGATGGTGTTAGTATGACAGTAAGCTATGAATATTATGCAAATATAGTTCATATATAAACAACTCCTACAATAGAAGGTAAAGACTCATTCATAAATCCCCAGCCCCTTTTTTACCCCCAAATAATGGCATACTTAGGTTCTTCCACCAGGAAACACCCCCTTTCCTCTCTCACATTCCTTGGTGTGGAATTTTGTTCTGCTGCAGTTAGTGAGACTGTCAGTGCTGATGCTGAGATTTCACCCCTGGTGCTTTCAGGGTGACTGAGATGGTTTCTGTGCAGAGACCTGAAAGAACTGAGAGCTGGGAGGAAAGTCTGCAACCTGCTTCCCTTCCCTCCTTTCTATGGGGTGTGAGAGAAACTGCTCCTTCTCAAAATACCAACTCTTCAGATTCATTGGTGCTTTGCTTAACATGAAATAGTCTTGACTTAAGGGATATTGAAGCAGCTGGAGTCAGGTGGTTTTTAGACCTAACTGAATTGTTTCTTAAATGTAATGTAAGTTGCAGTGAGAAATTTACAGCAGTATGAGAACAGGCATTTCAAAATGTCAGGTTGTGTCTGTAAATTGCCATGCCTGGTAATAAACCTGCCTGTCAAGTAACTGGCAATCTCAGCCTGCTGGTGAATCTGATTTTGCTGTGTGCTTTCTCCCAAGTGAATCACAGAGAGAGAAAAACTGGTGATTCTTTCTTATGCTCTTAACTTTTTTTTTTAAAATCAGATGAAAGCTAACATGAACTGTGAAGTTAAGTGAAACCAGTTGAACGCAACTCAAGAAGATAAAATTTTTAAGCTGTAATAACGTTAAGTGTTTAAATCAGGAATTCTTTAAACTTGGATTTGTTCTTCAAATCAGCTCCTTAACATGGTTGTATGCATAAGAAAGAGTAACCTGAAGAAATCTTCCTTTAAATATTTGGTTCACCATATATTGGGTATTATCCCTAATGAACATTTTGAGCAGACATATGGTATGATGTCTGATGGGCTTTAATTCTTCTAGCTCAGCCATCTGATCTGAAGAAGGAAGCAAAATTATAGCCATAAAACTGTACCCTCTGATTCACCTTCCTGTTCTATTTATGATTTTTGCAGCCAGGATGCATAAACTCCACAGTCAGCATTCAGATGGGTGGGTATATAGTTAGCTCATTTCTCTACACGTGTCCTCAGAACGGAATAATAAATCTGGTTATTTTTGAGAACACTGTTCTGTAATGGTGTAATTATAATTCTTTTGGCATTTTTGTATTTAAATGTGGTATATGAGAGGAATGAGACCATGTTCTTGGAGTGCTATCCCTGAAGGTCAATACACATCAGTTGTATTAAAACACTGAAAAGATACTAGGGGTGTAAAGCCTCTGATTGGCACTTATCCAAAATTCTTTGCCCATTGTCTGTTATTGCTTATTCTTCCTCTTACCAGCACACACAGAAAGTTGTAGCAAGGAGAATTTACAATGGGGTGTGTTTTTAATAAATACTTGTCTTCCAAAGTGCTTGACTTTAGGAAAGTACATGCCTGCCTCTCTGCTTTAATGGTTGCTGAAACATATTCAACTAAATTGCAAAAAAGATACACTTTGATGTTGTAGGCACACAGTTTGTGGTGATTGAGAGTGGGGCTGGCCCAGCCTCATCCCCAGTGGGCACAGCTGTGCAGGACAGGTGAATGCTATTGAAGGGAACGAGCCATGGAGTGCCCAAGGGCACTGACCAACCACCAAAGGGAACAGAGGGCACACAGGTGCAGTGCATCAACAGGAGGGGATAAAAGGTTGGGCTGAAGAGCAAGACGGGCAGATTTTGCAGCCTTCTGAAGTGCTATGATGTTCCTCTGCATGGGCAGGTGCCTGAAGCCTTCTGAAGAGGTGAGGTGTTACTGCGTGTGGGTTGGAGCTTTCTGAAATTGTGTGGTGATGCTCTGTGTATTGTGGTTGTCTCAATTGCACCATACCAGCATGAGGAAAGATGATTCAGAGCGTCATATCCAAGGTCTAAAGGAACATGAGGTTCCTTCTGAAGCACAACCAAAGGCAACTAAAGAACCAGCAGCCAGAAAACAGAAGTTCCTGTGAGCTTTGCTGTCACTGGGGTTCAAGGGGTTGCACAGGGCACATTTCCCTGACCATAATGTTGGACATGCAGACCATGCAAGTTTGTGGGGAAGAGGGGGTGGCTTTGAACCAAAGACATTGGGATATCCCATTGTTTGTAGGCACCAAGTTTATGGTGATTTGGAGTGGGGCTGGGCCCAGCCTCATCCTTAATGGGCTGCAGCTGTGCAGGACAGGTGAATGCTATTGAAGGGAACGAGCCATGGAGTGCCCAGGGGCACTGAGCAACCACCAAAGGGAACAGAGGGCACACAGGTGCAGGGCATCAACAGGAGGGGATAAAAGGCTGGGCTGAAGAACAAGAAGGGCACATGCTTGAAGTCTTCTTTGGTGGTGGTTGTGGCTCTACTGTTGTCCTGAAACTTTGACCCTGAAATTGTGCTGGCATCCTAAAATGTATTTGATATACAACTTCCCCAGTAAGGTGAGCATTTGTTTGGCAGCTGAATTCTTGGTAGTTTTTAATATTTTTTTTTTTTACTGAATTTATTTTCATGCATGTTCAAGCTCAGGCTAGAACAGTTTTGGTATCTCTTCTCTGCAAGGAAAACCAGTGCAGAACCTGTCCGTAGCTGGGACTCCCAATAGCTGTGCTTTGGGTAAGAGGAGCTAGAGAGGGTTAGCAACATAGTGTGGTGGCTTCCCTGTGCTTGGTGACTCTGATGGTGTGTGTTAATTATGTGGTGGGGAATGGTTCAGTCTCTGATATGCAAGGCTCTGTGTTCTCGTAAGTATTTTGGTTTCAGCATGTTCAGTCCTGGACAGTTTTCAAAAAATTGTGTGACACTTAGGGAATAATTAATTTTAGCCTCCAACTACCCCTAGTTATGGGTGGTGATTGTTTCAAGGGGTCTTCAAATTTCTATTAGTATTTCCGTTAGTATTTCCACAGTAAAATATTGCTCTGTGGTCATATCTCTGTATAAGTAAGGAGAAAAAATTTGGGGTCTTTTTTCAAACCCTTTGCAGCTAATTTGGTAAAGAGTCTCAATGTTTAACTGTGCTTTAGGTAAACTTATCTTCCCCACCCAAGCTGAGGCAGATGTTACAGTGCTGCAAATATCTCTTGTGCAGTGGGATGAGGGTACCTGAGTACAGGCAGATCAGGGATGGTGCAGAGACTTGATCCCAGGTCACCAAGAAACAAGCTAGATGTCAACCCTGTTTGGGTGGCTACCAAAAAGGATGCTCATTTGGGCAGAAGAAACATCAAGAATGTGGCAAACACAGAAAACAGGGGCTGGGGGATATAAGCAGATAGTATCTTGTATAATCACTAATTACAGTACATCTATGGCCTAATAAACATCCAGATTGAGCAGGACTGGGAGAGGTGCCAGCTTGGGGCAGTGCCAGAAATCAGCCTGGCATTTTAAACCCCTTTCTGGTCATTCTTTTCCACACGACAAAGCACGTCTGCAAATGTTTATGAAATGCTTTGTTGCTGTGGGGTGTTACTTGCCCTTGGTACATCCCTCTCTTCCCTCCTGTGGCTAGTGCTTAACCTGGCTTGGTGTATAGCAGAACAGCTTTAGCCCTGGTGTGTTGCTGCCAAAGGGGTAAATCTGATTTCCTCGGGAGTGTTATGAAAGCACAGAGGACATAGAAGACATTCCCGAAGCTCAGGAATTTGCACAAATGTATTTGGGATATTTATCAAGTATTCTCTTATGTCCTCTTGCTCCATCTCTTTTCAAATGTTACTTGTCCCAGGCCACCCTTGTTGTTAGAATTTACAAAAGAAAATTGATTTTTTTCCCTCTTCATGATAAAGCCTGATGATCCAAGTCACCTGAGGAATGCCTATAAAATCACATAAGCTCCAGACATCTGAAGTTGCTCAGGTTTTCCTGAGAATGCAAAATACTCTTGTGAAGCTGTTTTAGTTGCTCTAAGAGATTAATTTGATTAGGTGAGAAATGGCTGATATATGTTTGTAATGGGCCATGTTGCCATTTCCTATAGGAAACCTCATGGGCAAGGGACACAGGAGAGGGATTCTTTCAGGAAGTTCCTCTAGGAAAGCTGCTGGTCCACAAACTAATAATGTCCCTTGTTCATTAGCCTGACAGAATACTCTGAGTTAGGAAGTCACAGGACTGCTGGGAAATGGTCACTGTACCAGAAATGATCATGGAGAGTGTCCTAATTCTGAGAGGGTGCATTAGGCAGTGCCTCTCCTGAGAGCCACAGAGTGCCCCTGTCAGACACACCACTAGCTGGGGTGTGCAGGATGATACTGAGTGCATGTTGACAGAGTTGTTAGAGATTCAGGCTGGTGTGGATACACAATAAAACAGATAATTTCTTTAAGCTGTTTTTATCAGTAAAGAATGAAATAGCTTTTCCTCTTTTGAGTGACTCCACTTTAATCCAGTTAAGAAACAATGCCAGGCTTTATTGGTGTAAAGGGACTTGCTTTGCTCTCTGCATGAATTGTTACTGTGCTACAAATCAAAAAGAACCTGCAATATTTGTGACATCCCAAAATCCTCTCTACAAAAGCTCACTCTGGTAAAAAATACATGAAAATTCCCTCCACTTGGTCTATTAGAGCCTTCAGCTGGGAAATGTCAGCAAAAGACAGCTCAGCTGAAACATGACCTGCGGTTTTTCTTGAATGGATGAGACATTGGTGATGCAAACTATTGATGTCCTCAGAAAAGTGCAGTTAAAGAGCATTTTTATTTATTTTACAGCATCAACCTCTGTTTCCACAAATGAAGTCATCATTTACAAATAACTTTAACACAGAAAAAACCAGCTCCTGCAGCAATTTTTACCTCTAAGAGCTGGAGAAGGTCTGTGTTACTCTCCACTGGAGTAGCTCCAGGAAAGAAAATGGGAGGTTTCTTTGATTGGGTTTTACAGGTACAAAGCTGGATTTACTAATCACTGCCATGTGCTCTTTTAAGATTTTTGTTTTGTCATATTCTATGTCTATTACCTCATTCCTTCTTTAATTGTGTAAATTAATATTAACTGGTGTCAATTCTACTTTTTATTGAGACATACCCAGAAAAGAAAGGGGTGGCAGAAACCCCTTAATTCTGTGCTTGACTTAGCCCATTATTTCTAATATTGTAAAGTAGTTTTACTCCTAGATCAGATTCAGCAAGCAGCATGTGAAACATGGCTATTGCAGAAGAGAGGCATAATATTCCTGATTGTTCTTTTTGCATATAGTGTGGCATCTCAATTAAACAGGATGGTGGGTTTTTTTTCAAAAGCTGCTGAACAGACTATTTTTAGATGAAGAATCTGGCACAACCCACTAATGAGAAGTTTATTCTTTGCTGCTGCTAGCCACAGTCTTTTTTTTTTCACCCTTGACTTTGTTTAAAAGCCAAATAAGTAAATATTGCTGGGCTCTTGCCTTTTAAATCTGAAGATCAAATCATTCCCATGAGGAGCTTCTGTCTCTTCTTGTACAGCTGTACTCCTTCATAATCAAGGGCCAGCATTTTAAAGTGGCTGATAAATATTGAGTGCTTTAAATTCTGGGTGCTCAGTTTGATATGTTCAAAAGGGCTGATTTTCAGAAAGTCCCCTGACACGCACTATTAAAATCTCAGTATTTTCTAGCTGGCTACACAGAATTCCTGGCCAAACACCAGTACTTTGTAGTGGTATTTTAAAGCAAGAATCTTTATCAGGATGAGTGGTGTCTTGTGGAAACAGTGCCATGGGTTTGAATTTACCTTTAGGCTGAAAAGTAATATGGGAGCTCAAATCCAGGATGGATCCACAGGATCCATCTCCTGTGGATCTGCCTCCTTGATGCCAGGTGCAGGTGAGGGGAGGGTGACCCAGAGACAGGGCTGAAGGCAGTGGCTGTTGGTGGCAGCACAGAGACAGGAAAGGATCCTGAAGGGTCCTGCAGAAATCAGAGTCAAGCTTGGTTAAAGGCAGCTTTGCTCCTCTTATTTAGGTCTGCTTGCTCTCTCCTCAAGCAGATGAATCACATAAACTTGCATGTGTGTTTGTTTACTGCTCTGCTGCTGTTCTTCCAGAAGCTGGAGGAAGTTAATCACAAACTGCCACTCAGCAAGAGGTGGTCTCAAACAAAACTTCTTTCTGAAAGCAGAGCACGCAGGTCTGTGCCAGTCACTGCCTGCTTTGCCATCAGCTGCTGGGGCACATGGCAGAGATTTCAGTGGAAGAAATTTGGTTTTAGCCAGCTGACATTCTTCTTCCTGGGCACCTCTCTTTGCAATGCTAAAGACATCTCTTCCAACAAGATCTTCACCTGTACTTCCATGAAAGTTAGCTGAGCTGTGATTAATGCCAGCTGAGCATCTGACCTTAGTAGTCCAACTTGCTGAATTCCCTGGCAGCTCCTCAATCCTCAGGGGGCATTCTGCAGCTGCAGAAGATGAAGGATATTGCTTATGGTCTGTCATAAAGAGTTCAAACCTTTCCAGGGGAAAGTCCTTCATTTCAAACATCTCATAATGGAGGCAGCCTCTCACAGGTGAGGCTGTCTTCTAGTCTCTTGCCATGCCGATCTAAGGAACGTGGCTCTTAAAAAGAGGCTTCTCCTATTATGCCTTGATGATTTTTCAGCCTGGATGTGATATGATGAACACCTTTTAATTTGTCATGGAAATTAGTAATTTAAAATACATTTTTTCATAGCTAAGTGGACTAACTCAGTGTGAGTCACTGCCTGAAAAGCTTTGTTTTGTGCACCGTGTGAATCTGGAGCAACACTCATCAACATCAGTAAACTTAATTTAAATAGAATAAATCTAGTGTGAATGAATCTGAAATCATGTCCCACGTCTTCAGACATCTGTGGTAGTTTCAGGCCCTGCAGGAAGCTGTTGAGAGACTGCCCCTGGGTGATTTAATGCCCCCCAGGAGGGTGCCTCTATGATGGAGTGGCACTACTCATTAGCTGCAGGCTCTGAAGGTGAAATAGATAAACCAAGAGCAAGAGAAAGAAAGCAGGTCTGCCAGCTGTTAGCAGGACACATGTGCCTGCACAGCTGAGGGTGAGAAAGCAGCCTCTGAATTTTCTGTGTGCAGACAGTGTCAGGGTGCTGTGTGTGCACAACCGCCCTGCAGGCATGGGAGGACAACACTTTCAGATCCTATACAGCATGGCTTTTAAAGGCAGTTGAGTGATGCTGGATGACAAGCTGGCATTTCAAGTAGATTAAGTGATCTATGTGTTGTGCATAATTTTTTGTGTTTCCTCTGGACTTTTGGGTCAGTCCCCATTGCCTCAGAGTCCAGCACTGGCAGTAGTGGGGTTTAAGTTTCCTGATCAGTGCATTATAGCTGGAGAGTGCTCCTGTTATGTGGCCAGGATTGGTGACCTCCAACATCTGTGGGGGCCTTTGATACTTATTAAATATATAACTTTCAGATTTCCAGATTCCCTACAATACTCATGCCAAAGGAGATTTTCCAGTTACTCCACACTGAGTAGGGAGATGGCCCTGCCCTGGGCTCATCCCTTGGAGGATTTATGAGGATGTCCTTGGGGATTCTGCTGAAGTGCAAGGGCCCAGCTTACTAAGGGCTGTGAAGGAAGTGAGAAAAGTAGCTGGTTATCCAGACAAGAGCATGCAAACTTCAAAAATTTGCACATGAGTTTGAAAACATTTTCTATCCCTTTATCTCTGCATAGTTTCTTAGCTGTTGCTTGGCCAGACGGCAAGTTGATTAATAGCCCAAGCAGCTCTCGTGCCAAGAGCTTGCTGGAGAAGTGGTGATGTGGATCTGTGCTCCTTTTTACCTGCCTCTGCCAGGTGCAGCAGTGAAAAGCTGACAGCAAAGCAAAGCATGTGCATATGTCCCATGCAGAGCCCTCAAACTCTGAGGTTGAGGTAAAAAAAAGAAAATGCTGGGTGTACATTTCTCTGCTCTGGATGCTGGTGATGAGACTGTTAACCCTCAGCACTGCTGAGTTAATGACAGGTTTCTGCAGAGTGAAGTTTGCATGTTTTACTGTTCTTTGGTGACCCTCTTTCAGAACTAAAGTGGCAAAGATAGTTGTCTTCTCCTCAAACATGGCTGTCTCTCAGCATGAACAGTCGACCTTGGTTTGCTTGGGTGATTTCAGCAAGCAGTGAGAGTCAGCTTTTGACCCTGGATCTTGCACCGGTTTTTCTCTGTTTCCATGTTCAATTCCAGGGCTAAGGCAAGAGCTCTAGGGAGAATCAACTTTTCTTGATTTTCATCCCCCTCTGTTAAAAAATTAAAAGGCTCTTGAAGCTTATGATCCTGTAAATGAGAGCACTGCTGGGAATTTGAGTGCACTATAGGCTTTATTAGAGCTAGTGATGAAAGTAAATTTGCTTAGGTGTGGTAGTGTTTGTGTGAACCTCCATGCAGGGGGAGAGGCCTTCCCAAGTATTTTGATAGATAGGAAAGAGCCCATAAATGCACCTTTAAGCCAATTAGAAGCTTGTAATTTTTCTTTAGTGTTAGCACACCTTCAGAAGAGTGAATTTCCTGTGCACTGTGTCTGACAACACTTAATTCTGAATCCAGTTAAAGGCAGCTGGGAGGAGCTGGCTGAAAATTTCAGCTCACAAACTGCATATGTTCCTTTCTGTCTGGATATTGCTGACATAAATATGGATCATCAGAGTCTCTACAGCTGTCAGTGTATTTACCCCAGTGCTAAAGCAGTGTGATAAGGCTGCATCTGGTGTCTGTCATGAGTCATATTGCTTTGCTTTTTCATGTCAGTACTTTTTTCTCTTTTTTCAGTTTGGTATGACAAACATTTTAACATATGTAATTTATTTTTAAAAAACCCCAAGCCTTGGATGATGAAGACTTAGGTGATTCTGAAGTCTGAGATACAGCAAAACCAGGGTTAACTGATGCCTAAGATACTTCTGATTCTTCTGGGTCATTGTGTTATTGGGAGTTACACGTGTGCTGAAATAACACAGGTGTTTAATTCATTTTTACAAAGAAATGACAGCTTTAGTCTATAAATACAGTGCAATTTATAATCTAAACAAAGCTGTGAATGGGAGAGTTGGCCAAAAAAAGAAGCGGGTTGACTTCTGCAGCTCAGTTTGTGGATGTTATTTACCTAGACTTTAGTAAAGCCTTTGACACTGTGTCACATGGAATTCTCCTGGAGAAACTGACTGCTCCTGGCTTTGACAGGTGCATTGTTTGCTGCTTGAAAAACTGGCTGGGTGTCTGGGACCAGAGTGGTGGGAATGGTGTCACACCAGTTCATGGCCAGTCCCTGGTGCTCTTCTTCAGAGCTTAGCTCTGAGGATCAGTGAAGATCCTCTTAAATTTTGAAGAAAAGGGTTTAACTTAAACTGTGTTGGGCAGCTTGGCAGTCACTTGTCCACTGTGTTTAGGCAACAGGGAGAGGAGATACAAAGCTCAGCTTTAAGGAAGAAGCAACTGTTTGTGTTGGGTTCATGGGTCTGTTCTGAGGAGTCAGCAGAAGTTTGTGCCCTTCATGTGACCCAACTGGTTCAGTCATCCTTGAAATACTGATGTGGCTTCATGCAGGAGAAACCACTCTGAGCTGCTCACAGGTTTCCTGATCTATTGCCAGGGAACTCAGTGCATGTAAAAATCAATCACTTAATGTGAGAATTCACTTGTGGGGAATTTGGGGAGGAATTTGAGATGGGACCTCTGAATTGTTTTTGGTGATGTGATTTATTTTTCTTATCTTCTACATAGGCAGGAAGGGTGAATTTGGCTCACGTCTTCACTGCATGGTTCAGAAGGTCACAAGACCTGTAGTTACAAGACCATTTAAGGAGTTATTGACTAATAAAACACTGCCAACAAGGATATTTATGTTTTTGACCCAATTCTTAAATGTTTCATCTTATGGACTCATGTTACAGTGTAAGCTTTCTTAGGTGATCACGTTATGACACACAAACCTACAGCACTGCAGTCTACACTTCTTGTTTACCTTTGTAACTACTTTTATTTTTTCATATCTTAAACTCTAAACTTTCTTCCACGTAACATGTCTCTGCTTTAACCTGTAAATCCACATTTTTGCTTCTAGCACCTAAGTTTGGAAGCCTTTCCCAAGGTCTCAGATCAAATCCCGTGTTTAATTCTAAACTTTGGCTTACAGACCCAAAGTTCTGAAAGTTCCTTGCTTTTCAAATTCCAACAACTTAAGATAATTATTGAGCTTCTGGGGAAGACAAGAGCTGAGATCTTACTTGGATCCTGCAGTGAGAATACATGGCATGAACTCAACAAGGCTCTCTGGTAAAGATGGGTGTTATGGGCAGCAAGAATGCCTGTGACAGGTATTTCCAGTCCTCCATTCAAGGGGGGAAAAAAAACCCAAAACTTTTTAGAAATGTTGTTCTTGGAGTTTATCCATATTTGGGTTCTTTACATGACTTTGTACCTTGCTGTGGTTTTGCCTGTCTTTTTTGCCGAGTGGTTGAGGTTCAAGTCCAGCCACCATCTGAATGAGGCAGTGAGGAATGGAGGGACCTGCTTATGGGCCAGAAAGAACACAGCTCTCTAGCAGGGTGCAGTGATCAAAAGAGGGATGTTTCAGATCCTGGCACCTGGTCCATCCCCTGAGCACTGCGGTGATTTTCTTCCTAGTACAGTAAACTAAGAGGATTTCAGGCACACTATTCTCTTATCTGCAGAGGGGGCATTTTTATGCAGTGGGTATTGTCAGTCAGTTCTCTCCCTCTTGTCTACAGTTTGTCTTTACCTCATGAATTTTCTTTCACTTTCACATAGCATCTTCAAAGTGTAAATACGATTTCTTCTTGGTCATGGTTTTTCCTCTCCTTTCCTCTTCCTTTGATAAAACTACGATAAAAATACGATGGCTTCTGGGTTGAATCCTTTGTTTGAGTCTGTGAGCTTAAGACTCAGGGTTGAATTAAGACACTCAGTTGAATCTTTTGTTAGAGTCTGTGAGTTTAAGGCTCTTGTTACTCCACAAATGCCAAAATCATTACTTTTGTGCAACTGGAAACAGAATCAAGCTTCTTATCTATTGCTGGATTATGGGACACCTGTCAAAACAATCTGATTATTTTTTAATATATTGCTATTCAGGGACAAATTCTGGGAGTTTTTGGGTTTTGTTACTTTCTCTCTTGACGACCCCAGGGACAGAGGGTTCTGACTGTGCAGAGCATCTCAAAATGGTGCTGTGGGGTGAGTGGCTCCTGCCTACACTGGTGCTGTGCTTGTGGAGAACACTCTCAGCAGCCTTCACAGAACAGAGCTGAGCAGGTGGATGTTCATGTGAGGCCATGCCTGCCTCCCTTTCAGCTCTTTGTTGCTGGGCTTTACTCCAAGGATGTTTCCTGTCATTTTCCCTACACTCTGACCAAGTGTTAAATGGTGTTCCTTTGCCTTTTTTCTTTTAATAGCCACTTTTCCTTTCATCAGTGCTGCCTGAGGCTGGGCAAAATAGCTACCCTGAGAACTGTTAATATGAGGAGGTATTACAGCTCCAAAATTATTTTCCAACATTAGTTAATATATTTTAACCTCATTCTAATTTAGTTCCATCTTCCTCCTCCTTGCCTTCCCTCCCATCAGCTCTCTTTTTACAATCTCTGATATTTCCAATACACAGCAGAATGTGTGTGATCTCGTCATAGAACCTATATCTTATTTTTGCACAGTAGAGTATTAACTTTTCCCTCTATATCTGCAATAGTAACATAATTAGATAAAGTAATAATTCTGACTTTTACTGTGCTATTATGATGGTCATTGCTAGTGTAATCACCATGAAAAATTCTCTTGTTAGTAGTAAATATTTGCAGTTAGCACCACGCTCTTGTTTTTTCCAGGGTTTTTTGTTTTGTTTTCCCATTCCATGTTACTACTTTTTTCTTTTACTTTTTAAATTTTATTTTATAAGAAAGAGTCTCCAGAAAATTTTAACTTCATGTTGCCCACTCTACTCACCCCCTGAAAATTAAATTCCAGTCCTGTTCTCTCTGTCTGTCATGCTTGCTGACTGTTCTTGGACCTCTGTCATGGGAGTGTTTGGGAATTCACCACTGAAATTTGTAATGAACAGCTTTTACCTGTGGATGTCCTGGACGATTGTCTCTCACCAGAAGGCTGGAGCCATTTGTGGTTCATATGCTCCTCAGGGGACAATTGTGTGTCTGCCTAGGTCTGATTTCCAAAGATGGTGGCTGTAAAGGTTTCCAGCAGTGCTTTCCATGGGTGCTTTAGTGGCTTAAAAGCCTTTCTGAAATCATCAACAGCCCATGTTTCTGTCCCATTTTGCAGGAGAGATGAACTGCAGGATGGGAAGGGAGTGTTTCAGTGGGATGGTGGGAACAGGCAACAGGAGCCCAAGCAGCTTCCTGCCACCCCCCTTTCTCTGTCCCCAGCCCTCCATCTGAGTGCCAGGGCTGTGGAAGCAGCAGTCTGGCCTGTAATTAAACCTCAGCTAGTGTGCAGTGTTCAGGAGCACATCCTCCCAGCCCATCAAGAACCCATCACTCAAGGGAGATGCTGTTAATTGCCCGTGGAGATAAGCAAGAGGCAATTGCAGCAAGGCGTGTCGAGCTTGCTGCTCCCAGCCCACCAAAATTTGCTTTCCGAGGGCTGTGTTTAGTCAAGCACTTGTGAGGGGCCCGCTGTAATTTGCCCCTCCTCGCATGATTCGAAGGTAATGGGATGAGATGTTGTGGCAGGGTATTGACCTCGCACTGCCACAGTTGCTCTGGCACGGGGAGTAAACAAATGTTACGGTGGGGGCGGTGATTCTCTTGGAAACAGAGAACAGGGATGCTCAGATGCTGTTTCTGACAGTGAATAGCTCACACTGAAAACAACAGATGCTGATTTCAGGAAAATAATAGCATTTTCAGGCAATGGTTTTCTGCGAATTCAAAGAGCTTGGTAGGCTAGAATTAATAAGCTGGTGTTACTGTGAGATGTTGGTGCACAGCAATAGACCTGTTTCATTTTCAGCTAAGCCCCTGTTCTTCAGTTAAGAGTAAATTGTTTTTGTACAGAAGTATATTAAAAAATGTAGGACTGGCTTTTATGAATGGGCAAAGCTTCGAATGATGAGAGGTTTGTGGTTCATTTATCTTACCAGTTACTCAGTAACCTGCCTGGTGGACAGCCCAGTGTGGGGCCAAGCATAATATACTTATCTGCAATTAATAGAGAGGTCTTTTTCAAGCCCTTGCAGTTAGAGAACACTGACTGTTCCAGCCCTCTGGCTCAATCTGTAATCTCAGCACTGCTTTCAGCTGGGTGAATTTGTGTACTGAAATGTTTCCCTACCCTGATTCACTATTCCAAGATCTCTGAATCTCGGGCATTCCCTGAAGAGCAACGAAAAGCTGAAATGCAAAATTGAACAGGACAGTGGACAGTAGAATACAAAATGAATATATATATATTTTTTCCTGATAACAACATGGCAGCAGATGTATTTTTCTATTAAGACAGGAAAGAAACAGAAGACCCGTTCTTGTGGAGTTAGGCTCTAAATACACTGCTGGCTGGAAAACTGTTTGGTAATTAGGTTGGAACAAAAACCTGGTGGAAGACAAATATTTTAAAGCTGTGTGTTAGCGCAGGAAAAAAGCACGTCAGTAAATATCTCCTGGTCCGTGCTCATGGTGTGGAAGCCATGTAGCTAGTTATTTTCCAATGCTAATACTGCCTAGTAAGTGAATCTCCCCTTTCCAGGGAATGCCTTCTCCTCCCAAATCTCTTCTATGATGCAAACATTGCATGTAAAAAGATAGAGAACTCATGAAGATGTTTTGGGTCACCAAATAGAGATTTTTGTTAATACAAGCCCTGTGTTTTGCAGTCCCTCCTCCAGGAGGTTTCTGATTTGACCCTCTCTGGGAGGCCATTCCAGATCCTTGTTGCTTCAACCCCAGAGATGTTTTCCCCTTTTTAACTGACAAGTGCCATGTCCTGCCTTCCCTAAATGATGATGATGTGACTTATCAGATGATCTGAGATCAAAATTAACTCCTTCCTCTCACTTCAGTGCTTTGAAAGATCTCTTTCTGCTTGGTGTAGTGACACCTCTCTTATCTTACTTTTGCTGCTCAAAGAGTTTTATCAGCTGTAGTAATTTCCTTCAGAAGATGTGACCTGCTTTATTTGTTGGGCAGTGCATAGGGGGAGTGCTCTTTCACCACTCCTCCACGGCAGCAACTGTTTTACTGCTTTTCAAATAAACGAGAGTCGTGAGTGCTTTCCGAGCCCTGCAGATGGCACTGCCTTCCTGGGCTTACCCGAGTGCCCGATGCATGCCCCTCTGGTGGGCTCCGTGCAGTCTTCAGCTGGAACAGCTCTTCTTGCAGCTGAATAAATAGTTCAAAAGTTCTGGCTCTGAGATGGTTTTAGTGAACAATGAAAAATAATATGGAAATTGCTCAGACCCTTTCCCTTTACTCCTCTTTAGGTGGTTTTGTTTTCTGGACATATGTTCTTTTTGAGATTTATCTTCAAAGGGCTTTCAACACCTTCACTGTACAGCCATTTTTTTCTCTCTCTGATACCTCCCCATGCCAGTTAGGTACTGAATTGGCTGCAGAGATAATTGCCATTTCCTAGGAAGACACTAGTGGAGAGAGAGGGAGGGAACAAGGTTTCAGTGTTCTCTTGGGGCAGACATGCCCCCCTTGTAAGGAAATGGCAGCATCGATGACACAGTGGTAGAGATTCATCTCACAGTGTTGTTGCCCCTTTCCCACTGCAGTAGGAGGGATTTTTGCATATACTCTTCAGTTCCCAAGGCTTTTCCTTAGGGTTTGCCAGGTGTTTGGGATGTACCTGCCCTGTTCTGCAAAGGTGGAGCACTGCTGGCCATGTGCTCACAGCTCCCCAGTCTGCTGGGGCACTGATGGGAGATGTTTGTTTTCTGGGGTGTCTGCACAACCCTTGGGAACCTACTGCCTGCAGCCACCAGGGGCTGCTTGTCCAGTCCCTCTAGGACTCTTATCTTAGGCCTTCCAGATCATTTTTATTTCATCTTGTGTCCTATACCAGCTACAACACAGAGAAATGACTCATTCAGAGCCTGATGATATTGCATATCACTGACAATTAAATGGAGATCTATTTTTTTATGGCTGTTCTCTCTGGGTTTTCACAGCAGGCCAAACAATTTGTTTGCTGTTGCAGCATTAAATGGAGGCAGCAGCTATCATATGTGAGGGATCTGCTGCATTTTCAAAGAGTCAAAATAAAATTCAGCCATGGTGAGGTGTTCTGGGTTGCTTCCTGTCCATAAATCCTCAGCTCCTTGCCTTCAAGGTCAGTTGGGTATTTCATGCCTCAGACTGGGTAGCAATGCTGCCCAGACATATTAAATCTCTTGATTTCACTGCTTATATTTCATCTGTATGGAAACATTGGAATTGTGGTTTGCATCATTGCCTGTGTGACTAATCCCACGTGCACCAGGAGATCTGGATAGGCTCTCAGAGGATAATGGCTCTGCCACCCTTGGTAGGGCTAAGATATTTTGTGTCCAGCTGCCCAGGGTGGAATGGATGACTGGAATGCACCATGTCCTGGGGATCTGTTAGCACTCACCTCTTGGAGTATTTGAAACCAAAGTGTTGTGTCTCTGTTGCCAAAAAACTTGGCTAAACTGGCTTTTATGTTGAGACATTTAATCTGCAGCTGTATGGGAAAGCTGATGCTTCAATAGTTTTCTTTATGCATAAGTATATTTTTAGAGTGGTTTTGTACATTCATACGTGCAAAGTCTTGTTAGAGACATTTTTGTGCATCCCAGCTCCCAGAGACAAGTGATCAACATTCAAACTTCAGGCTGGGAACAAAAGGAAACAAAATCTCTGGGCTACAAAGAAAAGCCTGACAGCCACTGAATAGTTAAAAGTCCAAAAGGTAGTCAGGTGTAAATTCAGAAACATATTTTAGTCTGAGTGCTATTCTCCTGATGGCAGGTTTTACATGGTTGTGACTGCATATTGCAGCTCAGTGAGGACTGGTTGAGGAAACACACACTCTGAGCTCCTGTCTTTGGGCTTTAGCAAATTAAGCTCTCCATCAAATGTTTGAGATGAGATTAATTAGGCACAGCCATCATTCATGTTACAGTATCAGTAGCATAAAATGATTTAAAATATTGCTGTTGGACATGGGTCTCTTATGTAGCTACTTAGTTTTTTTTATTAGAGTTGGTCAGGAATTAGAAGTTAGATTGCTCTGAAATCACTGTGCTTTATTTCTAAAACTTCACCTATTTTTGACAAATTTAGGTAGGCTGTATGTCCCTGCCATATTTGCAGGATATTGAATCCATATTCTTTGGTATGGTGATGACAGAATTTTCTGCAGGGAAGAGAACCATCTCCTCACTAATTGCTGTTATTTTTTAATCCTTAAAACAGTTTTCCTCCTACCCCCACTCCATTTAATTCTGAAAATAACCACACTATTAAAACTGTAGTCCCCTTTCTTCCTCCAGACAAGAAGGTTGCTGTGTAGAACAGCTCTCACAGAAGATGTCAGTCTGAATAGGGATAGTCTGACAGAGCAAAAACCAAACCTGAATATCATCATAGAGAGGGAAAATTTTGAGTAACGTTAATGATCAGTGAATATTGCCAACACAATTTCTGGTAAAAACTGGAATACTTTTTAGTTGCTTTGGCCTCTCAAAAAAAAAAAACAAACCTTCAAATACTTTTGTTGTCATATTTTTGAGAATTTCTGAGCATTAGAATCCAGAGATACAGAGGGAGGGTAATGAGTGAAAGACATTCCAAGCATGTGCAAATATGTATGTGAGAGTTCTGGTGCCTTGATTTTTTCCACTCTCCCCCCATTAATCTCACTCATTCCATCTTTATTTGTACATGACCAGGGACTGGATCTTGTCTTATCTATGCTCAGTGTGGGCACAGAAATGTGTAGAAATTTAGTGTTGGAACAGTAACCACAAGATGTTCAGCTTTCCACTGCATCTTCATTGTCCTTTCTGGTTTTTCTGGGGCACACAAACCCCCTCAGTACTCAGGAGTCTGGTACTGCAGCACCTTGTAGCCCTCCTGCCACATTTGCTTCCTATCAAAGCTGCTGCACAGAGGGCTCTGACTGCTCCCTTGAGGACATGGTTTCCCTAAAGTTGTCCATGGCACATCCGCAGAAATGTACCTGCCACGGAGAACTTTCTTTTTCATTCTTTCCAAGTTTTGGAGACCTTTAGCATGTTGGCAAATGCCAGGTAGGGCTTGATGGTGGTACCACAGACACAGATTTTCTCTCCCAGTGCTGAGCTAAACCCAAGCAAAAATATCTTTTGAAGGGTAACTAGGGCCATGCTCTGTTTTTATATCTGTTTAAAATCTTGACTTACAAATGAGTTCCTATTATAGGCCTCTCTAAATATTAGATTTTTTTTAAAAACTGCTGTTTGAAGTTATTGACTTACCACTGCTGTCACTAAAGCAGAATTGAATCAAGCACTTCCTGATTGTTATCAGCTGTTCCTGGTTGGCTACAGTGCATGATTGGTATTGATTTTGTGGGAATAATGCTAACAATTTTTCTGGTTTTGCATCTGGAGACATATTTATCTTTTAATCTGTAACTATCATTTTCTATAAAGCAACATATCCAGGTTTGTATGTTCACGTTACAGTTATATATTTTATTTTTTTACAGTGATTTTAATTGGAAATATTGAGCAATATGCTGGCTTTCTGTTGTACAACTTTTCACTCTGCTCTTTTCTGGTAATGTTTGTGGGGGCTAATGGATATCAATATGTAGGGTCCTGTTAGATGCATTGGGTGGAAGCTTTTGTCAGCCTAGGTCTTCATAAGCTCTCAGAACTATATGATCATTTAGATTTTATTGCATATATATTTCACTTGATATTATATTTGGCTCAGATGCACAGCTATTTAATGAGGATATTGATTATTAGCTTTACAAACCTATCAAAAAGGGAGGAGAGAGAAAAATGTAATAAACAGTAATTTGTATTAGTTCATCCTATGCCATGATGTTTATGAGATGGGTTTTCTGCATTGAATTTGACCCGAGAACAGGAAAGTTGCCAGAAAAAACATGGTTGGGAAAGTGTTCCTTTGCCCCCTCTGATGCCAGGGCAGGAGGCTCCTGGGGAACAGAGCTGCAGAGGGGGATCTCAGACCCCTCCATTTGACAGGTTTGTTCCTCTCACACCTGGCAATCCCAAACAAAAGGATGTTTCAAGAATACCTTGGAGCTTTGGTGGATGAGAACCAAACAAGGCATTTCTTCACCTGCTGCTTTGCTCTCAGCCTGGCTGATTCATTGGCAGAGATGAGCTTGCTGCTTGCCCTTGTAGGAAGCAGCATGCACCTCCCTCTTGTGCAGGGATGGTGTCACAGCAGGTTTGCCTCCTTTCCTGCAGCCCTGCAGGCTCAGCCACAGCCCAGCATCCATTCAGTGCAGCTGTTATTCCCCTAAAGTTCATTGCTGAGCCAAAATCCTCCTGGGAGCAGTGAGCTGAGAACGCAGCCTGCTGCCATCTTGCCATGTCATGAAGGCTCTCCTAAAAAAAGCTGTTCCCTTTTAGTTTGGATGTGGAAATAAACCAAGATGTGCAGAATTTAATGCAGGGAAAGAAGTTTGGGATTTGTACCCCTTTCACTCTTGAGGTTTCGTAGCAGTGGTATGTTTGATTTAAAATTCTTCATGAGGAGCCCATCCTCTGGGCAAACAGAGCTCTGTGAAACCTGCAGTGATTTAATGGGATGGGTTTGGGTTTTCCTTTAGTTTTTCCTGTGTGTTTTTTCCTTTTCCTGTGTGTTTTTTCCTTTTCCTGTGTGTTTTTTCCTTTTCCTGTGTGTTTTTTCCTTTTCCTGTGTGTTTTTTCCTTTTCCTGTGTGTTTTTTCCTTTTCCTGTGTGTTTTTTCCTTTTCCTGTGTGTTTTTCCTGTTTTTCCTTTGTTTTTCCTGTTTTTCCTGTATGTTTTTCCTTTTCCTGTTTGTTTTTCCTGTTTGTTTTTCCTGTTTGTTTTTCCTGTTTGTTTTTCCTGTTTGTTTTTCCTGTTTGTTTTTCCTGTTTGTTTTTCCTGTTTGTTTTTCCTGTTTGTTTTTCCTGTTTGTTTTTCCTGTTTGTTTTTCCTGTTTGTTTTTCCTGTTTGTTTTTCCTGTCTGTTTTTCCTGTCTGTTTTTCCTGTCTGTTTTTCCTTTTCCTGTCTGTTTTTCCTTTGCTTTTCCCTTGTTTTTTTAAATGGGTTTTACTTTGTTTTCATTATGATATGCACTGCTTGTAAAGTTTAGTGGTTATTTATACATCACTAAAGAATAGGTTATCTCTAAATTAATTAATGTAATTTTAAGTTTGTACATATGTAATAAAAACTTTTTACTCATCTTGTGCCATTTACAAGGCAGTGTTTAAATAGGAATTTAAACACTGCCTCACAAGTTGTCAGAGGAATTTGACTTGTTGACTTGAAAGCTGTGTGTAGAGAGGAATTAAATGCTTTGTGTAAAGAGGAATTGTAGGAAATGTTTTTCTAAAACTTCTTTCTTTAAAAAATAATGAACTTTTGTAAATAATTTATTTTCTGAAAAACTACTGCATCACAAAATTACTACTGAAGTCTCAGTGTCTTGGAAAGGTATTTTTTAGAGCAGATTATGAAAAAATACTATGTAGTGATCTTAATAAAATAAAAGCACCTTCAAAATGTGCTCTTTTGTGGTTCAGATGAACAACTGTACAATTGTGAGCATGCCAAGAATTGGCTGGATGTGCCCTCTAATTTCTCACTGCTGAAGGCTCAGTAACAATGGAAAATAAAGACCATGCTCCCAGTTTTTTTGTGCAGGCTGAGATAAAAGTTTCAGAACACCTCTTGGAATTGCTAATTTCTTTTGTTTGTTTGCGTGCACGGGGAGGGCTGGTAAAACAAGACAAAGTCATCTGAATAACTGCTGTGAACAGAAGAACACACAGGGAGGAGATATAATGACAAATAGATGAGACATTAGTGTGTAAGTCACTTATGTTATCCAGAGGTTATGTTCAGCTGCTGGTGCAGGCAGATATGAAATGTGTGTGTGTGCAGGAGAAGAAAGTAAAAAAAAATATTCAGAGTTCCTGATTTTTCTGAGCTTTGTGTGTGCACTTTGGGAATTCAGAGGACTTTCCCTGTGGGAGAGGTTTGAGCAGGAGACAAGGCTGCCAAGAGAAATTCTGAGTGCCGGTGATGTGCTCTGCTGTGAGCACTGTGAGGTGATTTGTGGGATCAAGCTGCTTTCATTGCCTTTTGGTGAACTTCTTGGGATAAAAGATAATTACATTTCCAGGTTTTCCTTTTTAATGAAAATGTCATTTCCTAATGCTGTGAGACTATGAGCTGAAGTTTCACAACTTCTTGAGAGCCGTCATTAAAGTTGTGGCAATCAGGCCCACTGATTATCAGCTGTGACCACTGTGTGTGTGTGTTCAGCTCCTATAAAAAACAGCATGCTCTGCAAGGGAGCAGCACAGTCTGAAATATCTGACATATCTCATAGTACTGTCTGAAAAAACTAGATCTGTCCACACACTTAAACATGTCAATCTTGGGCAGCAAAAAATTGTCTGGCAATAAGGCAGTAGAAGAGGCCAGGAGAAAGACCACACATTAGCTGATGTTTGGCATAATGGCAAATCTTGAGGTGCTGGGTTTTATTATTTTTTTCTTCCACTGAGGAAGACCATCGTGTCCCAGCTGTGGCTACAGCTGAGGACTGAAGTCAGCAGTGACAGAGCTGTGACTAAAGTTTCCTGGGAAATACGAGCTTCCCAGGGAGCTGTCAGTGGCTTGCCTGAATGTTCTAGTCTCCTGACACTGCTTCCTTTTACAGGGTTGTGGCTGCATGTGCCTGTCTTCCTGTATTCCTTAGAAATTGCCTCTCACATGGATTTTTTTACTGTGGATTTTCAGCAGGATTAAGTGACTGCATAAAACAGGTTGACAACCATGGTCTGGGAAAATGTTAAGTGCAATTTCAGCCACCCCAAAGTTGAGTTTGATTTTCTTTGACAGAGACACACAAACTCCTACAGTGAATACCCTGCTGTGAGGTTTAGAAGTGTATTGACTCAGCTGAGCAAGTCTCAGGCTGGCTTCTTGCTTGGCTTAAATGTTTTGTTTGTGATCACTAGCAGAGTGATACCTCAGGTTTTAGCTTTTATATTTTTCAGATTCTGTGCTGCTTTAGTGTGTGCTTCTGAGCTTCATATTAGGGGATGGTGAGCTCTCTTCACAGAGTAGGGAGACAAAACAATTCCTTCTCTAGCTGGGGACCAAGGACAAATGATCCAAATCTCAGGCCCAAGAGCATAAACAATGTGGGCTGAAGAGAGAAAAACAAGAGGGATGGGACTTCATCATCTAAAGCTATAATTGAACAATTAACTCCAATATCCTAATAGACGAAAACTTATAAAAATGTGAGACCCTGGTTGTCCATTTTGTGACCATTTTGGGTCCATCTTGGGTGCAGCCCTGGCTGGGCTCTTGTGCTGCCCAAGGTGGATCCATTGAGGCCTTTTAATGAATCCCTGCTTTATTCTTTAACTCTGTCTGGCCTCTGCTCTAGGTCAGCCTTCTCAAGGCATCAAGAGGACCAAAGAGAATGGCCTGAAGCTGTGTCAGGGGATGTTTACGTTGGACATTAGGAAAAAGTTCTTCCCCAAAGGGTGCTTGGGCATTGGAACAGGCTCCCCAAGGAACCCCAAGGTTGCCAGAGCTCCAGGAGCATTAGGACAACACTCTCAGGCACAGGGTGGGATTGTTGGGGTGTCTGTTCAGGGCCAGGAGTTGGCCTCAGTGATCTTTGTGGGTCCCTTTTATGTCAGCTTGGGCTGTGATTCTATGAAGTTGATTTCAGGTGAGGTGTCCCCAGTCTGTCCCCCTGGCTCTGTTTCTCCACCAGGTCAGTGGGCACTCACTTCCCTAGAAGTGTCCTGTTTGCAGTGCAGGGTCTTTCTCACTCCTTCCCTCCTGGACTCTTCACACAGCACAGAGAAATGTGGTGGCTGTAGGTACTGAAGGTCCTCCCTAGCTCCCTCCTAAAGAGTGCTGTCACCCACACAGAGGTCAGCACTCCTGGCTGAAAGGCAGGTTTCCCTGGGCTGCTCCTTTATTAGAGTCAGTATTTCCTTTCTTTTGCACACAGGCATGCGGAACAAAGCATTTCATTACAGAGCAAATGGAATGTCAAGTGAAATGATTTGGTGGGGGGATTTTTTTCTGCAGAGAAAAAAATGTTTGATCCAGGACTCTTTGTCATTTTTATTTTCACTCTGTATTTTTGTGCTTCAGCGACTGAACCAGAAAACCCATTGTTCCCACAGCCCCTGTGCAGAGAAAAAATACAGATACACCTAGAACCACGTAATCCAAAATTCTGAGTTAGAAGTGGCACTGGAAACTTGGGAGGTATGCACATGTCTAAAGAGAGTGATAGAAATATGAGTGTTTGGAAAGTTGCAACTTGTTCATAGATTTATTGCATATAAAAACAAGGCAGAAGTTGTATTTTTTAAATGGCAATTATGACATTTGGTCCTGATAATTTGGTGAGTGGAACTAATTTCAATTATCTGCCTTGATTGTGATCCCATGCATGGCTTAATCCACCCAGTAAAAAGTTGTAAGTGCTGAAATGAGGTGTTTCTGCAAAAAACTCTTTTATTTCTATTTTTGCAACAAATGGAGCCCAGAGACCAATCTGGGATCTGCTTGTGTAGGCTCAGAAGAGGACTGCTGGCCAGGTAGAGAGTGAGACTGTTGAGGCAGTGAGACTGTTTAGGCTCCCTCCTAAAACTAAGGCTGGGAGCAGTGTGGGGTCCTGGAAAAGGGATGGAGTTGGAAATGTCTGGAGTTTTTCAGGTTAGGATGGGGCTACTAGGATTAGCTTGCCAAGCAGGATCAAGATTGGCCTTGTATAGATTTTGCTGTTAGTTTGTAATTGTTCTGCAATTATTACAATATCATTAATATTATTGCATAATATTAATTCATAAAATCCTGGTAACCTGAAGAAGTAAATGATGCAGCCTTGCAGCAACCTTGGAGCAGTGGGAGTCAAGGCTTACTGATCCAGAGTTTCCAGAGGCACAGGTTCTCTATTAATCAATGACAAATTGATTTCACAGCATCTGTGGCTCCATTACAAGTGCACAGATATTTGTTTTGCCACCTTTTACAGCCACTTCATGAGTGGCTTAGAAGCTGTTCTCTTCACACTGTTAGTGTAAGCTCTCCAGAGAGGATCCTCCAGAAAGGAATTTGGGTCTGTGAGTCATTTTCAGAAAAGAGCTAATTTCTGCCACCTGGCAGTGAAAATGGCCTAAAGGAAAACATCATCAGGCCAAGAGAGCTCTTCCCAGAAGCACCTTCTGCTGCTCTTGGTTGAAATTCTTTTCCACTACCTTTCATCAGCAGTTTTACCACTGAAGAATAGAGCAGTCTCACTGGGTGTCAGGTCAGGGTACTCAGTTTTCATACTTTTGTTAAGTGTTTTGCTGCCAGGGAGAAGTTCACATCTTTCCCAAAGGGAATTAGGTTTTAATTGTCCTGACCCTCCCTTCACATAGGTACCAGTGACCTCTGCTGATCCCAACCACTGATTTGGACTTTCTGGAGCTGCTTGTAAGTGTTGATCCCAAAGCTGTGCAGAAACTGAGATTTTTCCTTAGTTTAGTCCCTTTTGTTCATGAAACACAAATGGCTAGTTGGCAGAGACCTCCAGAAAGTGTCACTGGGTGTGTGGTTGTGAGTTCAGCAAAACTCCCCCCTCTTCTTTTTCAGGAAATGAAAACTTGAGCAAATAATTGAACATAGTTCCCAGCTTAAGCTGAGCAGCTGAAAGGAAACAAATGTGGAGAGGAACTTTTCACAAGGGCATGTAGTGACAGGAAATTAGGGGAATGGCATCAAAATGAAAGAGAGTAGGTCTGAATTAGAAATGAGGAACAAATTGTTCCTTATGAAGGTGGTGAGGCCCTGGTGCAGGTTGCCCAGAGAAGCTGTGGCTGCCCCTGGATCCCTGGAAGTGTCCAAGGCCAGGCTGGACAGGGCTTGGAGCAACCTGGGATAATGGAAAGTGGCCCTGCTCATGGTAGGGGTGGGACTGCGTAGCCAGACTGGATGGGCTTTAGGCTCCCTTCCAGCCCAAATAATTTCATGATTCTAGAATTCCATGTCTGAGGAAAACATGAAACTCTGCTGGTGTCATAGACAGGTGGCTTGTAGAGGAACTTGAATTAGGTTTTTCATCTGAGTCTAAAAATGCTTCTTTAATTAAGTATTCCAGTGCAGTTTTTGACATCTGTAAAGGCATTTCCTGCTTGCGAGATATACTTAATGTTATAGACTATTTCTAAGTACAGCAAAACTCACTGTAGGCAAGTCTTAACTTACAAAAGGATTGTGTTCTTTTAAAAATCTTTCATTTGTGTCTGTCTACACTGGAAGAAAGTAAAATCCATCTCTTAAAAATTGCACTGTATTTTAGAAGAATACCCTGTCATTTATAATGCTTTGAAAGCCTTATTATTGACTCACAGATATTCTCTATTAAAATATTAAGCTGTAGAGCCTGTCTAAAAAAAAAAACCCACTAGGAGAGATCCATTAGTTCTGAGTATTTAGATGGGTCAGTGTAACTTGGTTATGTGGTGGGTCACTGTAATCCTGGTACCATCACATGGCTCTTGGTGACGGCAATCCAGTTCCCACATGAAAGAAAGGAAAATTTCAGTGATACCAAAACTCTGAACCCTTGGGAATTTTACAAGGCTTAGTGAGTTCAAAAGTCAGCATCTGTTCTGCCTAATTATTCCATAATAATTAGTGATGCAAATTCCACTTGGGGAGGATCTTCCCTGTGCTTTTGGAAACTAACAACTAGAAGACAGAGCCCTCAGAGCTGAGGTTCAGTCCTCAGTGAGGTGATTATGCAGTTATGTTAGTAAGGATTACAAGGAGAGAGCCAGCTGCCTCTGCCACTCCTGATAACACAGGAAAATTGTATTTTCTACTTGGTGTGATTTTTCAAGACAAAATGCAAAGTATTATCTGATGCATCAGTGATTTACAGCTGAGCAAATCTAGATAGACTAAATAAATTATCATTTTTGTTTTAAACCCAGATTCCTTCTAAAATATTTATTGCTTTACCATTAAACAGCCAATTAGAATGAATTCAGATGGAATTAATTTCCAGTTGGTTGACAAAATTCCTCTGATAATTCCCTTTTCAGTGATCTTATCTCACATGATGTCTGTCAAACTTGGCTGCATGGGAGGATTTGGGCCTTGTGATTTCAACTTTTTCTCTATATGTTTATCTCAGCTTGAACATTCTTCTTGTAAGATTGAAAATTAAATATTTTTTTTTCAGTTACAGTAATTACACCTTCAGAGATTGTGAGTCATTCAGGAAAGGATTTATGCTGTCTGGTAAAAGTTATTCTTAGGCAGTACAAAGTCAGAATAACAAGGGCAATGCTGAGAGACCACACGTTCTGGATCATGAAATACAGAAACTTTGTGATCCCCTTGTTCCTATTGCCAAGAAGGCTTTGATTTTGTGCTAAAACTTCCAGAGGGGTATCTGCACTGTCCTGTCCCCAGCATCATGGCCAAATATTTCTCTTTTTCAGAGGCAGCTGTTGGGCTTAGTCATATCAGGCTACCTCTTAAGACCCTTTTACTGTGACTCTTTTTAAAATTGTCTCTCAATAATAGGTAAAGTGTGATTAGCCCCAGAAGTGATAAACTGTCTAGATTGCATCAGGAAATTTCATATTCGTTCAATAGTTTAAGCAAGTTTCTTACTTCCTTGTTGAGCTTTGTGTGGATTCCTTCAGCCCACTCCCCAGGCTTCTCAAATTTGGTAGAAACAACAGGTCTGATCACTTCTGCACCAGTCTCTGATGGGATGATATGTGATGTCTATGCAATATCATGTGATGCCATGTATTTATATCTCAATTGAGGGAAGCCACAGCCACCTACATCTGTGCAAAACCACATTATTTATTGTCACGTAGAATGCAGGGCAATAATTTTAAATGCTTATTTTGAACTCATGGAGGTTCATCCATATGCCAAAAAAATGCTGCCTTTTTGCTGAAAATCTGCTGGCTATTGCCCTTGGCTTGTTTGAAGGACATCTGAGCACCATGCCCAGTGAATTATGAGCCACAACACAGTCAAACTACAGAAAAGCTGGTGGTTGTTGCTGGATGCCCTCCCAAAATGGGAACTATCGCTTTAATTTAGAAAGAAATAAAGTGGACACCCACTCCTTTGACCTGCTGAAATTACTGGACAAGTAAGTCTGCTGTTGTTTTTGGGTTTTGGTCCATCTCTGCATAAGAACATCACACAAGGGACTGGTCTTCCATTTTTGTGACTTACTAGGATTTAGGAAACCCTCTAATTCTGTATGCAGAGAGCAAGTGGGACACTGTGCCTTTTCACTGATCCTGAGCAAGATGCCACTGTGGTACTGTGGCAATGTCCTTTGTCTGCATGCTACACACTGAAATTCAACTTTCCTTCTTGCCTGGGTCAGCTTGAGCTCAGCATCCTTGTCCCTTACACAGCAGGCAAGTGCTTTAGCTCCTGGTTCTACTCTGCACCCCTCTTGTTTTTGACCAGAGGTTTCACTCAGGACCTGAGAAATCCAGACAAAAATAAACACCACTCAAACTTTTAGTGGTAAATAACAGATGTGGTTTTGATGAGTCAGCACTTTCTGACAAAAGCAAAATATGATCAGGAAATCCCTGACCTGATCTAAACCTTACCAGAGTCTTAGTGTGTAAATTTTCTTCACTGAAGAGTTATAAATCATGATTTTTATTAGAGACATTGAAAAATTCTGCTCTCCTGATGCAGAAACAGTGCTTCCATCTCTTCCAATTAATTTTCATCAGCCTTCTCCTAGTAAATGATGTTTTGAATTTCCTTCACCTGAATTCCTTTGAATATTAGCTTGCTTTTTGTCTCACTCTGCTACATCATCTGCCTCTTACTACATTGATGTTTTATTTCCACATGTAAATACTGTGATGTCTTCCCTCTTGTTGCTTGCTGCTGGCTGGTTTTGTTGCATAATTAATTGCAGAGGTATTTATTAAAGGGGGTTTTCTTTCAAGAGGGTCCAGTCTTTGCTGTCCCTGCTTCTGTTGCAGTGACGTGCACTTCCAGAATTAACAGTTAAGTGAGGATGTAAATTAAGCTGTTGGACTTATGTTGGATAAATGAATTTGTCACATGTGTAATTGCTAGGCAAAGTGGCTACAACTTTAGCTATTTTCATTGGCCTATTATGGTAGCTTTCCTTTGCTAAAGTAATAAATCTTTTTTTTTTCTGTATAAAGAGGTATGTGCCTTTGAGAGAGAGGGGGAGAGCCACTGCATAAGCAGTAAGGTAGGATGTCGGGAGGGGTTTGAGCCATCCTGTATAGGAGAGCTTTAGCAAGATGGACAATAATAGTTTAAAGGGGATGCAGTGCTGTGCTGGCTGCTTTGCCAGGGAGCATGAGCAGTGTGCTCCAGGGAGATGCTGAGAGCCAAGCACAGGGTGTAGGGAGCACCAGGCTGGGGCTCTACCAACATGTAATCCATGGTGGTGCCCCAGAATGGGCCAGGAACTCCACGTGAAATCAGTCTCTGTCTTGTCTCTTCACCTGGGAGCCTTTTCCAGGGACCACATCTCACCACATGCAAATGCCAAAGCTCAGTCAATGTTTAGTTCAGGGACATAATGCAGCACCAGGGTAGAAAACACAGCCAATACCTTTAAAAAGTATTGACAAGCTTTCATTTTTTCCCCCCCCAAAATAATTCTTTCTTAACGCTTGTTTCCCTTTAAAAGGCACTATGTGTGTATTTGATAATTTTCATTATTGTACAACATCCAAGAGACTTGCTCATACGCCAGATGACTGGAACTCAGGAGGGAAATGGGAACAGTTTGGTACATGCTTTTGATGTGTTTTTCAGAAGGCTCTGTGTAACCTGAGCTGTCTGTTATTTCCTGGGTACTTGGAGCACTCAATGGTACTTGCTTTGGTACATCAGCTGGATGTTTTGATTAGCTAAAACTTTCATTTGGGGAAAATGCAAGATTAGAAATTCAAGCTTTATTAACTGTGCCCACGGCAGAAAGTCATTGGAGTTTCAAGACTGTCTCTAGAGCCTGAGAAGCTATAAATCATTCAAGCTTGTTAGAAAGTTGCCTAAGCTCCTTTGTTTACTATCTTAAAATTCTCTACTATGCAGTATTTCATTCTATATATAAAATCCCTACAATGCCTTATTATTATTATGAAAAACAGGTGTACAACCCTGTAATTGCTTGCTCAGTTTTCATGGAAGAAACTTTGGAGATATTACATGAAGGATAAATATTGCACATTAAAAAAAAACAACTACAGAAACACCAAACCAAAAAACCTTGTGGCATCTTTTGACAAAGCTTCTGAGGCTATTGAATCTCTCCAAGATATGGTGGGTAAGTGATGGAAGCTCCATTTGTAGTTAAACCACTCTAAGGTGTCTCTAATGGGTCACTCAGGCATAATGCCTGTTACTGAATATAATGACTCAGTATTAATCTTTACCTTAAAATTTATAAGTAGCACTGACAAAGGAACCCTATCCAGGGCTGAATTTTCTGCTTTTAATTTGGGAAAATCATATTCTGTAGGCTTTGCACAGGTCATGCACAGTTGCAGGTAGAATTCAATTTAAGGAAGGTGTTTGGTTTTTCTGCAATTTTCCAATATTACAATTTTCCCAGAAATATTAGCAGATAAAGATAAAGAAATTTTAGCAATTCCTCTGTGGCAGCCTCTGTACTGATTCCAGGCTCTTATTGAAATGCTAATATATCATCCTCAGTGCTGTATTCTTGCAGCCTGTTCCCTGAAGGGGATTCGGATTGCCTTCTCAGTAGCAGATTATTTTCTGATCACATTTCTCATATTAGGAAAGCCTTGAGACAGCAGTGATCATTTTACAATTTAGCTTTATCTAGTCATCTATTAGCAAGTCATATGATATATCAAGTCATTTTTGCTTTGATGAGGGAAAGAGCTTACCAAGACATTAAGCACGCAGTAGTTTGTATACAGAGCAAATCGGTCCCTCAAAGCATCTAAATAAAAGCATCTAAAAAATCAAAATATATAAATAAAATACTGCCTCTTTGCCTAAAAAACAGATATTCCTGCAATCAAGGGCATGGGATGATGTTTACAGATGCCTTCATGTGTCTGTTTTGCTGGACCATTTAATGCTAATCTAGTGTTAGATTACCTTTCTGAAACTGCTAATAAAATCTGTTACATTACCTTGCTCAGGCTGAGGCCCCAGGGCTTCAGAGATGAGATTTCTATCCACTGACAGATCATGCCTGGCTGAAAACTCAAAGCAGCTACTTTTCTGCATCAGGTGTGCAGCACCCTCACATCCTAATCCTGCCAAAGGACACCATAATGGAGAGATGTGTAGAATGCTTGTTTATTCCACAGAAGATATTTCAGCTGGGGATGAGGGCATATATAAGGGAAGTGTATATTTTTAAGCTACAGGCAATTGCAATAAGGCCAAAGTGGCTGTAAATGTGCTGTTTGGCACCCAGGGAATGTAGATTTTAAGGTCCAAACACAGTACAGAGTGTTAAAGGCTAAGATCATGATTTCTTCCCAGCCCTGCTGGTCTCACTGATGAAAACAGTCCAGAGAATTCAAGAACACCTAATGCCTCTCAGTGGTGAGGGGCTTGATAAGAGATGTTCAAGCTGGCATAAATCCTTTCATGTCCCAGTGTAATTATGGCTATTAAATTTTTTAGGGAGGATACTGCAAGAGTTAGTGAGGAAAATAGGCCTGGAGAACATGTCTGGAAGACAGATTTTTTTCAAGAATAATGTGGCCCATCAGAGTGTTGTGCTCACGTAATTGCTGAAGTTACTCTACCGCATTTATTGCCCAAACATCTTCACTTTCTAAAAAAAGACAAACTGGTTTACAACTGTTGGTATTCTTGGATGATTCCTTTGGAAAACACTTCACATTCCTTTGTGCAGAGAGCCTTTGGGGGTCTTTAATGTTTTGGATGTATAGCACTGACTAGTGCCCAATAGGAATGCAGTTGAGAAGGAAGCTTGAGTTTGATTTTTCACAGCATTGTGTCTTGTGTAACCCTTGAAATCTGGGCACTGGTGGAGGAGATAAAACATCTCCCAGAGAAAAATTTAGAGACCATGCTGGCTTTACTGGCTTTGTTCTTTCTGTACTGCCACCAGAAACAGGAAACCAGCAGGAAATAAAGCCTTCTATTTCTGCTTTCAAAGTAATGAATCCACTTCCTTCTACTTCAGATGGCAGCAGATGAGCTACTCATCCAGGCTCTCCTTATAATCACTGCTAAGGAAGAGGCATTCCTAGAGCATGATTCATGTGAGCTGTTTCACATGCTGGCACGAGGAGGAGGTGGGATGCACAGCTTCCCTCTGCCACCTGCAAAGAGAGGCTTTCCATGTCTGCTTCAGAAGTTGGTGTCTCATTTTCACTGAAGAGAACCCAGCCCATATGTTCAGCTGCTTCCCCTGATTGTCTTAGTTAGCTCTCCTAAAGAAAAAGACTTTTTCTGAGCCAAACTCTGTGGTTTTTGGCAGCAGAGCAGTGCAAAACCACAAAGCCTGGTGCAGGGATGTAATTTGTCCTCCAACTTAAAACAGGCAATTCCCAGATGAAAACCTCTGTGCTTCCAGGGCATGGTCCTATTGGAAGAAGTGCTTGTTGATGCCCTTCCACCAGAAGCAGTGGACTCTGCAAGGGGTCAGTTACACTTTTCCAAGGCTGGACCCCCGGCTTGGTGAGATGTAGGTTCCTTTTGGCTGCTCATAAAAGAGAACAGCAATTTCCTTTCAGAAGTGAGTACCAGTAGAAAAGATGGGGCTTGACTCCTGCCTCTCTGCCCTTATTTCAGTAAGGATAGCCTCTGCAGCTGGCTGCCTTCTGCCACACCTTTTCCTTCAGCTGCCTCACCCCTCTCCTGCAACATTTTGCCAGATTTTCAGACTTAGACCTAGTTATGAGTCTAATGGGAGAAAAATGAAGAATGACTTAAAGGCCCCAGCTGAAGAGTGAAATAACTTTGCTTATACAGGGGAAAAATATTAAGAGTTGGCTTGAAAAAAAAACTGGGAGATGAAATGAAGATAAACTAGAAAACAGCAAGCTGATGGTTGACTGGATGGTCATTTTTTGTGCTTGAAAACTCTTACAAATACCAGTGACCCTTGAAAGATCTCTGATTGATTGGACAACTCTGGCTAAGTGGGGAACACAGCAGTATATTTTTCATATGGACATGTCCTAGAAACAGTCCTGCTAGTACAGGCTCAGTAGCATCTTTGATAGCTTTTTCCTAACCCTTTTGCATTGCCATGACAGATTCTGCAGGCTGCCAAGGGAGGAACAACAAAAATCAAGCCAAGGGAGGTCTAAAAACCCTGCTCTATCAAGTACAGTGTCTGCTGTGTGAATTGTCAGGAAAGGTTTAGATATTGGCACAAACTTCTCTCCTGGAGGCAGGACAGTCAGGCAACTGAATTATCCATAAATTTTCCTGTCATTCATCTGCCAGGAGTATTTTTCAGAAATGCTGCTGTTCCATCCAGGAACTCCCCTTTAGTAATCGAATGATGATTTATTATCCAAGCAATGAAGAAAAATATATTACCTTGGAATTTTTGAATGTGTAATGATATGTAAGCCATAATAATGAATCACTCCTTTCCCTCCCCTCCCTTCCTCATGTATATTTTATATATAAATTTCCATTTCTGTCCTCCGAAGTTCTCCTTCACGAAGAGGAATTCCAAGTTAAAGTGTTGGAGAGTTTGAGATACCTGAGTTAAAGAAGAAACAAACAAACAGAGCCATGTGTCTTTCAGCTCTCCACTCCCACATTTCCTTGCTTTCCCCATGCTGGGTCTCCTTGTGAGAGCCATTTCTGTCTGTGACTGCTGGATTTGGCCCTTTTCTGACCCAGAGATGGGGCAACTGAGAGGCATTTTAAGACATTTTGCTCTGTTTTCAGTCTCATGTGAAGGGTGAGATAATACAGATGTTATAATTCATGCCACCACGATTAGAAGCCAACTATTTCTTTATAAACATTTCTTGGTCTTATCAGCTTTTGCCACACCATGCTGTAGATGCCTTAAAGCTAATAATCTAAAATTCTCCCTCATGGGTCCTACTACAATGCATCTTTCTTAGTTCTATTTCTCCAAAGTATCCAGTCTTATTTGTAAGGCCATCGTTTGAAACTTGTTTCTAGTTCCATTTCTCTCTCAACAATGTCTCTCCTGTTCCATGGCATTTCTAAGTCAGCATTCCTTATCTCAGAGTTAGCATACAGATGCACACTGTGTGAGCCTTCAGTCAGGCTTTGAGAACTCTCTACAAACCCATTTCCCACATTTCTTCCTCTCTTGAGTGAAAAAATTTTATTTATGGTCTTGTTTGTTGTTTTCTGTGTACGGTGAAGTATTGACATACAAATACATGTAAACCTTCTATCAAGCTTTAAAAATTCTCTACAAATCCATTTCCCACATATGACTCCCCTGCAGCAGTGTTTCTGGTTTGGATATCAATGTACTGAAGGTCTGGATGAGGAGATTTGCCCAAGTCTGAGCACAGGCTAAGGTAAGCCAAGGTCCTTGACCTCTTTGCTCACAGTGCATGGTTCAAGGAGGACTAGTACAGAGTCAGAAGGGCTCCATTCCCTGCAGGTTGTTGTGGTGGGAGCAGCTTAGGGGGGACCCCCAGGACAGCAGTGTTGTGTGTCCTAAAGCCTTTCTCTACTCCGTATTCTTAGGTTTTGCTTGTATTGAATTAACTCCTGTGTATGCTGCTCTCATGTGTTGAAGGGGCCATTCACTTAAGAGCTGGGTTTGGTCATTCTTGTGGGTCCCTTCCAACTCAGAATATTCTCTGATTCTGTCTGCAAAAAGAAACTTGGCAGTCATGATGCCTGGCTTTGCCTGCAGGGTTATTTCTTTCACTCTAATGCATTGCTCCTTCTGGACCCATTTGGGAGACAAGGTAGTGACACACATGATGCAGAGCCATTACAAAGGAAGAAATTGGTCTCAAATTACTTGAAAAGTGCTCGAGCTTTATTCAGTGGTGTAGCCTTGGCCAGTGCTGTGCTCCATCAGATGGGGTGGGTCAAGAGCACTTTCATGACAGTCAAAAGTGACACCAGTAAAAGAATACCTTATTTCCCTGCCACATGCTCCCAAAAAAGCTCTCCTACTGCTTGCCAGGGAATCCTCTAGGCTGAGGCTTGTGCTTATTTTCTAGGCTTCTTTTCAGGGATTTATTTACAAGCGTCCCCAGTTGTTTACTGTTATTTTTTCTTGAAATGTAGTGGGCAGAATGCATTCTTTCAGGCTGGAAATGTCAAAAGAGCTTTGTGGCAGCTAGAAACCCAGATCTACTGAAATTCAGGAGCACCTGGTTGTCTAGCACATAGACATTTCATTGAAAATCCCCTGCTAGACCTTTTGCTATGCTTGGTATATTCAGATCATGTCACAGAAAAAAACAAGTTGCCCATAAGAGCTGTAGGGAACAATCCCACAGTTTTAGATGCTCTGTTAAATTCCCAGAGGTCAGGATAGACACTGGAGCAGGCTTCATCCCTCTGGGGCCTACACCAAGTGGTTCTGAAGGGATTAATAAACACTGTCCTTCAGTGAGAACTCACACAAAGTGGTAATGCAGGAGTGGCTCAAACACTGAGTAAGACTTCAGCCATGGGCAGGCTTTTCAGGGTCTGGACCTGAACACACAGAGGCACTCATCTTGCTCAAGACTTAGCTGGTCTTTAGCAAAATGAAGATGTTGATGGAAAAACATAGAGCTTTGTCCATTCTTACAGGCTGCATTTGCATTTGAATGCATTTTATTCTTTTCATGCTCATAAAGTGTTATATTAATGTGGTATTTTCCTTGTGTTACTGTACACCTTCCAGACTCCTGGAATTTAATTCCATTGTAACCAAAACAACCCCCAACAAAGGACAAAAAAACCCTCTGTTTATACAATGAAGCAATATGGAAGAGTTTCATTTTTCCACCAGCCTGAAAAATTCCTTGACTACTATCACTAAAAACATAGGCATAATTCTCTCTATGTTTCTTTGTTGTTAAAATGCAGCTGAAAAATAGGGGATGCAGTGGTTGGTAAAGAAAAAACTCATTAAAGACAGAGAAGAAACTTATTAAAAACAGATAAAATACTTATCTTAGGGCGTTTTATTCTCCAGAGGTAAATCCATATGACAGTGACATGTTTGACTTGAGCTGCGAGGTGTCACCCCTGACATTTTGCAGGCTGGGACATGTATTTGTTTGGGGGGACATGAGATGGGAGATGACAACACAGAGTCCCCTGCAGTGGCTGGTGCCATGAAGGCACACCAGAAATACCCTTACCGATGGTGCTGTGAGCTCAAGGGCAGGTGGTTGCCTTTGGTTCTGGTGCAGTTCCTTTTGCCCTTACACTGTCTTGGGCAGAACTTGGTGCACTTGGCCCCCTGCAGCAATGCCTGTGCTCTGATTGCTTTCCATTCTCTGAGTTAGGTGCTGAGCAGGATGTGAATATGTGAACTTACACTTGAATTTGAAGCACCACAGAAAAGGCAGAAGGGAATTTTCTGTAGGCGTAATAGACTTTAGACACATGATATCTAAAGCACAGTAATTACAGTTTCATGGTCACAATATGAAATCTACTGAGGTATCTCAGCTGCAGTCCCTCATTAAGTTGCTATTTTCTCAGGAGGTTTGTCATGGAAACTCCACGCCAACTTCAGCTCTAAGGATGAAGCCTCTCTTTTGAGGAACAGACTGATTTGTTTAGCCTTGCTATACTTAACTGCAAATTTTTCCTGCTAGTTGCTAGTGATTAAATTTAAAAAAAAAGGAAGAAAGTCCCTCCTGGGGTTCTGGCTGACTCCATGTTCCAGCCCAGGTGATTGGTGGTCTTATTGGACTGGCCTCCCAGAGAATGGAGGAGCTGAAAGAGTCAAGACCAGCCCTGCCTGATAAGACAAGGCCTGGTGACTCTGCTGAGCCAAATGTTTGAGTTGCACATGCTAAGCTAACAGACTATATTTACAAGGCTTCACTAAACACTTAAATCTGTTTTGTGGACAAAAGGATTTTGAGTTAATTTATTTTGTTGAGAGAATAATTTAAGCAAGTTAGCATTTTGTTGACAGAATTATGATGAAATTCATTTTGTCTACATAACTGATTGGACAGTTAGCTGAATGCATTTTCTCCACTGAATCAAGTATGTGCCAGGACTGTCAAACAGAGTCTCCTCCATGATTTCAAGACAGTTTGTCAACAAAATGAATACAAAATCTTTTTCTCTACAAAATGAACTTAGGTGTTAATTGTTTGTCCATAAAGAGCGCAAAGCCAAATGATTCTCTGTTGAACACTGATAAAAATAGAGGAGAGGATGGGTGTGTGTGTGTGTGTGTGTGCAAAAACTACACAGAGCTGTGTACCTTGCTTTGTTGCCAGAGTCCAAGTGCCTGGCAGGGGACAGTGTCTGATCCAAGCTGGGATAAGACATGGCTGGGATATCATGTTCATGTTGAGAGCATCACAAGGAATTAGCTGGTGTAGAAATGCAAAACACGGGGGCTGTGTGTGAAAGAAAAAGAAAGCTGTCAGTGTTGTTTCTAGCAGGGATTCAAGCCCTCCCACTGTGAGTGTTGATCACACTTCTATTGGTACAGGACAAGCACGTGTGGGATGCAGGGGTTTTCTGGCCCTAAGAATTGTGTCATAAATAGTCATGGCAGAAGAGGAGCAGGGGGAGGATGTGCTGTGATGCAGGTGATGATAGCTGGAAGCTGAGGCTTAACAAAGCAAATGCATTTGTTTCATGCCCAATGGGGAAACACCTCTTGCAGACCAGGAATTCATCTGGGTTTTCTTGACCATGTAAAGCCCACTCTCCTTCTGGACAGATGCTTATTAAAGCAGTGCAACGTGAGCTCTCTGCCTGTACAAAATTAGTGTTTCACTTAATCCTTGATTTTAACCATGATTGGACTCCTCCAAAGCCCACTGATAGCTTCATTTTCTATTGTAATGTTCTTTTTTTTCCCCCATATTTTTGTAAGTACACTGTGATTGTAAGTATTAAGGGCTTAGTTTAGAAGAGAGAATCGGGGGTGTCAAGTCTAATCATAATAGAAAAAATGCTGTGAGTTTTATTCTGAAAATATTGCACTTTTGGAGCAGTCTCTGCTTAACATTAAATATCTGGAAAGGAAGAAGAAAAAAGAAAAATTCTCATTTAATTTGTCATAAAGTTGCACAAAATATTTTTCCCTTTTTCTCTCTCTTCTTTTGCACTTCTAAGAGCATTAAAGTCAATCAGGGGCAGGAGAACTATGAAATAAAGCTATGAAGAAATAAGATAGTGTCACATTGCAAAACAAAAGTTCAGCCCTCTAATGTGGTCTTGTGTTCATTAAACAACCATCAAATCCCCAAGTTAATTTATACTGCTCAAAGTTCCCTCGTTTTCAGTTTTGCTAATTGTCAGCAAACCAAAAGAAGAGAAAAGCCACCCATTTTTAGCTGTGGTGTCTCTAAACCAGAGGGTTGGTGTCACAGCCAGAGAGTTGAAATTAAGGAGAGGTACATTGAGTATGGAGAGATGAAGTTAAAGGAACAGAAGCAGTTTCTCCTAATGCTATTTGTCATTTACAGGGGCATAATCTTCTCTGTTTTCTGCAAGGAACCTTTATCAGGAACCAATGGCAGACTCCTGTTTTCATGTTTTTTCAGACTGTGACCCTTGGGCAAATGCAGCTCCATACCTGAGACACAGGCCAGACACAGCACACGTTGCAGCAGAGCTTGTTGGAATCTGAAATGCAGGGAATTCTCAGAACTTTGGGGCTGTGAGCCAACACTTAGAATTAAACACAGGATTTGATCTGGGACCTTGGAAAAGGCTCCCAACTTAGGTGCTAGAAGCGAGAATGTGGATTTATAGTTTAAAGCAGAGACACATTAAGCTGAGTTGAGGAAAGCTTAGAGTTTTAGAGTTAAGGATATGGAAAAAATAAAAGTAATTGCAAGGTAAAAAGGAGTTTAGAATGCAGTACTGTAGGTTTGTGTGTCCTAACATGATTACTTAAGAAAGCTTACACTGTAGCATGAGTCCATAAGATAAAATATTTAAGGATTGGGTCAAAAACATAAATATCCTTGTTAACAGTGTTTTATTGGTCAATAAATCCTTAAAAGGTCTTATAATTAGGGATCTTGTGACCTTCTGAACCATGCAGTAAAGATGCAAGATGAACTCACCCTTCCTGTCTATGTAGAAGATAAGAAAAATAAGTCACATCATCTAAAAACCTCAGAGGTCCTGCCTCTAACTCATTCAAAATTCCTTCAAAAATCCCCATAGAGCTGAAAGAAGCTTGGCTGATAGCAGGGCCTTCCAGCTGACACTGGGCACAGATTGCAGCTGGCCTCACCTCAGGATGTGCCAACCCTGGCAGGGGTCACAGGTGCATTGCTCTTTATTTTGTGCATTCTTTTATAGTGTCTCCAAGATGTTTCCCTGCTGCTCTTGCCTTTTGCTTTCTGCTCTGAACAGTGGGTCTGCATGACTGAGAAGGAGCAACAGTGGGGTTTTGCACTTTAATTATGCCATTTATTCCAAGTGTTTTGGTTGAGTACGTTGCTCGGTGTCTTTTGAAGAGCCAGGACTGCTCTTGCTGCCAAAGGTAAAGCAAATCTGACATGTCAAACTCCCTTGTTGCTCAACAGTCACTAATGGCTGCAGCATATGTTGCTGCTTCCCAGGCCATGGGGTGTTCAGGACATCTGTTACTGCTCCAGGATGCAAATACTGTCAGTGCTGGGATCCCTGTGCCCTTAGTTCCAGAGGGACTGTGCTGAGAAACCTAGGGACAATTAGGCTACAACTGCATGGTAATGTGTAACACATTAATGATGTAAGTATCTTGCAGAAATCCCAACCTGGAAATAAAAAAGTTGCAAATTGCAGGTGCTGTATTAACACAGGTTCATAAGGCACTCACTAGAGGCTGTGTGCATAAATTGTCCAGACAATAAAGACCTGCAGTGTCAGTGCTGAGGGACCTCTCAAAATCCAGGAGTGTCAGATGGAATTGGTACCTGTAGTGAGAGCTGTCTGTAAATCTGGCCAGTGTGCTCTGAATGCAAAGGCAGGAGATTGCATTTTTCAAACAGCCTGGTGAAAACAAACTGAGCAGAAAAGGCTTTAGTCACGTCTGTGTTTCAGATACCTCTTCCCTGCTCACCAGCTCTCCTCTTTGCCTAGTTCCCAGCAGATGACATTGCATTTCCATTTTACCCTGAGGTCACATCTGCAGTGTAGGCATTCAAAGTCACACCTATTCATAAAACTGATTTTGCAGCCTAATAACTATTCAAGGCCGAGGAGAGGAGAGAGGGTTTTTAATGCAGGCAAAGGCAGGGCACTTGGAAATAATAAAAGGTCTGTATTATGTGCTGGAAGAAGGAGAGAAGGGAGTACTTGCCAATAAACTTAAAATGTCATATCTTATAATGAAACCAAAATTTGGGCCATTAGAAAAGCCAAATCCTGCTCTTCTATGTGCATTTTCTTTGCTAATGTAATTTCTGATGCTGGCTATTGCACGATCATATCCTAAATGAGTTGGCCAACATAACATGCCTCTTCCTAGGGGAAAATGTGTCATTTTAGTAGGTTGAGGTAAAGTAAGAGACAGTCTCAGTATGTAAATTATGATCAGCCTCATTTAAAGCCCTAATAACTGAGTGCATGAATGACTAGAGATTCTTAGTAAGGTAGGTCTGCAAAGGTCACATGGGATCTTTTTTACTGTAAACTGCAAAATTGGTTTTTGGGAAGGCTTTGTGATATTTTGCCCATAAGTGGCTGTAGTTTACTTCACCTGTATCAAGAGATGTATGTGGTTTGCAGCTTTGTGTGAAGTAGACTGCAATAAAGGATCACCCTCACTACCTGCAGACCACTGGAGGTTCCTGCTGTTCAAGGCATTTGTTCCTCTTTCATCCAAAAAATCCCCAACAAATGGAGCTGTCATTGTAATCTGACAGGTAGCTAGCATATAAAGGAGGGAAGAGACATGGCTCAGAGAAGCACTTGTTTGGAGCTTTTTCATTAGTCACATGCAGGAAATCATTCAGAGGGCAGTGGGGCTCCTGTAATTCAAATGAAAATAAAAGGTATGTTTTCTTAATAGCCTGTGCAGGTGACTGAACAGACATATAGGATCTATAGGTACTCTCCAGCCTAGAGGCAGGGCAGCCAGCTTGAGAGGTCTTGTGGATGGGCAATCCCAAGTCTTAGGGACAGACTGGGATTCAGAGCTGGGTTGTCCTTCTCCCATGGCCACAGAGCCAAATCCTCATCAACATGCTGGCATCCTCCTGCACATCCAGGATTCTGGGCTGTGCTTGTTCCTTTTGCTGCCTCTCAGTCATCTCCTGGTCTCTTTGTGCCTTAGTCTCCCCCTTGAGTGGAGCTCCATGGCTGGTATTAAACATTCATGGCACCCATCAGGCAGATGAGTCCCTCTCTGGTCTACTCAGCATGAGTCCCACCATGAGCTCCTGCCTCTGAAAGGAGCAGGCAGAGGTACAGACCTGGCAACAGAGGTACCAAAGGTGCATCACATTAAATTCTTATCTTTAAAAATTGCTTTTACAAGCTCACTTTTAGCCTGATTGAGGCCTCAGGATACACATTTGGGGAACGGATTTCACTCATAGTGGCCAAAGACAAACTCCACTTTCCAAAAAAAGAAAGGTCAATAATGTCATCTAGAGAGGCAGCAGTATTATCTTTCTTCTCTTTTTATAGCCAGATGAAAAAGCATAAGAATGATGCTTACCGATAATAGGGTTGACTCATAAGGACTGACTGTACATGACTCATAAAATTTAAGTTTATTCTAGAGACTTGAAGGATGCTCCAGAGACTTGAAGTGCACATAGATGCACTGAGACTTGGGCTTGGGAGGTTGTTTTTCATACCTGGAAGAAGAATGCTTGCTTTTTGTATTGAGATGTGCATTGCCATTGTATATGTGACTTATGAGATTCAGTGGCCTTTCTAAAACATTCCTGGTCTCTGAGGAAATCCAGCATTAACCATGCTTTCCATGTGATTTGCTTTAGCCTGGAAGGCTGTGGCTACCAGCTGGTACAGTGGGGGCTGTAACTTTCTAAAGAAATGGAAATCACCACCTTTTCTAAGAGGGAACCTGGCAAAGTGGGTTGGCCTGTGAAGACCCCCAGGGTCATCCCAGGATTTTGCACTGATTGAAGCCATTTTGCTTTGAAATACTAGAAAAGCCTCATGCAAAAATACCTGTGCAAGGGACAGAAAATCTAAGGATTAATGACCTGTCCCCTTCAAGCAGCACAATTAAACACCAAGTGTCCCTCAGATGTGTACTTTCCCTGGTACAGCCTCTCTGAGCAGCCCATGTGATCCATCAGCTGTCCTGTTCTATTAGAGGAGATGTCACTTGCCTTCCCTCTGCCAAAAGTGTCCTCACAGTCAGCTGGGCACAGGAATAACCTCACCCTCCCCCTGGAGCAAGGCTTGGGGTCACTTCTGGGCAGTACCTCATTCCTGGCCAGGGGAGCTTCACTGGTTTCCCTGCCAGAGAAGTTTTTTCAGCTCTGCTTTTCCATGTGCTAGCAAGGAAATGCAGGGTGGTAATCATGAATGAACCTGCTTGAATGGGGCTAGAAGCTATCAAGGAGCTTCCCTCTATATCTACTGTTCTTTTGGATTGCAACCAAAGTTACTTTTCCCTTAAAATGAAGAAAAGTCTTGGGATTGCACCTGCCAGTATTATTTTCCACTTCTGCAATATGTAGTAGCATTTTGTCACATTAGTTTGCAACTTGGAGAATATAAAGAAGAGCTCACCATAAAAAGGGGTAGTACCATAATTGGGTTGCAGAAAACACTTATTTCAGAGGAAAAGACTTCTCTTTGCAGCTTGTTGGCCTCCTTTATTTGGTTGAAAATAGGAAAAACTGTAGTTTTATATCTTTCTTTATATGCACTTAGGTCCTTACTGCCCTTGAACTCTCTGCTGTGCTTCAGTTACTGAAATACTGAAACGGCTGAAGTAAAGAACACCTTTGGCATACTTTTTATCTAAAACTGATTATTTTGTTGTGCATTATGTGCTACATGTAATTGTATATGTGGGGACACCTGAGAAATCCCAGCAGCTTCACAGTTGCTAGAAGGAGAAGAGATCCTTCTCAGCCTTCTCACTTTGGTTGGGTGAGGTGTAAGGGAAAATGCCAGCCTAGGTAAGCTGCTCTGTTGGACTTTGCATTCCAAGTAATTGTTTTTTCCCAGATTATATGCTCATCTTGGGCTGAGCACATGCTTGGGTGGGAGAGAGGTATTCAGCCTTTTCCTGCACCACCAAAATCAGGGGTTGGAAGATTCTATTGGGCAACTTGCACCCTGAAGAGGCCCACCCTGCTGGAAATGGTTCTAAGCACACTGTGGGTGTGTGTTCAGGCTCTGATCACCTCTCTGTGCCCTGCTTGCAATTGTTTATCAAAAGGAATGTGAAGAAGCTGTCCCAAAAATGTGCTGGGCTATAAATAATGACTTTTCTGTGCCAGCTAGGAGCCATTCAGTGACTGAGCACAGACAGCTACTGACAGAAGGCTGAATTGTTCAACACCAGGATTAAGTGTGAATTTTGGAAATGGCCTCATAACTTGCACAGGAACGTTAATGTGTGACATCAGAGACTATTGGTACTGTCAGGCATGCATTCTCACAGTGAGCTCGCTTTGGGCAGGGTTTGCCTCCTGAAGGAAATAAGAACACAGGTTTGTGTAAATCTTTCCAAATTCATAGCTTTCTTTGAAGATATGGTTTGTCACTCCCCTTTATCACATGCAGCCTTTCTCCCAGTTTTAGTAGGGAATCACTCAACAGTGTTTTTGGTCAGGGGAGCACATAACAGCTACAGAGAGTATTGTAAAGAACAAAGTGTCTTCTAAAAACCTTTTTGTGGTAAATTAACCCTTTTGGCCACATGCAAGTCCAGTACCAGGCATGTCCAACAACTACATTTCATATGCAGGAACTGTATATGAATCTGGGGCTGGGAATCTGTCAGCACCACACAGCTCAGTACACTCACCTACACTTGCCACCTTTAGCAGTAGATGAGTTGTCAATGTGATATTTTATGAAAAATCCTTTCACCAGGATTTCTTCTCTTGGGAAGCTTCAGCTTCTCCCTGTTTTGCTGCTTTGGAATGTGATTTGGAGAATTGTTTAGCCAGCATGTGAATTGTTTTAATTTAATGACCAATCCCAGTCCAGCTGTGTCAGGGACTTGTCAGTCCCTGGTTTTTATTATTCTGGTCAGTCACGGGTTTTTATTATTCTTTCTTTTCTAGCCTTCTGATGTATCCTTTCTCTTTCTTTAGTATAGTTTTAGTATATAATTTCTTTTAATGTAATATAATATAAAATAATAAATCAGCCTTCTGAGAACACAGAGTCAAGTTCTCATCTCTCACCTCATCCTGGGGACCTCACAACACCACAGTGTGCATGTGTTAGAAGGTGAAAAGTTTTTCATGATAACTGTGGTTTGGAACATGTGACTAATACTAGATCCACATACTAAAAAGTGCAGCACTCCAGCAGCTTGGTAGCTGGGGTGTGGGGTTACAGAACCATTCCTTCTTGTGCCAAGATCAATAAGCAAAGTCTGTATTAGCAGTGGAACAGAAGCTTGGCAGCAGATCCAGAATCTTGGCAGAAGTTTAAAAAAGACCAGATCAGAGTGAATCCACAATTTTTTTCCAGGAAAGGAGTAATTTTAATTATGCCTGATCATGTAATTTGGCATCTACAGTGGAGGAAAAGCAAACTGTTTTGTTCTGGTGACACTGGCACACAGTGAGGGTGTATCTCAGCATGGTTCCTGGCCATTGCAGACAAATGTTTTTTGCTGTAGTGTTTGAGACAAAAAGCAGGGCTTTTCCTGCTCCATTTGAGAGGCACTGCAATAGATTTGGGAGATGTGAGTTGCACAATGGGTTTCCTGATATTTTTCCTCTATTTTCCCTGACTCAATTCCAGTCTAATTTTCAGCATTAGAATTGGCTAAAGTGGGGAAAGAAGTTCTTTATTTTAGGGACTTTGTTGAAAATCCATACAAATCCATCCCTTTTTAAGGGACAGATGCATAGTTGGCAGCATCAGAGGTTTTGATGAACAACTTTGTTGGAAGGATTAAACAGATAATGGAACCTTCTTGCCCTTCTTCCTCCCTCTTGACTGGAGACCCTTATTCTGGCAGATACTTGACTATGGGACTTTTTCTGTGTGTGAGTGTGGTTGAAGAGCTTAGAAGTCAGAAACATCAGTATCATCTTCACTAAAGTGCAGTCTGTTGTCCTTTTACAAGGCATAGACACAGAGAGAATAGTGAGGAATAAGCTACACAGGTTGAGAGTGGGCTGAAGTCTTCAAGGATTCAGAGAAAAAAGAATACTGCTTAGGAGTTTCAGAGATGAGTAATTAGTGTTTTGGGAATGAAATCTCATTTCAGTGTCCCAAATAAATACCTGATCACTGCAGGAGGAGGGATTAGCCATTTCCCTAAAATATCCTCCCAAATCATTAGTTTGACCAGTTTTCTAACTGAAATGGTGATCCAATTTTTCCTGGTCTTGTGGTAGGCTTGAAGTCAGCTGCCTCCTCCTTACTGGTCCAGTGAATGTAATTATCAGAAGATGATACTGCAATGTGTCACTCATCACGTGCAAAACAAGAACATCAGGATAGGGATGGTTGCAAATGGATACTAAAAGCACATCTCTTCTGAATGGCTTGCCTTAGCCTCAGTGACTGTGTACCTCCCTGTTTCCCTGGTTTTACTGGATCATCCTCTGCTGGACCATGGTTGTTGTGTCTCAGCCATTATTCCTCTCTCTTTAATTCCCACATCAAAGCACATCATCCTTTGCTGCTTCTTTTGTTTGGAGTTTGCCATTATAATTCATAATCCCTTGATGGTCCTCTCTGAAGGAAATACTCTGAAATACTTTTTGAGATTGTATGAAGCTGGAAAGCAAAGCCACACATATCTTTGTGGGTCTTAAAGGCAGAGAAATGTTTCATGTCCCATGGCCTGCATGGGTCATACTCCTGTAAGCAGGACTTCAAGGGAAGTCCTTCCCTCTCATTGTTTACAAGAGCTCTCAGTGCTTTCACCTTGTGGGAAGCCAGGAATCTACCATCTACACACAATTCATGTGTTGGGTGTACAAAACCATGAATGCATTTAATTATGTAAGTAACAAAATATTTTTGAACCGTGATTTCCTTCCTATTAAGCAGCTATGCCTCTATATAATGATATATTTGCTGTGTGAGCATAAATGAGCCCTAATAAGGCCAGATGGAAAGGGAGGTGAAATTTGAACAGACAAGCTTAGTGGGAAAAGTGCAAGTGGTAGAAGTACAAGAGGAGGAGAGGTGGCTCTGAAAGCCTTGTTAGATGTGCTGGTTTCAGTCACACATGTGCATTATCAGCACATCAGCTGGAAATATGAGGAGAAAAACAGAGATCAGGGAAAAAGAAAATTTAATTTCTTTATTTTCTGAAATGAGATCAGATTGCACCCTGAGAGGAGGGTGCAGAGCCATCCCCCTGGAGAAAATCTCCCCACATGAAGTGACCTCTTAGTCCCACAGCTGATTCCCAAGGCTCCTGCCTTCCGCTTGCAGAGACAAGTTAAACAGCTTTGATCCTGGGCAGGGCTTGACACTGCAAGAGAGGATCAGGGCTGCTGTAAACTCATTAGGGACTTGCTCGTGCTTTTTCTGAAGGGTACAGATAAAGGCAGTAAGAAAAAGCCTTGCAATGAGGGAGAGGAAAGATTAGGCTGTTGCTTAGGCAGCAGTGGAGCCTGGGAAGCGGTAGGTGCCAGGGAATATGTTGGGAAGTAGCGATGGAGCAAGGAGGAGGATCACTACCTGCTGCCCTGTGCAGAGAGGTACTGCCCCTTTCATAGCTCTTCTCCTTTCTTTGACACCAACATCATTTAAGGACTACTTTTTCCCATGGTAAAGCCAAACAACTGTCCTTGTGTCAGGAAAAATTGCATTTACAAGCTACGCAATTAAGCTCCGGGAGATGTGATGTGTAAGGGAGCTGTTTTCTTGTTTTCATTGCAAAATGAGACAGCCACAGCTAGGTAACAAAACCTGTGAGCAAAAATAGCTTTGGTATTTATCCAGGATATGAAGAACACTGTGAACAGCTGTGTGTGGATTACAATAGATGTGTCAGATAGTGGTTTTTTTACCTCAGTTTCCTGGAAATTGCGAGGCTGTATTTAATTGCTGATAATTTTTTCAGTCTTTAATTGCTTGGGTTCATCTTCTGTACAAACACAGCTGTAAGGCTGACATTGTAAAATTGCTACTATTTTAGCCAAGCCTGTTCACCTGTTTTTGAAAACAAGGAATGGAGAATGCTGCTTTGATCTGTAGGTGCTAAAAACTCTGAAAAACTTTTCCTCAAGTGTTTGAGCAGTAGTGGCTGTTGCATTCAACATGTGGATTTCTGCTCTGTCAAGTTAGACTAATGTTGATGAGGTGTTTGAGGAAAAAGGTTAATACATGATGAACTGTTGGTTTATGGTGGAAAAACCTCCAGTAAGTTGAAAGTCTTGAAGCATGTGCCATCCTCTAGCAGTGACTGATGGGTGCAAGTCTGAGATGGCTGCAGCTTTCTGCTCACACTTTTACACCATGTGATTTTGCATTTATTTGTGCATCCTCTTGTTTGCACAGGGCTGGCTGGGGCCTGTCCTGTTCAAATGCAGACTGGATGGGAGGGCCATAAAAATGAAGATGTACTGCTGGTGCTCTGTGAATATGATGTTATAGTACCAATAATGACATTTATCAAGATTTAAAGCTTGTGCACAGAGTTATGCTGGATTGAGAACTTCATCAATGGTGCTGAGGTTCCTTTTTAAAGCAACTGGTGATAGGAAAAGGACTGTCTACCACTGCTTCAGCAAAACCTTTCACTTGTAGAAGGATTCCTTTGTATCAGGAAGAAAAAAATTTGAAGTATGTAGTTTATTTTGAATTACAGATGTCTAAATCCTGCAGAAATGAATGAATCCATCTCTGTTACTTGTGTGTACCATCAGATCAGAATGGCTTCTGAGTCCCCAGAAAAGGTCCTGAACACATATTGCTTGCTTTTAAAGAGTTCAGAAAGGTGGCCAGATTCTCTGTCTTCTTGCTTCCATTTGTTATTTATTTGCTTGTTAACACTGGCTGACCTTTCTGTCACCCCTGTGCTATGTCCCAAGTGCCACATGCCTGCACTGGGATGAGTTTGACACTCCCTGCTGCATGCACCCAGCTGATGTCTGGTTGTTCCACATCAGCTGGTTGAATTGAGGAGTGGCCTCACCATTTCTGAATCTGGAAACCCTCCTCAAAGCAGGAATATGCAAATCATAATCCAGGGCATCTGTTGAGAAGTTTCTGTGGAGAGAGGAGGAGGATCACTGCCTGCTGCCCTATGAGGAGAGGTACTTACCCCTCTCATAGCTCCTTTCCTTTCTTTGACACCAAGATTTAGGATTTACTCTTTGCTTTCCCCTGGCTCTGTAGACCAGGAGAATTTTTCATTCCACATTGTGGCTAGATGGGAGCCACCAAGGCTCCCCATTTCTCCAGAGATGATGAGAAAAAACTCATCCCAGCTTTGTTTCATCTTGTGAGGAAAGAGAGTTAATTAGTTCCTGGAAAGCATGCAGCATGGATGAGCTGAACTGAGCTGAGCAAGCTCATCCTAAGTTGTTGCTGACCTGCTTGTGCAGTACTTGCACTCAAGACCTCCTCAGGTCCCTTCCAGAATTAATTATCCCATGATTACTACATGCACCAGCTGCTTCAGAAATTCCTGGCACAGTTCACTCACCTTTTCTGCCACGGGTTTTGCATACAGAGATGGAATCGTACTGAGGACAGCTGGAATTTCAGCCAAGGCATAAGGGACTTTCACCAGGTCCTGATTGTCCTGGCACCCAGAGCCACAGGAATTTCTTGCAAACTGTGGTCATTCTTCAGCCTGGGCTTCCTTCTAGTGCAAATTTTGGGGAACCATGGGAAGACTCCACTTCTAATGTCCTAGGTGGGAGTGGGTTTGCTCTTCAGTACAATCCTTTCTTCCTGCTCCTCCCAGGTCTGATATTTGTAATTCAGCTGGGCCAAAGCCTGTGCACTGTTGTTGATACCTGTGATTAAACCCTGAAGGAGCAGGACAGCTGGGAAATATGAAATTTTCTGTTGTGAATAACAGGTAAATGGATTTATTCAGCAGCAAAATAGTCTGGATATTTCTTACCATTGTTGAGCAATAAATTCTGGCCCTGTGCCTGCAGTTTATTCTATCTTTCAGTCACTATTCATCTTCCCTCCTTCCCTTTTTTCTATTATTTTTCAGATGCCTAAATGAGAGGCTTTGCAAGATGCACAACCTGTTTTCCATATATTCCTGTCCAGTCTAAGACTAAATTATAGCTTAAACTTGGGAATGCTGCATCTGTCACTAGTTGTGAAGTGGCCTCGAAGAATTTTTGCCTTGGCAAGACTAATTGCTGATAACTGCTTCTTTTATGCAAATCTGGGTGCTCACAGGACTGCTAATTTAGTGGTGGGCTCAGGGAGGCAGAGCTGTGGTGGGCAGGGTGCCTTCCCAGGCACTGCTCTGCATTGCAGTGGGATGCCCCAGGAAGTGGGTTTTTCAAGCATCATTAGTTTAGATACCTGCAAAAAACAATGTGGTATTAAATCCAATCCCAAGGAAAACAACTATTTAAATTCCTGCTCACCCCTAAATTAGTCTTCAGTATTTATTCCTGAATAAAAAGAAATTGCCTCTGGTGGTACCCACAGCACCAGTGTGATCATGCTGCCTGCCAGCCTGGCTCATGGCACTCTCTCTACATTGTTCCCCCATCTTACCTGCTCCTTGCTTTTTGTAGAAGCATTTTCTGCTCAGCAAAAAATTGAGTTCATGAAGCTGCTGGCCCCATGCTTGTCCTCCAGGTGTGGCTGTGGTGCTGAGCAGCCTCACACCCACGTGTGCCTTGAGGAAATAAGGTGACTCACTCCTTCTGCTCCTTCAGCAGAGGAAAAACAGCTAAAGGGGGTGGTAGCTGAGGAAGGATGTTAATAAAAGGCAGCATACTTTGCTGAGCATCCTATGGAACAGCCTCTTCTTGCTGTAAGGCTTTGCAGGAGCATATTCTCCTCACTGGGAATCTGGCCACTCACTTAACAGTCCTAGAGACAGGTGCTGTCACAGCACCAACTCTGAGCATAATGTGCAAACTGATAGCTAGCTGGGGTTTGCCCTCCTGAAAATGGAGTGATTATAGAGCACAGTGGGGCTCAGTGTCACGGGGAAGTGTGTGCTGAAAGCTTCACAGCCAGTTGTGCAAATTGCAGTGCCTGGTTTACCTGGAAAGGTCAGCCAGCACTGCAGCTGGGTGGCTGTCCTGTGGCTGCCATGGCTGTCTCTCTGCAGCCTTTTCTCCAAGGATGATTCCAGCACATCTCCCCCAGTGATTCCTCCACTTTTCCTATTTTTTTTTTTTCCCCCAGGGTACAGGAGAGGTCCTGAGTGCCAGTGTGATACAGGATGCAGAGATACAGAGCCTGGCAGGAGAAGGAAACTTTCATTTTGTGGGGTTTTGGTTTTTCCTTGTTAACAGGGAGAAACTGAGGGGTTATTTGTGCAGAAGTGGCACTTCCTTAGATTCTGGTCTGGGAGATGTAAAAGGATCAGCAATGCCCCATTCATGTGAGGAGGCTTGGTGCTGTCATCTTGGGAGCATGTCCTGCAGTGGGGACCTGCTGAGCAAAGTTTTCATGCCATGTAACCTTTCCCATGCAAGTGTAAGCTGGAGTGCAAGGAAAAGCTTAACATTGTGCTGCAAATCCACATGCAGCAGCTGCCACAGTGAGAGAGGTGAGGAGCTCACAGAGGAAGCCTGAAATTAAGTATCAGCTAGACATTTTGGATTAAATCTGAGTTACATTGCAGTAAACCCTTTAAAATACACCAGGAGAGATTTCCTTTCTTTTTACAATAGTTGGGTCGATTTCCTTGAAAGGTGTGCTGCCTTTCTGAGGGACAGGAGGTAACATTGGCAGGAGGTGAGCTATCAGCTCCCATATCTGGGATTTCTTATCAGATGACACCATTTGTGTTTCCAGCAGCTCTCAGAAGCAGAGGCAATATTTTGTTGTGGTGTGAATTTGGCAGGTGTAGTTATCACTGCCATAGACTGTGTGTCCTCTCATTTATCCCGCTGTTTTCAGGCTCCTCCAACCATGTCACTGATTTTATTTGCTGAAAAAGAAAGAGGACTTGATTGCATAATTCAGAATGTACAGGGATCATATTAACCTGGAGAATTCCTGCTGGAATTCTCTGTCTCTGTCTATCACCTTTGCTACAGAAAGCTCAGGTTTGCTGTCACAAGCTTGTGTGACACCATGCTGCAGACCAAGCTGGGGTGCAAAAGCACAAAGGCTGCAGTAAAATGCAAATAACACACCCTACTTTTCCATGGCTCTTTGTTTCCTTGTGGAGGGATATTTCTTCCCTGCTTTTTTATGAGCACTTTGGGGCAGTCTTGCTGCATGACATGCTAGAGATGAGGATGGAGAGCACAAGCTCCTGCAGCCCTCATGCTCAGCACCATCCATGGAAGGTGGAGCTATCGCCTGAAGAAAATATTTGATGGAGGATGGAAAGTGCTGTGACAGGGTTATTTATTTTTTCTCTGCTTGAGATTCTGTGGCCTCTGCTGAAGAAAGGGGCCTGGGAGGAAATCTTTGGTCTGAGTTTGTACTGGATCTTCTTTTGCTCTTACAATCAGTGATGTCAGCCTGTGATGTCATTCCTCCATGCCTGTGGAGAGATGGGTTCAAATGTCTGATTTGCCACTTCCAGGTGATTTGTGCTCCCTGGTCACTTTCTTCTCAGGAAGCAAAATCCCCTTAAACAATGGCTTTAACAGGGGTGGTGGAATATAAATTTTGCAGCAATTCTTCTGCAATTTATTTTTTATTTGTAAATATTATATGCCATCTCAGTGTTTCCTGGCAGAACTCAAGGCCATCAGATATCTTGGCTACCAAGTGCATAGCAAGATAGGAAGAATAACCACCTTTTAAAAATTTTTTGTATGAGTAAGAAAATGCTTAGTAGAGAAAATGGGAGGACCTAGGGAGATATTAGAGGGACAGCATTCATAGTTTAGGCAACAGAACAATTTGGCAAAAGAGTACTTTAGTAAGGAAGAAAACTTCCTTGAAGAATCTTTCTCTGCAGCACTACTTTTGCTGTGCTCTGGAGAAGGTGGTGTGTACTTGCCCCATAAGCTTTTGTTTGAAGTCTCAGTTGTGCTCCCTGTCAAAGCCTTGTGTGGTTGTCCTTTCAGCCCAGGAGAGACTTGCCTGGAGGAGACCAGTCTATGGCATACACTGAAATGTGACCCCCAAATTTAATATTGTCAAAGACTTCTGCAACATAAAACCAGCAAAAGTAGTGCATCTAGTCTGTCCCAGAAAAATGCAGAGTACTTGACTAGCAGCTGGTTTGGACAACCAGGATGCTGGAGCTCGATGGGTAGTTTAAAAGTCCCAGTGTAGCTGTTGATTATTCCCTTCAGACAGCTGTATTCAGACAAGGGCAGCCATGGCATCCCAGGAAAGGAGCTGTTGCCTCTCAGCATGGAGTATCACCACAATCCTTACTCACAGCCCAGTCCTTTTTCCTTCACTGTCTTTAATGAATAAACTCCTGCAAGCAGGACAGAGGAAAAAGGGGCTCTTAGTGCTTCAGGTCCATGACTGTCCTAGCACATGTAATTACCTGGAAACAAATATGATTACAGACATCTCCCATAGTCACAGGCTATTGGAATAAATCACACAGACTCCATTTTCTTCATGGTGGAAAAGGTCCCCTATTTATTCACAGAACTCCTTTTTATACAGTTTTACAGTGTGTGACTGCAATTGGTTAGAGGATTAGAGTTATCTTACCAATTACTTTATTGGAAACAAGTTGTTACCCTGTATTGATTGGTCACTCAAACCCCTAGTGTGTACATGCAGGAAAGGTTGATTGTGAGAGAGAGTTTTCATTTTTCCATCCAAAGGTGCAAAAACAGTTTATACAGGTGTTAGTTGTTTTAGGAATAGATAGTTATGTTAATGAACTGCTCACACCAGGATTGCTTTCACATGGGAACTTGCAAAGGGCTAGCCTGACAAGGCCAGCCATTGATTTTAACAGAGCAGGCCTGATTTTATAAGGCCTTTCTTTATAATTTTTCTACTTACTGCAGCAACAGGCAGTGTTGAACAAGTCATCTGCTTAACAGGGACTGTACATCTGAAACTGCTACAGCTCTGTGGATGACTGGCTCCTTTCTATGTGCATAAATCTGTGAGTGTGTAGTAGGCTGTAAAATTTATGAGCACTTTAGCCCTTATAAATTTTATCCAGTGTGGCCTTTAAAATCAAGGGTTGTTATTAGTATTAAATGCAGATTTTCATTATTGTTAACTCTCTGCTCACCCTTTGTCTTATGCGGGGGGAAAAGATAGGAAATGAACATTAAATAAAAAGGAAAGAGAAGATTTAGTTCATTGGATGAAAGTAGTGAAATCACTCTCAGGTCCACAGATTGGCAGACTAAAGCTTGGTAGTAAAGATTATATAATCCAGATGGGAAGAATTTGAAGGCGGATATTCCCATTAAATTTTAACTGCCTAAATGCAGCATTGCTAAAATAAAATATGTATGAAATAAATCACCATTCACTACAGCTAGATGGGAAATCAAATGGTTTTCTTTGCAGAATTTAACTCAGTTAAGAATGGGAGATATAGTGCTGTTGAAATTTGTTGCACTGACATTTTGAGGATGGAATTGGTAACTGGAACCTTGAATTTACACCTCTGTGATCCTTTTCCATTATTTGGCTGCTGTCCTGAGGAGCCATGTCCAAAGCATGTCAATGGCTGGAACATGCCTGGGAGCAGGGGAGGGTGAGGCTACACTGAGCCAGGCTGCAGGGCAAAGCTGTTTTACAGATCTGCAAGGACCTGGGACTGTCACAGGGGGACAGAGGATGTTTGGTCCTCACAGTCTTCTTGGTGGGCTAGAAAAACTTATCCCAGATCAGTGTAAGGATATCCACATTGCATTGCAGGCTTTGCACCAGCCCTCACTACTATCAGAGCAGTGAATATTCTCACTCCTGTATCTTCTTCTCTCCTTCCATGCTTTCCTTTTTATCATGGCAGGAGGTGTTTTTGTCTCTTATTTTTTTAAAAAAGAAAAACTGGTGTAAGGATTATGTCCTATTACTTAAAGTGCTTGTTCTGCTAGGTGTACACATAAATTTGATTACACTGGCCATATGAAAGATGCATGAAGGTTCACTTTTGGGAAATATGCCAAAGAGATCTTCTAAATGTGTAGCTGTTTGATGTAGGCATGTGCATAGTAATTGAATTACTGACCAAGTACTGTATCAGTGAAATAATCTTTGTAAGTTCTGTATGCTTAAGTAACTACAGCCTTGATGTTGTGGTAAATGGAGTAACCTTTGTATTGATTTTTTTTGTTGTTGTTGAATATGCATATTTTATACCTCTTAATAAGGCCATCCTTTTCTAGCTGTTTCTGTGTCCTTCAGAACTGAGGCTTTTCTTTCAATCACTTGTGAAGGATTTTCCTGTCACTGCTTGTACCAAGGAACTTCTCAGATGTCCTTTTCAAGGCCCCTTTGCTGCCTCCCTCCTCAGCAGTGAGGAACTCTGCAATGCCACTCCAGTGAATCACCCTCTGCTCCCCCTTCCCTCTCCTGTGGCCCTTGCAAGTAGGACATTCTCTTCTATTCCCACTGCTTCCCAAAAACCCAAACTTGCTCTAATTTTGTTGCAGTTTTGTGGGAAAGTTCATTTTTATCTTCTTCCTTATCTACCCTTCCCACCCTACCCCCCTCCCTACCCCCCTCCCTACCCTTGATATTTTCAGGAAGACTTAAAGTCACAGCATGACAATAGCAAATATAATCCATCCCTGGGACATGGGACATTTTGTTTCTCAGGGACAACAAAAGTGGGTCCATCAAGACCCTATAATGTTGTGGATTTAAAGTTAGTTGCTTGTCCATCACCTCTTGTGTGTTTTTTCTCCTCTGTTGGCTGCTCCATAGTTAGTCTCTGGTCCAAGGGGTAGCTAAATTGGTGTTCATGGTGTTGGCATCAAATTGCAGAAAAAACAGCTGAAGAAAGAGTGAGCATCATCCTGGGATCATCTTTTGCAACAGCTGTGGAGGATGCTTCAAGGCAGTGTAGGATGGCAAATATAATAACCCACAATGCAGTAATTCCATGAGTGTGTGACCCAAGGCATGGATGGCATGCAGTGTGGGAACTTGAGGAGAAGTTATTTTGCAGACCTTTATTTTGGAGTCAGTCTGGATCCCAAAGTGAGATCTGGGCATGTACTTTCCATACAGCAGAGCTGTTTAGCTCCCTCTGGTCAGGACTAGACATGACTTATAGGTGACAACAATACAAATGACTGATAACAGTAATGTAAGCTCATTTTGGGATGTAGACATTACAGATAAACTCCTAAAATATGGCATCAGGAAGAAGCACAGTTTTAAAAATTGACCATTGCTCTGTCCAAAAGAGGATCTCACCCCTCATCATGAATGTTGCCAATGGGTTTATTCTGGCAGCTGCCAAAACTCAAGGGCCACTTTTTGCTGTTCTCCAAGATCTTGTTACATTGGTTCCTTCCTCCTGCCCTTTTCTAGTTAAAGAAAATTAAAATCAGAAATTATTGGGCATTAATATATTTCCACTTCTTGCTTGTGTTCACACAGAAAACTTCAATGGACATCTGCCAGCAAGGAGAATTCATTGTTTCCCAATGTTTGTTCTTACTAGGGCAGATGTGTGAACTAATGGAAGAAGAAAAATTTGGTTTTCTTTAACTCAAATGACCATAGAAAAGAGAAACAATAAATGATGTGTCTTCACTGGTAAACAGAATCAAAATTATGTAAATGCCTCTGAACATGAGTTTGTAGATCTGCCAGAATGAATCCTGGAATACTGTAAGTGTTCTTTCTTTGATGTTTGAGGTGGGGAAAAAGCCAATGTTTTGCATCATGTTCATAAAACCAATATCCTATTTATTGTCACTGATAGCAGGTGGGACAGGAACTGAAGCATCCCACTCTTCTTCTTCAGAAACCTCTCTCTGAGGCATTCTGTCTCAATGTGATCAAACAAGAGTTCCATTCACCTCTGTTTTAAAGCTTTTGCTTCCTGCAAAATAAAGCTGTCAAAGGAAGTGGGAAAGGGGCAAAAGAAGATGTTTGAAGCTTTAGAGTAGAGTTTATCACACTCTGCCTGTCCAATGTGCAGAGCTCCTGCAAGGGAGGGGGACTGTGCTGTCACAGCCCCCAGCACTGCACAGACCTGCTCACTTCCATGGGCTGGGGCGGCAGCAGCAGTGTATATTGATAAAAAGAAAGGTTTGAAGGCCAGGTTTTGATCCTGCAAGGATGCCTGATAAGGGAAATGACTTTTCTCTCTGCACTTTCCCTCCCTGCTGTATTAATTTGATTTGGAGTGGTAAGGATTTTGTTTTGGAGACTTAGCTGAACAAGTGGCAGAGGGCAACAGCAACGAGGATGCATTTATAGCTAGTTTTGTACAGGGCCTTGGCCAATGAAAACTCTGAATGCTCCTGGCCCCTTGTAATTGATGTACAGATTCTCTCAGACCTTTAAAATCAGGAATTAGAAATGAGATTTTTTTTTTTCCTTATATGGACTGGAAACTCAAAATTCATTAGGTGATGTAGGAGTTTTTGGGCATTTCTGCAGTAGTAGGACCCATAATGTTGGGAATAAACATAAAACCTGAGGGCTCTGTGACAACTCATGGACATCCTAAATGGTGTTGAGGTTCATCTATGCTCTGGGCCCAAAAGCTTTTGGCTCTATTTTGTGATTTACCCCTGAGCTGAGCTCATTAAAGAGCTGAATAATTTTCTCTCAAACCCATGGATTTAAAATGCTTGGAGCTAAGCTGAGCTCCAGGAGCTGCTGGCTCAGATATTGCAGGCAGGAAAATTGAGAGAATGGGATGTCAAATGGACTGGGGCAGAGCAAAGGTGCCTGTCAGGGCTGCAGTTCTCTGAGGCTGGAGCTGGGGGAATGCTGGAAAGGAAACTTTGCGGAAAGTCATCAGTGGGACTGCACTGCAAAGTAATTTTTTGTGCTGCAGGCTGCAGGATCTGAGTGATGCTTCATCCATCTGGGGTGTGAGTAATTACTTGGAAAAAAAAAAATCTGTATCTTTTAGAGAATGCTACAGGCAAATGTAAAAATGGGGAAAAGTCTGACAGTCAGTAATTGAGAATGAGAGAGTTTGGTGGGACATGAGCATGGTGGGGTGGACACACAGGGTGAGAGGTACCTGGACTCTGTTCTCTAACCCCAAACTGCCCTTCCTTTGCAGAGAGCTGTCCAGCCCTGCAGCAACATCTCTCCACTCTCACTGACTTACACCATCCTCTTGTAGTCAAAATGACTTTTTGGAAGAAAAAAATTAATTCTAGAAGCATAAAGGCAAAATGTTGAACAGCTTCCAAACATTTGTACTGTGCTGCATAGGAGGATTGATGCTCTCTGGCTGATGTTTACGTTCTGTTTTTAAATTTGATTTTCTGATTATATGAGCAAGGTGTGACTCTTGGGAAAATTTGGTTTGAAACTTTGAGTGAGAGGCGCTCTCTGTGAGCAGCAGGAGCACTTTCTGTTCTGGTTGTAGTTTGTTTTAAAGATGTAGTTATCCCCAGTCATCCCCAGGTGAAGCAAGAACTGGTGTGGCTGAATTTTCTTCAGAGAAATCTTTCCTTGCATGTGGTTGAAGCTGTGGATGGATTTAGTCATGTAACACCTTCATGGAGGCTCTCCTGTTTTAGCAGTTACATCCCCTAGGAGCTGCAAGAGAGAGAGAAATGATAACATAGACACTGGCTTCAATTGGTGTAAGGCCTGGCTTATAAACTCAGATAGGAACTAAAAGCAAACTTGGAGTATTTTAGGGTGTTCAGGCCTATGGTTTTGCTAAGAAGCTCTGTTTGTGCCCTACTTTCTGAGTGGTGTAATCAAGGGCCTAAATTGTCAAAAAACCCCTCCCTCTGCCCTCTCAGCTCTACTATTTTAAAAGCTTCTGAAATGAGGGTCTCAGAACATCTGAAAAAGCAAAGTAGTCAAATTCTCAGTTCTGTTTTGGTCATTTTAAGCAACCCCAAATGTCAGTGGTGTTACTGGTGCTCTGGTTTGTCTCTGATTCTCCAGACTCAGTTACTGCTGATGAATGCAGTTTGTAGTTCTTGTGGATTGTTGTGCAGAGTAACACCACTTCAGGACTGCACATGTCAGTTCTTTCTTCTGGGGATTGAAAAATAATACAGCTTTCCACTCAATAAATGCTGTCACCACCATCTAGTTATCTGTTTTAAGTCTCTTACTAGGGTAGGATACATGCAGACATGTTACTAAAAATCTGGCATCTCTAAAGAGGTAAACAACAAATATAGTGACAGTTATAAATATTTGAGTTACAAATAAAACATTCATAAATACACCTCTTAAACACCATTTTGCTGGAAATCTGTAACTCATTGTGAAGTGCAAAGTTCCCATCTCTTTTTTAAGTGATAAAAGGAAAAGAAAAATGCTGATTGGATCTAGTATATTGTAGGTAAAATGTAGGTGGTGTTTAAGCTGTTTAACAGATTAAGTTCCATTCATGAAAGCCCACAGGCTCCTTCTGCTTTTACCTTTTTTTTCCCTTAAAGATCCTTATGTCATTTAGCCATAATGGTACTGCTTCAGCAAAACACTTTTGAAAATATTCAAATAGAGAAGTCTTTAAGCAGTGTAAAAGATTCAGTTATTAAGCAAATAAAGAATAGGTGAGGAATAATCTTCAAGGACCACACATTGTTCTGTGCCATGGCCTGGTGCCTTGGGCACTCCTCTGTGTAGGGAGAGCTGCACCTGCAGGAAACAGAGATAAGATTTGCTCTATCTGTTGCAATATAGCAGATTGAGAAGTCTGGAGGAAAAAAAAATCACTGTCCATGGAAAGCATGCAGCTGAGGAAGAGGCCTTTGCAGAGTCTGGTAGCCTTTCTTTATGGTACCAGGCCTGAGGTGTGCACTGCTCTGCCAAGAAGTAACAGACACTGTTTCCAGTCCTGTTTGCACTTCCATTGTCTGCATATACAGACATATGTGGATTTTCTTGATTGCTTTATCTAGTGATGGTTAGTATTCTTCATTCCTCTGCCATCTGATCTGTTGGGTGATAGCAGCAGATGTCAGAAGCAAGGATTTTGTGTTGGAAACCTTATCAAGGACAGCACAGGCTTGATGTGGCAGAAGCAATAAGCTCTGCAGCTTCTGGTGTGCAGTGAGATTTTTCTTATCAATTAGCCCACCACTCACAGGTCTGTGCCAGCTTTCTGGAGATAACTCTGCCTTCTCTACTGGGTAAGCATGTTTTTCCCCTGTAAAAAAAATCCCCCTCCATTCTTCCCTGCAGTTGTACAGCTCTGTGGACACAGGTCATTGCTGAATTGTGCAGATCACATGCTAAGACCTGCATACAAAACACTCTGGAGGAGCCTAAACATGTGTGGATCCAGGTCTCAATTAAGCAGTCCTGGCCCTTTCTTTTTCAGCAAACTACCCTGGACAAGTGATGATGCTTAATGCCTCACTTGGCATTCCTCCTAGGCACAGGGGTTGGGCTATACAGGACTGATTCTGTTCCTGATGGGAATTGCAGGTCTGGACACAGACTGAATAGAGGGTGGGCTCTGCCAGGAGCTGGCAGGTGGGGCAGAGGCGGTGTATGGTATCCTCAGAAATAACTTATTCCTACCTCTGGTGCAACTCCCTGGAAGTTGAAAACCATCACTTTCAATGTTACTATATATGAAACAAGGGGCTGCAGGCTTGGGACTACAAACTACTTACAATGTGTTTAACTTACACCATGTGCTCCCTTGAAACGCCATATTTTATAGAGTTGGTTATAGTAGAAACAGGTGATCCCCCAGCCAGGGAATAATGTGCTCTGACTCCATGATTCAGAAGGCTGAACAACTGCTTTATTAAGCTGTATTATATTACACTAATACTATGCTATATTACATACTAAAGAGATACTATGCTAAAAGGATACTAAAGAAAAACTCATGACTGTCTGCAGACAGCCAGGACACAGCTTTGACCCAACTGGCCAAGGAATCAAAACAACCTTCACAGGTATCCAAATAACCAAATCACTTTGGGTGAACAATCTCCATAACACATTCCACATGTGCCAAACAACAGGAGCAGTGAATAGAGATAAAAATTGTTTTCTCTCCTTCTCTGAAGTTCTCACTGCCTTCTCCAGGAAAAATCCTTGGGAAAATTGGGCCTGCTGCAATTTGCATGGCAGAGAACTGCAGCCATGTTGGTCAACTCTATAAAATTATCAATTAAAAAATTAAATGATCAATTATTAAATTATCAATTAAAACAGCTCCAACACAACAGGGTTAACTGCAACTTGGAGTTGAAAACCACGGGCAGCACTCAAGACAAGTGTACATGCTGCCTCAAATCAATCTCATTCAATTCCATGCTGGTTCTTATAGTTTCTACAAATTTATGTGTTCAAATCCTTTTTCAGGATTTAAAAAAACCATCAAACTCAGCCTCAATGAAGGTAGACAGAGTTCTCACTAGAGGTTTTAGGAAGAACATTGCTTTAGCTTACAGGCCTCTCTATGGGTGCAAAGTGCTCAGCCAAATGTTTGCAATAAAAAAAACCCATGGGCAGATATAAACAATATAGCAATATAAATGTGCTTCTAATAATATAAACATGCTTGGTTTAGGATTGTCATTGTCCTCTTGTTCCAGGTAGAGGGTCCAATCAGACCAATGTTCTTGTTTTCTTCTTTACATCAGCAAGAGCTGTTGGCACAAAATACCTTTTTGGTTGGCCCCCACAGTGTGATGGGCAGGCTCAGGCTGCCTGCCAAAAATCCTGGGGCTAAAGTCAGAAGACACTGAATCAAAACACCTCTGGCATTCTTGTTCTGCATAGGGTAATGCAGGTTGCCCCCACGTTGCAGCTTGGTTTGATGGGGAACTTCAGTCAAAATGTTTGATGCTGGAATAAAAATATTCTGATACAGGTGCTGGTCCAGCTGGAACTACTGACAGACTGAAAATGGCAGACAGTCAAGGGAAAGATCACTTTTATTCCCTGTGTGAATGCACATTAAAGATGTTCTGCTGGCTAAAGGTGTCTGGTGAAATGCTGGACATTCCCATGACAATTAGCAGGATTTATATAACCTTTTGTTTATTTAAATTTAATATCTGAATTTAGTTTCTATATATAATATCATTTTGAATAATGTCTCTGTCTTTTTGGGTTTTTTTGTTTACCTATTCCATGATGGTGAAACTATTTCAATTCTCAAAGCAAGCCTCTTCATTAGAGAAGGCATTTGAGGAAAGCCCTTTGGCTCTCTTTGTCCTTAGCCCACACAATTCAGCAGTTCAGCCCATACTCCTGGCCAAGCTGTGACAAAACCTTATCCAGCTCCTTCATGAGCTCCTGCAATGTCCTCACTGGGGAGCTGGGGTGTGGGCAGTGCTCCCAGAGGAGCACCAGTGTCTCTTGTCTTAACTCCTACCAGAGTTGTTCTTCCTCTGCTGGAGCAGGTGTTGCCTTCTACCTCAGCAGGTGTTGCCACTTAGCTCTGTGACCAGAGCTGCTGCAGAAACTCTCCATTGCTTTAGGACTGAGAAATCATCTTTCTGGGACAGTGTAAAGTGCTGCCTCAAAGGCGAGCTCAGATGGTCACCTTCTGGTCATTTAAATAGGAACTGGCAGAGTGGGAGAGAGCTCCCTGCTGGACACTTTGAATTTCTGTGCTGAAAACTGCAAAGTCCTGCTAATAAAATATGTTGCACCCACTGGCAGGAAAAATAAAAATATTACTTTTGAACTAATGTTATTTGACTCATGTAACATGTGCTTACAAGCTCCTTTATTTCTAAATACCCAAATAATGGGTAATTTCTCAGCAACTAGGGCAATTTTCTCCAAAAGTTTTCATGTCCTTCATATTTTTCACTTTTTTTCCTTTTCCCCTTCAGGCCTTTGTTCTTTGCCAAACCCAGCATTCTGCAGAACTTCTCTGTCTGATTCTCTGAGCTCTATCAGTACAGTTGTTTTACAAGCACAGGGTTTGTTGTGGGAGAAGCTGAAATGTTTTCCTGGTGTAAGAGAAATCTCTGCCACAAGGAGTTCAAAGACTAAGACTAGAAAGCCTGGGCTAAGAAGATAGCAGGCCATTAGTGATTTGGGTATTACAGCCTGACTTGAGTGAGCAGATAATATTCTTCCCACAAGCACAAACCTCCTCTTTGACCTGGGGCACACCATGTGGACCCAGACAGTCAGAGATATGCAGGGAGCAGTGATCTGGGCATTATGTAACTCCTACCTCTGTGGAGTGCTTAAAAAATAAATGTATTAAAGACATTAAGACCCAGATACCAACAAGAAAGGGATTAAGTGCATTAGCAGGGATCAGGAAAAGGGAAGCTCCAGCACAAAGGATGATCATTTGTTACAAACTAGAATTAAATTTGAAAGCACAAGAGGGGTGGTTATACTGAGCTCTCTCATGAAGTGAACTGGCATGTGCTGAACCTCTGCTGGCACAGCTTCCTCCTGAAGGCATTCCTACCACATCAGCAGGCTGAACAGGAGGAATACCCTGTGTTGTTGTTCTATTTCTAGAGTCACATACTGTTGTTATCAGATTTCTAAAGTCCCATACCTACTTGGTGTGTTCTTATGGCTGCAGATCTTCACAGCACAGACTCCTTCTTCTGCATGTTGTCCTTTGTCAGTTCAGGGCTCCTTGAAGGATCTCCCTGACTGGCTAACCCACCCCCTTTTATCCCAGTTATCTTTATTAGTCACAGCTGCAGCCCAATTAAGGACAACCGGGACCTCCTGGGGCAAAGCCTGTGTACAGATATTCAAGTGCAATACTTCTATTTTGCTAGGACTCAAAGGCCACCTCTACTATATTTCCCCCTTTTCTTTTACTTACAGAACCAGGTTTTACATACAATACTTCAAGTGCAACACACACACATCCCCCATGACTCAAAGGCCATGTGCAACACACACACATCCCCCATGACTCAAAGGCCATGTGCAACACACACACATCCCCCATGACTCAAAGGCCATGTGCAACACACACACATCCCCCATGACTCAAAGGCCATGTGCAACACACACACATCCCCCATGACTCAAAGGCCATGTGCAACACACACACATCCCCCATGACTCAAAGGCCATGTGCAACACACACACATCCCCCATGACTCAAAGGCCATGTGCAACACACACACATCCCCCATGACTCAAAGGCCATGTGCAACACACACACATCCCCCATGACTCAAAGGCCATGTGCAACACACACACATCCCCCATGACTCAAAGGCCATGTGCAACACACACACATCCCCCATGACTCAAAGGCCATGTGCAACACACACAGCTCCTTTGCTCAAAGGCCATACTCTTTCACAGCTCCTTGACCCAAAGGCTACATTCTTTTGCAGCTCTTGGCTGTCTTATCTTCTACCAACTATCACATCGGGGTCACCAATTGTTTTTGTTCTATTTCTAGAGTCCCATACTGCTGTATTGTTGTTATTCTATTTCTAGAGTCATATACTGTTGTTATCAGAGTTCTAAAGGCCCATACCTCCTTGGTGTGTCCTTATGGCTACAGAGCTTCACAGCACAGACTCCTTCTTCTGCATGTTGTTCTCTGTCAGTTCAGGGCTCCTTCAAGGCTCTCCCAGACTTGCTAACCTGCCCCCTTTTATCCCAGTTATCTTCATTGGTCACAGCTGCAGCCCATCAAGGACAACTGGGACCTCCTGGGGCAAAGCCTGTGTACAGATATTCAAGTACAATAGATTTCCTCTACTATAACCCTGTACAAGAGTGGCAGGTGTATGAAGCAAAAAAGTTAAGATGTGAAGTTACAAAAATGCTGAGATGGAAGATGCAGTGTTGACCTGTGATTTTAACATGTGAAAGGGATTTGTGAGATGTTCAAATATATACATCCCATGGTGTATACTCAGTACAAATCCTTTTTTTGCAATTTTCTGCTGCTCTGTGCTTGCTTCACTGAATTGTGGGTGGATTCATTGCTGCATTTCCTGCCAGTCAGCCTGGAATTTCCCATATATCCCATGGAAAATGACACAGCCAATGGCATTGTCTTTTCTGCCTCAGGTTTGAGTTTGCATGGCCTGAAGATACCCATGTCTTTATCAGGAAACTTCAGTTCCTGATAAACTTCAGTGTGAACAGGGTAAAAAAAAAGCCAGATATCAGGGAGGGAATAAATTTGTTTTCTGTGGTACTGTTTGTCCTGTAAACCTCTTATGGGGATTGATGGATAAAACTGGCCACAGAGTTGAGAAGGAACTATTTAGCCAAAGTGAAATAATACCATAAATAGGACCAAAACTAATGCTCTCCACTTGATATACAAAACAAGGATGACACCCTCAGGACCACTAGGACCAGCATGCAGAAAGTGGAGCAGGATTTCAGTGTTCCTTTGAGTTTCCAAAGACAGCATAAATGGGGCGGGGAGACACTGTGCTGAATTTGGCACTCTGAAATTTGTCACTGAGAACCTGTATTTCTAATGCACTGTTCTTTCTTGCCCTCCATTCAGCAGATCTGAGAATGAAAGGGGTTTAAGCAATCTTCTGGTCTAAAATATGGATTAAACATTTATTAAAGTATCTATTTAACATGTATTACTACATCCAAAACCATTTATTGTGGGGCTGCCAGAGCATTGTGCAGCTGTGCTACAGTTGCTATCCACGTACTCCAGGACATTTCTTTGGGACTTAAAGATGCACAGACGACAAAAAAAATCTTATTTTATTATAGTCCCTAAAGCTTTCTTGGTTTTCCCACTGCAGATGACTCTGGTTGGAGAACAGGGTGGTTCAAGGAATACATGTCTGCAGCAAAGTGCCTCTCAGTTCATCTTCCAGGAAAAGGGGCCTTCAGTTCTTGTTTCATTGTGGACAGCAGATGTGTGCAATGCATGAAATAATCCTGTGAGCTATGGTGTATTTTAAAGGGCTAAAAGAGGCTAGCAAATCAAATTAATTTTTTTTTATTGGTGATGCATGCTGCATTTCTACCTTGTGTTAATGGATTATGGTGGTTTTGCTGTGCTTTTAACTACAAGTCACTTCATCTCATATAGGAACCTTTGGAATATCCATTGGCAAAAACCTGATGAGAAGCAGTGATGCCCTTGAAATGGAAATTGGAGAGCAAAAACTGTGGATGTTGGAATGAGACACCAAGGAAGGGTCAGAACCCAGATTTCTCTACAAGGAGGAACAAGTGGGTAATAAGCCATGAATTCTGGATCCTGGTGGAACCAGGAACACCCTGCCTTGGTCCTGTGCCTCTGGGAGTTCTCTGCTTCTGTTGGCAGCAAAGAGCAGGTTGGTTTAAAGTGTTTGCCTTTCTTAGAGCTCACTTGTGACTAACAACAAAATACTGAGTGACAGCTTCTCTGTAGTTTTAGTTAGGGTGGACATTTGCATAGAAATGGGCAAAATATCCTCCAAAACTTTTTTCTGCCCATCTGACAGCACAGTGTGGTTCAGGGATAAGAATTCCCAGTCACTCCTAGACCTGGCATCTTTCAGCCTGCTGGTCCCTTATCTCTGTCCCCTTCCTACCCTCTCCTCCTACTCAATGATGACTGCTTATCCATGAAGAAAACCTCTCCCTGCACATCTCCTGGATTCCCAGGGGCACCCCCCAGCTGTCAGTTTAAGTGTTCACAAACCCACTTCCCTACAAAGTGTCAATGATTCCTCATATTCCTGCAGGACCCATGCCCAGAGATTGGCAGTGAATGTCAATCTGAGGGCTGGGCTTGAGAATTTTCTTGAATTTATTTCTTGCATGTCTCTTAGATAGTTTAAATTATTTTATGTCATAATGTCAGAATTGAGATATTTTTATATCCAGCTCTCCTCAGAGAACTGTAATTTAGTGATAATTGCAATATTTAATAGTAGCTGCCCAATTTCTTTTTTAAAGATTGTTTATATGGTGTATAATTTTTTTCCACTGAAAGATGCCAGTAATTGTCAGTGTTTTCAGAGGAACACCTCCAGGTGCTCTCCCTGTCCATACAAGGGTGCTCCTTTTGCATGGAACCAGCTGGGCTGAGCTCTTCGCTGTCATACCACCCCAGGGACAGCTGCAGGGAGAGGTAAATTTAAGGATACAAGGCAAAATATATCACCTGCTCCCCTAGAACTTTATCTTAATCTCTAACAGTGACTAGACTGAGTTCAGACTTTTTGTTTGAAATAATTGCTATAATGCAGAATAGTCTCCTTACCCACCCAGAAATCTGTCAGTGTTACAACTGAGTCAGTCAAACAAAGTTAAAAAAACTCAACAAAATTAAAAAAAAAAAGAAAAAAGAAGAACATCTCTCTTCTGCTTTATTGTAAATAAGTTTTCTTCTACATTTTCATCCAAAGGGTAGGGGTAAGTAAGATATGAAGTGCAAGGGAACAAGAATTTCTTTGCATTCCCTAGGGCATTCCAAAGAATTCCCTTCATGGCTCTGCTTGGAATGACTGTAGGTGGGTGGGCAAAGCCTTGGGCTGTGCATCCTCCCCCTGCATGTACGGGGCTGTCAGGAGTCACCCCCACTCCTCTGGGCAAGAGTGGGGGCTCAGTCAGTTTTAATTAGATCTTCATTAACCCTTGTCACTGTAAAGGGGTCATTCCTGAACTTACTCTTTGACTTTATTCCGCTTTTCTTCTCTGAATTTCTTTGACAAAAGTACAGCTGAAAGCCAAAGGATTCTGGGTTTGAGTCAATAGCAATCTAAGTTGTTGGAGTGCAGCCTGTGCTTTGTGCTGAGGTTAGCAGAGACATCTTCACAGGTTTGAGGTATTATTACTTGAAGCTTTATTCAGGTAGCTCACTGAGGGAAGCATTCAGAATCTGCATGAATTTCCAGTGCAACCAATATAAAAATGAAAACAAAAATGGAATCAGAAGTAATTAAACTTATAGTTAAACCCAGACAGAAGGAACTGTGGGGTGCAGAAAATCACATAGATTAATTTTTTAGGAGTATGCCTTTTGTTGCCTTCTTTCAAGTGATTTCAAAGACTTTTCAAAGGGAAGATTCGTGCTGTTCCTGAGTTAGACTCCAAATCAGAGCAGTCATGTGGGATTTGTTTCACCTGGAGTTCCTTGCCCAGCCTTCCTGAGTTCAGGTCCTCTGCCCTAAAACCTGCTGCACACCAGGGCATCCCCTGTGGCACAAACCTGTCTCATTATCTCCCTATTTGTGCCTGGGCAAAGGCCAAGTATGTGAATATAACATGTTCTGGTCATGTGTCTGTCAAAGCAGCCTGAAAACAAATTATCACCTTTTGTGTTTTGGAGTCATGGAGCCAAAATCCTCCTCCAGCATCCTGGGAATTTTCTTTAGCTGTAGGACTCACTGTGCTCTCAAAGGAATAAAAAGCATCAGGAAAGCAGGAAGGAGAGTTCACAGCATTTGTAAGGGTGATTTACTGAGTACAAATTAGCCATTGCAACAAATATCTCATCTGGTTGTGTTGTCATGCACTACCTTTCAGTGTTGCTGTTGCTGGTACCAAGCAGGAAATAAATGAAAACAAAGATGCAAAAGGAACATTTAGGTATGAATTAATTCAATTGCTTTCAGAGCTAAGGTTGTTCTTATTTTTCATATCTGCAAAAATTACCTGAATTTTTTTGTTTTCCTTTCTTCTACATGGTCATTCAGCTCCCCATTTTTTTTTCCCTTTTCTCTATGTATGAGTGAAGAGATAACTGCTTGATCAGTACAGGGGAGTGTAATTCTTGCTGGAGTGAACTGGGGAGAAAATGGTGGGATTTTTCTTCCCTGCAATCAAGTATTTTCCATTGGACCAACAACTTTTTATAACTTTTTGGTGCCAAAGAAGTGGAGAACTGGTTAGGGGAAACCACAAAACCATTAGCAGTCTCTCAAGCTATGGAGCTAAAAAGTTTCAGAGTTTAAATGCTCACAAACCCATTTCCCTATGAAGTGTCAGTGATTCCTCATATTCCTGCAGGACCCATGCCCAGAGATTGGCAGTGAATGTTAATCTGAGGGCTGGGCTTGAGAATTTTCTTGAATTTATTTCTTGCATGTTTCTTAGATAGTTTAAATTATTTTGTGTCATAATGTAATAGAATTGATATATTTTTATATCCAGCTCTCCTCAGAGAACTGAAATTTAGTGATAATTGAAATATTTAATAGTAGCTGCCCAATTTCTTTTTTAAAGATTATTTATATAGTGTATAATTCTTTTTACACTGAAATATGCCAGTAATGGTCATGTATGTTTTGTGGAATGCACTATTCAATATGAAAGTTAGAGAGAAACATGGTACTCTGAAACTCAAAGTCTTTGAATGTATTTTGCCAGTGTGTATTGGAAAGAAGACAAATGTTGACATATTTCTGCAGAAATCTTGTCATCTAGCCAAGTGTACTCATTAAAAATGACAGCAAAAGAGAAAAATTAGAAAGCAAGAGAGATTGAGAAAAAAACAAAGTCTGGGGAAAGACAAGAAAGAGGTGACAAGATTTTTTAAAAAAAATTATTTTCAGACTTAGGCAAGTCAATGAAAGAACAGCATGTTATTCCCAGAATACCATGTCTCTGTTATTAGATAACTGGAATCAGAAAAAAAAAAGAAAAAACCTGATCCCAGGAATCAGAAGTTGTTCAGTTCTGGTTATTGTATCTTTTCATATAATCATCAAACTAGGTATTTACAATTCCTATTAATTTTTTGTTAATTAGTAATGTCTGCGTCGTGCCACTCTCCTCTCACCAAGTGAACAGCATTCTGAAGTGGCTTCTTGCTGACTCTAAGGTCAACCCAGGAGACCAAAGCTTTGCATAACTTGGGTCCACTTTTAACACCATCAATTTTTTGGTAATAATAATTTGGGACCCAAAAAACACGGCTGAGGACATGGTTTAAGACCAAGAGTCTATTGCCTGACAAAGAGTGTAAAACAGTATTAAGGACAGGAATTCAGTGTCCAGGAGTTTGGGGTCTGCATGGCTCAAGGTCTCAACGCGTCCCCAAGAGAAGATGTTCTCATGGAGCAGTGTCTGAAGAGCCCTGTCAGCAGGTCATCCTTTCAAGTTCAGGTCAATATAAGGACTCACAGAACAATCAAATTAAAGTAAAAATAACTGCTCTTTTTTTAGTTTCAGAATTTGGAGCAAAAATTGAAGTAATTTACAAATTAACTTGACTTTTTGTATCCAGTTGTCCTCATTAAAGACAAATGAATGGCTCTGCCACAAGGAGCTTTCCCCCGCTCATTGGAATGTGTCCGTGTGGCAGGTACAGGAGCAAAACTTTGTGCTGATTTCTGCCTATTTTTCCCCTCGGGGGAAGCACTCAGGTGCCTTTTCCAGCTTGGAAGAGACTGTGCATCCAGTGGGAGGCAGTTTCAGGCTGTGATCTTTGATATGCCAGTGAGCAGCTGCACCCTGGTGATAACAGCACCATTACTTAATGCTGGGAAGAGGCATTTCTGGATGGTGTTTGCAGGCTCACAGCTTCTGCCTGAAAATCTCAGGGTGGTGTGTGGTCTGTTTTACTGCCTGGGAGGAGATGAGATCCAATGACATGTTGTCAGAGGAGGTGATGGAATTATTGTGGATGCAAGGCGAGTGTTCTGTGCCCACTCAGTGCTCCCTTCCTCGCTCTCTGGACTGCCTTTCTTCTTCATACTACAAATTAATCACAAGATCCACTTGTTTCAGCTGAACTTCACATCTTTCCATCTGATGGACAGCAAATAGTGGTCAAAACAGGAAAAAAAGGATTAATCTGAGCAGCAGTGGAGTTTCTTTTGTGTTCCTTAGGCTGGAATTTAATAAGGGATCTGACCCTTAAAACTGAGTGAGCTAAAATAAAACACTTCACTGGACCTTAAGTGTTGTCAATATTACACCCTTGGAAAAGAAATTCAGAGCCTGAGTATGAGGAAAATACAGAGGAGTGTGGTAGGAACTGGAGAGGTATTCCATTTAGCATTTGTGCCATCTGAGTGATGACTGTATCTTCTGATAAAGGCATGAAAAACAAAACAACAAACTTGTTGCTCCTTTGCTCTGAAGGTAGGCAAGTAGGCATCATTCATTCAGGGAAGGAATAGACCCTGAAGGCTACAGAAAGCTTCAAGCACTTTTTTTTCCTCTGCAGAAATGTAAATTTATTGTGCCTTTACATCCTGTGTCACAGAGCTCTCAAAAACTACATTTCTGCCATCCCTTTCCCTGGATCTTTGCTCTCGCTCACAGCTTCCTGCTCTTGGGAGTACATGGAGAAATGGTGCCTCCTTCGAGGCTGCTGCAGCTGAGGCTCTAGGTGGGGATCCAGGGCAAGTCCAGTCCCCCAGGATATCTGGTGATCCTTTAAGTTTTAGCTTTTATACTTTTCAGATCCTGTACTGGATTAGTTTATAACTCTGAACCCTGTATAGAGTGTTAGTAAACTCTCATCACAGTATGGTCAGACCTGAGAACCAAGGCCATCATCACAGCCTCAGGCCCAAAAAGTATAAACAAAGGGGAGAGCAAACTGGGGGAATGTGACTTCATTACCTGAAGCTGCAATTGGACAATTAACCCCTGATATGCAAAGAGGCCAAACTTATATCTGTATAAAAACTCGTGTCCATGGTCCATCTTGGGTGTAGCCTCAGCCAGGCTCCTGCACTGCCCAAGGTGTACCTGTCAAAAGCCTTTAATAAATCCTCACTTTATTTTTAACTCTGCCCAGCCTCTGTTCTAGGTAGCCAGTCCAAGGCATCACTGGCACAGTCTGTCCTGGCTCCAGGAGGGCTGTGGTGCTCCTGCCTCCCCATCCTCTCATTCTCCACAGAACCAAAGTCTGCACAGTAAAGTGACTGGGTTTTATCAGCTGCACCCAGCTGGATGTCTGGCCTTGTACCAGCCAGCCATGGTATAACTCAGACCATTCCATTTTCCCCAGCTCTCCTTCCATGAATTAGTAGCTGTAAAGCACAGCTATGAGCAGCAGCAAATCTTCCCATAATTTCTGCCTTCCAGAGCCAGGTAACAGTCCAGGTTTCCATCACCACTCTCTCCCCCTCTTTCTTGCTGTCTTTTAGGGACAGGTAACAATAATAGTCCATATTACACATCCTCCTTAGAGCTAGATAACTAATGATTTTCACTGTGTGTCTGCCAGAATTAGGTAACTGCAATACTCCTCATTTTATATCTGTCTTAAAGGCAGTAACAGCAGTACTCTAAATTATGTACCTTTCTTCCTTTTTCTCTGTCAGATATTGTTATATTCATTTTATGTGTCTTTCCTGGAGCTGTAATAGTTTTCATTGTATTTCCTCAGAGCTTATTATGGTAATGTTCCTACTGCATATCCCAGAATCATAAGTGGATATTTTTGAGTCATCTCTGCTGTATTTTACCTGCAGTATTTATTGCAATTTGAGTAATTAAAATAGTGTCCTGAGGTTAACAGCTCTCAGAAGGGTTGTGCTTTTCCTTTCTGCAGCTCTCCATGGACTGTCTTGGAGTTGGAAGTGTTCTGTGAAGAGACCTCTGCCCACTCTTGATCCTGGGAGTGGCTGGTACATTCTGGAATTTAGCAGTGCTTTACTGATGCCTTGTATAGGCTGATGTAGAACAGAGGCTGGACAGAGTTAAAGAATAAAGCAGGGATTTATTAAAAGGCCTCAATGGATCCACCTTGGGCAGCACAAGAGCCCAGCCAGGGCTGCACCCAAGATGGACCCAAAATGGTCACAAAATGGACACCTGGTCACGGGGTCTCACCCTTTTATAAGTTCTGGACCATTTGCATATTGGAGTTAATTGTCCAATTACAGCTTTAGCCCATGAAGTCCCATCCTTCTTGTTTTTCTCTCTTCATTCCACATTGTTTATGCTCTTGGGCCTGAGATTTGGATCATTTGTCCTTGGTCCCCAGCTAGAGAAGGAATTGTTTTGTCTCCCTGCTCTGTGAAGAGAGCTCACCATCCCCTAATATGAAACTCAGAAATACACACTAAAGCAGCACAGAATCTGAAACATATCAAAGCTAAAACTTAAGGCATCATTACTGCCAAGTCACCAGGACTGTGGTGCTGAGAGGGGCTTGGCCTCTCCAGGTTTCAGAAAGAAGATTTTCCCACATGCCTGCATGTTCATGCCCAGCATTTTGCCAACTGAAGTGCTGAGCAGGTGAGCAGACTGCTCCTCCCCAGTGCCTAATGCCCTCATTCTTGGTTTTGATTTCAGCCCTCTTTCCTAGCTCACAATATGAAATTTGCTGAGCACGGGCAGCTGAGACAAGCTCCACAAATTCAGCTATGACTCCTTGATTATTCTCTGGGATTTCATTTCTTGCTATACATTTTTCTTCAGACAGTACAAGTGTCTTCTGTGAGGCCCTGATGGAGCAGAAACAATACTGTGTGTTTTAAGTGATCTTCCTCTTTGCTGCATGTATGCTAAACAGGGTAACAAACCAGTAGCTGTACCTCAATTTATGTAAAATAACTCCAAGCAGCAAGACCAACCTGAAAATCTCTTAATAAACTATTCAGTAAATGGATCTGTGTAAATAATACACAGGAATAAATTGGAACTGGTTTGAAAGCAGAGAAGGAGGGCTACGTTTATGGCATGGTTCAGAGATTATAAATTAAATCACACCAATTTTGTCTCCTGTTCCAACTTTTATTAGAGAATCAAAATTCAGATCAGGCTCATAAAAAGAGTTCCTTGTACTGCTTGAATCTCATAAGTGAGTCTGACTCTACTTGCAAGAGAACACTCTAAAAAAAAATTAAACTGCTGCCTGGCCATGATACCAGCAAGAAAAACCTGAAAAGTAAAATACATTATAAGAAATACTTTGTTTGAATTTTGAGATGAAATGAAGTAGAAGCTGCTTAAAAAACCAATGTGATGTGGCTCCAGGTTAGGGGCATAACATATGGAGAACTCTTAAACTTCATGGGAAATTAATAGAGATAACTGAAGAGGGTAATTTCAGGAGTGTAGCCATAGAATTGATGCAGACCTGTGAATAACATTGCACCCAAAACTGTGTTATTAAAATTTCCTGGCATGGACATGAACCACAGAGGAAATCAGTCAGAAGTATAAAGGTCTAATCAGGACAAGCCAGTGAAAATGGAGAGCATTCTGCAACTTGGAAAGAAGCTGCAAAGTTCATTGCACTACATTTAGGAGAAGGGCTCCTAGCAAAGCTATTCTAAGTGAAGTTACCTTCAGCTTAGATGAGAAAAATATGCTGGCCATATTTTTTCATATAAAAGAAAATTGAATTCTTAGCCAGAATAAAGAGAGAAAAAAATATTGGAATCTAGTGTGATTGTGAAATTCCCTCTGTGGTAATCTGATCTACAGCCCATCAGCCAGGGCAGGCTTTATCTGTCATTGCCTGACAAGGAGAATTTCTAAAGAAGAATATGTGGCCACTCCAGCCTTTGCCAGGTGTGGAGGGTGATGGGCACTGAAAGGCCACCAGATTGCATCCTGACTTTACATGTCAAATGTTCAATTTATCAAATTGAGATAGGGTGTCAGTATTAATGTGATTTCTGCCACAGAGTTTTGCACAGCCCATCACAGGCTGGCTTTAGGCTCCCTGGAAACTCAACAAACCATGAGTTCACCCACACTTGTGGCCCCAAGATCAGGACCAAATAAGCAGGTTCCCTCTCCCAGATGAAGCCTTTTGAGATGACACTCTGACAAAAGTCCCTCCCTGGTACTTGCCTTGTTGCATTGAGTAAGTTAAAAGAAAGATTTCTACCTACTTGCTAATATAAGAAAAAATTTAAAATAGCTATTCTGGGTGTCTAACAAGGTCTGCCTGTCTCAGATAGCAACATTTCAGCACAAGCAGCTGTAATAAAAGCCAAGGAATTTATTGAGGAGGAACTGAAGAAGTTAAATTCTGATAATGGAAAATAATTTATATTGAGGTAGTTTTCCCATTTGTTTCAAACAAGGCCCTATCACTCAATTATTTCTTTATAAACCTGATAGGTTTTTACAGATTTAATGTGTTCAAGTAGCTTATGCTTTTCAAGAGATCTGCTTTCAGTGATCTGCAAATACTTATGTTATGATGGAGGTGGAACTAAACAAAGAAAAGTTACATAAATGCCATGGAGCAGAGGCTTCATGTGTTAGGAATATTAAAAATAGCTCATCAGTGCTCACAGGGTCTGATTTCAGTAAAGCAGGCTATGTTTTCCATCCCTTTATGCATGACTTCAACTAGAAAACCATTACAGAATTGAGAAGTATCTGAATATCCAAAGCACAATGCCCCTTGGCAGAACTCATGAGAAAACAAGAGGGTTGAAGAGGGGAAACACATTTAATATTCATATATTAATTGACTGTAAAGTCAGTACATTCTGTTGCCTTTTTTGCTAGGTCTTTAGTTAGGTGTGACTGTTTTGTCTGATTTTTATCAAGCTCCAGTGAAGCAGCACACAAAAGAGAAAATTCCTAAACAGAATGTGAAAAAAGTGAAAATTGGAGTGGGATGATCGATGGTTTGGGGCTTTCTCTGTTCAGATGGGGCCCAACTTTGAACTGCTGGATCCAGATTCTGTAAGGATTCAGGGAGGGTCTTGAAGTCAGATTCCTTAACTCTGCTTTCATGTTTTATGTGAATCCACACCAAATCTCTTCCTGCTCTTTTAGCCTGGCTTCAGATATAAAATTTGTCTCTGGAGGGAATAGTCTGTCATTCTTTCCACAGTAACTTTGAAGCTGTTTATTCTAACCTTTCACAAGAGATCAGAAGTCTCAAAATACAGTATTTCCATGAACATAATGAAGATAAACAGCTGGATAAAGTAGGAAGAGTGTAAAACTCTTTGCCCACTACAAATGAAGAGGTTGCAGTAGACTCTTCCTCATAGCCATCCAGAAGTTGGGAACCAGAAGAAAACCTCAGGAGAGAGCATTTTTCTTCTTAGGTTTCAAAAATCTAATCAAAAAACAAGGAGCCATGGTATTTTAGGCTTTTAGTATAAGATTTTCTCTTACCTGGGACTAGCAAACTGGATTTGCTGTGGTGGGATACAACCCTATTACCTCTGAAAATTAACTTACATACTCAAACCAGTTCAAACACACACTTGACCCCTGATTCACAAAGCGTGAAAGAGTGATTGCAACCAGATTGTAGTCCTGGAAAAAAGTGAAATAATTGAGTGAAGAATTATGGGTTTAGTTTTTCTGAGGTTTTTTTTTTTTCCTATTTTATTCTAATTAATTTGGAGGAAGAGAACAAAGAATGTGATCTCTCAGAATGTTTCACTCCTCTTCAGAGAAAAGGAAAGAAACCCCAAGCAAATAAAAAAAATCTTGATTATTTCAAATAATTAATTCAATTTTTGGAGTTGTCAGGATGTTTGAATCCCATCAATTACTTACATGCAACAGGAATTCACCTGTGTTTATATTCACAAAGGCCTTGGAACTCATGCAGGAAACTAATTTTTCTTAATCTCACTCGCAGTATGGAAATCAAAGGAAGAGCTGCTTTAACAGGAAACCTCTGATAAGACTGGAGTGTCTAAGATTTCCCAGGTGCCTTCCTGGGAGGGTTTCTGGCTGTTTTCTTTTCTAGCTGGGGGCTAATGGCAACCACCCAAATTTCAGGCCCAAGAGCATAAACAATGGAGACTGAAGAGAGCAAACCAGAAGGATGGAACATCATAATTTGAACCTGTAATTGGACAATTAACTCCAATATGCAAATGGACCAGAAGTTATAAAAGTGAGAGACCCCGTGACCAGGTGTCCATTTTGTGACCATTTTGGTTCATCTTGGGTAAGGCCCTGGCTGGGTCCTTGTGCTGCCCAAGGTGCATCCATTGAGGCCTTTTAATAAATCCCTGCTTTATTTTTGAACTCCATCTGGCCTCTGCTCTAGGTCAGCATGCACAAGGCACCACTGTCAGCCTTGGCACTGTGATGAAAATAAGAAGGGGCACACAGCACCCAAAAAATGTGTGGGTGGAGAAGGAGCCACTGCAAAGATGCTCTGGCTTGTGCCAGAGAAGAAGAGGTGCAAACATTTAGTGGCATGGCTTGGCTGGAAGCAGGAGCTGTTTGTTATTAGGACTCCAGATTGTCTATTGACTCCTGGATTATTGACATGGGCAGTGTGGCTCAGTGCCCCAGGGTAGCTAGCAGGGTCTCTGTGAGAGAGCTGTGCTGCCATTACAAAGCTTAGAGCTAGTAACACTTCTACACTGGAAGTAGATTACAAAAAAGACATCAATAAACAAATCCCAAACCCCCTCCCCTGAGTTTACTCTGAGTTTCCTGTGATTACAGCACAGTAGCATCAATATGTGCTGGAGGGAAATGAGATCATTAAAAAATAGCAGTAACTGAGCAGCAGCAGATGTGTCAAGCTGGGGAGCTGCAGGAACTACAGAGAAGATGGACAGGGTGAACTGGGGACAGAGCCTGGGGTCTCTGGACCTCTCACACCCAGGAGTCATTTGAAATAGGACTGCTGGAGCCTGGTAGCATCACAGCTTGTCTTTTCCAAGAAAACTTGGATAACTAATGTTATGCCCTGTTTCTGAAGAAAATGACAATCGTTTCCCCTTTGGAAAATACTTCCTAGAGACAAGTTGATGATTGAGTTTTGCAGAAATTAAAGCATATCCAGACTCATTCAGCAGGGCTGCTGTGCCAGTGAACGGAAGGAATAAATCCCCCAGAGAAGGAAAAGTGCAGGAAGACTGGCAGCCCTATGCAGGGCATGTGGCACTCAGAAATGTACAAACTGAGTCCAGAGCTCTCAGCATGGCCCTTGGAGTCAGAGAAATTCCTGAGGATGGAGGTAGGCAGTGCACTAGAGCCTGTCAAAAACACTTCATTACACTGGCTGGCAAGGGTCAAAGAGCACTGCAAAATACCTCCAAGGGGAGAAATCTGAGTAAGGAGCTGAGAGGCAAAATATGTCCCATAGAGTCTGTGTCTGAGAGAGCCCTGGGGGGCAGGACCCTGCTGCCCAAACCTGGGGCTGGGATCTGCCTGCCTCAGGGCTCTCTGCTCCCATGGTGTGGGTGCCCTGAAGGCTTTTGATCCCCCCTAGGGAAAAATCTCATGCCACAGAACCTGCATTTCTGCTTCCTGCTGCATGAGACTTCCTAGGCTCTCTGGAAGGTGATGTGCTCTTTCTGGGGCTGTGCCTCACTGTCAGAGGGAAACACAGCCTGTCCTGAGGTGAGCTTCTCACCCCTGCAGTGTTCCCTCCTTTCTTATTACATCTGTAGCCATGATATTTTATGAAAAATCCTTTCATTAGGATTTTTTCTCCTGAGAAGCTGAGAAGCCTCAGAGGAAGAGAAAAACAATAATTATCTGCTGCTGTGGAATGCAACAGGTGCATCTTTGATTGGTCCAAGTTGGCTGTTTCTAATTAATGCCCAATCACAGTCCAGCTGTCTCGGACTCTCTGAGAGTCACAAGCTTTTGTTATCATTCCATTCTTTTTCTATTCCTTTCAAGCCCTCAGATGAAATCCTTTCTTCTATTCTTTTAGTATAGTTTTAATATAATATATATCATAAAATAATAAACCAGCCTTCTGAAACATGGAGTCAACATTCTCGTCTCTTCCCTCATCCTGACACCCCTGTGAACACCACCACACACCTGGAAAATCCTGTTAGCCCTCCAGTGTAGCTCATTTAAGGGTTACAAAAGTGCTGAATGCATATGCAATCTTAATAAGTGGTGTTCCTTTCTTGTGATTTTATGTATTTTAATGGCAATTTGCAAAGGCTGTTCCAACAACACATGAGCAAGGCATCTAAACATGCTTGTGATTTTGTGTAGCTGCTGCAGTTGGTTTGCTGTAGAAGTTGGACGTTATATTGGATAATATTATTTGTGTTCTTTTGCTTTTGAGACTGCCAGGACTTTGTAAAATCACACTTGTGTGAAATGAAGTCCCTCCTCTAAGGCTATAGAGCACCAAGGAAAGAAAAGATATTCATGCTTGTACATTTCTCCACAGAGCTGGAAATCACCTTGTGGCTTTTCTGGGTGCAAAGCCCTTAAAAGTGGCTTTTTAAGGCCAAAGACAAGTCTGAAGGACAAGGACTCGGCTGCCCAATCCATCAGTTGGTGGCTCCAAGGAGAACTTCCCACAGCAAAGCCCTGCATGGTCCCCAGTATGGAGTACCTGGGGACACTTTGTCCTGAGTTGTTTTGCTCTGTGCCTTCTCCAGGACAAACACAGGTGAGGCTCTGGTATGTCAAGACTCCACATCTATCAGCATATATGGTCTCAGCCAGTCTTTTTGGAGGGGGAAATATTTTTTATGTCTGGATGGATAACTCTTTTAGCTGTTTTTTGAAAACTTGGAAACTCACACATAATGCTAAATTTATTAGTTACACATACAGCCAGTTTATTTCCAAGTAGTCTCATTTGGCTATGATCATTTGGGTAACTGCTCTGTAATATGTACCTGAAGAGTCCTAGAAAATCTTTTATTGGCAAATAAGAAATAATTCTAACCTTCAGTAATTGTGAAAAATGGAGAAATAACCCTTAATAAATATGTATCTTTCTGGGGTTTTACATTGGTTCCCTTTTTATTAGCTTGGTAAAGCAATTTTCAAAATTACATTTGAGGGCTTTTAAATGACTGAAGTCTCTGGACATATTATCTTTGAGCTATTCAATAAATTTGTACTGTATTTTTCTGCACAGTATACATTTTAGCTCTCTTTTCTTCTTTGTGAGAGAAATATTGATTCATTGATTGAAAGTTAGTTAATTTAGGGTGGAAATCATCATCCACATGGACACAAATACATCTGATCTTCCCCTGATGTCCATCCACATGGCAGGGCACAGTAACAAATACACCATAGTGAAATGCATTTGGTGCCCAGTCCACTCAGCTGTGCTCTTCCACGAGGAGTTCCAGGCAGTATTTTAGCAAATATCTTGAGAAGGAAGGAGTTAAGAACAACTTTCTTAGGCAGGTCCTTTGCAGGCTGAAGTCATGATGTGCTGAACTGCCAGTGCCTGATCCAAAGTGAGAGATCAGGCACATTCCACACATGGCACCCCCTCCAACCCCTTGGCAACCTGGCAGCTTGCAGGTGGAGGCTGCTGGTTTGGGGTTATTCCTTGGGCTGTTGTGGTTTGGTGTCACCATCATATTTTCTGAAAAATCCCCTTGCCCAGGATTTCTCTCCTGGGAAGCTGAGAAGCCTCAGAGAAAAAGGAAAACAATATTATCTCATTTGCTTCCCCTGTGTTTTGCTGCTTTGGAATGTAGTTGGAGATTGTTTATCCAACATGTGAATTGTTTTTATTTATTGGCCAATTATGGCCAAGCTGTGTCAGACTCTGAGGAGAGAGTTACGAGTTTCTTGGTAGTATCTTTTAGCCTTCTGTCTGTATCCTTTCTGTATTCTTTAGTATAGTTTAGTATAGTACACTTTAATATAATATACATCATAAAATAATAAATTAGCCTTCTAAGAACATGGAGTCAGATTCATCATTTCCTCCCTTTGATAGGGGTCTCAGAAAATACCACAGTTTGGGATGGAAAGGATGCTGCCAGGAAACTTGGGAGAGGCTGGAAGCTTGGTTTTGCCTACACAAGCTGGATGTTGATGTGTAAAAACATGCTAGGTGCAGGCAGGTGGCTGAAGTGAAGAAAGCAACACAGTGTTATTAATCTGAATAATTGTTAATTCATACTACAGGGAGAAATCTACACATCTGCCTTTATGTATTTAGTATACATATTTATTTATTTTGTCTGCATAATCTCAAATTTGTGTCCAGCTTGAAGCTCACAAAGAGCTAAAAAGTTTCCAATTTCTCACTCCCTGGACTTCAAGGCTCAGCTGTAAGGAAGTTATGGGAAAGGATATTCTCATTTCATTTTCTGAAGCTTTTTCTTTATTTTATTTTATTTTATTTTATTTTATTTTATTTTATTTTATTTTATTTTATTTTATTTTATTTTATTTTATTTTATTATTTTATTTTATTTTATTATTTTATTTTATTTTATTTTTTCATTTCATTTCATTTTGCTAAGTTTTAGTATTTGTTCTGTTATTCCTCTTTGAGGGGGGAAATTTATTCTGGTGGTGAGTTGAGACTTGACATGTTGCAATTAACAACCTGTGGGTTAGATATATTTAGACAATTATGAAAATCTTTCATGCCACTTGTAATTTGGAACAGTGTGGGGTTAGCAGAGAGCTGAAAGGAGTGCTCACTGCACACCAGTGACCACATTCAGCTTGCCACAGTGACACCAAAACATTTTCAAAAACAGTCTTTTGATGCTTTTATGAAGGTGACCTAAACCCAAGCCTCATGTTCAGCTGCCTTAACCTGCACCCTCAGTGCCTTTCCCTGGGCAGCCACTCCTTCCCCAGCCTGCTCAGAGTTGTTGTGACCCCAGTCCAGGACTTGCCACTTGGCCTTGTTGAATATCTGTTGCTCTTGGCCCATTCATCCAGCTTAGAATGAAATAAAATAAAAAATCCCCCATCAAAAATAATATAGAAGCAGCCTAAGGGGGCTATCTCTGCAGTAAATTTAATTTTACTCTTTGAATCCAAATAGGATTTTTTTTTTTACTGTGACTGCTGGAGCACACTACAAAAATGGGGATAAATTTTATCTTCTAAAGGGCCACTATAAGGTCCTCATTTGTGTCCAGAACAGCTTTCCCTACAGCTGTCACAACCCTGTGGACACATTGTCACAGGTGACTCAAATATTCAGTGTTTTGCTTACATGCAGAGGGTTTTAATTCTTCTGACTCCAAACCAGCACCATGAGTGCCCCGTGTTCCTCTTTTGAAGTATGGCTTAGAAATGTAAGAAGAAAGAAAGAACCTTTTTCATTCCCTTAGAGAGATTTCTTTAAAGTGTCTTGCTCCAAATGGCTCCAACTAACCTTCCCAGAAACAATTAAAATAGAAAGAAAACTAGCAAAAATTTTGAACGACAAAGGCTAAGGAAAATAGAAAAAAAACAACAAAAAAAACCCCATCAGCCTATGCAAAGAAACCTTGACACAATGCCTAAAATGAGTTCACAAGATGTACAGACACTGTGCAGTAGTAATGAATTCATATCATTAGTGTGATGAAAATAGCAAATTATGTTAATGAATATGGAAAGAAACAAATGTGTTTATTGGGGACTTCTGGTGCCAGGCTTGGAATCCTTTTCTAAAAAAGTGATAGTTTTGCATTTACAAACTCTTCCATTTTCCACTCTTCTGGCTTCTTTGGTAAATTTATGTAATTAAAGGATTGGAACAGCTTTTGTCTGGCCCATAGGGCAAAGCTGAATATTGGAGGTGTTTGGCACTGCCAGCACCCCACAAACCTGGCTAGGGGTATTGGAGCATCTCTCCCAATGCCCTCACATCTGCTAATGCAAAACACAGAATTTGAAGGATGGTTCCTGTCTGTGGTACCACCTTTGGAGTTAATCAAGTCTATTCCTGTTCAAATATTCTTAAATCCTGTTTTTTTCCTCTGGCTCTGTTGAGGTAAGGCTTGAGCTCCTGTTTGTGGAGGCTTTTTTTCCATATGCTTTCCAGCATGGCATTTTAAAAGCGCTTTTTTTCCTCCCTCCACTTCTGTGATTTTAAAATGGCCAGATAGATTAGAATTTGGGCACACAGAAATATATGGCCTTCAAAATTCACCTCTTAGGAAATAGAGCTTAGTGCTGGATGTGGAGGGGTCAGACAAATTTGAAATCACATACAATTGCTCACCTCGTTCCCCAGCACATTCCCTGCCCAGATCCAGAGTCCAGGTATGCAACAAAATTGAATAAGAGGCAGAGAGAGGAAGGAAAACAAATGAAGCTTTGCTCCTGTCCCTTTAAATGCTGCATGTTGCCTCCTAAAAATACTTATCAAGAGCTAAAAGGACAAAGGGGGTTATTTTCCTGCCTGGAGGACCTTACAAGGGCCTTCTTTAACTTGCTGAAGACCAGCAATGATAAATAGCACAATGTTCTTTTAGCTGTATGGCACACTGCATTTTTCCTGTCATGGGTATGAGACAGGAGAATGCTGCTCTGCTCTCTGCACAGCAGGAATTCCCTCCAGTGACTGTCAGGAGTAACTAAAGCTTCTCCTCAATGAAAAACATGGATTAATACCTAATAATAATGCCTAATAGTATTAATACCTGGGAATACCTAATTAGGAGTGCTTTTGGAACAGAGAGGATTGTGGGGGTACCAGTCAGTCTCATAATCTGAAGGTTGTGATCCTCACACGGTGTCACCAATTGTGGTGGTACCAGTTGTTGGTGTCTCTGGGTCTGGATTGAAGGCACTTGAGACAGTAGTTCATGTTCAGACTCAAGTGTTTATTATTTCTTATCAGTAAAACAGTCTCACTACTGTGAGTTTGGCAGCTTTTCATTAGAAGGCACAAAATGGCTCACAATCTCTTGGTACAAGGTCTTTCAAGACTAAACTCTCCAATTAAGAACTGACACCTAGGTTATTTTCCCTTTTAACCCAATAACTGATCCCCCACTGAGCCCATAATGGGGATTTTTCTGCCCAATTACAAAATGCCACCCAAACCCATGATGAAGAAGGAAGAAGAAGCATGAAGAAGAAACCCAGGATGACACCCTGTGCCCTCCATCTTGCTTCCATCCACAACATACTAAAAATCCCAAAACCTAAATTTCTCACCAAGTGATACACCTACACTACTCTCTATAATCTATTCCACACTTTTGTGGGTTCCTTGAAGTCCAGGAAACTTTCTCCATGACTGAGGGTCAAAGTCAGTGCTACCCTAGGGGTCAGGGCACCCCAGAGCAGACAGAGAAATATTCCTGGTGCCCTGGGTTTCCACATAGAATGAAGGGCCTGATGCTTCTCATCCTCCCAACACAAAGGTGTTCCTCTGGGACAGAGTTTAATCTTCATTTCAAATCTCCTGCAGGGTTCAATTCTCCAGCAGTGTTTTCAGTGTGGGAAGCAGCGTCAGTTGGGACTCTCTTGTAGGAAAGGATGGGATTTGGGTGGATGTGATGGCCCACATCCCCTTTCTCTGTGTCTAGGAGGCAGCAAATCCAGCATATCCAGAGCATCCTGGCTTCCTGCAATGCACACTTCCCTCTCACTCTTAAAAAAATGCAGCACACCCCTAAAACTTCCCGTGCTAATTGCTGACACAACCAGAATTACGTAGTCATAAAGAGAGAATTTTACTGTTGCATGGGGAATTATTTAGAGTAGAGAACTATGTGAATGCCGAATTCTCTGAATGATTTCTGTGTGAATTTCACATTTAACTTATGGTAAGTACCTTGATAAAAGCCCTGAGAGAATAATTCCATCTTGTAACTTTTCCATGATTGCTATTGTATGGGTTATCAATCTTACACTTTACATTTAGATATGCTAAATAGGGCTTTTCTTCCATTAATAATCAGAAAATTTCCCTTTTTTGTGTACTTTTCAGAATTAAAATCAGTATTAACATTATTTGGCTATCTGTTTGGACAGGGAATTTCAATGATGAGAGAAAGAAAGTTAATTTCATTTTTAGATGAAGATTACTGGGTGGAGAAGAGTCACACAAAGGAGAATTTATAAGATGACTCCTCTCTAGTAGGTTCATGAGCAGTCTGAAATGAGTAAAATTCTTTTATTTTTGCAGAAAATAGTTTTACAAGCTCCTCCCTGCCTTAAAACTAACATGCTTATTCTGTAAACTCTAAAATGTGGGCTGCCAGTGTAAGCATGTTTTGTAGGCTCTCAGAGCCCTGGGGTGAATGATGCTGGCAGCAGTTTGCAACCCCCAAATGGAAGCTGCAATTCTGCAATTCTCCCTTAATTTTGAGCCTTTTCTGGTCCCAAACTACTGCAGAAACCTTTTTCCTCTGACACAAAGCCTGCAGCAAGCACAAACATGTTTACAGGTGAATTACTATTTACAGGTGAGGTATTTCTAGGGGCCAACTTTATCTTTAAGAGGCTGATCTCACTGGGAGAGTGCTGTATGGTCCACAGAGAGAGGCTCTTTCCCAGGGGAGTGAATTGTTGGGATAATAGTTACTGTGTTAGTGCAGGGCTAGAGCCTCTCCTCTGCTCCTGAGCCCTCCTCTGACAGGTCTTATCCTGGCTAGCACAGAAGCAGAAACCAGAATTTTTGCCATAGCTGAAGGATGCCATTCTTTCCTGTGTCAGTTTTCTTCTTTCAGGTTATTCAAATTCTTTCAGTGTTTTCCCCAGTGGTTTTTTTTTTTTTTTTTTTGTTTGTTTTTTTGGGATTTTTAAATTTTTTTCTGGATCTCTGATTCTGTTCAGGGCTCCAATCTAAGGACATGGCTTCTGATTTTTTGGAAATGCAGAACCTGAATGTTGTGCCTCACCAGTTCCTGACAGATGAGAGAGGGCCGGGACTGGGTTTATGCTCTGTTTGGTGTTGTTTGTTTGCCTTGTTATACATATATATATTAGCAAAAACTGTTATTCCTTTTCCCATATCTTTGTCTGAAAGACCTTTAATTTCAGTTATAATAATTCCAAGGGAGGTTCCAGCCTTCCTTGGCAGACACCTGTCTTTCAAACCAAGACATTGTTCCACTTAGTTTTTTTGCTTTTCCCAGGATTTCATTTTGCTTCTTTCTCATTTTTCCTTCCAGAGGAGCCAAACCCAAGGGTGTGCACACATGGACACTGCTACCACCCATCCCACATGTGACTGCTCTTTCAGGTAGGGCAGAGATGCTTCTGTGTGTGGAGCAGAGGCAGAAGAAGTTCTCTGCATTAGTCCAGGGTGATAAATGTTGGTGACCAAAGGCTCTTTGCAGACGGTTTGCAGACAGCCTGTCCCAGTTCACATAATTCTCATTATTCTTCTGGGAGGTTTTTTTTGCACTCACATTGTGAGTCTAGGACTTCTGCCTCTCAAGAGCTCAGAACAGACCCTGATTTTTAAGAGTGATTTAGTTTCAAATGTAAACTTTATACAGGCAGTTAAAAAGTGAAAGCTCTCTGTTACAGAAAATGGTGTTTATTCTCTTTTCCTCAATTCCCTCTCCTGTAAATGAGGTCAGGAATGTTATGAATCCAACATCATTAGTGGTTGCAAAGTGTTTTGAGATCCCTGAATGGAAGGACTTATATAAGTGGGAAAGTCTTATTAGGATAATTATAATTGCCAACTGTACTGGCACAATATAGATCACTTAATGAGTTATTTGGCTTTTCCTTTCTCTCCTTTTCTCCTTCTCAGCTCCCCTAAGCCACATAAATAGACTGATTTTTAATTGGCAACTTTAATTTCTAGCAACTGGATTTCTCTCCGAAGTTCAGAGTCAGCAGCAACGTTTAGAAAATGCAAGTTGGTTTCAGATCAATTGGAATTTGCAGGGCCACAGTAAAAAGGAAGGTCTCTGTGCTCCTTGAACTAGAGAAGCACAACTGAACGTGCCTTTTGAATTCCCAGCACTTTTCACTGCCTTACCCTGGCGTGCTCACCATTCACGGGTGCTTGCGACCAATCTCTTGAAGGGAATTGGGGACTTCATGCTGCTGAGTCACAGGGCAGAGCTAAATGGTCTCTGCGGGGAAAAGAAATCCCCTTTGTACCCTGGTCTCCCATTTCACTTGTGTTGGTTTGCAGAGAAAAAGAAATCCCATTTGTACCTTGGTCTCCCATTTCACTTGTGTTGGTTTGCAGAGAAAAAGAAATCCCATTTGTACCTTGGTCTCCCATTTCACTTGTGTTGGTTTGCAGAGAAAAAGAAATCCCCTTTGTACCTTGGTCTCCCATTTCGCTTGTGTTGGTTTGCAGAGAAAAAGAAATCCCCTTTGTACCCTGGTCTCCCATTTCGCTTGTGTTGGTTTGCATGTGGGGTTGTCTGGAACTGATGCAAAGATGGGATGATAAGACCAACTCTTGTTGAATTAGGACATAAAATACTATTGATAACCAGGTAGCTTCCTCCCCAGCTTTTTCTCTCAGCTGCAGCAACCACTCATGTCCATCCCTGGGAAGCAGCTGCTTGAAGCTCTATTAAAGTAGATTAGGACAAATATTAACAGTTAAGGAATTATCATCTCCTTGTAGCTATCATTACCTTCCAGGCAGTAATAGCAATGCTTAAATCAGTAGGGGTTTATTTTTTGTTGAGGCCTGAACATTTGATCTAATATGAAATGTGGACCCATTTGGAAATGGCAGGAATGGTGACTGTATGCCTTTTCTTTCCTTCCTTACTTCTGGTCTGTTAGAAGTATCTTTAGAATTCCTCCACTTGGTGTCCTTAGAAGTGATCCCAGAGGTTGTTTGCCCATGCATGGGAACACATTTTATATAATTGCCATAATAAAGGCCCAGTGCTTTATTATCATGCCTGATATACAGCATTTAGCTGAAACTCACACATACAGATCTGTCCATTTCTGTTAAATGTCTCTCAGATATGCAAGTCCCAGTCTATATTAGCTGCTGCATCAAAATTTTTCTCTGTTATTAAATCAAACCACTTAGAGAGCAGCAAGACAAAAGCACAGTTACTACTCTGTCTAACTTTCCTCAGTAGCTGATACTTTCTTGCTCTGCTCTTTAGGATGTAATGTTTACCTCAGAAGACTCAACCATACTTTTAAACATGGGGAAGGCAGATGTATGAATACTGAATTGTGCCTCAGGCTCCTTCTGAAGCAGCAAAATGGCCTGAACTCTTCCTCTTGCCCTCCTCACACACCTTTCACTTGCTGGAGAGAACACCTTACATTGTAAGAGCTGCTGTCAGGTTTTTTCTTGGACAAGGTAAGAATTTGCATCTTCCTGCCATCCTCACTAAAGATAATGCTGATGTTTACAACCCCTGGAAGCCCTTAGATAAATGTACTGTGTCCACACTGCCTGCCTTGAATCCAAAATGTTCTGGCAGCAATCACAGCCTGTTCAACACTATCAGCTCTAGCAGAGACCTGTTGCATGTCTAATTAGCTCTGAATCTCTGTGTATAAATAAATATCTGCATGCCCAAGTCAAAAAGCACTCGACATGAAAGCCCCAGAACATCACCAGGGCTCTGAGGGAATTGTGCCTCATCTCTGCTCAGCCTCACAGTTCCCACCTTGTTCTTGGTACTCAAGACAATGTTTCCAGTGCTCTGGGGTTGGAACATGCTCAGAGTTGAGCTGGTCAGGGTGCAGCTCTGGGGTCTGGCTGCAGGATCCATTTTGGGTCTCTTGCTTTGTGTGTTCCTGCAGTGCTCATGATGCTTCTTTTTTTAAATGTTATTTTTAAAGGCCATTCACTTAAAACAGAAATTGCTAATATTGAAGGTATGTTACAGTTTCTGAAATCAAATGGAATAAAAGTAGAATGGCCAGCAGTGGCAGTGTGACCAGTGCCACCAGTGTGTGTGTTGAGCAAGTTCCCATTTAATGCTTCACTTCACGCTGACAGCTGTGCTTCTGGGGACCCATGTGGCAGAGCAGATTGCTGTGCTTACAGGTTGAGGCCATTCCTGGGGCTCTGGGTGAGTGACTGAGAGCAAGGAGGCATTTATAGAATTCAGGAACATTTTGTCTTTCCTTGCCATGGAATATTCCTATGCTATTAAAATACCCCATAGTTCTTGCAGTGAGTACTGAATGCTTTGATTTCTGCTCTTCTGTGGAGGTGATGTATTCTGGGATCTCTCCTTGCCTCTTCCTCCCAGATTTTGTGACTTTCAGAGAAGGAGTTGGACCAGGACTGTGTGGTGGGTCACAGGTCCAGGCATTCCCATCTGCTGCTGGCCAGAGGAGCAGTGGGAAAAGCTGAGGACATATAGTGAATAAATCAGTAAGGAAGAAAGAAAAGATAGAATTTGCTGGCTCAGTGGGGACCTGGTAAACCCTAATAGTCCCTAAATGGAAAAGAAGATAAAAGGAAGTTCTTAGCTAGTTTACCCTGAGGTTTGCAAAGAAAACTTGTTTAGCTTTTCTCTCAAAAATGCATTTCTTTATTTAAATATTGACCTACCATTTTAAAAGGAGAAGAGATTTAGGAAAAGGATCAATAATCTGAGATGAAGCATTTATTTTGGAATGAATGGAGCATTTATCCAAAATTACATTTTGAGGGGTTTGTCCTTCTTTTTATTGGCTGAAGGATATCTTTACTTGGACTGGAGTTAATTGTTTTGTTTCAGCATTACAAACTGCTGCATCATTTCAGGGTGACACAAACAGGGGGGACTCAAATTAGTGTTTATTAGCTATGGACAGTGATGCTAAGGGAATTAATTCTTGGACTTGGGATTTTTTTATGCTGTTTTACCATGCTTTATGAATTTTGGCTAATCCTTACTTGCTGCCTGCTTGCATTAATCTTCTTTCTTTAAGCATCTCTTTAAATGTGAGTCTGGTAGCATTTTTTTAGTTTGGGGTTTTTTCCCCTTCTGTTTATTTGTTCTTTTTTAATTGTTTCACCTACAGAATGTTGAAGCTCTTCAGATATCACAAGGGGAGAGGAAAATGTGGATCAGGACTGGGCCAGGCTCAGCTGCAGCATTCCTGAAGGTGTAGCTAACAGGAGACATGGACTTTTAAAGAGAAATGATGACCAATAGGTGTATTGCTAGGTCACTTCAGTGCCAAAATTCAGTCTAGGACAATTTTATGCCAACCACTGGTGCCAGAAGCAATCCTTGCTGTGGGCACCTTAGTCCCACAAACTGAGGCACTGTAGTCCAGTGTCTCAGTTTGAAAAGACAGGTGTCTGCTAAGGAAGGCAGGAGCCTCCCTTGAAATGGAAAATGCAAAGCCCCTCTCTCTGAATTATTATAATTTTGAAATTAAGGGGCTCTCAGGCAAAGATATGGGAATAGGAGTAACCGTTCTTTATTAGGAAAACTAAAAATAAAAATGCAGTAACGCAAAACAACAGTAACAGAGTCAGAACAGGAGCTGACCCCCTGTGTGTCAGGGTGGTGGCACAGTCCCATTCCATGGTGGCTCAGCCCTCCTGCAGTGCCAGCTGTGGTTCTGCTGGAGCAGGGATCCTGCACAAGGGGGGAGTTTTCCTCTGAAGCTCCAGGGCTGCTGGAGATGGGCCTGGTCTCCCTCTGGGAATGCAGGGGAGAAGAAAGCTGCTCCTCTGGGAATGCAGGGGAGCAGAAAGCTGCTCCTCTGGGAATGCAGGGGAGAAGAAAGCTGCTCCTCTGGGAATGCAGGGGAGAAGAAAGCTGCTCCTCTGGGAATGCAGTGGGCAAAGACTACTCTGGTGTTCCCAGGGTCAGATTGTATCCAGGCAGGAATGCTTGGCTCCTCCCCTGGGCAGAGCATCTCCCAGTGGGATGATGGAATTTGATCAGCCATGCAGGGACACTCAGTGGCCATGAACAGAAGAGATCTCCTGGAGGGAGGATGGGTTGTGAGAGAGATAAAGAAAACTGCCCCATGAACAGAAGAGAACTGCCCCACCTCTGACAGAGGGTGATAGAACATACAGCCCCAGCCATATCTTGCATTTCCAACCTAAGACATCCAGGTAAACACACTGGGCTGAATAAAAGCAGAATACTGGCCAGGTCTCAGGTTGCAGTACGACCCATCCTTTCAGCAGCCTCCTCCTCAGGAGCTGGAGGAGACTGCTGAGAGGATGGGTCTGTCTGTCCTCAGTGTGGGTCTGGCTGCACAGGCCCCAGTGTGTCCATAGGGAGGGCTGGGCACTGGAAGGAGGTAGCAGGAGATCCCTGCTGCTCTCACGTGTTGCAGGAAGGAAAGCCAGACGGCTGGATGCCATCTCCTACAGTCAGCCTGCTGTTATCCTGATCTAGCATGACAAATTGGTGTTCCCAGGGTGGCAGCAGAGTAATCAGACTGTGACAAATGGTTTACTTAGAGCAATTTGTTTTCATTTTACTGAAAATTTCCGCAGTCTCAACAAAAGGTTCTCTCCTGCCTCCTCACTCCCAACTGCCTCCCTCTAATGTCATTTGCATGGTGTTAAGAGAGGGACCTGTGCCCCAGAGGGCAGTGTGGCAGTTGGGAGACCACATTTCCAGAGATCCTGGGCTTTTTGCAGCTGGAAGCTGTTGCTGGAAGCAATGTGCTCGTTGAGTGTGGAGTTAACCTCCATTAGCTGTAGACCGTGCTGTGCTTTTGCCTCATTTCTCACCTGGGAGCTGAGCTACCTCACACTTTTGGTGGATGGAGCGTGTGGGGTCAGGGATCAGTTCCCTTTGTCTGCAAAGGGTGAGTGTCAGTCTGGCACCTTTCAGTTGTTAAACCTAAGCCAGGTCACTAAACACAGCCCTGTAGCAGTGATGTGGCTGGAAAAGGGGAGCAGTGCCTACCTGAGGTAGTGCCAGCCATAACTGCCCTGTGGATGACAGGACAGCTGTACAGCCCCATCCTGGTCCTGGCATAGCTGGATCCCTCTGCTTCAGCACATTGGCAAAAGTAAAAAAGTACAGATAACAGGGAAAAACTGCCAGAAATTAAACAATGCCAAAACCAGCGGAGGAATTTGAGAATGCTCAGGTCCCTGCCATGGGATGTGAACCTCATGGCCTTTTCCTGCTGAAGTGTCTTCTCAGTGCTGTGGTGTCACTGCGAGGTTAAGCCTGGGATGGTTTGACCTGCTTGGCTTTCATAGAAGAGAGGTGAAAAATAGGTAAACTCTCCATTGCCTCTTCAGGAAATTTTCCCTGTCCTATGGCAGAGAAGGAATTGCCATAGGACTGACCCAGGAGGCTGCTCAACGTGGGCTCCTCCTGTTCTGCTTGCTCCTGCTGCTCTCATTTATAACAATTACCTGTTTCTTTTAAGCACAATTCTTGCAGTTTCAGCAAGTAATGCTTTCCATGGGCTGCAGGAAAGGGAGACCAACACCTTGTGTAAAATAAAAATACAGTGGCATGAGGGGACTGGAGCTGGGAGCTCTGTGCCATGGGGAAGGGGACATAAGAGCGGGGAAGAGTCAGGCTGGTGGCAGGGTGCCCCGGTGCCATGGCCTTTTCACAGGGGTTGTTGAGATGAATATTCTCCAAAATCATGCCCCAAGATGGGCTTGGTGCTGTCCAGCTCTTTCTTCAGTTCTGGCTTCTTTCCTTCTTGGTCTTTTTCAAAAGTGCATCACTGCCCAGGGCAAAGCACATGGGGCTCTGCAGGTGTGACATGTGCCACTGCAGTTCTTTCAGTCCTCCCCAAAGCCAGGAAAAATTATTGGAGGCCTTCTGGGGTGCAAACGTTGTTTCTGGACATGTGGTGAGTCTGGAGCAGTAGAGAAGTGATGGAGTCAAGGCTTTTCTCCATCATGCTGCCTTGTTCCTGTTGTGTACCTGCAAGCAGCTCTGTAAGGGTACAAAGTACAGTACCCTCAGTACATTACCCTCAGTACAGGCTCATGGGATGAAAATCTCAGGCCTGTCTCATATGGGAGTTAGATGTGACAGTCCCAAGACTCCTTTGGCTCCCAGGTCTGCCTGCAGCCTCAAGGACTTGATTTGCCAAGCTCTGTTGCATCAGTGCTGCTGCTTCCTGTGTCCTTGTGCTCCTACACAAATACTCCATGGTGTGATGCAATTTACTGCTGTGTTCCCCCCTCCAGGCACCAGAGACATCCATCATGGGCTGGGGGGCAGCCAGGACAGCTCTCCTCCTGCACTTTGTCACAGTGGCAGCTGGGGCTGAAAAGAGAGCACTGCCACTTAGAGAGCCTGGCAGTGGAACAGCTTCCCTTAAATGAAATTCCCACTCTCTTGGCAACTTGGCTCTGCAGAAGCCCCTGGAAATAGCAGAGTGGTGTGTAACTAAGTGGTGCCCACTGGAACATGTCCCTGGCCTTGGCTGGAATGAGCTTTCTGCTGTGTGCTCCTACAGCAAAATGACTTAAGCAAGAGTATTATCACAACATGGTTTTCATAATGTATTAGCAAACATAATAAAGCAATGGAAAATTACTTGCACTAATCAGACATCCATAAATAGATTCAAGTCATAGGTTTGACTCTCCATTGAAGTGAATAATTTATCAGCTGATTAAATCTGATCATTTTGTACAACGTGCCAGTAGTTTTCCAGTGCATGTTTTTAGTGCCCATATATCTCCATTAGATTGACAGATTTGGCTGGTTCAGAATGGTAGTGGTCAGGGAAATGCCATGTGTAAGCAAATAAAGCTGGATTTATAGCATCTGGGCCCCATTCTCAGCCCTCTAACACAAAAATGGGGTGCTGTTACATATTTAAATAAAAGCTGCTTTGCATCTCACAGAGGCATTTAAGTTACTCACTGGTCTCTTCTGCTGGTTGGATATGGGACATTTCCACAGATAACAGAACAAAGTCTATATTTGGGTGCAGAATCCTACATGGCTGCAAAAGTTCCAAAAAGATTCAATTAAAAAATTACAATTGTGCTTAAAATGAATACTAGACATCTGGGGATGTCTTAGATAAAGTCTCCAGGGAAGTGCAGCATCACTGAAGGCCAAGAACCCCTGCTCAGACTGCAGTGGGCCACTGCAGAGCCAGCAAAAGGAGGTGGCTTCCACACAGCTCCAGGAGGAGCAGCTCACATTTGTGCAGAAGAGACAAGTCTAAAAGGGTGATGAAGAAGCTGAACTGCTTTTTCCTCTGCAAACAGTTGAGGTGTGCAGAAATCCAAATACAGATGCTCTCTGGATTTTTTTGGCTGTTTCTTTTGCTCAGAGGGAATGTGGCCTGTCAAGCCAGGGAGCTCTCAGTGCTTAGTGTGATAGCCCATTTCTGCTCTCCTTTGAGAGCTCACCAGTGAAAATTGTGCTGGCTTCTCTAGGAGGAAAGGGAGGAACTTGGCATTGAAAAATTTGCATGGTTGCTTAGCTGTAATTGAAAAGAATTAAAATGAAAAGCAGCAGCAGTTGGTATGGGAGCATTTGTAGGGCTAGCTGTATGTGAAGAAAGGATAGGAACTGTTGCCTTTTCCCTTCAGATTTGTAGTTTAAATGCCCCTCTGATCCCCCAGAGGTGATCAGTTCAGTTCCTGACTAAAGAAGAAAGAAAACTGAGAGCAAAAGCACAGATTTTCTGTAATGGTTCAATACTTCAGGCAGATAGAGATGTGAGTATAGAATAAGTATAAAAAATTAGTACATCTACCAGCATATGAAGCTAAGCATATGAAATATACACCTTTAACAAGAATAGAGTTAGTGCTGGTGCTGTTAGCTTGTACTGGAAACATGTCCTGTGTCTGTCTCAGAGTGGTGGCAGATTAGAGCCCATTTTAACAGATTTAATTGATCCATCCATTTAATAGAGACTAAAAGGCATTTTTTCTCTATTATATTGTTGCAAGACTTCATCCCTGCTGAGACTGACACAGAACACTCACACCTGGAGAGTACCTAAGAAGACACAGTGTTTTTTTAAAGGAGAGGGTATCTACATACACCAGAAACACAATTACATTTTTTAACTAATTTACAGTGTTGCTTGTTATTTAAAAAAATTGAAGCAGTTTCTCCTTCTGTCACTCTTCAGTCCAGACTGGGCTAAGCATGGTGTGAGTGAGGGATGTGGCCAAATAGGAAGAACAGCCAAAGTTTTGGATTTGGCAGAGCTTTCTGCTGCTCACCTTTCTTGAGTAGAGCCCCTTGCCTTCAGCAGGACTGGCTTTTGTCCAAGCTGCTGTATAATTAGCACCACTGGCAGCATTAGCCTGCTCAGCCAAAAGCAGTTTTGTGGCTCTAGGCTGGCAGGCTGGGATATGCAGGATTGTTGTTCAGAGGCTGGAGCTGTGTTTTGCCACTTGCCAGTCTTCTCACAAGAAGAATTAGCTCAGTTCTTGGATCAGGTCTTCTGGGAATGGACAGAAATGTTGCTCCACCACAGTTTCTCTTCTGGCTTCTTTGGCTTTCTGCATCATTAAATCAGCCATGAAGATGCTCCCTGGGTTTTGTTACTTATGCAGCATTGCAATTTGTCTTTCCTATTTGAAGGGTCAGATGTTTGGCAAAGCTGCTGAAAAAAGCCCCCAAAAACAACTGTTCATCAATCAGTGAAGAACTAGTTAGTGATAAGGAGCTGATGTTCAGGTATGTGGCCCAGCATGGCCCAATATTTTTTGCTGTGTTCTTTTCTCTTTCAAGCCTGAACATGACCATGGATTTGCATGTGCCCCTTCTCTTACTGAATGAAACAGTGGGATCAGGATCTTCTTAATCAATGTTTCCTTGTCATCATTTTGAAAACTAAGTTTTGGTAGTGCCACAGCTCTTCCTGACACCTTTTTACACAGCAGCATTTGTAACTGGGAAGGAGGATAGCGATGGGAGGGATAATACTAGCTTTTACTTTTCTACATCATCCCACCCAAAGAAGATATTCCTTTTGAAACCAACTCAAAGAAAATACTGCTACAGCTGTGGAGCACAAATCCTGAGCCATTTAGCAAGGCCAAAATATCAGATTCTCAGCACTGAGGCAGAGAAAGGTCCAACTCAGCTTCCCTCCCCCAGGCTCTCTGAGGGCTGTAGAAAGATGGACCAAGGAAGGGGGATATGGAAAAATGTATCTTATCCCAATTACACCCCAGTTACCAGTGACTGCAGCACTGCACTGATGTGTTTGTGCTAAGGACAAAAAGCAAACCTCCATTCTCAGAGGGCAGCATTGCTTTTCCCCAGTGCTCACCCACAGCAGGGCTCTGGCACATCCCTGATGCAGGAAGGGCTGGGAGGGTAAACTGCTGTTTATCTTCATTCATGGCCTGAGGCTTAAAATGAGTTCCTCAGCCTTGAGTATTTGTCCAGCACATAATCTACAGCTTGGTGCCTCCAGTGAGCTGCTCGTGCCCCACTGGCTCTAGCACAGCTCTGGCATCTTTGAACATTGCTCTGAGCTCCTGGCTGCAGGAAGCAGCACTGGGGAATCCCACCAGAGGCTGATTTCCAAGAACTAAACAATATATTATTGGAGAGCTCTGGAGGTAACCCTGGTCAAGCCTGTCAGTTTGCTGTTTGTGCCTTTACCCACTGAGAGGTTTGAGTGTTTTCAGCAGGGAGAAGCAGTGGCTGGATGGGAAGTCAGGTACTAAAGATTCATGAACAAACTAACCAGCAAATCCAGAGGAATATAAGTAGTGCTGGAAAATCCAGACAGATATTTACCTTCAATCCCCCCAGAGTGGGGAGGACCTACTGTGTGAAATTTTATCTGAAAGAAAAACCTTTCATTTTTACTATGTATTGCAAGAAAACTGAAAGCAGACTGCAGTGGGTCTGAAATGGGAAGCATGGCCCAGTCAGTATTGCATTTTCCTTCTGGATGCAACAAGATGACCTTCATAGCTCACTTGAGGCTCTGTCCCTTTAGAATTATGGGCCATTCCCTTGTTAGTGGTAATAAGCTGCATTATATTCCTCTTCACACTGATGGTTCTTTCCTGCATAATGCCAGGGAACTTAAAATAAAGAAGGAAAGAATAAAGGTCAGTGAGTTTCAAAATGTGCTTTACTGAAAGGGATATAAAAGGGAAAGGGCTTGTATCACTTCTGTGGTGACATATGTTATATTAACAAGCCATTATGGTTAAGCACTGTTTGTAAGTGCTGTGCACACACAGTTTGGGATGGTATTATGGTGTCCATGTGGGTCCCAGATGTTCAGAATTTAGGATGGAGTGGGACAAAAATCAGGGGGAGGCACAGAGGGGGTGTCTCCTGAAACTATTGAGCTTCACCATCATCTGGATCAGTGGCAGGTCCCATTATCTGAAGCCCTCCCAGATTTTTTGGCTCAACTTTTGGATAACCCAACCTGAATAACAGGGACCAGCACAGTGCATCACTGTAAGCCCAAAGCCCTTGAAGTTGATGCTGTGCCTTTAAATACCCATCAGAAACCCCCTTATCTTCCCTCTGTACTTCTGACCTCCCAACAAACCTATAATTAGCCCAGATCTTTCACATCCTGGCTAGATTGGAAATTTGGAAGCACTTAATGTAGAAGGTCAGTCACCTTGGCTGGGCTGAAGTTGCAGTTAGAGGACATTTGCCTGCATATCCATGAATATTAAATTAGAAATGCAAACACTGTGGGGATGGATGCTGGGATAGGACCCTGCATTCCATGTGACATCAGCCCTGAGGGATTTCTCCTCCTTGGGGGCATTTCCTTCTAAACCTCCTAAGGCAGGGTTTGCACATTAGGACATGACTCCAGCTCCAGATTAACTAGAAACCCAGGTTATCAGCCTCCCATATGATTTGAGCCAAAGACCAGGTCAAAGTCACATAATTCTTGCATGGTGGTCCAGCATCTCATCCCCCACAGTTTTGGTGGTAGTGCCAAAGCCTGTGTTCCCAGTAGCCTTGTCTTGGGAAGCTAGTTTTTATAGGAGACAAGATGAGGTTTTGATTTGGGGTCAGGACCAGGGCATCAAGAATATTCTTGAAAAAAGGAAATACAGGAAACATCCTGTCTGCAATCTTGTTGGCATTGGGGTGATATAAAAAAATTACCATGAATACAAGAACACCTTCTGAATATAGAAAGGGAGAGCCTCTGTGTCTGGTTTTGCTGCATCTTCCTGGATGGCTCCTAATTGATGTTTGTGGGCTGCAGGATGGCAATTCCAAAGCCTTACATCCAGTCTGGGAAGTGATGAAAGGAGTGCTGTAGAAATTGAAAAAGACTTGTGAATCATTATATGATTTCCTGTCTCTCCCTGCAGATTGTGAGTGTAATGCAGTTTTCTATGACACTGGACAATAAGTGCATAACACATTTTTATTTATCTGTTTCAGATATTTCTCTTGTGTCTCTTCTTCCAGATGTTTCTCTTCTGTTTTAGATTTTTGATATTTATCTCTTTCAGATATTTATTATTTCAGGTATTTGTTTTTATTAATCTCTCAGACCATCATTGGCTATGACAGAAGTAAAAGAAGGAACACACAGAGCAAATTCTTCAACCATTAAGTTAGGAAAGCTCAGATTCTTTCATTTCTGGATCTCTTAGGTGCAGTTAATATATAATGGGAGAAAAAAAGTTCCTTGTAATAATTACACAGTTTGAACTGAAGCTTAGTGTACCAGTAAGGATTCTTTCAATAATGTGCAAAGCATCGTGTCCTATATTTAAAAAAAAGTGCCTTTAAACATTTATTTTTACTGAGTGTGTTTAATACTAAAAATTATTATAGCACACAGCTCTTCACCTTAATTGTGTGGCAAATGTCATGTTGTAAAAGCAATTCCCTCTCTTGCCATTAGAATGGCATTGTCATGCTGCCAAGAAGCCCTGCAAAATGCTTAGGAGAGAACTTCCTCTGTAGCACAGTTTGTGAGCATTTTGTAAACCTTTCATCCCTCAGAGATGAGTGGGTATTTTTTATTCCTACCTCTTTGCACCTGGAGAACAGAAGTACAAAAAAGGCCCAGCTCCCCTATGGTGCTTGGGTGAATAATTCCCTCTGAGTTATAAGTTCATCCCACCAGACTTTCAGGAAATGACTGACAGGAGGCTTGTGCTGGAAGTTTAGTTATCCTTAAAAATCAGTTCTCAACCAGACCACTTTTTTCTGATTTCCCTTCCAGTTCTCTAGAGCCCTAAAGGTGGCTTGCACACCAAGTGCAGCACTGGGTCTCCAGCAATGCATGGCCAGATTTCCAAAAGCCATCAGTGCAAGTATTTGAACCTGCCACCACTTGGTTGCAGTGTTTGGTTTCATTTTTACTGGGCCAAAATGGTCCTTTCCATTGACTCCTTTTATTCCCTTCTAAAAACACCTGACCAGGAGGAGAAGTCAAGGAGGGTAAATATCTCTCTGTTCTTGGTAGCTGTGGCCAGCCAAGCCTTGTGCTGACAGCCTGGCAAATGATCCTCTGCCAGGATCCATGACCAAGGTGAGGGGTTTTGGCAGTGCTGTTGTCAGACTCAGCACCCATGGGGGAACTGGGACCCTTGGGAATGCCAGGAGTGGGCCCTCTGCTTGGGGGAGAAGCAGGACTTGTGTATGAATTCAGGAATTGTCACAGACATATTTTATGAAAAATCCTTTTGCCAGGATCTTTCTCCTGAGAAGCTGAGAGGCCTCAGAAATGAAATGTGAACAATAATTATCTGTTGCTCTGGAATGCAACAGCTGCATCTTTGATTGGTCCATGTGAGTTGTTTCTACTTAATGACCAATCACAGGTCCAGCTGTGTCAGGACTCTTGGTCAGTCACAAGATTTTATCATTCCATTCTTTTCCTTGCTAGCCTTCTAATGAAATCCTTTCTCTTTCTTTAGTTTGGTTTTAATATATAATTTTCTTTTAATATAATATATATCATAAAATAATAAATCAGCCTTCTGAAACGTGGAGTCAAGATTCTCATCTCTTCCCTCGTCCTGGGACCCCTGTGACCACCACCACAAGGAATGATTAAAATTCAGAGTGAGGTGACCAGGACATCTGTTCACAGCCAGGAGAAGCCCATGCATTGCACCTTTGTCAGCAGTTCTGAATTGGTCAGGCAGCCACCTGGGCCTGCCTGCTCAAACACAGAAATTGCACAGTTCCATCTTCAGCATCCTCCTTCTCACCTGGTGCACCTTTTCCCTTTCCCCAGCCCCATCCTCCCCTGTTTGCATATTTCTGTCTCCAAAGAAATCACTAAGGGAGAGAGACCTTTCTTTTCAGCATTGTGCTGACCCCCTTTCTCCTCCCCTCGAGCTCTGAAATTAATTAAATGATGTCACGCTTGATTTTAACTGATTTGGAAGCAATTCATCACCCTTTTGCTTGTTCTATTAGTCCAAGCGATCAGCACATTAATTCATTTGTGAGACTAAGCTCAAGGGTAATTACAGTGAGGAAGCTTAATGCCTAAACTTGTTAATGTCTGTAATCAGAACTATTTCCTCAGTGTGGAAAAATTGTTAGACAATTACACTTGGATATGATTGCTCTGGTAGGCAGCAGAGGCTGTGTCAAGAGAGGAATAGCAGGAGCCAGAAGTGTGCTATCAGCAAATCCATCTCTTTGCAATCTCTCTTCAGGATTCTGCCCAGCTCACCCCTTCCTCAGGTTTTGCATTATTAATCAAGTTGAAAAGTCATCATCCTTCTCTCTTTTTCAGGTTTGGTTCTGTGGGGCACAGGAAAAGAGAAAAGGAAAAGGCTTTTTTTCCTGATATAAATGTCACTAGCTTTTGCTTCTGGTGTCCTGGTTAATGAGCATGGGGAGGAATAACTGATGTAATAGATGGCACTTTACTTCCCAGTAGACTCAATATTTTTTCCTGTTCAACAATCAGTGCTTTCCAGTGAAGAGATATTTAAGTGATGGACTTTAAGACCGAGACTTCCCCTGTTTTGCCCATCTGGTGGACTCTTCATTAACCTCATGGTGGGGAAGTGTCCTGACAGGCTGATTCTGGACTTACTCTAAAGGAAAAGTAGCTGTTGATCAAGGGATCCATGTGGGCACAGTGGGACCACATAAGCATAGCAAGAGGGCACAAAGTCTTTCTGAACAAGGACATTTTCTCTCTTGTCTCCCCTTCTGACTGAGCTGTCAGTGCCCTCATCTGACCAGAGAGTTTCTAGTGTTATGTCAGGTATCCTAAATGTGTCTATTTCCTTCAGGTCATGTTCCAGAAGGAAGTGAGACTGTTACAGCTACTTGTACCAAGTCCAGCTGTTAATGAAAGGGCAGCAGAGTGTCAGGAGATTCCCTGTCTGTGCAACAGCCCTGCCAGCCCCTGTGATACCCTGCAGTGACTTCTGGGGATGACAGCCTGGTGTGGGACAGGCAGACATAGTGCACACTGCATGGATCTTCCACTGCTGCTGCATGAATCCAAGCACTGGGGAGAAATTTCATTCCAGCTCAGCCTAGAGCTCCTCCAGTACACAAGGCACTGCACCTTGCAGAAATTCTCATTTGGGGTAATGTCCCATGCACTGATGCTCTTGGAAAGTGTTTTTCTTGGTATTTGAAGGAAACCCTCTGGTTGTGCTGCAATCTCAGAGGCCCCTGTGTTAGTTCTTCACAGCAGTCTCAGCCTCCTGTCACAAATGGGGCAGGGCAGGAAATGAGTTTACAATGATGTGTTTTGCAGATGTGGTGAAACTGGTGCCAGTCACAGTCACAAGAAGAACTGTCTGCTCTGGTGCCACAAGAAGAGCCACAAGAAGAGTCACAGCCACAAGGAGAGCTGTCTGCTCTGGTGGTGTCAGAGGCTGTCCCCACCCAAAGGAAGGTATGGTAAAGCTAAAGTGTCTGTTGTCATTAGTGGTACATGTGAAGAACAAATATTTCCTTTTCCTCAAGAGAGCAATGCTCTGCTCTCCAGCTGGACTTGCAAGGCAGCTGTGGCTGTGAGCACCTCCTGTTTTCACATCTGATGTGGCAGGGCTGTATTAGAACCTCCCTGCTCTCTCCAAACCCAGCACACAACAAAACCAGGCTGGGGTTAAGGTCTAAACCCTCTCTTAACAGGGTCTGTGGCATGTTGATGTGTAGGTTTGCTGTCTGCCATCCCAATGCACTCTTCCACCTTCTCACTGCCAGCTTGCCAAGCACATCAGGTGGATTTTGAAAGGATGGTATGAAAACCCAAAAGAATTGCCTCTTCAGTGAGTTAAAAACTAATGTAATTCAGGGCAGACCCACATACCTTCTCAGCCAGCTGTCAGATCTGACAGCAGGGAGTGTGAGCATAGCAGAGTGTGTCACAATTTAACCCAAACTCAGCTGCACACGATGGGCAGGACAGAGATCAGAAAAGTAATAGGGAGGAAAATTGTGAGTTGAGACAAAGACAGTTTAACAGGTTAAGCAAAAGCTGCCACAAACAGGCAAAACAAAACAAGGAATTAATTCTCTCCTTCCCATGGGCAAGCAGGTGTTCAGCCATCTCTAGGAGAGCAGGGTCCCTTCATGTGTAGCAGTAACTTGGGAACACAAAACACTCTGAATGTTCCTCCTTCCACTCCCCCTGCTTTATATACTGAATATGATCTGGTGACATGGGCTGGGATATCTCTTGGGTTGGTTGGGGTCAGCTGTCCTAACTGTGTCCCCTTCCTGAGCAGCTCCATGTGCCCTTGCTGGGCTGCAACACAATGTGGTCACCTGCTCAGTAGGTCCCTGGCCTGGGAATTAGGAGGTCAGGGTTTGTTTGTTGGCTCTATCGCTTAGGAAAAGCATCTCCTGCTATCCTTTCCTGCCTTGTGGCTTTAATCCAAAGTCTTCATTCTTCTGTTAAGTTCAAAAGCATTTTAAATCTGTTATTCAGAAAGGCACTGAAGCCTGGGATGGCTGAGCCCATGGTGCTGTCCAAGGTTTCCTAATTTTCCTTGTGTTGCAAGGAGCAGCCAGAGACTTAGCCCATCTCTTGTGTTATGGATGTCACTCCTCAAGATTATTCCCAAATTACTGTAGATACCATTAGAAACTATTGAATAATAGCTTCTAAAATATCCACCTACTCCTCCTCTTTTTGTCTTTATTAAAAGCTAAAGAATATTTCTAATGTGACAGGAAACATGCTCCATTGTTTCTCCATTCTGTTTGACTGAAGTGAAGCAGCTTCCCTGCACAAAGGTACCCACGGAATAATTCACTATTCTGAGCTCTGATAATTTTGGAGCCTAACTTATTTTAACTATTGCAGTTTCAGAGAGCCACCTGGTAAAATTCTTCCATGCCATTAGAGCTCAGTGAGGTTTTGCCCCACTTACCTAGACAGACTCAGAACAGTATGTGGATTCCAAAGAAATACACAATTAAATCAGCTGAATCATTAATGAGATTAATGTTTCCATGATCTCTCCCACATTTGGTGGTTGGATGCAGGGGATGGAGGCAGACCCCTGCAGCGCTGGGGTTTACAGCCTCAGGTGTTTCAGCCTCTGTGCTGGGACACAAATAGGTGCTCTTAATCACTTACATTACAAATGCCTGGCTTTGATCCACCTGCAGACTTCTTTGTAAATTTGTGTGACATCAGAGCCATCAGAAACTCCTTGCTCACAGATTTTGGTTGCCACAGCTCAAAGAACAAAAAGCCAGCAGGATTAGTAAAGCCCCTGACACTGAGTTATTTTTCCATGCTCCCTTTGTGCTGAAGTGGTCATTGGCATTGGTACAGAAACAGAGTTAAAGCCAGCTGGAGAGCACAGCACTGTGGGGAGGGGAGTGGCAGCACACCTGAGGTCTCTGGGACAGATGCTGCATCTCTCCAGCCTCACTGGTGTGCACAGCTGTGCTCTGTGCCTCCATGAGCACTCCCACAGCCTGTTTGCTGTGCCTTATCCACGTGTCTGCCTGGTCTGTGCCCATCCCCTGGGGCCAGTGAGCACATGGGGGCTGTGGGTGCTGACAAGCCAGGGCCTGGCAGGGTCAGCTCGTGGTTCTGCTGCCCTTGGGACCTGGGAGACAGCTCAGGCCATGGTTTCCAGTGCTCTGGACCAGCACTGGAAACCTACTCAGTCATCAGTCCTGCCTTCCATGCACAATCATTTTCTCCCTTGAGGCTAAGAGATACCTTCAATCAAAATGAGAATGTTTTACTGTGCTCTGGAAACAATGCAAATGCAGTACAAACATTTCACTGTCTGATGCTTGGTATTTCTGCATAAGCTGACAATTCTGCATAGAGCAGATAAAACAGCAGAGAAAGAAAGTTCTTGCCTCATTTCTCTCTTCTGACCAAGACAATACATCTAATGGCATGACATGCAATCTGTCTGCCCCAGATACACAAACTATTCCTGTTTAACTCTGGCTGATATCATATGTGCTGGGGTCCTCAGAGGCTTTGTGGTCCCCACTTCCTTCCACAACTCCTGGCTCCTGGTTGGAAGCCACCACAGCCCCACCAAACACTGGTTTTAGCAAAGCAGCAAATTCATTCAACAAAATATTTCTCAAACAATTCCTTTCCTGCCTCCCTGCTCTCTGTTCAGGTCACAGCATGGCAGTGCTGGGGTAAATGGCTTTGTTCATGGGCTGGTGCCCCTGCCTCTGGTTTTTTGTCACTTTAGTCAGGGCCTCCAGAAATGCCTTGTTCACAAAGGCAGCACTGACAGGGACAGGCTCCTGCTGGGTTTCTCCTCATGTGTAAATCACTTCTTACAGACAGCAGTGCAGGCAGGGTGGCTTCAGTGTTCAGTCATATTGGCTGTGTACCCCTAACTCAGGTTTGTTTCCCTTGCTTTGGCAGGATTCAGGGTTCAGAAAGCAATGATGTGGCACTCAGCACAACTGGAGAACCCAAATGTGCCATTTGCCATGTTAGAAGGTAACAGAATAAGGAAACAACTCCTCAGTGGAAAACTACTACCCTCCCTGGCAAAGGAGGAGCCAAGGGCAGGTGTTTCCATGCCCAGGGGCTGCCGTGTGTCCCTCAGAGGCAATGGGGTGCAGGAGCACTCACTGCTGACTGACCTGGCTTTGAGTAGCTGGATCCTAGCTGGATGTCACTGGAGCTGTGTCCTGTGGCTTTCCAGGCTGCCTTCCCTGTGCCAGGCTGCAGTGTGTGATGGTTCAGCTGCTGAGCAGAGCAGGGGCAGTCCTGCAGTGCCCAGCTTGGCCAGCAGGCTCAGAGGCAGAGACACAGAGGGAGACACAGGTGCCAAAGCAGCAGGGCATGAAAAAGTTCAGATGCTTCCCTCCTCCCCTCCCCTGGGCCCATCCCCTCCCTCATTTGGTCCTTGCTTTGCCAGGAACACATGCTGGTAAAGAGCTCTGAAAAATCATGGTGATTTCTGTTCTGTGGGAACAAAATATTTCCTTTCTTGTTCCTCCTTTGTGCAAGGCTCTTGCAGGGGGCACAGCAAGCAGTGCCCTGTGTGACAGGGACAAAGCAGGTTTCTGTGCTCATGGCTGAAAGGAAAATATGACTTCTTCCCTTGTTGCCACAATCTTGTTGACTTGCCAGTGTGTTGCATGCAGCAGCTTATACAGATCTTCTTTGCATGACAGGAAAGGCTTTTCTTGGTGTGGAAAAAAGCAGAGAGTAGTGGGGAGGATTTAGCATAAGGAGAAGAATAATTTTGCAGTTGTGCTGGCTGTTTGTCAGCTGTTCCTTCTGGAGCAGTGAGCAGGCATGACAGGTTGGAGTATGGAGTGGTTGCTCCTTTGGAATTGCTGGTTGTGCCCTTGAGCAAAGGCTTTGGATAGACTTGGGTGGTCAGGGTTAAAAACCCAGCAATGCCTTGTTCTGGTGGGGAAGATGGGCTGGAATGGACAGCTGCAGACAGCATGGAAAAAGTTTTCTATGTATAATAATTCTTTTTTTTTTCTAAATAGTCACCTGTAAAGACTCATGGCAGCTCCCTGAGAGTGGCTGTGGCCATGCTGAGGACTTCACCCACCTGTTCCCAGCAGTATCATCTCTTGGAGGATGTGGAGGCTCCCTGTGGTCTCAGGGGCAAATTATTGTCACAGGTATCCATGAGTGCTCAGACAATTTGCCTTTATGTGTCATAACCACCATGTCCCATGCCAGTTTTCTCTGTGGCTGCTGAGACAGCCTGGGTGCTATGTGGTGGCCACAGACTGGGACATCTCCTTGGTGGCTTCTCTGGAGGCTGGAGAGGGCTTGGACTCAAACAGCAAAACCCCAGGTGAGTGAGGAGCAAAGGTCTGAGCTGGTTTTGATGGTTTTGCCTACTTTCTGGCCAACTTTTAAAATAATCTTTGCCCCAGGAAGGAACAAGCTTTGACTGCAGAAGAGCAGATTAGCTATTTGGGACAGGCTGGAGGGAGCAAGGAATGCACTGGTGCTGTACCAAAACTCCAAAGCATCTCTAGGAACCTTCTTGGGAGGAATCTGTGTACAAAGCTAAAGAAAAAACCCAAATGAAAGCTCCCCCAAAAAGCACCACTGCCCTTACACCACCCTGCATCAAATTTTCAAAAGGACCAAGCAAATGTTTTGGTTGACTGGAGCCAAAATTCTCCCAGCTGTTCAGCTGGCAGGCATTCAGTGATGTGGTCTTGAAATGCCTCAGGAGGACCCATTTCAGGCTCAGCCAGGAGAGGATTTGCCAAAACAAAGGGACCAGGGAAGAAATCCAGCATTTCAGGTAAGCTCTCCACTCACTGCCCTTGCAGCACTGCTCTTGGCTGTCTCTCAGAGCCCTGTGTTCCTGCCCAGCCAGAGGCAATGCCTGGTACAGCCTGTCCCACCACCAGCATGGGCTCCCTGCCAGCCTGGCACAGAAATTAGGCTGAGCAGTGTGTTATAGGCAGCTTAAAGGAGCCAAAGGGCAGCTTGGTTTTCTCCCTCCTGACTTTTCCTGGCTTCTGGCAGCAGCTTCCAAATTGTTTGCTGGCCCAGTTGTTGAAAGTTGCTGTAGGAAAGGCTCCTGAACCTTGCAATAGCCTCAGCCTCATCAGTGCAGCTGAGCTGATTTTTACCTGCTGATGGTTTTTTACTTTCCTGTTTTACTTCACGTCAGTGCCTTGGAGAGCTTGTTTGAAATGAGAGGCTCATTTGGCCTCTTCAGCAGCTTTACAGTCCTTGTGTGGTTTGCAAACTGAGTGCAAGCTTTAAAGAGATTTGTCTGAATTCTGGGGCTGTTACTGAAATTGCTTAAGCAGCCTCTCCTGCTGGGAAGGTCCCAGGCTTTAACAGAGGTGTTACAGTGCTACCAATGGCTGCTTGTTTTGCATTTGGAGGGAGCAAAACCAATTTCTCCAGTGCTCAGGGCACAGGCTTGTTGCTGTGGTCAAAATGTGCCAGCTGGCCAGTATTGCCTCTGCAAACCTCAGTAAGCTGAACACTGAGCAGCCATGGGCCAGACTGATGTATGAGGGTACAAGAAAACAACTTCATCTCTAGTAACACAGCATGAAACTGCTTGCAAAAGCTGGACTGTGCTTTCCATGCCACTTTAAACACCTGAACCCCATGGCCTTTGCCAAGCTACTCTGACTGAGTAGCAGAGGGCTTTAAATTAATGTATTTCACTAGAAAATAGGTGATTGATTTACCCTTTCCTTCATATTATGGCCAGTTAAGTAAAACCCACTTGGGGAAAAGGGGGTGTGTGTTAAAACTTGTATTTCTCATTTCTGAAGCATTTCTGGAGTTCTGTCGTGGCCTGTTTTATTGTGAAGATCTCAGTGATGCCAAATATTTGCACCAGGCATTTTCCAGCATGTGGGGCTCCACCAGTGTGTGTGTGTGTCCCTGGGTGTGCTCCAGCCTTGTGGTGTGTGGCTGCACATGGACTTGCAGCAGGGCTCTTTCACTTCCCCTTCCCCTCCTATGGCAAACAGACTTTATATTCCTGACAGCTCTGAAGTGGGAATGCTTTATTCCATCACCCTAACCAGTTCTGAGTGAGTGGTGGTGTTACAGCTTGTGCTCCTGCTCCCTGGAGGCAGCAGGGAATGCTCCAGGATTCCAGCTCTGAGAATTGTGTGGGGAATGCTCCAGGATTCCAGCCCTGAGAATTGTGTGGGGAATGCTCCAGGATTCCAGCCCTGAAAATCGTGTGTGTGTCTGCAATGACCTTTCCAGGCTGCTGGGGAGAAAATGTTGAGGCCATTTGTGAAACAAAGAGTGGCAATCCAGGGAGACTGGAGTGTTTTAAAATGTGCCTCAAAGAGCCACATGACCTTTATGGGTTTCTAGGTAAATTTAAAATGCTTTCCAGAGGCCTGGCAATGGGGGCAATGCTCAGCAGCCAGCAAGGCAAACTGGGGGCACTGGGAGCAGCTGTGAATGAACCTGTGGCACTGGCAGGGATTCAGTTAACTCACTGGCCTCAGTTCAATCTCACAGGTCTGTGTGTGAATCGTGGGTTTGAAATGAGCCACAGAGTGGGCATTGCAGCTCCTGGGGAAGGAATCTTTTAATTCACTCTCAGAGCATGGCAAGCATCTCCAAGGTGTTTTCCAACTCGATTTAAAGGTGCAGCTTGCCCTGGCCAAGCTGTGGCGCTGGGTGTGAGATGAAGGCATGTAGGTGTGGGGTGCATGCCCAGAGGGTGCCTGTTGGGATAACAGGTATGAGGTGCTTGGGGTTAGATTTTATGTATGCACTGAATTCTGTGTCTAAATACACACAGGCACAATTCCCCACACCACCCTCTACTCCCTCCAGCAAAGAAGATGGGCAGATGAATCAGTGAGTGAGCTGGGGCAGAGGACACAGGCACCAACACGTTCATGGGCTGTGGTTTGTTTTAAAAGGAATGAAAAGCTCAGAACTGCACAACCCTGGGATTGCTGGGGTAGGGTGTGTGGCTGCCCCAGGTCAGGGCCATGCCAGGGCTTTCCATGGACATAGAGATTCTGTGGCACTGGCAGCACACAAGCCACCTTCTGAGAGATTTCACTGGTGCACAGAGACTTTGTTTCATATTTTATTGAATTTCATTTATATTAAATTAAAAATATATTTCTGACAGATTCATGTAACAAAAAGGCAGAACAGTTTTCAAATTGTTCAGCTGGGATGAGCGTGGGTTGATGCAAGGTGGGTCGCAGTCTACATTTGCCTTAACAAACAGATAAAGCTCTACCCCAAGGACCATGAGGAGAAACTCTGGGCTGCACACGGGAGTGGGGAATAGAACCACACAAAGAGAAGATCCACAGGTTTCTTCCCAGCTTCCAAACAAGACAAAAGGGAAGGGAAAGGAAAAAAAAAAAACCAAAAGAAAAAACCCGAGAAACCATGAAAAGAAGGGAAATTATGCTAAAATATGTACCTAATATTAACCCAGGTCAGTAAGTATTTTAACAGTGTATAATTCCCAACAGCTAAAATATGAGAAAGGAAAGGTTAAAGGAACATTACGCCACACACGATTGGCATACCCTACTGTGTAAGCAAGTGCAGAAAGTCTGAACACACCACAACAGTGCTAAAACACAGAATCACACAGAATGCTGAAAATGGTACCTCTAACCAAAACCAGAGGGTGGGGAGGGAGAGAAAGGAAAGGGGAGGAGCGGCTTAAATCACAAGCAAATTACCTATATACAAATCAACCCTAAGGACAATTATGTTCCAAACAATGGTGTCCACAAGGAAAATAAAAGCAACATTATCCTTATTTACAAATGCAACTAGCTGTGTCTTTAACAAGCTATAAAAATACTATTCACATTTTCAAAGTAACATACAGTAGGTATTGAATTTCTTTTTATTTTTGTTTCAGAAAGGCAGCTAACTCTGAATGCATCACTTTGCAAGAAATGAGTGTCTTCCCCAACTTGCTGACACTTCTCTCCTTCTGAAGGTACTTCATAAGGCAGAAGTATTGTTGTTTGATGTTGTGGCTCTTTCAGAGCGTGGAGGACTGACAGGAACCCAGACCACCCCACCTGTGTGTGCTGCTGGTTCCTCTGGGCTGGGCCATGCTGGCACCAGGAGCCCAGTGCTACCCCAGTGTCCCCTGCCAGGTGGGAGCCTTTGATTCCAAGGGGACACTAATGTCATACCCCGGGCCTGAATTGGAGCTTCATCTGAAAAGTCAGTGGTTCAAGACCACCAGGTCAGGAAATGAAATTTGGCTATCTCTGCTCTTAGAGACTTCTTTTCCCCTCAGTTTCCCTTCCCTGATACCTATTTAGCAATTCCAGCTTACAATATTGGGGAAGTAGCAAAAACTGAGCAAAAGAAGGGATTAAAACCATTGTGAATAATGTATCAAATGGGTACTGATTTCCATCTTTAAAATCCTTTAAAAAATTCCCAGTTTTCTCCTTGACCTGCATTTCCCTCTTGCATTACCCCACCATAAGTACCCCCACAAGCAGCCAGTACCTACCTCCCATCCCAAATCCAGAGGAACAGTGATTTCGTGCATTCAAAGTTAGCTACCCCCTACACAGCTGCTCAGTTAATAATCGACCCATTTAACAGCAGGACCAGTTTATGCTACATATGTCAGAGTACCTTACCTCGAAAGAACAGCATACATATCTACACTTAGAAAATACCAGTCACAGTTCCCTACTGTGGTTATCCCAAAAGGGTTTAGTCTTCAGACTGCTATGGACAATGCAGTGTTTCCCCCCTAGGAGAGCTCAAAGGTTGGGCTGGGGACCAAAGTGCTGGCAAATGGCGCTCGGTGACAGCCCATGGGTCCTGTAGCTGTGGCCCTGGTCACACCTGAGCCAGCAGCCTGAGGGTGCTGGCCAGGATGCACCTCCACAGCAGGTGAAGGGCTCATCCACAACACTGCTGGAGGGTGATTTCATGGCTTTTTTATTGGTGAGGGGAGAAGAACTGGGACAGAACTACTCACACTGCCTAACGCCTTACAAAACTCCCCTTGAAACCCCTCTCTGCCAAGGTCCACAAAGCTCACTTCTAAAATGAAATTTAAAAAAGGGGGGAAAAACTACCCAGCTTTGACTCCTCTAGTTCCCTATTGGGATGTTCCCCCTCACACCTTTTCCTCTATTGCTGCCACAGTCCCCAGCTGGAGGACACCCTGGGCAGAAGGTGTCCCTCTGGTTCTGGTTAGGAGATGAGACTGGCTACAGCTCAAGCCCACCGAGTCCCACCACCAACAGTCAGACCTGAACAACCACAAAGTTCCCTAAAAAGTGCTCTGCATTGTCCAAAACTACAGGCAGATCCCAGCCATCACTGCAGCACCACCACCAACCTCAACTTCACCTGCCTGTGATTTCCTCAAGAGCAAGGAGCCTGCCATTGGAACAAACCACTATTCCACACAAAATTGTGCTAAAATAATATTAGAACTAACATGGAAACATGATTTTTGGACATTTTAGAGTGGTGCTTCTAACCACATAGATTTATTTTTGTTATTTGTTCCCAGCCTGAAAGCCCCATTTGTAACAGTGACCTTTTCCACCTTTATAACTTAATGGTTAGCAACAGGCAGAAAATAAAGAAGAGGGAATCCTGCACACACAGTGGTGCTTCACTGAGGCTACTCTGTGGGACAACTGGACAACTGCATCTCCCTGCTTGATGGAACATAAGCAGTAGAGCCAGCCACCCTACCTAGAAAAACAATCTGATCCAAATCCAAGATTTTTACATAACCACAGATGAGCTGTTTTGTCAGCAGCAGAGGTCCAAGATCCACAGGAGTGAGACTACAGCAAGTGACAGCTGGAAATGAGCAGGTGCAGAGACTTCATGTGCCACCACCTTTTGAAAAAGCCTTGCCAAAGGGACACTGAGGTGCCATCACCCCCTCTGAGGTGTCCTTTAAGAGCCAAAGAGGTGACTGAAAATGGCAGGCCTGGCTCCCATTATTCTAAAGCCTCTTTTTCACCAGTCACCCTCAAGCCAAGCATCCTTCCAAGCATGTAAACACCTCTGAGCTCTATAGTTCTGAAATGCACTTGGGAAGCCAGGGTGGGAGCAGCCAGCCTGACTCATGGGCACTGCCCAGAGCACCTCTGGGGCTCCATTCCTTCCTCCCCACAGGGCTGGCAGGCTGCAGTGGGAGTGTCCCTGTGTGTCCCTGTGGGTGCTGTCCCTTCTCTAAGGACATGCCTGCCCAGGGTTCCTGGGCTGCCAGGGAAGCACAGCTCATGGGGATGCCTCCAGTTATTCTGGGGAATTACATGACCCACAGCCTCATTCTGCCTTGTCTCCTCATCTCCCAGATGGAATAAAGGAGCTCTCACAATCCCACCATTCTGTTAGCTGCCACCATGATATGCAACACCTACACAGAAACACCATTAGACAAAATTAGATTTTTTTTCCTTAATATTTGATTTTCCATCCCAAGAAGCAAGCTGTATTCCTAGGCTGGCTCACTTCACAACTCATACTTCTCCCCTGTGCTGCCCAGCTCTACCTAAAGCTATGGAAAGAGTGGATCCACAGGGTCAGGGTGAGCTGTTCTTCCAGAGCTGCCACTTTCCTTCCTTCTGGGCTGACATTGGTGGTGGCTGAGGGTGAGATCTTTAGTGGGAACAGGTGGCAGATCATTGCAGATGAGCCTTGCAGTCAAGAAGCACATTTCCTACTAAGTAATGGTACATCCAGCATTTCTTTGTACACAGAAAAGGATTTCAGGGTACCTCAAACAGACCTACATGGTGGCTCCTACTGCAGATTTATTTCCATCTCTTGCTACCTGAGAAAGACAACCTGTTTAAAATATAGTTGTAAATACTCTGCTACATCTGAGCCAATGGCCATGTAAAAAAATCCCTCCTGGTTGTTTTGCAGAAAAAGAAAAATCTGAAAAAATCTGAAGAAGTAAATGAAAAAGGAGTTGGTTTCAGCCAATTATGTTACAGTGAGTCAATTGGCCCCAGCATCTGCTCGCAATAACCCTCAGGTAGGTAATAACAGCTAGGACAAATTACACTGAAAGAGATCAGGAGAAAATAATAAATGTTTTTCTCTTTCCTTTAGCAGGTTGCTTTGTGCCTTGGATAATGGCTGATCCACACTCAGGTAAAAACGTGCCCTTGAAAAGTTGCTCACTGCTCTCCTGTGACACAGGCCATGACAGGAGGAACCAGAACATTTTAAACAGGAGACTGCATTCTAAAACCCACAAAACATAACCAGGTACTTCTGTAGCACTAGAGAGTGAATCACAGCCCAAGTACTTCTGTTGACATCCTCACCTGCTGCTTTGTGCTGACAAAACACAGTTTGTGTGTGGATTTATGTGCTTTTCCCCCAAACCTGTCATTGTGCATTAAAGACCATGGCCCTCATCTTTCATCCCCTATGAATCCCAGCTGAATGCTTGTCATGATTTTGCCATGTGCACTTGCCCAAGTTCTTTCCCCAAGCCAGGAGCAATACCCAGTAAGGCAAAGATGTGAGTTAGGGACAGCCAGGAGTGTCTGCTGGAATCAAAGCAGCCAAAAAGTTCTGCTCTCAGTTTCCCTTTCTTTTTTTCTTTAGCCATGATTAAACCATCTGTTGCAAACCTGCCAGCTAAGCTCAGAACTTCTCTTGCAGAGGAAAGGGGCAGGGTTCAGATATCTGCTGCTCTCTGGGTTGGTTCACCAGCAGCCTCAGCACCACACAGGCCCATCTGTTGGGCAAAGGGTGGCTGGCACAGCATGGAACTCAAGGGCCAGTTTTGGCCACTGCAACTCAAACCAGAAGCTCAGAAAATAATTTTAAAAAATAATTGAGAAGCTGCAGTGTGTGGAGCTCTCCCCTCCACCTGAATCAGTGTGTTCATTAAACCTCTGCCATCCCAGACCCCACTAGCATGGCACTGCATGGCTCATCCTGGCTGCCAGGCAGAGCCCAAGCTCCTCTTCCAGCTTTCCTGCTGCCCCACCTGCAGGAACCTCTGCATTTCCATGCTACTTAATATATTATAGCACACCCACAGTCAACAAATAAAATTAATAAATAATTCAAGCCTTGTAAGAAATAAAATGTTAAATTGTTAAACCCCACCAGTATTTACATTTGGATTACTCCATGGGCTTGTTTCTAACATGAGCACTACTTCATTACCAGAGGAACAAACAGGCCTCACCTTGTGTGAGCAGCTCCATCCCTGTGCCTGGCTCTGGAGGTGTGCCTGCCTCTGCCCCAGCAGCCTCTGAGTTCAGCTCTCAATTCAAACATGTGAGCTGAGCCAGCTTTTTATATTTTTTTCTCCATCAGGAGTTATTCTGTTACAAGACCTGTTCGGGGACAAATCAACCTTTCTCCACCTACCTAAGGTCCTGCTGAAACAGGACACCCACCTTGCTGTGCTGCTCTCTGTCCCAGGCAGCTGGGCAGCATTGTCCCAGCCTGGCAGAGACACCCTGTGAGCACTGCTGTGGGCAAACCTTCCCTGGAGCAGCCACCCAGGGCCTTGTGCCAGCCCCTGTGCCCCAGCCCCTGCCCAGTGTGTGCCCCTGTCCCCTAAGGTGGTGAGGAGCTACCAGAGGCACCAGAAGAGGTCCCTCAGTGCAGATTGTGTCCATCTATGCCATGGCAGTGGTCATATCACCACAAACCACCTTGTTACCACTTGACCCAAGATCTCCTTTACCAGCTCAAAGATCTGTACCCGTTGTTGCTGCTTTCAGAACCTTCAGCTTTGTACTTGATGCACACCTGGGCACACCTGGTGCACCAACAGCTGAACCAGCCTTGTGATCACAGTTTGTTTACCATCTACAAGGGAAACAACCAAGCCAGGTTTAACATCTCTTCACACCTTTGTCAAGCTGGCCCACTAAGCTTCAGGTAGCTATTGCTTGTTTCTTACTCCCTTCCTCTGCTTCCCTAAGATTAAAGGTGGCAAGGTGTTGAAATGGCAGGAATTTAGAGGAGGGTGATGCCATTTCCAGACCCCTGGTTGTTGCTGGTTTTGTTGCCAGGTCAGGTCACCCAAAAGATCTCAGCCCTAACAGAGCTGAAGTGCATAAACTGAAATATTGTTGCATCACCCAAGATTGCCATCCACCAGGTATTGTTTCTTCCCTTTAAAAGCCTTGATGGATAGAGACAGGCAGATCTCCAAAGCTTCCTTAAGATGTTTGGTGGGAATTAGGCTCACAAATGCTCTCACACACACAGTGTTGGTGTGCCAGGAGCAAGCCTTGGTGTCTCCTTTCCCAGTTCCATCTGCCCCAGATCACTAAAAACGTCCAGAACTCTGGTTTGAAAGACATTTCCAAAGAGGAGCAGGTCAGGGGGTGTCTACCTAAAAACTGAGGTTGATAAAAGCAGAACTAAGCGCAAGGAGACTGACTCATACTTATTTACATTTTTGACAGAAAGCTCTGCAAATCATGCACATTTTGACTTCTCAAACCTCATATGCACTGTCTTCTGTGCCAGAGTAATCCTCCTTTTAGAAAAATAGTATTCTGTACTGTGCTGCAAGGCAGAGCAGGACATTTGCCTCCCCTGATCCTTCCCAGGGCTTGCTCTGCTGTCCTTCATAGAGCAGCAGGAAGAGCTGGCTGCTCTCTCACTGTATTCTCTGAAGCAGTCACTGCATCGGCCTCTCAGGAATGGCAGACATTGTTCCAAAGACTTGATTTGCTTCATTTTGGCATTTCCACAGTCATCCTTTACAAATAATTTATATTTCTTTTTTAATTTAAAATTATTATTTTGTATTTTGCTGGTCACTTCCATATTGCTTCATTCAAAATCCAGAAAACAGTTCAAATAAAATCAGAGGTTAAGTGCAAACTAACTTTCCAGTGAACCGCTATGTGCGTTTTCTCCAGTCCAGTGTCTGTCTTCCAGTTTAAAGGACCCTTCCCACCCCACCCCACAGAAAATCAAACTCTTCTGTTCTCTGTCTTGTCCTCAGTGTTGCCTGACAGCATCCCCAGCTCCCTTCATGACCATGAAGAAGAAAAAGAGGGAAGAATTAGTGACAATCTTTTGAAGTGTTTATAGTCAGCAGGTATAAAAGAGGAAAGCAAAACTTTTGGCATACAAATCTTCATTTCTTGGCCTGGTTTTTAGCTTCAAATGAACATATTGGAGGTGTGGTTTTGTTACTCTCTTCTGAAAGGTATTTTGTGTTTAGAGTGATTGTTGTGTTGGCACACATACAAAAATGGTCATGTCAGGGACCAGTTCTGAGCAGGAATCTCTGTGGCTGGGAATTGGCACAAAATCACGGTGTGGCTCGGAAGAGGGGCTTAGCTGTATGTGGGAGTCACATCATCATTTCTTGGAAAGCCACAATGAAGATCTGAATGTTTTTGAAAAGCTATGTTAGCTATTTTCAGTTGCTGGGATAGAAAGTGTTAGAGAAAGAAATTGGATTCTCAATCTCAATTACTACACTATCACACAGGATATAAAAATTGTCCATTTTTCACCCTGATGGAAATTGCATGGAGATTTCCAGGAATGCTGTACAGACTCTCATCAGTTCCTGCTGAAAGAATCAGCCTTTCTGTGGCTTTCCCTACAGTTGAATCACTGAGAACAAGCTCGACAGCAGCACTGCCACTGGCCTTTGCTGGTACCACCTGGCTTCTCTGGGCATCCAACCCCCGCGTCCGCCGAAAGTGGGAAAGGCCAGGTTGTACACTCCTTCTTTCAGTCTCTTTCCTTCCTTCCTTCCAGGCTCCCAACCCAATCTGCAACCAACTCCAAGACATCCTTTCACTTAGAAATATCAAAAATGAGTGAACTGGCAAGAAGAGGAAGCTCATGGGAGAAAGAGAGAGAGGGAGGGAGGGAGGAGGGGCAAGGGCAGGGAGAAAGGGGGAGTGAGAGTGAGGCAGCTAGAAGGGGTTGCCTTTCCACTTGAGTGAGAGCACAGCCACTACACCACGGTGTTCCGGTGTCTGTAGGGCGGCGGGGGCAGCACAGTGCCAGGCTTCAGGGAGAACTCAGAGAGGTATTCAGGATTCTCTGCCACTATGGGCCGGATCCGTCCGTTCTGTTTGTAAAAGTATTTTGTGCTGTACTCTTGCAGGTAGTCCGGGTGTTGGAGGGTGCTCCGTGGGGGCAGGCTGTGGTTCCAGTAGTCTGGGTTGTCAAAGGCCTTCTTGGCTTTCTCTGGCAAATTGTTCTTCAGGTACTCGGCGTTTTCCAAGGTGTTGGCGAAGGTGTTGAGGTACAAGGGCTCGTTCACGTACTCGTCCTCTGCTTTGGGCTGCCCATTGGGAGCACTGTGGTACTCCGGGTTGTCCACAGCTTGGAGATCTCCGTTCTTCCGGCGGGAAACAAATGGGTTCTCTTCCACTGGGTTCAGGTAATCTGAGGAAAGATTAAAAATAAGTCAGCCTAGAGTGGTAGCAATCTGTCAGCGATGGAGAGAGATGGGGAGACTGACTCGGTGATCAGGATCCGACTTTATTGTGGGATACAAGCACTTAAATACTATTTTAGGGAGACTAGTAATGTGTACTACAATGATTAGGTTAAAAATCACATACATAAACTTATGCATATAACAACATCTCTTGCTTGCAGAGTTTAATGGGGTTTTCTTTTTCTGGTAAACCTGTTTGATTTCTTGCAATCTAGGTCTAATTTTCAAAGTTCTGTTTGCTTTTGCTAAGGCATCTTGTTATCAAATCTCTTATGTTAACCAGGTCCAAAGTCTGTCTTGTGTCCCCCAACATTCCAACAGTAATCCATCTGTGTAGCAGCACTTGGACTAGAGCACCCTCCTCCACCTCAGCCATTCCAAGAACTCCAGATGGGATCAGGAGCCAACTACGTTGAACACACACTCGTGAAAAATGAAGTTTTCCACGCAATGTGGGTTAAAACATACACCTTGGAAGACTGACAGCAGCACTGCCACTGGCCTTTGCTGGTACCACCTGGCTTCTCTGGGCATCCAACCCCCACATCTGCCAAAAGCAGGAAAGGCCAGGTTGTACACTCCTTCTTTCAGTCTCTTTCCTTCCTTCCTTCCAGGCTCCCAACCCAATCTGCAACCAACTCCAAGACATCCTTTCACTTAGAAATATCAAAACTATTTCAATATTGTGATATTTTTATCAAATACACTGGCCAACTAAGCTACAGCTCTTGCTGAGCCACAGCCCATGTGCTCCCTTGGACTTCCTCTCAGTGTATGATCTACAGACCCAAACACACTGAGCAACATCTGCCTCTGCAACCTTGGACCTATTAGCAAACCCTCTGCTCTGCAGTCCTTCCATCCAGAAAACTCTATAGGAATCTTAGTTAGGCTCTCTGCACAAAGCCTATCCCCAAGGGCTAACTTTTAAGACAGCTTCATTTCTAACAGAACAATTTGCCTGATTAAAAACCTTCCATCCCTGAAGGACAAAGGGCCTTGAAGCATTATGAAAAAGAGGTTGTACAAATGCGCCCTGGAAAGGGAACAAGAGAGCCTTAGATCAGCTGCAAAATGGGACTTGGAGCAGGCTACAGTTGCCTCAAATCACTTGCTGTGGATTAACACCCCAATTCCAGCAGCATGGTGCTGCTCAAGGGCTCTGCACACACCTCCACAGAGAGTCCTGGTGCAAGGGGTCACCTGGTTTCATCTAGAACGGGGCCAAAACTATTAAAGGCAAAACTTCAAGACCCAGTGAATAGTTTTGAGCCCACAGCTGTCACTGAATATGAGCTGAATAGTGGGGACGTGGTTTTTTTAGTGATGAGAGCCAAGCAGTGCTTTGGTTTGAACCCTGCAGCTGGCATGGAACACACAGTGTGTGGCCACACCATGACAACCCTGTGTCTGTGCCCAGGGGGTCAGGAAGGAGCTGCTGCTCCCATATCCCTGAGGGCTCAGGGGGCTCCTGCAGAGCTCTGAGGATGCCCAGGGTGCACTGTATGGGTACATAAATGTGGGCTCACTCTGAAAGTAAATCACTGCAAGAGAGACTCCCACAACTGCTACTGCCATGGGTCAAGCCCCAGGGCTGCTCCATTCCTCCATCATGCAACACAAAGGACAAATGGCGTCCAAATTCTTAGCAAACACAGTTGTGACATAATTTACATTTGCATTTATTAATTTCTTTAAAGCTAATGGAAAGCTTTGGAAGCAAATTAATAATGACACATCCCCTTACATCTAAACGACTTATCATTATTTAGAGAGGAAGAAATGAATGAGGGCAAACTGGGAAGTGCAGCACACTGAGCAGGCACAGATTTAGGCAATCTTCCCCTTGCAGTGATGCTCTCTTTAAAGCACATCTTGTTCTTTCAATCCTAGACTTCTCTTGGGTATAAAATGCCAGCTGTGTGTATCAGTTCTGTGATAGGTTCAACATGACATTTACCAAGCACAATGCCAAGAATAAGAAGATCAATAAACAAAGCAAAGTTGGGACTGTGGCTGGCTGAAGATATTTCCTTGGAAATAACTGAAGATTTGTGTTTGGCTAAGAAGGGGGCTTGGCTTTTTTTTCATTCCTCTTGTTATTTCTCAAAAAATAAAACGTGAAAGGGGGACTTACCAGCTTTGACATACTGGCACATTTGAGTATTTCAAAGTAGAAAATTAAGGAGAGAAAACCAAATCCCCATGTAAAAGATATTATCCTAGTCAGAATGGTTCAACCTGACAAGTAACTAAATAAAGCCATTTTTGATGAAAAGCTGTGATGTAAAAAGAGAAGAAATGCAGCCAGGCTAGACCAGGAGCCTCTCTGGAAAGGCAGCACTTTACCTGTTTTAGGTTTGTCTCTCATCGGTGTCATGTACCCATCCTCATCCAGCTCTCCCCGCACGACGCGCTCGGGAATGAAGACGGTGGGGTCAGCGCTGTACCTCTGGGTGCTGCTGTCCTCCTTTGCCAGGGTTGCCACCTGTTTCTGCATCGTGCCATTGCAGCAAGAGTCTTCAAAGATCTCTGCTGTGGCCCCTTGGGCAGCTGGGGCTTCGGGAATGATGCAGCCTGGAGCCCTGTATGGCATCGGCACCTCAGCAGTGTAGCCACCATCCCGGTACACAAACTGGTTCTGTTGGAACAAAGGACACACAGCATGGGAAACGAGGATCCCAAGGGGAGAAGCTTCAACAGCAAGTCATGGCTGAGCCTTCTGTGCCTGCCCTGCCCATCCTGAGCTTCCAGGCTTCCACAAAGCATCCATCTGCCCAGCAGTGCTCAAGAGATAGAAATGGGGCAGGAAAACTTATCTTCTACCAGGCACGTGGAGGCTGGACACACACAGCTGCAGGAGGTGAAGGTGGTGTTTTCTCTTCTCTTACTCTGGCAGCCTCCCATGATTTCTGATCAAAGCCCTTTAAACCTCATGTTTGGGAAATCTCCTCCTGACTTGGAGGAAACCACTCTCCTCTCTGTTTATCCTGGGGTGATACTTTGAGTGTGTCCCATGGTGGGAATCATGGGGTCACCCACACCATGTGTAATTCCATCAGGGAGTGCATTTCAGGCTGGTGGACTGTGTTTGTATTGGCACCTCAGCTCAGTGGTTTAACTCAATCTACCATTTTGCTTGTCAGTACAGACATGCAAGAAACTTTCAACATCATGACCTACAGACAGGAAGGAAAGATGCACACATCCATCCAAGCCTTCCACCTAAATGCTGTTTCAGAAAAGTTGTCAGAGTTATGGATGTGGCTCCCTAGAGTCTGCACACGAATCCACAGATCTTAACTATTTGATTCCTTATATAAACACTACATTACCTGGTTTTGAGTCATTTATGCAGGAAAAAGGAGTTTGAAAAAGAAAAAGAAAAAATAGTGAAGAAAGAAGGTAAGCCTGAAGAATAAAGGCTGAATGTGAAATACTTACTCCTGACATAGGGGTATAGGCAGGAGGAGGGCTGTGTCCAATTTCACTCTAATAGGAAAGAAAAATGGATGATGGATACATAACCAGAGGCCACATGAATGAAACAAGTCACATGAGCTGTATGAGCTAATTTGGAGAAACATGCACATCAGTCAGGCTTCCTAACTGGACCCAAAATTCAGATTCAGTCAGGGCAAATGCCTCACCCCCAACAACAAGCTGTGTGTCTTAGAAAAGCAAGTCTTTTGCCAATAGGCTTGACTTCTGTACACAGGGCTGTACCCCTCTGCCAGTAAAAGTTTAGAAGATTAGCAGCTTAAAAAAATACTGTTCCAGGATGGCATTGTATATCTGTGAGCTCTGCTCCACCCTCAGCACAAAAGGCTAAAGCCACTGTCCTATCTTTAGATCTTCTTGGCTGTGACTAATATTTAAATACATCCTCTGCAACTATAACACCACAGTAACAGGCCCTCTTAGCACAGCCCTGTCCCAAGATGGCAGCAGACAATGAACTGCCATTAATGTGTTTATTGCTATTTTTGCTGACAAGAGCCTTTCCAGTCAGTGGCCTGCCAACTAAAATCACTATAATTGTGGTTTTTTAATGCCTCCCCTATAGTGCTGTACTAAACATATTTGTCTTGCAACACCCCTTACCATAGAACCTTACACATGGCTCTCCACCACTGCTGTCTGCACTTTTTTTTACTTCTTTACTGTTTTTCCCCATGAGCTGATACCCTATGGCCACTGCTCCATTAGAACAGGAGGCAAAGAAAACAACTGTGGTGCCATTAAGTTGGCTTGAAAATTTAATATTTAAAATTTAATATAATTGTTTAAGTGTGCTTAAATTGACTGGTAATTGCAGTGTGAGGTCATAATTTTGTAGGCTTCCAAGATTATCCTCAAACAACTCTTATTAGTCTGGACATGAATCACACTGTGAGAAGAAAATATGTTTAGATTTTACCAGGTAAAACATTTTGTTTTCTATGTGAAATGCAATTTACTTTGTTGAATTTTTGGTAGAGGGGGGTGGTGTGGTGTGGTGTTGGTTTTGCATTTTAAATACTATCTTGAAAAAATCAGCAGGTGTTGCTTTACTGAAAAGCTCTAGAATTTTGGATTTCTGATTCCAGAAGTCTCACTGGAATTATCATCTCTGCCTTTTTGAGATAGACATTAGTGGCTGGTTGCTCGAGGACCTTACTACATAAGCCTACTTAAGAAGTCTCAGCTTGTATACAAAAAAAAAAAATCAATCCCAGCTCCCTTTTGATGCTGTAATGTGAGCTATCCCCATTAGCTGGGAAGTGCACACATCCATTGACAGGGGAACTCATCACACTCCAGAAGGAGCCTCACTCCTTTGCATCACACTCCATGGGCAGCCCTCCCCAGAAATGCCCAAGATTTCATTCTGTACACCACATGACTGAATTTTAGGCAAAAATATGACAAGGTGGAGAAAGAATGAAATCCAAGAAAATGTCTCCTAAAGCCTTTTTCCAAGGTCCTCTGGTACAAAATACCAATGACACATCAGCTGTTATAACAGCCAATATTTGTGTAAAATGAGCCCTGATCCAAGAGAGGTAAATAACATTTCTGTGAATATTGGCTTGTGTTATTGCTTTCTATTCATTAATTTCATTTTCCAATTCCTTGCTTCTAAAATCTCCTGAAGGTAAATATCTCCTCCTTTATAGCAGGGACATAATATTTTCTGGCTGCCTCTTAAACTGCAATGAAATCAAAGCCTTGTTGGGTCCAGCCCCCTTGGGCTGCAAGCTGGTTTTCCTGGGCAGCCACAGAAATGTTGACAAGGTTGCACAATCACTGCTGTTCCTTGCTCTTAATCAGCCTGCTGAACTCACAGGACAAAGATTTCTCTCTGCTGAAGGCAAGGCTTTGCCAGCATGAATGTACACACATGTTTGAGCCCACTCTGATACTGCTCAAAGTGCATAAACCCAGCTCCCTCCTCCTCTCCTTCACAAAAAAGCACCAAAGCAGGAGTAAAACACTCCAGCCTTGCCACTGGGATGCTGTTCAGGGGTATCCTTTGCTCCAGGCCTCAGGCAACTCAATAATTACCTGCTTTGAGCAAAAACTGGCAACACTTTGTACCACTCATCAGTCCTGGGCTGTGTGCCCCCAGAAACAACTCACTCTCCCTCCTTCCCCTAGAAACTCCTGCCCTAATTTTAAACTAAAGGAGTATCCAGGCTCCAGTCACCAAAGCAAGGCATCCTAAGATAAGAGACCTTGCTGCAAGCACCAAAATCTCAGCAGTTCTCCAGGAAGGACAGCTGATTGGTGGGAGTGGATCTGAATAATATTGGGGATGGTCTGGTGGGGCTGCAGGCAGAGCACACAATGCAGAGTGTCCCCCCCAGCCCCCAAGCAAATTCCAAGGGAGCAGCCTGGTATTTTACAACAGATCCAAACTGAAATTCAAATAGGAAAGACCATTCCAAGAAAACAGCCACCTCTGCTTGGCTGCTGTCCTGCTTCCACAGAATTTGCAGATTTCTCTGCCCTGCTCCAGACAGCAAATATTTCTGAGATGAAAACCAAAGGGAAAAGCACACACCATGAGATCACTGTGCAATGTTCAGTGGAAATGGAATGCTGTTTGTACAGTAATTGCTGGAAGGCTTTGCAGACCCCTGGGGGTTTCTGGTCCCAGCCCCTGCTCAGAGAAAGGCCACATAGAAATAGAAATATAAATAGAAAGGATTTGACACTGGTCTGTTAAGGTTCAAGCATATCCATCCCTACAGCTCACAGCACCTGATACAAGTCTGGCATTCCCTGGCCATAAAGTTGGGGACTGGGGAATCTTTATGGGAAATGATGACATCCCAGCCCTTTTCCAGCAGTACCTTTTCTCAGAATGTCTCACATGTTTAACTTAAATGTTGATCACAAGTATAGAAACAGTGTAAGCATCAGTTTGCTCCAGTCTCCAACAACTGCTGCTTTCACCATTGAGACACAAAACATCCAGCTTAGATCAGAGAAGGAAAAATAAATAGAATAAACAAAGATGAAGTCTTTTTCTACATCTGACATTTTCCTGGTTGCTGTTAGCCAGAGGACAGATAGGATTTGCAGGCATCCTGGGCTGTAACTCAGCTCCCATAGGCTGAGGTATGCCAGCCCGTGTCCTGGCAGAATGGAGGGTTTAAGACATCCCTGAATCTGTCCAAAGTCAGTTTGGGTGTTTCACTGACCCCTGGGTTCAGCTCAGTACTGACCAACTTCTCAGCTAAAGAAAAATCTTCACCACCTTCTCTTGCATCATTTTCTCTTATAACTGTCTGTTTTCATACTTGTTAACTCTTTTAGAGCAGTCCATATGGATTGGGACACCCAAACTGCCTTCTAGGATTAATTTAGTCTGGATTGTGAACAGTAAATAGCATACATCAAAAACAAAATCTTGGCATGGGAAACAACATACCCGTACACAGCACAGAGTGTTTGCTGTGCTGTTGCTGGAAAATCCCAGATATAAACCATATATTTTCAGTCTTCACCAAGTAGAGAAGTCAAAGATGACAAGCCCACCAATTAAAAAAATCTCTTAAGAGATGCCAAATTTGGGCACAAAACTCAGTATCCAGCTACACTGACAGGAGAAGGTAGGGGAAATGCTTTTCTGTAGCCTCCTCTCTTTGTGCCTGATACCCAGACTGGAAATAAAAGCATTCTGCTGCATAGCACCAAAGGCTTGGAAACCCAGCTGTTCTCTGGAGCTCAGAAACCTGCATCCATCCTCCACCCTACCTTCAGAGGGGCTGGCAAATGGATTTCAGCTGGCACAATTTGCACTTTGATCTAAGCATGACACAGGAATGGAGATGCAAGGTTTCCCTTTGCCTTTCAGTCTGTGTTAATGCATCTGAGTGTCAAACAGAGAGCAGAGCAGGAACAGAGACAGCTGGCATTGCCTATCTCTTCCTTCCAATCTCCTTGACTCCCCCATCCTTCCTGTCACCCATGAGTAGCTTTCTGTCACTCTCTTCTTTAATACACTCTCCAAGACACTTTACAGTAATGGCACCTTTTAGCACTGAGCCAATTCTCCACGATTTGAGAGGGATGAGGTGCCATTTCCCACCTGTTCCAACAATTCCCTCTGGGACAGAGGGGTCAGCACTGCTCTTGCTCTGTCCAAAACACAGGACCAGCAGCATCTTCTTTTCTGTACAAACCTCAAGCTTCAAATCCCAAAACAGGGGAAGGATGGAGAATAAGACCAAAACCACAACACACCCATGATTTTTTGATTGTGACATGGAAGACAAAAAATAAAAAAAAAAAATTAAAAAAAAAAAGAGAAAGGCACAAAAGAAAGTTGATGAGCGATGCTGGGAGCAGCAGCAGCCCCCTCCTAGTGCATGCTGCACTGCCATCTTGCCCAGCCTTTTTTATACAGTAATCAAAGGATATTCTGAGCCTCTCAAAATGCCATCAACCCTCATTGAGAATGAAATAGAGCACATCTCCATCGAAGCCTTTACAGCAGTAATCATTGCCACATGCTGGCCTGAACAGGGAGCTTTTACAGACAAAGATGAGTTTTAAAAATAAAATAAAAAAGCCTTCCTAAAATCTGAATAGAAACTTGATGATAATCTCCCAATTTTATTATGCAAGGGGGAAAAGAAACCCATAATTGTGCACTCTTGGTCTCTTAAAGCAAAGAATAGGCTTCTTGATGAAATGCTGAGTTGATTTAGAGCAGGGCTGAGGTTCTGGTGGCAATAATAGTCTAAAAGAACTAACCATCCAGCTGATTTGGATAAAATAATCATTTCTCAACATTCTAAATCTACACTTCATCTGTGCCTCCTCCCACTTCTCCCAACTGCATCTTTTGGAGAGTCTTTTTATAGCTTTGAAAATTATTTTTCCCTCCCCTCCCGCAGCATTCAACAAGAAAGGCAGACTCTTTACTCTGGCTAACAAAGGGGGCTTTTTAGGCTGTGCTGGCATTTAGCTCCATTGCATCTATGTTTAGAAAGTATAGTATTTAGTATTTATTTTACAGGATGCTCTCTAGTCCTCCTGCCACCTGGGAGTCCTCCCAAAGCATTATCCCAGGAGTCCCACTGCCCTGGGACACTGAGCCCTCTCCACCTTGGGGACCAGGCTGCTGTTTAAGTTGTTAAGCTGTAGCTCCCTGCAGCTCTGCTTGGTGCACTTGCAAATCATGCCCCCTGGTATTTTTCAGGTGCTTTTACTATTTTAAGAATACCACAAATAGTGTTCCTCACAAATGGATATTTTCCATTAACAATTTCTGCTTCACATCTTGTCACAAAAGAAAAAATTTTCTCCCGGCTCTCATAATTATTTCCTGACTCTCAGTCCACTTTTCCATCTACTGAATTATGTAGAGTTGTTTAGCTTGCTGTTTTCTAAGAATGCCTCATCAGTGCAGTGTAAAAATATTTATTACTTACTCTTTTTGTATCTATTGGCTTTTTCTTTTCAGGATAGAGAAGAAAATGGATCAGCTGTGAGCTCTCTTTACTGTTAACACAGCCAGCAGCTATTCATGGATTAAGCAGATGCTGCCTGATTTTAAACCAGTTTATATTAAAGCTCAATGAATTTACATGTCACACATGAAAGATGGAAGAATGTACAGCTCCAGCCTCTCCCACCAGATCCACTGAGCTTACAGAAGGTACTGTGACTGGTGGTTTTGTTTTTAATCCATCTTACCATTTGTAGAAGCCAAAATACCATCCAATTCTATAGCAAAGTCTCTAACTCTTTATCCTTTTTAACTCTTTATCCTCTTCTCTGACTCTAAAGCTATATGCCTGAATAAAGAAGCCTGACTGTGACAGAAAACAGCTAATGCACTAAAAAATTCCAGTTTTAAGGCAGTTCCCTGCAAAATCATGAGTTAATTTGACCAGTTGGTCCTGATAATCAGTTCAGGCTGAGAAGGGTTTACTCCTTGAGAGCCATCACTGATTTCAGCCAGCCTGGCTGCAAAGCAAGAAACTAATTGCAATAAAGCACTTTCAGAGAATTCTCTCTGAAGACCCAGGAATTATCTATTCCATTTGAGTCCTCCATAGGAATTTTCTGCCTTTCTCCTCTAGCAAGACTAGCACATTTTAAAAAGCACATATTTAAATAAAAATATTTAAATACCTGTTCTAGATACACATATTTTGTAAGAAGCTTTCCTTTTTTATGTAAAATATTAAGACCAAAATAATTTTTCATGTAATGTATTTTAGAGTGTATTTTTGCATGCTTATTCTCAGTACCTCTTCACCCTGAGCAATGAAATTACTATTAGTCTGGGTTCATCTCCTGCTTTTCATGGACAAGGTTGGCCTGGTGCTATCCACACTTTCAACAAAGACTAGAAACAGACCCAGAAGAATTTTCCAGAAGAAAAAAGGAAAAATACTTGTGGTGGTGTGCCAGACACCAACTAAACACCAACAGCTCTGGGGAAGTGCTTAATGCAAAAGGCAGAGCAGAACGGACAGGAGCCTCCTATCACTAGAATAAAACTTAGGAAAGCAGAAAATGGGAATTGGAGCTCTTGAAAAGGAGTTTGTTGGACTTGCAGAATTACCCTAAAGGTCTGAAGGCAGTAAATTGCTTAGACTCTCCTAGGGAAATACACAAAATGGAGTGTTTAGCAAAAGACATGCAGAAGGGCTTCATACAAACTTCTCCAAGTAATCATGCAGTTCTAAAGAAGCAAGAGAGCTGATCTAGAGTTACTCAGTGTAATCATCTGAAACACTGTGAAATGCTTTGAATCAATGTCTAGTTCATTTACAAGACCATCTGTTCTGGCATTGGAGATTTTATTCCCACACTTGCATAAGGAAGTGACAGAGGCAAAATAAATGACTACTAAGATTTTCAGAAAGTGTTTGATCACCTTTCAAGGAGCAGCAATTAAAGAAAAGGGATAGAAATAAATAAAGAAGACCACAACCTGACAGACTGCCATAAGAGATATCAAATTTAGGGGAAGACTTGGTCATTTTTGGGACAATCCTGCAGAAGCAGAAAGGTGGCAAACACCACAAACAAACCAAGAAAAGGACATCTGTGTTGTCATCATTGAGCAGCAAACACATACAAATGCTAACATCCTGTTTAGCCTTTTAAGCAGAAGAATCAGAGAATCACAGAACATCCTAAACTGGAAAGGATCCCCAAGGATCATTGAATGCAGCTCCTGGCCCTGCACAGGACACCCCAAGAATCACAACATGAGAACCAGAGATTTCTGATAGCTGGCAGCTCCTTAGATCTAGCACAAAAAAGTGTGCATGGCAGGCAGGAACAGAATCCAAACCCTGCTAAGGAGTCAGCATTAATTGCCCAGTGAAACTGTGATGTATTTTCCACCCCACTTGATACAATCAAGACAATCTTTCTAAAAGACAAACTCCACCTCAAATAGAATTTCTGCACCTGATGCAGAAATTAAGAGACAAGAGACTCTTGTCTATGCCATACCAGAAGGCTGGACAAGATGCTTTTAATGGCTCCATGTGGTATTTGCTGGGTCCCCAGGATGAAGGAGGAATTGAGAATCTGCCTGAATGTTCTTAGTAGGCTAATTTATTATTTTATGTACTTATATTATAAAATGCTATACTAAAACTATACTAAAGAATAGAGAAAGGATACAGACAGAAGGCTTAACAAGATACTAATGAAAAACTTGTGACCTCTTCCAGAGTCCTGACACAGCTGGACTGTGATTGGTCATTAAATAGAAACAATTCACATGTTGGATAAACAATCTCCAACCACATTCCAAAGCAGCAAAACACAGGAGAAGCAAATGAGATAATATTGTTTTCCTTTTTCCTCTGAGGCTTCTCAGCTTCCCAGGAGAAGAATTCCTGGTGAAGGGATTTTTCCAGAAAATACGACAGTGACATTGCCACACAGCCTGGAGGTCTATTCACATACATTTTGGATTAACTTCAAGATGAAGCAGTTTTGCTGCCATCAGTCCCATGTGGCCAGGACACACCTGGAGGAATGACTCGGGCAGGAACACCTAATTCCCTTCTCTTACAGGAAAAGCAATGGGGAGCAGGTGCTGCTAAACCCTGGACACAGGAGGAACCATGGTCAAACCACAACTCCCTCCTGGCTTTGCCAAGGGGCAAGGATGCTGCACTACCAGACCTAAGGCCACACCAGGTCCTGCTCAGAGAGCTGAACACTTGCTCCCAGTGTCCCACAGGCTGCTTCAGCCAAGCAGGACAATCTCCATGGACATATGGATTAGACATCTCTGTAAAAAAATAAAAATTGCTTGATATTTAATTGCAGGGTTGGCAATTGGTGCTTCCATGATGTACAGTGCATGGAATGAAATTACAGGGACAGCATCAATAAACAGTATAGACAGTTTTCATCAGGAATTAGCCAAGGACTTAGAGCAAAAAGCGTCGTGGGGCACACAGAGTGCTTGCTGTATTAGCATTATCTCTGCACACACAGGACAGCACTCGTTACAAATACCTGAATGAATCATCTAATGGATGGGAATTCAGGACACTCGAGCACTAGCTGGGGTCCTGTGCTCATGGAAACACTGCTGAGGATTCAGCTTATCTCTCTGAAGCACAGAGCTTCTGAAACTCTATTTTTCTGGAGTATCTCTGGACAGTGGAAAATAAAAATTGGAAAAAGCCAGAGACAAAATTGCAGCTGGAGAGTTTCAGATCCAATGAAAGAATTCAATTTAGCTTAGGATGCTAATTTTTATTTAAAAGCTGGACTTCACAAGAGAGGCCAGGGTCAGAGCCTGTGCAGGGCTCCGCTCCCAGCAGCACAGGTAGGTCCCAAGGACATGCCAGCAGGGAGTCAGCATGGATGTCATGGAAATGCTGGAGCTGTGTCTGAGCCTTGCAGCTTCATAAATCTGTGTAACCCCTGGAGGAGGAAGGATGTGAGACTTCCTGGGGAGCTGGCAACTTCCCAGAAGCCTTCCCTCTCTCCAGTCTTCTATCCAGGGGCTGCAGCGCTGCAGCGCTAATGCACATCCAAATAGCTCTGTTCTTCCCATGGGTGGGAGTGTGCCTCTCCCACCAAAAACTGCAAGGATTTAGATCTCAGATCACCACAGGGAAACTTCAGGGCTTTCCTGAGAAAGTAAATGCTCCTGTTCTTCCTTTGTTCCTCTGTGGGAGTCAGAAAAACAGAAACTTCTACAAATACTGAAGAGTTTAATCTGCAGCCTTGGAAGGGGCTTGAATTGATTTTAAAATAAAGTACACAGACATTAAGTAGAAGAATCATAAACTTATGTTTCTATAGTTGTAAGTAAGAATATACCTTAAGGTAGAAATTGTATTGATAAGATAGTGAAAGGTTTATCATGTAGAGGTGTGATTGTACAGAGTACAAGAGAGTTCTGAGAACTCTGTTAAAATTTTCTTGTACTTATAGTTCTTAGAGAGTACTATAAGTACAAGAAAGTTCTAACTTCTAAGAGTTTAGAAGTTATAATTGAAGCATATGTGTGTAAGTGTGAAAAAAGCCTATTAGACAAAAGTACCCACAGTGCAGTAGGAATAAGTAAAGGTGATAGGTTAGAAAAGCAAAATACACCTTGTGGCAACTGTTCATTAGAGTAGAAAGTTCTATATTGTCTATTGTAACAAAGAACTTGTGACTACTTTGAGCTATGGCTGACTTCTTGCTCCCTTAAAATCCCACAGCCCCTGAGACTGATGTTTATCTGAGCAATAAATGGTTCTTAGCCTGAAAATAGTCCCATCCCTTTATTACTAGCAGCAATGATGATATTCCTTGACTTCAAAGCTTATATGTGAGAAGGTTTATGATCTCCTTGCTTTCCTCCTGCCCACCTCTGTCCCCAAGGAGCTGTGCTGCTGGAACATTGAACCACCACTGCCCGCACAGAGAAAGAGCACGGTGCCCTGATGGACTCCTTGGCCACTAAACCTGCACTGGAGCAGCTAAGGTGGGAAATACAGTATTTTCCATACTTCTTATTCCCTGAAAATGCAGCTCTTGTCTGTGTGTTTAACTTCACCAAGCTGCCTCACTATCTCCCCATAAATGCAATTTGCCAGAAATAGTGAACACAAACTACCTGAGCTGTATCCTTTCATTTGGTGTCCATGGCTGCAGCAGCACCCTAATGAGTTTGTGCAATATCAATATGCACAAGCATAAATCAGAGACTAACCAAAGGAAACACCCAGACAGAATCAGACAAGTGCAGACAGAGAGCTCTGACAGCATTTCAATTCCATGTGACTCCTGTAGCTGACATCCATCTGTACTGAGCTATGCACAGCAGATGCACTATTACCTTAAAGGGGTGATTGTGTTTTCTTTAAATCAATCTTCACTAAAAGAATAGTCAATGTACTGAGAAACTGACTGCTTCACAGAGGCAACAGAAATGTATGTGGCTTTCTGCACACATGTATTACACCTCCAGAAAGCACCTCTGCAGAGGAAGCCAGGAGTGCAGGGCTTCCAGCTCAGCCCTCTCGGACTTCTCTGTCTGATCTGGGTCAGAGACAGCTTGGCTCACAAACTGCAGACTTTTGGCAAAAGGTAATTCCAGCTTTGTTTAAAAGTTAGATCGTTGTACAATGCCAGAGAAAAACTGCCAGCAAGTTACTGAAAAGAGGATACAGTCTTGTTACTGTCATTAAATTGAATTGCAAAGCAAAGCTCCCACTGTCTTCAGTGGTACAAATCACAGTTTCAAACCAAGATGGGAAATTGTGAGCTGAGGAAAGGAGATGTCACGTCAAGAATGTGATGGAGTCTCTCTGTATGGCAAAAATGAGGCCTGGGGTCTCTTTCTGCAGTTCTGCTGAGTTCAAGATCACATGTGTGCAAGCAACTGAGATGGTGTGCTTTGGAGTTGGTAAAAGGCATTGTGAAAGTTATTTAAATTTTCATGTAATAACAACAACACCTCCACTAATGATAGTATTAGAAATAAATGCCTGTGTTTTCATTCCATGACTATCCCAGTGACCATGCTGGCTGCCCAAATAACATGCTGTAAATAAATCTTTCAGAATATTAAATCTAGGATTTTCACTGGAATCCCCTCAGCTCTAGTGGGCTCCTCAATTGGGCTGGTACCAAAACAGAGGGCAAAGGGAGCTGTTGTAAAAGCAAGTACATTTTTCTATTAAGCCTTTCTCCTTTAAATGTGTCCCAGTGTTTCCAGCAAACATGGGAGAGGTATGAATATAACAAATGCACTGTGTCAGACCCTGCCCTCTCAGCCCTGTGCTGGTGTAGAGGCAGAACTTCACTGGGGCAAACCAAGCTCCAGTGATTTACATCCCTGTGACAGGGAGTGCCTTCCAGAGGTAACTGCTGCCCTTCCCTTCTTTGCTCAGAAGCTGGCAGGAAAGGAAACAACCTCTCCAGAGACAGCTAGTAGTAAACCTGATGTATTTCAGATTACCATCAATTAACTCTTGTAGTCACAAAAAGAAAGTTTCTCACTTAGTGCTAAATTGTGCTTCATCCCTACTTCACTGTCATTCAGTGATGCAGCAGAAATGCTACATGAATCCAGACATCTCTAGTTTCCTTGCCTTTAAAACAGCAGCAATTTCCTTTCAAACTGGCTATTAAACCCAGATTTTGTCTTCCTTATTCCCAGAAAGGCCTGATTTCCTCAGGAGAGGGCAAGGAGCTTCCTGCAGGTATGGCCAGAGCATGGACACTGGCTCAGGTTATACACTTGGCTCTCACTCACCTCTTCCCTGTCTCACATGCTGTATTCAGTTCACACCTGGGTGTGAATTTGGGACTATCTCAGCGAAGGATAAATGTCCAAAAGATGTCTAAACCATGAGGAATAACAGCAGCATTTCAAAGGGACTATACTTAGTATTTAAACTGTGACTCTGGACCAAAAGGAGGCTGGAGAGAAAACAAGTGCCTGGTTAAAACACAGCTGATGCCTGTGTGAATGCCCTCACATGATGAATGCATTTCACCAGCTCTCAGTTATGTGAGAAGGGTGGCAAGTGAGATGTTGAAAGGCTGGAGCCAAGCACAGGAACAGGCAGAGGAGGGAAAACAGATTCCAGACATCTGACTTAGCTGCTCACCTGCAGCAGGGCACAGACATGCAGGACAGGATTCAACACCCCAGAGCTCCCACAGCAGGACTGACACTGCTCTGCAGCTGTCAGGAGTTAGGGAGTAGAGAAAGACACTTCCAGAAAGGAACTTATTCCACTGGAAATGCCCCAGAGAGGCAGCAACGTTCAGTACCACGGAATGAAGTCTGGGGGAAGAGCTCAGATTGTATCCCTACCCCTCAGATGGCTGGAGTTCTGTGAGCTGAATTCCCCTGAACACTCTCCCAAGTCCCCATGTGCAGGGAAGAGCATTTCCTCCCCTGACAGGGAGGGTGCCCAGCTCAGCCTGCCAGCATCTGCCATGTGCCCAGCACAAACACACATTTGGGAAGGGGGGCTATGAAAGCATCACATGCAAACAGGAAAAGGGGCTGGCTTGGAAATCTGCCTCCATTCACAAAAGCTCCATTATCTGCATATTCCAGCTGCCCTCAGTTCGTTCAGTGCCAGCCCTGCCAAGTGAACAGGATGGCAGCACCAGGGCTGTGCACTTCCTGGCCACATCACAGTGCAGATGCAGCCCTGCTTGACTTCAGCAGCCTCAGCTGTGCTTTCAGGACAGGCAGCTCAAGCTGAGCCTTTGTTCACTCAAGGCTGGGCTATTAATTTAGAATTCACTGAGGCACAATGAACAGGGAGCCCAGTGACAACATTTTTATAGCCACTCTCCTTACAAAGGGAGCTTGTAATTCCCAAGGCAGTGCTGGCCTCTGTTTGATTGGTGTACTTAAATCTCCACCTGTGCTTTTATAATAACCAATATTTTCTGTCAGAGCTTGCTCTTACCCTGTTGGAATCAATTCTTGTCCTGGAGGTGTAGATGGGAGGAGGAATGTTGAAGGCTTGAGGAACAAGATACTCTTCAGCATCCATCATATCTTCCAGGTCTTCCTCATCAAGAAGATTTTGGAAGAACTTGCTGTCATTTGGGCTTGGGAGCTTCATACGATCATCTCCCTGAACAGATTGTATTGAGAGAGGAAAAACATCAAAAGATGGATTAACTTCCCAATGAGAGAATTTCAGCCTTCCTAATGCCCTGGCAGCCAGGCTGCAGGGACCACACATGCTGCTTTGTTTGTTCAAAAGCTCTATATCCACATAATTTGTGGGTTTGTTTTGTTGTTTGTTGGTTTTTTTTTCTTACTGGGAATATGATGACAAGAAGGGAGTAGCTGCATGAATCAAGCAAAACCATGTTTTTGGCATTCTTGTGATAGAGCTTTTATTCTTTCTTCTCTCTTTTTCCCATACAAGATCAGTTTCTGACCCAAGTTCTGACATATTTTGTCAAATATCTCAGCTATTTAGGCTCAGATAGGAGGGGTGGGGAGTAACACTTCAAAACATTCAAAGCCAACACCCCTAAGAGTTGGGTGCTGCAGAAAGAATTGTTTTCCCCACCCCTGTGATGCTGCAGGGTTGCTCACCTGAATCACCAGGTATCTCTGAGGGTCTCGAGCCATTCTGGAGAATTCAGCAGCCAGCTCCTTGAATTTTGGCCGACTGTCAGCATCAATCATCCAGCCTAGATGAAAGATGAGAAAGAAAACAGTTAAATGTCAAGGATGGAAATAATTCTGGTTTTTTCAAATGCACAAGTTTGAAGTGCTTGATAGCTCTGGCCCAAAGAAAAGTTGCAATAAAGAACCCAGAAGAATGGAAAGTTAGAATTCTATGATTCATAAAAGGGGAAACACCTGGTTTTGGCCAGACTAGATTGTTCCTTACTACATGGAATTCTCCTTAATTTGCTGGGCTCCTCTCTGTCCCACAGCCAGCAGCACCACCTTGCAATTTTCTCCACCTTGCACACTTGGATATCAGCCCTGACTGACCTTTATTAAGGATGTGTCTCACCACATGGGACATTTTTTGCACTCAACAAAGCCCTTGCACAATTTAATTCCCACACTTCCATGCACAGTACAACTGTTTTCAGAAGATACTTAATTTACTTCTAGTTGTCCTTTCTTTTTTTTTTTTTTTGCAGGGCTTTTGTGTACAAAGCAAAAGGGAAAAGAGTATATATGATGGATGAGATGTCTGTATGTTAATCTCACTTAAATTAAGCCAGAAATATCAGAGAGATATTTCTAATTCTTTTTAAATTAGAAGCATAACCTTGGAGGATACTGTCATTAGAGGGGGTATCTTCGAGATAAAAAAAACTTGGAAGAAACCATGTGCAGACTTTTTTTCCTTTTTTACTAGAGTAAAAATATTCATAAATTTTTATACTGGACTAAGAATGACAAAAAAAATAATCCTCTCTGTAGCATTTCTTCTATTAATTTTACTTTTTATTATTACTATTTCAATCATCATTCTTTCTACTAACAATAAAACCTTCGTGATTTCTTTCCTCAATATTTGGAAATGGGGTTTCTCCTCACAGCCTTCTCTGGCTGGGTATCCATGTGCCATAATTATTTTTAATCCTATCTTTTTTACATCAGAATCAATTGTCATGGAAATGACAAGGGTTTACAATAACAATCAGACAATTTTGACTTCACAGCAAGAATATGAGATAACATCTGACAGTAATAAGAGGCTGAGCTAACTGGGCCCTTCATAGCTAACAATTGCAAAACTGCAGAAGATGTGCAGACAGTGTTAAAATGGAATTTACAGTATCTTGGGAAGCTTTTGTTTGGCTGCAGTACAGCTTGCCCTGTTTCCCAGCTCTGCCAGAGACTACCTATGGAAATGTTCTAAACCAGGGTCCCCCCTGCAGCCAGCACAGAGGTATCCAAAGTGACAATTCCTTACACTTCACCACATAAACATGCCAAACTAAACTATACTAAAAAATACAAAAAGGTTTTAGACAGAAAGCTAGAAGATAATAATGAAAACTCGCGACTCCTTTCAGTCTCGACACAGCTTGGCCGTGATTGGTCATTGAGTAAAAACAATACACATGAACCCAATGAAACAACCACCTGTTTAGTAAACAATGCCCAAACACATTCTAAAACAGCAAAACACAGAAGAAACAAATCAGATACTTGCTGTTTTCATTTTTCTCTAAGGTTTCTCAGCTTCCCAGGAGAAAATCCTGGGCAAAAAGATTTTTCAGGAAATATGACGGTGACAATAAGAGGCTGAGCTAGCTGGGCCCTTCATAGCTAACAATTGCAAAACTGCAAAAGATGTGCAGACAGTGTTAAAATGGAATTTACAGCATCTTGGGAAGCTTTTGTTTGGCAGCAGCTTGCCCTGTTTCCCAGTTCTACCTATGCAAATGTTCTAAATCAGGGTCCCTCTTGCAGCCAGCACAGGGGGATCATAAATGACAATTCCTTGCACTTCACCATCACCATATAAACATCCTCAACTCAACTATACTAAAAACTACAAAAATACAGGGGTATCAGAAGTGACAATTCCTTACACTTCACCATCACCATATAAACATCAATAGTGCAGATTGGGGGCTGGGGCAGGCGCTCTCCCTTCTCCAGCAGGTCGGGGATCTCTCGAGTTGGGATTCCATCGTACGGCTTCCCACCAAAGGTCATCAGCTCCCAGATGGTCACTCCTAGGCAGAAGAGAGAGTGTCAGTGTTTGGGGTCACATTGCTTAGATTCCCTCACATGGGCCAGCAGAGTATCCTGGCCCAGTTCTGGACTACAAGCTCTTCTTCCTCACCAGGCCTGAAAAACACTGAAGTTTGGACAGGGGGGACAGGAGGAGTTAAACAAGTGGCTACACAGTGCTCAGCTGCCATCTGGCCTTAAACCATGACAGTCTGCCACTTAACTCTGGAAAATGGTGAAACAGCACCTTGTGGTAGTCTTCAAGAGCAACTTCCCTCATTTTTATTGGTGTAAGAAATGGCATGATAGACCTGAGGCACATGAGAAAGGTCTGAGGCAAATGAAGGGTGGTAAAGTAAATGGGTGTAATAACAACAGAATGCATCACACTCTTTTATCAGAAAGGGAAATGAGTGCCTGATGTACTCTATTATTTTAAGGGGAAAATGCACAGATGTTCTCTAAATTAGAGCATCAACTTCCCATGAAGGTACAGCACTGAGTAACATGAGGTCATTGGCTTTGCCTTGCAAGCCATTCACAGCCACTGCTACCATGTCTTCCCTTAAATCACCTCATGGAGCTGAGTTTATGATAGTGCTGCACTGCAAACCCAAGATTCTCTTTTTGAGAAGCCATAGGATTTGTTTTGGCTTCAGAGCTGGAAATAAAGATCATATAGCATAAGTAAAAGAATTTGTGCCTGAACAGAATCTTAAATATTGAAAATGCTGCTCTCACACTGTTTTGTTTAACTTTTATTTGAATTGCAAAGGTCATTTTAAGCATGCCTCAGATCAGTACCATATTTTGACAACTGTCATGCTAATGTGAAAAGTGATGGGCAAAATTACCACATGAGTAAACCCCATTTATTTCACCCTCATTCTTCTCCTTGCTGATATTAAATAACTATTGTTAATATTGTTGACTACTGTCAATTGTTTATGGTCTTTTCCTTTCTGATTACAGATGTTCTGGGCTTCCTGCATTTAAAATAAATTCCATAAATGAAGGCATATTTTCTCCTGAGTGATCCAGGGTATGCAGAATTTGAAGAGAAAGAGCAGCTTCACAAGATCAAGTGAACTCTCCCGGGCTCTTTTCAGCTGACTAGGAGAGGGCAGCTACCCAGCCACAGCAAACAGTGTCTTTTGCTGCTACCCACAGGTAAAAGTGAGTAATGAATAGAGCTGCACACCCTTTTGGCTCAGAATAATATGGCAACAGGACATGCACATAGGACTCCATAGCCCCAGATACTGCTGCAAATTTCCATTTACAAAGGTATACATGATTTTATTAGTAATAGCTGTACCAGATAAACAGGCAGAGACCTCAGCAGATGTGGCAAACAGCTCATCTGAATCACCATTAGCAACACTGAAGGAACACCTCATTTCTCAAATATGACTTTCTCTGTGTGTGTAGCTCACCAATTCCCAAGTTATCTGTGAAATTAAATAGATGCTTGTTCTAGTTAGTTTGGAGAGCTTGTCTCTTCCTTTTCTTTCTCTTGCCATATTTGCTCTGTATTATGACAAATTCCCTTTTATCTGACTCTAGGTAGAGAAAGTCCCATAAGCCTGGAAATGTTTTTTGACATTCTTGGCTTTTAGAGTTGAGCTTTTCAAAGACTGCTGAAAATTGTGACCTGCAGCTGTATTTTTATGAATCCATGGCTAAGCTGAAAGAAGTCTTCTTCTGTCATAATAATCAGCCAAAGTGCTACCAGACCAGACCTGGAGGTACTCACCCCAGTGGGGAACATCATGATAATATATTTCAGTGAGCAGGGCAGTAACACAGGAGACAGTAACAACTGCTGCTTAGAGTTACACATTTAAAGGAACAAAAACCCCAAAACCTGAAGAGCAAATGCCTCTGGAATTAACTCCTTTAAGAAAAAAGATATCTTTAACATACTAACACAACTTGCTTTAATGCTTTTAAAAGACACAACTTTTGAAACTAATCACGTGCAGATTTACCATAGCTCCACACATCACTCTGATGGGTAAATTTCCTGTAGTGTATGCACTCCAGAGCCATCCACTTAATTGGCATCTAGGGAAGGACAAGAGAAATTCAACCTTAGAAATACATTATTAAAACAATACAAACAGATCCTGTATGAATACAACTTTTTCTCCTTGCCTCCTTCAATGTGAGATTGAAAAAAACCCAGAGGAAATGGCTGTTCCTGACCTCTAAAATGGGGCTGTGCCTCATAAAATGTGGAGGTAGGAAAGAAGAACCAGGTACCTGCAGAACTTGTGATATTTACTGATTCAGAAGTAATGGAACAATCTGTGTTTTCATCAAACCTTCATAAAGAGGGACCAGTGCAGAAATTGCACGTAATTCCCCTAAATCTGAAGTGCAGCAGAGAAGGTGGAATGCAGAACCTTTTATTCCTTTACAGTTTGCAATCTCTGCAATCTGAGATAGCAACACTGCTCTCTCAACTGCTCTCTGATGAGGCCAGGTTACAATGCAGGGACCAAAACACTTCACCATCCCCATCATCATCATCATTGTGATGGTAAGCAGGCAATGAAGAGAATTTGCAGTGCTTTCTTGTTAACTTCTAATATTTGTTAGAAACCATCCCAGGAGCCATCCCAGCTCTCTGTATGAGCACAGCAGTGGGAAAAGTTGCTCCCCAAACTAAATCAGCAGCCCTACATTCATTGCTGTGTCAGTGA